>NW_023416306.1:84035697-85251947 GCF_014176215.1 Rousettus aegyptiacus | reverse complement strand
CTCTTCTTTCCATGCATCTCTGTGCTCATTCTTGCATAGGAACCACCAGGGGCTTTGGCACGTGTTTTAGCAACTTTCTGTCTGATAGATGAAGTTGTCTCTCTTTGCTCTTACTTTCAAACCTGAGAGCTATTTGGGGATTTTATTCTTCTATATCAATTTTACATTATATTTTTAAATTCCTTATTCTGCCCAGAGCTAGATACTATTATATCCTTGATATACAGCTGCCCTAACACTAAGTACCAAAATTACAAATGAAGGTTCCATTTCTAAAACCTCATTTCATAAAAACTCAAAATTTATCTTGCAAATAGACAGATTAAAGCAAATATTTGTGAAGTGATTGTGAATCTCTCTTCACAAGTTCAGATGTGCAAGGAAGAACACCTTTTCTAATTTCTCAAAACCGAATTGAATTTACTTTTCGAGTCTGTAGTCTGTTGGGTTATCAGAAACTTAACTTCAATTAATTTGGGGACTCTTCCCACTTTCTCTGGTGTGATATGAGTTCCAAAAGACTTACAGAGAACCAAGGCTTCAAGGGGGATGGAGCTGGGAATCTATTAAACCCTCAATATCATTGAAACAGGTAAGTATCATTAGATGACCATTGTCCCATCTAGTCCTCAGACGATGGTCCCCAAGGGTCTCTCCCTACTTCTGTTTCTCTCTTGGGCTTCTGGTAATCATATTGTGGTTGCATAAAGGGGATTGAGAAATACTGTGAGACCCCATCTGCTTAGCTGCTCCATGCACCCATTAGTTCTCAGTGTGTGTGTATGTATGTATGTATGCATGCATGTGTGTACGTATGTATGTATTATAAAGAATTGGCTCACATAATTATGGAGGCTGGCAAGTCCGAAATCTGCTGAGTGGGCCAGCTGGTTGGAGACCCAAGATAGCTGATGTTCCAGGTTCGGTCTGAAGGCAGTCTGCTATAGAACCAGGGAGAGGTGTTACAGATGAAATCCTAAGGCAATCTACTGGAGAATTCTCTCTTGCTTGGAGAGACTGCTCTTTTTATTGTAGTCGGGTCTTCAATTGATTGGATGAAACCTATTCACATTATGGAGGGTGATCTGCTTTACTCACAGTACACCAATTTAAAAGTTCAGCGCTTCCAAAACACCCTCACAGGAACACTCAGAAAAATGTCTGACAAAATATCTGGGCACTGTGGCCCAGCCAAGCTGACACATAAAATTAATCACCACTCTCTCCTTGATTAATGCTTTATCAATCAGGACCCAGTCAAATAATTCAACATTAATGAGGTATAATTCACATATCATTAAATTCACCCTTTTAAAGTGTACAATTCAGCGGTTTTTTGAATATGCACAAGGTGGTCCAACCATCACTGCCATCTAATTCCCGAACATTTTCATCACCCTATAAAGAAAACTCATCCCCATTAGTCAACAAGGAGATTTAATACAAGGAATTGGCCAGACAGGTATCAAAGGATTGAAAAGGCAGAAAAGGAACACTAATGTTATACAAACGTGTAATTACAGAAAACAGCTGACCTCCTAGGACTGGGAGAGCAAAGAGAAGAAGCTGGGGTTATCAGAATCCAGGAGCCTGGAGGAAGGGTCTCACAGAGGTGGGATTCAGATCTCTGAGGAGGGGGCAAGAGCTAAATGCTATTCTACCACAGGCGCTCGAAAGAAAGGTCTCTCCAAGCTCCCCTGATAGGGTGTGATGGGCTAGTGGATTGTGAGAACATAAAGAAATTCTGCTGGCAGAATAACACTTATAGCACCAGCAGGCACACAGAAGGAGTATGTCCCTTCTTCATCCTCTAGTCTCCTTTTAACACTCCCTATAAGCAGGACCTCACAGGAAACTACTGGCAACTAGGAAATTCAGTTGCAAAGTTACAGCCTCACCATCGTGGGGCAGAGTATAGAAGAGTTATTAGAAGCTGAAAGATGATAGCTTTATAACACCACATCTCCCAGCCCAGGGGAAAATTTTTTTATCTGGAGGTTGGAGGACAGGGGTAGTAGAAGTCTTTCTTTTTCCCATGCATGATGTTTCTTTTAACTTAATTTGTCTCTGTTGCAAGTATTTTTGTAGTATGCCCTCTACCTGGCCCTAGGGTGATTCCCAGAGACAACTGGGCATGGAGACTGGGCTGTTGCGGGGAGGTAAAGGAAGCAAAAGAGGACTGTGTTTGTGCTTCAGTGGACTTAATCGCACTGCACGCTCTTCGTTGCCGCAATATATATTGTGCAACCCTGAGACTGACTAGGGCCTCTGGCTCAGATGAGGTGGTCCCTGGGGCATAATCACACTCACCTACCTGCGAAACTGCACCAGTGTTAAACCCAGAAGTACCTTCCTTGAATGAGTAGATAAAGACCACAGCAACAGGCTTAGTAGATAGGACTACACTCATCTTCAGTATATAATGCTGGCATGGATGAGGGCAGTAAAGCTATAAAAGGGTCTATTCGTCAATTGTGTGGGCACCTTACCTGTCCCAAATAGTGTTGCTCGTCTCTCTGCCCCGTATCCTAACTGTATAACCTCCTTCTGCTTACTTTAGGTAAGTAAAAAGTTTCTGCTTTACCCAAATAATGTCTGTCTGGGTTTTCCTTTAATCCAAGTCCAATATTGACATTTGTCTGTATAGTATAGTGGTCATGCAGTTTTCCATTACCTAAAGGACTTAAATTTAGAAATGAGAAAGCCAGGGGAGGTGGAGGGGGGGTGGTAATGCTTCTGCTCTCTAGGAAGTATCAGCACAGAATGGCCTAGTTGCTCCAAAGTAGAAGGTGGAGTGTGAAGAGAGATGTATCACAGCTGCTTTTTTCAATAAACATTTTGAATTTGTAATATTACATACATTTAGTTCACAAAACAAAGATGTGCAGCTACAAAGTGAGAATCTGTGTAGCCACAACCCAGGGCAAGAAATAGAATGTTGCCAGTTCTTCAGAAGTCTCCATGTGACTTGCCATGTCACTAACATCGACCTGCCCTGCAAATGTCACCACTCTGCTGACTGTGGGGTTTACACTGTTTCAACTTAGCTGAGCCAGAATTAGGCTTCCCAGGTTCTCTGAGTTACATGTAGAGTAATTCAGAGTTGTCTCCCTCCCTTTCGTTATTTTTTTCTTGTGCCAAATTTGGAAGGCAAAAGTAAAACAGAAAAGCAATGACTTTTTGAAGGTCTTCACAGTTGTGATGGCAGACAGATGCAGAGGTCCCTGTGCACCCAAACTTGTTGTTACTTCCCCTGTCTGCTGAACCAACAGCGACCCCGGCTCACAATCAGACATTCGGCTGCACACTCAGACATGGCAGCTGTTCGGAGACTCCTTCGACAGACTTCTTCCCCCCACCAGCCCCAGTCCAGCAGCTGGCCTGGTTTCTGGATCTCCTGGAAAGCTCTTAATGTCCACCCTGTGCCAAACGGCACTTCGTGAGTTTGGTTAGTGGCTTTTCTGTCTCCTTCAACTTCCCTTTCTGAACCTCTACTCCTCCAGCTTCTCTAATAACTACATAAACTGTAATTCCTCTAGTTCACCCCGCATTCCACAATATTCATAGGGTTCCACTTCCCTGATGGAATGCTGACTGACACACAGGTTTCCATGGTATCACTTTCTTACTTTTCTTTATAGAGTTTAGAATTATTATCAACTAAGTATGCATCTCTAACCATTAGTTTAGTTTTGCCTGTTTTCTTTTAAAAATATATGAGTGAAATCATTCAGTGTTCTATTTCGTGTTCAGCTTTATTTACTCACCATTGTGTCTGCAAGATTCACCCACGTTGTTGTGTCAAGCTATAGCTTATTCGTTTTCTTTGCTGTGATAATTTCTTTGTCTGAATAGCCAACACTTAATTTATTTATTCTATTGTTGATGAGCATTTGGATTGCCCATTTTGACTATTCGCTTTTTTTTTTTTTTTTTTTTTTTTTTTTTTTTTTTTAGTGCACATGTGTATGCATTTTTGTTGTATACATACTATGGACAGAACTGCTAAGCCACTAAGTGTGTGTGTCCTCAATTTTAGTAAATAAAATCAAATTGTTTTTTCAAAGTGGTTTTGCCAGTTTACATTCCCATCCACATCACAATTAGTATTATCAATCTTTTCATTTTAGGCATTCTGTGGATGCACAGGGGAAGCTCATTTGGGATTTAGGTTACATTGTCCTGATAATGAGGTTGAACACATATGTATATATTTGTTAGCCATTTTCTAAGTGTCTATTCTAGTCTCCCGCTCATTTTTCCATTAGGGATTTTTTGGTTTATTTTTGTTGTTGTTGATTTGTAAGGATTTTTATGGTTTTTGAATATAAGAACCATTTAAAGTATACAGTGAGTGTTGACTTGTACATACACCAATTGTTGAAAAGACTACCTTTTCTCTATTATCTTGGTAGCTTTGTTAAAAATAACTATTTATATATGAATGGGTATATTTTTGGACTCTTTTCTGTTCCACTAATCTTGTTTTTTTACAGCTTCATAGTAAGTTTTTAAAACAGATAGCTTGTCCTTCAACTTTTCCCTTCTTTTACAATTATATTTGCTATTAATGATTCCCTGAAATTTCAAATTTGACAAGTCAATTTTTCAATTTCCAGTTTTTAAAAGACTGCTAGAATTTAGATTGGTCTAGAAATTTAAAATCCCAACTCGGAGTGAATTGATATTTTAGCAATGTTGAGCCATATGATCTATGAACATGGTAGATATGTCTATTAATTAGATGTTTAATCTCAGCAATATTATTTAATTCTCAGTATATATGTTTTTTATTATATTTAATACTGTTTTTTGTTTTTGACATTATATTAAATAAAATTTTATGTTTTATTTTCCAATAACTTGCTGCTAGCACCTAAAATTACAATACATTTTTATATATTATAATCTACAACTTTCCTAGATTCACTTTTTAGTTCTAGTAGCTCTTTTGTATATTCCTTGGAATTTTCATTTATTTTTTTAATTAAGTTTATTAGGGCGATCTTGGCTACTAACATTATATAAACTTCAAGTGTACAATTCTATCATACATCCTTTGTACATTGCATTATGTCCTCACCACCCAAAGCCTAGTCTCCCTCCATCAGCATAAATTTGACCCCCTTTTCCCTCTTCATCCTCCTGCCACCCCGCATGCCCTCTGGTGACTACCATTCTGGTGTCTGTGTCCTTGAGTTTGTTTGTTTGTTTTTGTTTGTTCATTTGTTGCTTTATGTTTTATTTCCCACATATAAGTGAAATCATATGGTTCTTGTCCTTTCCTGTCTGACTTGTTTCACTTAGCATGATATTCTCAAGATTTATTCATACTCTTGCAAATGGCAGTATTTCATTCTTTCTTATGGCTGAGTAGTATTCCACTGAAGATATGTACTACTTCTTCTTTATCCAGTCACCCATGAAAGAATACTTAGGTGTGTCCATATCTTGGCTATTGTGTATAATGCTGCAATCAACATAGGGGTACATTTGTCCTTAAGAATAAAAGTTATCAAATTTTGAGGGTAGATACCCAGAAGAAGGATCGCTGAGTCATATAGTAGCTCTATTCTTAAATTTTTGAGGAACCTCCATACTGTTTTCCATAGTGCCTTCACCAATTTGCATTCCACCAGCAGTGTATGTAAATTCTTTTGCTCCACATCCTGTCCAACACTAGCCATTTCTTGTCTTGTTGATAACAGCCATTCTAACAGGTGCAAAGTGGTATCTCATTGTGGTTTTGATTTTCATTTTCCTTGTAGCTAGTGACTTTGAGCATTTTTTCATATAACCATTGGCTATTTGTATGTCTTCTTGGGAAAAGTTTCCATTTTGTCTGATGTAAGTGTGGCTACACCCATTTGTCAAAGTATGATTTACCCCTTTACTTTGTATCTATGTTTACTTTTGCAGCTGAGATGTGTCTCCTAAGTGCAACATATAGTTGAGTTTTGTTTTTTGATCCATCCCACTACTCTGTGCCTTTTAATTGGTGAGTTCAGCCGTTTACATTTGGGGTAATTTTTGATATGTGAGAATTTCCTATAGCCATTTTATCTTTTGTTTTCTGGTAGCTGTGTCTTTTTTATTTCTTTACCCTTATGTTTCTGTTTGTCATTTTAGTTTGATGGTATTCTGTGATTTCCCCCTAGAAATCTAGTGTGTCTCAATTCTAGATTTTTTTGTGTATGTGGTTACCATTAGGTTTATGCAAAAGAAAGTTTCATATGTACAATAGTCCTTTTTCTTACGATTGCCTCTGATCTGCATTCACCTGTACAAGTTCAGTCTTTTTCCTCCTCTTTTATGTTTTTATTGTCAAAAATTATCTTTTTTATGCTGAGTTTATTTCTAAATTGCAGTAGCTATTGTCTTCTCTTTTAAAAAAAGTTTTATCTCCTTTAACTTTTATGTTATATTTAAATGTTTGATGCACTGTTCTGGACAAGGTTAAAATTCCTGCTTCTGTCTATCTGTTACTCATCTTATAACAGTTTTGTATCCTTTTTATATATTTTTTTTCAGGTAGAAATGCACCTTTGAGCATTTCTTATAATGCAAGCCTTGTGGCAGTAAATTCCCTCAGCTTTTGTATGTCTGGAAAAGGCTTTATTTTTTCCTTCATATCTAAAGGTTAACTTTGCTGGATGTATTATTCTTGACTGGTGATTTCTCTCATTCAATAATGTAAACATTTTATTGTACTCCCTCTTAGCTTCTATGATTTCTGCTGAAAAGTCTGATGATAGTCTAATGGGGTTTCCTGTGTAGGGTACTGTCTTCTTTACCCTGGCTGCCTTAATAATTCTTTCTTTGTCATTAACTTTTGACATTTTTAACATGATGTGCCTTGGGGAAAGCCTTTTCGAATTGAGCTAATTAGGTGTTCTGTTAGCATCTTGGATTCAAGGGTCCAGTTGTTTCCATAGGTTTGAGAAGTTCTTGTTAATTATTTGTTTGAATAAGGCTGTTTCCACCTCTCATTCTTCTCCTTCTGGTATACCCATTATTCTTATATCACTCTTTCTAATGGAGTTAATAGTTCTCATAGAGTTCTTTCTCTTTTTTTTCCTTTTACTTTCAATTTTCTCTCTTATTTTACCTGAGTCATTTTTAGATTTCTATTTTCAATATCACTAATTCTTTCTTCCATCTGGCCTGCTCTACTTTCTAACATCACTTGTTCATTTTTTACCTCATTTATTAAATTTTTTAGCTCCAGAATTTCTATTTGTTTTTTTTTTTCAAAGTTTCAATATCTTTGATGAAGTACTACTTTTGTTTATTGATTTTATTTCTCAACTTGTTGAACTGCTTGTTTGAGCTTTCTTATATCTTGTTGAATTTTTTTCAGAATTGTAATCTTGAATTCTCTGCCATTTAAATCATGATCTCCCATGTCTTTAAGTTTATTTTCTGGAGTCCTTTTATTTTTTTTCTAAATTCCTTTGTTACCTTAATTATTCATTGTGTTTGATGGATTGTTTTTCTGGGCATTTGTGGAAATGAAATCTTCTCCTCTTCCCTCTTCCTCCCTCCGCCTCTCCCTCTGACCCTCCCCTCCCCCTTCTCCACTTCCTCTTCCTCCTCCTCTTCCTCCTCTTCTTCTTTCTTTTTTTTTTTTTAAGGTATTTGACACTTTACTGTATAGTAATTTGATTAATATAGGTCTTTCTTTTGTTTTCCAATAGGTAGCCCTGAGTGCAAGTTTTTATTTCTCTTACTTGCAGTGGTGAAGCTTTTAGGATCACTGTGGGGCCATGTTACCATGGCCATGAAAAATGCCTCCTATTCCCTGAGGAGGTGGGCATCCTCTTTACGACATGGTTGTCCTCAGTCTTGGGGCACCACTTCTGTGGCTCGGAAGTGGTGGGCTATTGGTCTCTTGCTCTGTGTGTTCCTGGCACTGCCCTTGTGTAGCCAGAAGTTGCCAGTAGAGCCACTCTGTCTGAGTTGACCCGGCCGCTTCTACCAGGCTGTGCCATGATGGATGGATGAGGGGTGTACAGGGAGGAATGAGTTCATGAGTCCACAACTCTTCTCTCTAGTGGGTTTAACTGCAATGAGAACAGACAACTTATACTGAAAAGTTTTTTTCAGCCCTTTTGTGATCTGCCGAGTGAGGAGGATTTTTTTGCTGGGTGGGCCACAGGAGGATGAGGCAGGCAGGTTCCCACATCTGCAGGACCTTTGTATAGTGCTGGTAAAATGTGGAATGCTGGGACCCTTTGTACCACTTCTCTGTCTTTGATCTGGGGCCAGCCTCGATGTGGGCCAGCCACCCAGGCCTAATTGCTATCTCTGACCTGGCAGTTTGCCCAGTGGGGGTTGCCCCACACACACCCTTCACCTCTATCCTGTCCTCTGGGGCTTAGCTGAATGCCAGATTCTACATGCTTCCGTCTCTGTCCTTCCCTCCCATCCCATCTCCCCTGTTCACTCTGCTATACCCACCTTCAGATGCTTCAATGTCCAGATCTCTCAGACATGTTTGTGTGTCGAGCAGGGAACCCTTTATTGAATTATAGCTGTTCGACTTGTTGTAACTTTAAGGATAAAGACTCGGAGGTCCTCTCATGCTCCCACGCTGCTGACATCTGTCCATTTATTCTTGATATTGGTCATTTGTCTCTTGGCTATGTTTTCAACATCAATCTAGATAAGAATTTGCCAATTCTGTTTATCTTTTTAAGGAAATAACTTTTGGCCTTGTTAATTTCTGTATTATTTGATCTTTTCTATATTTATTTGTGTTTTTATATTTCTTTTTTTCATTTACTTATTTTGGGTTTGCTTTGCTCTTTCCTTCTGTTTGTTTTTGTTTGTTTGTTTGTTTCCCCCTAGATTTTTAAAAGGTTACCTTGGGCATTAGTTTTAGATCTTTCATCTTTTCTAATGTTAAGCATTGAAAGTTATATATTTCCCTCTAAACACTGGTTTAGGTAAATCCACAGATTTAGATGTATTTTTATATCATAGAGTCTGAAACATTTTAAATTTTCTTAGGACTTCTTTGACTCATAGACTATATAGAACTAAATTGTTTATTTTCAAATACATAGACTTTTCTTGATGCTTTATCATTATTGATTTCTAATTTAATTCATTTTTGGCCAGAGAACATACTCTAAAAGCCCCAAATTCTGAATTTACATCTCTAGATTTCTGTTCTACCCCAATCCTCTTCACCATCATATTAGCTGACTAGAGTCTTCAAGAAGTTTTTGAAATAATATTTTGTATTTCTTTTCTTTTTTTTTCTACTGTGATAAGTAGAAGAGCTAATCCAAATTGCCTAGTTCTTCATTACCAGGTGTCACTATAGTTGTTTTTACAAACATTCAGACAAAGTTAATCATTTAGCATAAAAGCTACGCCATCAATTCTCTTGGTGAAAGTTTTCTGCATGATACACACTGGTCCATCTCTTTTTATTTGTTCGTTTTTTAACAAAGAAGAACAAACAGTTTACTAACTCATACAGCATATACCACACAGGAGAAAAGTAACTTGAAATAGTTGTTGCTTAGAATTTCAGTTTCTATAGCATTAACAACAACAACAGCAACAACAAAACAATAAATTTGTAGAGAAATGACAGGAAAAAAGGAAAGCAATTTTAGGCTTCGAAGAGTGGAAATCTGGGAAGGTAGATGTGTGTGTGGGGGGGGGGGGGGCGCAGACTAACAAAGTTAGGTTTGTTTGCAGACTTCTCTGGTGCCCTTTCTGGGCTGGTGAAGGTTGTCTCCATCAAAAGGAAAATTTGTCCTGCCTTTAGGCAGAAAGGTGGGAGCTCTTGAAACATGTGTCAAACAAAGTTTAGGTCAAAGTATTTTCTTCTCCTAGTACAACTTTGAGAATTGAGCCTAGGCCAATTCTCCTTTATTTTATTTTGAAATAATATTTTGTCTTCCAAGAGGAGCTTAAAATCAGTATCTTCTGTTTCAACTGTTTTTCAGTTTACAAGAATGTCTTTAATATTTATTAAGTCATAATTTCTGAAGAAGGAGAAATTTCACTTTTTATTCTTCTTCTATTCCTCAGTCTCTGTTATATCAACCTAAGAGACTCATTTTGGACTGCCTTCCTCTTTAAAATATAATATTTTCTAGAAAATTCTACAATGCTTTAGCGAGTCTTACAGTTTTCTTCAAACCTCAGTGTTATTATTAGGAGGGGAAGCTTATTCCCCATTCATGTCTCGTTCTACATGGAGGGGAAAATTCTTTGTAATACTTTTGTCCTCACTCAAATTGGTGAGTTAGAAAAGAGAAAAGAAAAACTAGGCATGCACAGTTCAGTTTCGTCTGCCCTTTCCAGGTTGTCCTAAGGAAGCACACCTTCTGTCGCACTCTTCCAAGAACACAAGTCCCCAAGCCAGTGTTTCTGGATGGGAACATCTATCAAGATCTGAAGTTCAGGATTAAAAATACCAAACATCAAGTTTACTGTTAATAAAGGAGCTATTTTGGTGATTATCCGCCTTATTCTTGTGCCTTATTTCTCAGTACATTCAGAAACTAGGGTAGAATAAGAGGGTGCTACTTCCTAGGCTCCCTTGAGTCCAGTAGATATGCAAGCCAATTCTCTTCCTAACACGATTTATCTATCCTTTGTTTAAAAAGAAAACATTCTTGTATTCTCATACACTCCATAAATTAATCTTAACTAAGAAAGTCTTAATTGTGATAAGAAAGGTCAAAAGTGTGGAGGCAGCAGTGAAACTGTGGGTAAGTTGAGAGCATCTCTAAAGAGAAAAGCATTGGTTAGGAGTCTCCAGTGTGATATGAAAGACAGAACTGAGGCCAGATTCCAGCTCTGCGACTTTGAGCAGATACTTGGTCTCTCTGAGCCCCAATTCCCTCCCTTGTGAAAACAGACAAATGACATTCATATTAAAGGCTGTTTAGGAAGCTAACACATTGGAAAGCCTAAAATATAGTAAGTACTCAATAATGTTTTTTTTTCTTTTTCCTTCTGGAAAAAAAAAAAAAAACACAACTGGCCAAAAATTTCTTAATTATTTTAGGACGTGTTGGTAAAAATTCTCAATAATACTGAAAACCAGAGAGATAGGAAGGTTGGCAAACAAACAAGCAAGCAAACAACCTCCCAAACAACAGAGTTTATAAAGGGAACGGTTCAGTAAAGCATCCTGTGTTTGTACAACTTAATGCTTTGCCAAAGGCCTGGCTCCCTCAACTGTTATTTGACTTGAGCCTCATAGTCACAATAGGTCTATGAAATTGATGCGGTAGATTCTACTGGGTCCATTTGAAACATGAGGAACTGAAGTTAAGAAATCGTATATGATTGCTCATGGCACATCAGTGTCCAATCTAGTATATCTGTCCCAGTGTGCTCTTGACATGTTACAGTTACTCTCAAATAATGACCATAATGATGCCACCAACGTGCATATATGGTACTTTTTGGTGTGCAAATGTTGCATTCATTTTCTCATTTATTTTTCACAACAAGGATTTCTGGATATTTCACAGATGAGGAGCCCGATACTTCACTGAGGGCAGCCAGCCCAGCCAATATTACACAGCTAATGCAGAGGCCAAACCCAGGCCTTATGACAAGTCCAGGGCTCCTGTGCTCATGGATTTTAATCACACTAAAGATATCAAGGGCAGTGGAGAGGTGGATCCATGTCCGGGGTGATAGCAGGGCTTGCGTTCTTCGGCCCTGGAAGAGTGCTATCTACGAGTGGTCCTGGCCCTTGTGGTCAGAGTGAATGGTGAGCCAGTACTCTGCCCAGGTTATTTAGTATAATCTGCAGCAACTGTGTGATTTATTGAAGGCTTTTATTCCCCACTGGGATGGCATGAAAATAATCAGATGAATAACGAGCTTGTGAAGATGAAGCACTTTGCGCCAGCTCTCACAGAAGGGAATTATTTGCTGGGATTCTGCCTGGAGCAGCACAGGACGATGGATGTCTCTGCGGAAGGCTGGGCCTCATTTGCTCCTTTGGCAGCGAGTCTTTTCTCTCTACAGACATGGGCTTACGGAGTAATAGTGCTGGCATCTCCCTGTTCCAGGAGTAGAGATGAGATGAGCATTGATGGGCTCAGGGAGGACAAAACAGAACCTCATCCTGGGAAAACAAGAGCTGAATTTAACCCCATGGTAGCTGGCAGGAAGGTCACCCCCTCCAAGGTTTTCCAATGTATGGGTAGCAACTCTGCTGGATCACAAGGCATGACATTTCCTGGTGGTGTAGTCATGCTGTTTCACTTATCTATTGCTGAATCACAAACTACCCAAAAAAGAGAGGCTTAAAACAATAATTATTTTATTACCCACAATTCTATGGGACAGAATTTGGATGGCTCAGTGGAGAAAGCTTATCTCTGCTCTACATTGTATTGGTTGGGGTGGTCTGACTGGGGTTGAAGCATCCAAGGTATCTTCACTCATGTGTCTGGTGCCATGGTGCTGGCTGTTGGCTAGGCACCTCATTTCTCCCCCATACAGCCTTCTTCTGGCGGTACAGCCTGGACATGATTTCATGGAAGATGGGTTCTGTGGGCAAAAGTAAAACTGCAAGTCCATTTGGGCCCGGACTCAGAAGTCCCAGAAAATCATTCCTACACATTCTTTTGGTAAAAGGAAGATAAAAATGAGGCCAGCTCAGGTTCAAAGGGTGGGGAGCCAGACCTCACCGCTGCATGTCACTGCAAAAGGGTGGGAACACAAGGATGTGATTCGTTTGGGGGCTACCAGGAAGCAGACTCTCAATAAATTTTATTGAGCGGGAAATGTATTAAGGAGACTAGACACCAGTGGGAGAGCGGGGAAGATAGCAGGAGAAGGCAGAGGGAGATGCTGAGCTGTTATCAGGTTGAAAAAGAGCCTCAGCCTACGCCGCAGGAGTGTTGAAGCTCGAATGGCTCTTTAGAGATGTCCTGAGGTGGGCCAAGATGCCCAGGACTTCAGACACTTGAAGGGACTGACTCCTGGAGGCCGCTTGTCCACAGCGCTCCCTGTAGCTAGTAATAGGCCTTCACAGAAAGGGGATCTGTGTGCCTCTCACAATGCCCACCGATGTTTTATCATGCTTGCCTTCCCCAAGAATCTAGTTTCCTCCCATGCTTCCCATCACTGAGGAGACAAAGCAAGATGCCAGGATACCTCTTTCTCCCAGTGTACCTCCTCACCATTCCCCAACTTGTCTGTCCAGCCTCTCTCTCCCTCCCCAACCCTAGCGCAGCTCTCACCTGGATGACCAACATAGCCTCCTGACCAGATTTCCTCCTTTTAACCCTTTCCATCTGAAAACCAGCATGTCCACAGCAGCCACAGCTCTCTTTCTAAAACAGAAATCTGCCTATGAGACTCTCCTGCTTAATGCTCTTCCCTGATCCCCGTCATCTCAAAACCAACCCCCACCCTCTCGACATAGCTTCCCAGGCCGAGCACAGCTTTGCCCCAGCACATGGCCTGGCCGCTTATCCCTTCACTTTTCCCCCTGGCCCTTGGCAGCTTCATGTGCTCTCTTGCCTCTGGGCTGCCATACAAGCTATTCCACCTGCTTGTACACTCTACCCTGTAGATCTCCCTGTCCTGCCTCTCTCATTTCCCTCTACTCACTATTCAGCTAATGATTTGCTCCTGGAGCCTTCCAGAGCCCCAGAGCCCACCCCGAGTGTGTCAGGCGTCTCCCTCACATCCCTATGGCCCCTCTGCTCCCCCATCCCAGCACTCTGCACACAGGTATAGGTGTCTGTCTCCTACTGGTCCAGGCCCGTGTCCACTGCACCTAGTGAGGAGAACACAGCATCACACAGAGCCACACACTCAGTACGTCACAGTGACTCAGTCACGTGTTCTCTGAGCTACGTTGCTAGACTGACAGCTGGAGGGATGACAAGAAGAAGGAAAAAGAGGGCTGCAGCCTGAGATCTCGAATGAGACAAGCTTCAGGAAAGAAGTGCCCTCAAGGGGAAGGGAGAGCTGCTCTGGAAAATGGGTCTGGACTACAGACCGCGCAGCCGCAGCCCAGTGTGGCTAGTGCCCTGTCTCAAGCGTGTGGTCAATCCAGGGCCATGGAAGCCTGGAGGACACCCAGCAGGAGTGGATGGGTGGCGGAAGGCACCACTTCCCTTTAGGACGATCTCTAGAGCTCTGGTCTCCACTGGGCCCCTTCACATTGGCAGAGCCTCGACTTTCCAGCCATAGTCTGGAATATTCCGCCCCAGAAAAACATAGCCAACCCACAGAGAAAGAGAACTGCCCATCATTCTTGAGTTTGTACTATGAGCCAAGCGCTGCTCAATGCGCTCTCTGAGGATTCGCATCTTTGTTTCTCAGGTTAGATAACAAGGGACAGAGATGTTAAGTGGCTCGCCCAAGGCCCCCACAGTTAGTATATGTCAAATCTGGGATTTGAAACCAAGCTCCTCTGCTGCGAGCACCTCAAAGAGACTTTGCAGGAGACCCAAGCAGGGCACCGGGAAGAGCCAGAGCTAATGCCTGCGGAGGCGGCTCACAACCACCTAAGGGCGGGGGCTTGGTGAACAGACCACCAAGGTTAGAAGTTTCATTTTCTAACCTCTAATTCTCGCTGCCTGATACAAACACAGGACTGAAAGGAAATTTGGAGACTACCTCATCTAACTATGTCCATTTGTATTTAATTTTATTCTGTGGGTCCTCAAGGCTATGGTTTTAAGATCCACTCATGTTTCTAAGTGAATATCCGGTCCCAAGCTCTTAAAGGCTTCTCATGCTGCATCCACTCTGGTTACTGCCCACCACTGCCGGAATGGACGTCCAGGTTACAACTCCTGCCACACTACACTGCTATCACCCATAGTCATTGCTCTGTTTTCAAAGGTGTGAAAACAAGGGTCGAAGAGTGAGGAGAGGCTGGCAACCACATTCATCCATCATAGCCATCTCTAGTTATCTCTCAGCAACCCTGGATGGGGGGTGGAAAGGTGTTTTTCCCTCTCCAAATTTCTGCATGTGCTTATTCAGGAAAGAACTGAGTAGCCGTGCTTGGGTGTTCACACCTGGAACTAATCCCTGGGGCTGAGTGTTCTGATAGGCTGAGCCCAGTCATGTGACCGCCTTGTTTCAGGGTGGGTAGAGCCATTTTTCACCTCCCTACAGGGGACAGATGGAATGGGAAAGGGACACTTCATTCTACAAAGAAGAGTCTTTGCAAAGAAAACAGCAGGTGTCCACAAAGGGCCTCAGAGTCATCCCAGGCTGGGACACCAGCCCTGGTCATGGGGACATGACCCTTGTTGGGGGTGGGGCACAGTGCAACTCCTTCTAATAAGGGGAGGTGAGTGCAGGTGGAACCACCCATCTGGAAGTGTGTTTTCCTGCAGTGTGCTTCCGTGCAGGGCAAAGGAGCCCGAAAGCCTCTTGGTCTCTCTAAAGTGTGAGGAGCAGGGAGCAGCTGGACTCCTACATTTACCACATACCTTTCTCCCCCCTAGCTCGGAGGGAAGAAATGATGAGACTTTGCTAACTAACGTCACCACATGTGCACAGAAGCAAGCGCAGGGCCAGTGAGAACCCCCGAACATCCAAGGGAGCTCTGTTCTCCATGCCCCTAATGCTGAGTCCGACCCTTGTCGACAAGTTAATCAGTCAGAGAGTGGAGGCAGGAGAACGACTGCTTCCGCAGACGTAACTCTGGTCAACAAAGAAATGGCTGTTGAAGTGGAGGAGATAGGAGAGTAAGAACATGATCATAAAATCAGAATATGGATATGGACTAGCTGTGCACCCATATCCCCTCTCTCCTGTGAGCTCCAGAGACTGCGCAAGGCCCCCAGAGAGGCAGAGTGAATGCCTCCAGAAGCACCCACACCACCGAGGATGGGGACTTGGCGAATCACACCCAGCTGTATGTGGTGTGCTCGCCAGGGCCTCCTGGCTCCCTTCCAAGATTCATCTCTTGTTGCCCATAGTCCCTGAGCTTCCTTCCTTTCTCGCTTCACTTCTTCCCTCCCCTACAATGTTTCCTGGGTCACTTTCCAAAAAAAAAAAAACTCAGCTTACACTCAATTCCTTTTCCCAGGTTTTGTGTCTGGAGAGACTTAAACTAAGATAATGTGATAACCAAAGAAGCAAATCTAAAACCACAGTAGTAGGGTGACTAATCCTACAGGCTTTGGAGTCAGTCTGTGTTTGAATATGCCTCTACCGGTATATAAATATTTAATATTAAAAGGAGTGTTATTTATAGTTCGGAAGTAGATTTCAAGACACGGAGAGCTGGGAACTCTAGGAAGAGGAAGATGGCTCAAGAAGGATGGGAGGATTTTAAAAATTCTGAGAAAATACAAACAATTCATTCCTCAGAAACAACTACAGAAACACAGTGACTTCCCAGGATGCACTCTGAGGGAGGGGGAGGGAAACAGATGTTTAAAAGGACAGGAGCAGAAGGAGTAGCTGTGGCAAGGCAGAGAACAAAGGCTCCCACCTCCTCCAGCAGCCTTAAGACAGGTGTTGAGAGGCCAAACCCCAGAAGGAGCTGCAGCTTGTGAATATCCCAGAGACAAAAGGAGAGACTTAGTTAATAAAATGGAGAAGGTGGAATGGACAAGCCAGTGTTTGTGGCAGAGTGGGCTGTTCACCAGTGACAGGGAGAAAGCAGAACCACTTTACTTCTCTTCCCTGTCAAGATAATGTTTTAGAACACAAAAGGTGAAAACAAATAGAGTTAAGAGACAACACCACCCAGCTAAAGCACTGGTTGGCTTTGGGGCTTGACAGGATTATCAGGCTGGTGGACGCCCGCGAACCAGAGAGTCTGCGCCTGCGCCGTGTGGCCGACTAGCAATCTCAGTCTTGAGAGCAGCTTAGACATTAGTAGTAACTAGGAGTGTGCTGCAGGGCTTTGTCCTTGGTCCCAACGTGTTTTCCAAGAAAGATAATGGAGATCCTAAGTACAGAGCAGGCTCTAAATCAGTGGTTCTCACCCCAGAACATTTGGCAAGGTCGGGAGGCCGTTTTTGGTTATCCGAGTTGGGGTATGTGTGTGTATGCCGCTGATATGTAGTAGGTTGCGGCTGAGGGTGCTGCTTAACTTCCTACAATGCACGGAACATCCCCCCACGACAGAGGACTTTTGTGTTCCAACATGTCTGTAGTGCCAAGGCTGAGAAACCGGGCTCTAACTGGATGACTGTTGAGTAAATGAGTGAGCTATTGCGCTCTCACCGTGTGCCCTGGGATTGCACAGATAAAAAACACACAGTCTCTTCGCTTGAGCGCTCACACTGCAGTGTGAGAGACAGAGACCAGTGGCCACATTAGTATGAAACGTGATCTAATGGAGGAGGTACGAGAACAGAGATAAGAAGAACCACCAGTCCCACTAAGTCATGTGAGCTGGGCTTTGAAAGATGAATGGATGTTCGGCCAGGACACAAGGTAGAGATGAAGGGTGAATAGAGGCATTAAATGTTCCTCTGTGCTGAGGACACCACAAGCAACCCAGTGCGATGGGAGCGCAGGGTTCTTAAAAAGGAACAGCTGGAGACAGGGTGGGGCGGGCACTTGGATGCCATGGAAAGGCCCCTTGGCTCTGTCATTAGACACAGAGTTCAAGAAAGTTGTTAAACAGACAGTAACATGATCAGATCAATCTTTTAAAAATAAGAACATATTATCTCTTTGGTTAAAAAATTCTTCCCTCATGTAAAGTATTAATATAAGATTAATCTCATTCAAAAGTCCACCGTAATTACCTCACACCAAAAGATAGTGGAATATATTGGAACCTTCTGGAGCACACTGAAACATTCTCATGACTAGACTCAACAACCACTCCCTTCGCCTTATATATGTGCCACATTTTTTAAGTATGCAATGCAATGATTTTTAGTAAATTTACAGAGTTGTGTAACTGTTATCATCATCCAGTTTTAGAACGTTTCTATCATTCCAAAGCATCCCACGTGTGCATCTGTAGTCAATCTCCATTCCTGCCACCAGCCCCCGGCAAACACTATTCTGCTTTCTGTCTCCATGTAGTTGCCATTTCTAGACATTTCATATAAATGGTATCATACAATATGTGGTCTTTTTGCTTCCAGCTTCTCTCAGTCAGCATTGCATTTTGAGGTTCATCATATGGAAGCATGAGTCAGCAGTTTGTTCCTTTTAATTGATGAATATTCTAGTCAGAGGTCTATTTAAAAGATGATGCTGGTTTCTAGGATGAAAGATGGGTAGGAGGAGAAAGAAATTAGAATGTAGGGGACCAGCCAGGAAACCACGATTGTTTAGGCCAGAGATGAAGGCCGGAGCTGGTGAAGTGGCATCGAGCAATGGAGAGAGGGAAGGCGTTGGAGGTCACAGGGCCTGGAGGCAATTTGCTTACATGGGCTGCTGGAAGGTGAGAAGCCTGGGGCAGGTCTGGATTCCCACGGGGCTAAGGAAGGTGAGGTAAGCTGATAGCACCTCAGGTTCATGCCTTGCTGATCCCATGGAGTGTCCACTGATCCATCAGCTCTGAGGCCCCTCCTGGTAGCCTGCTCTTTGGGAGACTGGGATGAAGACACTAGGAACCTCTGTCAACTGTGCCAATGACACAAAGCTGTGAGGGATAACAAACTCAGGATTGACAAAATTCAAAAACTCTTGGGAGGCTCAAAATGATGAGCCATGAGAGTATCTGGGCGGTTCTATGGTGGTAGGCCTAAAAACACCAGTAAAAACACCTAAAAACACTGTGATTTTCTGGATACTTGTCCATCTTCCTGGGATGCTGTGAGCTTTTTGAGAAGAACAGTGTCTGCAGGGTAAAAGGAGAATTACAAGGGGTGGCTCCATAGTGTAGTGGTTAGTATGTCTGTTTTACACACAGAAGGTCCTGGGTTCGCACCCCAGGTGGAGCCACGGACCGGACTGTGCACCAGGCCCCGGCCCGTGTGCACATCCCGAGCATGTGGGAGGAGACACCCCGCCTTCAGAGATCCAGTTCTTAAGGGGGAAACGGCAACATCCATAGGTCAGGGATGGAAGTGAGAGTGGGGGGAATTAAAGAGGTGGGGAAAACAAGCAGAATCATGAGAAAACCACCCCAGTAGCTTGCTCTGGGTTGTTGGGGCCTCCTATTCACAGCTTCTTATGGAACCAGGAGCTGCTCTCCTCAGCAAGGGAGTCTGTGCCTGCCTGAGACTCCCACAAGCACCTTGGATTCCTACAGGTAAGGTGACTGCTTTCCTGGACCACTCTTCTAGCCTCTCTCCATTGGAAAAAAAAGTCCAGTATATGTCTCCGCATGGAATGTTGAAAAGATGGAGGCCTCATGTCTTTTCTTGCTGATCTTCATCTTGCATGTTTCTTTCAATAAAGTCTACTCTTTAACCCTTACTGTATGCTGTGCAGAAATTTATCCTGAGCCCTGGGACACAACAGGGGGCCATCATAAAAGTAACAACAGCACAACATCCACCCACGCCGCCAGAGTGCCTGGCCCATGCTAAGTGTTTGACAAACAGCTGAAGGACAAATGAATGCACAAACCACGTGGATACCTGCCTTAAAAGGAGTCAGTTCAGATTTCCAAGAATTAAGCAAGGATCCTGTCACTGTGTTCCCTTCACTGTGGCCTAGTTCTCGGAAACTGGAATTCTGAAAACAGTTACTGTAATTTCTAATTGTAGAGGTAGCATATGTTCTGCAAGGCAGATTTGGAGACTATAAGCAATGTTAACTTTTTGGCTAATTTCTTTTTCTTTCAATACAGAATGTATGCTCAGAGCATCCATTCACACACATACATAGCACACATACACATACAGAACAGATCTTTACTACATAATTGGGACCAATGGCAGGATTTTCAGTTTTAACTTAAAAACATTTTTCTGACATTAAAACTCTTTGCAAACACCCTTTGTCTTCGAGGTAGAATATCTCCTCGCACGTAGGTTACATGATTTATTTGCCCACTCCACTCTCCCCAGCCCCTTAGGTCTGAGACTGGCTGTGGTGATACCTAAGTCTGCATTTCCCACCTGGGGCTCAGGAGTCCTTCCCTACCAGCCTGATTTTGTTTCCCCTGCAGCCCATCTGTGCTCAGTACCTGCACACTCTCCTCTTCTGAATAGCTTTTTCCGGGTTTATGTGCAACCTCGCCCTCTCCCCGCTCCCCGCCCCAAGGGCCAGTTCTGCCCCAGTTCCCTGTTTTGTCCCCACCAAGCTAGTTTCCAGGACTCCACAGTTCTGGGGGCCACGGTGGTAACTCCCAGCTCTTTCCTGCCATCTCCTGCCTACTTGCCACACCTCTAGCAACCTGGCTTAACTCTTACAATGCTGGGACAAATTGGGAAAGGACAGGCCAAAACCAATGTCACGATATTTAATAGGTTTACTAATAAAGTATCATACTTCGTTCTCAGTTATCTGCCTATTAACACTATGAGAGGCCTGATTTAATTGCATCTGAAAACAGTCCTAGAGGCTCTACCTGGTAATAAACCCAATAAGAATCAATAATGAAATGTGGCTGTCAAAGAAAAAGTAATGAATGCCATTTCCAGCCACCTATATTTTAGGCTCAGGATCAATAAGGGGAAGTCACAGGAAGGCTGATTTCAGGTCAAAATAAAGAGCTTTCTTTGTACCAGGAGCTGTCCTCCAATGAACAGACTGGGAGTGAGTTGCCCACCACTGGCAACACTCAAAAAAGATGGGATCTCTTGGGCCTCCGAGATTCTATTGCTGCCCATACAAACCTGTTACGTTATTACTCACATTTCTTATGACTGCAGAGAGAGAACACTTACGCCATCCATGGGAAGTGTGAATCATCATTATGCAGCTCATTCCCTAGAAGCCGTCAAAGGCCAAGTGACTTTGTGGTTGCTCCCTGAGGTGGGTCCTGAACAGGCCTCAAGGCAGGCCTTTGATTAGCAGCTGGGCTTGGCAGAGTGAGGTAGCCTCCCCTCTCATTCAATTACAGTGTCCTCCACTCTCCATGACCCCACGGGCAGAGACCCCACCCTGCCTCCTCTTTGGCCCTGCCTCCTCTTTGGCTCCATGACGCTTTGCTGCTGTCACTGCACTGTCTGCATTCAAATAAGACACAGTAACTACAACAGACACTTGCCTGTTATTCATTCAACACACATTTTTTTTTTTTCCTCTTAGGCCTGTTATACAGGATGGTCTGTAAGAGCAACATGTGAGTACCTAAGAGAAAAGCTCCATTTCCTTTGGGGAAAGGGGACAAGAGACAAAGCCTTAAAGGGCCAAGGCAGAGGACACGTGAAAAGCTATGTCTGCAGACAAAAAAAGATCACGTGCAAAAAGCATGGGAGGTGGAGGGGTTTGGGCAGGGGCTTGGGGAAGAAAGTGCTCAGTATGGTGAGTAGCTTAGTCTGATTGGGGCTGAGGTGCTATAGGAAAGAGTTGGCGGGACATAAAGCTGGAGAGGCAGATGGGGCTCCAAACAAGAACAGCCAGACCAAGGAATTTGGTTTTCAAGCAGAAGGTCATGGGAGCCACTGTCAGAGAATAGTATGGAAAGTCTGACTAGTTCAAGGACTGGGCAGGTGGTTCCTTCTAAGGGCAACAATCAGCTGGAAGAAAGAGAGAAAAGCTCTGATCTCTAAATTCTTGATCTCATGGTGTCAACTCGCCAGCAGCAACTCACCTGAGACTTTGTACAGTACCAACCATAGAGGTGGTACTCTGTTCTCACTGAAACACATCGGATTTGCTTTCTGCTCTTGTGACGCTTCTGCCAACATGACTCTTTGCGGACTCACCTTCTACACAGACTTGGTATCAAAGATAACCTTGCATCTAAGGAACTCGTTGTTCTGCAATATTAGAAAATTGGTTGATGGTCTTCACTCATTAGTTTTATCATGTACCAATGTACAAAACCCTAAGAGGCAGCTGGCCTTCAGAAGGGCATAATCGCCTATTGAAAACTTAAGTTACAGCACCACTGGAAAGATAACATCTTTGATGTTACAGTGCCGACCGACCTATCGCATACAACATATGCCTCAAACCAGCAACCAAAGCATTTGCCAGGAACCAAGCAGCGGACGTGGAAGTGCTTGCTCCTCGTCATACTCACATTTTACTCTCCCATCCCTACAACCCAAGGTTCTTTTGGTTTAAAGATTTTAGCCTTGAGAGAAGAATTCTTTCATCAGCAGATAAAGCAATGGCTTTAAATACTTGGCCATTTCAAAAACTTGGCCATGTTCCCTCTTCATGCTACCGTGGTGCCATAACATGGCTACTATATAATATAGGAAGAGAAGAAAACAGAGGGAACCTAAAAAAATCCTCTGGGACTTCTCTTGACACTGCAATGATCAGTAGTAAAAGATAAATGGAGACTGTAGCTGGTGGTACTCGATTGTAGTGTTTGCTGATTTCCTTAGCGTAAAAACTCCTGCAGTGGTCAATTTCAAGCTATCAGTGCGACATTACTGCATATGGACATGATATTTCTACCGTATATTTTAAAGATATAAATAATTTCAAAAATAGTCAAATAATTAGAAAGTGATGAGTTTGGGGTATTTATTACATTGTTTTTAATATAATTTATTTAATTATGAGTTTATATAATTTGATTTTTAATAATGGCTGTTTTAAACAAATGGCCCAAAGCATTGCTGAAAATTTACTAATCTTTCCCCACAAGCCAGTACAAGACAGATCCAGCACACCACTGAGAAACAACTCCATAGAAAAAACGGTCATTGAGGGCTCAGATACCTCAAAATTTAGGTTTGGGTCACGTTTCCTGGTTAAATAATCTGGGTGAGGTTATGACTGAGGCAAAGGAGATCTTCAGTACTGTGGAAGATAAAAGTCACAAATACCAATTCTGGCCTTGGATCTGGTTGCAAAATCTAAGACTAGAGGAACTACCCACACTTTCTTTCATTCTATGTATATATTTAAAGGCTTTGACTAATTTTCCTCATCTTTCTTGTCATCGTCCCTCATTCTTGTGGTAGTTAACTTTACAGTTTAATCTCTAGGCCCGATCAGAGAATTGTGACGAAGAATGTGACAGACCTGAAGGAGAAGGACACCTCAGAGGAGACCCTGGACCTGGACCTGGTTATCGCTTTTAAGTACACTGGGTTGTCTCCCTTTGAGAAATGGGTGAATGCATTTTTTATTATATGATGGTTAGGACAGAGGGAGTTACATTTTAATTTGTTTTTGAAGCAAAAATGTGGAAAGAAGGAATATTATTGTTATGGTAAAATCCCACACACAATAACATATTACCTCATAATACAAACCTAGATATAGCACAATTAGTAATCGCCTCTGTCCTCTGCCAAAGCTCTGTTCTCAAATGGAGGGAGGCTTAATTTATCTTCTGCTTCTGAAGCAGGGTCGAGGAATATGGAAGGTGGATGAAGCTGAGCAGGGAAACAGAAGGCAACACCTTATTGCAGAGAAATGGAGGGTTTACTCCAGATGAGGAAAATGAAATGGGAACTAACCACATAGAACTTTAGAATCACTGCAACTGTTCCGAAATCCCTTCCCACACAGAAACCAGAATCAGTCCCTTGATATTTCAGCTGGAGCTGACAGCTGTCCTAAATGGCACCATAATGCAGCTGGGACCTGGACACAAATGAGGCCTGCAGTGGGACTCTCAGAACTGCCATCCTGCTAGCTGTGACGTCTCACCCAGTTATTTAATTTGTTTCACAACAATACATTCACATAGTACAAGACTTGAATTTTTGGAGGAACTTATTTATAGCATTACAAGAGTTGTATGGTATTGGACATCAAAGGGAAGTTAGTGGACAAGTATATTTTTTTTGTTTGATTTTTGGCTTTGAATTCGAGTCCATTTCTATCATTGGGAAATTTCCCCTTTATGAGTCTCAGTATAGGCAGTGCTGGTGATGCCCATTACTCACTTTCCCAGCCTCCATCACGGGTAGCGAGATTAGGTGCAGCCAGGATGCAAACCCTCCTAGGATCTTGCACTAGGTGACAATAACATGGAACCTCCATGGGGTCGGTTCTGCCAAACGGTTTGGCTACACAGCCCTTCAAACTTTGTCTTTCCATCTTTCCAGTGATTCCATGAGCTTCCTAATATTTTTTTCATTAAGCTACTTTTCTTCTTAAATCAGACAACTCTTCTTGTAGTTAAAATTTTTGGTCGATATTACATAAATAATATCTAAAGGGAAATAGCAGAGTCTCTTTCTACCTTTTGGACTAGTGCTCCAGGAAGTAGGACCACCCACTACGAATTATGGGCACACAGTGGGTTGAAATGAAATGGTGAGTCACTTTGAACAACTATGAAATCCTTTTGAATGAATCCACTTCCAGCATCAATTTGCTACGTTTTTGGTGAGCTCTTTGAATTCTCTGCCTTTAATCTCTTCTTTCACATGGCTTGTCTTCCAGCCACTATCGTAGAGGCAGGAGACAAGCTCTTATATCCACAGTGTCTTGATTCTCCCTTATATTTCTTCCTAGCTATGTTAACACACTAAGCAAGGACTGACTGCATCACACCAGAGGTGCAGAGGTCATGGACATGCAGGCAAGTACACGTACATCTCAACCAAACTTAATGTCAGAAAAAGCAACCCCAAAATTCCTAATGGAGAGTAAACAGTAAGAACATGATTGATCCAAATGCCAACAACAAACCAATAATCATTCCAGGAATAGAACCTCATAAAACTTTTGGGCTAGTAATTTTGTAATAATCAAAGCATCTCTCTTCCTACTCAGGTCTAGACACTGAGGTTATTTATCTGAGGTCGCACCAATCATCAGGACCAAATCTTGCTCATAGCTGTACATCTCACAAAACTTTATAAATTCTCATCATTAAATATGTCTGAGAGAGTTCATAGATAGTATCTAATGCCATTACACACACGCGCGGGTGCGCGCGCACACTCACACACTGCCCAGTAAGACAAGGAGGCTTTCTACAGAAAGGCAAGTCCCAGCTTCTAACTGAATGCACTAATCACTAAAAGACACTCCCTCTCACTTGACTTAAAGTTAATTTCCGCCCCACTCACACCCCAAGACACTAATCTCTTCTGCACAGTGCCATTTCGGAAGGATCTCAGCGAGCTTTGCACTTTGGAAATTCACTGCGTTAGTTTTTCCACCATGGGTCCTGGCTTTTCCTGCTGACCACATAGCCAAGGCATAAATTGGGCAGACCAAGCTCTCGCATGCACCCAAACACACGCTCAGAAGAGAGAGGATTGATGTGGGCTGCTGCTCAATGTTTTCATTGTCACATAAAATAACGGAAAAAGCTCTCTGATCTACTCAGATTCTGAAGGTGCTATCTTCTGGATTAGAGAAGTAGCTCAGAGGGAAACATAGAAACCTTAACGGAATCATGTTTTCTTTGGCCTTTAGAAAGCTCAGAGCCAACTTTGCAACCTAAGGTTAATTATAATATGAGGCCTTTACTCCAGTTTTATCTTAACCCTCAATTTTCTAAAATAATTACTGTTACCTTGTATATATATTTCTGTAAGTCATTCCTTATTTTTCTGAACAAGGTGAATTTATTTTTATCATTTTTAAATTTTGAAATACTTATATAGAGTCACTGAAAATTCTGAAGATACTACAGAGGTCCTTCATACTGTTTACCTAGTTTCCTCCAATTGTTATACTTTATATAAATAGGAAATTATTAAAATCAAGAACTTGATATTGACACGATGTGTGTGTACAGTGCTCGGTCATGTTATCACATGTGCATATTCATGTAAACACGTAACCTCCACTGCAATCGAGACACAGAACTATTCCATCACCATAAAGACCTCTTTTGTGCTATTCCCTCTTAGTTACACCCTCTCCCTTCCCTCCACTACTCTTAACCCCTGGCAGCCACAAATCCGTTCTCAATCATTCTGTCATTTTAAGAATATTATATATAATTTTTTTTAACTTAAAATAATTTTTTTTTCAATTAGAGTTGACTTTTTCTATACATTAGTTTCAGGTGTACAGCATAGTGATTAGACATTTATACAATTCACGAACTGATTCCCCTGATTAGTCTAGTTCCCACTTGGCACTATATACGGTTATCAGACTACTTTGAATCTCTCCCTCAGTGGCTATCCCAGCCCAGAGACTCCATGTGAATAGGTAAATGTGTGAACAAAACATCAAATGAAAATATCTAGAGTCAAAGAGATGACTGAATTGATAAAGAGTTCAAAAATATATTCACCATCACATGCTGCATGAACCCATTTCCATTACTTGTGGAAAATAAAAGACAATCTTAGATAAATAGGCAGGGATTGGGGGAGCCTGTAAGTTGTGGATTGTCATTATGAAAACTCTGTTCTTAAATGTGGGCAGGGAATGGAGTGTTCTGGTGTATGCAGATTTCTTATAAATAAGCACATGTATTGAAGTTAATTTACTTTGCCTTTGAAAATTCACAAGTCCTGTCAAGACCTTTTATTACTTGGGGATTCTCAGCAACATCACAAACTCTAACTGTTATCATGCTGTAGATGTGCTGATGTGCTTATTAACAGAGCCTGAGTAGAATATTGGATAAAATAGAGGTAACCATATTTTTCTTCCTGGTTGCTAGGAGTGAGGTGAGTGTTTGGGGCCTTGGAGACAGTTGACAGTTGATAAGCTGCTAAGTCAGACAGAAATGATGCCTCCGTTTATCGTAAATTATCTTCTCCCCTTAAAATATGAGATTTCCTTTAATTTTTTTATTCTCCCTAAGATTCTCTGCTGATTAATAATTAGAAGATTAAATATGCTTTTTTAAAATAAAAATTTATTCATAATCGTTCACATTTATAATTTACAACTGGTGTGAATTAATTTGGTCAACTGCTTTTTAATTCCTGCTTCAGAATGCCGCGCCATTTCCTATCCTGGATTGAGGGTGAGGGAGATGAGGGAAAACAGGAATACGCTGCAGGCCTGCATAAGGGGGTGCAAAAATGGGAGATTTGGGGGTAGCGTAGGAGGCCCGAAGGGACACAGGAAACAAACGCAAAAAGAGAAAGGAACTATCTGTGAACTATCTGTGGACCAAGAATAAAGAGGTAAAAAAGAATTCTTCCTCATGAACCCAAATGGATCCAAAATGTGAACTATTATTACTCTGGTCAATCATCTCGTAGGCTACAAATTAGTCTGAAATAAAAAAAAATGTTATTTAAAAAATAACAAGTTTTTTACCATCAAGACCCCCAGAAGCACTTAGCAAGATACACCCTGTTCATGTCATGACGTGTGCTCTGTAGAGTGCACACGCCAGTGTAAGAAGTGTACCAACGGATACGCTGGATGCACAGGGAAGGGCCGGCCAGCATCAGACCCGGGAGTAACCGTGCTCTTCCTAATAATGGTTGCCGTCCCTCACGTATTAGTTGTCGAATTGAGGTCAGCTGTAGAAAAATAAGCAGGAGATTATGGTGCTCACAGCATGTTTTCTGCACCCCAAGTTGCTGCTTGTTTTTCCTGTCCTTTAAGTATTTACCTTCCCCCTTTTTCTCGCTAGTATTAAGGAAAAAATTAAAGCCTACCTTAAAACCCTTGTTGCAACGAGGTAGGGCAAAAATACTAAATATGCATATTGACATTTGCTTGGGAACCTAGAATGTAAATTCAAGGCACGAGCTCTTTATTCTCGTTAGATGTCACATCAGAATGAAATCTTGCTCAAATTCTCTGTTGTCCTGGTAACTGCTCCCTACTTAGACAACACAGAGGGCGAGATCGCCCAAAAGGGTCTAGAAGGAGAGCAAGAGCTTATTAAGGAAGTCTTTCTGATGTTCACAATCACACGACAGGCTGTGCCAGCACAGTAGCATGAAGTTGGGAAAAAACCCTCCTCAGGTCATCCCCATTGCTGTGATGTATTTGGGCTTTGCTGCCATTAAGAGGCTATGTACATTTTAATAACAAGACTGGCTATGGCACACCGAAAATATTGATCATGAATAGTATTTTGGATAATCACAGACTGCAAATCCTCTTAAACGCTTTTGACTCTAACAGATATATTTAGACCTAGACGAACAGTAGCTGGTGGGATTTCTTAAAGTGTCAATTGGTGTGAATGAATAAAGATGGTTTTAAAGGAGCTATATTGCTTAGGGATTAAGGCCAACTGGAACAATTCACTTTGAAAAAATAAAAAAGTCTCAGAGCTCAAGGGAGCAGCTCCCCTTTGATTGAGGCAGATACAGTTCAATTCTCAAGACTTGTGCTAGCAGCCGCGAATCATCTCTCCATTTGTATAAAGAAGAGTTTAAAATTGTGCATATATGGGAACGTGCAACTCCTGTAAGTGAGACAGTGTTTGTAGCAACAACAAAAAGTTTGAGCATCAGTCATTTTTATTTTGGCTCAACAGATTTTTAGCAGATATGAACTGGCTTCATTTTTAAATCCTGAGAATTTCTGAAGCAGCCCATAAGGTGCCACTTTAGTCAGAGGCAATTAAAAAAAGCCTAGAATAGCAAGAAAGAAAAC
This sequence comes from Rousettus aegyptiacus, assembly GCF_014176215.1. Classification (NCBI taxonomy): domain Eukaryota; kingdom Metazoa; phylum Chordata; class Mammalia; order Chiroptera; family Pteropodidae; genus Rousettus; species Rousettus aegyptiacus. The sequence goes on along the minus strand of NW_023416306.1, from coordinate 85,223,432 downwards.
CACAAAATTTCTTTGGACATTGTAGAGAAAAAAGTTACAAATTACATTAACTCCATTCTTTCCCACATGCTCCCTGAATCTATTTGCTTTCATACTGTGTAAAACATTGTCCTCAAATTTTGGAGGTAGGAATGGGACAGGGGACATGGTGTAAGTAGTTAAGAAAAGTTTCTATAAATTAAGATGTTGCTTGTCATCTTTTAACAGCAACAACATAAAGTGTGTTACAAACACTTAATAAACAGAATGGTACAGACCCTTCCAGTCCTTCCTTGATCATGGGGGTATCACTAGAAATAAATACACACTCATCAGAAGTAGCTTCTCCTCTCTAGGTCTTCCCCCACCCAGTCTTTAAGGAGCCCTGGTGAAGGCATTTTCAAATGCAAATTCTTTACAATATAGAGCAATCTGCAAACTATTGGAAAAGTGGTTTCTCAAAATGCCAGCAGAGGGTATCCGGCTACTTAGATTTCCTGCAGGTACAACTTCTAAAGTGGCCTCCGCCATATTCTTCCAGCCTGTAAGAAACCTACTTAATGATACATAAAACTAATTATTATAAAATAAGATTGAATCTGTAGGGTAGCTGCTCACAATGTGGAAAATCACACTTTTTCATGGCCTATTTTCTTTTAAAATGTATGCCCTTTTCGCACCCTTAATGCATTCTGCATATGTAAAATAAATACTCTTTCGCAGCAGGACCTGGGCTTGGAGGCCTTAAAACCCAATAAAAGAGTCCTGTAGTTTAATGGTCCTTAAATGCTTGACATCTTTTTCACTTAATGTAAAATCCATCTGATCTAATGGCCGTGACTGAATTATAGAGATATAATTTTTTTCTATTAAATGTTAATCTTCTGACTTGGCAGAGCGATAGAAGCTCTAAATTATTAAGAAGGTAATAACCTCTCTAAACTCTTTCCTGAATTCAGAATATTCCCAGGACTACTACCTCCAAACACCTTGCAAACCCGTTTAAAATATAATATAAAAATCAGGCCCGTTAAGCACAATTTGATGCAAATATCAGTTATAAGGGGCATTATTTTTATCGATGACTTCTATTTCACTGAATGGAATACATATGTATGTATCTGTAGATACACACACACACACACACACACACACACACAAAATTGAGTAAGCAACGCTCACGAGTCTTAGCTCTTTTCATTTACATATGACATTTTTGTAACCTTACCTCTTTGGTTGAATTCATTCATCATCAATGTTTGTTCATGCAGGCATAAATAATGAAAACGCCCCGCAATGCATAAGTGATGCCACGTGCCCCATTATGCTAAAGGCACAGTGCTTTCACTGCCCGGGGAGTCTTACTGGAATGCCATCTCAGTAAAGCTTCATTTTTTTTTTTTTTAATCTCTGCATTCATGACTCTTTTGAGCCAAAGGCCCCTATATGCAATAGGAAACAGAAGCCATGCTAAGAAACAGGTAAATATATACCTGGAGAGGCTGGTCACAGCCTTGTTTCAAATAGCCAAGGCCAAAAATATGGAAAAAGATTTCCAACAAGAAAGTCACAGATCCACTTTAGCCAGGGACATCATTGACTGAAATGAGAGCGGGGTTGCCTATTTTCCATTTGTATTTTGCACATGACATATTTTATGGTGCCACTTTTTTTTCTTTCTGAAAATTATTCACAACATTTAGCAGCCAGGGAAAAGGTCCAGGTTCTTTTTCTCTGCCAGACGTGTGCAACCATACTTTGCATGCTCATCATAGGCAATCCTCTTTTAATCTTTATCTTGGTGCCAGAGGTACTGCTATTACTTTGATGCACAGAACATGCAAGAGGAAAAAAGATCACCACAAGGTTGCGGAATCCAGTGATAAGGAAAACAAAAAGGCAGTATGAAGTCATTTTCTTCCACCCTGGTGGAGCAGACTTCAAGAGAAGCTTGTAACCACTGCTTGCTAATGTTCCGCATGAGCGTAAGCGGACAATGATACATCTAGTCATTGTGGAGAACAACAATTCATTTGAAACTCTTCCCGTTTTACTCTGAAACAAGTGACTGGAGAGACCACGAACCACTCAGGGAGGTAAGAAGCATGTGAAGAACAGGTTTCAGGTCTTTGCTAGAGGACAGCTGGGGCAACACTGGGTGGGTGTGTAAGTGGGAAGGTGGTCACGTTCTAATGCTGCACGAGTTTTTAAGCATCAGGGATCCAATGTATTAAGAATAACAAAAATTTAAGCTGTGTATCATTTGGCTGGGATCAAGAGAAAAGTTTTAAATAAAAAACACCCCCTAAGAAAGAGCAGCTAAATTCATTTGGAATTTTAGAAGAGCACAAGTATAGTGAGTGATTAGTCACTGCGATATGAAACTTTAAGATGTTTACTGTATGAATATTTGATTTTATGGTTTTAGTTCTTTATAATGCTGACCTGTCGAAAGGAATGAGCGTTTCTCATGAAATAGGAGTGATAAGAAAAGACTAAACAATGGAATAGTGATAAAGCTTTCAACAACACACTGCTCTCCAAGAGGAGCTCAGTGATTCTTCCTTCCTCTTGGCCAGAAGTTCAGACCTCATCGTCTTTCTGAACGCATGACAGCAAAGAGACCGGCATCACCCATTATTTATGTTCTGCCAGTCTGCTACCTAAAAAGCTTTAGCCTTCAGTGTTGTAAATGTAGTCTCTGGCTTTGATCTCAAAGGGTGAGTGAAGGAGACAATGGGATGAGTTCGAGGTTTCTTGATACTGCACTCTACATAGTAACTGAAGATGGATGTCGCCATCTGTACTTTGGATCCCAGGGTTCTTTACACCAAATTCTCCAAAGATAACAAATGGATGAGTTTACCTTGTATATCTTTTACAAGGATGTTCAAAGCAATATTCCACAGAAAACATTTTATTGATGGTTGAAGACAAAATAAAATACACATAAGGTTCCCTTCCCACCCAAATATGGGAAATACAGCACTGAAATGTGAGTATTCAGTTAAGAACTTTCTCTACTCCAGAGCTTTTGTAGGTGACCTAAAATACCCATGAAACAGAGAACTCATGCTATAGAAGAACATTAAACATAAATATTCAAGAATTCAAATATTGCTTCTGTAAACTGTATATATCTACCAAAAGAATTGAGAATAAATCCAATTCTGACTTTTCACTGTTTATACACTGAAAGAATTCGATGGCTTCTTTCTTGGTGGGAAAAGCTATTCTGATGGCCCTGCATCCTTGTTATTATACTGAAATGGGATCAAAAGTCTGGTTCAGGATGCGCAAAGATTATTGCTAAGGCACATTTAGCAATTAAGAAAAACTTAGCGGAAATGGGTCATTTGTTCAATTTATTTGCTAACGGTCAAATAAGTAATTGTCGACCTAAATGGCAAAAAAAAATTAATAAAAATAATAAAACATATAAACTTTCCTTAATGAGATGTAGTTAATAAAAAGTTGGTTACGATAAAGTATTTACTAGAAACATGTCCAATTTTATTATTTCTTGCTACCTATATTCTTAGTTTACTATATTATTGCACTTTTATCTAAAACCTTAAAGACCTATTTTCTAAAACCAATTCCCTCTTGCTAATTTTACAAGAAAATTGCATTTCACATTATTAATCTCATTAGTGCAATTTGCCTATAAATAAATACAAAACATTTGGAGGATGCATGTATAATGAATGCTTGGTTACTGTAGTAGCAAATGTCAAAGTAATTGCTAAAAAGTCTGAAACTTTTGACACTTTAAAAAATCTGTTATACCATTTATCATCATACATCTCTAAATACTGTAGCAAGAAGTTACCGCCAATGAAAATTAAGATACTGTTGTAGAGATGATGAGGCGATTTTGTTATAAATTCCTGATAAATTCCACACTGGCCTGTTCTTAATCTAAATGTAATTTAGCACTGCAAACCATTATGAAAAGAAATTTACTTAAAAAGGCATAAAAGTTACTAACGTAAGAAGAAAAAAAATCTGTACCTCCAAAAGAAGTCGAAGGCACTCATTAAGTCACTTCAATAAAAACGAAACTTGGCCAGCCAAGTTATAGCGCATTCCTTGAAACCGCATCAGGTCTCATGGCTCAGACTGAAGATCTGAAAGATCTTTTGATCCACTTAAAAGTGGCCACCAACCAAATTAATTTCTCTGAAAAAAATCTTTAAACAATTTTTTCAGCTTAACCCCTCTTCAACCCCACTCAGATGGCTCATGTTTTATTAGGGACTCAATGGTTTAAAAATATATAAAAAATCCGAGGCAAAGTGTCATGCTGTTTGCCTAACTGTAAAATTAACATACATAGACTGTAAGATTTGAAGAGATATTGAAAAACTCAGAAACATACTCATCTAATTTTAAAAACCTACTGATGGAACAAATATATTTTGTTTCAATTACACTAGCATGGTAAGGCCCAGAAAGGCCAAGCGGTTTCAAAAGAATGCTCAGCACCGGCAGGTAAAACAGACATTGGCCAGTCAGCACTGACCATTAACACACAAGCCCCTGTCGCATTTGTATGATCTGGAGTAAGGCTGCCTGTACATCTTCATCCATGTGACCCTTGAGACAAAGAAGAAATATTTTATGTCATCTTCATTTATACAAGAATTCTAAAGACAAAGTCTTCATAATATGGTCTAACTACTAAACCCTCACCATCTTGGTTATATTTTAAAGGATTTATTGGAAAATGGAATAGAGCTCTATCACAGAAATAAAGAAAGCCAGTTTAAAAGTCGTGCAGACCAGTTGCTCTTAACATCTATTATCAGAAAACAGATGGACAAACTTCTTTGTCTTCCGGTTACAACAGCTCAGATGATAAGGAACAACATAAGTTATAAATGAGTAAAGTAATCTACAATGATTTTTTTTTTGCTCCTGCTGAGAGGGTTTTTTAATTATAAAAACAATTAATGAAAAATCCCCATATTTATATATTTTACATAAATAGAATTACATATATTATTTTGCAAGTTGCCTTGTCAGCTAGTGTCATAGAAATTTTTTCCAAGTTGTTTCCCTAACTATTTTAAATTACTGTATAATATCCCCACTGTATGGATGCATCATAATTTCTTTACCCAGTCCCCCAATGATAGTCATTTTAAGTTTTTTCCAATCTTTATGAGCAGATTCCTAGAAAAGAAATTGCTAGGTCAAAAAAGCAGTCTCAATTTTTAATTTTGCTAAGTACTATAAAATTTCCCTCTATTGAGATTATAACAATTTATACTCCCACCAACAGGGTATAACTGCCTATTCTCACGATGCCTTGGGCAATTTATAGACTACCACCTTGTTTAATATTTGCCAATCCTGTAAATGAAAAATGGCACCTCCTTGTTTATTTGCATTCCCCCCTTACGAATGTTAGCCATTTATATTTCGAAACACTTTAAACTTAAAAAGATGACAAGGGGTTGACTAAATGCACATCAATATTACAGCACACCCCATTCCTCTTTTTCTTTGCTGCAGCACTTAAATAGGTTTCAGCATAACATTTCCCATTAATAGAAAAAGTTTTGCTTCTAAAATGTTTCTATAACAGTAGGATGTTTAAATTTCAAACATTAGCCATAGTTGACTAAACTGAATTTCTTAGTTAACTTTATGATATCAGAAGGCAAGACTATTTCAGATGCCAATTGCTTTTGTTATATTTCATTAGGAGTCAGTAGAACATAATTTCAATTTCAGAAGTGTACATTATATGAAGCTGAACGGCTTGTTAGTTTGCAGTATCTTTTGGTGAGAGCACGCTCTTCCTCCCTTGGCTAATATCAGATCTGAGTGAGTTCTTCTATCTACTACATATCTATACTTTTCTACTGTTTCCCCTCCTAAACTTCTCATTCTGCTGTCCCTCAACAGTCTTCTCTAATAATTGCAATATACTTTTAAGTCCTGACTTATCTTTTACCTCAAAAAAAAAGTAGCCAAAGATACTTTCTTTTATCATACTATTCATTCTTTTCCATTGGTTTCCCCTTCATCTCTTATAGAACAGGCAGGCTTTTTATTTTAAGAATTCAATGTCATAAAGTTTCTTCCCTTTTGTTATTTTACCTAGTTCTTTTTAAAAATGACCTTTCTTTGAAGTTTTCTCTCAACATCTATGGTTTGTTTTGTTTTTTAACCACGTAATTCGATACACTTCAAATTTTAAACAATCCTATTATATCTCACCTGCCATTCTAACTTTGTCTCTTTTAGTACATCTTCCTGAAAAATCTATTCTGAGAATTTTGGAGATGCTGATCATAAAGTTTCTACAGAGCATTAAGTATAGTATCCTTCATATGTTAAACATATTCTTGATGTGACTGATTTTAAAAAATAGCTTTCTCATTACACCAAAGAAGGGGACTCTTAAACTTATGCTTCACTGAGTCATAAGGCTCAATAAATAAATATTATGGATACTCTCCTAACAGGACTAAATTTTTTCCTTAAATTATTATAGTTCTATGCACACCTGGTTATTTTCATACTTTTACAGTATTTTCTACATTTCAAAGAAATACTCCTGAGCTACCCAAGGAACAGTGAAGTCTTTTCCACTCTCTTCTTTTAGCTGACAGCCACGTGTAGCTGTCAAGGCGTTATCTCTAGCTAGCAATACTATTAACGTGTGCCGCCATCACATGTTGCCAAACTGTCTATAAAATGAGTGACAAGCAGATGGAGATAACACTACATTTAAGATATTGTGTTGCCATATAGCTTTGTAAATTTCTCTGGGGAGATATGCAAGCCATGATTAAAAGAAACACAATTATTTTTAAATAAGCATATGGGGTACAAGTACTTTAAACATGACTTTAACATAAATTTACTTGAACATGAAAAATTATTTCCTCTAAAACAACATCATTCCCAAAGGAGAAACAGTTCTTCACCTGTGCAGCACTAAGAAGGTGTGTCCGATAAATTGCAATTACTTCTTGGTGCTGTCTGTCAGCATCCTGGAAATGTGGAAAGATGGACAGATCAGAATATCAGCATTCATGTTTTCAAACACATGGAGGCTTATGACGAGCTGTCCTTCGGCTTGAGGCTACAGAACAGCAGTATTATTAAAGTGCTCCTCCTGCTGCTGCTCCTTGTAACAAACTACCTTGAACCCACCAGATGCAAAACTCATAGCACAACAATAGCATGAACTCATGACCGTGTGGGGACATTCATAGTGAAAGCAATTCTACTTATCTTGGGTCAAATGAAAGGATTGCCTTAGTTCCCATTCTAAAGCTATGAAATTATCCAGACACTTACCAACTTAAGCTTTGGATTATTGCAAAAGCTCCCCATCTTTCCCCATCTCCAGACTTCATTCCTTATCACGTTCCTGCGGTTGAGACAGCCCTTTCCTCATATCGGTTTTGGCTTAAAAGCCTTGGGTGATACTTTGTTGCACATAAGAGAGAATCCAAACTCATAGTTTGGTTCTCAACAGCTTCCACAATTTGGCTGCAAATACAGCTCCCACCACTAGCCAGGCAGATTGGCCTTTTACTGCCCCGGGGGCACACCACTTGCATTCCACCTCCATGCCTTGCTCCACAGATTGCCTCTGCCTGGAAGATTCTCTATTTTCCTTTCACTTATCAAAACAGCATCTATCTTACAAATTCAGGCCAGGTATTCCCTTCCTCTTTGAAATTAGCTCCTACCACACCAGTAATCTTTCCTTCCCGGGAATTAATATCACTTAGAATTGGGGACTATATTTGCAATTTTATATTTGGTATTTTTGAGTTGTTATTTTACTTTTGATGGATCTATACTCTGCCTCTTTAACTACCCAGAACTCCTTGGGGACAAGAACTGTATACTCTCTTTGTCCCTGACAGCACAGTGTCATGAACATAATAAACAAATATTTCTGCTTATTTAAGGGACTGCCATATTTTTTTGATAAGATCCAAATCAGCAATTTGTCATCATTAATCTATAGGCCAATAGTAAACACTTAAAAAAAAAAAATAACTTTCTTCTATTCAAAAGCTCATAAGCAATTCTTATAGAGTAAGAGAATATTAGCAACAATTTACATTTTATCGGGCTTGTTTTATTTAGCATGTCCATGTTTGTTATATTGGCTCACTCAATTAAAAAAAAAAAAAACAAAGTAATCAGTTCTTATCATCCTATTTTATGGATGAAAAAGCCAAGTGTTAAGGGGAATGTTTTGTGTAACTTGCTTTTAAGTGGCAGGACTTAGAAGTGAGCGCCCATCTTCAGCTTCTAAATCCAGATGCTTTCTTTAATATATAAAGGATCTCCACATAGGTATTTATATGGATAGAGGTACCTATAGGTATCTATATATATCCAGATGTTTTCTTTTAATATATAATATAAGGTATAAAACCAAAGGAATGCCTATCTTTATGAGTAAAGATAAAAGATTATTTAAAAAACTTTCTTTAGTTAAGTGGATCAATATTTTAGAGCATGTGCTGCAGTTGGAAAGATACCAGGTTTGGAGTCAGCCAGCCCCAGAAATAGATCCTAGCTCTCTGACCCCAGGCATCAAGTATTTTCATCTTTGTTTCCTTAACATGGAATGTTAAATTGGGTTTGGAATAAAAACCTTATAGGACTGTGATGAAGATAAAGCTTAAAGTATGTAAAACATTTAGTGTAGTGTCTGGCATATATTATACTACCAGTGTAAGTAACTTTTAGCAAAATATCCTTGGATCTGAACACAGCCACAAATCTATTTGATTTCTAAACAAGCTTTTATAAACAAACAAGTTAATGTGACCCTGCACATATCAGCACAAAGCCCTGCAGGTCCAGGATACTCACAGCCAGCTGCTGCTGCAGGGACTTCACTTGGTGCTGCAGAGTGTCAACCAGTTGGCTCTGTCTCTTGCTGGGACTCCCGCTTGTGTAGGTGAGTTGTGAAAGGCCATTAAGAGCCTGTTTTAGTCTTTCTACATCATTAAGCAGTTCAGTTATCTTATAAAAAAAGAAAAAAGTTATGGGAGAAACATATTACTTATTTATTTACAATGAACATCTTTACACAATATATACAATATATGTAATTTCTTGAATTAAATTCCTCAGTAAATTCCTTACAAAAGCATTACCAATTTAAGAATGAATATGGTGTACATCCTAAGATTTGAGTGTGACTCCAATCTTCTTATTTTTAGATAATACGTAAGTGTCTATGGAATTATTCAGACTATCTTCCAGGTAGCAGGGATTCTCTCCAACAAAGTCTGAGAAGTGAAAGAGCACAGCTCCTGTACATCTAGAATTAACTTATGTGCCTGTTCCTCTCAAGAATGTATGATTTTACACTATTTTGTCTAAAAGGGGGAAAAAATCGGGAGGCTGTTTAGAGTAGTAAAAAGAGCAAGGTTTTAAATTAGATAGAGCTGACGTTTTTTATCTGTGTGAGCTTGCTTGATTTCCTTTCTTTTTCTAAGCCTTAATTTCATTATCAGTTTAAGGGGAAAAATCTTTCATAGTTAAGAAAATCTAATGCAATTACAAAAATATGCCTGGTAATAAGTATATGCTCAATTAATGGCAACAACTGTAAGTAGATATTAATAACTTGCTATTATAAGGATATATTATTAGATGTACAACCACCTTCCAAACAAGCTAAGAGCATTTAAATTCTGGGTCATCCGAGCAGAAGTGTCCGGTTTGCACTTGGACCTCTATACTAAGGAGGGCTGAGTCTGTGTCTATTTTTACTCGTTGCTGTATCCCCAGCACCGACCATAGTACCTGGTATGTCAGGCATTCAACAATTATTTGTTGGGTTTATAAAACTGCACTTAATCTCACTGATTTCTCATATTCATGAGATATACACTTTATGAAACTCCCATTTCCAAAAATAATGCTGAGCACCTATTCTGTAAGTTGATGATAAGAAGAAAATGTTACGATTTTTCTCTTAAAAACTGGTTGGGAAGATCATCCACATTAATTCTGACACCGTAATACATGTATTTTAAATGGATGGCAAAGCCAAAATAAAACATACATTTTGGAAGAGGAACTTCTTACTGTGGGCTAGATTGGACAAAGAAGGCTTCAGGAAAGAGGACAAGTTTTGAAGTGGGCGTTAAGGAATGTATAGGATTTAACTCAGTAGAAAGCAGAGGCAGGACATTCTGAGAGAGAGGACCAGTCTGTCAGTCTGTAGAAAGACACGTGGACAGAATGTACAGTGAACTGAAGGGTTTGTTGTGCTAGTGTGTCTGAGTGCCAAGATCAAGTCTGGGGTGCTCCCCAGCGTCCTTGGTTTCCTGCAGCCCAGAAACATAGCTTTATCCCTCCCCTCCCTCGCCATTCTTCAGGTACCCTAAAACCCACTGGATTTGGACCATTCCCTTATAAGGTAAGCGAACCTGCGTCTCCGTGTCTTTTCTCAATTTTTAGCTGTACCAGCTGAGGAAACAAAACACAAAATGCTTTTGATTTTTGCGTGACTATTCTTTTTTTGAATTTCAAAAATTTTTGAATTTTTTCCCGTATACCAGTAGTCAAATGGAAAGGTGGCATTTAAGGGTCACTTTGTAAACAAGTCTATAGGATGCTACGAGGAAGAGCCCTGTTCTGCTGTGTAGTTTCTGATGCAAAGCCACGTGGACCACAGGGCCTACCTTATTATCTTTTGCTTCGATTTGCTTAGCAGATTCCTGTATCCTTCTCTGTAACTCTGTGATTGTTGATAAGGACTTATCGCATCGCTCCTGCTGATCCTTGATTTCTTGTTCAATGCTGAAATGTAGTAGTTCCTTCTCATCTTTTGCAGACAGTTCCTTCTTTTTGGCATGTAAAACCTCCTCACATACTTCTTCATACTTTCTATTCAGAGTGGCCAATTTTTCATTTAAGTTGGAAATCTGTGTCTCCAAATCACTCTTAGTTGCTTTATATTTAGACAAATCAACTACCTCTCTCGTCTCTAATTTTTTTAATGCTTGTTTACTATTCTGAACCTCTGACTGGAGTTTGGAGACTTCTTCAGTTTTGTTTTGGCTTTCTTCTTCCTTTGCTTTCAAGCTGGCTTTTATGATTCCAACTTCTTTTGCAAATGCTTCCTTCATCTGCAAATGCTCTGCCAGGGGCACGGAAGAATTCTTTTGGTTCTCTATCGTCTGATGGAGTCTGGCCACTGTCTGCTGCTCTTTCTCATAACACCTTTGCTTATTCTTCAGTTCTTCCTTTAGATTCTCAATTGTGCCATTAAGAGATTTTTTCAGGGCCTCTACCTGTTCCGATGGAACATACTGCTTTTGCAAGAGTGTTTGTGCCGTGAGGATGTCAGAAGTCTGTTTGGCGTTTTCTTCTACGAGCTTCTCCTTCTCATTCTTTACTTCTGTGTATTTCTGTAACAGGTCTTTTAACTGTCTGTTCAGCTCTTCTGTTTTTCTGCTTAATGCTCTTTCCACTTCATGAGAATTCTCAATGACAACATTCTTATCCTTTAAATCCTTCTGAAGAGTGAAAATCTCCTTCTTTAACTTGTCATTCTCTTGTTTGCACTTCTTGGCTTCCTCTTCCCTGACATTATACTTTTGTGCCTGCTCTGATAACTGTTCTTTTAGTTCTTTCTCTACTGCTTTAAATTTTCTCTCACACTCTTCTAAGCTGACAATTGGAGCATATTTTAGTTTAATGCATTCTTGTATTGTGTCGAGTTCCTTTTTCTGGGCTTCAATTTCAGCATGTAGTGTCACAATCTCTTCTTGGCCTTTCTTGTAGTTAGCCAACATTTCAGCACTATTATCTTGTACCTTTCTCATGCTCTCACTAACAGCACTCATCTTTTCCTCGTGCTCTCTCAGGCTGATGTAGTCAGCTTTTATTTGGTTCTCAGTGTTTTCTAGGTTTCTTTTTAATATGTCATTCTCATCTTTTATTTTTACAAGTTCCTGATTTACATCTTCAAATTTTTTCTTCACATCTACTAATTCTCTATTAGTTTTGTCTAATGTGCTACTCAGGGCAGTTTTAATGTCTTCATGGGTTTTAATTGGCACATACTGGTTACTAATAGTCTTTTTCAAGTTAGTGTTTTCAGACGTGAGTGAATATATTTTTTCTTGGTCTTCGCCACATTTTTTATTAAGTTCAGAAAGCTGTTTCTTAAGTTCAACAATACTGGATTTCAGAGCCATTATCTCTTTTTCATGTTTCTCAGGAGGTATGAAGACAGTTTCCAAACGACTAACATTCTTACTTAAATTGTCATTTTCCATCAGCAATTTCTCCGTTTCCAACTTCTTTTCTGTATATTTTTGTGTTATATCTAAAACCTTTTTATTCAAATCATCGACAATTACACCATGTGACTTCTTCATTTCTTCACTTACTTTTAAAGGTACGTAATGATTTTTCATTTCAGTTGTTAAGTTATGTACTTGCTGCTTGAGGAGTTTATTATCCAGACAAACCTTTTCAATTTCCTTTTGTAATGTCTGATTTTTCGAAGTTAACTCAGTGATCTTCTTCCCAAGTTCTCCTGATTTTTGCTCTAATCTGCTCTTGAGCTGCTCATGTTCCTCTGGTTTGATATGCTGAGCAAGCTTAGCCTTAAAATTCTCAAGTTCTCTCTTTAACTGTCTGATTTCACTAAGTGATTTTTCATATTCTCTTTCCATCTCGACTAATTTTTTTGCCTTCTCATTTACTTCATTTGATAATAAGCTCTTCATGTTTTCAAATTTTTCTGCTGGAATGGAAAGGGCTAACTTTGCTAACAATTCTTTTAACTGGCCTTCCATCTCTGTGGCCTTTCTCCCATTCTTCTCTCGCTCCATTTCACACATACTGAATTCCTTCTGTAGTCGCTTATTTTCTTCTATCATCTTGCCTTCGTCCCGCTTAAACTCTTCTACTAATATTTCATTTTGTTTAATTTGGTTTCTTAATTTTCCCACTTCTGCTGAAGCGCCTTCATATTTTGCTTTCATGTCTTTCAACTGATCCTTCAGTTCCTCTGTTAGTCTGTGATTCCCTGTAGCTGCTTCACTTGTTAGATGCTCTTTAAGGGCAAGAAAATGTGTCTGCATTTGTTTAACTTTGCCTTCTGACTCATACATTCTCTTCTGCACATCTTTTAATGCATCTTCTAATTGCTTTATCTGTTCATCTGAATCCTCCTTGACCCTTTCACATTCTAATGCTAACGCTTTGCATTCTGCCACCTTGTGAGCCAGTTCATTCTGGAGCTTAAGTCGGTCTTGTTTTGCTGACTCGCAGAAAGTTCTCATTGCTTCTAACTCTTTCTTTAAAATTTCACTTTCAGAATATGAGGTTTGATTGGGTATGGATAGCTCCAGTGGTCTTAACATAGATCTGCTTTGCATATGAGCTGGCATACCTGTGGGAGTACACTGAAAAGGGGAGGAAAAAAATATCAATCGCAAAAGCCTGAAGAAGACACATACGTATTTGCTAAACTTATAAAGTTTCCACATCATCAGCAGTCGAAGGATTCTCAGACTAGTAGTCTGGAAAAAAGAGAGTCCTGATTTTTGAAGTAAGGAAAACAGTTCTGAGTATGATTCCCTCAGTACACACTTAAGCAGTGAAATTTCGAAAGTCTGTTCATAAGTGTATTTCTGGCAGAACAAAAAAAATAGTTGTGGCCTCTGGAGACTATTTTCTCTTTCTTTCCCCATTCACAATACCTACCCCACACAAGAATAGCAACACAATCATTTATTAGTTCTATGTTTTCAGCACATAATGTGCTTAGAACTTCAAATTCTGAAGCCATTAGAACCCATTAGAAAAAAGTATTACAATTTAAAATCTGCAAATAGTTCCACAGAATGATATATTATTTAATTTCTAACAAAATACGTGACTTCTGAGTACCTTCATTGTTAACGCCAATATAATATTCCTTAACTCATAAAAATACCACCAGGATAAACCCAGCTAGTATGAGAGCAGTCAAGAGAATGATGTTAATCATATTGCAAAAAAAAAAAAAAAAAAAAAAAAAGAGTTTTCTCAAATAAAACGATGAATTAGAATTTAGCATATATATAATCTTACTACAAAATTTGACTGACATCTTGTTCCCTCTATTAAATGATGAAAAAGGAAGTATAATTAAACTCAATGAAATAGTTCATAAATATCAGAACATGTAATCAAGAAAGACTAAATTTAACTCTATTTTTCCTCATACAGTCTATTACAGTAAGGGTCTTTAGAAGTACTAATTCATTGATAAAAGCCATTGCTATGAACATCTCATTATTTTAATAGGCAGGTTTTAATATTGTTCAGTTAAATCTACACTGCCTTACCCTGAATCAAAAAGAAAAAAATTAACAGTGAGTAATTTCCCAGCCCAGTATGTTTCTATTATCTTTCAACTTACCAATTATCTTTAGACTACGACAACTATAATTTACCAACAAATTACTTACATGGCTTCACAATTTCCATACTTGTTTTATTTTGAGCAAATATTTATCTAATCTTCTTAAATATTATTCAGTTGATTGCTATCCATTCTCTCAGCTTAGAATTTCAGAAATTTCCAGCTTAAAGTGATCTTATATATCATGTACACTAATTCGCTCTGCCTACAGATAAAGGTATGTAAAAAGGCCTTTAAAGCCCAAATATTTATCAGTTCTGCAGTCCATAGGCAGTACCAGAAATGTATACTTTGTTCCTGCTAACTAAAAGTAAGGAGAAGATAACATTGCCTCTTGGAAGCTTTCTTTATTTTGAGGTGAATTTCTAAAACACAGACTATATATTTGAAAACAAGGAAAAATATATTTCAAAGCGAAAACAAATAGCTTTTTAATTATTCATACCTGCCTTCACCTTTTTATGGGCAAATATGAAGAGCTGGCCATATGCTGTAATAGAAGCTTACTATAAAAACCATATAATTGTAATTCAAATCTCTTATTTAAGCCACTGTCATCAAAAACACTCTAGGGGGCACCAGAAACAGCAATATCTGCTTTTATTTAACTCAAGAATAAAAGACCAACTTTTCTTTGATAAAAACCATATTCGATATACACATATTCTTGATGAGTACAAATGTTTTTTATACAATTTGTTATTAAAAAATCTTATTACCTGATTGTCTGTCATGTACATTTGACCTTGTTTAAGAAGCGTATCTTCTTTTCCTAAATAAATTCAAACAAATGATATCAACTTAAATATCCATACCAAAGTAGGTTAAGCATTAATTTGGTGTTATTCTCTCTCTTTTATTATTCCAACAAAACAAAAGTATGAGTTATAATATAAAATTATCCCTGCTCTAAAATATCCATAGTATCCTTATTATTTCTATATACATAAGGGAAGTATCTATATTCTTCTAAATAGATATAAGTTCATTTTTAGAAATAAGACTGTTAGACTAAATAAGCTACACGATTATTATAAAATATGTATCTTACAACCAGTCAAAATAAAAATGACGTTCTTTACCATTTACAGGATAAATATTACTATTGTACTTAACTAGAGAATAATTTAGTATTCAATGAGAAGCAAAAATATAAGATTTTCTAGGAGAACTATTTAAAAATGGAGAAAATGAAGAGTGAATATTAATTATATGTAATCTTAAAATAAGTAATTGCTTATGGAACTTCTAATTTTAAAATGCTTACCTGCATTGAGACTATATGCAAAGATTTCTCCAAATCAGAAAACAATTTTTATGTTTCTTTCCACAAAAAACAAGCTCCAAATACCACAGGATGATGTCTACTAACCAACAAGGCAAACTTGGCAATTCATCCAATGTACAATTTAAAAAACAGATGCTAAGAAAAATCAGAGCCTTGGTGAATACCACATTTTATGTTAGAGACTACAGTGGTCAACTTCTTAGTTCCATGTGTTGAGGTATAACACACAAGTAATAGGGTGAAGTTTAGCAACAGGACTATCATATACAGTTAGATAAAACAAACAGGCATAAACATTCTTTGCTTAAACTGGGTGAACTATAATGATAATCTATATCTTTATACTTACGGTTACTGAAATGACTTCCTGGTCCTAAATGATCACTCTGAAATTAGAAGTATAAATTAAAACATTTTAGGTGTCTCCTGCTTCATTTTGTTATATTCTGTATTTATTTTAGCTCTAAATCATCCAGTCATTAAAACCACATTTTCAATATTCTTTGTCTCTTCTGAGTATTAATTATTCTACTTGAACCCATAAAAAGACACAGCACCAGAAACAATTAGAGAGATCAGTTGGAAATAAACTACTTCACTAGGCTTTTTTATAAAAACAGCCAAGAGTTTCCAAGAAAAACTTTATTGCTAAAAAGAAAAAACAGTGAGCTCCAAATGAACCGAAATACCTTTCAATGCATACTCTTTGCTGCTTCTTTTCCTCAAAGGGAAAGAAATGCCACATTCTCATCATTCTATTTTACGTCTGTTGAGAGCAGAGACCCTATCTTACTGACTATGGAATATTAGCATGACATTTTATTTCAGAATTTACAGAATACCCATTATTTTTTAGGGCAAAAGGAGACAGAGAGTAGAAAATGAAACTGAGGCAAAGGCTTATACTCAGTAATAAACTCATTAATATATCAGTTAGGAAAAGGAGAAAAACAAAAACTTTATTCTGAATCAAAATATATTTGAATTGCTCCTTTTTCCAAGTAAGCCAAATATAAAGAACCTAAAATACAAATTAAAATCTCATACCTTCAAGAGTAAAAATATGCAGATGTAGTTCATGTTTGTATATCTGTGTATACAAGTACTAAAAGCAATGTGTCAAACTTGGATATGGGTGACCACGATACAAATGGTCCGTGGTTCTATAATCAATTTAATGCCACCTCCACTAATCCTTACTGCTCCAAAAGTATGGAAAAATGTCTGTAAACCTAGTTAAGCTCTTTGTTCTATTTAATACTAGAGTTTGCAATAGCATTAAATGAACTTATATACGTATGGGTGGGAGAGAGGCCTGTGCACAGATGAGTTTCAAAAAACTTAGTGGGGGGAAAAATGACGTAAATGATAGAGGCTCTGTTCATCCCTCTGGCGACCAAATCAAAGTTGTGACAGAAATAAAGAGCAAACAGCAAGGAAAATCGCCTGGGATCTAGATGAACAGGCCATACAACTAGGGAGAAATCCAAGAGATCACCTTGCAGTGGTAAAAAGTAGGTCGGGGCGAGGACACGAGGCTACCTAGTGCCAAGTGGCTGAGTGGGACAGAGGCCATAGCAGCAGTAGCTGCAGACGCCTTTCAAAGAGGCCGTGTCCGCAAGCGGACTTTCATAGTGTCGAACCTGCTCTCTCTGAGCACCAGTGCCAGTTGCCTGTGCAGGGGCACCAGGGACTTACAGGGAGACACTGAGTTGTTGGAGTGAGAGCCAAGGCCAGAACCGCTCAGTACAGAAGTGCCTGAGGTATCCATTATTCCTCTGTTGAGCCCTCCCCCTCCCAATGTGCAAACTCAGCAATGCCATAACTAAGACATCATCAGACTGAATAATAGAGGTCACTCCGCCCAGAGGATTCCCTAAAACTCCACCTCCTCCAACTCATGGTCCCAACCAAGCCACATCCAAAGGTATCCTTGGCGAGTCAGGTGCCCCTTGCTGAGTAGCGCCTAGACTCACACTGGTGGCAGCTGGCCTCAGTTTCTGATGTGGCCTTTTTGAGGCAACCGTAAGCACAGCATCAGTGGATTGCTTGCTGAATTTTATAAGGTGGCCCCGGAGGGGTACAGGCTGGGGCTAAACTTGGCCTGCAGTTGAATCCCCCCTCAGGACTGTGCCACTGGTCACCTGCTTCACAAAGCCGCCTTAATAAAACTGGGAGACTTAAGAGCTTTGCTTAGTACACAGAAACGGACACAGAAAGACAGCAAAAATGGGAAGACAAAGAAGCAGAAACCATAGGAGAAAACAGAACAGAGATCCAGGAATAATGGAGTCAAGCAATCTAACAGATGTAGAGTTTAAAACATTGGTTATAAAGATGCTCAATGAACTTAGGGGAACTGTAGATGAATTCAGTGAGAACTTTAATGAGATAAAAAATATACAAATTCAAATGGAAATTATAAAAAGGAACCAGTCAGAAATGAAGAACACTTTACCTGAGATGAAAAGCATATTAAATGGAATAAGAATGAATAAAGAAGAGGATCTAATGACCTACAGAGAAGACGGGAAAGCCAAGGACATTCAACTAGAATAGCAAGAAAAAAGAAGCCAAGACTATAATAATAATTTAAGAAGCCTATGGGATACTATTAAATATAAAATATCTGTGTCATAGGGGTATTGGGGAAAAAAAAAAAAAAAGACGTTGAAGAGCTATTTGAAGAAATAATGATGGAAAACTTCCCTAACCTGGTGAAGGAAAGAGACATATAACCCCAGGAAGCTCAGTCTCAAAAAAGAGGAACCCAAAGAGGCCCACATCAAGACACATTATAATTAAAATGCCAAGTTAAATACAAAGAGAGAATCTTAAAAGCAGCAAGAGAAAAGCAGTTACCTACAAGGGAGAACCCATAAGACTGGCAGCTGATTTCTCAAAAGAAACTATGCAGGACAGAAGCGCTTGGCACAAAATATTTTATGTGATAAAAACCCAGGATCTACAACCAAGAAGCCTTTATCTAGCAAAGCTATCATTTGGAGTCAAAGAACAGATAAAGCGTTTCCCAGACAAAAATAAGCTAAAGGAATTTATCAACATCGAGCCAGTATTACAGGAAAGGTTGTAGGGACTTCTTTAAGAAGAAAAAACATGTATCAAAAACAGGAAAAAAGAATGGTAATAACTACATTCCTATCAACAAAAGTTCCTCAAATAGAAAATAATTAAGTGCTCTAACCAAAAGATAGAGTGGCTGAATGGATAAGGAAACAAGACCCTACATATGTCGCCTACAAGAGACACACTTCAGATTGAAAGACACACAGGGACAAAAAGGAAGGGGATAGAAAAAGATATTGCCTTGATGGACCTACAGGATATTGTGTGAAATGAAATAGGTCAGATAGAGAAAGACAAGTATTGCATGATTTCACGTACATATGGAATCTAAAAAACAAAATCAACAACAACAAAAGCGGAAATAAACTCACACAGAGAATATTTTGAGGGCTACTACATGGGAGGGGGATTGGGGGATGAAAAAAAAAAGGCAAAGGGATTAAAAGGTGCAAAGGGATAGTTGGGGAATAGACTTGGAGATATAGAGTGTAGCATAGGGAAGATGGTTAATAATGTAGTAATAAATATGTAAAGGGGAAGAAGGTTACTAGTTTAGCGGGGTGATCACTTTGTGAGTTACGTGGATCTCTGATCACTATGCTATACAACTGAAACTGGTATATTATTGTATGCCAACTATAACTGAAAAAAAAAACCTCATTGAAGTGGACAATGCAAAAAGAAAAAAAACTTAGTTTGGGCTTATTACCTTTCCTCGATTACAGAAATGAAAACAAATACTTTAGTTATAATAAAATAATTGGCCTCGTGCTAAAGTATCTAAATTTTCCCATATTTTTTCTATAAATACAAGTGATATGCCTATATATGAAGTAGTACACATTACACAGCAAGCAATTCTGTTGGCAGTTTATGACATTCTTAAGCATATGAGACAATACAATTGTGAATATTCAACATTTGTAAATGATAAATTTTTAGTTTTTAATGGATGCTTTCATAAATATTGGGTCACATATAAAGTAGGTCCTATAATTTTCTTTTTAGAAGTAAAAAATCATTTCTAGTATAAAAATTCATCATAATGAATATGTACCACCTGGGCAAAAAGAACCCATTATATTGAGTGAAAAAGCTACAAAACAGGATGTACAATATTCCCACCTGTTGAATGTGTATGTAACACAAGTCATGCACAAAGAAAAGGTCTGAAAGGTGCTAAGAGTGCTGTGATTACAAGTATGCTTAATTTCTGCTTTTAGTTTAACTATATTTTCTAATTTTCCTAAAATAAATGTATATTGCTTTTATAAAAAAAAGTTATTTTTCTACAGTTTATTAAAACCTCATTAAAAGTTACAGACTTGACTCTAAGTTTGTCTAACGCTACAGAAAAACATTTTAACCTTAAGACACCAGAGTCTACTATTAGAAGAAAGGTAATACATAAATAGTATCCAATTATAGGTGTAAAACTTTGAAGAATACTTCAAAGGGCCCATATACATGTCCGCATTTTCTCATTCGAGCTATTCTGAGGGTAAAACTAGTATTGTAGTTAAGAGCACAAAGGAGCCAGACTGTCTGGGTCAAGCTCTGGCTCTGCCACTTATTATTTATAAACCCCTCATAGGTCAACCACTCTGCCTCAGTCTCTTCACTTACAAAGTGGAAATAATAATACCACCTACCATTGTGGAGATGATGTGTTTATTAAATGCATGTAAAATGCACAGCATGGTTTCTGGCACATGCAGGTACTATGAAAATGTTAGCTAATACTAAGTTCACTACTAACCCTAAAACGTCTTCAGCTGAGAAAATTATAAAAGCCATCGCACTACATCATTTTTTAGCTTATAAAACTGCTTCTGAATAATCTTCAGAATTCGATCATATAAATCACAACTTTCATTTTATTCTTTTAAAGGTATTGAGGCATAAGTCACCTGCAATAAAGTACACAAATACTAAGTGTACAGTGCAATGAACTTTTGCATATGTATACCCTGCATGACCACAATCCAGATCAAGATATACATTTCCAGCACCATCGGAAGTTTCTTCTGCCCCATCCTAGTCAGCAGTCCCTCACCAAAGGGTGGCCTCTATTCTGACCTCCATTACCATAGATGAATTCTATCTGATTCTGAACTTTATAAAAACTGAAATCATACAGTATATACTTTTTGTGTCTGATTTCTTTCATGCAACATTATATTTGTGAGATTCAGCCATGTCTTTACACTCCTTTTCATAGCCACATATATTTTTTCTTTATTTACAAAGAAGAAATTTACTTTTGTTGTATACTCTGAAGTTATATTCCCCAATAAAAATGAAAGATTCATGCTGAATAAGCCAAACTTTTCAATGATCCTCAGTGATGAACATTTGTAAAATGTATATCATGGCCTTGCAAAATAAATCTATCAGTTAAAAGTCAGGAGAGTGGTCACCCTTGGTGTGGAGTGGGTACTGACAGGAAGCAAGTATGAGGAGGCTTCTAGGTACTGATAATGTTGTTTCTTGATCTGAGTATGTTCAATTTGTGAAAATTCTTCAACTTATACACTTTAGCGGGTGTACTTTTTAATGTATATTGTATATCGATAAAAATATTTTTTTAAAAAAAATATGGCCTTGAGAAAACTAAAAGCTAATTGGTCCAATCAAAGATGAGTATATAATCTGAGCCTTATTAACTCACAACTCTTGATCATATATGCCCAAAATTCTTTCTGAGATAATTCTAGCAATACTTCTATTCATTGGTAACATGCTTTGCTATTGCTGCCATCATAATCATTGCAAATTTATGGTAAAAAAAATATAAAGTTTTAAAAAGGTAAGAATGGACAAAGAGAAAGGTTGAGAAGGAGAAACTGAAACTAAACTAAATGTCAGTTACATGCTTGTCAATTGCATGATCTCATTTAACTTTTACAACAATTCTGTCAGTCATTCCAATTTTACCAAAAAATGCAACAAGCTGAGAAATTTTAAATAAACAGCCTAAGGTCAGTTTATTTAAACTATGAAGGAGAGAGTGATAATAACAAATTATTATTTGTTATAATGTAGCCCTTCACCACCATTCATTACGAGTTGCATGAAATACTTTAGTTAAGTTTTCCATACCTCAAAATATTTATATCTATTCTTTAGAGCCTCAATAGTTCTTAAGCTTTCTTCATGTTGCTTTTCTTTAGCTGCCAAAAGAGACTTCAGCTTTTCTTTCTGAAATGGAAAGAAATACAGAACAAAATCACGCTGAGCTTGAAATTGGGTTAAAAATGTATATTAGAAAATGTGACTTAGAATTACTTTGAGGACTACAGTTAAAGAATTATCTAGACTGGTGGATTTTTAACTATTAGTAGAATTGAAAATTTCTACATATACACAAATAAAATTTATTATAAAACAATATTGTGAAAAATTCGAATTTTGTTTTAAATCATAGTTTTCAGATATTCTCTTTATGATGTTTAGAATTTTACATTTTTTCATGAAAAGCTTCACAGAAAATGAGACATTTGGATGCAATAAAAACAAAATGCCTCTCATAACCCATACCACTATACTCAAACATAATTTACAGTCACATGTAGGTTTTGTTTTTCCCTTTGAGCGATAACCAGAAATAGAATCCTGGTCTCCATCTCAATTCAGGACTTAAACCTCTACTGCAATGTCATCTTCAATCTATACAACATTTTACAGCTTTAAAGTAAAATTTGTCATCCTACCTCACTTTCCAGATCATCGGCAACCATTACTTCCTAAATTTAAAAGAAGAAATATATTTTCACTTCTGAAAGTTTATTTTAAAAGACCTGAGCTAGGCAAGTATCTTTTAAAAAGACTCACACGTGCCATTAAGATTGGGGACCAGGATATGAGCAGAAAATGTCTATGTCCCACTACTGATTCTGTTGTCCGAGTTGTCATTCATACCTCTCCCCAGGTTCAGAAGCACTTTTGATTCATCTGAGAACCTATCGATAGTAACTTCTACTCGCTATTCCTCCTTATATCTTTTGTCTACTCCTTCCTCTCCAATCTCATAGTCCCAACTACAGTTCAGTCCTTCCTTATTACCACATACCAACAGTATTCTCTCTTCTTACATCACACATTAGGAGTTTCATGTAAAGGTCCCACTAAGATAGAACTCTCCCCTGGGGCAATGACCTGATCACCTTAAGGCCATGACTTGAAGTGACAGGTGACTATTAACGATTTGTTATTAATGGTGATTACTGGTAGTAAAATGGTTAAAAAAAATTTTTTTTTTTTTACTATGATGATTTACCTCATTTAGCTGTAGTTGTAAACCATTGACTTTATCCAATAATATTCTCTGTTCTTGCTGAATTTTTCTCAACCTCTCTTTCAAATCTTCATTTTCAACCTCCAGATCCTTAAATAGTAAAGACAACAGGTGCTAGGCCAACCTTAAAAGAGCAATTCTTATGGAAGAAAATTTAAAAAGCAGTTTGCTATCACATACGGATAAATACATACATAAAAGAGCCTTAAATACAAAGATGCAATAATTTCAACAACATTCAAATGATTTAAATTCACAGGTGAAAAATAATATAGAAAATTGTAGTCTTATGATATCTAATGAATACACTTATATATATACAAGACAGCAAACCACCACAATTCTAATAAAAAGTAAAAGCATCATCTGGAAATAGAAAATAGCAGAAGAATGCCAATTTAAATTTTGCTTACAACTTCTCAAGTTTGAGACTATTCTAATGCTTTTATTAAACGAATCATCATTTCAGTGCTCTGAAAAAAAAACATTTAAGGATCCAATTTAAGGCTAGGTAGTTCACTTTTTTACTACTATATAATAAATTATGAAGACCCAAATAAAATAATTTTGTTTTAACATATGGAAACAGCTATACAATTTACATTTTAATGGTATTTCAGTCAGAAGATAAGCCCTATAATTATGAGATCTTCCTCCAACATAATCCACATTATAATTATTTTTTCAATACTTTGATGAACATAAAAGGTAAAAAGTACTATGTGATTAACAAAATTATTTCTTTATCAAAATAAAAAATACTTTGAGAAAAATATTTCAGATTTTATTTACATTAATGACCATCATTTTATCACTATAATTAATTGTCTAAAATGAACAGAAATTTATGATTTACAGCCCGAAACAAACACATTTAAATCAACGGAAAGTTTATATAAAGTCAAATTATTTGCTTCCTAATACATATTAAAAAAAATACTTTCTGTAAGATAATACTGACCCAAACACTCATATCAAAAGGCAATTCTTTTAGAAGGAATTAGACAAGAAAATAGAATCACAAAACATAAGTCACTCCTCCTTCTCCCCACTCACTTCCCCGGCTCCCGTTTTGTTCCTTCTCTTTCTCCTACACCTCACTACAAATAACACTAGAATTCTTTGCAAAGGAAGATATCAATTTTTTTTCTTTTTACCTGAATGTTTTGATGCTCCCTCTGATTTGACTTCACATTTACTTCATCTAGCATGTGTGTCAAATTGCGCTTTGAGAAAACAAAAGAGAATACATGTTAGCAAGTATGAGAATATAGAAACATACATTTTCCTCAATAGGCAATAAACCCAATTAGTGATTTTCAGCTTACCCAACATTGAATTTTGCTGTACATAACACCAGGTGGCAGTGTTTCCACTTAAAACTCCAAATGGGAAGCATCTTTAAGGATACAGGTTTTAAATAAATCAAGTATAATTTATTTTAAATACTAAAAAAAAAAAAAAAAAACCCACAATTTAAAATCCTTGTTGTTAAGGATTTATTTTAACCAAAGTCATGAAATTTTGAAAAAGAGACTCTGTATTTAGACGCAAAACTAAAATTGTGCTATAAAGCATCATCCATCATCCACAAAGGAAGAATTTACTCTTTAAAAATAGGAAGGGGGATTATATTAACGCCGAAAGAAAACATGGGAATTATGGAAATAATATGGAAAATGTGGAAAAAATATGGAAATTTCTTTCTCTGAGCACTGATGAAATAAAATATCAAGGTGTGTGATAAGTAAGACACACACAAGACCTCTGATCAGAGCTATATATATAAAAAAATCTCTAAATGACTTGGTTGGGTACATGTTCTGTTTTTATACACTTACTGCTTTGAAATCCTATTCTGGCTTAGAGATTTGTTTCAATATAAAGACAGTTATTAAACAAGAGAGCCGATAACCTCCTTTCTAATCCAAATTGAGCTTTAAATCTATACAATAGTTTAGAAAACTATATCTTCCTTTTTGAGAGCTAAAACAATGTTTTAATTTTCCAAGATAATTTATCTATGTTTTGTATTATTTGTTGAGTTTTGCTTAATCAACTGTTCAAACTATCATTCTAATGAATTTGGATTTAGAATTAGAGGGACAAGTTCTCATTAACAAAATACTCTCTATCTACAATTTGGTCCAAGCTATGTTTCTAGCCTCACTCTTTCTACCTAAGGACTGTTCTTCACATGGAAACTGACCAATCTCATCATACCACTTTTATTCCCCACCTTCCCTTCATTGGGTCCTTCATAACTTGACACCTGGTTACTTGCCCAACGCTTCTCCTGCTCCATTATGTGTGCATCGTTCCTGTCACTCTGGCCTTCTATTGCTCTAAGAACATGTGGAACATGCTCCCTCACAGGAGCTTGGTACTTGCCCGTCCCTCTTCTGCAGAGCTACCTGGCTCCTTCTTCATTTCCTCTTCTACTCAAATGTCACTTCCTCGGAGAGGTCTTTGCTGATAGGACAATCTAAAACAACTTTCCACTCTCTCCTTCATCTTCTAATCCTGTTCTGTTGCTCTTCAAAGCATCTGTTATGATACTAAATACTCATTTGCCTATTGGTCATCTGTCTCACTAGGTTGAAGGTTAGTTCCACGAGTGAAAAACTTTGAGCACTATGATATTCCCAGCGCTTAGAACAGTGACTGGCATTTGGTAGATGCTCTACAGCTATCTCTCTTAAGCAAATTATTTTTAAAAATTATACTGTACTCTTCTCAATAACAGGAATTCTATGTCCCTTAGTAGTAAAAAAAAAAATCCTTTTATAGAATATATTTTAATGTATTTGATAAATAATGGAAACAAATGAGTTTTATTGTTCCTAGCACAATATTAACTCCATGTAGTCTTTTAGATAACTTCCAGGATACTAAGAAGAATATCATTCCTAAATTCATAACCAATAATTCTTTAAATATCTGTATATTTCAGAAATCATTTATCTCTGCCTCTACGTGAGATGACTGGTATAGACCTAACAGCGTACATTTTATTTCGCTCTACCGCCACTTAGGTT
The DNA here is from genome assembly GCF_014176215.1 of Rousettus aegyptiacus. NCBI lineage: Eukaryota > Metazoa > Chordata > Mammalia > Chiroptera > Pteropodidae > Rousettus > Rousettus aegyptiacus. Next base: position 85,197,312 of record NW_023416306.1, on the reverse strand, counting down.
ATCTGAGGAAGAGGAGAGAAGGTTGAAACAGTTGCTCCAGATGGAAAAGAAAAGTGACAGCAGACGTGTGACCCATGCATGAATGTATTACTTAATTCTGATGGGTTAAAAAGGAACACATGCTTTAATATAGCTTTTAGATTCAGGTGAAAGGTGGAAAAATGATGCAGAATGATGATCAGAATTGCTCAGAAGGTACCTGATTACTTTCTCTTCAGGGTTTGGAAGTGCTCAGGTTCCTGAAAAGCTGAAAGCCTGGAAGGAAACAGCCAGCAGAAGAGGAAAGCTGCCTACACTAGCTTTTGAGCAAAATGGGTAGAGTGCCGTAAACCAACCCCAATTAACTTGAACTCGAAGAGACTGGGGAAAATGATTAGACATTAACTGAAAAACGGACACAAAACCAGGTTTAAATAGCAATTTGATAATAAAATTAATGCAATGTACGAATTATTTCATGTATTTTTTTTTTAAGAAAACTCCTCATGAAATAAACGCGGAGCAAAAAAAATATCAAAATGTTAACAGTGGTGTTGAAATAACAATATATAATGTTTTTAATTGTTTTCTTCATTTCTTATTGCATTGGAAGAATTTTCCCATGATAGTAAATATTTGGCTCTGTTATTGAGGCAGAATAGGAGAAAAAACGATCTGTGATCTGCCAGGCTAAAATTCATCAGTTAAGCATCTCAACTAGGTGCGATATCTCGTTCTTGAAAGGGTTGAGTAGCCGGCACTCAGGAGGCTATTTATTTTCCACTGGATACATTTATTGTAATTAAGATCTATTGTCCCAAGCTGAGTGACAGTATCTAGATAAAGCCTCAGGATCTTTATATTAGGTTCTACACTGGCATTATTAACAGAAGACAAAGAAGAGCATACATTTAAACTCAAAACAGTTATGTATAATCTTTAATCACTTTTACTAAGCACCATTTTAAAAGACTTCTACTTTATTTAAATTGCATAATATCTCATTTTTTAATTAAAATTAAGATCTACCTGTTGTAAAGATGGTCCTTTCTTCCAAAGTTCTCTCCCTGAAGATTAAAGAGAGGATATACAGGAACAGTGAAATAGCAAGTTAACTTGGGTGGATGAATTCCCTAACTATATAACTGAGTCAATTTAAAAAAAATAAATCTTAAAGTTTCTTTTAAAGCTTACTATTTTACAATTAAAACAACAGTGAAATACTATTTTTGCCTATCAAATTTGCAAAATTTTTTTTTTTTGCTATGACATCATCTAGGTAGATAATATTCAATGTTAGGGAGCGGAGACAGGTGAAAAATGCAATGTTTTAAAACTCTTAAATTGGAAAGAAATTTGTCAATATGTATCAAAAGCTTAAAGAAATGTGAACACCCTGAAACCCCAAGATTCAATTTTAGGAATTGATCCAAAGGGTATAATAAAAATATGCTGAAATATTTATACATTAGGACAATCACTAAATTGTTATTTCTTTTAGCAAAAACTACAAACTTAAATGACACCTACAGAAAATTGTTTATTTAAATAGACAGAATTTTATGCATCAACAAAAATAATACCATAGAAAAAATATTTATGAGAAAAAACTCTTCAGAAGATAATAAACAAAAAGTAATCTACAGCTCACTCCAGGTAAGCTCAATTTTTATGCAAAAGAAGAGTGGAAGGATATTCCTCAAAATGTTAACAGAGGCTCCTCAGTAGTAGGATCAGTGACTAGTTTTATTTGTTGTGCTTTTCTGTATTTTTCAATTTCTCTTTAATAAACATGGAAAAATATCTAGCTCATGTATTCAATAAATATTGGTTAAATATTTTATATATGGGTTTGAACAATGATTCTTTCTTTAAAACTATAAGTATAAAAGTTAAAAGCTTCATCCCTCCTCATCAAAAACAATATGTATTAGTAAAACACCTGATTTGACTCTTTCTCCTCAGTTCTTAAATCACTCCGCAGTATCATAGGGTTTACTGAGAAACTAGACAACATATGCAAAACACACTGCCTCAAAACAAGTGACTACAATGTAAATATGCAAAGCCATGGTATAGAGGGAGATGAATCAACACTATTTCTCAATAAGGGAATGTTGTGCTTCTTACAAATTGTAGTTCTACCATCTAAATCTTAAAAAGCAGCTCCTTATTAATGTGAACTTTCCTAGTTAAAAAACTGCTGGTACCTTTGCTGGTATTTTCCGATGCAGTCTTCAATAAGGTTAGAATGTCCAAATTGTCACCAATTCTTGCATAGTAAGAACTATCATGGCCAAGGGCATCCAGCAAGCTTACATCAGCACCATTTTTAATTAAGACTTCTACAGCATCTTTGCAACCGTACTCACAACCTAGCATGAGAGCGGTTCTAAAAGGGAAGGGGTTAGAATAAAAGACCTTGAGAAACATCAAAGAAAATACTTCAGAAATCTTCCAGAGCCCCTGTTTTTAGAGAGCAAATATTACTTTAAAAAGTCATACTTGTTACAAATTCAGATTTTACTCTATATTTTTATCTTATATTTTAACTTTGCCACATTTATAAAAACACTTGCTTTGTGTCATACTCTGCAGAGCTAAACATTTATATATTACATACGTTTGCTACTTCTACTACAGCTTCCTTTACTCCAGTCCTACTATGTCCTACAAGTAAATACCACAAAAATCTTCCAAAACTGACACTGTCACCCGATCTGCTCAAAACGTGCAACAATAAACCCAATCCCTCCATGAACTGAACTACATCATACAATCTCCCCAATCAATCCCTTTTACTCCAAACAAAACAAGAAACAGATTCCTAATGCCAATTTCTCTTCTTAGAAGAGCCTTGCTTCATCGTACTGGAGACCTTTTCATCTTCACACTTCATTTTAAAACGTGCCTCTTCAAAACATGATTCCTCAATAAATGCCATTATCAGGGACCACTGGTTTATTCTGCCATGATAGAATCACCAGCACTTAAACATTTAACGGTATATGGGCAAATTGTAATAATACGACAAAACAATTAAGTCATCACAGAAATTTAGAAGGATCTTGGAAATTATGTTGTTCACGTCTCAATTTTTATTGCTGAGGAAATCAACACCAATTGTGAATTTTAGATTTCATAAGGAAACTGATTTTTGCCTTTGCTATGTATGTTCTATTTCTTTTTTATGCTCTCCAGTAGTTGCCAGTATACAATTTTATATACAATGGGCATTACCAATGTTTTTGTTATTAGGGGAAAAAATGCTAAAGATAGGACAAAAAAAAAAAAAAAAACTTGAATACGGAGTGTCAGATCCTAAGATTTTTATTTTTAAAACCATCTGCTACCTAGTCTATATAATCCACATTGCCATACCTCATTGGGGTGTGTGTGTGTGTGTGTGTGTGTGTGTGTGTGTGTGTGAAGTTCCAATGAAAAACAAAGACAAACATGCTTGGAAAACATAAAATCTATTTAAAAAAATAAGGCGTTATATGTAGATCAACTAGATCATCCCTCTCTGATAATAAAATTTATTTTTAAATCAAATTCTCTTAGTTATGCTTAGAATCAGATTATAATATTTTCAAAAACAAAGTAATACCAAAAAAGCTACTTTCTTAATAATCACATCAATGATTTAATTACTTAAGACTTTCCTTCTCTGAGATGCCTGAACAATAAAAACAATTAGAGCTATAAAATCTGACATCTAAAGATTATTTTATTATGCTTCTCTACTTCTGATGAACTACAAACAATAGGATACATGCTTAGAAAAATAAAATTAAGTCAAAAGAAACCAACAATTTCACTCATAATCATCTATAAAATCCAAGAGACTTGTTATAAATTATTTTAATGCTTCAATAGTGGAGGGGATATATTTCAGATATTTTGTTGTCAGAAACTTTGTGACCATAAACATCAGAATTATAATATAGCGAACACTGTGATACACTAGACCAAGAAAAGGGGAAAGGGAGAATTACAAATAGAAATCATTACTGTCCATCGACTAAAATAACATCAAATACAGAAGCAAAAATAAACTAAGAATCTTAGGGTTGAGAATGAACCAGTTTCAGAGAAAGAGGAGGCACTGTGCACAGGCAGGGTTAAGAGAAAACACCTTGAGAAAATCTGTACTGAAAGATGCCAAGCCCCAGGACACCCAAGAACCACTTTACTCTCAAAAGCCTCACTAAGGAAGAAGTGGACTGTACATGTGATTTTTTATTCTTCCCCCTTATATCTTATTTGAGCCCATTTCATTAAATACTTTTTAAAGCTTAAAATAACTGGGATGTAATTCCTCTTTCTTCAGTTCTTTGACTCAGATACGGGCCCTAATCCTGCTTGTATTCTGTATTTTCCCTGTGATTTTCTCCCTATGTCCCTCTCCTTCTTTCTGTAGCAGACTCTGAAAAAAATAACTCCAAGGAAGAAGAGAACCAAAACAGATAGAAAGGCCAAGTCACAGCAGCAGAGTTTCAGAATCACTGTGCATCCAGCTGGTGTATGGGGAGCTGTGATAAAAGAATTACCTGTTTTGCTTGTCTCTGGAATTAATATCCGCTCCTCTATCTATCAGCAGTTGACATATTGTTGGCCTACACATCTGAGTAGCCAGAACAAGCGGTGTACGCCCATCCTAAGCAACAAGAAAAATAAAACAGCATTAAGACAACAAATCTTCCAAAACATAAAAGTCAGAACATATGAGTTGAAATGATAATGACTATAAACTGACTTACTACATCTTTGGCGTTCACTGAGGCCCCATGATCACAAAGCAGCTGTATGCTTGAAGGACAGTCTGCCATCGCTTTGAGGAACAAAGGAAAATGATAAATGGTGAACATCTGTTGGTAAGACATGTGGTGTTTTGCTAGGTCCATATAAGGCCTAAGTTCTTCAGTTTCTAAACTGCCAAGCTTCACATCCTTCACTCTTAGTTTAGCATAATAAGCATCAATTTTCTATCTGAAAATGGATTAGACAAGATTGTTTTATATATTTTGCATAATTTCTTAGAACCAACAAATATTATCATTCTGTAGAAAACAAAAATAGATTGCTATTCTAAGAGTAAACACAAATAATAAGAATAAAACTTAAATTTTCTACTTATAGTATGTTTTTAAATATGGCCAGAACTGACTGGATCCTTGAAGTGTTAGCTCAGGTTTTTTTTTTTTTTTTTTTTTTAAATCAAGTTCACTTTTTAAATAGAAGAGCCACAGTAAATGAAATATGACTTATATAATTCATATTTCCTTTTAAAAGCAATGATTGCAATGTCTGCCCTTGATGAAAAACATGGTCATTTTGCTAAAACGTATAAAATCTCACAATGCTTCTTCTCTGACCAACACTAGAGTTCATATTTGTATTAAGAAAAAAATTATTGTTAAATTCATAAAATAGGTTTGTGTTTAGACTCCTTGTAATTTTTTTTTTAAGCTTAAGAGTTAGTACTAAATTATCAGCACAAAAAAAGTACTGACAAAGTCAGCATTCTTTTTTTGTGTATGAAATTCAATAGAATGAAACCAAACACACATTAGAAAATCAAGTAAATGTTCATTTCTGATGTCTTTAATCCAGCAAGTCTTTTATATAAAATACATAATCAATCTTTAAAAAAAAAAAAAAAGATAAACTGAATTCATTAATTCAGAAACTATAAAATTAACAACCATTCAGGCCCGATTAAAAATAAGCGTGAAAAAATATAAAGCATAATAAATTCCAGAGTGTTGATATACTGAACAAATATGTCACTATTAAAGGTGCTATGATGGAATGTCAGCTGTTCACCAAACTCTGATTGCTTTTTTCCATGGCAGTAAAGTTGTGCTAGGCACATGGTAGCTCACCTAGAGACCACAGTTCCCAGTGACCCTGACATGTGGGCATGACCACGTGAGTTAGATCATGCCAATGGAATCTCTACCTTCTGAGTCTAAGTCTTAAAAGAGTGGTTATACATTGCTGCACAATCTGTTCCCTGTTACCAGAAAAACACAGGTGCCTGCTATCAGCTTCAGCCTTAAAGATGAGGACATGCCCTAGGCAGTGGTAGAACTGCAAAATGGAAAAAATCTGGATGCCTGAATGACCATATGGAGCAGAGGCACAAGCCAATCTGAACATCAGGGGTGTGATATGAAAGAAATAAATGCTGTGGGGTTTTTTTTAAAGCCAATGTTATTTTATGGTGTCTTTGTCACAGGAGCCTAGCCTATCCCTAACTAAGACAAATATTGCTATCAGGATTCAGGTGCTGCTATCACGAATACCTAAATTATATGACACTGATTTAGTTGTTGGTTACTAGGTGGTAAGTAAACATTTTTCAGGCCAGAAATCTTGTTGTTTTTCTCATGCTATGGAAAAACATTTGATAGAGCTATCTCATTTGTCATAACTTAGAAGGTACCCCATGTGACTATGGAGCCTTTCTAGTGAAACAATAGAAAAGAGCCAAAATTTTAGTGCATTTGGCAGCTGCTTACTATTTTTAGTACAGTATTATAAAATAGAGATCAGGACAAGGAAGAATTAGTGAATTTATGAACACAGATGGAAGGAAATAGAGAATGTCTAGATATTTGTGACGTCACAAATATCTAGGTGTGGAGAGGCCGATTGTTTATATCAAATAGCAAGCTATAAGACTATTGCTAGTCACAACTTTTCTCAAACATCTCCCAATAAAGAGAGAGAGAAAAAAAGATCTAAACATCAGATTAAGAATATCATATTTCCACTCAAGACTGTTATTTCAGATGGCTTTGAGGTAGCAACCATTAAATGAGGTAGAGAATCACGAGTCTAAAATAAAGACAAGAGATAAAGGAGGGTTTAAGAACTCTATGTCTAGAAAATAACTTTGGAAATGGTTCCTGCCATATGCAAGTGGCTAGCAACAGAGACCAAAATTCTACCAAGGTTTGGTTGGAATTGTACCATCCGAAAGTCCAGTAGGCTAATACTAATGAGTGTTCCAGCCCTTAAGCTGTCTCCACAGAGGGCACACTCTCCAACATCCAATTTATCTGTGACCTTGGAGGACAAGTAAGAATCTCCCAGAAGGCAGAGCTAGGGCCCACAGAGAACAATGTGTAAGGAATTTCTCCCAGAAAACAGAACAAGAGAGCCATTTAGAGGAGCTAACCAAGAAATTTAATCCAAGACCTCCAGAGGAAGTCTTTGTAAGTTTTTCTCAGTAGCATTTTATACCTAGTGACTAATAACTGCTGTGTGTTTCCCAGTTCTCTCTTTTCACTTATCCTGTTCTTGCTCTATCACCATATATTGTGAGGAGCAGATCTCTTCTCTTTGAGTTTATAGAATTCTGGACCATGACATGAAGAGCTGTATCAGAGTTAAAACTAGAAAACTACATATCACCCTGGAAATCTAGATTTTGGGCAAGCTGCAATAACTGGGCTGTCTTATATTATCTTCTTCCTTGGGGCGGTGGGGGTAACAGGTTCTACGTGTGGGAAGTAGAGGCTGCAGGAATACCTGGAACTCCAGAGGGATGAACTGTAGCAGAAAATGCAACTTGTTATCAAAATCTGTCTTTTCTTTCTACAGTGTAGCAGCCTGACCATGACTAGTCACCTAGAGACTACATTTCTGAGCCTCCCTTACAGATAAATACAGCCAATTGACTTTGCTTTTGTAGGTAGACTAGAGGTACAGGACTATCTAACACTTCCAGATCTGCTCTCTTTCCCCTTCCTGCTAGCTGGATATGACTACAATCCTGCTTCAACCATGTAGTTGACAAAGATACTCAGAGGCAAGTTGAAAAGAATTCAGTTCATGAATGACCTTGAGTCACCTGCCAACCTCTACCACTCAACAATTTTTTTATAAGCAGCTGATTTTGGAGTTCTTTTACCACATCAACTTAGTCTTATTCTAACTTCGCCCATACACTTACTGAACAAATATTAAAATTTCAATTAATTAAGTTGTGCCAGCTTTAAATATAGGGATAATAAAATCGATAGCAGACTAAAAAATGCACGTTTAATGTATACATCTTGATGATTTTGCACACAGGCATACACTGTGATACCATCACCACAATCAAGGTACTAAACGTGTATGTGTATGTGTGCGTGTTTGGTTGTTTTTTTCTGCGTGGTAAAATACTTAACTTGAAATCTATCCTCTTATTATATTTTATATGTATTATATTATATATTTTAAAGTCAACACTAATTATGTATTAATTATGTGAAATTTTTGTATATAATTATACCTCAAAAAAGCATAAATAAAAAAATGGGAAAATTGCACATAGACTAGACAAGTGCATTAATTGTAATAATGGTATTATACTTAGGTTACAAAATAGAATTATTATCTTTTAGAGATAAAAACTGAATTGTTTATGAATAAAATTCTATGATGTCTTGGATTCGATTTAAATTATGCCAGTGGAGTGGGAGAGTAATGGGCGCTAGTACAAATGAATCAAAATTGGCCATCTGCTGACAATTGTCTTAGCTGGGTGAAAGGCACAGGTGTTTTAATATACTATTCTAACTTCATGTATGTTTGAAATTTTCCATAATAGTTAAAAATAATTCTTAAAAAGTGATTATTAATAACATTGGATGAATTTTTTTAAAAAAACTAGAAAAAGATAGTAGAACAAAACCATCATGAGACACATTCATACTTCAGTAAGCAGCAAAATAATTTTTAAAATTCCATCAAGCACAGCAAATTATCATTATAAATATAAACTCTATTTTTTTAATGATCTTAAATTTAATTTGAAAATTTGCCTTGATGATTCCATAACCGCACACTTGATAAGTACATCACTTATGAATGTGCACTTATGTTTTTATTTAATTAGTAATACAAAATTATCATGAAAAATAAAATCTATAGTAACTCACAGGGGTCACTGTGAGGCTCAAATGATAATGTGAAAATGCTTTCCAAATAATATCATTCTACACAATAATTTAAAAAATGCACTGTGTAAAAATTAAATTATTATAAAAGCACATGAAATGTAAAAAGAAAAACAAAAAAAATTAAGGTATAAAAGTTTAAAGGAAATTTGAAGTATAACGCGTTTTTAACTCATACTACTTTAATCTACTGCAGAAATTCCATATATGTGAAAAGAGAAGGCTAATATTTTTTCTTTCCTCTGGCCTTCTAGTAAAAGGTGGGAACATCTGAAGAGTCGGGCTAGAGGTCAGACTATGTTACGTTTCACAAATACTTAATATCTAACTCTTCTCTAAGTATTTTAAGATACCTAAATAATAATACAGATAAATTTAGATACAGAAGTATGAATAACAAAATTTACGAAATTATTATTATAGATTTTTTAAAAATATAGCACATTACAGTGATATGAAATTCAGCATTGATACCTCTAAACCAGCTATCTCTTCCCTTAATTAAGAACTTACTACTACATGCTAGGCACTATTTATGATTTAATTATAAACATGAGTAGTATTAACTTCATTTTGAAAATGAGAAAAATGAGATTGAGACATGTTAATTAGATAAGTGTAGTTTTCAAGAAAGAGAAAAGTCTTTCTCCCATTTCTCCTGCCAATTCCCTCTGCCTCTCCCTCCTTTCTCCTCTCCCCCTCCTTTTCCCTCATGCTTAAGAGCTTCTTGAGAGCAGGATTGTGGTTTATTCACCTTTTGACTTTATTATCTAGCAAACTGGTTGGTAAATATTGGCTGAATAAATCTTTTAAAACTGTAAGATCTAAAAAATTTCAAATTTGAGTAAAAAAAATTGTAATATTCTTTCTCCATGAATTATACAAATATATGCATACTAAACTTCGATATTAATTTAAATATCTAGCCATTTTAACAAATATCTGTTTATGTCCAAGTGAAACTTTTGCTTACCAGCATCATGAAGTGCGGTTCTTCCTTGTTGGTCTGCATGTTCAGTGGGACAATTGTACTGTTAAAACAAAGAAACTTAGTTATCTAGAATAGTTTTATTTTTAAATTAAACATCTAAATTCAAATGAACAGCTGTTACTTAATCTTAAAATATTCCATTTATTAAAAAAAAAACAAAGGATACTAGACAAGCCACTAAATATTTTGACATGAAACAAATATAATAATGTTACACTGCAAATTTAATAATATTTCACCAAACAGGAAAACATATGGTACTATTACAATAGAGTGGGATATAGAAAATATGTTATTGTTTGACTTTTTTTTTTCCCCCAGCAGGAGTGAAATCTTGAACAACTGAATCAGAAAAACAAATGAGTTCTGCTGTTAAACTTAATGGAAAAATGTTTATGGAAATGCATGACTGGACCCTTTAACGGAAAAGTCAGCTCACTTGTTCATAGAATTTTGTGGCTGCCTGATTACACGTTTAACTAATGGTTAATATTACATAGTGTAAGTTACTGATGTTTATATAGAAATACATAGATTCTATGTTTGTATCACTTTATCTTATCTTATGTCCTATACCAGACAACAGAAAATTCCAAACTCCAGCTAATGTCAACAGGAAGGTCATGTCTTTGTTATTTATTTTTAATACACTGAGTTATGCAACTCACTTCCCTCAGAGTTTTTGCTCTTTATTGTTCACATTCTTTTACAAATGATGGAAAAAATATTATGTAAGCTAATAGTCAAAGTTAACCTATTTTCTTTGATCTCAAATTCCAAAAACACATTAAAAACACATGTGTTGTTTGCAGTCAAAGTAATAGAATCAAAATATTAACTACTTTACTACCTGTAGAAGTTTTTGTAGGCACAATGCATGTCCATATTTTGCAGCCAGGTGAAGAGGATTTCTTCCTATAAAAGAAATAATTTAAAATAGACATGAATTTTCCATAGAATTTTCCATAGAAATGTCATTCATTTTTTCAGAATTAGTTGACACTTAATTAGTAAGCATGCTTTCAGTTTTGAAGACGTTTTACCCAGGTTGATATTTTAATAACATAATATACACACCAAAACAGTGAAGGTGGGAAGAAAAGTTAAACATACAAATGCATGAAGAGCAGGAACTCTGTCTTATTTGCCCTGTATTCTCAATACTTAGAGCAGTGCCTGAAACACAGTAAGTAATTAAATACTGGCATAGCAAAGAAGGGACGGAGGGAGAGAAAGAGACAAAGAATGGGGAAAGGGAAAGATACACAGAGTTCTCATAACACTTCCAAACAGGCAGTGTGAATACTAAAATGGAGGAAATTAAGAGATATAAGTAAAAGAAAGGGCACTCTCTAATTAATTTCTATGCTTCAACTAAAATTCAAAGCTCACGAAGAGGTTGTGTCTCTGAAAATTAGACTTGTTCAACTATGTACATTAAAATGTGTAATTGTAAAGGAAATGACAAGGAGAAGGGCAGGGAAGAGGGCACCCGATAATCTGAAAGGTTAACTCTGAATACTGAGAACATAAATTTGTAGAGAACATTCTACCTCTAAACATTATTTCTCCTAATTATATATTTTCACACATATATCTCTCTTGGTTGGTGAAGATGTTTAGAATTTCACCAGGCTATTCCAGCTTCCAATCGCTTCCAATCTTCAGTGTTTTCAATTTCTCTTTAACTTCATAAACTTCTTAAAAAATAGAATTTGACTTCACAAGTTGACCTTTTTGCTAGAAAAGAAGTCATTTATGTTCTATTCATCTTGGATGAATGAATAAATCGACTTTCAACTCTCATTCAAGTTTTATATGAGTTCAGATAAGTGGGTAAGTTTTCCTAGGTCTGATCACTTTTGTGTAGCTGAATAACTAAGTTCCAGAACAAAAAGCAGCAAGTCCATGTCTTTAAACAGGGAAAGATACAAGATCTTCATCCATATTTAAAATCTTATTACAAGAAATCAGAGCGATAATTTTGAATTTCAACTTGCTACTGTTCATGGAAAAGTTTCCTACAAACATTTTACATTGTGAAAAGTGCCTAGAATAACTCACGTGCATGGGAAATAAGAGAGTGTGAAGTAGGTTGATGGGAATAGGCACAGTGGTGACAGTCCCTGGTATTCAACAAAAGGCCATAGGAACCTGGTCACAAAAAATGTCAGGTCAGGTATTTCCTAAGCCAGATTAAAAACCAGCCACCTGAGACAGGGCAGTAAAAAATCAAGGAAACATCAGATCTAAATCTTACCACCGTGAATTATAACGAAGGTGCATACCTGGTAAGACCTAGGTCACGAATACCTCAAAATCACACTAACTTGAAATCTGGCTATTTTCAATATACTTTCATATTGCTAGCACCTAAAGGAATTATGATAAAAAACACATAAACTTTTTTTTATCAAATTTTTATCAAATGTCCACATCTAGATTATAACAGACAATATAACAACAAATGAGAGAAGGTCCTTGTCCTTAGAAGAGGACAAACAATAAAACAAAGCAAATAAAAGTATGACCAAACAACAGCAAAAAAATGACAAGGTTAAATAAGCAGGCTATGTTGGAATGCAGCATATGAAATGTCTGCTGAGCTTGGAAAGTATTTGAGCTTGATCTGCACTGAAGGAGGGAGGGCAAAAGTCACTAGATTGGCCACTAAGCAAAAATGTCTAGAGTAGAAAGAACACACAGAAAGAACGATACTAGTTTGAATTAGAATCAGCACAATAAATTTAAAAAGGCTCTGAAGAGTTCGAAACAGATATGTCCAAATTTTCTAAAAATAAACATTCTTCCACATCGATGAATGTATATATAAGTAACAGCACATTCTTTTGTTCCCGGGCAGATAGTTCGGTCTTCAATTTAGAATACAATATATCTTTAGGTAAAAACTGTCCTCATCAACTCGATTTTGATCTCTCTCTCCCTCTCTTTCCCTTCAACTTCTAAACATAGCATTTGTTAACAGTAATGTATTTGTTTGTCCACACATGGAGTCAGAGGATAAAATATTAAAGTTGTTTAAAAAAATTCTCTATTCTTGGTCGCCTTCTATTTGACTGAGTAACAAAGTGGAACCACAGAGAAATAAGCTGTCAAGAGTCCCAGAGAACTGAGAATGGTTAACCTGATGAATAGAAAGCTAACATACTCTAGCTATATTCAAATACTTAAAGGTTTATCTTGCAATATGCACACAAACTTATGCTGTAAGACTTTAAAAGACATATAGGTATGACTAAGTTTAAGCAGAAAACGTGGTAAGAGATTGACTTAAACTGTCCACAAGAAATAATTTTTTATAAATATACTTAACTGACGCAGGACACATTTCCTTGTGAGACATAATGGTTAAGAACACACACGGACCACGATTCATCTACTGAAGGACCCTTGATGAGCTACTTAACTGCTCAGTGTCTCACAGTCTCATTGCGTTGATGCAAGGATAAAAGGATTAAGTATACGTAGAGCACTTACATGTTATGTGTCAGCTATTTTTATAATCTTTATTGGTAATATAGTCATGAGGCAGTTAGTTCCCCATTACAAAAAAATGTCTAACCTAATGTCGAATGATCTCACAACATAGACATTCACATACTGAGTAGTATATAAGTATAAACTAAACGGCCTCTAATCGTTCTTCAAAATCCGAGAATTTAGGATCCTATAACACTGCGAAGACCAGCACTAGACTTCAGGTATCCAACTGCTGGTTAGTTCAGTAATCCTTTCTACTAAGTTTCTAGAACTTGACCTCTCCCCGACGATACCTCAGAAGTAAAACTTTCTCAGCTACTTAATAACAGAAAATAAAGGACTTCTCTTTTTAAATCCCATTTGGGTCTGATGAAAAACTTTAGCAGTGGACAAGGCTTGTATCTTCCTTCTGTTTTGTAATCGACTATGGAGGCAAACGTACCTGCAGTGTCACTGGTTGTAATATCGACACCATGTATAAGGATGGCATTCAAACACTCAAGATTCCCCTTTGATGCCACAACATGGAAGCTAAATAAAAAGAAAACATTTGTTATGCCATGGAAACTACCAAATGTTACCCTAATGTTATCCTTTATTCAACAGACACACATACACATGTCTTAAAGGCTGGAGCACCCATATATTTATAGAAGAATGTATATTTAATATAAGAATGTATCCCATACGACTGGTAAACTCATTTTAACCTAAATGTACATAAGGGGCCAATATTTTCTAGAAATATCTTCTTAGAACCAATGGAATATTCCCATATTCAATAATCTTAATAATAGGAAATTTATACTATGATATCATTAACTCTATAGTTTATTGTTTCAATAGCAAAGACACTGGTTTTTGGAGCTTAAAATACACTGAAAATTTTCTAGCAGCCGTTGATATAAAGAATATCTATTTTGCTTAGTTTCAAATATACTGAAACTGTCAAAGCAAAATTACAGCAGAATGCTAAGGTCAAAGACAGATCAAAACACTCTTACTCTTTAGAATTATCAAATTAAATCTGGCATAAAAAAGCCTTCAAGACAACAAACTAAGCTACACATGAAAGCCATAGAGGAACTGGCATCATCTCCTTCCCCAAAAGTACCAATGACCATCACCTAATTCTTCCTTTTGCTCATAAACCTGTAGACTGGTTGAAGTTTCACTTAAATAGGCATCATTGAACAAATATCCTAATAAGGTGAGTAAAGCCCACTTAAACTTTAAGCATCAAGTATTCCAAATTCAAGATAAAATATCCCACTGTTTCTTTGATCATCTAACACTTTATTAATCAACAAATATTTACAAAAATATTTTGTGTGCAATAAGAACTGACAGTGACTATACTCAACCAAATCCAAACTAGTACATAAATATAAGTGACCAAGTTGAACTCAGGTTGAAATAGAACCAAGGCCCTAAAGAAATACAAGTACGATAACCACTGTGAAGGTGCCAGGGCATAAAGGATGTGCTCTGCAAGATGCCTAGATACAGGCACACTCTCCTCTCTTCCCTGACCATACCATTTAAACATTTTATGTTTCTCTATTCCCTGAAATGTTAGTACTCCTAGTTCCCTCATCCCTACCTTTATTATTCTATGTAGAACTATTATAAATTAAGGGTTTATTTTCTTTATAGTCTATCAATCTCTTCCTACCCGACTATAAATACCATGAAAACAAGGATTTTTGTCTGTTTTGTTTCCTATTATATTTGCAGAACCAATTTAAGTTCTGGACCCTCAAATATTTGAATAACTGAATGCTTAGAGATGAAATCCAGAAATAGCTTACATATTCATTTCTAGATACTATAACCCTCAGTCATGCATCTCTATTAGTATTAGAAATGATATAAATGAAAACTAGAGACCAAGAACTACTAAGCAAAGCAAAGCAGATTTGTGTGCAATTTGAATTAGAAAGAGATGTTTCTGATAAAAGAAATATAGTATGCTTCAGAGTCAGATAAGTTCTCCTTATAGTAAATTGCTCTAAGTCTCAGGGTATCAATCTCTCCGCAACACTGAAGTGGGTAATTATACTATGCAATGTACCACTAGAACCTTTTGAGGAATGATAATTTCCTCAGGCAAAAGTATTTCGTCTCCCCTAAACCTCGAAGATACCATATTTTGTTTGCTTGTTTTCATTTCGTAGCTCACAAAATCTGGACGACCTCTTTCTCCAAAACGAATCAAATTACATCAATGATGAATTAAAAAGCAGATGTCACAACAAATCTACAATGCATTATTAATGCTGGTGTGCCATAAATAGATATACTTCAGAAAAAAGATGTATCAACTACTGAACTATATGCCAAGAGTTCTAAAGGAAATTTGAAAAACTTCTATATAGAAATGCTCTTTTGCATTAAAAAAAAAGTCAATAGGTTTTCTTTTTTTAAACAAGACAAGTATTTCTACTCCCATAACAGGAAATTCAGGTAAACTGGACAATCTCTACCTCTGAGGACAACTAGAAAAGCTACATAGAATATAAGACATATATTTGAAGACATCAGAAAGCTAACTAGATGGTGAAAAATTAAGAGGCCAGGATGCAGGGAAGGACAGATAAGGTGAGCTTAGTGTTTGTGTCCATTTTGGGCTAGGAGCAATGGCTGATTCCAGAGATAACAACTGGGAGGCTGAACAGCACTTCTGATAGCCTGAGGAGATGGGGAGACAGGAATTGGGATGTACAACTCTCTAGGCGACAGGGGGGTTTCTTGATAAATCTGCTCCATTTTGCATTGGCAAAGGACTACACCCTAGGAGAGAGGTGGACAGGAAGAAAACATATCCTTGCTGTGACTATGGCCAGGCTTCAAATATTTCATTTTCAAATGTGGATTGAGCTCAAGAAGCACATATTACTTCTGTCTTAACTTTCAAAATTACCCGCCCCCCACCAAAAATCACCTAAAATAATTTTCATAATTACAGATAATACAAAAAATATATTTGTAACATGTCATATATTTGACTAAATAGAAGATGCTTTAACTAAGGAAGAATACAGTTTGTATATGAGTAACAAAAGGAAAATATTTTATCTTATAAATTCTAGAAAGAATTCTACTTCCTACAGTGAAAACCATGAAGACTCAAATACTACTCAAATATTTTACAAACTAAGTTCATAGTTCATCAAATTACACTAGATTTTTATAACTCTGACTACTAATACAATTAATTTCACTCAAAATTAAACTTTCTATTTAGAAAATCTAAACAAAAACTCAAGCAAACATTCAGTCAAAACATTAAAAGTGTGGATGGGCAGAACTGAATAAAAAAGGTTTCACTGAAGATTTTCATCCCAAAGAAGACTCTCTTCATCTTTTAATATCTTGGTGTTTGGGAAAAAAGAAACATGAAAAAAACAAACACTTATAGATTTTAAATGTTCACTATTTATAGTGTGAGCCCAATACATGGCTTAAAATTTAGCCAGGAGCAGGACTCAAAATAATCAATGTTTCTGTAGCTATCAAATTGCATACCTGATAAAATCGAAACAGTATGTAGAAACTGGAACTTTTCAAACTTACTGTTCTTAACAACTACTGAATTTTTAAGTCATGCTTTGCTATGTTTACTATTCTTAATATCTAAGCATTCTAAGGTAGTGACCTACATTAAACATTAACTATTCACTTCTTAATATTCATCTCTATATTTAATATCTGGTTTTAGCTATGATATTCTAAATAAACTCATACAAGCATAAGACGGAGGAATTTTAGGAAATGAGACTTTTCACCTCGAACTTTGGAATGTTTCCCAGATATGGTTTTAACTGCTGTATTTATAGATGACAGTAACAGGACCTAGATCTTACCCTTTTAATACACTGCTCCCCACCATGAACAGGAAGACTGAGGAGGGGTAGGAGAAAAGACAGCTTGTAAACAAGACAGTAGTCCTCAGTAACACAAAAGCAAAAGGGAAGGATCACTATCTGTGTTTCCTTAAGCCACATAAGTTGTTCTGTACCCCTTTTAGCTCTTAACATTGTCATTTAAACTAAATTTAATTTTCATTTACCCAAATATACAAATGGCTTGGGGGTTGAGAGGAAAACAAAGTATAATTTACAGAACTCTTCTAAGACAGAAAACTTGGGTTCGCATCCCAGCTCTGTGATATTTCATGACATTTGGCCAAGTTATTTAATGTCTGTAAACCTTTTTTCCTACTTCTTTTAGAGGGCCACTGTAAGGACTAAATATAAGGAATATGAAAAAGCTTATAAATGAAATGCACTAAATAACACTGGCTGTGGTTTGCCACAGGGCCTAAAAGAACTGGACCACTAGTAGTACTTCAGTATTTTCTCTAGCTTGGAAATCTTTCAAATTGAAAGTGATTCTATAGTGTGAGTTTTGATAAAGACTCTTTAAATTAAAAAGTTGATAACCACAATTCACAAACATCATTTGTATTCCAAGGGTCTACCCAAATTCCCTTTAGGTAATTATCAGTAATACTTACGCAGATCTGCCTTCCACATCTAGTTTGCCTGGATTTACCCCCTTTTTAGCAAGGATTGAAGACACTTTTTCTACATCTCCCCTTTCTGCTGCTTTCATCAATCGGTCATCATATTTGTTCCAATCTGCTGCATGCTACAAAAATGAAAAAAAGAAATGAATATGTATACTATATACACTATACTAGTAAGACTTTCTAAAGAAGGAAAAGCAGTACGCATAAGAGATCACTCGGTTTTCAACTGCATCCCAAATTTCCTTCTCCCTGCTGTGCTAACTTGCCAAAAAGAACCTTTTCAAAACACATGATACACAAAAAAATATTTTAAATCATACTTTTGAGAAAAAGCATGTTTCTCATGTTCTCTGCTGTTTACTTCAGAAATGAGGGAAATGAGTAATTGCTGAACACTTACCATGTGCCAGGCATGAATTACTCAAACAACCCTAGTAAACTAAAATTATCATCTCTATTTAACAGATGAGAAAAGTCAAAGCTCCAGGAACATTAATTGACTTAAGCGGCCAAGCCCAACCATGACTTCTCATGCTTTCCAAAATCACTGTACTTTTCCTATTTTCTAACTCATGCTTTCAGATTTGGCTCTGATCACCTATCTCCATCTCCCAAAAACCTCAGATGTAGTAGAATTCCGTACATATCTTTAAAACCCTTCCTTGACTTATTTAAAAGGTATTGTTGAAGATTTTTATGGAAACTACACACACACACACACACACACACACACACACACACACACACACACACAAATTCAGACACTCAATAGAGAAAGCAATCCATCATTATGCTTATTAGTAGGATAAAAAGAAACTTCTACATAGAAAAAACTTTAAAAAGACTCCAGTAGTAACTGCTTAAAAATTCTAAGATAATGGGATTACAGGTGACTTTCACTTTTTTTTTTTACGTTCAATTTATATTGCTTTTGCTAAAAAAAGATTTTTAATTTTAGCAAAAATTCAGTGCAGGTGTATTTAAAAGAGCAAAGGCAATTTTAAAAATAAGTTTTAATTGTATCAAGGTTATCTTTAGCTTTGAATGGAGGAAATATATTAGAGGAAATATTTTGTGTAGCCAATAACTTGTATCCTTTAATAAGCACAAATGTAGAACCCAGAACTAAAATATATATTATTTAAACAAGTAAGGTTTTGGACTTTTAAAATATTATACGGTAAGCTTATTGCTAAATTATACATTAAGCCCAGTATTATTTCTAGAACAACAAAAAAGATGTAACTCCACAAACACCATAACAAATCTCTGGGGAGAAAAAAATGAATCACTTATATGAAGCATATCATTTAAATGTTAGATCAATATAATTATTTTATATCCACTATATATAAAGCAAAAAAAAAAAGTCACCAATTTTTCCAGCTAAATAAGCAATATATTCATTAAATAGCTGAAGTGAAAAATATGAAAATTAAATATGAAAAAAGATAAATACATTAAAATTTTAACCCACTCCTGAACTGTAGTATTTCACTGGTATCTGGTTCCAGTACCTACCTACACAGAGTTCAGAATTGTCTCTAAATTCATCAAATTTAGAGATGAACTCACTTCCTTCTGCCTTTAAAGTTCAAACTGACAACTATGAGCTGAGATAGACCTATTTATTGACTCAGAGTCTAAACTACATTTTAGGCATCCCCTTTCTTTAGCTTTAAAACAAAACTGTTTACTGACTCTAAATTGGAGAGTGGTAGATGCAGACTCAAGAGACTGTGTTTTCAAATGCCTAAGGGATTAAGTCATGTTTAGCACACAAATACTTGCTCTAAATTGATTAATTTATCTTTGCAGTTAAAACAATCTCAACTTTATTTCTAAGTAAACTTACTAGTGGAGAAAGGAGCTATTCAAAACACTAAAAATGATAAAATCTGAAAGTAAGGCTTTTAAAAAGATAATTAAAGGTGATTAAAGTCTCAGATCATGTGATTTTCACCTCTACTTTACCAGTCTGGGGGTTCCATTTTGCTACACTGTCAGTTAACAGAAATACTGCTCAGTTATTAAGATTCTATTATGTTGTTTTTAAACCTGGAAAAAGAAACAAGAACTTTGTTTTTACCCTAAACCCATTAACTATTAACCAGATAAGTCAGAAAGAACCTAATAAGACAAAGAACCCCAAAATGAATAAAACAGTAGTACATTTTAAGAATACAGTTCAGAAAGCCTAACACAATCTTTTGTTACACTGGTCGACAAGGATACCTACTCCGTTCTTAGGAGCACAAGAAAACCAACAGTTCATCATAAACAGGATTTAGTTTCTTGTTGCTAACAGCAAACTATTCCGCATTAAGTTACAAATCTCTTTAGCTCACAAAGCAAGCCCACAAAGCAAGCTCGCAAACTCCTAACCAGGGACTCTGTCCCTCTCTTTACAACTCTTCCTGTTCTACAATCCTCATGCTGTGCTACACTTAGCTCGGATCTCTAACGATATTTTCTTCGTCTTCGGGATCCTTCTCCGCCTTCATAACGCTTGAAAATTATCTTCTTTGCCGTGCAGAACTTGATTAACAGCAGCCCCAAGTCAGGTACTGTAACTCCTCCTATTTCTTATTCTTTAGAAGCTCTTTCAAAGCTATCCCTTGCATGGACTCCTGTGGAAAACTGGAACTGCACTCTGCATCCTGCTGCCTCAACACTGCAACACAGACACTGCAGTGTATGATAAAACTGGCTACCTCTAAATCATCCGTAAACAGTGTGGAGGCTGTCTCTCATTGGTCGGGTTCTATTTTAGATTCCATAGGACTTGACAGCTGAGTGATAGAAAGCAGCAGCTAAGAATATACTGTAAATGCATGCTTCCCCTCTGAGTAATAAATTTCAGGTCTACTGGGGACCAACGACTTAAACTTATTGTAAAATATGCTTATTATATCAAAACGACCTGCATGACATGATGATGATTTTGTTAAGAGACAGATTTGGTTATTTCACAAAACAATATTTAAAACTAGTTTCAGTCTTAGGATCATCCATCATGACCTTATAATAGTCTTGATAAACAGAATATAAAATTCTTTTTTAAGCAAATGTGTCATACTTTAATTTAAGGAAACACACACAGACAGTAACACTTTCAAATTTTCTCCATTTTCCCCTATCGTCTCCTTCTGCACACAACCAGGTTTCAGTTTACAACTGCTGCCAGTCTGTCTCCTAACATGTTAAATGAGAAGAGCCAGAGGCACTGCCAAGACATTAAATAGACTGCATTATGATGAATACTTTTCAACAAATTTTAAATTTAACTCAGTACTCTTAATTTCCAAGTTTAGCACCCTGCCTGATATGACAAGTCAATATTTTATCAGTGGAAAAACATATTATCAGGATTGAGGGATTTTTAAAAAAAAACTGATTAAATACTAAAGGAGGCAAATGTGTATTAAACAGTGAGCTAGACTATAAATAAAACTCCATTTGGGGGCACAGCAGACAACTTTTCCATATTCCCTACGGTATCAATGTTCTTTACATTATCAAGGAAAGTAACAAACATCTGCAAGCTCCAGGATGTTTTTTATTTTCCAGTTACCACAACAACATTACAGTAACTTACACTTCCTCTCAAGACAGATTTGGGAAAAATGTTTTATGTGTATGCAAAACACTCCAACATAAGTGTTTTTAGGAAGGAGATAACTGCTATACTATAGATCATGCTGCCAGTTAAAAATTGTTAGGAACTTCATCAAGAAACCCATTTCCTACCATTTAAATTTAAATGTTAGGCACGTATTCTAATTATAAAATATATAAGGTAAAGCCTTCTAATGGATACAAGCTTCACCAGTCATCCAGTATTGCTACATTTCTATGGACTAGAACTAAGCAATAATTCAAGTGTTAAATTGTGAATGAGATTCGTATTGGAAAGTTAGGCCTTCTCACTAGTTTGGATAATGCTTCATTGTTTTATTTTGTTTTGTTGTTAATGAGAGTTGGTTTATTTTGATGATATGTAATGGAAGGAGTATAGACATAGAACTGGAAATGGTTTGGTCAATACAACTCTTTATATCTTGACTGGTAGGTGTTCATGGTATATGTAAAATTTTGACCAATTTCTGTAAATCAGATAGATGATATCTTGTTTCTCTAAATTACTCTAATTCCAATGCGCTTCCTTTATCAAAAGAAAGATCCTTTTCCTAACCAAATCTTGATTTCTATAATAAAATATTCACGTTTTAAAAAATAATGAAATAAAATAATAAAATAAAATAAAATATATACGGTTATACACCATAATGTATTATTTCTGAAACAATCCCCCCCCCCCCCAAATCACATTAAACATCATAGTAGATTCTTGGCTGGACCCAGAGACTTCACCCACTACTATATTTTATCCTTCTTTAGAGGAAATCTGGGATAGAACTTAGGCTCTGTCCTTCGGTTAACAAAGTAAGCACATTCTTTCTAGAAATAGGACAGCAAAGGCAAAGGAAATACAAAGAAAAGGGGAAATCTGTAATGGGTACTAAAAGCCATATAAGGAGCTATTTGTATTAACTATGGCTCAGGAGTCAGGATTTACGTGCTCTCTTACACTGCGGATGTCCTGAGCCTCCCTAGCCTCTGTGACTTAAGCTCCTATTCCTGCTCTCATATCTTCCTTTTCAGGTATTTCCCAAGAGTTCTAGGTAACTCCCCGCTTTCACTGTCTCCTATATCTGTAAGCTTCTTCCCTTCCCTTCACTCAGATTCTTCTCAAATGTCACTTCTTCAGAAACCTTCTTAAACCTCTGTATCTAGACAGCCCAGCCTCACTCTTTGTCTTCCTGTGGTTTTACTTTTCTTCAAAATACTTATCAGTATCTGCCAATGTATCACATGTTTACCTGTTTGTTAGCTTTACTGCCTGTCTGATATTTGCTTCAAAATAATGAATTCAACAGCACATTAAAAGCATTATACATCATGACCAAGTGGGATTTACTCTTGGAATGCAGGGATGGCTCAACATATAAAAATCGCAATGTAATATACCACATTAATGAATTAGGAACAAAAATCATATGATCATTTCAACTGATACAGAAAAAGCATTATACAAGATTGAACATCTTTCATGATAAAAACACTCAACAAACTAGAAATAGAAGAAAACCACCTCAACATAATAAAGGCCATATATGAAAAACACACAGGTAAAGTCATATTCAATAGCGAAAGACTCAAAGCTTTTTGTCAAAAAATTATGAACAAGATCAGGATGCCCACTTTAGCCATTTTTATTCAACATAATAAGTCCTAGCCAGAGCAGTTAGGCAAGAAAAAGAAATAAAAGGCATCCAAATTGAAAAGGAAATAAAATTATCTCTTTGCAGATAACCTGATCTTATATGTAGAAAACCCTAAAAATTCCACAAGACAAAAAAAAAAAAAACCCAAAAACTGTTAAAATAAATTCAGCAAAGTTGTAGGATATAAAATCAACAAACAAAAATTGTTTCTATATGCTAAGAATGAATGATCCAAAACAAAAGAAAAAAATTTCACTTACAGAAGCATCAAAAGTAATGCAATAATTAGGTATTAACCTAACCAAGGAGGTGAAAGACATACAATGAAAGCTACAAACCACTGCCTAAGGAAATTATAGAAGACACAAATAAAGGAACAGACATCTTGTGTTTAAGGAGTATAGGACTTAATATTGTCAAGATGTCAATATTACCCAAAGAAATCTACAGATTCAACATATTCTCTATCAAAATTCCATTTTTCATTTTTTGCAGAAATAAAAAAATCCATCCTAAAATTCATATTGAATCTCAAGGGAACCCAAATAGCCAAATAATCTTGAAATGGAAAAACAAAGTAGGTGGTCTCACACTTTCTGATTTCAAGATAGTACAGAGCAACAGTAATCAAGTCAGTGTGGTGCTGGCATAAAGACAGATACATAGATGAAACAAAATAAAGAGCACAGAGATAAAACAATCAAATATATGGTCAAATGATGTTTGACAAAAGTGCTAAGACCACTCAATAGAGAAAGGACAGTCTGTTCAACATTGGTGCTGGAGAAACTGGATATCCACGTGCAGAAGAGTGAAGTTATCTTACACCATATACAAAAATCAATTCAAAATGATTAAAGATCAAATTTAAGACCTAATTATAAAATTATTAAATCGAAATACAGGGAAGAGTTTCATGACATTGGATTTGATAATGATTTCTTAGATATGATATCAAAATCAAAGGCAGCAAAAGCAAAAATAGACACATGGTACAACATCGAACTTAAAAATCTGTATGCACTAAAGGCTACAGTTAACAGGGTAAAAAGGCAAACTATGGAATGGGAGAAAATACTTGCAAATTATATACCTGATAAAAGGGTAATGTGCAGACTATATAAAGAACTCTTATAACTCAGTAACAATGAAACAAATAACCCAATTAAAAAAAATGGTCAAAGGACTTGAATAGACTTTTCTCCAAAGACAACATCCAAATATCAAACAAGCATATAAAAAAATGCTCAACATTATTAATCATTAGAGAAATGCAAATCAAAATCATAATGAAATGCCACTTC
Source organism: Rousettus aegyptiacus (assembly GCF_014176215.1). NCBI lineage: Eukaryota > Metazoa > Chordata > Mammalia > Chiroptera > Pteropodidae > Rousettus > Rousettus aegyptiacus. The sequence goes on along the minus strand of NW_023416306.1, from coordinate 85,172,758 downwards.
ATACCCATTGGCTACTCTAAAAAACAGAAAATAATAAGTGTTGGCAAGAATATAGAGAAATCAGAACACTAATGAACTTTTGGTAGGAATGAAAAATGGTGCAACCACTGTGGAAAACAGGATGGTGGTTTCTCGAAAATAAAAAATAAAAGTACCATATTACGCAGCAATCCGTCTTTTGGGTATGTATCTGAAAGAACTGAAAGCAGGGTCTGAAAGAGATATTTGCGTACTCATGCTCAGAGCAGCATTTTCACAAAAGCCAAGAAGTGAAAGCAATCCAAATATCCATGGGTGGATGAATGGATAAACAAAAATGTGGTATATAGAAGAACTAGAAGGAATATTATTCAGCCATAAAAAAGAAAGGAAATTCCATCACATGTTACGTTATGGATACATATTGAGGACATTATACAAAGTGAAGTAAACCAGTCCCAAACAAATATTGCCTGATTCTACTTACATGAGGTATCTAAAAAAGTCAAATTCGTAGAAACAAAAAGTAGAATAGTAGTTACCAGGGGCTGGGAAGAGAGGGAAACGGGAAGTTGTTGTTTAATGCATGCAGCATTTCAGATTTGTAATATGGAAAAATTCTGGTTATCTGTTGCCATCAATCTGAACATAGTTAACACTACTGAACTGTACACTTAAAAATGGTTAAGATGGTAAATTGTATATATTTTTACAATTAAAAATTTTTAAAATAATGAAACAATAGAGATGCAATCTCTCAGAGTATCGACAGCATCCTTATTTTATTAACAATTTTTTAAAAACGCAATCAAGTAAGTGAGGGTATAAATGAAATAAGATTAGCCTTATGTTAATAACTGTTAAATCTGAATTACAGGTTCATCAGGGTTCGGTATACTAAACGATTCTCCCATCTTCTGTATATTTCATGCACTTTTGATACATGGTCCAATAAACCTGGTTGATGTATAAAATTTTAAACTACACTTACATGCTTATCACCAAGGCCCTTCACTGACTCAATATGACAGGAAACACAGCACATCCTTTCTACTCTATTCTCTCTGGATTAAAATGAAGCTATTAACATTTCAACATATCTTGGTGAGTCCACAATCATATACTTGCAAGATAAGCTTTGTGATATCAAGTAAAAGCATTTTAGAAGAAGTAGTTAAGTTTTTTAAAGAGCATTAATGCTTACCATATAATAAATACATTTTTATACTCGAGCACTGTACTGGTTTTAAAAAGAGATATTCAAGCAAATTCAGAATGCAATCAGCTGAAGTACCTTTGGTAAAAGTCAAAAGACAGCTGTTTCTAGTGAAAAAATGTAACATTCTAACACAAAACAGTTATTTCACTAGGTAGACTTAACTGGATGATAACACTGAACTCTAAACCAACATAAAGAAAATCACTTTAAAGTTTTAACAATAACGCTCTCATATTAATGTCCATTGCAAATGTATAACTTTTTCAGAAATAAAATTAAAAAAATTCTTAAAGTAATGTATGTTCAGTATAGAAAAATTGTAATTCAGTTTACACAGGAAAATCGAGATGGCCTACAATTCCGCCATGTAGAAAAGCTCATTATTAAAAACTTTGTATATTAACCTCTAATCTCTTTTCGGTTAAAAGGTTTAATCAAGATTTTTAAAAATCTAAACGAATCCAATAATTGCTTAATTTATTAAATGTTTGGAATAGAAGGTCTCCCAAGAGGAAATTTACAGATGCAAATTAACAAGTAGACTTTAAAAGATATGCAAATCCATATAACATACTTATATTTAAGGGGTGGACTCAACGGATTATAGCTACAGTGATTTGATGACCAGTTTTAGCCCAAAGGCAATTTTTGATACATTATCCAAAAGAGAAATATAAAAGATAGCAAATTTTTATAGAAAACTGTTTAAAAGCAAGAAAACTCATGCTGAACAAAAGTATCTAATTCATACATATCTTAATAATTTAGGTGTCATGGACCCTTTTAAGAATCTGATGAAAGCGATAGACACTTTTAAAAATTATATGAGCAGATATTCAGACAATTACATGTATATTCAGGGGGTTCACTGATCCTTCTACAAATACCGAGACTGTGAATGAACTCCAAGATAAAAGAACCCTAATATAAAAAACATCAACAGAGTTTTGTCTTTTATGTTTACAAAATGAGTACTGAATAACTGCCAAATGATTAGATAATTTATTTGTTCAATAAAAATTTACTGAGCATCTATGTGCTCAAATATGTATGCTCCTTTGATAGGTGCCATGCCACATGTTGCGTGCTGGACATAACACAGAAAACAAAGCAGATTTGAGACCTGACCTCAGGCAGTTCACAGGAATAAAACCCAGTCACTTTCTTCAACTGATCTCACAATATAAAAAGATGGATATATATAAACATGCACATAATCGTAATACACTATAATAATAATTACATATAAGATATAAAAGTAGTTCAAAAGAGGGCAACTCAGAAAAGCTTTGTAGAAAAAAATGACCAAAGCCTCTACTAAAAGATGAGTAGAAACTCACCAGGTTTGAAATAGCATCACAAATTAGGAAACTATAAATGCTACTTATAGCTCTTTATGGTTTACAAAGCACTTAATGTTCATGGCCATGTCAGTTAAAATCTATACACAAATGACTCAAGCACATCTGCAACTAAGGCTTCTCTAAGCTCCAGGCCCACGTATTCAATTATTTTGACAATTCTTCAGTGTCTTAAAAGTATTTCCATATCCCAAACTAAAAACATGTCCTTCCTCCTGAAATCCAAACCTATTCCAAGTTTCATTAACACATCAAATGATACTATGATCCATCTAGTTGTATAAGACAGAAACCCAGAAATCAGTCTTTCCTCTCCTTGGTCCTCCATCACTAATTCCTGGTGATTTCACCTCCAATTATTACTCAAATCCACCTGTTCGGCTTCATGTCTACCAGCACCATCTCTCACCAGGATGGCTACAATAATCTCCTAAAGGGTGTATTCATATTTATTTCAGCCCCTTCCCTGGTGCTCACTACACTGCAGCCAGAGTTGATTTTTCCACAATGGAAACTTAATCACACCACTACCACTCCCTTCTATATACCCTGTCCCACCTCGTTTAAAATCCTTCTGTAGTTTTCTATTCTTGTAAAATAAAGACAAATTCCTTAACAGAGTCCGGAATCCCTGAACAGTGCTGCCCCTACTGCTTCCTCAGCCTAGTCACATGAAATGTTAACGCTATTTCTCATGTTACATATGCAGAAATTGAGTCACTGGGATATTATGAAATTTTGTCCACAAAAAGGCAATTGTAATTAGCTGTAGAATGATTAGAGAATCCTATTATTATGACTTCTTGTCTAGAACTTTCCACTAATTAACCTGTTTCCATATCTCTAATCATCTGAAAACAAATCTTTAATGTAAAAATGCAAGTTATCTTAAAAAAAATTAACACAGTGTTAGCATACATATGCCTTAATATTAAAGGGTACAGCTGAAACTTACTGGATTTCATTAACCAATGTCACCATAAAAAATTTTTTTTTAATTAAGAAAAAAAAAAAAGCTCTGACCTCTAAAATTGACTATAAACATACTGGTGGCAAACTTGATGTTTAAAAAATAATGATAAAAAAAAAAAAAACATGATAAACTTAGATGTCCTTTACAACCAAAAAAAATAAAGGGTGGAAACTTCCACTTTTGCATATGCAAACTTTTGTGAAACTCTTACCAGATGTCATGTATGACACTGAGGACATAGCAGTAAATAAGACAGCCAAAGTCTTTTTTTTAACCATTTTATTATGATTGACATGTAAAAAGCTATACATATTTAATGTATACAACTCGCTGAGTTTGGGGATAAGTAAAACTATCACCACTATCAAGGCCCAAAAATCCATCAAAGTCTCTTTTTTAATGGAATTTGATGTTCTAATGGGAAAAGACAGGGTAAATAAATAAGGAAAAGAAGAATCTATCAGATGAGAATAGGGAAGGAGATGTGGTGGGAATGCTGGAGACAGACTATTAGGTTAGGTAACCCAGAAAGTTCTTAGAAGGTGATATTGGTGATGGAATTTGAATAAAAAGAGCTGGCCTGTGAGAATTTATAGTTCAGAAAGAATAACTAGTGAAAGGAGCTTGGCATGTTTGAAAAAAGGCCAGTATAGCTGACGCATGAGGACAAGGGATCACAGAATGAGATGAGGGTGTAGGGGAAGGCAGGCACTGAAATGTCAGAAACACTTTTCATAAAGGACGGTAGGGACAAAGGCAATTCTTAATTCTTCTTCGTAAGTTCTTTTGGCCACTTTAGAATCAAGTGTAAAAAAATAATTCATCCTAACATACTATCTTTTCACTTTCAAAAATTTATATTGAACAATAACCAACTGAATCTTAACTTGCCTTAAAGTGTTTATAAGATTAATTATCTTAACATTATAGATACCACAACCTCTGTCACCTATCTCATATCTAGAAACCTAAACAAACTTTGCAATACATTTAAAAATCAACCACAAAAAAAAGTAGCACCCTCCAAAATAGAATTTCATAATTACAGCCTCAGGATAAGGCTCTGAACCCAAGGCAAGCTCTATCACACTGAAAACTAGCAAACTGCAGAAAGCAAAGCCCATGAAGCATAAACATTCCTTGAAGATTACGCTACACAATTAAGAACTGTTTAACAATTCACTGGATCGATCGTAATTAGAAATATTTCCTCCATTCCATTTAGTCCAAAGGTTATTTAGTTCTCCCCTTTATATAAGAAAATAAAATGAGTTTACATAACAGAAAAAGAAAAGGTTAAAATAAATCAAGAAATTCAAAGTTGTACACCTTTCTCCCTGACCCCCGACTCTTCCCTTTTTAATTTTTCCTTATCCTTATTTAATTATCTCCGTCCACTTCTCTTATACTCTCAAGCCTTTCACTCTATGCTCTGAAAGTATATAGTTAGGATTCAATAAAACGCAAAGACGAAAGAGAAAATTTTAGCCTATCATTTTTCTGACCAAGACAATAACAGGCTTACTCTTGCTTTATTGTATTTCTCTATATAAAAATGTCAAGGTCAAAAAGATAATAATGACTATTATTATTATTTAAATAATAAATCTAACATTTTCATGACTGAAGCTGTCTATGGAATCTGAAAAAAAACCTTTAAAGAACTGGAGTCGGAAAGACTCAGAAATAACTATTTTGATAAGACTTCCTAACTACCCAGTTTGATTCTATTCTAGTCTGTTGTATAAATACCAGACTGTCTACTCCTCCCTAGAGCAGGTATTTGTTCCTTTATTAGAACTGTCTAGACGCCCAAAAGAGACTATTAAAAATATAGACAGGAAATTGTCTCTCCAATTTTAATAAGTGTCTCTCCAATTTTAATAATATTACTTATTTTCACCCTTCCTTACTAGAAGAAGCATTGAATTCCAAAGTAAATATATACATGGATCTTAAACACAACAAATTATAATCAAATTATAATGTATATCATAGAAGAAAAGAGCTCTCCGGCTGGATAAGTAAGATTTTTGTTTACTATCCCCTACAAAATGTTAAATAATTGGTTATTTAAGAAAAGTAAATACGAACTTTGTCCTCAGAAAATTTTATAGAAAAATGTATTTGAATTAGAGTTCTTTAAATGCCTAAATGTCATGAGTAAAATTTTTAAAATATAAAGGTAAGAACGAAGGAGGGTCTATTATGCTTCTCATCCCACCCTACACCCACCAATGAGCAGAATATCTCTGCTGAGTTTTAGCAAACATTTAGCAAACCATGTCTGCTATACATTTATCTCAAAACAGGACGGATTTAGGAAGGATTCTATGATCCTGACAAAGCAAAACATACACACTTACCAAAGAGTCTCCGATGGAGTTTGATCACAATGAAAAATAAGAGACATTTTTGTTCCTTTGGCTTTCTATTTTTTCTTGGCTTTGAGAAAGAACATCAGCTAAACAAAAATGTTTGTTAGAACTCAAAGGACTCTTCGAAAATTAAACTAATAACAAACCTTACACTACAAGCCAATATTTTATAAATCTGAAATGAGAAACAGGTATATATATAAAAACAGGGTTTTGAGAAAATGTATGTTTTTGTAAACACATCAGAAGTTAACTGCTTTTCTTTTTATTAAATTAATAATAGTTCTACACAAATTATAACTCTTCCCACAGATATTTTACACAAGATTTTCTTCCAGTGGGTCTTAACATATGTTTTCCATTTAAAAATGAGATAGAATTCATACTCTCATGATATTTATGGCTATAATAAAAAAACATAGCAATTTAATTAGGATGCAATTTCAGAATTAAGAAATACTTCTAAGTGTTTTATATGGATAATTGCTAAACTTTAAGAACTCTTCAAGGCATACTGTTATTTTTACTTTCCAAATGGGGCATAAAGAAACTAAGCATTTACCATGGTGGACTGTATGGCTTCCAATAATTCCTTTCACTCCTGGAAGCACATCCCTTTGCAATGTGACTTTGCCATGCTTCCTATAAAGAGATGGCATCTATTTCCTCATCCCTTAATGTGGCAGAAGTGACCTTATAGGACACGAAGCTAGGTCTCAAGACCTTACGGCTTCCTCTCTTGGGAAGCTGCTGGCAGAGAGTGAACAAGCTAGCTTCCTAGGGCATGAAAGATCATTAGAAAGAACCCAGCCACCCAGTAGTGCCAGCTACCATAAAGTGCCAGATATATCAGTGTGGCCATTTTAAAGGAGCTACCAGATGACGACAGCCACCCAAGTAACCCAAGACAAGACCAGCATAACAACCAAGCAGCAGAACCCAGCCCAAATTACTGACTCATGGAGTTAGCGGCAAATAAAACAGCTGTTGTTTTAAGCCACTAAATTTAGACCTAGGACTGTCTGAATCCATAGCCTAGACTCTCTCCACTATTTAAAGCTGTAATATACTCTTTGGTTTGGAAACAAATACATTTTGTAGTCTAATTCAATTTCATAGATATTATCCAAAAACAATCAAGTTGAGAAATAGTTTATGTTTTTTATCCATTATCTTAAAAAAATATCCTTTGACTTCCTTAAAAGAAAATAGACACATACATAGAAATATGTAATTGTAATAATCCGAAGCTGATAACATTTCCTAGAAAAAGTACTTTCTCTTCATTCCCAAAGATAGGCAAGTGTTCATTTAAAAACTTATAACATTCATATATATTTCATCCACAAAAACAAAACTCACCTTGGGATCTAAATGAAAATCTGAATGGCTGTACAATAAAAAATTAAGAAATTATTAATGTTTATGAATCTAATAAAATGTGTGGCTTTAAAACAATAAAACATTGTTATTGTAATGTTTAACAAGTATACATTCATATTTGAATGGAAACACTGAACTAGGAGTGAAGGAACCATGACAGAGCAAGAACCACAAGCGTCTTTTGTTTTCCTTAAGGGTTGGCAACATTTTTCTATAAAGGACTAGATAGTAAATATTTTAGGATCTGCAGGTTGTGCCGTCTCTGTCCTAACCACTCAGCTCTGCCACTATGGAATGAAAACAGCCATAAATAATATATAATAAGTATATAATCCTTATTTATAAAAAAAATCCTTATTTATAAAAACAGGCAGTGGGCCATAGTTTGCCAACCTTTGTTTTAGGTGCTCCATTATCTTCAGCCAAAATACACCTAGTTTACTAGCTGTGATCAAGTAAATTTGTTTGCTACCTTAATATGAGAGCTATTAGAAAGTACTCTCTGTCCTCATATTCTACTATCTGCAAAATAATACTATGTATATGTGATAGTAAATTTTATGTGTCAACTTGACTCAGCTATGGTGCCCAAATGTTTAGTCAAACATGAATTTAGATGTTGCTATGAAGACATGATTAATATCTAAAAATCAACTCACTTGTAGTAAAAGGAGATTACCATTGATAATGTGGGTAGGCTTCATTCAATTATTTGTATACCTTAGGAGCAAAAACTGAAGATTCCCAGAGAAGAAACGATTCTGCCGCATGACAGTAACAATTTGCCTTAACAAATTTCAGATTTTCCAGACACCAAAATCACATAAGCCAATTCCTTATATCTCTCTCATTAAGTATGGATATATAGATATATTAATGTCATTTAATGTAATATGCCTTTAAATTTTAAAAAAGATATGCTCTGATTTTTTGTGCACATCCAAAACTATGTGAGAAAGTTCTTTTAGTCAATATTATTACTTGACATTATTCCCTCCCCTGCTTCCTTGCAAGATAACTGTGTGTATATGTGTGTGTGTGTGTGTGTGTGTGTGTATACACACACACATACATGTGAGCTGTGCATGTCTCATAGGGAAAGAATAGACATCCCCAGGTTATAGATTTTGAAGTCACTCATGCAATATGTTTTGGCCAACAGAGTGTGAACAAATGTGATGTACATCACATCTAAGCAAAAACTTGAAACAGCAAACCAAGTTTGGACTAGCCTTCTTGCTTTGTATTTATCGAGAGATTCGCATATCTCATATAAGGGCTGTTTCTCCTGGAGCAGATTCACAGATGACTCACAGTCTACAATATAAAGATAGTAGGAAATACAACTTTGCTATTTTGAGAAGCCACTGAAATTCAGAGGTAATTACTACAACAAAGCTGAACACTACAGAAACTGGTACCAGTGAGGTGCTACCTAAACTACCTAAATTTTGTTATGTACGCTTTGGAGCTGGGTGGCAGAGAGCAAGGAAACTGTTATTGGAGATTGTAAAAATGGAAAACTACAAAATGTAGTCATAAATAAAACTGTTATGTGTAAAAAATTAGGTAACTTGGTGAGAAGACGGGACTTGTAGTTGGGGTCCTAAGTGGAAGAGGGGCAGCCTGTGGGACCGAGGTCCTAACCTGTGGGGGCTGAGCTAACTCTAGGCAGTGTCAGAATTGAGTTAAATCATAGAACACCAAGTCAGTGCCCACAGAAAACTGAATAATTGCTTAGTGTCAGCTTCAAGCTGATCGAGAAGGAAAGGTTTCGGTGGTAAGATGCCCAGTTGGAAGAACGCAGGAGGGACAGACATGAGAATGAGAAAGCAGGCACCAACTTTAATGCGGAGAGCGCAGCTCTGTTGCGGGGGGAGTGGTTCTATTGTGGGGAATACGCTTCTGCCCTAGGAGACTGCATGGGCTCCACATATATCAGAGTACAATAGTGTCACACGTGAAACAATAAGCTGAATCATGCTTACATGAGTTAGGTGCAGGCAGGCGCTCTACTACATTAATGTAACATTCTAAATCCAGGGTTCTATTCCTAGCCACAAGCCTGGATCACAGCCAGATGTGGGACCAGCCAGGCCTGGGACTCACACTTGTTATGGAAAAAGCCACATATACTTGGAGTACGAAAGTATTCAGTAAGGAGTGAGCAAAGGAAACAAGTGTTTTCACCCAGAAAACTCGTTCAGGTGGAACAAAATGACTTGGAGGGGACGCCCCACAGGAAGAGACCAAGGATATGGTCCCACAGAAGTCCAATAAGCTTAAGAAAACTGTACAGACGTCTAGAGAAAAGGCACACGTCAAACAACTGAGAATGTACTGATCAGTATGTGCGTAAGTCTGACTTATATCAAACAGATAAAAAGACAAAAAACTTCCAAAACCACCCTCAGCCTGAGTTAAGGGTCTGTTAGTCTTCTAAATCATCTTTGGGCCACCGGATTTCTATGGACAAGAAGTAGCCTGGGAAAGCTGCTCAACTCTTACCTCATTCTACAGCCAAGAAGGGCAATACCTCCAATACTCTGTTCAAATACAGACAAGGATGATATACTAAAGGTAGCAGCCCACACGGAGCACAGCCAGCAGCATTGGAAAACAACAGACTGGGAAGCTACACATAGCTCCCAAAATCAGGGTCTAGGCAAGGAACATCTCCTAGTGCCAAGAAAAGGAGCCCTCATTACATTTACCTAGCAGGATTTTTACAATTGCTAGGGACCAGTGACTGCTGTGTGCCTCCATTAGTCCCCTTTCTTAACAGGAATGTATACTACGGATATCCTATCCCGTTCCATTACTGTATGTTGGAGAAATGGCAGGAAGAAGGTACTGGTATGTGGATCAAGAAAATCTACATGTGAAAATGATGCAGAAAATCTAACAAGGTTCTAGGCTTCTAGAATAATGTGATTAAAAGAAATTTTGAGATAATTTCCTTGAGGAAATTACATTTTGTATGCAGAAGGAAAGAAAGTTAATATTTGTGATAAGAGGGCAGTTTGTAGTAGATTGCATTATTATTCACTATTTACCACCTCCAACCTTGGAAGAGGCTTACACGTCTCTGCCCGTTGATTTATAACTTGCCTGTACCTCCAGAGGGAAGAAACTTTGATCCTAGCCATGTGACATGATTTGGCAGTCATCCAGCACTCCACACCTGAGCAGAAGCTTTAAGAGGTATCACAAGTTTCAGCCAGCTCTCTGAGTTCTCACTACCATGCAAATGGTAGGTCCAGATAGAGGCTGCTCCTTCAGTTTGGGTCTTAATATGAAAACATGTGGGATAGAGCCGCTCTGTATAGGCAGTTCCACATGTAATAGAATATAAGCCGCCAAGATCTGGGGGTTGTTTGTTTCTGCAGCACAGTTGATTACTACAGAAATCAAATGAAAAAAAAAGGTAAAAATGGAAGGAATTATGTGATGCATAGCTATTATTTTGGTTGCTGAATATAGTGGGAAATGCCAATGGCTGTAGATGAGTATAGTTAATGAAGGATCTACGTGACTATGGCTAAGGGTAAATACAGATTCCACAGAGGATAAGTCAGGTCAGTTTAGTTGTTGGAAGTGATGTTTTGGCAAGAATAAAACTAAGGTCCAAAATGGTATTTTAACTTTTATTGTTAATAATAAACACTTCATACAGACTTCACATAGTCCTCAACTGTAATAAAAAATAAAAACTTTTATTACTATCTTTATTTGCCATACAAAAAGACACTTAGAAAAGTTCAGTAACTTGCCAACATTAAAGAGTTACCAAATGACAGAATTAAAATTCAAGATTAATTTTAAACTTTTTTCCTAAACCATGTTCTCAAAAAAAGGTACAAATTATTTAGTAATCACTGCATAAAAGTGATAACTTAATTTTATACCATTTACCAATTCTATATGATAGATGCAAGAAAAACCTGATTCCATGAACTGAGTTCTACGTATGGATCCCATTAAATACTTTATTCACAAAGAATTTTTTCTTTCAAACTCTAAAATGTTCTTATTAATGTGACAACCAAGAATCTAAAAGAATATATCTTTTATTTCTAATCAATAAATTTTCTTACATTTAAACTACAGTAAATCAGAATTTTGAAGATTTAGGTGATAGCTAAAATTACCTTTCAATATGAAAAATATTTCCCAAGCAAATTAACAACACATTAAAATAATGGGTGATACATTTTAAACACTTTGTAAACCATTTAATATCCCTTACATTGCCCATGTAAACTATAAATGGTAGAAAAATTAGAAAAAACTAAAATGTATTCCAAAAACAGGAGAAAAAGAGGAAAAGAAAACCTAGAACCACCATTAAGAGATAAAAAATTAACTTTATATTGTTATACGTCTTTCCAGACTTCTTTACAATATCTACATACACATTTACTTTTAAATCAAAATTAGATTATATGCACAATTCATATAAATGATTATTAATATGATCTCAACAGAATTGCTTATGAATGAATATTCCTAACTTGGAGAATGCCAAAACTTATTAAAATAATCTTTCTGGCTCCCTCTGCTGGCAACTAAGAGAAGCTTTTTAATTCATTTCCATTTGAAAAATCAAAGTCAGCGAACCACTAATTAGCTATTTATTAAAAACATCTTTAAGAACCTGTCCAGGAAGTATACAGAGGACAATTTTTAATGAATTCCTATTAGCCAGCAGGGATTTGGCATCAGAAAAACCTGGAATAAATTCCCAGCTTGATCACTTATTACCACTAAGATGGGGAGTTGTATGGTTAGATAGCATAACCACTAAAGAATTATTATGTAGCTATCAAATTCAAATAGATTAACTTTTACAACATAAACTTACTGTACTTGTACTCTTAATAACTCACTATTGCTCTCAAGATCAAAATCCTTAACATAAGCTCTAGGATTCTTCACAGTCTGGCCACTACTGACCTCTGAAGTGTAATCTTGAAGTTGGATACTCTCTCCTACCCTCCAATCTCTCCTCATAGTGAAGTTCTTCAAAAGTACCAAGTTCTCTCACAGGGTAACTTGGCACAGCCTTCTTTCTTCTGTGTTACTTAACAATAATAGCTCATTTATTTAGATCTCAGCTCAACTTTTTCAGGGAAACTTTCTCTGATTTCCCAGACCAAGTCAGGCCTTCCCCTGGTATAGGTCTCCTTCACACAGCTTATTTATTACATAGAACTGCAGCTTTATCTTTAAATGTGTTAGCATGGTGATACTAACATTTGTCTCCCCAATTTGTCTGTCTACAAATTCCTTGAGAGCAGGCAGGGAGTACTCTATATCCTTACAATCTAGCCACTTGACCTCATAGAGTAGAAACTTAAGTATCCGTTGAGTGACTGAACAAACTGAAATTAACAAATACTGAAATTAAAGAATTATTTTTAAAACTGACTACTTCAGATAAAAGGTGGCTATATAAGTGTAAAATAACATTACAAATATTTTGCTTTGTATTGCTTCTCAGGCTAGCTGGTGTTCATAATGTCTGACAGAAAATCAAACAGAAATATCTTTAACACATATACTCACAGAAAGAGTTGTATCCATCAAAGAGAAGAATCTTTAAGAAAACAGAAACCTAAATATATGATAGTCCTTTTAACACTCCTGATTTAAATTTTTAAAGTTTTTAATGTGTGTATAATTTGTTTTTCTAACAAATATTCAACTGGATATTTGACTGAAGCTTAGTATTTTATACTGTAGTACAGAGTTTTATTTTTCAAGGAAGTCAATGGTAAATGAATTAGTAGAGTTAACAATAACCAGCTATAAAGGTATGCTTCATGGTTTCTTTGGAGAAGGAAGTACGCATATCTCGTTATTTTAATCGTAGGCATACCTACGATTTCCTTAAAGAGTGTGAACTTTTTATAGATTAAATTCATTCCTTACATAGTAACCATTCCCAAATGTGTAGTAAATTTTGGCTCCACATGGCTTTTCATTTAAACCACAAAAAAAGGAGATCTGGGAAGCCCCAACCAAAAAAAGCAACAAGGTTTGCAATATATAGATTCAGATCCCTGATAGAATTTGATAGATTTATCTTTGATAAATTTTTAGCAAAGTCCATGACTCCAAAACTGCAACTGTCACTTTTTTCCCCACAAGCTACATTATGATGTATAAAAAAACTAAAAATTAATTTCTCCCTTAATCATGTTAAAGAAAATTAAGTTTTAAAACATATCTCATATATAATAGAATCAAGCCCTTCAGGGATCATCCAGTCCAGGAATGGTATATACTTAGCATTATATGTGGCCACTCCCATGATAAATATGGGTAAATAAATCTTAGCACTTTCCTTTTGACCAAGAAGAATGTCCACAGACCGAGCTCCAGGTACCCGAGGATAAAACAATAGTCAATCCAAGGAAGATGACTTATCAGAGGAAACACAATGGCTTTAAACATTTGAATCGTATCATCCATTCCCACTGATGCTAGTGGGAATCAAGCAAGCTTCATCAAGCAAGCTTCTGATAAATTTGCTTCGCTATAGAGACTGGACAAAGTATCCAGCCCACTAGTCAGCTATTTAGTTCTCATTATACATTAATAAGATGATATTAAATACCTCAGTGAACTTTCAGTGTAACTCAGCATCTTCTAATCCAATCGAGATTGAGTTTTATCTGAAACGAGCCTGAGGTGAATTTATCAAGGTGACAAAAGGCATTCCCCTGGCAACAGAGAACTGGGTCTCCTCTAATAAAACTTTTAATTCTAACTTTTATCAGAGGAAACTGTAAAAACTGTGAACATCATTGATTTTCTCATTAGCTTAGAAGCACGTTCTTTGCTGTTCTTTTCATGACACTAAATCTCCTTAAAATTCATGTTTTAAAAGTACATTGTTTCTCCACTAAATGGTGTCTCAAATTTTCTCATTTCGATTAGCTTTAAATTTTACCTGAACTAGAAATACAATCACAGAAACTCAATATACTGAAAAGACATGCAAATATTAATCAAGGTTTTAAGAAATAAAATTCAGAAAAATAATGGAAGAAAATATCAGTTAACAGCTATGGAATGTGGGATTTAAAAAGACTTGAATTCTTCGTATTTTCCATGTTTTTCTAAATTTTCTACAACAAATATTGTTCTGTTCAGACTTCTTTACTTGCAAGAAACAAATACCCATTCAGTTTCCTTCAGAAAAACAGGATTTGTCAAAAAGATATCTGAAAGGCTATATGGGAAATCTAACAGGAAACAATGGGGACCACAACTGAATTGAGCCCCACAAAGTCTAGAGATAGAGGGTGACCAATGAGTCAATTGTGTTCTAGGAACCTCATGAAGAGAGTATGAGTTGCTCAAACATGCTATGCCAAATACACTGCTCAACTCTAGTCCATGTACATTTTTCCACTCTCAAAGCCCGCTGCGAAGAATCTTTCTTCACTTTCATCTTAAACTCCAAATCTGTTTCATTTTAAGTATAAGGCTGTGCTTGAGGTACAAAAAGGTTAGGAAAACAGGGACCGAATTTTACTTTTGTTCAGGGACTGAATTTTACTTTTAAGATTCTGAATTGAATACATATCATGGTTTTAGAAAGACCCAACAGTATAGAGAAAGATATATAAAAAGGAAGTCTCTCTCCTCTTCCCTGGCATTATTTGGTGGGGCGGGCAGGGGGGCGGGTAGTAATCTATGAGAGAAAAATTTACACTTAATTTATGTTTCTAAAATTCATAAATATATTACTTAACAAACCACAATATAAAGTTTCCCCATTTGATTACTAAATAATTGTATAACAACCAGAAAAATGTACATAATCAAAACAAATAGGTTACTTTAAAATTATGTGATATCATATCACACAGAAATAATAAGAAATACTAATTGGTTAGTTCAATTTTAAGTTGATATTTTTCTGAACTTTACTGTCCGAAGAGCAGATAAAATTAGACTGTAACCTATTTATAAACTGTATGAAATATTCCATCATAGTAGAAATTTTTTAATTCAATTTATATTAGTCAATGGCAAAAAGAACTATTATAGTTTATGTATTTTCCTGTTTCTGCATCCCTAAGTATGCTATTTGATCTCCCTGGTTCTACCCTTGTCCCTCTGCTACAGTTTACTCTCCACACAGTAGTCAGAATATTTTTTTAAAAACACAAGTCAGATCAGGTCATTCCTTTGCTTAAAACTCTAACTAAAATAGTTGGTGTTCTTGCCATGATAATTAGGAAGCAATCAAACAAACCCAAATTGTGGGATGTTCTGTAAAAAAACAAAAACAACAAAAAACTGGCCTGTTGAACTCTTTAGAGGAAAAAGCAGGTATGTCCATTTCCTATTGCTGCAAAACCAAAACACGGTGACTTAAAACAGCTACTGTTTATTATTGCTCATGAGTCTACAGGTCAACTGGGCAGTTCTGTTATGCTGGGCCGGACTGAGTAATCTCAGCTTTAGCCCATGCACAGGCAATGGCCAAGTTGGTTGAGGTCCGGCTGGTCTAGAATGGCTTCTTTCCCATGTCTGGTGATTGGTTAGCTGTCAGTTGGGGCAACAGGGGCAACTGGTAATCAGCAGGCTTGTTCATAAGACAGAAGAGAAGCATGAAAGATCTTTAAAGACCTAGGCTGAACAACATTTCCAACGCATTCTATTGTCCAAAGCAAAGCACAACACAATCTACATTCGAGAAGCTGAAAAATGAAGTCACATTGCAAAGACTATGGATACAAGGAAGGGTAGAGAATGGGACCATTTTTATAATCAATCTACCTTATAACATGGCAAAAGCACTATTTTAAACTGCTGGTTCTCCTGAGATGAGAGATTATGAAAAATAGAAAGGTTGACATCAACTATACTTTGTTATGAATCCTATAACACAGGGTTTCTCAACCTTGGCACTATTGACATTTTGGGCCAGATAATATTTGTCGTGGAAGGGCTGACCTGTGCACTAAAGGATATAGGTGCCAGTAGTACCTCCCAAGTTGTGACAACCAAAACTGTCTCCAGACATTGCCAAATGTCTTTTATGGAACAAAATCACCCACAGTTGAGAACCTCTGCTATAAAGGAAGGAATTATGGTAAAGACAACTTGGTCTTCTTCCTGCTACTATTAACTAATTTTACTTTAAAAGTATGTTCAAATGATTCTAAAATGGAAACATTACTTATAGATATGTAAGATGTATATCAAACTCTTGCCATATTAAAAATTCAAAGTTTCAAGACATAGATTCATGCTAATTTATAAAATTTTTAATGAATCAACAATATATATTCAATAAAATGTTTTTAGTTTTTTCTTTTCACCCATCCCCCCACCCTCTCCTCTTTGGCAACCAACAGCTTATTCTCTATATCTATGCATCTGTTTCTGTTTATTTCATTCAGTTGTTTTGGTTTTTTAGATTCTGCATATAAGGGAAATAATTCAGTACTTGTCTCTCTCTGTCTTAGTTCACTTACAGAATACCTTCTAGGTCCATCCATCATATCTTCTTTATCCATTTATCTATCAATGAACACCTAGGTTGCTTCCTAAATATATAATTACATATTTAATCAAAATATTACCACATTTTGAAGTCAATATAAACCCCAGATTGGTCCATTTTTCAATAAATAAATAAATAAATAAATAAATAAATAAATAAATAAATAAATCTGTAATGTTTCTCTCACAACCTCCAAATATAAAACTCTGTCTCAAAAGTATAGTTCACATCCAATCATTGTGTCTTCCCATTTCATGACAATGGCAATTTACCTTCCAATTCTACCTCTCACTCTAACACCAATTATAAATGTGAAACATACCATAGAAAGCCACTATAATAAATTACATAAGTAGAAGGCATTAATTTTAAAACATCGGAATATTATCTGGGCAATTGGTAATTAAAAAAATAGGAAACATATTGGAAAACCTAGCAGTCAGTCATGAAATAGATTGATTTAAAGTGTTTTCCCAATACTTATGTTACCAGAAATCCTATATATAAATCAAACCACTTCAAAAAAATAGGAAATCTTGTGAATCTTTATAAACTAAATATTCTCTAGCTTACACTGAGGTACAAATCTGTGATAGCATTGGCCAAGTGAAGTCATATATACAAGAACCCACTTAAAGGCCCTTATTCTGGATTCTCTTAGTGAAAAATAATAGTTTTTCCTTCAGAGAAAAGAAAATGGGGTAATTTGCTAACCCTGTGATGTATCAACGAGCAGAGCTTGGACCAAGATCAGAGGAGTGAAGGGCTTAGGGCACCAAATTTAAGGAAGGACTCATTCTCAAGGCCAGGCAGTGAGCCAAAAATATGAGGCAAGAATCATTTGTTTTAATCCCAATCCCACTTCCAGTCCCGCAAGAATTGTACTTCACATCAGAAAACAGCACCCAGATATTTGCATCCCCAAGGTCTGTCCTATACTACACTTCAGTACTTATACCTTAGTCATCATTATCTCTGTGTCCCCTCAAAGAACCACAAGGCCTGCCTAGCCTACTAGAGTGATGTAGCGAATGTGGAATGGGGAACCCAGCAGAATGGGTCATTATACGTATACATTTAGACCACTTAAAAGTTTTTAAATTGTGAAAGTGGAAAAGAAGGGCATTCTGGGACTCCAAAACTCTGCCCTTTATAAAGTTGGCTTCGTGTTTAAAAGTGGTTTATAATTTTTTAATGTGTGTATTAACACTTTCAATGAAAATGTTATATTTTAGTCAATCTTTCCAATTAATGGTATTTAAACTGAATCAATGTTATCACCCAGGAACACTGAAAAGTAATAAAATACTATATGGTTAGAACTGTTAGTTCTAACAATTAAGTAACTATAGAATAGGGTTTCACCTTCACCATGCAATACTATTCCTTTCCTACTTTTGGTCTTTTTTAAGAAGTACCTTCAATGCTAAGCAGTCAGGAGCAGGCACAGGAAAAGTTTATTCTATTGGTAAGAACAAACAACAAAAAAATCCTACATGATAGCCTCATTGCATTAAATGAGACACTTCTTTTGTCTTAAGAATATACCCAAACACACTACCACACCCCAAGTGTTTTCAATGTGTCCTAAGTGTAGTTCCTTCCTTCTTTGTGACTCACCCTTTCCTACACAAAACAGTTCAACAGCAGGAATGCAATTAGCTCTAAGCAATTAAGAAATCTGTTGTTCTATTTCCTCAATGGGTGTACAAAAAAGCTCTAATTAATAAAGCTTAACTTATAGGACCCCTTGCAATAAAACTCTTTAAGAAGGGTAAATTACTTTTAGTGTTTTGAAGACAATAATAAGAACAAGTCCTTTGATATCTTTAAAGGTCATGTGAGCAACTTTAAATCTATCTTTCCAACGGCCGCTCCTAGACACAGAATCTCTTTTCAAAAAATGTACAGGCCTGTGCATTCTTCTCAGATCTGAGAGCAAAAGCTATTTCCTCAGCAAATTAGTGAATTGGTGAATGTTAAGGAATGTAGGGTTTTTGATTTGTTACCTATAGGTTCTTGATAGCAATTATCTTAACATATATTCAGTAATTAAGCAATTTCAGAAAAACATTCATAAGTTTTTCATGTGTAAAACTTGCCAACAGTCTTAGGACTATGAATAAGTATGCTCCCAGTAATAAATTCCCAAATAAATTTAAGTTCTTAGTTTTACATAAATAAGTTTATTATAAATTATATTAATATAAATTTATTTTAATTATAAAAATAAAGAAATGGAAAATAAATATTTCATAATTCATAACTATGACCATCTTTGTATATCTCCTACTGGTCTTTTACCATGTGAATGTTTTATATAACTATTAACAGGTTATACCTAGATTTTTCATTTTGATTTTTTCACTAATAAGATTTCCATTTCTTCCACAGAATTTCTTCATACAGTTACAAAATAGTCTTATGTTGTAGTGTTTTATTACTGTAAAAAAATTACTGTAAACTTAAGACGCTTAGAAACAACACTTAGTTCACAGTTCTATAGGTCAGAGATCCAGGTCCAGTGGACTGGGTTCTTCGCTTAGGTTCTCTTAGGCCAAAATCAAGGTGTTAGCCAGGCTGGGCTCTTGTGTGGGGAAGAATTCACTTCCAGGCTCATTCAGGTGGTTGACAGACTTCAGTTGCCTGCAGCTGTAGGACTGAGGTGCGAGCCAGAGTTAAATCTGTTTTCAATGGGTTCCGGTGATTAGAGTAAGTCCACCTGGACAATCTCCCCTTTGGCTAACTCAAGTGATTTGTGACCTTAATTACATCCACAAAATCTCATTTACCATGTAACATAACACAATCATGGGCATGTTACCTCATCATACTCAAAATCCTAGCGATTAGGGAGGGAAATCATGGGAGGGAGCTTTTTTGGAATTCTGCCTATCACACATCTGCATCACAGTGGAAATGTATTACTAACTGTGGATTGTACTCAGAAAGTTTAAAGGTCATCTAGCCACTAGACTAGAAAACTTTAAGGTCCTTTCCACCCTAACATGCTAAAAATCTAACATTTAAACATGTAAAGAAGTGAAATGTAAGGTTATTTTAAACTCTGAAAGAGTATAAATTATATGAATTTAAAAATTAATTTAAAAGGGAGCTGAACTTTTTCCTAGTTTAAAAAAAAACAAAACTGTCACCTTTTGGGGGCAATTTTCTAGTCACATCCTCTCATTGTGAAAAGAAAGTGTCAAGGAATTAAAGGAAAAGGAATTAAGAAAAATAAACTTCAAGGTACCAAATAAATATCTCTTAAATTAATTAAATATTTAACTAAAATATTATATACCATAAATATGTTTGTTAGCCTTTAGGAACTTCATCCGCTTAGAGAACTCTTTCTAAACCTCAGCTACCAATGGGCTAAAAATTACCAACAACCTGTCAATAGGCTGGCACTGGATCCAAGGTGGGGCAGTCTACAAGGAGGATGGATAACAGTTCTTAGAGTGACCAAAGAAAATGAGGGCAGGCAACAGAAGTGTTGAGACAAAAAAAAAAAAAAAAAAAGTCTGTCAATGATTAATGGAATTGAATTTTGCTGAAATTTTTAGTCTCAAAGTAATTACAACGTATACAATGGCAAATATACAAGTAGATAAGGTGTCCTTCAAAAGAACTCCAAAGACTTGTTCCCAGGAAAATAAGCCAAGATTCAGCCTATTGATATTTACTAGTAGAAAGAGCACATTGATGGCTATGAATGATACCATGGAATGAGAAGCTCATAGCAGCCATAAATATAAAATACTAACAATAGCTTCAACTCTTTATCAAAAGCGTAATGTTTTCCATCGCTTGCAAAACACTCATTCATTGCTCTCTTTTATGATGAAAATTTAGTGAGAAAAAATATGTTATTTTGTTAGCTGAATAAAACACATTCGGGATGGAAAAATTTTTTGTAATTTCAGGTGATTTTTAAGTTTAGAGAAAAGGAATTAAGAAAAATAAACTTCAAATAATATTGAATATACACTGAAATTTGTTTGCATTCCCTAGGCAACACAGTGCCTGGCAAGCAGTACTAAAAGACTATGTGCTAATAATTAAGAACTTCAATAAATTATAATTCTTAGCTATAAAACAAAGTTTTAAAAAGTCAATCCACAAAAATAAGGTATTTACTTAGTAAGAGAATACTGAAATTAAGCATCTCTCAGAGTGTGGGCCATATAACACCTTGCAGATGTATAGACCTCACCAGCACAAAGACAAATGCAGGTGGCACAGTCTATTGGCAGCTCCTTCTAAGGTTCCAGATCATGTAATATCAGCTTGCAACAGGGATATGTGCAGCAATGGGGGCCTGGAACATGGAGTGACAAATAAAAGAAAAATATCCAATAGGAGTTCCAAAGCCTGGTCCCTGGCTCAACCTAGTGACAAAACCAGCAGAGTCCAAGTACTCACATACAGCCTGCAGCCACATGCCTGGCTCACCAACCTCTTTCTGCCACCTGCCTCGACCCCTAAACTACTGTTCCTTCCTTAGATATGTTCATTATAAAGATAATTTCTGCAGCTCAGAACCCACTAAGATCCCCTTTTCTTCCTGTTCTTCATACAGTCTCCTTTCTAAATAAATATATTCCTATTTAAATGTTTTAAAGTCATTTAAAAAGGATATTAACAGTGTTCCATGGATGTGACAAAAATCAGCATAGTAATACAGTATTACCGAAATTTAAGAGATAATATTATCATGTACAATGTAAGATACAGCCATCTGAGGAACTGAAAAACATTATTTCTTCCAAATCTGTTTCATCCTCATAAGTTATATAACGCTTCAGTTTCCCCACCTATAAAGTTACAGTTTAAAATATCGCTATTATTTTATAGACAAGAAGATGTCTTATTCTTAAGTGATAAAAGCTATTGTATTGAAAGGTAAAATGTAACGTCTGCAACTTACTTTCAAAAGATCCAGAGAACATGTGTGTATACTTACATATGTATACACACATACACATATCTAGAGCAAATATAGCAGAATGTTAACTTTTGAATCTAAGTAATGAGCAGGTAGATCCCAATTCACTGCACTATGCTTTCTCATTCTATGTATGTTTCCATTTTTTATAATAAAAAGTTGGAGAAAATAAATTAATTACCTGCTAAAAATCTGTGATTATAATGCTGATTAGCACAGTAAATTAAACTTTCAAAAGTATTTTCAACCACCATCATCAGAACATTGAGCTATTCCTCCAAATCAATTTTAATACCCTTTAAAACAACACTAGGCTGCTAGCACACTGGAAGATGGAGACGGTGTTCTCCCTCTCACTTAGAACGGAATTACCTGCAGTCAGGAACTGCACTTTTCTTCACACTACACAGAGCCCAGGGGGCTTAGTGGGAATCACTCAAGGACAGCAGGCAAAGGCTCTGACAACTTATCTGTTAACAATGAGTGTCTTCAGCAAGTCACAACTTCTCTGGGTCTCAGGTGACCCATGTTTCTCTTAACATGTGCTCTCCTCTCCACCATCCCATCATTGTAATGATTCAGGCCCTCACTAATTTTTACCTCTACTATTGCAGCGGCCTCATAAACCATCTACTCGCCTCCAGGCCAGACCCCCTCAAATCCATCCTGAACAAAGCTACCACACTAATCCATCTAATAAAACACATTTGATCATGTGAGTCTCCATTTCTGAAACATAGGACAAAGTCCGACACTCTTAAAACATGGCAGATTTTTAAGCCATCTCAAGATTTAGCCCCAACCTCCCATGCTGCCTGTCTCCCATTCAATCCCCTTGCCCGTTATATATGATCCATTGGAGCTGAGTTGACTATCCAACTGCCCCCTCTCCCAACTCTGTGACATTTCTCAGCTGCATGCCTTTGTTCTTGCTGTTCCTTCGGAAAGGAACTTTATCCTTTCTTGGATCACAACTACCCACTTCTTTTTAGCCTCAGATTAAGAACTCATCCTACAGATTGTTGGTTGCCAGGGGTTAGGGAAAGGAAGCTAGAAAGCAACTGCTTAATGGGTAGAGTTTCCTTTTGGGGTGATGAATTGCTCACTTTAAAATGGTCAATTTTATGTTATATGAATCCCACCTAAATTTTAACATAAAGCAGCATCAGTAGTTCATCTTGCAAAAACGCCTTCACTGATTCCTCAGCCAGAATGAATCAGCAACTTGTACATTCCTCTATCACAGCAGTGATTACATTGTTTACAGAGCTCCCCCCACAATATTTGGAGACTCTCATTTTCCTCATCCTCTCATCCCTCAGTGCTTAGCCTAGACCTCAAGAAATATATATATTTTTAAATAAACGGAAAATAGTGATACCACCTACCTCCCTTGGAGCAGGAGGCTACAGTAGATGATCTTTTGAAGAGAGGTTAAATAAACACCCAGGAGGGAATGTATTAATTGGAAAGGGAAAGATTAGGCAAGATTGCTTGCTATTCATCTAGTTATAAAGGACAAAAATGAAATGACTTCTAGAGAGGTTTTTCAGTGAGTAACAATAACATTTGAGTTAACTATTTCCCCATTTACCAAATGGAGAAACAAGTATATTTAAGTAACTTGCCCAAGGTCACAAAGCTGGTTATTGGAGCAGCAAGATTCAAACCCAAGTCACCTAAACTGCAGAGCTTGACCCTGTAACCCTAAGATATTACCCAGACCCTTTTTACTGCTCCAAGAGCTATGAACGGACATTCTTTGGCCCACAGTTCGCCTTTTCTAAGGTTGAGAAAACACTCTTCTTTCCACTTTTGTCCACTTATCCATTGACATGTATGTTGTTTATATATCATAAAATACTTTAAAATAAAAAATGTTAATTTTTGAAAGATTTGAATCATAAAAAATATCTCTCATTAAAAAAATCCTCTCATTAAAAAGATCTCCCATTAAAATAACTAAATCAGCAAGTGTTTGTGGTCTATTCCTCATATACACAGCGGAAAAGATCACCAGAACCTCACGCACAAGGCTTCCCCACTGGAGACTCATTTTCATAGTACCCCCACCTCTGCACAGCATAAGTGCCCTGCAGATGAGAAAACCATGGAATAACAAAAAGAAGCTGGAAGAATTATTACACACTCGCTTTTTTAGTTTAGGAAGCATGATGTATATGTCCTTCCCCCTCTTTTTTCTCTCTCCAATAATGTCATAATCTGGTAAGAAGAAAAAAATTAAACAAAAGTCTCTGAGATTAAAAATATATATAGATTTGGGCACCTGAAAGGGAAAACCTTACTACAAAGGTTGTGTCAAATACTGACAACATATCAATAAGTTCAATATTAAAAAAATTATCATCTGTCCCCTAAAAAAGTATATACCCTTTTAGAAGCACACACACATGCACATACACACATATCCCTCCAGATAGTAAAGCAATAATTTGGAATTCAGATTCTCTGGACTTACTTCACCTAAACATCCTCCTAAATATCTAAAACCAAAGATGATAGGATAATATACTGGATGAATTGACACATATACACAAAGCAAAAAGGCAAAAGGGATATAATATGACAAAAAAAAAGTACAACTCAAGACAAAAGTTATAATGGGACAAATCAGAGACTTTTATAGCACTAGTTACACTCTACAGTGAATATAAAACAGCCATGAACCTAAATGCGTCCTTATTACAAATTAAGAACATCACACAAAACTGTTTGAAATATAAGGGAGGTGGCAGAAACACTACTATAGTGAGAGACACACACTACTCTCTAATCTATAAATGACCAAGTAGCAAAAATAAAGATGCAAAGCTCTTCAATGAACAAGAAAGAATCAACAGAAACAATAAAAGACCTTACTTCCCCACAAACACAGCTCCCTCCAATTTTTTTGATACATAGCTTAAAGTTCAAATACTACAGCTTTAAATTTTAAATTATATCAGTTCACAATGATTAATGAAATGGGTTCCAAGCCAGACTACCTGGCTCTCCATTAATCACCTTGGACAGGTAAATTATTTAACTTTATCTGTAAAATGATGGCAATAGTATCCACTTCTTAGGGTTGCTGTGAAGACCAAGTTAATGCGAAGAACTTAAACTGATGTCTGGAACATATATATTCAATAAATATTGGCTATTGGCACTCGAGTTTCTTGTAAGTAAGTTCCTTTTAAGTAACTTACTACCATTTACTGCATATTCCTGATGGGACATTTGAATCTGCTCAAATCTCTTCAAATTACTTATGATTTTAAAAACAAAGACTATTGCGACCAAATATGATTCAAAAAATTATATATATATCATTTCCTGTGGGCAGTACAGAATCTTAAAAAAGAGTATAACCAGCAGTTTATGGCATGGGAAATAGTATTAAGGGTCACTTGTTTGAGTCTTTATCTTCAACTATATTTTGTTTCCTGCAATGAACTTTTATGGAGGGAAACGGCTTTGAAACAATAGACAGCTATTTATCTTAACTGGTTCAGTCATACAGCTACTCTCTCTCAAGAGTACATCAGACTTGCTAAGTCTGATTCGATTATATAATTAGAGCTCATCACATCCCATCCTTTGCCAGAGCTTTAGTCACTAGACGATCAGTTCTTCTTTTGCACATCACTTTGGAGACTATACCATTTCAAAATAAATTGGTAACTGTCAATAACATTCAGGGTTCCTGATAAAAATAGTCCAACAGATAAAACTATTTTATGACTATAAACATGAATTTATTCTTGTTTTTTTTTTTTTTGCTGTATTTTTAAGCCTAGAAGAGAAAATATGATTTAAGAAAATGAGGTAATATGCATATACAATCCTATCATTCTATTTCTAATTTCAGGAAGTACCATTTCAACTACTTATTTTTAGGCATATTCCCTATAGAAATCCATTTGACTTCTCTTGCATAAATAAGATCATGAAGGTAGAAATTTTCAACAATTTCCTATATCCCATGGTGTCAGGACAGACAAATGTTTGCATAATCTGTGACAAGACCTGACAGGAGATGAAAGAGCAAATATATGAGTTATGATGTTTAAATCTAATATACTTGAATCAAGATTTCTTCACCAAGGATACAAGTGCAAGTTAAACAGGGCTGAGAGAACAACAGTTGCTGGCTATTAACTAATTATGGTAGGAAAGGGAAAAGAAGGATAAACTTGTTAACTCACAGGATAATTTCTGATGAAACTTCAGTTTCAGTCACAGATCTCTCTAAACAATGGTTTAAACTTGTCAAGGAATTCAAAATTTTAATTTACATTAAAAAAACAAAAAAGAAATAGAAACCTTCCTTTGACTATATCCTCCAAGTTACCACCCTTTAACTCCTTACTTGCACCTGCCTACACCTCATCTGCGCCATCCCCCACCGTAACGCCCCAGTTTATTTCCAGACATAGTGCTCTCTCGGTGGGCTATGTAATTTCATGGCTCCACACCATTGCATTCGCTATGATTTTGCTTGGAAAGCCCTGAAAACTGTCCTTCTGGCCCAGGCTCAAGCTATGCTTTTTTACCTCTTTCACTGACCCCACCCTCCATGCTCCCATGGCAATTTATATACAACTCTATTATGGCTCTTAACATATTTTATTATTGTTATTTTATTTCTAGTACTCTTAAAGTTTTTTTTTTAATTAAAACCTGATTTGCTGATGTGATGGATATTAACTAATCTTAAAAGTATTGAAGCCTATAGCTTGATCTTTTAAAAATTTTAGAACATATACAAAATCAGAAATATCACAAAAGTAAATGCAGAAGTATCATGACCCAACCAGCTACAATTACTAAGTGATGACCAATCCTATATCTCAACGACACTTCCCACTTACTTCTCCCACCTACCCACTCAGATTACTCTGAAGCAAATCCCAGACTTCCTATCATTTCTCCTGTAAATAGTGTACTTCTAAATTTTTCTCTGAAAGATAAAAACTCTTTGTAAAACATGTCCACATTACTATTATTGTCACATTTAAATCTTTTAAAATAATAATTCCCATGTATGGGCCATGCCACCCTGAACAAGCCCAATCCCATCTCCTCTTGGAAGCTAAGCAGGGTTGGGCCTGGTTAGTACTTGGATGGGAGACTGCCTAGGAAGACTGGGTGCTGTGAGTGTAAATAATAATAATTATTATTATTATTATTATTCTGTAATATCACCATGTATCCGGTTAATGTTTACATTTCCCCAATTGTCTTATAAACTTATTTTTTAGTTATATTATCAGGTTCTAAACGAAGTCTACCATTGCAATTGGTTAATATGTCTCCCAAATCTCTTGTAATCTCTAGATTTATCTTACATTTTTTTCTCCTTCTTATAATACACCTTCGAAGAAACCAGGCCATTGTTTCTATATTTTCCCACGAATAGAGTTTTGCTGATTGCATCCTCACATTCCTCCATCCCCTATGTTTTCTGTTAAATGGTTAGATCTAGAGGCCTCCTTTTCAGGTTTGGTTATTTTGTCAAGACTATTAATGGTAATAAATATTTCCATCAGGAGATAAATTCGATCTGGTTGACTTTCTTTTTGGAACTGATAATCACTGTCTAGACTCCAGATCTATGAAGTCAAAGTTGCAAAACTGTGATATACTAATTCTATCATCCCATCTTCACCTATTAGCTAGGATAAAACAGCTTTTATAACAGACAAACTTTCCCTTACCAAATATTTGATTACCCCAAGAAAAAACATGATGCTTCATTTTTCCTCTTGATTTTCAAGACCTTTAAAGAATACATCAGTTCCCTAACAAGTTTCTTATTTTTTGTTTTGTTTTCATAATCATTATTATGAACTCATAAATTTAAAGATGTCTGTCTACTGCCATATTATCCTTACTGGTGATAACACTGTCCTATCATTGGCCAAGTTGGCTCCCAAGTTCTTGTCTTTGAGAGTCTTCTTGCTTTCTAGCCTAACAATGGATTCCAGGCTCATCTTGCACGTTTTCTGCTCCCAATTTAGCATTATCCAATTCTTCAATGATGACCTTGTTATTAATTCATTCTTAAGCTTCGCTTATGTGTTCCCTAAATGTTTTCCAAACTAAATAAGGTGACTGCTGAGCAAATTTAAAATTGAATAACTTTAAATTTGAAAATTATATATATGCGCAATAAATAAAGACATAGAATTATTGCTCCACTCTTATTAAAAGAATTAAAATCCTTAGCTACTCATTATTTAAATAACAGGACTCATTATACACCAAAAGACATTATAATATTATAATAAAATTCAACAATTCAAATTGGCACGAAGACCTGAGCAAAACTGAGGCTGGGTTGACATCCAAAAGTATAAAATGAGGGCCTCTTCACTGTGATCTTCCTTCAAGAACCACCAAGAAATACAATGCAAGGATAATCCTAGAAAACTGTCTGAATAAGTTTTAATTAAAGTGAGCATTTTTAATTAAAGGTTGGCATCTTTAATGAAAATGGGTCAACAGTGCTCAATTAAGTACCAGGAGCTTAAATTAAATATAACAATTTATGACCTTAATTATCATTACCCCAAATCATTGTTAAAATAACACTGCTATCTTTTCAAATAAACCCAAATCTCTGAGTGGAAAACACAAAGCCCTCATTCATAAAACCACAACTAAAACAATATCATATTTAATCTCTTATACTTTCTAAACATCTCAAACTTCTGTTCAAAGAAGTTTTTGAAGATTTCAGTTGCTATATCCATAACTCTAAATTCTTTCAGAAATATCAATATTTTTTCAGAGTACTGAGATAATAAGATGCTTTAGAACACATTTTATCACTGATTTGTAAAATTCATTGCCACATTTTAAGAGTAGCCTAAAGAAAGGGCAGCAAAAATGATCACTACAGAACATCCCAGGTCAGAGATTACTTTAAAGCAAGAATTTACTAAGCTCAGCTACAAATGTTGACCATAAGTACAATTTAAAGGGGAACTCCCTTCCAAAATGTCTACTTATAATATTGCAGTACTTACAAAGTTTGCAGACTACTACCAGTTGTAGAATTACAGTCCCTTAATTTTAATTACTCAAATTTCCTAATCTGAAGTAGGTGAAACTGGAACAAGCCTATTATTCTCACTGTATTTATAATTATACATATAACTGTATATGGAACTGACTGTACATATGTAATTGGCTAGATCAAAAACAGTATTTAGTCATTTAATTATCTTTCAGAAATATGAAGCCCCAATTTAGTAATTAAAAATAAATCTAACAACAAAAATTGTCTTATTTTATGATTAAAAGATGCAGCTATCTCCAGACTTAATTAGTAAAGAACTTTCAAATGTATTTTACCCATAATTTGTAATTGTGAACTATTTATTTATATGCATATAAACATACATCCACTTAGTAAACTCTAAACTCACTGGCATATTTACAACCATGGTATTATTCAAAATACTTTAAATAACTTTTTCTGCACATAATCTGCATATAATTACAATTTAGCATATTAAGCTAATATGCTAAATTATTTCACATACTATATGCTAATATTTCACATACTATAATATCATAAAATATTTACATACCTTAGTCTATTTCTAATGTGTCTCCAGATAAAAAGCTTAAATAAATACATGAAAATATTTACAAAATAGGTATTTTAATTTTTTTTCTCAAATCAAAGCCGTGCAGAACAAATTGTGATCATTGCCATGAAAACTAAATGAATGCTTTAAGATTCAAATTAGGTAGCCATGGGGAGAAAATGGGCAGAAAAAAGAAAGCAAGATGTATACCTCTTACTTTACACCAGAATAATTCTACATGGATCAAAGATTTAAATGTAAAGAAAAAAATAAAGGGGAAAAAAAAGAGACCTTGTTTTTTGTTTGTTTGTTTGTTTTTTTGGTTTAATATTACAGAGTGGAAAGGCCAAAATATAACATAAACCTAAAAGTCACAAAATAAAAGGTTGATAAATCAATTGTATGGTGGCATAGCAAAAGCCACCATAAACGAAGTCATAAGACAAATAACCATTTAAGAAAAAACATTAATACTAAAAGGGCTAATTTTTCTGACATAAAGTATATACAAATGAATAGGAAAAAATCAACAACCCGATAAATAAAGAGAAAGATAAATTGTTCACAAAAAAGAACATGCGAAGGACTCTTAAAACTATGAAAAGATGCTCAACTTCAGTCACAATAAGACAAATACAAATTTAAACTATCCTAAGATACCACATTTACCTGTCAGGCTCAAAAAGATCAAAAACTCTATACGAACAAAAGCAGAAAAAAATAATTTCTCACACACTGGGTACAAGATACATGGAAGGAATTTAACTCTACTAAATTACAAATGCATGTATCCTTTAACCCAGCAATTCCATTCTTAGGAACTGATCCTGCATGCGTTCACATACACACCTGAAATATATACAGGCTTATTCATCACAGTATTTATTGTATGTTATAGTAAAAGATTAGAATGGTGATGCTCCGAATAGGTATAGGTATTTACAGTTAAAAAAAAAGATATGGAACAGTAAGTACAGTATGCAACCATTTCTACAAAGAATATACAGAAATATTTAGATTTGCTTGTATTTGCTAAACTTTCCCTGAAGGAACACACAAGCAACTGAAAACACCAGTGGCCTCTAAGAAAAAGAGACAGTAGCTAAAGTATTCTGGTGGAGGACTATTTGCTGTAAATATTTTTGTTTCTTTCAAATATTAACCCATGTGCTATATTATCTATTCAAAAGCAAACAAAATTTTAAATATTTTTGAAGGCAGAAAGAAAAAAAGAAGCTTAAACTTAATAACATACACATATGACCAAATGTGACATCAGGAATTATGGTTTATACATTAAAAAACAGAAGGAAACTTTTTCTTCTGTACGTTTATTTTATTCTGTCAATGCTTAGTTTGGTTTTATTAGACATCACACTCATTTATTTTCATTTACTACTTTATAAAACATTATAATATTTAACTTAAACTGAGAGATGTTCACTTTTCTAAGCAGATGGGTTCTACTTTTTATACTATTTCTCTTTATTTTTATGCCATTATTTTAGGAAAAATAATAAAATGCTCAGTTTAGCACATGTTAAAGATTTAAGCTCAGAGAGATGCACTTCATGTTTTAAATGTATAAAATGCAAATTGGCAAGCTGATAATACCAGTAACAACTACTCTGCGTTTCTAGGGGAAAAAAAATTAAAATTAAGGTGTATTAACCTCCAAATGGGATGTGAATCCTTAGTGTAAACCAAACAGGAAAATATTGTGAAGAAATCTAGAAAAGTATAACTTTAAAGCTGAAAACACAGCCTGTACTACAAAGTAGAATCTTTAACTCAACTATAGTGACCTTTGATATCAGTAAATGACATTTCTTCCAATTATTATTTTAAAAAATAATGTGAAACAAAGTAATCTTTCCTTCTATGTTCTTACAAAACAACTTCATGGTTTAGTAAACAATATCAAATTATCAAATATGCCATCTGACGCTATCCCTTTTTTAAATTGGGAATTGAAGAGCCTAGTTTCACCAGAATTTCCCTTAGATCCAAGAAAACCGTCCTAGAAATAGGAAGAAAGACACAATTCTGAGTAAACTCAAAAGCAAAAGCAGATTAGTTTTTTTATAAAAAGCATATAATCATTTGGTAAAATCTATGTAAAAGTATAAAGGTCCATTTTAATTACTTCAAATGGGCAACTGGACAGTTGGAGCATTACATCTCCTTTACCTTTCTGACTCAAGACTGTTTAAGTAACGTTTATTCCGATAATATAGAATTTTGATGATATGGCCATTTTTCTAACTTGCCAAATTATCTAAATTCCAACATATGCAGTCAGGCTGTTTCTCAAGATTTCTATTTTCCTGCCAACTAAAGAGAGGCCCTGAGTATTTAGCGTGCACACTGAAGACGGGCTGCACATCAACACAGAACAGAGGTCTTTCCCCCCCCTTCCCCGGGTGAGACTTGATCCTGTGATACGGCTTTGTCGTACAGGTGAGCTTACATGGCCCAGCAGGGCAACTATCTTCCCAATTTCACCACTTCCAAGGCTACCACCCAGTGGGGCTCTGTCCTTCCTACTATGCCCGCGTCCATCTGCCTCACTGAGAAATCAAACTTTCCCAGTGACAGACAGACAGCGGCCAGTAGAAGACGTCTACCCAGGCCGGTACCGCTCAATGCTCCGAGTCTCGGATTCACAGAAGGTCCAGAGTCCCCGACCTGGACGCGGGGCGCGAACTTCCAGCCCCACCCGCAGCCCGGGGGACGGAGGGACGCACGCCACGGCCCCCGCGGAGCCAGGCCGGGACAGAACATTCGTGGGGAGCGGGACAAGCCCCGGAGTTTGCTGGGAAGGTGCTGGGGCACAACCGAGGCACATCGGATTGAGGAAGGAGCGATTTGATCTCCGAACCAGGCGCTCCGAGGCCCGGAGGAAAGGGGCGTGGCAGGGGTCCCGCGAGGCCCGGAGGCGGTGGAGGGGAGGGTCCCCAGGGTCTCCATGCAAACGCGGAGCCCCGGCCCGAGGGAGGAGGAGTCGCCGCGGCCGCGGAGCCCGGCGCGCTGAGAAGCCAAGGAAGGAGCGCGCGCTTCCGAGCAGAGGGAGACTCCGCGGGAAGGGAGCGCAGGGAGCCGGGACGCGCACGGGCCGCGGGACTCACCGCGCTTGCGGCGGCGGCAGCGCCGGACGACGTGGGGCCGGGTGCATCCTGCCTCCTCAGGCGGGATTTGAGGCTCTTCATGGCCAAGTCAGGGCAGTCCCGCTCCCGGCGGGTGCGACGCGCCTGCCCTGCGCGCGAACCTTAAAGTCTGGGCTGGCTGCGCCGGCGGAGGAGCACACAGCGGTGCCGGCGATCTCGGCCCCACCTGCCACCTGGCGGCCCCCGGCGACCGCCGGCTGCCAGTCTCAGTAGGGCCCCCGCCCCCGCCAGCCAATCCGTCCGCGGCTCTGGCGGGGGTGGGGTCGGTCTCGACCAATCGGAACCCTGGAAGGAGGAGGGACTTCCCTTTCTAACTTAATAACACCCTTCCTCTCCCTGCTGTAGGAAAAGTTTGGAACTTCAGTTGGAAGAGCGATTGAGGTGGGCGGCCTGCGGTGTGGTGAGACGCCAGAGTCAGGCTCTCGCCTCCCTGGGTGGCGGGGGTCTCAGGTCGGCAGAGAGCATGGGGTCCAGCCTAGGCTAGCTCTCATCTTCCAGGACTCCCCTCCTCTGCCCACTCACGTGCTGTTTCCCAAGTCAAGTTCCTTTCCTGCAGTGTGTATGCGCGCGCGCGCGTGTGTGTGCGAGTCCCAGAAAGGATTCCAGGTTACCTCCACACAGACTTTCAAGAGCAACTTCCCTTCCCTCCCCTGATGTTTTACTACACAAACCTTAGTACCTGGAAACAATCACATGGATCAAGATCTCCAAAAACAATCCTCCTCCAAGAAAAAGGTGTGGGTGGTACAGAAAACCAGTTAAGAGCAGATTTTGAAAAACCTTACAGTAAATCAAAGCGCTGGTTAGGTGCTCAGTAATTTTTTGTTGAGTCAAGAACCCACTGCTTTGGAGGGAAAAGAGATGGAATACAGGGGCTGGGGTTGCCTTTAATAAAAATTGTCCACATGGCCAAAGTGATATAAGAAGCAGTTAAAAAATATATTATGACCTTTACTTCCAAAATAATTTTGTTTCCTGTAGAAACATTACAAGTAAAAGTATACAATGAAATTAATTCATTTTGCCCATAAATCTGGATAATGAGAATAACTTATGGGAAGGATGAATAAACATGAGCAACACTCAATATTTTGCTGTTAACGTGACATCATCAAAGTCTTCCTTGGAGTCAATTTTTTCCCCAGCAAAATGTTTATTCTAGCATTCAAAGAACAAAGAACTTCTTTTATCTGAAAGGTCAGTTGCTTTCTTTGGAGTTTCCTTAGAATAACTCAAGACTTTATTCAAATACTTAAGAAAGTTTTCAGAACTCTGTAAGAGAGACAGCATTCAAAAACTGTGTTAACTCTTGACAAAATAGTAAATAATTTTCTCTTAGTTCTATAGAAGGAAATTTTCTTGGGCTTCTTCCTCAAGATCTATAGCCATTCGGTTTTTCTTGGCTCATTATAGTGTCTGTGAATGGTTAGCTACTCTCTCTATCTTTAACTACCACTGCAGAGCCAAAATTATTTTATGCCTGGATATTATAGAAGCCTCCCAACCAGTCACCCAACCTCCAGTCTTACCTCTCCCATTACCAATAAATTACCAACCATCATCAAAATACAAAATATTCTTCTCCTACTCGAAGACCTTCAATGACTAATGAATAAAATCTAACTCCTTCACCTGGCATTTAAGTTTCTGTGGACCCAACCTCGTTCTCCAGCTGACACTCGAAGCATATTACTCTTCAGCCTGTTCCTCAAACACGAATCTTGCCTTTTAATTTCCACATCATTATGCATGCTGATCCTACCTCCAGTAATTTTCTTTCTGTCCACATTCATCCAACAAAATCCTACTCCGCCCGAGAATGACTGGAATAGAGCACAAGGGAACTTCTGGAGTTCTACTATACTATCCTATATGGTCACATGATTCATGTGCTGGTTACATAACTAGTGTGTTCAATTTGTGAAAATTTAATGAGGTTGTAGTCTTTATGATATATACCCTTCTGAGTGTGTGCTATACTTTAATAAAAAGGTTTTTTTCTAATCATACATTTGTTCCAAGTACCCTCCTCTCTAATAGAGCCTTCTCTGATCACTCAACTGAAAGCGATCTCTCCATCATCCAAATGGTTAAATTGTACCCCTCATATCATACTAATACATCTGTTCTGAGCAAGCATTACTTCACTACTAGACTTTGGACTCTTTAAAACCGAGGAATAACCGATATATGTTTGAATTCTCTAGAATGCTTATCATGTGTTAGGTGCTCAAGAAATACTTCTTAATAGATCAACGCATTCTTTTTTTGGTTATTTGAGTGAATTCTGGCTGTTTATTCTCTGTACTCATGTCACACATGATTGATAATTCCTCTGTTGTGAATACTGGGTGTCTCTTGTAGCATTCAAGTTCTCATGGCTCTTTTCAGTTGTTACTGGATAAAGCAAATGAAACAGGCAGAGCCGCAAGTACAGCTTGCATCAGTTTCCAAAAATGTTGGAGAAGTTATTTTTATGAACTGTCTGCATGATGTCCCCATGGTGTCTGTGTCCAGTGGCCTTTATGGATTTTTCCAAGCTAGAAACTTGATAGCTGATGTCTGCTTATTCCCATTTGAGAGTAGCTAAGTAAATAGCACTGGTTTGAATATGCAGTAAGGCTTTTTCTTTGTTAATCTAGAAGCCCCCTACATGAAGTAAATCACTATTATTAGCATTCAGACAGACAGGTTTGTTTTGTATTATTAACTATTATCAGTATTATCTATTTTTATCTTCCCTTCAGAACAAAAAGCTATCAAACCTTGATGGATTTTTCTTACCATTCTAAATCTATAAGAATTTTTCAGTTCATTTTTTATGTTTTGCAGTATGTGAAACCAGAAAGGAAATGCATTTTTAAAAATCATTTTAAATTATGTGCAATGTAAAGAAACCGCAAGTAACACAAAAAGGTAAAAGTTAGTCTTTTTACCAGCTCTATCCCTTGGCTCCTGCTACCAAGGAAGTTGTCATTGTAGACTGGAGAACAAAACTAACATCTGACTCAACTGGAGAACAACTACTTACTGAATTATATGAGAGGATCCTAGATGAGGGTGGTATTCAGGGAAGGAAAAGATCAGGAAATAAGTTTGCAGGCAGAGAGAATACCCAAGGCTGGGTAGAGCTCTGTGAGTGCACACAGGTGAGAAGGAACACCCGGAAGCAGAGGATACCCCGGGGGATCAGCCAGAACAGATAAGAAAGCTGGGAGATGCTCATTGATAACCATGTGATGATAATGGCAACAAAATAACAAATACATTTCTTGGAGGAGAACAGATAAGTAACACACAAAGTCGAAAATTAACATATAAAACAATCCCATTTCAAACAGGAAGACCAGCTTCCACTGTGAATTCCATATCCAATGACTTCCCTCTTTATTTTCAGAGCTTTGCTCTACTCCTTGCAGCCCCTGTTAACCTGGCCAACAAAGCCAAGCAATAATTCTGTGGAGGAGACAGGACATCAGTCATTCTCTTCCAGCTCAGATGCCAAGGCAGATAGCTGACAGAGCCCCGTGTGGCCCCGGGGTCACAAGGAAGGGCACTCCCACCCACAACTCGTATGGCAGCCCCAGGAATGAAAGACCTGAGGCAGTTCTCACACCCTCTTCTCCTGTCACAGTCGAAACTAAAACACATTGCATAAGAGAGCTTAAAAAGAATAAGTCATCTTTGGCAGTAATGTTAAAACCATCTACATTTCTAGTAAGCTCTCCAGGGACTCTATTTTGTAAAACTATAGCAGGAAGAAGAAAAGTGGGAAGAGGAAATAGCTTCTGCTCCTTATAACCACAGACACTCAGTGTGAGTTTTATTGATTACTTGGTACTAAAACTTCTCCGGATGCCAATTCCCTCTTACAGAAATTTCTTCAATTCCCCACCACTCCACCTCCAGGTTGTTTTACACTCTACTAAGTCAATCTTGAACCATCCAAAGGTCTACTTTCCACCCATCCATCTGTCCTTGGCATTTTACAGACTGCCATTCACCTATAACACTTATGACTGAAAGAGGGAACAAAAAAGCAGGGAGCATAGTCAAGAACAAAACTAGACTTCCCTGGCAAAATTGAGCTTACACCTAAAAGCAGTAGAGATACCCACAATTTTTCTTCGAATTCATGTTTAATGTCAAGAAAACCCAACTGGTTTTATTTGGAGAAAATTAACCTTTGTTATCAAGTCTCGATTGCACAAATCTCTGGAAATATCGATGGCTTCTTTTTAACAAGAAGATTGATGGTCCTGAGTGTGCATGGTTCAAAGCCAGAAGCTCTTGATTGCCTCTTTTGAAACAGGCTACTCAACCTGGAGCCCAGATAAATGTAAGGAATTCAGTTCAGGGATCAGTAACTGTCTGAGTCCATAAAAAACTTTTTGGACCTTGGAGTTTTCTTATCTTAGCTAAGATACCAAGATATACACAAATAATGAGTCAAAAGACTTTCAAGAGTGCGCACTGTCAGATAAGTTGAATAAAAAAGTTTCTTGCTTTTAAATCGAAAATGTGGCAAATAAAGTCTGTCTCAGTAGGTTTTAAATGATAGTTTTACTTGTCCTCATCATTTTTTTCCTTCCAGATCTCCAGGGAACTTTTTAAATTCTGGCAAGATATTAGAAAATACTCTTGAGCAAACAATTAAATTACTAGTAAATTATGTGACTATTATATCACCGGTTACTTTTTGCCACTCTTTGCTATTTATCCTAATGAAGGAACATTGCAAACAGAATAAGTCTTAGGTTCAAAAGCACTTGATAAATGACCCCAGCTTTATGATGCATTTTTAACAATGGTTTTACAGTCACTTAAGTTAAAATTACTATTGACTATTATGTGGCTTAAGTTATCCTGAAAGGTCACAGGCAATACACCAATATGTAGATATTCTCAAAAGTTATGTGTAAACACAGTTTATTATGTATTATATACCATTATTATATCATATATAAGATTATATTTTACATTATGTATTAATGTACTATTTGGAATTCTTTCATAAAATATCTTTACAAATTAATATATCTTTATACAAGTCCTAGTTTTTATTTAAAAAATTGAGCCCATATAAATGTGGAAGAAAATGTATATTTTTAAAGGTTAATCTTAAAAATTAGTTCTTTGCATAGGATCATACAGGATGTATGTATGATATATATATATATATATATATATCTTTGGGTTTGGTTATCGAAAGACTCAAACTTTTGCTTCCTGTAAAAGAACAGATTGTGAAAAAATTTTCCCCATGCCCCTTCTTCAAAACTACTCACACCAATGTTTAAATTATCATTAGAAATTGAAATACAACTTTTTATTGAATTGTTAAGTAACCATTAATTATAATGCTTGAGAGAAAATTTTTAATTAAGGTATAATTCTTTTATTCCACATTGTATAGAAGCCATCAGACCTGTTTTAAAAGCATACTTTAATTGTCTGAAGAGATTTGTTCACCATTATATAATCAAGGATTACCACATATATATCCTTTGCATCATCTATGTCGATTTAGTACAAGTATCAAAAGATATTCAATAATAATGGATCAAAATGTGCTTTTCCTATTATAGTTTTATGAGTTCTGTTGCCACTAGCAAAATATATAAAATAACTAATAAATTAAAATACTAATACATTCTGTACTTCGAGAGGGTTACATTTTAATTTTTCCATGCTAGGGAGAAGCATTGTGTATTATGCTCCATAAACTTCAAAATTATCGCTAGACCTAAATAGTAATTAAGACCAGTTCCTTTGAACCTTAGAAGAGTGTTGTCCATGAATTTGCCTAAGATCAAAGCATAGCATTTTAAAGCTAAACTAAAAGGCATGTTTCTTCCACTACTTAGACATGGAGCTCTGAGTGAATAATAAACTTTCAAGAGCCGTCAACTTTTCAGCTCATAACTCTGAAGTAACACTCATCAAGCCAACAAATACAAATAAACCTGAAAACCCTAACACCCAGAGGGTTGGGCTTCTATTAGGCAAGTAAACTCTAATCAAAGTAACCTCAGGGAATCCCTAAATGTGAATCACAACAAATCACCTACAACAGTAAAGTTTGCTCACACTATAACATAAACATAACCATAAAGGTCTCGTCCAGTATTACATTGTTCCAAGTCAGCACTATCCGGCCTATGCCCAAATGTGAACACCGTAAAAGCTTTCATCTCAATCACACTTCCCTCCAAAAAGACTTAAAACAAAGTTCACTATCATATATCTGATAACAAAAGTAGGGAAGAAGCCTGAGGAAGGGAGAATTTAGTTTACTGCTATTGTTGTCCTCCAGCTTGAAATTTGGTTTTTGGCTTCTAAATAGCCAGAGTAAAACAAAAATGAAAGCAATTAGTGACAGCTTTAATAATGGAAAAGGAAAGGCAAAGCAAGTTTTCAACAGAAGTCAAGTTTTCCTGACTCTGCAGTTTAAGATAAATTTCTCATATGGCTGTAGCTTTCTTTACATATAGGACAGGACAGTCAGCAGTGTAACAAACAATTTCTGCAACTACATTTGCTATTGTAGTATTTAGAAATATCTTTGTTAGGTGTCCAGAATGTTCATTTATTCATACGCCAATTGTTGGTTAGTCACGAATGATGTCTGAGACAATTATATGTAATATATAATTTATATGTAAATACATTTGTATGCAAATTTATGTGTAAATACATTTGTATGCAAATGCAGGGAAAACAGCAGGGAACAAGTTAGTCAAAGGATCTGCTCTGGAGGAGTTAAATTCCACCAAGACTATTGGAAAGGAAAAGACAAAGTAAACAAACACATAAGTGACCAAGATAAATTCAGATAGTGGACATAAAGAAAATAAAAAGGATATTGTGCTAGAGGACAAGGGAGAAAGAGACTACTATAGATTGGGTAGTCAGGGAAGGTCATTCTAGAGAATAGGCTCTGAACTAACGTCTGAATAACAGAAGGGAGCCTGCCAAGTACAGATGTGGAGGCAAAACACTCCAGGCAGAGGAAATAACAAATGCAAAAGCTCTGGGGGAGTTTCACCTTGGCATGTCATAGGAGCATATAGAAGACTAGTGTGGCTGGAGCATAATGGGAGAAGAATATGAGCTAGATGAATTTCGGGAGGTAGACTGGAACAAATTCAAATAGGGTCTGTGGGCAAAAGTAAGCATTTGGATCATTTTCTAGTAGGAAGCTAATTAAGCAGGACATGATGGGATCTTATTTATATACTAAAAAGAGCTTTCTGCTTTGGGGGAGAGAATTGATCATAAATGGTGAAGAGGAAAGTGGGAGAGCATGAATTGAACTGGGACATATTCTATATACAGAACTGACTTGCTTTTAAATTGGAGACAAAGTGAGGAGCAACTAAGTGGATAGTGGTGCCATTTATCGAGTGTGGATGACTATGTATGAAAAGTCAAGAGTTTTATTTCGGTCATGCTAGCTTGAACTTCCCATTGCACATCCAAGTGGGGTATATTAAAAAGATGGCCTAAAAGCAAGAGTAAAACTCATTGGAGGGTTGGGGCAGGAGACACAGATTTGGGACTCAAGAGTAAATAAAGGGAATTTAAGGCCATGGGACCAGATGAGATCTATTACAGAAGAAGAGGTCCAAGGGCCCAGATTTGGGTACCATAACATTTAGAAAAGAAGCAGAGTAGCCAGCACCAACAAAGAAAATCAAGAGGGAATTGCTAGAGAGCAAGCAGAAAACCAGTGTTGTGATGCAGCAGCCAAAAGAGGATACTTTTTCAATGGTCAGCCCTACCAAATACTGCTGAAAGATGGAGAAGCATGAAGACAGATGAGTGACTATTGCGTTTGGCATCATGAATGTTATGAATAGCCTTAACAAAATAGTTTCCATCAATTTTAAGGAAAGAAGTTTGGCTAAAGTAGATTTAAGAAAGAATGAAAGCTAATAGGGTGGAGACTCTGACCATGCAGTGTGAAAGGGAACAGAGAAATGGAGATAGCAGCTGGGAAACGACAAGAGGTCAGGAGTCTTTTTATTTTAAGGTGTGAGCTGTTATAATTTATTATAAGCTAGGAGGAGAATGATCTAGCAGTGGGGGAGGGGGCAGGGGGAGGACTGATGAAACAGAGAAGAGGGATACTTTGAACAGATGAAAAGGGATGTGATCCCTTAGACAGGAAAGAAGGCAAAAAATACAGGTACAGATACATTTAGGTTGGTATATATAGTGGAAAGAAAAGAAGTTCTCAACTGAATTGCTACTATTTTATTATGAATCATAATCATCAGTTAAAAGGAAGATGGGCAGTGAGGAAACAGGGTTTTAGGAAGTTTGAAGAGAAATGAAAAGGTACGAAAAAACTATTATTTTTAAGTCTTACAACTCCAAAATATCAACTTGGTGTGGCTGATCTAATAAATCTCCAATATTATTCTGAGAGCCTGAAGATAATTTCACAATTTATATCTTTCTACCAGCAATGGGATCAGCTCAGACAAGGACCCCTATTATCTAAAACACCAAACAACAAGCATTGGTCAATTTGTGTTCCTAAACTGTACAGGGATTGGTCAAAATATTTGTGTACTAAACCACCACGTCTTGCCTTTTGTGTGTATGGATCCTACGGCACAATATACTACAGCTAATATTACTATATAATAACCAAAATTTAGTGAGATATTATCAAGCACTTAGCTAAGGTCTTTGCATGTCTTATTTTTTTTAATACTCCCAGCAACTAAATGAGTGGCATGTATTATTATTATCCTAGTTTTATAAATAATGAAGCTGAAGCTAACAAAGGCTAATTTATATTGATATTGGAGACCATGAAGTTTTCCACGAGATGGGAATGACAGAGAGTCAGCAATTAATAATCATACCATGTAGTTATGAATGGAGTTGTGTAAATAAATGTAAAACCAAAACTTAATAATGTATTCATGTTTGTAAATAATTTTCCCTGTAGAAATTTAAAATATTTCAGATAGAAAGTCTAAAACTGAAAAACGGTAGCTTAGAAACTCTTGTTGACATAAAGTGTGTCAAAGAAAATACTTAACCACTAGTATACTGGTAAAGTGTTCAACAGCTGGCTTTGGGGAAGGAGTAGAGGTGGAAATGCCTGGTTTGTAGTAATTACTAATTTCTGTGCTATAAATATTTCCACCATGGAGTTCAACCTAGTAATGGGACATCAACCAGCTCATAAAAATTCTTTAAAAATTACCAATTTGCTCTCATGTGTGAGCAGTAGCACACCACAGGAAGAAACTAGTTTGAATTTTTCTGGTACTACCAGACCTCATGTTTCCTTGGGTATGTCGAGCAATGACAATTTTGAGACCTCAGAACTTCAGCTGATCTGAGATGACAGCCCCGTTCCTATGGACTAAGTGAATGAAACAAAAAGGGAATTCCAGCCATCAACTGTACTGACTCTAATGTATTTTATGTTAGGGTTAGGAATAGGTGTTTGTATTTTCTCTTTTTTCTCCAAAATATTTAAAAGATTAAGTGAATAAAAGATATAACCACTTACAGAGTTTTAGAGCAGTTACTTCCTGTGCTTCAATATGTCTGCATAATTCCAGGCCTATGTTCTTAAGCAGTAGTCATACAGCTTCCTCAAGTAAGTGCCTGAGAACTTGGTGTTGATTTATTGGATAATGTAAGTGACTGAGTTTTCTGTATGAAAACAATTCACACACAGAGATTTAGCTTAATGCCATCTTAAGGATTCATTGACCTTCCAGTTTCACATTCACTTAATATTGTGAATACTCACCAAACTGTGCATTTATAAAGTCATGGGTGATTGTCATGTGAACTTTCAGAATTATGTCTTCTCAGGTTCACCTCTGAGTCTTGTCGGAACAAGCATAGGTTAGAATCTAGGATCAAAATAGCACTCCAGGGTAGAATCAAGTTTTCTTTCAGACATGACTCCTATTTTTTTTTTTTTAATGTCAATGTTCCTGCTATTATAAGGACACTAAATTCTTTTGTCACGCTACAAAAATCTAGTCAAAGCTATCTGAAATTGAGATTCTAGATAAATATATCAAAATACAAGTGAAGTAACAAATAGTGTTTTGAAAGAGGAACAGTTAAACAACATGGGAGCTTGTGATTGAGAAAAATGTACTCACTTATTCATTAATATTTACCGAGTATCTATTAAGTTCTAGATACTCTTTGGACTTCTTGAGATTAATCAAAGATCAGAGAGTGATAAGTGCCATTGTGGCTGGAACAGAATAAGAAAGAGCAAGAGATGGAGGAGAGGACCTGAGAGACTAGAGGACCAGGGATCTGGACTGTGTAGTGCTTGGTAGGATATTGTAAGGGCTCAAGATTTTTCTCTAAAGGACATGGGAAAACATACCAGGGTTTTTTGGTAACTCAGGCAAGAGGCAATGGTGACCAGATCAGGGGAGTAGCAATAGAGAAGTGATTGGACTCTGGATATATTTTGAAGATTGAGCCAATAAAAATTCCTGATGGATTGATGTGAAATGTGAGAGAAAGTTAATTATGAATCCAAGTACCTGGAAAGATAGAGTGGTCATTCACTGAGCTGGGGAAGGCTGTGGTTGGAACAGGGTATGAGGAGGGATTAGGGAAGATCAGGAGTTCAGTTTTGGACATGTTTAGTATGAGATGTCTATTACATAACCAAGTGGCGATGACAAGTAGGAGGCTGGATATATGCATCTAGAGTCCAGGAGAGAGATCTGGAATGGAGAGATAAACTTGGGGACCAACAGCCTTTAGTTGGTAGGAGAATGTGTGAGGTCACCAAAGAAGGAAATAAAAGGATAAGAGGACAAAAGACTGAGCTCTGGGACACTCCAATATTAACAGGT
This sequence comes from Rousettus aegyptiacus, assembly GCF_014176215.1. Classification (NCBI taxonomy): domain Eukaryota; kingdom Metazoa; phylum Chordata; class Mammalia; order Chiroptera; family Pteropodidae; genus Rousettus; species Rousettus aegyptiacus. Next base: position 85,129,352 of record NW_023416306.1, on the reverse strand, counting down.
TGGGAGAAGGCAAGGAACCTGCAAAGGAGATGGAGAAGTAGCATTCAGAGAAGAAGGAGGAGAGCCAAGAATGTGGAGTCCTAGGAACCAAATGAAGGAAATCTATCGAGGAGAAGAGCGTCGTTAGCTGTGTCAATGCTGCTAATTAGTTGTACCAGTGAGGAAGTGAAAATTAACATTGGGTTTAGTATTGTGGATGTCATTGGTGGTGGGGTACGAGTTGATGGAGTAGCAGGTACAAAGGCTTGACTATAATGGCTTCAAGAGGAAATTGGAGGAGAAAAATTGGAAACGATAGTAATACATAATTCCTTTAAGGAGCTTTTGTGCAAAGGAGAGCTGAGGGAATGGGGTAGTAGCCGGTGGAGAAAATAAAATCAACAGAAGTTTTTTTTAGATTGGAAAGATTAACTGGTGTCTCCAAATTAATTTTATATGCATAGCTCCACGTATACATGCCAGTCTTAGCACTTTTATTATATTGTTTATACATCTCTCTCCATCAATAAATTGTGAATTTCTTGAGGACAGGGAGCATATTTTATTCAACTTTACACACACATAGAATAACTCAGTATATTGCTGTTGTAACAAATTACCACAAACTAGTGGCTTAGAACAACACAATTCTGTAAATTAGAAGCCTGACATAGGTCTCGCTGGGCTAGAAAAAAAGGTGTTAGCTAAAGTGTTTGTTGGCTTTTTCTAGCTTCTAGAAGCTTCCCACATTTTTTAGCTCATGGTCCCTTCCTCCATCTTCAAAGTCAGCACCATTGCATCTCTCTGACCCTGCTTCCATAATCACATCTCCCTCTAACTCAGAAGTTAACGAGGAAAGTTTCTCTGATTGTAACGAGGCGAGTAATTAGAGTGGGCCCACCCAGACTATCGAGGACAACATCTCAATCTCAAGGCCTTTCATTTAGTCACAACTGCAAAAATATTTTTGCTCTGTAAGGTAATACATTCACAGATTCTGAGGATTAAGACGTGAATGTCTATCCAGGTCATTATTCTGCCTATAACATCCAGTGGTTGACATGAAGATAAACAATCATTTAGAATATGAAACATGCATTTTTCACCTTTGACATTTATCATACTGCATTATAAAAGCCTGAATTCCTTAAAAGACTGTAGTGTCTCTGACAGCAGAAACTGTCTTACTTTTGTTCTTTACTGTATTACTAGCACTTAACCCAGGGCATGAAGTGGCTGCTTAGTTAGTATTTGTTGAATGACTGAATGAATAAATAAATGAGTATACCTGTTCTTTAAAGTAAGCTGCTATAGGGGAAATCTCCTCTTTGGGCACAGATAATATCTGTTCCTTTCAAGGGAAGTGGGGATCCCTCTCTGGGAGCAGGGTCAGTTTATCTTCCTTGGCCTCCCTCATGTCTAATCTAACAAGATTATGCATAATCTAAGTTGATGCATATACAACTTTGTTATATAAAAATGGAAGCATCCAAAGACATACTTTTCTACACCTTTTTTTATATGACAATGTCAATCTTTCCAACAGCCACTTAGTATGTTATTAAATAGAGATACAACAACTTATTAGACCTTTATTTATAGGGCCCTAAAGTAGTGAGTGACTCAAATGAGGTAGAAAGAATTTCAGGCATCCAAGGCAGAGAGAATGTGACTGGTCCTGTATGGTGTAAAGATAATAGTGTAGATGGGGATCCTGGAAGCCCAGACATGTGTCACAAGCAAATCTTAAGAAAAGTAATGTGGAGAGGGTTACAACAACCAGAAGGTAGCTGAAAAAATTTAGATGCCAAAAGAGAGAAGCCCAAGAGAGCAGAAGGAATAAGCATTCCGGGCTCTTGACAGCCCATCCCTACCCAACCCATCCAGGTAAATCATCCTCTACTTCCCCTCCAGCAGGTGTGTTTCCTCTCTCAGCTCCCAACCCTCCCATGCACATTCCTGTGGCTTTGGTCACGTCCTCCTGCTTTCCCAGATGCATTTGAAACCACTGCCCACACCCTCCTTTCTGAGCAATCCACTGCCCAGGTTTCTGGGTCACCTTGCCCTACTGGTATTCCTGCTACCTCTCTGAACTTTCTTTGATTTTCTCTGGATCCCCCTTTGTATTAGTTTTCTACGGCTGCTATAACAAATACCACAAGCTTTGAGGCTAGAAACAACAGAAATGTAGCCTTGCTGTTCTGGAGGTTGGAAGTTCAAAATCAAAAGGCATATTCCCTCCGAAATCTCTAGGGGAGAATCCTTCCTTGCATCTTCTAGCTTCTGGTGTTTCTGGCAATTCTTGTCAATCTTGACTTACAGATGCCTAACTCCAGTCTCTGCTTCCCTCACCACATGGCCATCTCCCTGTATGTCTCTACATCTTTTTTTCTGGGCATGTCTTCTCCTCTCCTTTTAAGGACACCAGTCATATTGGATTAAGGGCTCACCCTACCCCAATATGACCTCATCTTAACTACATCTACAATGACCCTATTTCCAAACGAGGTCACATGCACAGACACCAGGAGTTAGGACTTGAACATATACTTTTGGGAGACACAGCTCAACCTGTAACACCCTTTTATAAAGCAGTGATCTATAAAGTAGGGTGAGATCTCCTGAAGTATGCAAGATAATCCTTTGAGGAAAGGGAAGAAAATATTGAACTTTTTATTTCTGCTTGTTTTTTTTTTTTCTGAAAAAAAAGAAAGAAATTAAACTTTACTAGTATTTAATATGCGGGCTGACACAGATGAGTTCCCTTATATTCTATGTGTTAGAGCCCCATGTCATGCCATGTGAGTGATGGGTCCTGAGGGAATGGCAGACTCTCCTTAGTGTGGAGGGGTCGATAGAGTTGCCCTGCTTCTTGTTCGATTTCAGGATATCACCACATATTTCATTTACGTGCTTTAAGATGTCATCAGCATGGCTGCTTTTATGAAAACAAGACCTTTAAATAGTAAAATCTTTACCACACTTTGTACCAAGGTAAAGCATAAACATGGAAGTATCTAAAATCCAACCCAAAGATGAGGCTGCACTTTATTTTACAAAATTACGAATTTTCCACTTGTGCTAGCCTTTTCTACGATGACAAATAACAGTAACTAGTATGATACCTAGCAAATATTTAGGGGAAAAACACAAAAGGCTGAGAGCTGGAACTAGAAAACCATCACCAAGCTGGGTTTTCCATGAAAAGATGCACTGGAAGACCTCCACTCACCAGTAAAGAGATGCAGGGGTGGATGTGTTAGTCAGCCTGGTTTTTAGGTGGCGAGAAGGAGGTCTCCACGAAGGACTTTTAACCCCATGCTGTCCTCATATCATTTGGGGGTTGAAACTATACTAATGTCATGGACTAGGCACCTTGAAGCCAAGAAACATGCATTAAAAATTGTACTCAAGTAACCAACACCCCTGGCAGATGCAAACCAAAACCAAATCAGAGGGACATGCTCACAGCTTATATCTGACAGGATCTTTTTTAATGTAATTTTTTAATAAGTAAAATATTTGTATGATTAAAAACCATTTCAGAGGCTATAATAGTCCAGGTTAGAGGCTCTGGCGCATGGACTAGAGTAGGGTGGAAGCTAATAGATATATTTAAGAGATTTTGGATGCATGATAATAAATAAACTTTGATGACTGATTTGGATGTGGTAGGTAAAAGAGTGAGAGGCTAAAGACTTTCTGATCTTTAGCTTGTACACCTGGGTGAAATAATATTATCTTTTACTAAAAGAGTACATATGAGCAGCAACAAGTTTGTAGAGGTAAGAAAATTTGTTCAGATTGGCATATGTTGAGCTACAGTTGCCTATAATGCATCCACATCCAGCAGCAAGGATATTATTCCAGTCTGGAGATGAAGTTAAAAAGTTGGATATTACAGCATGTGGGCATGGTATTCTGAGCCATCGGAATGAACAGGAAGGCTCAGGATGTGTGAAGAGCGATCCAAGCCTAGGACAGAGACTGAGGAACGACAGCTTTTAGAACACAGGCCAGAGAATTCTAGAGTCGCAGAGGTCAAATGTCAGTAAATATTAAGAGCAAGTGATATTGACAGAGGCCAGCAAACTCTAGGGTCACAGAGGCCAAATATCAGTAAATATTAAGAGCAAGTGATATTGACAGAGGTCAACAGCCACTTTCCTTCTAACTGTCATTCTCATTCAGCACACAACTTGTCCAATCGCTTATGACACTTCTAAGCCATACCTCTGCCCAATCTTCATTCATGAGAGAGCAAATAAACTTAAGGCATGCAACACGGCAAGGCTGTATTTGCACAGTTGATCACAACTGCTTGAGACGTTTATTTGCTCCTCTTTCTTGGTATTTCAGTATTTCAATTAAATAATGTGCAGAGCAGAGGTTGTTTACAATAGCAGTAAATCCTTTATACTAGCAAAAGCTCAACCCACTGATATGAGAACCGTGGCTTTATCTAATGATGGGAAGGTCTGTAAGTGGTATTTTCTCAAACATGGCCGTGTGGGATCCAGTGATTCTCAGAAGTCTTGCATGCTGGTTGCCCTGGCATCTGCTCTAGGCGCATCACACATCCGTTTGGCCACTGACTGGCTCAGTTCAAACTTTAGACTAGCAAATTTGGTGTCAAGGGACCAGTTAGTCCATTTCTCATTCTGGAACCACATCTTGGCTTCTTTCTTTCCTTTGTACTTGATGTATGAATTTTCCCCATTACTCAATGTTCACCTCACATCTGGCAGCCATTACAAATCTTTCCTTGACCATTTCAGCTTAAGGATCTTTTTCCTTCCTACAAACTTTTATCACATTTTCTGTTGCTCTCCTGGTTCTTGATAATATCTGGTTTGAGATGACTTTGCTCTTGACCTTATTTCTCCCCTGAGATATTTGCTGTCATTAGGAAGGAGCAGAGTTAGTACAAATAACTAATTATATATAAAATATAAATATGTTTATAATCATATATAAACATGATTATGACATGTTTAAAGTTTTAAGGTCAAAGGTCATCCTACTCTAGACTGGTTTTATTCTGAAATAATTCTTTAAGTATTGAGGAATAGAGGTGACAAAAGGCTAAGATAGGCTAAGATCATGTCTAGGCAATGGACAATACAAGTGATTCATTTATTTCATATTTATTTATTTAAATTTTAATGTTAAAATTGAATAACTTGAAGAATCATATATTATGGAATGATAATGTGCCAATTATTGATATATTTCTTCTCATCTCCAGTGTGTGGTACTAAAGCTGGATGAGGTAAACATTTCTCTTTACCTTATGGCTTGATGTTCAGCTCTATCAGCAGAGGGTTCTGGAGGGATACTGCAGGACACAAGGGAGAAAGGATTTCTCTTCCTGGGTCTGGTGTGCTTTCTTTTCTTCTTACTCCTGTGGCTTTGCTACGGCAGAGCCCAATGTGGGAAGCACACTCACCTCAAGTAAGCTTCGGCAGCACCCCCACAGGCAGCTTCTCAATGACTTTTTCTAGCACCCCAGTGGATAATTCCTTGTCTGGCAGCCCCAGCCTGTAAGACCTCAATGAATTTTTGTGCCATTCATTGGGTTAGAGTCATAAGATCTTTATCTCAGTCTTGGGGGTGCAGACTCTCTAAATTTGTCCCTTCTTTGGGTACTCTGCCTCAGCTCTAGGGTAGGTCTTAAGCTGCTCCTTCTATCTACTATTCCAATGTTCTTCAGAGTTTACTTTGCCCTGAAGAGCTAGTTCTCTGTTGTTAGTTAATAAATCTTTATACTAATATCTCTTGTTCTAAGTACTGTGTGGCTTCTGTCTCCTACTTGGACCGTGAATAATACCGATAGAACGAAAGGGGATCATTTCATATAACTCTCTCACTTTGCAAGTGAGATTTGACCAGAGAGACCAGGAGAGGAACCTGAGAAGTAAGTGCCTTGCCCAAGTCACGCAGCTAGGGAGCAGTAGACTCAGAGGTAGAAGTCACATCATATAATGGCCCATTGAAGTGGTGACTACACTATGTTAACCCCAAACAGTAGATAGGTGTCGAGTGAATAGATTAATGAATTAAGCCTTGGAGAGCAAGACTTTATTAGTGAATGTCAGAAAAGAGAAAGCATGAAGGCCCAGGATAGTGATGAAGAAAATTATCACTGAGATTAAAAAAAAAAAAAAAATCCAGTTAGGAGGACCCAAGATCTCTTAGCAAAGAATTTGCCAGTTACTTCACAATGGAACAGGCTCTACCCATAGCTTGATTTCAGCCCACAGACAGCCAAGGAATTTGGAGGTAATTTTACTCTCAGGTTTCTGAGCCTTGAGCATCCTTGGCCAGAAGGATCCCAGTGCCCACCAACCAACTCTCCAGACCACCGAGATGGTGGCAGCTTCCCTGGAAGGGTCTCAGCCTAATTGATGTGTGGTATCCAGAGTAGGCAGCTCTCTCTGGTGTGTGAAAACTAATGGCAGTGGAGAGGGCCTCTCCAGAACTATCCCTATTACCCATCCACGTTCATGAGATCACACTCCACAAAGCCACAGTTTGGATTTTGTAATTAAGTTTTTCTATTACAAGTATGGTTTGGGGTGCCAATACAGTCTCTTTGAAGCTACCCAGCAGTGGCTTCTAATTTCTAATTAAGGCATGCTTATATAGCAAAAAAAAAAAAAAAAAAAAAAAAAAAAAAAAAAAAAAAAGGCCAGTCCAGCATTGTAATTAGAATAAGAAGGTGGTGGAAAGAATTAGCCTTAGGCAAAGTTATTTTAGACAAGTTGTTTTAACAAATTCAGTGAAAGAGAGGGAATTCCAGGGTTAGCAAGACAGAGAGGAAAGATGCCTAGACTTAAAGCCCAGCACCCAGAGTTTAAATCCCAGCTCTGCTACTAATGGTTGTTACAATCTGGGACAAGTCGCTTTACCATTGAAGCCTCAATACTCTCTCCTCTGGACTCCAGTAATTACATTCTAAAAGATTATGGGATGCAGGACTCTTGGTAGAAGATAAAAAAACACCTCCCTGCTTTATTCACTGCTCCCTTCAAGAAATTGACTCCTATGTGTTTCAGAAAAAAAAAATACGTTATTTTTTATAAGAATGAGAATTTCGCCTTGTGCCTATCTGGCACAAAGTGCTTTGCCTATGCATGCCTTCATTCAGTTATTCTCTGAGCACCTGTCAGGTCCAAAGGAAGCAGCCATGTCCTAACTATCTTTCAGGTTCACACTGAAAGCTTTTCTCTACAAAGCTTTCCTCCTCACTGACACACTCTTTTTTCCTGCACATAGCATTGAGGGTCTGTTCAATTAATTTCATAATTAATTCTGTAACCTATAGGGTTGAGGCAGTAATTTGTTACTTTATTTCTCAAGCCTTGCTCTCAGAGAGTTAATTCATGAATCCATTAATCCATTTACTGCCTAAAATATATAGGCAAATTCATCCATTTGTCATGTCTCTATAATGAGGCTGTAAGAACTGGATCTTACACTTTGTATCTTCCACAGAGTCAAGTTCAATGTCCTGCACGTTGCTAATGCTCGATTAATAGTTCTTAATTGATTGTATTATTAGCATTGTGGATGTTCGAATGCATGTAAGTGGAAGTTCTTGTCCTCAGGAAGTATTCAATCTTAATGAAGGATATAATCTATCCTGAAGAGTTACAGGACAGCACAAGCAACATCCTTTGGTTTATGACTCATTATAAACAAATGCAATAAGCCAGTGGTTCGTGAATTTTGGACTTTGGATCCCTTGTAGTCCATGATTTGTACTAAGCATCACAAATCCTTATATCTGTAAAATGACTCAGCCAATCTATAAGGTGCATATACTTTATTTTTTAATTTCATGTGGTGGTTGGCAGAATATGTAGCCACTTAAAGGTTAGGATTTCATGCTGTTTTTTTGATCATCATGAACTTTTAAAATCAGTGCTAAAAGAACAATTATTGTCATGTGGGTTCTGTGAACATTTTTCGAAGTTAAAAAGAATTTTCATACTCAAATAGGGTTATTCAAACCACTGGTATAAACAACCGAAATTTAGAAAAGAAAGTCAACACTTTAGCCTATGCAGGTGAAAGGATTTTTCTTTTTCCTGAAAGAAATAACATTTGAATTCAGCATGAATAAGTTCTTAACAGCAGAGTCATAGCTGAAATTCAACCTATTTCAGGAGTTTTAATGTATATGAAAAGAGAAAGGCCACAAAACTCATACTGACATGCTATAATTCTCTTTATGATGTGTCATGATGCTTCAAGAGCAGATAGTACATGGATGAATTAGAGCACAGGTGGATGGAAACCTCAGGTTAATTAACTTCCTTTAAGTACACCCAGAAATTTAGCAAAGACGAGAAACCATTCACCTTAGTGCTGTATACTGATCAGTCAAGAAACTATGACACTTATTAGTTTTTAAAAAAATACCTTCTAAGTACTATAATCAACTGTGCAACATTAGTAATACCCTCAAAACTTAATGAAGGAAATGTGTAGAGGGATATATGTGTACAAGAAATCATGTAACAAGGATTGTGACCTCAAGTGACATGCAAAGATTTTTATTTGCCATCAAATGTGGGTGGAAATATGGATATTAGACTAAGATTTGCCACAAACTAGCTCTGAACCACTTCTTCAGCAAGTTACTTTATTTTCCTAGGTTTTGATCTGATAGATGAGGTGTTGAAGCAAAGTGTCTTTAGGGTCTCTTCCTACTGGTATGTTTCTGCTTTTTGGATGGTGACTGTCATGGGGAAAGCTCTCTGTCCCCAGGGAAGCTGGCTGGTACCACTGATCAGCCCTTTGACCTAGGAGAAGTGGAGAGAGTTGCCCCAGAAGGTGAGCAGAGGAAGAGCTAGCAACTTCCCCATTTTACCTGGGAGAAGTCTTTATAGGCTCTCATTTTCATAATCCTTTTGTAAAAGTTCTCTGCAAGAGCTGACACTTCACTCTCTCCCATTCTGATCTTCCCCTTTAGGCTAAAATTTGCCAGTGAATCCAATTTCTGTCTGTCTTTCTTTGAGCTTTGTTTCACTCACATCAAAAATGTTGCCTATTCACTCCCCTGCATTTTTGCGGGGAGATCATGTAAGACGACCTAGCTCCTTTGTAAAATATTTTGGCACAAGGATCGCAATGTTTAAAAATATGCATAGCCTTTTACCTTATTATCATCTTTGTAGAAATCTATCTGAGGGAAGTAATTCTAAATGTCATTAAAATTCAGACATAAAGGTGTTCACCATCAAGTTGTGTAATTTGTAATTACAAAAAAAAAAAAAAAAGAAGCAACCATTCCAGAATAAGGGAATGGTTCAGTAAGTCGTGGTTTTTGGAAATAGTGAATAACAAATGGTCTTAAAGAGTTTAAAATAACAACTTGGAGACAGCTTATTTTGCAAAATGGGAAGTGGAGAAAGCGAGATACAAAATTAGTTGTGTGGTATGATTTTAATTCTGTAAACAAAATATAAATAGAAAAATATTGAAAAGAAATACACTAAAACATGATATTTCTGAATGCTGGGATTCTTTATTGCTCATATTCGTCTGTTTTTTAATTGATAAGATTATATTATTATCAGAATAAAAATATGATTCGAATACTAACAATAAAACCTCTTAGTGAAGGGAATACAGACATTATTTATTTTCTTTATGTTTGCATTTTCCAAATTGTATATTATTTATATAGGCAAAGAAAAAAAATTTTAAAAACCCATAGCGCAGGAGACCTTACCAGGGCAATTATCATGGGGCTCCCAACCCATTCCCCAACCCCACAGCGGCCTTGATGAGATGGTGCAGACTAGTGACTTGCCAAAGTGACTCTACTGTCGTTGTCACTAAATTTAGACTACAGGTGGCAGGAGGAAGAAGAATAATCCAAGGGAGCAGCTGCCTAGGAAGTCTCAGAAACCCAAGTCTGGGTTGCTAACACCACTTCTAAACATTCCAGCCAACCATTGCTGCATTGTTTGTCTTAGAACTGGAGGTAGATGCACTTGTCCCCCCAAATGCCCAGCCTGTGCACCACCAGCAGGAATCAGCTGAGACCGGAAACCAACTAGACAGGTAACCCTACTAGAGACTTTGGAGTGTGCTTTGTTCCTTCTCTCTGCTGCTCTAAAGGCTGACTAACTCCAGCTGCTGGAAATTCAGATTCCCAGAAGATTACAGGCTGGACAAAACAACTAGAAGTCCTTCATCTCAAACATCTGACATCGAGATGAAGAGTGAGGGCTTTGGAGTGAGAATCACGTTTGTCTTCCAGCTCTTCCACTAACTAGCTGGGGAACCTTGGACAAGCTGTTTGATTTTTGCCTCAGATTCCCCATTCAGGACCTTGTATACATTGTTGATGCTGGATAAATGGTGTTGAATGAAGAACAGGGAGTAAGATAGGGTGGGCCTCATTAAGCAGGCCCCTGGGGAAAGCTCGCAGGGGCTTCTCCCCTTTGGGAAGGCTTTTCCTGACCTATCACACCCACACCCCATTTACCTCAGATGAATTCCTTTCTGCCCAATGCAGTTTTTTTTTTTTTTTTTCAGCTTTCCTCTTGATTGGGGACACAAATCTATAAGCCAGTCCACTATTAGGTGTTACTCAGTCTTATCTCCAGTGTTATCCAGCACAAGTTTATTCAACATCTGTTCATACTCATGTTAAAAAAATAAGTAATAAGTCGAGCTGGGAATAGACATGGAAGACCAACTCCTGGCCCTCATCAAGCGCATTTATGGACAGAGGAGAGACAGTTAATTATAATTCAAAATGCTAGGTGTACATTAGAAGCCTGTATCAAGTGCTCCCTCAAGCCTCATATAGTGGGGGCCAGGAAGATGATGAGAAGGTTGACACAAACCTTCAACTTTGAACTGATGCTCAGGAGGAATGGTTTGTCTGATGGATGGTAGGCGTTCACAGTTGAGTGAGAGCTGAAGGAAGAAGAGCAGGTGCCTGCGCTTCAGAGAAAGGGGTGAATGTAAATGCCGTGACTAAGAAATGAGAGAGCAAAGAGATGTGGGGGCAGGAAGTGAGATAGATCTTAAATGTCAGAAAGACAGTGTGTGGTAGTGGGGAAGGAGTTCAAGCACTTGCCCAGGAAGCCAGGCATGGGAGCTACTGAGCTCATGATGCGGAGATGCTATTTGGAAATCAACAGAGGGCTGAGTTAGACTCTGAGTTGTCATGGGTTAAACAGGGACACAATGAAAGAAAGACTGTATGTGCTGGGAGCAGAGGGAAACTGTGGGAAATAAGCCTGGGGACTCTTAGGAAATCACAGGAAGACCTTCATTGTCACAGGCAGAGGGGTGGTCAAGAGCTAAAACAGGGGAGCATGCCTAGTCGTAGGGCTTGGGACAGCAGCATTCTGCCATTGGATGGTGGGGTAATGGGAGCTGTTTTTCTCTATCTGTCTCACAATCAAGCTTCCTCTAACATACTTCCATATTATTCTTAACCATGACCTTATTATATTATCTTAAAAAATGCGGGAAAGCCCCCCATCTCCATTTCCCACCACCCGTACCCTGCTGCACTGCTGTGGACACACACAGTGGAGTCTAGGCTTGAGCCAGTGTAATCAGCCCACAATGGTCAAGGGGGCCCCAGGGGACCTTAAACATAAAAGGAAAAATAACAGCACATGAAGGCGTCCCCAAGGGACCAGCCAAGTGAATGTCGAAGCCCATGCAAAAGTCCCTTAGTGCTGAGAGGGGTGGGAGAGCTTCCCTTGTATGGGTCTGAGGGAAAAGATAAACAGAAAGGAAAATCAGCATTCAGAGGAGAGAAAGAGAGAGTGGAGGCCACCATAAATGTGGTAAGAATGTTAGAGCGTCCAACGAAACAGAGCAGTTCATCCACAGCTCAGTCAGACTGAGTCCCTCTGTGGCCTCCAATCCTTACTGAGAATTCAAGCAGAGGAAGGGACACGTAGTCAATTGATGACTAGACTCTGTGGATGTAGGTGCGTGTGCATGTGTATGTGTGTGTACATGCGTGAGTGAGAGACTGATTGTGTGTGTATAAAATGGAGTTTGTCTCCCAGATGGCCAGGCCCACCAGCAACAACTGCTCTGGAAGTTAGGGATTTGGAGGTGTCCTCTGAGGCTGGTGGAGCTAATTTAAGACATCTGTCTGCTAGAACTTAGTTAAAATAAAGTTTTAGTAGGATTCTTCATGTGGGCGCTGTGGTTAAACAGAAATTCTTTTCAAATGATGTCTGAAGAGTGAGTCAAAATGAGGCCAGAAAGCTAGAGATGAGTAACTCCAGGCCAGAGCATGAGCTGGGCTAAGAGGATATTTACGTAGCTCCCACCAGCCAAGTCAAAGGGAGAAGCGGCTGCCCTAGCTCTCACCCCAGGGCGTAGGCTTCCGCTCTCTTTTCTAAAGGGAGCAGTTTTTCCTTACAGAATTCTTCAGTGTGATTGAACTTGAATAATCACAGTCAACCCCACTTTTTTTCAAAATAAAGTTTCTTTTCTTGCTTTTTCTTATCAAAAGCACCACTGCTCATTATAGAAACATTAGACAATATAGATCAGTAAAAAGAACAAATGGTAAAATGTTCATTATTTCACCTACTTTAAACAATCACTGGTAACACCATGTTAGAAATTTAGAATACCCTCTTAAGTAAATATATATTTGTATTATTATACCTATACAATATATTGCACATAATGTAATGCACGTTATACATACAATATATATTATAAACACACGAATGTATTTTTTTTCAACAAAAATGAGTTAATCCTGTATATACTATTAGGATTTCTTTCCTTCTTTTACCTAACTTTTTTTTTTTTTTTTGTGGCTGTAGATACATTTCTCAACATCATTTTAATGCCTGCATATTACTATTACTTGGAGCACTAAGTTTATTTAATCAGTCCCCTATTGCTGGACACTTAGGTTATTATGACTTTTCCTCTGTCAATAATAACATTGTAATGAACATTCATACAGCTCAATATTTGCATAAATTCTTAACTATTTGTGGGGGATACATTCCCAGAAGTCAAATTGCTTGCAGCTTCTGGATTTTCACATGTTAAGAAAATGAAATCCAGAGGCTGGCCTAAAGTACTACACAAACAGTAAAAGGGGAGGAGCAAGGGAATGGACGACCTAAAACCAGAGCCTAGGCCTGTTGGCTCAGGTGCAATGCTGTTTTCATGGTACAAGATGAAGAAGAGACTAGCCAGATTCCTCTGACGGTTAGAAACACCAGCTATGAAATGGGGGCCACGATTATAATACAACTTCTTGTAAAAGCAAGGGCTCTTAATTCAAAGTCATCTGTGGGAGTTACTTATCTCCTAGAGCCTCAGGTCTGGGATTCTTCTAGAATATATGTTATGTGCATCAGCCCTGGTGGTATGTACCTGCCTTTAGCATATTTGAGCATTACATTTCCATGCCATCTTTTTTGCCTTCTGGCCACAGACAGGTGAATTGGGATATAAATGTGTTTTGAGTTTTGTAAGACTCTGCCAGCCCATTATTACACAGTGCTTACTCCTCACTTAACATATCTCCCCTGAAGGAATTTGAAGAACAATCCAGAGACCTCGGAGCAGAAACACCAATTGTGACTGAATCTGCATACTAATAATCTTCCCCCAAGAAAGGAGGTGGCTGCATGGGGAAAGAGTGCTGGGGTATTCAAAAGATTTATGGAGGAATACAAATCAGGATGTAGAAGCAAGGGGATGTGTGTGGTGAAACAGAAAGAGTATTGGCCTAAGAGTAAGGAGATTGGGCTCCAGCTCTGCTGTGTGGCATTGAGGAAGCTGCCTTCCTAATTGGTCCTGCTTCCTTACTGGTTAACCAGAGGTATAAACCAGAGGTGTTCTACTGTCCCTTTCTGCTTTAGCTGCTCTGCTATTTTTTTCCTTCATTCAATAAATTTGTTTAGCAACATTGTTCAGAGCATTCCTCTTGTGACTTTTAATGCTCTTGTGTTTTTGAATCTTGTAGATGAGTTGCCAGTATTGAGTCTATGTTAACGCCATGAAAAAACTCCAAGGCAAGTTTCGCAGTACTGAGGCCAGTGTCAAAGGCATTCGGTCCCTTCTCTCGTAGTAGCAGGCTCTTGTTTAGAGTTGACCATGCCCCTTGTATTTCAAGCCTAAAAGATGTGGACCTCTAGGAGCTAAGAATGTTCACCTCATGCATACCTGAATAATTCTGCACTTCTGCCTCCTTTCTGCAAGGCCTCTGGGTCACCAACAACTGTAGAGTTGGCAGAGAGATTTCATCCGGCATGCCAGTCTAATCAAGTGGTGGTGGATGCCTCAAGGGTTATACTAAAAAAAGACTCTAAGCCATTTCCAATCTCAAGCAAAAAGTTTGTCAGGTCTGCCATGAGCAAGGAATGTAAGATAGCAGTGGCATCACCATTTCTCACTCTCCATGAGAATCAGGATATTTGCTCTCATCCCAGCTTTCCAATGGGTTCCTGTGCTCCAAGGTGGTGATATAGAAAATCAACACTCTCAAGGAAGATGAGCCAGGCAGAAGTAGGTTCCTGGTGCAGTCTGCATCTCACCCAAAACCTTCCAGCAGTGTGAAGGCAAAGAGTCTACTATCTCTCACACACTGGACTTCCTCCAGTTGCATTCTTCTCTCTAGCGGTGAATTATCCTCTCTTAGCCTTCTCTTGATGTTAACTTTAATTTTCTTCCTGTATCACATGTTGTTTTTTAGGAGGTATGTTGGATACCCATAGTGAAATTGGCTCTTGGCCTCTGTTTTCCATCAGGTGGATACTGGATCATTTATGGGCTGCAAGTTGGAGCTTCAAAGAGAATTCACTATCTTCTCTAGACAACAAAAGATTTAGAAGTCAACATCTGGGGAAATATTTGATGCGTTCCCCTCATTCTTCCCAAGTGAATGCAAAGTAAAACAAGTTTAAAATGGTTATTAGTGTAACTATAAGGTGTGGAGTAGAGAACCCTAGAGGGGTTTTAAAAGCAGATTTCATAGAACTGGGGGACAGCATGCAGCCCTATATGGCAGTGTGATCTACTGGACAAGCCAAGATCTGAAAGCAGGAAGCTGGAGCTTTATTTTAAGCCTTGTCACTCACTGAGAGAGTCACTTCCCCTCTCCAGGCCTCGGTTTCTCAATTTGTTACCCGCCCTGCCCACCTCAAAAGGTTTTGGGTATAATCAACCAGATGAGAGAAAGGATATGAATATGCTTGGAAAAGAAGGCTCAAGAGCTATGTAAATGGAAGGAATGATCATTTGTTTTCATAAGTGGAGTTGTCTCTTTGCCATCACTGCTGGAGAGGCTGTTTGTACCATAAGCATTTGGCCTTTGAACTTTCACTCTGGACTGGAGCAGCTGTGGGCAGCAGGAATGCAGGGAGGGAGAGAATATCAGAGTTAGCAAAAATGGGCCTCAGCCTCAGAGCTGGCCCGGTTTCTAAGGGAAAAAAATCTCAAGCAGCTCTTTGTGGTCTTGAAGAATACACTTAAATGATTGTTTTAAATTTGCTAGAGTCTGAAGAAAAGCTTAAAGGGACACATCACAATGGATAATAGTAGAGTTACTCATTCAATCTATGTTGTACAAATATACATGAAATGGAGAATAGAAGAAATTATATAAGTAATTCAACACATTTCTTCCTTCTCACACACGTGCGCACGCGCACACACACACACACACACGGATTATTTCATCCAATGACTCAGATACTGGTTTAAATTCTTCCCTCTTTCATCTAGTCAGAGTCTTTCCAGTGTGCAAAATTCTTTCCAATTATTTTGCCATTTTATACTCAGTGCCAGGCACAGTATCTGGCTCATAGCAGGCATTCAATAAGTTTCTGATCAATGAAATGCCATCACACCTGGAGTATATTGTTACAGAAATGGCCCTCAGTAAATCATGCTTCTGTGAATCTACATCCTTGTGAAGCCCCTTCCATATTGACCTTGGGTTTGGTCACATGATTTGCTTTGGACAGTGGGACCTTAGCAGAGGCTTGAAAAGCACATAAGAACAAGCACACCACATGTGGAAGCCTGGGCCAGCCTGCTGGAGATATGTGGTTCAATCGACAGCTGATTCCAACTACCAGTCCTGTGAGTGAGGCCATCTTAGACCTTCCAGTCCTCATAAAGCCATAAGGTGCCAGACAAAGTCAGCAGAAGAATTGTCCAGCTGAGTTCAGCCCAAGTTGTTGACCCACAGAATCATGAGAAAATATAATTGTATTTGTTAAGCCACTGGATTTGGGGTTGGCATGTTTTACAGTTACATCTCATCTATCAACTTTAATTGATTGGTAGTGTCTTCCCGGGAGGTTGTGTTGAAAGAATTTGAAAACCGAATGAACAGAAAAGAAAGCCATGATTCATTAGCAATGTTTGCAAAGAATACAGAGGAATAGTAGCAATATATCTGCCTTATATTTGCCATCTTTATTGCATATTGTCAATCAGAAGTCAATGAATAAGGAAAGCAGAACCATCAAACTTAATATTAAGTGGCCAATTAGTGAAGGAGTTTTCCAATGAATTAGGTAACATTTCCCAGAAACGGTGATGCTGAAGGCAAGACTCCTTGAATGAACTCACCCAGACATTACTTATGTCACTGGAAAATACAGTTCTGTGACTGAGGAAACCTACAACTTGGGACTCCAGTTGGCTACCCAGGCTTGCCTGGGTCAGTACAGTTTTCTATGGTCACATATCTGGTCATCAGCTTCACAGGTCCAGAAACTCAGTGTTGATGCATTCAGAACTTACTGGGCTCTTGAGGGCAGAGCTACAAGAACCATATTCATGAGGTACTGAAAACAAAATAAAATGTGAGGACTTTCCAAGGATAGGACAATGCTTATCTGGTCCCCAGACTAAATTAGTCATTAAAAAGGCCCACTCCCATGAAGAGGATGGAATAAACAGAAGAGAAGTGGGAAGGTTCAAAGAGAATATTTCACATGAGTCAGGAAAGGCAGATAAAATATCTCTGTTGGGCCACAGTACCTTCTATCAACTGAACTGAAGGAATACTGACCACTTATGGATATTGATTCCTCTTCTAATATCTGAAGACCCCATTCCTCTGGGAGACATGCTTCCTCATATGTATTAATAGAATCGATTGGGCCATTGTTACTTTTTAGAAGCACTTTCTGGGGATTACAACTTAATTAGGGTTTGCTTTTCCAAGTTCCTCATTGTCCATTGCCACCTTGGCTTATAAGACATTTACCCCTTCAAAGATTTCTACATAATGCACTGATTTTGTCCATTCACCCTTCCATTACCTATCCATCCATCCATCCATCTATCATTTCACTTGTGTACTTATTCTGTAAATAATCTTCACTCAATTGGTGTTGGGGAACACAAAAAGAAATAACACATAAGCTCTGTCTTTAAGGAACCTCAAAGGTGAAAGAGAAGACAGGAGTCTAGGCAGGAGACCAGTCCTAGACAAGTCCAGGGGAGAAATAAGAATATTCTGACTAAGATTGAGCAGAGGTGATAGAGAAGAAGGGACAGATAGCAGAGAAGGAGCGTTAAAGAGAAAAAATGGATTGTGATTGCTTATTGGGTAGGCTGTGAGGGAGAAAGAAAAATGATTGTTAACTACTAAGTATTTATTAGTGTCATCATCATTAGTGGTCGTGCTGTGCATTTATTGGGCACTTCCACCACATCAGGTACTATTCTATGCCTGAATTCATTTAATCCTCACAACCCAGCAAGACTGGTACTGCCATTACATTTATATTTTAGGTGAGAAAGTGGAGGTATAGAGAGATAAGCAACTTGTCCAAGGTGACACAGCTAGTAAGTGACAGGAATGGTTGACGCTCAGGTATCCAGTGTCCAAGTGGGTACCTTTTACAAAGATAGGAAATATATTTTAAAAAATACTGTATGGTTTTAGAAATATACAATTAGGAATGCTTGAAACTATCCTAGTGGAGAGCTCTAAGAGGGAGCTGTATTTATGGGGTGGAAGCCAAGAAGAGCATCTGTGCAGGAAACATCAACTCAGACACCATCGGTATCTGTCAGCCTGTGGTGGTGGAAGCCATAGGTCTGGTGTGGAATGTAAAGGACAAGGCCAAGGTCAGGACCTGGAAGAAGACCCAAGAGTGTGGGGCATTTGGAAGAAGAGGAATCAGGTGAGGAGTATAGAAATGAATGATTAAAGTTAGGATATGAGCCAGGAACATGGGTTGTCATGGAGAAGGAGAGAGTGAAAAGTTTCAAAAAGGAGGCAATGTTCCAATGGGTCATATACTACCAACAAGAGCATACTAACCAGGCCTGAACAGAAGCCCTGAATTAGACATTCAGGAGGTTTGACAGCTAGTGACCAGCACAGTTTCAGTAGCATGAACTCTAGCTCTTGAAGCACCTGGATCAGTAGTTCTCAAAGTCTGGTACAGAAGAATCTCCTGGTGGTTTATTAAAATGCAGATTCCTAGAACTGCCTCCCGAAACTTGGATTCATAATGCTAAAGTCGAGGCACAGGAACCTGAATTTTTAACCCTGCCCCCTTCACCCAAGTGATTCTGATGCAGTTGTTTCACAAACTATATTTTGATAAGCACTGCCTTGAAGACACAGTAAGCATTTCCTTTTCCATTTGCCCCAGGTTCTGGTTTCCTGTTTTGTGATCCACAGTGTCCCAGGGAGAGATCCACATTGAGAGTGGCCAACCTTTTCAACTCACACTTCACCACAGGGAGCTTGCTCCTCAGGCCTAGTGGTCTAATCATATTTTAATGCTACAATTACCAAAACATTCATACACGGGAGAGAAAGCCATTTATTCAATAGATAAACACATATAAAGCAGATAAATATAAATACATGTTACTAATCCAGAGAAGGAGAAGGAGGAGACTGGAATAATACAAAAGGAGGCATTGCTCAAGTGAGTCAAATCCCACCAACGAGAGCACACAAGTGAGGTTCTTAACTCTTAAGAGTAAATATAAATACACTGTATTTATACTGAGGAAAGAAGTGCAAAAGAACACAGAAGGAGTAACATTCAGCATGGAGGAGTTGGTGAAGGCATCAGTGAGAAGTGACATTTGAATTATTCACCAGTAAGAGTTCCTGAGGCAGAGAAAGGGAAACGAATTTTAGGCAGAAAAACGGCAGTAGAAAAGTAGGGAGGCACAAAGGAGCTTGGTGTTTCCAAGACAGATACTTTGGGGCTGGAATAAAGGAAGCAGGGTGTAGGGAGGTAGAAGCAGATGAAAAACAGTGAACTATGTTGGAAAGCTGCACTGGGCCACCTTTTGGAGGGGTTTTTGATGCATGCTAAGGGATTTGGACTTGATCTTGAACAAACGGAGAGCCCACATGGTTTTTAAGTGGAGACTGTGCCTTTTGTCTTAGGGAGCCTAGGATATCACAGTGGGGAAGCTAGCATGTTTCTTCCCTTCAGGCTACCACAGCATTCAACAGATGGCAGAGCTCTAGTAGAGACAGAACCCTGAATTCACACGGTATTTGCAGACCCAGCTTTTTTTGAGTTTGTTTCTTCTAAACTGTGGAACCTGAAGGCTATCATTTGGGAAATAGCCATAGGGAAGGAGGAGGGAGAGAAAGAGGAGGAGAAATAACACTCAAATGGAAAAAAGAGGTATAACGTCTCCCTATCTAAACATGGATTTAAAATAATTAAAAAAACAAAGTTTCATTTTTGCAGGGTGGCCCAAGGGAGGAGAACCAAAAATGACCGAAGAACAACAAAGTAGAAAAAACAAGCATTGGAAGAAAGAATATAAAAACAGGAAATCAGCAGGCAGCAGTTCCCTGTGAGGTCACTGGCAAAGGACCCAGCAGCAGATTCTCTGCAGGTCATGAGGGAGGGGAAGGGAAAGCTGGGGTACAGCCTTGGGCACTGGAACAGGCCAAAACATGGGGTCAATGCCAGATACATCTAGCAAACTTCAAAAACTATTTCTATATGGGTAGAGGAGGGATAGTCTTTCAGCTGCCCAACCGGGCCTTGGGCGTGAAGTAGGAAGCAGCAACTAAATTCAAGTTAGAAACTGGGTCCTTGACTGGGTTCTGACTCTGGCTAAGAGCCTCTACCTCTCTGGGCCTGTTTCCCCGTCTGAGATTTAGTGTGCTTGGCCATGCCTCTGGGCACGGATGGCCAAGGGGCATATCAAAATCCAGCTGTGCACACTGGCATGAGCGATGACTAGGAAGAAAGAGTGTTTTATTTTTCTAATTTACACCAAAACATTGTTCTGCCAGCCAAACCCAGAGCCCACAGGGCCGTGACCAGCTAAGGTAATGCATTTTTCTCATTCATGTATAGGAGCTCCATGGACTAATGGTGGCCCCCAAAGACATGGGATGGGGGTGTGGAGGCGCAGTGGACTAGGCTGGAAAAACAGGCTTGAACGGTCTTGGATGCCAACCTAAGAAACTGGACTTGGTCTTGAAAAAAATGTTAAGTCAGATATGCTCGCGCCCACTTGCCTCCACCCATGCTCTTTTCCTAGCCCTGCTCAATGGAAAGCCTCTGCTGCCACTGTTACCTCCTCCTAACACAGAAGCTGCCTCAGCCACCCTGCGGGTGAGCACTTGGTTTTGGCATGGCCTTGATTATGCCCACTCCGATAGGAGGAGCACCATGTCAAACCTCACCTTGACCCACTGAGGCCGGCAAGAGGGCCCAGGCATATCCAGAAATATGAGAGAGTAAATGTCCCACGGGGTAAATTTTGGCCAGCCTCGCTTCCCCTTTCTCTCACTGTCACTGTCCTGGAAATAACTCCCATTGCCCATAAAGCTTTAGCATAGTATAAGTTTTCCCTCTTGTCTTTTGGGGAAACTGGGCTAAGATAGAGTTTTCAGTAACGGCTGATACTGGCCAACTTTCAAGTGAGGGCTTGCTACTTTAGAAATAGAACTTTTCTTGCTCCTGAGTGTGTTGGAACAAACTCATACTTGTCACAGACATTGGGCAGTTTGATCAAGAGGGTATGGAACCAAACAGACCAGGGCTAAAATCCTGGCTCCATTGCTCACTAGGTGCTTAAATTTGAGTGATGACTTGCCTTCCCTAAGTTTTGGTTTCTCCTGTGAGGTGGAGATAATAAAACTTACTTCATGGAGCAGGGGGGTGATCAGATAAAATAAGAGGATTATGTAGAATATTTAGCAGATTGCTGGACACATAGGATGAGTTCGGACAATGCTGTTTTGTTGCAATGATTAGGAAAACTGCTGAGTAGGCACCCAGGAGGTCTTTGAGTCAGTGCCTTGTAATAGCAACTGCTGAGAGGGACATTTGTGGCCTGCAGGGGGGCCATGACTGTGATGGCCAAGGCAGTCTGGAAGATTTCCCAGGCTAGATTCTGAGCATGGGGATTTTCTATAGCTTGAATATGGAGAGTGACATAAACATTAATCTAGGTCCCCCCACCCCCAACCCCGGCCACTTGTTTTATCTCCAGGCCCACTCAGCCACCCATTCTGGTCTTGGCCCGGATGTTGTCCGCCCCTCACCTGTGAGTGCTATTTCCGCTGCGGCTCCTGCCCCTGTTTCATCCTCGGAAAGGACAGGATTCTTGCCTGGCTCATTTCCACTCTGACTTGGATACTGAAGGTGCGATTTGGCGGAAGGTGAGGCCTAGGTCAGCCTAGGACGAGGTTCTCGCTGCCCACAGCCTTAGCAGCCTGCGGAAGTCTCTGATGCCAGCTTGGATGTCAGTGACTCGACCTCAAGGTCATTGTCATATTTGCTCAGCGGACTGCTGCCGGGGCCCTGTGTTTACTTTCACTGTTTCACTTCTGAGTGGTAACAGACCACTAGTGGGCAGACTGGAGAGAAGAAGGGAAGGGGCTCCTACCCCTTTCTCATCCCGCCCCCCGCTGTGTCTCTACACTTGCTCCATATCTGAAGCTGAGCCCTTAGGTCTGAGGCATCTGAGGCAGGCTCGTGCTACTTACTATAGGTCTCACAAAGGGTTAAGGGAAGGTTTTGTTTTGTTCTGTTTCATTTTTGATGATGAAGGAGTTTGTACATGGAAAGAGCCAGAAAGAGAGAGAGATGAAAGTTAGTAGAGCAAAGGCCCAGGAGAAATCTGGGATGGGTTGAAAGCTGTGGAATCTAGGACACAGGTAAGGAGATTCTAGTCTGTCTACGGGTGGGACACCTCTGTTCTCTAACATTAGCGTGTTGATTTGGGGAGCAGCAGACACAAATAAGTTTGTAGGAGGGAGCCTGGAAGTTGAGGGATTTCATGCCAGGTGGTCTTAATATTCTCTGGCACTGGGAAGCAAAGCGATCCGTTGAGAGGGCAATTGAAGTAAGGGTGGAATTAGAGAGTGGTGGTTCAGATCCGGAATAGCCACCATGGGAAAAGGACAGGATGCTTTCTAGAGACATGGCAAAGGGTAGCTCAGAGATGCTGAAGACTGTGAATTTATGATTTCCTCTTCGGCAGCATCCAGCAGTACAGACCCGGGGTCCAAGAGACGGGAGGTGGGGTTAGTCCCAGATCACTACCTATGAATGGGAGTAAAAGACGTCATTATGGAAAGCATTTAGTTCGATGCCTGGAATCTGAATAGTTACTAATGCTAGAACTTACCTTGTCCTTCTCCTGAGAGAAGTCAAAAAGTAAGTGGCTCAGAGAGATTTTAGTCATCATCAGACCATGCTATCACCATCCTGTGTGCTTTCTCCCCCCCGCCCCCCTTCAGAGTCAAGTGACTGGCCTTGGAGACAGCTCAGGTGCTACAGGAGCAGATGACCAGGTAGGTACCCTGCCCCTCTGGTAACGATTGATCTCCATGTGCCCAGGGTCCCAGAGGCAGCACACAGCCAAGATAGGGTGGGACTCTGATTCCCTGGGGTATACAGGCTCTTTAAATACTGGGACTATAGGCTTACATGTCAACCTATCAATCAAAAACTGCTCATGAGATGTCACTCTGCCTCTGTTCCTAGGACCCAACACATAGACAAGAAATCCGACCCACTTTCCCTGGTGCCAAGGCCAACTTTATTAAGAGGAACTGTTCTCAGAGATTTTATTATAACTGACTCTTTCTGTGTTTTCATGGATTAGTTATTTCCCCAAACTCCCGATTGTGGGTAGGAAGAGCTAGGGACTAGTGTGACTCGGAAACATGTTTCCTAGTAGAGAATTTTTTTAGGCAGAGCGACAAAATAGGTGCCACTTATTGTCCTTATATATAAAATAGCTTAGTGCTCATCCACGTTTCCAGGGGTCTTTGAGAAGCTGTGAACACACAAATGTCAATTAAATGACTTGACTGTCTAGGAGAGAGATGAGCTATATGTATCACTTTGTTTTTAATTTTCAGTTTTGTTGATTCACTTATATAAAAGAATAAAGAGCCCTGGCTCCAAAAAAGAAAAACCTACCTATGCTACATAAAGTTGTTTAAAAATATCTTCAAGTTCAACTGTTCATTCTTTTTCATTTTGGCAGTTAAAACTTTGTTCTATGGTGATGCTTGGTGTGTTGCCATCTTGTGGTGGAAGAGGGTAACTGCCTATCTGTGCTCTGGGGTCGTCGCCATTATTTCAAGAAGTACTGTACTTGTTGAGGGTCAGGCATATAGCCTTCACCTCTTTACATTAAAAATAAGAGTCTGCCTATATAGTCGGAACCCGCCCCTGGGATTGGAGGTAACCGTCATCCCACATCTTCCGCAGCAGCTGCATCAGAGGAATCCAACAGCCTCAGCCACCACGCTATTTGAGATTGTACACAGAATCTTGAATGCCGAGGGAACCCAGTAGAATGAGGCTGCCCAGGGCTGCAGAATTCATTTCAGGTGCAACAAAATATGACTTTTTCCAGCAATGGTAATTTCTCATCCGTACACATCACTGGTTCTCAGCCCCAGCTGCACATTGGAATCACCTACAGGCTTTTAAAAACAGTGGTGCCCAGATTTCATCCTCAGAGGTTTCGATTTAATAGTTCAAGCGTGAGTCATTGGTATTTTTAAAGTTCTCCAGGTGATTCTAATGTGCAGTCAGCATTGAGAGATACTGTAAGAATTGGTAAATTTGGGTAAGACATCACCCTTTTTATTGCTATTTTAACTGGAAGAATTACTCCCTTGAATTCACACACCTCTCCTCACTCCCCGCACTCAGACAGAAATTGGGGAGCAGCATGGGCCCATCATCAAAGAATTTCATCTATTTCTCACATTCCGAGGAGTGTTTTCCAAGTTTCCAGGAGTCTTTGAGAAGCTCCACAAGCTACTATTAAAGGGTATATAACCATTAGGTCCTTTCTCTTATTCTTGTCCTAAGGGAGCACGGTCTGAGTAGAATGGATGGGGAAATGAGCAGAGCTGAGCAAATAAACATATTCTGGTCACCAAAAGAATATAAAGTAAAACTCCAAGCGGCAGCCTTGAAAACTATAGGAAGTTGGGCAGGGGAAAATTTTGTCTTGTTTTCGCTTTCAGGGTCTAAAGTTAGTCTGTGCTATCTCTGGGAATTAATGTTTGTCCTTGGGTGGGGTTTGTGTGTGCATGCATCAACTGTTAGCCCATGGATATTTGCAAAGAAAAGAAGTCCATTTTCAATTCACATTGGTAGGGCACCTTAAAGAGAACCAGCTCTGGGGTCCCCACGCCCCCCCCACAGGTTATCTGGCTCTGAAGGACTTGGGGACCCCAAGTTCACCTTGGACCATTTGCTGTGTTATTCTGGATGGAATAAATAAGAATCAACTAAATGAACTTCTGAGCACTGGATGGGTGTGTGTGTGTGTGGGGGGGGGGGGTGGATATCCTCATGTGACAGTCCCTATAGGATGGAGGTGGAGTTTCTCAAACACAGGAAAAGATGCCCATTCTAGAGCGGGGAGATTTGAAGAGAGAAGCTGCCTCTCCAGAAGGAAGCAGGTCATGAAAACGTTATTGGGTTTTGGGTAGCACCCATCTAAAGAGGTTCCTCCTGTGAACTATTTCATTTCTTGGATGTTTTTCCACAAAAAACAAAAACAAGAACAGTACTGGTGACTTAAAAAATTTTCTCTCTTATATGGTGTAACTTTAATTTTTTAACCTTTATTAAAGTCTGATACATTTATTCGCATTGGTGTGATGTTTTATGAAGAGAGAACTGCCTTCCCCTGCACATACGTAGGCCATTCATGATTCAGGAAGCAGCAGGATATTTGATTTCTTAATGTTGAGTTGACACATACAGAACCCAGAGCCACCAGAAGGAGAACAGGACTCAGAGATGCAGAGATCAGGAAAACTCAGACATGGGGGGAAGATAACAACCCCCACTTCTCTCCCAAATATAGAGGGAGAGAAGGGAATGATGTCAAGAAGGAAGGGAATGATGTCATTAGATTACACCATATATTCCTTCATTACTGAGATAAAGGGGAGAAGAGAAAGGTGAGTGACTGAGAGGGCTAATCTAGAGATGTAATTTTTGCTTAATTAGTTTGAGGCAGCGGCAGGATATTCAAGCGGAGACATCCCATTAATGAGGATATAGGTGGTAAAGAAGAGGTGAAAATTTAAGACCAGAGATAAAAATTAAAGAGTCTAAGCAGTATGAAAACTTTCCAGGTGTAACAGGTTTCGGAGATGCAGGCCAAGTCCTTGCCCTTTATGTTCCACATGAGGAAACTGAGACTCTGACAGAAGACAGAGTCACTGATGTCCCCACCCAAGGCCACAAAGACCTGAGATTCATGGCTTGACTCTACTCCTGACTCCCAGTTTATATCTTGTTTTCTTTCCTTGTTTTCCAGGTGTCATCTTGATCCCGGTTATTTGAACATCGACTTTGGTGAACACATGAAGGCATCGCATGGGATATTCTGAGGGACTCACCAACCAAACTCTTCCATTGGTTTGTCTGGTGCCAATTAAAGCTAAGTTTTATATTCAGGTTCTCCGCTTCCCCTCCTCCGCCCCCCCCCCCCCACCGCCTCACCACCGAGTTTTGTTTTTAGTAATTACCAATGTTTGTGTAGGCAGGGAGTTAAATATCTGAGCCAGCACTCTCCCCTTTGTTTTCAGTGTACTCAAGGACTTTAGGACTGCACAGGCAAAGTGTATCAAATGTTTTCCTTTCAAAAGGAAACTTGAAATCAAGCCATAGAGCTTGGCTGCAGTCCCCATGCTAAGTGATTCCAACAGGGGCAGGCCTAACCCTTTCCTGGAGGAGATATTTGCTTAGGACCAAGGTGATCAGAGCTTCGAAGCAGAGAAACAAAGCAGGAAAGAGGTGCAGAAACATCTTGGGAACCAAATGAAATGCCCTCTTGGGCAGGAGGTGTCAACCATGCTTAGAATTTAGGCTTAAATCTCTCTCTCCTCCTCCTCTTCCCCTTTGCCCTCCCCCTCTCCTGACAACCGTCCATACAGCCATTTTGTCAACTGAACTTGGAGATTTGGGCACCACAACCCGCGCTGGACCATCAAGCAGATCCTGTCCCTGGGCCCCCGCGCAGAGCCCGGCGCAGGGCCCGGTATTGCCAGAGCAGCCACAGACGCTGACACACCAGCCCTGCTGCTCCAGAACAAGTTCCCCAACACAACCATCGCGCTCAGGAACATCGATGTGTCTGACCTCCTCCCCCTGGATCGTGCCTTCTGTGGCCCAGGCCTGCCAGGACGGCGCAGACGCATCATCTCCGGCCACGCATTCGGCCCAGGGCCACGTGCGCCCTCCTGGGGGCTCAGTTCTGTTGCGCTGCACGCCCCAGAGTGGCCAGCACACGCCACTCTGTCTCAACACTGACTGTGGGACACTGCCCCTGGGGCGATGGCCCACAGTCCCATGGCAACCACTACACTGTGCCTTTTATCTGCTGGGTTGGCATTTTTGCTGCTGGTAAGAGGGTCTGGCAAATAAAGACCTATACTGACACCCAAGTATCATCTCATTTCTGCATCAAATGAGAAGCTGCTTCAAATGGTGACTCACCGGCCTCCCAACAACCTTAACCACCACATTTTCCAGTGTTTTCTTAGGTCTGAGGTGCTAGCCCTTCCCACGATGCTCTGTTCTTCACGGTTGAAGCCCCACTTGTCCCTGAGAAGTTGGGATGGCATAGGAAGTAGCTCCAGGAGGTGTTCAGACTTGCCCAGGCCTCCTGAGTGCTATGTTTATAGCAACAGGGCCCAAGCTGTGAGCTGGGGAAGTTGGCAGTAAAACTTCTGTGGTCTGGATCAGGTCACTCTGTGTTTGGGACCCTCTGAAAAGCTTGGAGACACCACATTTGTTTATTCTGAGGCAGAAGGCCAAGAAAACACATTGGAAGGAAGCCCTGTCCTTTCATCACTGGAGTCAGTCAGACAAGGAAATTCTAACCATGAGACCACACCACATTTTAAAAGCAGACTGGTTTCTTGTCTCTCCCTGTCCTCAGTCCCAGTTAAATGTTCCAATTATTCAAACCTCTCTTCTCAAGGTATGCTTACTTCTCTCTTCAATTAATCTTTTTTTTTTTTTAATGTAAAAGGTCCTGTCCTCATAATTCTCTGTTATACATCCATTTGCCACATTGCAGCCAGAATGATTTTTAAGAAGCAGATTTCTTCAGTTTTTTTCTACGGCTTTACCTGAGCTGGCCCTGCCCTTCTCCCTGACCTCACTGTGTATCTCCCAGCTCTTATCTCCAGTTGCATTGGATTTATTCACCAAGCATTTCAGGTTTAGGAGACTGATAAGGATGGATCGGTTGCATAAATACTTGAAACCACCCATCAATCATTTTTATTACTTTTTAAAAATTGACATACGATCAACTTCTCTTTCGTTGTTGTGCAGTCCTATGAGATCTGACACATGCAGAGATTCTTGTAATCCGCACCACAAACGACACAAAACGATTCCAAAACCTAAAATAATTCCCTGGTGCTGCCTCTTTGTTCCTGCCCCTATCGCCCTGATCTGTTCCTATGCTTTTGCCTTTTCCAGACTGTCACATGAAGCGAACCATACAGTATGTACTCTTTTGAGATTGGCTTCTTTCACATAGCGTAATGCATTTGAGATTCAGCCACATGGTTGTGCATAGCAGTAGCCTGTTCCTTTTCATTGTCGAGTATTATTTCATTGTATAGATGTACTACGGGTTTGTTTTTTTATTATTCTTATCCATTAGTCATTGAAGAATATTTGAATAGTTTCCAGTTTGGAGCAATAGTGAACAATGCTGCTATTAAATATTAGTGTATAGGTTTTTGTGTGAACATACATTTTTGCTTCTCTATAATAAATACCTACAGATGAACTTGCTGAGTCCAATGGTAAGTATATGTTTAACTTTATAAGAAAACATCAAACCGTTCTGTAAAGTGCCTGTCCTGTACCATACTACATTCCCATCAGCCATGTACAAGAGTCCCAAGTACTCCACATCTTTGTCAGCACTTCATATTGTGAGAATTTTTTTTTTATATATTAGCCATTCTAATTAGGTATGTAATGGTATCTCATTCTGGCTTTTCATTTGAATTTCCCTAATGACTAATGATGTGAACAGCTGTCCATATGTTTATTTTCCATCTGTATATGTTCTGTGGTGAGGTGTGTGTTCAAGTCTTTTGCCCATTTAAAAAAATTAGATTGTTTGATGTCTTATTTTTGAGTTGTGAGAATTCTTTATATATCCTGGATATGAGTCCTTTGTTGGATATGTGATTTGCAAATATTTTCTCCCAGTCTAGGCTTATCTTCTCATTCTTCTAACAATATCTTTCACAGAGCAAAAGTTTTTAGTTCAATGAATTTCAATTTCTCCATATTTAAAGGATTTCATTTTGTGATCCAAAAGCATAAAGATTTTCTGTTATTTTTAAAATCTGAGTGTTATAGTTTTTTAATTTTACATTTAGTTCTGTGATTCATTTGCATTTAATTTTTGTATGTGATGTGAGGTATAGGGTGAGATTCAAAGCTTGCGTATAAATATTCAATTGTTCCACTACCATCTGTTGAAAGGTAATCTGTTGAATTGCTCTCATACCTTTGTCAAAACTTCGAACAGATACTTCACAAAGGAAGATATACAGATAGCAAATAAACACATAAAAAAGTCTTCAATGTCAGGAAAAGATCTTCAATGTGAAAATGCAAACTAAAACCACAATGAGTTATCACCACAAACACTTTAGACGGGCTAAAATTAAGTGTTGGTGAAGATGTGACAGAGCTGGAACTCTCAGATACTGCTGGTGCAATGTAAAATGGTACAAAAAGTTCGAAAACAGTTTGAAGTTTCTTTAAAAGTTAAACACACAATTACCACTTCATCCAGCCATTCCACACCTAGATATTTACCCAAGAGGAATGGAAATAGAAGTCTATTTGCATGGCCAAAAAATGCACATGAATGTTCATGTCAGCTTTATTTGTAATAACCAAAACAGGATACAACCTGAATGCCCATCAACAAGAATGGATACAATGGAATACTCCACAGCAATAAAAAAGAATGAACTATTGAGAGATGCTACAACATGGATGATTCTCAAAATAATTATGTTGAGTTTAGGAAGCAAGACAAAAAAAATATTCTGTATGATTTCTTTAATATTAAATTTCAAGAATTGTAAACCAACAGAAATGACTGAGAGCAAATCAGTGATTGCCAGGAGATAGGAGGTAGGCGGAGAGGTGTAGAAAGAAAGGATTACCAAAAGGCACAGGAAACTTTTAGGGATAATGAATATGTTCATTATCTTGAGTGAGGTGATGGTGTTACAGATGTACAATTTTTTGTAAGTCAATTATATCTATATAAAACTATTTAAAATTGACTGTATTTAAAATCGATCTGCTTCTGGAGTCTCTATACTGTTCCACTTATCTATGTACCTATTATATAGTCCATATTATCCTGTTTTTATCACTGTACTTTTATTTTATAGTTTACATTAAAATTAGGTAGTGTGAGTCTTGCGACTTATTCTTTTTCAAAATTGTTTTGAGTATCCTAGTTCCTTGACTTTTACGTACAAATTTTATAATCACCTTGTCTATATCTACAAAGAATCATAGTGGGATTCACTTGGGATTGCCTTTAATCTATAGATCAATTGGGTAAGTTTGACATTTTAACTCTAATGAATCTTCTAATATATGAACAGAATATGTTCCTCATTTACTTAGATCTTCTTTGATTTCTTTCATCAGTGTTCTATACTTTTCGCCACATAGGTTCTGCATATATTTTCAATTATAACTAAGTATTGTCATATTCTTTTTGTAGCTATTATAAATGGTAATGGTTTTTTTGAATTTCAGTTTCCAATTCTTCATCTGTAGGTATAGAAAAATGATTGATTTTTGTATTTTGACCTATTCCATGACCTGGCTGTACACACTTAGTTCTAGAAGCTTTTTTTTTTTTTTTTGTAGATTTCTTTGTATTTTCTATGTCATTCATGATAGATGCCAGTTTTATTTCTTCCTTTCCACTATGAATGCCTCTTATATCTTGTCTAATTACACTTGCTAGGATTTCCAGCAATATGGAATAGCTGTGGTCAGAGCTGACATCCTCCACTCACCATTCTGAACATAACAAAAAATGAGAAACAGGCAAGTCCCTCTTAATGTGATGCAAGATACACAGGGGGATAAACAGACAGCTATAAAGTAATATTCTTGAAAAAAAATTGAACCTGAGCCTGACTAAGCCTCCAGCTAGGGGATGCCAAAAAACTCAGTGGTCAAGATAACTAACACTTTAATGCAATATTTAAAAAAAATAATGCAAAAAAATTATGATGAACAAAATATTAACATTTAAAATAAAGACGGGGTAAGTATTACCGATTTTTCCTTCGCCTCAGGCTCCATTATCGCTCAGCACTATTACTGATTTTGACCCTGGGCGAGAGTCTAGATCTAATAATCATTTTACAGAAAACATAAGACTAGAAGAAATGTTGAAAGACTCTAGTATGTGGAAAACTGCAGGATGATGAGTTTCTTCAATAAATAAAGTGTAAGAAAAAACCCCTGGAGTGCCAGAGTGGTAATTACAAAGATGCAGTCACTTTACGATGCTTTAGCAAGCCATGCTCTTATGACACATGTACTTCTAACACTATGTTCTATTGGGATAAAAATGTTTTTCTAAAGGTGGAGAAACAGCACCCAAGTTGAAACAGTTACTAAGTTCAGGTGATTAAGTTTGGGCTGTTTATAGAATTTTATTTTTAATGTTGTTTCATAATGTTTAGTCACTTTCATAATTTATAATTTTATAACTGTATGTTATATAATTTATATAACTATAGTCAATATTAAAATTTCTAGTTATGTTATAGTTATATAAGCTATAATTTTATAATTTTTATGAATTATAAATTTAAGCAAAAGTTTTAGAAAAACTTAACTGGCCCTTAATTATTAGAGATGCATACAAGTGTGTAGGAGTTGAATGAATGAAGCATGGGATCTCTTTTTAAATATTTTAGCATTAAAGTCCAGAAGATTTACCCTAAAAATTTTTTTAGGAAAAAAAAATGGAAGAGGAGGAGAAGGAAGGAAGGAAGGAAGGAAGGAAGGAAGGAAGGAAGGAAGGACTCCAAAAGAAGTCAATGTGGGAAAAATTGATAATTATTGAATCTGGGGATTATAATAGAGTTTCTTATACTCTCTACATTTGTATCTGCTTGAAATTTTTCATTATAAAATTAAAAATAAATAAAATAACCTTTCACTCCCACTTGCAGTCATTTTGACTGCATTACATTGTTTCATTTTTTTCTAAATTAGTATCTGAAATTATCTTGTTTATTGGTGTATTGCCTGTCTCCTCCCAGAAGAATATGAACATTACGAGAACAGAATATACCTAAGTCTTGTTCACTCCTTTATTCCCAGCAAAGAAAACAGTTAAAAGCAATGAATGTTATTAGTATTTTACATCTAATATGATTCCTCAAACGGGTTATATGTTGTAGTTGATATATATATTTTATTTTTTATATCATTTAAAGAACAAGATTTTAGTATAGTCTCACTTTTTGTCTCAAAGGGATCCCAGCTCTTCACATAGGTGTCCCAGCTCTTTCTTGCTTGGATGAGCAGCAAGATTTTGATGGATGCAGAGACTAAGTACCCTCCAGGAGCCCTTCACAAACATTTCATAATCTCAAAATCTGGTTATTTGCCAGTCTGTTAAGACTACAAGGCCCAGCACTTTCATTTGACCTACTGTTATGTTTCCCTTTGAAGCCATTGTTTTCAAAGTATTTTAGAATTTTATAGACTCGATCTTCCTTAAATTGTTGTAAGGCTATGCTAAACAAAGAACAGATGTTGCACTCTATAAATCTGCAATTACCAGCTTCTAATCAGTTTTCAGTGTCAAAGTCAGCTTCTCCATCTTTGAAGAGGCTGTACAACTCAGCACAAGCAATTTTCTGTTTCAAAATTTAGCTCCTTAAAAGTAAAGACACAGTTGAAATGTCTTGTGTTTAAAAACAGAACAAATTTTCTTGTGTCTCGTTGATTTTCTCTGTTGTGGGTTTGTGGACTTGCAGTATTAGAAGAGTAATTTTTGGATAGAGAAAATATTCATGTTTATGACAATTTTTTTCTTTCTCAAAAGTCTACCTATGACCACCTGAGATGACATATTAGAGACTCAAGTACATTTGTGTAATTGAATTTATCTGGGCACTTCCTTGGGTTGGCCTTTTGGAGTGTATTCCAGGTGCTTCAGGAAGGGACCTCATTTTACAAACAAAAGAGGCAGCTTCAGTGGTCTCTTGGTCCTGACTTGGCTTCCATTCCTAAGCTCCTCCCATCTGTCATAGGTACTCACTCTCCTTCTCTGATTCCTCAGAGGGTCAGAATTCAGGAGTCTCCATCCTAGACTTAATAATGCAGAATATGCTTTTCCATACCTTAGATGGGACATGCAGACACTCCAAGGTGCATTCCAGGGCTAAAGGGTTTCAGGGCAAGGAGCTGTCAAACAGTGCCAAATTGTAGAGCCCTTGGAATCTATGTGGCCTGTCAGAGGATCTGCTTGGATGCTTGGAAACATTAAATTTATAGTACACTGTGCAATATTTTTAAAGCTGAGGAAAACAAGTTTTTATTCAGTGTCCATTCAACAAATACTTCCTGAGCTCCACGCCATGGGCCAGACTTAATTAAATGCTGTGGTCCTTACCTCATGGTTCATAATCCAGCAAAGAAATGGTGCATAAACAATTGACTAGAATGCAAAGTGATTAGTGCTCTAGATAAGTCTTTCCCATCCTTCTTACTTAGAATGAATTTATGGCTGAGTTTTAGTGACATGTTTTTTGGAGCAATTTCTTTAAGCTAGAATAGTATGAATTATCTTCCATATATTATCACCTTTAATCCTTACAAGAACACTGATATTGTAGGTGCTATCATTCTCATGTTACAGAGAAGGAAACTGAAGTTTAGAGAGTTGAGACAGGCTTCATAGTTTGTCAAATAGCTAAGCTGGAATTTAAACAAGGGTTTTTCGTATTCCCCAGTGGTGCGAAAGCATAAACTGGATTCTGCAGGATTATGATTCATTTAGATATGTCTCGGTTTGGACACTAGAGGGTGCTGAGAGAGAGAGCAAACCTATGGGAGGAATTTGCCTCCAGGGGTACCATTCTGAAAAGCCATAAGGAATTGACCTTCCCAAATTCATCTTTGAAGATGGGTTAGCTATATATAACCACAGTGTTGAGAAACCAGGCCTGAACCTACTGCACATTCCAGTTACAGATAAAGACAAGAATCACTTAGGATTCATCTCTCATCCAAAGCACTTCAGCCCTCTATTTCTTTTATCCACAATATAGAATGCTCGTGAGATTTAATTAGATGTCTCTGTACAGTCAAAGATACCTGTCTTACTTGATTCTACTCATCCCATAGCTGATTCTAAATCAGCCGTGTGGTGCAAACAGCTGTTCAACTAGAAATTAGTCCAAGTTAAAGTTGCTCAGTTCACCCATTGGGCTGCATACACACTCCAGACACAACCCCCACTGTCCCATTTATTCCAGTTCCCAGAGGCATGGACTCCACTCCATTGGCAGCATCAAAAGGACTGACCCATCAACATGCCCATCATCCTGAGGGATGCTTCATGTGGGTGAAGTACTCAGGCTGAAGCCTACAGGATCACATTTCTGTGAAGGGAATGGACACTCACCAGGATCGAAGGCCATGTTGGGGACATGAAGTCAACACTTCCTACTGTTTCAATCCTTTCCCCCCTAGAGTGTGGCCATTAGTTTCTAGGTGCTTTTCCATCTTGTTTACAACTCACAAGGATAGAACATGCAGCCGAATACTACTGGAAAAAGCGAATTCACATTTTAGGGAAAGTAGTTATAAATAATTGGTGACCAATGTGTCTTTAACAAGTACTTTCTCATGTGTTTCAGTCCCGTGTGGCAGGAACCAAGAAAAGCCTTTTTCAACCCAGCCACACCCTGGAGTGATGCAATGGTAAATGAGACACAGACATGGACACGTTTCTGGATCAACCGAGCTAATGTTCAGAGGGCCTTCCTGCCAAGACCCACAGCACGACAGGGGATTGGGGCTGTTTGCCCCTTATTTTATGCTTAGGGAAGGGGCAGCCAGTATATATATTTTTTTAATTAAAAAAGTTATGCAAAAAGAACTCTAGTAAGAAGGGTTAGGTGGTAAGAAGATTGGTGACAGAAAGTCCTTAGGAGGAAGGTATAGAAATAGAAATAAGCATTTGGGGAGGGAGAGAGCATGTAAGAAACATTTCAAGTCTAGAACCAACAGTTCTGAATTGTTCATTGAATGTGGAAAATGGTGAAAAAGAAGGTATAAATATGAGATGCTCGAATTGTTTGTTTACCATGTGCAAATTACTAAGCATTTTACAGGTATTAACTCATTCAATTCTGATAAGTCAGATGAAATAGGAATATTATCGTTCACCTTTTATGAAAACTGAGGCACGGAGAGGCTAAGTCATTTGTCAAAGCTCACAAGGATTCGTACCCAGGCTGTCAAAGTCTAAACCTGTTTCCTTCACATATGCCACACAGTCTCTTTCCCAGTCTAGGGGACACGGAAGATGGTGATTTCCCTGCCTGAGACAGTAAGTCAGGAGGAGTGGGTATGCACGTGTGCGTGGAAGGCGGGTTTGGATGTGGGAAGACTAAGTAGTATTTTGGATGCGTATGGCGTTTGAATGTTCTGCCAGCACCTCAAGTGGAGATGTCCAGCAGGCTTCGGGTCCCAGTGTGGAGAGGGAGCTGGTTTTCATTAAAAGAAAAGAAAAGAAACATCTGTAAAAATACTGTTGGCTGAGTTTCATGCTCAAGCTACCTCAAGAAAGGCCTGCTATGCTAACAAACAGGAAGCCCATGCCCCTGCTGAAGTTTTGGCCAAAGCTTTAGAAAGGTCAGGTGCATCAGCAAGGTACTCAGGGTGTCTGGGCTGCATGGAGGTCTGCAAGAGAGACCAAGGCCAAGCCTGGAAAAAGGAGGCTCTCTGAGTTGTTTCAAGTGTCCCCCTCATTCTAATGATCAGTGCTCTGCATACTGCCTGCCCATTAGAATTTCCCAGGGAGTTTTAAAAACCGATGGCCAGGTCTCACCCAGAACTAATTAAATCAGACTATCTCGGGGTAGGCACAGGCAGTTTTGAGAAGCTCTCCAGGTGATTCTAATGTGAGACTGGGGTTAAGCACTAGAAGGAGGGTTCGTCTTTAAAGATGATCAGGGAGTAGGGTAATGACTAATATCCACAAAGTACTTTCCAGTTCATAAAAAATTTGCGTATAACATGGCCTTATTTAAAAGGCATCTTATTGTTATCCACTGGTTGGATGAGGAAACTGAATCAGAAAGAGAAATGACTCGCTCAAGGTCAATCACTTACCAGAAAAACTATGACTAGAACCCAGATCTGCTGACTCCAAATTCAGGGTTCTTTCATAAAGCCATACAGGGCAATAGTACAGACAGAAAGCCACGTTCATCTGTATTTACACAGAAAGAAGATAGCGTAGGTATTTTTCAAAGAAATTAAAATCCACTGGAGTGAATCTAAAAATAGAGCTGCAGCTTGTGTGCCAGAGGATAAAGGATGGAAGAGCCTGAATGTAACCAGGCCAAGAGCTGGCAAAGCCCAGATGGCCCTGTGGCTCAGGAGCAGGTGAGCTGGCTGAGGAAAAGAATCGGGCAGCTGGCAAGTGGGAGCAGTCAGAGAGAGAAGCACAGGGAGAGGCCTGGAGCGGGGCAGTGGCACTGCTCAGGGTCAGGAGGCTGGCGGCCTGGGGTCCAGACATGGGCCATTGGTCCCCCTACAGCTAATAGTGGTGGAAATGTGAGAGCCCAGTCATTGCTGGAGGCATTTAGCAGTTAATAGGAATTTTTCTGTATCTTCAAAGGGACTCACTATCTTACTAACCAGATAATAATCACCTGCTAATTTGTTTAGAGCTGGATGGTTTAAAATACATTATCTTTTTCTGTTTTCACAGTGGCTTGAGGTATTATCCTACCTCAGCTGTCTCATGAGTAAAACTGACGTAATAATACCTTGTAGGGGGCGCTGATTGGATAACTAGGAGAATGTGTCTAGTAAAATGCCTAGCACGTAGGAGGTGCTGAAATATATTATCACCTTTTGTGGTTGCTTTTTTTTTTTAATGTTGATGGTGAGATTCAGAGCTGCTGAGTACCAGTTGGTGGTTAAAAGTGTGGGCTCCAGCGCCAGATTGCTAGGTTCAAGCCAGCTCCACCATCTAGCCATTAAACCTTGGATGAGTCAGTTATTTACCCACATAAAGTCTCTTTCTTTAGGCAAAAAACAGATATAATATCTGAAGCCTTCCCATGTGCTTGTTAGGAGAATCAAATGAGATAATGCATGGAAAACTCTTAGCATTGTCCCTGGCATCTAATAATTCAATAATTATTAACAAATTCCATTAAATGTGAGTTGCTTAAAATCCCCCCAAATATCAAGTGGGTAAGCCAACACTATAATCTCACTCAGCACTCTTTCTGTGACACCAAGGCACAGTGATAATGGACGTTAATCAAAGGAAAAAGAGCTACCATTTATGGAGGGCCAGCTGCATTTCAGACACTGACATCATGACAAAGCACTTAGTAGGGACACGACAAGGCTGAGGGGCACTAGTAAGTACCGTCCTAAGGTCACAAAACAAATAAGTGGGGGTGGGTTGGGGGCGTCACACTGTCTGACCTCCGGTCCTACAGCTTCCTCCTAACAGAGGCATGCATCGGGATCACCAGAAGGCTTGTTAAAATCCAGATTCCAGGTCCCTCTCTCAGTTTTTGATTCAGCAGGCCTGAGGCAGGGCCCAAGAATTTGCATCTCTAACAAGCTCCCAGGTGATGTCCATGCTGCTGATCAGGGGACCACATCTAGAAGCCTTGGTCTGTACTGAGCTGCCTTTGCTGGATAGGATTCATTGTGACGAGAGAGAGAGCCGAGGTGCTCTAACATCTGCACAAACTCTGCCAACCTCTCAGGCTTCTAGGAGCCCCAGGGAGAGCCCAGGACTGCCCCGGGGCACATTCAAGAACTGTGTCTCTGTTAAGCTCCTCAGGGCCTCATGACACACTAACCACAGCCTTGTCAAACAGACAGACTTTTGTCAGGCACAGTCTATGACTTCAGAGGCAGCACTCCCAGTTGGGTGTTTTATTATTTATTCACTTGACAGGAAACATACATTTGGTTCTAGAAGCAACCATGTTAATGGCTTAACTAGTTGCCATTGGACAACAGAACTCCGGGTTCTCAGGAAGCCCCTGCATGGCCAACTGAGGACAGCTCAGCCACTACAGGGAAAAACCCTGCCCCAAAGAAGAGACTCGCTGCCAGGCCTTCCCCGGGGAGCCTCTGTCCCAAAGCCATACGGAGCCATGACATTCACGCATGTTGGGCAGCAGCAAAAACAACGGTCATGCTAGGAGGAACCGGTGTTTGGTCTTAAAGTCAGAGCGTACCAGACAATCTACATACATTACAAATATATAAATTAAGAGGTCTACATGTGTACAAAATCTTTCGAAGGGGACTTAATTTCATTTTATGTCATGCCAGGTGTTTGTCAGAAGCTTGAAAACAGAGGTGGTTTTCAGTGGAGCTGGTATTAAAAATAGAAAGTATTTACACATGGGCCCTGCTCCTCTCGTGCCCACCATGGAACCCTCTGGTGTTGTCAGGGCCTCTGGGCAACCGTAGCACCCCCACAGGTAAGCCATCTGCAGTCTGCATCTTCCGAGAGAGCAGGGGACTCACTCTGGGGCTCTTCTCCTGTGTCCCCATCTCGGCTTGGCGGCGCCTCCGAACCCAGGGGCTGCCGGAGGGAGTGACGCTGCTGTCAGAGGAATAATCCATGCACTTGCGAAAGATCTCAGGACTGGTGCTAG
Source organism: Rousettus aegyptiacus (assembly GCF_014176215.1). Taxonomy (NCBI): domain Eukaryota; kingdom Metazoa; phylum Chordata; class Mammalia; order Chiroptera; family Pteropodidae; genus Rousettus; species Rousettus aegyptiacus. The sequence continues at coordinate 85,090,915 of NW_023416306.1, read as the reverse complement.
AGTTCAGCCTGCCTTCCTCGGCCAGTGGGGATTTTCTGGAAATGCCTTTACGTTGAGCCAAGGGGCTGCTCCAAGGACTCGAGCACGGGGAGGCGTTTGGGCTCAGAAAAAGATTCTGGTGGCCAGAAGGGCTGAGCTTGCTGGTGACCACATGCCGCCGGCCAGCCATAGGGGATGTGGGATTGCTCTCGGGGTCAGAGGAGCTGTTAGCGGAAGATTCGTCACCCATATATTGAAGCTCCTCGACTCTCTTGTTCAGGGACTTGTTCAGATGGATACTCACACTGGGCTCCTCATCCTGGTTCCTGTCCTTGGGGAGTTTCTTTTTGGGTGGCTTCATACCGATCAGGACAGCTTTCATGTTCTCCTTGCCCTGAGACTCTGTGATCATGAACTCATGGGCTTTGATGGCCGCTTCGACCTCCTCAAACTCCACAATGGCACACTCTTGCGCCCCCACCTGGCTGTATCGGCTGCTGATCCTCCGGATATCAGGGGGCAGCTCTCTCCCAGGCTTGAGGATCCTCACCGAGGAGATGACACCAAAGGTTCCGAAGAGCTTGAGCAGGTGTTCCATCACCTTCTCCTGCACCCTGCCATTCTTCTGGGAGGTGCCCAGTGCCCATAATTTGGGGGATAGGTAGAGATCGTAGACCAGGAGCATCTTGCTGGGGAGGTTCTCGTTGGGGAAGAGCGGGACAGGGGTGGTTCTCCTCACCTTCCGGTGGTCCTCATTCAACTCGAGGGTCACCGAGTGCTTCAAGGCATACGCTGTGGTCCTCCAATCCCGTGTAAGGTGTTTCACCTAAAGAACACAAAGCAAATCTGAAATGACACCTAAGGTCCTTGTCACCCTGTGTCCTCTGCACTCTCCATCCTTCCTTTCCTTACCCCTGGAACGCTGGTGTGTAGAATCACACTTGGTGTGGCAGGCACTTAAAAATCTAGTGAATGAATGAACAAATGCACTTTCTATGACGTCAAGTGAGGCAGCACAGTGTAGGGCAGTGCTGTCTAACAGAACTTTTCATGGTGATGGAAATATTCTACCCTGCACAAGTTTAGGGGTTAAACCTGCAGGCTCTGGAACAAGGCTATTGAATTCACAAATGCATGGCTCACCTCCGACTGGCAGTGAGACCTGAAGAGTTATTTAACCTCTCAGCATCTCACCTTCCTCACCTGTAAAATGGAGATGTTAACAGTGCCTACCTCATAGAACTGCTGTGAAAATTAAATGAATATATATATATATATATATACACACACACACATATATGTCTATATCGACACCCATTATATATCTATAAAACTTATTACAGTGTCCAGCTCATGGTGAGTACTCAATAAATATTAGGTGCAAATATTACATTTTCTCATTGTGATAGGACTGAGAGATTTTTACATTTAAATGCTTTTCTGAAGTTGTATTTCTGCATTTCTGCATTTGATACAAAGAAAGCTCCAAAAGATCTTTCATATTTCATTGCACCATCTCCTGGAAATAATGTAGACTATTTCAACTGGAAATTAAACCCAACTTTGGCCTCGCAGAGGATGAAACTGTCCCCCTCCTCCCTTAGTGGAAAAATTGTGCATATCGATGTTGCAGTATGTGAAAGCTATATTTAAATCGTAAAACAGTAATTTTCGAGAGGCCACTTCCAGCAAAGGGAATGCCAGGGAGAGTGAGTCATCCCCCAAAAAACTGTGGAGGTGGGTGGGGTGGGTAGCATGAGCCAGGAATGGCGAGATCACCCCAAGTCGTCTGAGGCCAGGCCAAATCAGCTGCTCTGCAGAGGAACCCTGAGACCAAAACAGCAGTTCCCCAGGACTCAAGAAGGGAGGGCTCCCTGACCGGGCAGCCTGGGGAGGTGGGAGGGGGGCAGAATACCTTGGTGGAAATATCAGTAGTACAGGAAGGCTCCTGGGAAGAGCACTGTCCACTCTAGCCTGTGGCCTCCAGGTGAAATGGCCCAGACTTGGGCTTAGAGTATGGGAACCCACACACAGACTCAATAGGCCGATCACCATGACACACGCGAAGGGCAGAGAGGCTCTGGCAAGGACCCAACAATACCCCTCCAGAGCAAGGTCTGTAAGGCAATCTCAGTCACAGTATGAACATGCTAGGCCTGTGTCTGTGAGCCTTTAGAAGGAGTGGGCTTTGTACAATTACTAGAACTTGGCAAGATTTTCAGAAACTTTGTAATTTCTCTGTTACCTTTGTCAATAGGTTTTCTATTATGATTAGCAGGAAATCCTTTAAAAGGGCCTTTGCTCTCATTTTGGAGGTGTTGGGGCATCTGTGTCCACTCTGCGGTTGGTTTTCGACAGAGAAGTCCCCTCTTAAGTAGTGGCAATTTAAAAAGGACAGAAAATCAAGCTGACTCTTAGAGTCCCTGGGGAGAAAAACATGTAGGAGAAATGTGTAGGGCGAGTCCACTCGCTGCTTCATTTTGGGTGGCCCACGAACACTACACGTGAAGGCCCACTCACTGTTCTCTGTGCATGTGTGATATTGTGATTTCTAACAAGAAATATATATATATATTTGGTCTTCATCCCCCTTCCTGTCACTGCGCTCCTGAAACCTTTGTAATTTCCTAAGGGATAAGAGCACTAAGAGTATTTTTTGTTTTAAAGAAGTGACTCTCAGAGTTCTGGATGGCTTCTGAATGGGGGCTGGTCACCAGAAAGACCCAGCCATGATTAGAAGTTTGGAATTTCAGCCTCTACCACACACACACACACACACACACACACGCATGCACGCGCGCACACGCACATGCACGCACACACACACATTCTTCAGAGAGGAAGAGGAACTGGAAATGGAGTTAATAATTGATCATGTTTACATGAAGAAGCTTCCACAAAATCCCAGTAGCAGAGTTTGGAGAACCTCCACTTGGGTGAACACATCCACCTACCTGGAGTGTGATGTACCTCAACTCCACTAGGAGAGAAGCCCCTGTGCTTAGGACCCTTACAAATCTCATACTACGCATCTTTTCATCTGGCTATTCTTCTGTATCCTTAATCACATCCTTGAATAAATGTGTAAATGTAAGTAAGTGTTTCCCTTAGTTCTGAGAGCTATTCTAGCAAGTAACTGAATCCAAGGGGAAGAGGTCACATGAACCTCTGAATTGTAGCCAAGATGGACAGTGGTGAGTAACCCGGAGACCTACAACTTGAAATTGGCAGCTGAAGTGAGTGGCGGTCTCATGGGACTGAGCCCTTCTAGAATGCGATGCTCTCTCTAGATAGACAGTGTCAGAATTGAGTTAAATTGTAGGACACTCAGCTGGTGTCACAGAATTGCTTGGTGTGGGAACCCTCTCCTCCATATCTGGTGTCAGAAGTGTGACTATGACAATAGTGTGAGAGTAAAGGAGAAACACAGGAGGAAGAGTAGGTTTTTCATTTTACAACATAAAATGTCCCTTCTCCTCTCTATACCTTGAAAACTCCTACTCATCCTCCAAGACCCTACTTCTGGGAAGACTTCTCAACTCTCCAGGCAGAGTTAGTTGCTCTGATCAACCTGTCCCCAACAGAACCTTGTTCTTTCTTTTGTGGTACTGTAATCCTTCACTGATCGCTCTCCTTCACTGGCCTTTGTAAGGACAGGGGGAATGCCAAATTTATTTTGTATGTCCTGTGCCTAATGCAGTACTCAACATAGAGGATGAATATGTTTAATGAATAAATAAAAGGAAGAAAGTGACAGAAGAGGGCAGAGAATAGCAGGAGGTGAGGCAGAGAAGAGCTCTGAGGGAAAAGGGCTCCTCGGTGCTTCCTGACAAGGGCACAGGCAACTTGGCCAGGAGCCACTTGTTACACATCTTGTTATACAACAGGCCACGTAGTGCTTTTCCATTCTAGTAAACACACTTCCCCCAAGAGAGACACAGAGTTCTTACGCCAACTCGTCCGTCAGCTCTTCGAGAAGCAGGGCAAACACAGTCCAGTTGCTGGATGTGTACACAGCAGGAACATGCAGTCTGCCGCCCAGACGGCTGCAGTCATTAGATATCCCACATCTCCGACTATAGATGAGGGGGCTGGTATCGCACAGTAAAACGAAGGCTTTTTTGTTGGAATCTTGGAGAAGACTCATCTCCCAGGGTTCTAGGTACTCCTTCCTCCTCTTATTTATTCAACTTGACAAATGAAAAGACTAGATTTCATGTAATTCTAGGCTTGATAGGTGTCTTGCAAGGCCATTGAGTCTTTTTGTCCAGGCGTAGAATCCTCCTGGCCACTCACCTGCCTGGCAAGAGTGCCAGAACTCTACTAAAAATAAGCAATGTTATTTTGGCCGAGACCTGTGCCAACACCCAAAACCCTTTTAATAGTGTGGGAGAGCATTCCTAATAAGAACCCTAAATCCCTTCTCTTGATCCTTTATCTCATTTTCAGGCTTCAGAGGAAATAAAAATATTAGTCATTACATTTCAAGGGAGTAAAAGTTATTTAGACCTATAACCCAAAACACTCTTGAAATCCTTGAGGCAGCTTCTGAGAACGAAACCTCACCTTTTTGAAGGACGTGAGTAGCTTGACGCTCACGTATCCCAGCTTGTTCCTCCTCACGTGCTTTAGCAGAAAGGCATCCTTCTCCAGGTTTTCATCAGAGAAGTAGAATTCGATCTGATCCACTAGTTTCTTGATTAACTCCTCATCCGGGGGCTTCCACTCCTGTTCCAGGTCCTCACGCTCATTCTCACCTCCACTTGTCGTGGCACCACTAAGACCAGAAGGAGACACTGGGTGTTATAAGCTGAATTGTTTTCCTCTGGCTAGAATACAAAGAATGTGATCTCCTTTGGGAAAAGAGTCCTACAGATGTCATTAGTTAAAGTGAAGTCACTAATCCAGTACGACTAGTGTCTTTAAAAGGGGAAATCTGTAGACACACACACACACACACACACACACACACATGTGAAGGTGAAGGCAGAGATGGGGTGATGCAGAAGCCAAGAAACATCAAAAATTGCCAGCAAACCACCAGAAGTTAGGGGAGAAGCTGAGGACAGATCCTCTCCTAGCACCTTGAGAGGGAGCACTCCCCTGCTGACACATTGATTTCGGACTTCTGGCCTCTAGAACTTTGAGGCAATACATTTCTAGGCCCTTCGGTTTGTGGTACTTTGTTACAGTGGCCTTAGTGAACTGCACTGGGTCACACCTGAACTGGACTTCTCAAAGGGGTTGATCTTATGGACACAGGGGATAGATTTTGCCTCCAATAAGCTGAGAAATTGAGCTTTTGTTTTAACGAGGAGGGAGGATTATTGAAATAACAACACCCTCTACAAACATTTATGTTCTGCTCTGCCATTAACAGGTTGCTTTTCAGATACACTTATTCTTCCCTCCTCACTCCATCCTGCAAATCTCAATTTCTAGAAGAGAGTTTAGCAGAACAAAGTCCCAATTCTAGAGTTAGACTGCTTGGGTTTGAATCCCGACACCATCATTTATTAACTAAGTCAAATTAAGCAAGGAACTCCATTGCCACACCTCAGTTCCACAATCTGTAAATTGAGAATCATGATAGTCACTCTCTTGATAGAATTATTATGAAGATTAAATGAATATATGCAATATCCAGAAAAGTGCCTTGCATTCCCTTAGAGCTCAGTAAATGACAGATACATTTATTTGCTCACTTGTAAGAAGCAAATCTCGTTCAAACTCAAATTTTCCGTCTCCACAGCCAGCACACATAATACCTTCCAGGTTTTATTGGGACCTTGCCATGGAATCTGGACACATTCCCGTTAAGGGGCCTTCCGAATGAAACCCACACCCATCAGCAGCTCCACCAAGATGGACTTCCCCTCTCTGGGAATATTAGGACATGAGAATAAGCCAAAGAAATCCTGGGCAAAGCTTCTTTAAGAGGGCCAATATAACACAAAGAGGTTGTAAAAATTTTAAAACGATAAATGTTTAGGTAATTTGTGATTATCCACATCATAATGGATACCATTATTAAAAGTTATCAAAGGTGAGTTCTCTTTTGTATATTCAATTACCAAACTAAAGTACATATTATACAAATAGTATATATATTATTTTTTAAAAAATGAATGGGTTTAAAATTACTTCCAGAAAAAAAAAAAACTGTTTTTCTATGTGGCAGCTCGATGTCTAATAAATGACCACCAGACCCAGAGCTTTCTTTAACATGTTCTGAGCAGAGAGGGCAATGCCCAGACCCTGTTTGCCTAGAGCATCAGTGTGCTTCTACTCTGTTGCCTGGCTCCCAAGAGGGCTCAGAAAGTTCACAGCAGCATTATTCCCAATAGCGAAAGCACAAAAGCAACTCAAGAGTCCATCGATGGATGAATGAACAAACGAGTGAGGTATATACATACAGTGAAATATGTTTCAGCCTCAAAAAGAAAATTCTGACCCATGCTATGACATGGATGAAACTTGAGGACATTATGCTAAGTGAAATAAGCCAGTCAGGAAAGGGCGAATGTTGTGTAATTCCATTTACATGAGGTCCCTAGAATAGTCAAATTCACAGAGACAGAAAGTAAAGTGGTGGTTGATAGGGTTGGGGAGGGGTGAACAGGGAGTTATTAAATAATGAGTATGGAGTTTCAGGTGGGGAAGATGAAAAATTCTGGAGATGGATGGTGGTGATGGTTACACAATAATATGAATGTACTCATGCCACTGAACTGTAAACTTAAAAATGGATAAGATGACAAATTTTATGTTATGTATATTTTACCACAATTTTAAAAATTGTTTTAAAAGGAGGCTTCAGTCCAAAAAAGGTAGGCATGTTTGCATGTATACTATGTGTCCTTTATAAAGAAGCAAACAGTTAACATTTCCCTGGGATCGGGATTAAGCTCTTAAATAAAAAAATCAACCCATAAAAGAAAAAGGGTCAGGTTCAAAAGTAAAAGTACTGTAAACGATTATTGTAATAGTTTAAACCTGGAAAAGGCACATCCAAATATGCTCTTCAATTCCAGCAAAATTTTCACTGGCTCCAACACCCCCCGCCCCCCCCCCCCCAAAAAAAAGTGATTGCGGAAGAATCAAAATGAAAATAAAAAAAATATATTCTGTCAAGAGAGAGAAAAAAGAAATAAACCTATCTTATAATTTTTCAAATTTAGAAATAAATATAGGCACTAGTTAATTTTAAAAATGAAGTTTTAGTTACTTGCCTGTAGACAGTCCGGAAATGGTTTTTAAAATACCTAATGACCCAAGACAAATGTTTATGAAGGAAGAAAAATGGTCTGGGAGGCTAACTTTAAAAATATGTTTTTTAAAAAGTCTTCTTAAAATAGGATGATAACTAAACTAAGGGACTATATTAAGGCAGCCTACAGGTATAACAGGTCAAATGCAACTAAAACATTGGATAAGCTGAATATTTTAGAAGGTCTGTAAAAGATAACTGTGGCAGACAGTCTGACTCACTCAACATCTAATAGCGGATTCTTCCTCACTTGCCTTTCTTTACTATACAGGCTATAAAAAGAGAGAAGGGAAGGGAATGGAAGGGAAGGGAAGGGAAGGGAAGGGAAGGGAAGGGAAGGGAAGGGAAGGGAAGGGAAGGGAAGGGGAAAAAACTAAATATATACATTCCCAGCTTATCTTATAGGCAGTAGCCATTTGTCATGTTATGGCCAATAACACGCAAGTGAAAACTTTTTGGCTCTGCCCCTTCCCCTTTTTCTGTTTTGAGTGTAAATGTGATGGATCTGTAGTGGCTATTTTACTGCCATAAGGAACAACCAAGAGAATCAGCTTGGCCTGATTTATTGATATTGTTGAGCCGCTGAGCCAATTCCTATAACTGACTTCCTACAGATTTCTAATTATATGAGAAAGATAAAATTCTATTTGTTTAATTCACTTGCTAGTTAGGTTTTCTGTTACTTAGAGCCAAAGACTCTGATAGTAATACTATACTGAGAAAAGAAGTCTTCAAAACTTGCCAAAGGAAAATGTCAGTGAGACTATCAATGGAATGAAAAAGGAGAAGAAGATGGACAGAACGAATTTTCACTGTATTAGAGGAATTTTATATGCTAAATGGTAGTTAGAACATAAGTTGAATATACCAGATAAAATAACTGCAAATGCATAGGAAATTCTGAGCCAACCTGACAGAGACGCAATAAAAGCAGAGGATGGAGTAAGGTGTGTGATAATGACCAATGAAGAATTTCGGGAGGACTTAGGGATATTAGCAAAATGGTCTAACTTACTACAAATGGCTAGTATATCAGAGGTGACCAGATCATCAGAGGAATCAAGGGACCGCTAAGTCTAACACACAAACTAGAGCAGTTGATGCAATTATAAAAACTGTATTTGTAAAGGAATCAAACATAATGGAAGGCGATATAATTTTTCAATTTTGCCAGTGCCTATTCTAGAGCCTCCTGTTCTTCCCAAGGTCTGCCATGGAAAGATCTTACTGCCTGAAGATGACTCTATCTCAGACTTGATTAAGAAAAAGCAGCTCATCCAATCAGATTTGCCCAGAGCTCCTTTGTGCTCAGCCCTCCGTCCAAGCTTGTTCTGTGTCTGGACATCCACGAAAGATCCATTTGCCATATTTAGGGACCTTTTTTTCCATCTTGGTCCTCTTGCCCTAAGATGGGACACTCCTGACCACCTTCTTCTTGATATTCTTCTCCCTGGGCTTGTATGACTTACTCTTTTCTGATTCTTGTCCCCATTTAACTTCCCTTTGCCTCCTCTTTCTTTTTCCATTTCTAAATGTAGGTATTCCCCAAGGATCTCTCCTTAACTCTGGCAACCTCTACATTTCAGCTCCTGGTTAGTTCATCCAATTCAAATCTGCCTCTCCTCTCACCCCTCCATTCTTCCCTCACTCCTGAGCTCCAGTTCTCAATTCCTAACTGCCTTGCATACCTAACATTTTTAAAAATAAATTTATTTAGTTAGTTTCAAGTATACAGTACATTGGTTAGACATCTATAGTGTTCATAAAACAATCCCTCCGATTGCTCCCTCCCTCCCCTGGCCCTGTACTTAGCCATCATATTAATGCTAACTACATTCACTTTTCCATGCTCCCTGTGTCCATCTATCAACTACTAATTTGTACTTCTTTAACCCTTCACCTCATTCTCCCAGCCCCCTAACTCCCCTTCCCTCTGTGCATCGCCAAATTGTCCACTATATTTGTGAGTCTGTTTTTGATTAATTTATTTTGTTCCTTAGATACCACATATAAGTGAAATCATATGGTATCTATCTTTATCTGTCTGACTTATTTCACTCAGCATAATAACCTCTAGGTCCATCCATGTCATTGTGAATGGTAGGATTTCATTGTTTTTAATGGCTGAGTAATATTCCATTGTATATATTAATCATAATTTCTCTATCCAATCATCTGTTGATGAGCATTTAGGTTGCTTCCATATCTTGGCTATTGTAAATTGTGCTGCCATGAATATTGGAGTGCATAGATCTTTATGAATTATTGTTTTGGGTATTTTTTCGGATAAATACCCAGAAGTGCAATTGCTGGGTCAAAAGGTATATCCATTTTTAATTTTTTGAGGAACCTCTGTACTGTTTTTCATAGCAGCTGTATCAATCTGCAATCCCACAAGCAATGTATGAGGTTCCCTTTTTTTCCACATCCTCACCAACACTTACTGTTTTTTGACTTATTGATGATGGCCATTCTGACAGCTGTGAGGCGATATCTCATTTGTGGTTTTAATTTGCAGTTCTCTGATGATTAGTGGCCTTGAGCATCTTTTCATATGTCTGTTACCTAACATTTTGACTTCAAATTCACTATGTCCAGAATCAAACTAGCACCTTCTGAAGAACAAGATCTCCCAAGGGACATTCTATCTGAGAAGCTCATTTTCCTTTCACAGTCTCACAGTAAACAACCCATAGTGTGTTGAGTGGTGACTCTGTATCAGTTATTTGCACCCAGTGAGTGGATAGGCAGGTAGCAAGAGAGTCCAGAAGAGATAGGCAGTTCTGAGGAGGTGATGCAAAACCCTAAGCTAGTTCAGAGGTGAGCTTCTTGCATGCAGGGAACCCCTCCCTCTGCGTGGTGGCTGTCAGTAGCAACTGTGCATCTCCAAAGGGGAATCTTGGAAAAGCAGGAAAGCCTTTTTTATACCTGGAAGCATGCTGCACTGCTCCCTGGTTTGTGCAATAGGCTTTGAACAAAAAAAGATCTTATATCCTTTATGAACATTAAAGAAGTTTATATCTCTTAAATATGAAAATGGCAACTTTTTGTCAATTACAATAGTCCTGTAAAAACCATATATCATTCCTCCCAAAATGTCCCAACTACTTCCCTTATTCACCCATCTCTGCACTTAGGCACAAAAACCTAAGATGAATATTTTAGCCCCACATCATTCAGTTTATCAAGTGATTTTATTCTTCAGTGTCTCCCATCTGCTCTCTTTTCCATTCCAACTATTTTCATTACTTGCTCCATTGGACACTATTAATAGTTCATCAAAACTGAGTCTTCAAAAAGGAAAAAAAAGTGGCATAGATGGGAGAAGCTTTGTTTATGCCTTTTGCAATCATATCAAAGTTGTAAGAAACACAGAGCAAACAGCAAGCAGAGTCACTTGGGATCCAGATCAACAGAAGCACTACAACTAGGGAGAGAAATAAGAAATTACCCTGCAACAGTAGAAGGTAAGAGGGGACAGACAAGTGAGACTGCTGGTCTCTAATAGTTAAGTGGGATAGAGGCTGTAGTAGTGGCTGCTGGCAGCCGCAGATGCCTCTTAAAGGGGCTGTGTCTGCAAGTGGACTTTCGCGGTGACAGATCTGCTTGCTCTAAGTACCAGCACTAGGGTAGCCGCACACGGGGCACCAGGGACGTACAGGAGGACACTGAATTGTCAGAGTGAGGGCCAGAAGCAAGGCACTCTCCCAGGCAGCAGTGCTGGCGGTATCCATTTTTCCTTTGTTGAGCCCTCTCCCCTCCCAGAGCGCAGATGCAGCCCTGCCAGAGCTGAGATGTCATCAAACTGGATAAGAGAGGTTGCTTGTCCCAGAGGATTCCCTGAAACTCCACCTCCCCAAACTCATGGTCCTACCTAAGCCACATCTGGTTGTGTCTTCAGTGAGTCTGGTCTCCTTGCTAAGCAGTGCCCAGATGAACACTGGTGGCAGCTGGCCTCAGCTACTGGCATGGCCCCTTGAGGTAACTATAAGCACAGTGTCTGTGGATTGCTTATTCAGTCTTAACAGGTGGCCCCAGAGGGGCACAGGCTGTGGTTAAACTTGGCCTGCAGCTGAGCCCCTCTCAGGACTATGCCACTGGGCACCTACTACAAAAAGCCATTCTAATGAGACTGGGAGACTTAGGAGCTTTGATTAGTACACAGAAACAGACATGGAAAGGCAGCCAAAATGTGAAGACAAAGAAGCAGAAACCATAGGAGGGAATGGAACAGAGATCCAGGAATAATGGAGTCAAGAAATCTAACAGATGCAGAGTTCAAAGCATTAATTATAAAGATGCTCGATGAACTTAGGGGAAGTAAAGATGAACTCAGTGAGAACTTTAACAAAAAGATAAAAAACATAATAATGGAAATGGAAATTATAAAAGGGAACCAGTCAGAAATGAAGAATAAATTATCTGAGATGAAGAGTATATTAGAGGGAATCAACAGAGTGGATAAAGAAGATCGAACCACTGACATAGAGGATGGGGAAGCCAAGGACACTCAATCAGAATGGCAAGAAAAAAGAAACCAAGACTATAATAATAATAATTTAAAGAGCCTATGGGACACAGTTAAATGTAAAAATATCCGTGTCATTGGGGTACCTGAAGAAAAACAAGAAGTTAAAGAGCTATTTGAAGAAATAATGATAGACAACTTCCCTTACCTGGTGAAGGAAATAGACATACAACCCCAGGAAGCTCAGAGAGTCCCCAAAAAAAGGAACTCAAAGAGGCCCACATCAAGACACATCGTAATTAAAATGCCAAAGGTTAAATACAAAGATAGAATCTTAAAAGCAGCAAGAGAAAAGCAGTTAGTTACCTACAAGGGAGTACCCATAAGACTGGCAGCTGATTTCTCAAAATAAACTATGCAGGACAGAAGGGCTTGGCACAAGGTACTCATCATGATTAAAACCCAAGATCTACAATCAAGAATACTTTGTCAAAGCTATCATGTACTGTTGAAGGACAGATAAAGAGCTTCCCAGACAAAAATAAGTTAAAGGAATTCATCAACACCAAGCCAGTATTGCAGGAAATGTTGTAGGGACTTCTTTAAGAAGAAAAAACATGTATCAAAAATACGAATAAAGAATGGTAATAACTACATTTGTACCAACATGTACCTAGAATGGAAAAGAATTAAGTGCTTTAACCAAAAGATAGACTCACGATGCTGTATAACTGAAACTAATATATTATTGTATGCCAACTATAATTGAAAAAAAAAAACACCTCACTGAATTGTACAATGTAAACAAGCAACTAATTGTCTATTATATTTCAATAAAGCTGAAAAAAATGAATCTTCAAAATTAGAGTAATACATATACTTAGCAAAAACTAAAATAAAATACTAGAGAACTTACAAAGAAAACAATTCCCTGTTCCACCTCTCCCCCCTAGAGGGAACCTCTATGCAACTGTTTAGTTCTATGAGAGCTGCCTTACAGTCTCTACAACATGTGATCATAGCTCTGTTTCTCACTTGCCAGTATTCATCTTCTCTTATACAAGGATTTGGAATCACTCATCTCCCAGAGCCTCTTTTTTTAATTTTTAAAATTTTACATTATTTTTGGTTTTCCAATTAGCCTTCTGATTCTGTTGTTAAATAATATACTTAAAACTCTGTTTCTTATTCCACCAACATTAAATGATATTTCTCAATTCCTCACTATATATGATATATATATTATTACTCAACACTTTCCTTCACTTCTCTCATTTCCAACCTTTCAAATTCTATCAGATGCACCTTTATTTCATTTTGTCACAGTTCATAATATTTACATTCTATTCCATAATTAATTTTCTATGTTTTGTATATAGATAGATAGTAAAAGTTGAAAGTCAACCGGTTGTATGTTATTTTGATGACTATGTAAACAGTGTTCACTTCAGGGCGAAGGCATTCACTAAGATTACATATCTGTAAGTCCTATTAGTTGACTGACCTCCTGGATTGATCCTCTACATCTCCTATCTTTTCTTTCATACTGTCTTTACATTTGTCGTTGATTTGCATGGTAAGAGATTTCCTTGACATTATCTTCAAACTTTTCCTAGTGAATTTTTTAATTTCGGTGATTATTTATTCTCTAAGGACTCTTCTATATCTTCAGATTGTTCCTTTTTAAAGAGTATCTTGTTCTTACTTTGTGGATACAGCAATTTAAATTCTCTCTCAGGGTACTAAATGGAGTATATTTTTTTAGTCTTTTTGTTTCCAATAGTGTCACCTCTACACTCTGTGGGGTCATTTTTCCCACTTAACTTTCATGTCATTGACTTTCTTCATGCCGCTGGTAAATGGTTCATCTTTTCTTTATCAGGATTTTAAAAAATAAATTTATAATAGTTTTAGGTTTGCAGAAAAATTATAAAATAGTACAAAGAGTTCCCATGTATCCCACAATAGGTTTCTTCAATTATTAGTAGCTTACATTAGTAAGATACATTTAATAAGCTAATACCGATATATTATTATTATTAGATAAAGTTTATACTTTATTCAGATTTCCTTAGCTATTATCTAATGTCCTTTCTGTGTTTCAGGATCTCATCCAGGATGCCACATTACATTTAGTCATCATATCTCCCCAGGCTTCTCTTGGCTGTGGCGGTTTCTCAGAATTTCCTTGTTTTTGATGACCTTGACAGTGTGTGAAGAGTACTTGTTCAGGTATATTGTAGAATGTCCCTCATTTTGGATTTGTCTGATATTTTTCTCATGATTAGACTGGGGATATGGATTTTGGGGAGGACCACAGAAGTAAATTTCCATTTCACCACATCATAGCAAGGGTAGATACTTTCAATACGACTGGTCACTGTGGATGTTGACTCTGGTCACCTCGCTGAGGTAGTCTGTCTCCGCTGCAGAGTGACTCCCTTTTCTCCCTTTCCACACTGTTCATTTTGGAAGGAAGTCACTATATACAGCCTGCACTTGAGGAGTGGGAGTTATGCTCCACAGCTATTCATTTTGAAGAATGAAGGTCTGGGTTGCTTTTTCTTAATGGGTCATGTGGGTTCCCTCTACAGCTATATAGTACTATTGGTTTTCTTCTTAGGTGGCTCATATACATGGGTAGGGCATGCCAACTGGCAGGCTCCTGACCCTATGCCCCACTCCAATTGTATTTTGGGTTAAGTCTCTTCTGCTCTATGCCTTATTACATATTTTGAAGAAGAGCTATGTCACTGCTCTACTTTAATGATAATTTTAACAACAACAACAACAACAACAACAACGTTTCCTAGTTCATATTAAATAAAATTCACAGTCTTTAGCATTTTAGTCAGATTTATTTAAAATCTGGCTACAACCAGTTTCCACACTTGTTTCTATCTATTTCCTTTGAGATTTATTTGCTTCAAGCAAATAAAAAAGACTCATAGTTCTTTGTAAGGCTCATAGTTTCTGGACTCTATGCCTCTGTGCATGTTGTTCCCATCTCCTTGAATGCCCTGTCCCTGACTCTCAGGTCTAAATCCTAGCTACGCATCAAAGTCCATCTCAAAGTCAACTCTCTCAGGAAGAAAATCATTTCAACTTTCAACTAACACCGCCTATACTTGTTTCAGAACTACTTGTGTGCACGTCTTTTTAGTGCACTGAACTGTGTCTGGAGAGTAGGATTCATATTGGTTTCTTTCATTCTGGCACGAACCCAGAGCCTTGAACACTGTAAAAATTTTAAGAATATCATCAATATAAAGTGAATCATTTCCACAGGGCGAATCATGCCTATTAGGATTCTTTGAGACAGAAAGTATGGTTACTGGTGAATATCTTGTTAGTGACCTTTCAAGAGGACTTTAGAAAGGTTTTACATTTAAGTTTTACATATACATTATTGTTTCATTTTAAACAAAGCATTGCAAATTGGGAGCGGTGATGAGTTCTTTTGTAATAGTTATAAACCTGCTGGAAATGGAAATAAAGGGTAGAAATAAGGGGCCACGTTTCAAAACTGATGATTGAGCTCCACAGACTGTTCGAATATTTATAATCTTTATTAATAATTTGGAGTAATAAGTGCAGTGTAAAATCTCCAAGGCTGCTTTTCTCATTAAATCTCAAGCTAATGTGGATATGTTAATTGAGGGGTTAGACAAATGATACCTTAAACAAAGAAAGTATCCTAAAATGATGGAGTAATGTGACTTTCAACACAGGAAAGATTTCTTGGATTCATCTATCCTTGCAGATGGTCTAATTTGGTGCTTTGGCCACAAGACCAGGAAGAAGCTGGACAGCAACAAGACGGGTCTTAAACACAAAAGAGAAAACATCATTTATGAAAAACATTAGGGTCCGGTACCACTTGTATGAAGTTTCTTTTGCCTCGCCTCTAGATAAAGATAATGAATCTGAAAAGGTTCAAAAGGCAACCAAATTAATAATGCAATATAAAAACATGAGGGCAGATTCAAAAAATAAACTTTCTTTATAGAGGCAGACTGAAGACATAGATAAGTACATCTCCAACTTGGAACAGGCATCTTAGGAACAACTACAATCTGGATGCCACTAGCAGGGGCCACATTGTGTGTTTGTGTAGCTCACAGGTTCTTATATATTTATTACAGAGATCATGACCTGCCTTGTGACATGGTGTTCTGGCATATTTCCTAGGGCCTGGGAAAGGAGTACAATGTGTGGATGTCTCTGCAGATCTAAATAATGGTTTGTGGTGTGGAGCAGAGATAAGGTATACAAAATACTTCGTTTTATGTCTGGCACAAAATTGGCATTGATAAACGAGGCTTTCATTATCATCATCCAGATCAGGGAAATGATAGCTTGTGCAATGTCCCTAGAGATCATGGAGAGAGAGAAATCTAGATGTTTCTGTTTGTTAAGTGAGAAGTAGAGTACTCAGTGATTTTATTAATTGCACTAATATTTAATATTACAATTTTAAATCATTTTCATACATTGTAAGACAAAGTAAGCAAGTAAATAGGTCAATTTATTAGGAATCAAGATTTCCAGTGTAAAAAATAAAAGAAGTAAAGCAAAAGCCCTATAATATTAAATTTTAATTGTAATTATCAACATAAATTTATTTTTTAAAAATATATTTTCTAGTTATGTCCATCGAAAGGGCCTAAAAGCAATCATGTCCCAATAGAGATTAGCACTCTTAATTCTAACTCTTCGTTTCTAAATACATTCTCACTAGTATTTGAAAAAAACAACAACAGGGATTTCTGTGGAAATGGCAGAATCTCATGTTAGAGTAGGAGATAAACAAATTAAGCCTAGAATATCTAGAATCAGAAAGCAAGGAATTGCTCAAAGAAAGGGGAAATAATTAACCATGTCTGCTTGTCTCTTTAGTGAAAACTCTGCAAAGCTCTTTTAAAGAAGAATGACAACTAATAAATGGTCAAAGAATGATAAAATTAGAAAATCACCAATTCGTAATCCCCGGTGAATTGATTCAAGCAAGGATCATCAGAAGATGATAAAAACACTAGGCGAAAGGTCATTGGTGAAAGAATATTCACAAGCCCACACATATTACTTGTTAATTGCAATGGAGAGATAGCCTTAACCAAGAAGTCAAATTTAGCATCACTAATGGTGGATGCTGCCTAAGGTGATGCCATGAAAAGCCCATGGCATTGCCTAGGAAGTATTCCTGACAAAATGTTTAATCTGAATCTAATCGAGCCTTTAGTACTAAATTCCAGTTTATGGGAAATATCTGGTACAAAGGAGCAAGTTAAACTGGACAACGAGAACATTACTAGACCAATTCAAACTGTGAGACAATCAAGACATCTGGCCTCTTAGTTCTGAGATAGCAAATATTTTTTTAAAAAGTAATGTTCTAGATTTTAAAATTCCAAAGAGACATAATAAGCAAACACCTCGACTTGGATTGGATTCTGGTCTAAGGGGAAAAAGAAACAGCTATAAAACACAATATGGGACAATTTCAGGAAACCTAAATATGGAACTTGGCTATTAGATTACTTTAGGAATTATATTAGAGAATTATTGTTAATTTTCTTAGTTGCAATAATAGTGATATGGTTTTACAGGAGAATGCCATCATCAATAAAGCACTACAAAATGAAGTACTTATGGTATAAGTCTTATGTACGAGGTATTTTCAAATGGTTCAGGGAAAACCATACACACTACACGCCCAAACAAATATGGGAAAATATTGACAATTGTTAAGTCTCAATAATGGATACATATATGAATGCTCACGGTACTACTCTATCACATTTTATGTTTAAAATTTTTATGTTAAAAAAAAGAAAAGAATAAAAAGAAAGACACCTTTTTAGTGAACAAGATGTGAAGAAAAAACTAATGAACATTTGGAGGTTATAAAGATGTTTCCTTATTTCCATTTATCCCTTGTCCCCCGGGTATAAGCCAGATATTGGGCTAGGTACTGGCGATATGGAGAGGATTCAGGCAAGGTCACTGCCTTCAAGGATCTCACTCTCTAGTGGAGGAGAAACATACAAGTATTTCAACTCCATGGAGTGAGTGTGATGACAGAGACATGTATCTATTCAATATTTATAGAACACCCACTACGTGCCAGGTGCTGAGGATACGATGAGAACAGGGCAAACATGGTCCCTAAATTCACAGAGCTCATATTCTGGTGCGGGAGAGAGAACTCCAGAATTATAAATGTGGGTAAATGCTAGGCATAAAATGGACGGGGCTACAGCGACACAAAAGAGAAGAACCAAATCCAGCTTTGGGGTAAGGATGGGGTGGTAGGGAAGAGGCAGCGAAGCTTTTCAGTCTGACTAGAAATCAGTCAATCAGAACGACCTAGAAGTGTGACTGCAAAGGCACGTACATACAAACTTCACCTTGTGTTCAGGGACCCAGAGGGGGTCGGTTGTCTGGGAGTAGGAATTGTTAGGACAGGCAGGGTAGGGAACAATGAGCTGAGGGGATGATGTGGGTGGGTGCCACACCTCCCCAGGCAGATTTAGGAGCCTGGTCTTTCTACTGCAGGCTTTGAGAGCCGAGAAGTGCTCACTCAGGGTGGTGGCTGCTCCCATGCCAGGATGGGCCCGAACAGGGGACAGTGTGGATCTTGTTCTTGGCTGCATCTCCTTGTGCTCTGGATGTTTGCCTGCTGAGCTCTGTCGGCTCCACTACCCTGAAGAGCCCCAGGGATTTTCTGGGGTCAACTCTATGCCAGTGGGCAGCAGGAAATGCTTAACACTGAATGCTCTATGAGACTAAAGCCACTGAAGCTGGAAGAGAAAGGTGGCTCTGGAGGGAGAGAGTTGGGGGTGAGGATAAGCGGCCTACCAGAACTGAGGATCATATTCTCCTAGATCTCATAAGGGGTCTTTCCGGGCCCAAGAAATAAGTAGAACTTTAATCCCTGCTAATGGTACAGTCTCAAAACTTATCCCCCAGGATAGGGGATA
The DNA here is from genome assembly GCF_014176215.1 of Rousettus aegyptiacus. NCBI lineage: Eukaryota > Metazoa > Chordata > Mammalia > Chiroptera > Pteropodidae > Rousettus > Rousettus aegyptiacus. The sequence continues at coordinate 85,072,215 of NW_023416306.1, read as the reverse complement.
TCTTTTTGCCAGTCATGAGCACAAGAAGAAGGGAAAAAAAAGGCAGAAGGATAAATCACTAGGGGCTATTACACATGACTTCTAAAATTATTCTACTAGGTGGCTGCCTTCTCAAGACTGAGATGCCAGTGACTCTGGATTCATTCTTTATATGCTCTCAACACTCTGCACAGAGCTGAATGAATGAATCAGGCTTTACAGTATATGAAGTGTTAATATATCTACTGTCTCATCTGCTGTGGCACAGCTTTCCTGCTCTAAACTGTTGGGCTGTATTTTCCTCCTCGAATACCGCTGTCTCCACTGAACTGCCCTGAATCTTTGGGTCCCTAAATCCATACCCTTTCCACTGGAAAAGGGTCAGCCAGTGATGAGGGTCAGCCAGCTCTGGCCTCAGTCTCCTTATGACCTTGAGTTTTCTTCCAATGAAGGAGATATATGCCTGATACAGAATAATTCCACAGAGTCCTGACAGCTGAAAGCATGTGCAGAGTCCCAGGGCCCAGAGGCCAGGTTAGACAGGTGGCTTCTTGTGCCATACCCGGTTCCAGATCACCCATCACCCAGGAACTCAACGCCGAGGCAGCAAGATGATGATGCAAGAATAGAAGTCAGATGCAGAAGGCTGGATGAAAATGGGAATCCCCAAGCAGGGGAGGACGCAGGCACAGCCCTGGAGTGATCCCAAATCAGGGCAAGAAAGCTCTCTACACCATGAAACCAGTCCTCCTGGGATCCCCCAGCGACAAGTGTCAGCTGTGCCTGGCCTGCCCCCAAGCAGAGACTGAGGAAGCCTTTCGGACTGATAAGCAGAGAGGCCAGTGAGGGCTAGGTGGGACCACGGGGACTGGGATGGATTGGGGTTGGGGCGCAGCCTCGGAGCTGAAGACCAGGCTGCGCTGGGCTTTTCGGGGGGGTCTTTGGGTGAGCTCCCGCAAGGAGAGGCTCCTCCTGGGGAGGACAGGGCGAGGATAGCCCAGAAAAGACTTCCGCCTAGGTTCCAGTGCATGCCCACGTCCAGGGCCCTCAGGTCCCCGCCGCCAGCCCCAGGAGGGAGCCTTGGCGGGGTTACAAAGCTGTGGACCGGGGCACCAACGACTGTCACGAGCCGGTTCTGACACCGCGAGACGGCCCAGAGCAGCGTCCCCGGCGGCGGGGCTGACCCCGAGCGCTGGGCTGTCATCCGCGACCCGTTCGCTGGGACCCGGGGGTCGGCGGCTCCCACTCGGCCGGGCGCGCCGCCGCGCCTGCCTACCTGTGCCCGCGGCTCGGCTCCTCCTCGCTGGCGCTGCCCCAGCCGGGGCTGAGATACCGAGCCGGGTCCCCCGCGCCCAGCGCCTCCGCGCCCTCCTCTTCGTCCTCCAGCTCCTCCGTGTCCTCAGCCTCCTGGATGGCGACGCGGATCTGCACCGCGGTTTCGGGCCCGGGCAGAGCCTCTTCGCTGGGGTGGGCCATGGCTCTCGGGCCGGCCGGGACTAGGGCGCCGCGGGTCCCCGCGCGGCGAGGCCGAGCCAGGCGGGCGGAGGCGGCCGGGGAGGGACGGGGGTCGCGGCGCCCCGCCCCGCGCTGCAGCCGCCGCCGCTCCGGCCGCTAGCGGAGAGCAAGCGCGGGCTGGGCCGCGAAGGGGGAAGAGGGAAGGGGGGCGACTTCCTCTGCTCTCCTCCTGCAGAGGCCTGTCCCGGAACGATTCCCGGACCCCCAAGCCTTGCAGTGCGCGCCCTCTGCTCACCGGGCCCAACCCGGAGGGGAGGAGCCAGGGCTCCGGCCTCCAGCGTGCTCCTTTCGCGGCTGCTCGGAGGAGTGGAGGGACGCAGCACATCTTCTCATTTTGTAGATGACTCTGGGGGTGAGGCATAGGCAGCAACTTAAGGGGCTTCGGTGGCTCCTGCATGTCTTCCCCGCTGACCTGCCAAGATGACGGAAATCTCCGCCTTTAGTCTCTCTGGTATGTATAACCGCCCTAGACGCCCTAGACTGTGCGTCCTGCGAGGTAGGAACTTGGTGCCTGTCATGTAATATACCGGTGTTTCTCAAAGTGTGGCCCCCAGACCAGCAGCACCAGCCTTACCTGGAAACTGGTTAGGAAAGGAAATTCTCAGGGCCCGTCCAGACCTCCTGAATCAGAATCTATGATTTAGAACTTTGCCTTTTAACAAGACCTCCAAATGATGCTGAAGTTCGCTGAAGTTTGAAAGCCACCGTCCTATATTGCTTAGAATATGCCCTGAACATAGTGAGCATTCAAGCACTTGTTGAATGAATAAAGGGAGCTATTGAAATGCCAGCATGTTCGAAAACCCTGCCACCTTTCCACATTTAGCATTAAATGAGTTCCATCTCAACCCTGTGACCCAGAAACTAGGGACAGAGTCACAGAAATGAGTAAAACCTGAATCCACTTTCAGGAAGCTCTTAATTTAGTGCCTTAAACAGAATTTATCGTGTTAATTTTCCACAATAGGACTCCAAAAGAACAGAACCCTGGACCAATACATTTTGATACAGAGAAGCAAGATAGGAGAGGTCCAATGTCTCTAGGAAAACAGTTCCTTTGTACAAGAACACCATATATGGGGCCCTGGGTGTCTGGGCTGGGGCCAAAAGAGACCCAGGGGCGCAGGAGAGACAACCCTGCTTTTTTAAGGTGTCAGTGAAATCTGCATCCATTTCTTTGTCATATCTGTTTTTTGATAGAAAAGGCCTTAGAATGTATAAGTAAGTGAAGGAAGAGAGAGACCCTTGGTGTTCTTCACCAGAATAGCTCACATCCCTGGGTCTAAGCTACTGGAAAGAAGAGGCAAGAAGTGGAGAGAATCTTTTCCACGCGAGCGCTGCCCCACTCCAGGGTTATAGGGCTTATAGAACCTCTACCCACCTGGTCCACTCCCATGATAAGGATCAAAAGGAGAGAGATTTGTAGCCCTCCTCCACACCTCCAGATCTGATAACTTTAGTTCCTGAACTTCACAAAGCAATATACATTCTTTCATTTAAACCATCCTGTGTGGCAAAGACAGAGGGTTATTATACTTCCCCATGATAATGGCTCACATTTGTACTAGGTTTTACAGTTTATGAATAATTCATGCAAACATTACCTCAAAGTTTCCAGGTGCCTGATTATAGAGTTCCCTCAGGACTTTTCTAAAAATATAGATTCCTAGAAACCCATAGTTTGAGAATTGGCAGTTGGTGAATGAATCTGGTCTGCAGAAATGTTTATTTGGTTAGAGTTTTAGGGGGAAAATGAGTTTTATATCCTTAGATTCAAATACATTTGCCTATGCTGATTCTGATTTTATTTATTTATTTATTTATTTATTCCCGACTCCTTATAAAAGAATTTTGAATCTAGAGAATATGTCAGATATCATCCAGCCCCAAGCTTTTCCCATTAAGGAATGAGTACCCTCAAGAGTACAAAATCCCCTTCTGCCACATATATATATATATAATTTTTTAAACAACTTGGAATATACTGTGGAATCAAATACAAAATTTGCATGGAATTTTTAAGGCAGCTTCACATTTCATTTGATTAGTCCTACCCACACACCCCATCATTTGTGTCATTGGTGAAGAAACCAGGCCTTTTAAAGGATCCATCTGGTTTCCTGCTCCTTCTTTCACTGTTATATGGCTGCAGAATTAGGGCAGTCCCATCCAGGCCCGTGTTGAGCATCATTTCAGGGAGTTTGCATCTGCATTGAGATGATTAGCAAAGTCTCCTTCAACAAAATCATGACCTCAGTTTGGAGCTGGCAGCAGTCCCTTTTTCTGGAATCTTAAGGACTTATTTTTATAATAAAGTCAAACTGGGAAATAGCTTTTTCCCAGTGCTTCTGAGGATAAAACAAAATAAAACACATTGACAAGGCATTAGGATAGACTGAGGTTAAGTTGAAGTAAAAACTCAGCTCTGGAAAACCTTTCCAGTATGTAAAAGGTTGTTGTTTTGGAATCATTCAGAAATATTTTAAAGTGTCCCTGACACTAGAGGTGGAAATCAAGGACTTAGAATAAGATATTAATGTGGAAAATTTTGGAGTGGACTAAGTGTCTAAGGCAAGAATTGATAATATGGGGGTAGGGGTTCAGTAAAGACTCTGCGTTTGATTATAGTATATAAAAGGGGGAATTTTATTTACTTTTTAAATCATCTGTTTAATCATGTAACAAATACCAGGCCCTGTACTGGCCTCAATTTTGTAAAATGACTAAGACAAGATCTGCAAATACCAGGAAACGGAGAGAGCCTGGAAAAGATAGCCTTCAATAATAATAATGTCTACTGCAACAAATGCTAGAGCAGAAATCTGTACAGAGAGGCACAGCCAGTGAAAACATCACCAAGGATGTCTTGAAGCTTATGAGAAAAGCTCCCACACAAGCAGTAGAGTGTAGTGGAAAAATCACTTGCTCTGATGTCAAAGAGACCTGGATTCAGACACTAGCCTTGCCACATCTTAGCTACATGACCTTTCTGGTGTTGCGCTTTCTTAACTGTAAAATGGTTCGAATGATCCTTACCTCATCAAGTTGAGGATATAGATCAAATTAGATAATTTGTGGAAAATGTCTAACACAGCACCTGGCCCAGATTAGATGCTTAGTATATGCTAGTGTATATTATGATTTGGTCTTCTAAGTAGCTGCATACCAGGAAAATCTTAGCCTGAATTAAAAACACAAACATTCTGGTTGCTGATATGTATTTTCCTCCACTGGAAATTGTAAGTTGAGGTAGCCTTTCAGAGACAACTTAATTCTGAAAACATTAACAAAACAGAGGACATCCCTGGGCAGGAAATCAACCTTCCTATAATTCATTTCTAGCTTCAGTAAGAACTAGGATACTCATTCATAGGTATGAGGTGTTTTATGAGACTTGCCCATCAATATGCAATTTCCCTTGTTTAATAATATCAATCTCCAGGATCCAGTTATCCCACTTTTGGGCATTTATTCAAACAAATCCAAAACACTACTTCAAAGAGACATGCGAAACAGTATGTTCATTGCGGCATTGTTTACAATAGCAAGATATGGAGGCAACCTATGTGTCCATCAATAGATGAATGGATAAAGAAGAGGTATATATATACATACACAGATACACACACAATGGACTATTACTCAGTCACAAAAAGAATGAAATCCTGCCATCTGCAACAGTATGGATGAACCTAGAAGGTATTGTGCTGAATGGAGTAAGTCAGACAGCAAAAGACAAATGTCATATGATTTCACTTATATATGAAATTTAAAGAAGAAAATAAACTACCAAACAAAAAAGAATAAACTCATAGATACAGAGAACATTTTGATGGCTGCCAGTTGAAAGGAAGGTTTGGGAGATGAGTGAAAAAGGGGAAGGGATTAAGAAGTACAAATTGGTAGTTATAAAATAGTCGAGGAGATATAAAGAATAGCATAAGGAATACAGTCAATAATATTGTAATAACTGTGTATGGTGTCAGATGGGTACTAGATTTATCTGGGCGATCACTTCATAAGTTATATATGTATATACATATATATGTCTAATCACTACATTGTACAACTGAAATTAATATAATGCATGTCAACCATTATTGAAAAATTAAAAAATTATTAAAAAATGATATCCCCAGAAATAAATCCACATCTATACACTCATTTAATATATGACAAAGGAGACAAGAATATACAATGGGTTAAAGGCAATCTCTTCAATAAATGGTGTTGGGAAAATTGGACAGATATATACGAAAAAATGAAAGTGGGCCACCTTCTTACACCATATACAAGAATAGATTCAAAGTGCATTAAAGACTTAAATATAAGGTCTGAAACCATAAAACTTCTAGAAGGCAGTAAACTCTCTTATATTACTACTAGTAATTTCTTTTTGGATATGTCTCCTTGGGCAAGGGTAACAAAAGAAAAAATAAACAAATGGGACTACATCAAACTAAAAGTTTTTGCACACCAAAGGAAACCATCAACAGAATGAAAAGACAACCTACTCAATGGAAGAAGATATTCGCTTATGATACATCTGATAAGGGGTTAATGTCCAAAATATATAAAGAACTCATACAACTCAACAACAATAACAAAGAAAAATCCAATGGAAAAATGGGCAGGAGACCTGAATAGATATTTCTCCAAAGAGGAAATACGGATGGCCAATAGACATATGAAAAGATGCTCAAGGTCACTAATCATCAGAGAAATGCAAATTAAAACCACAAATGAGATATCACTTGACACCTGTCAGAATGGCTATCATCAATAAATCAAAAAACAAGTGTTAACAAGGATGTGGAGAAAGGGGAGATTGCAAATTGGTACAGCCGCTATGGAAAATAGTCTGGAGGGTCCTCAAAAAATTAAAAATGTGTCTATCTACCTTTTGACCCAGCAATTGCACTCCTGGGTATTTATTCAAAGAAAACCAAAAAACTAATTCGTAAAGATCAATGCATCCTTATGTTCATGTCAGCACTAGTCACAATAGCTAAGATATGAAAACAACCTAAATGCCCATCAAGAGATGATTGGATAAGAACTTATGCTTCATGTATACAATGGAATATTACTCGGCCACAAAAAAAATGAAGTCCTACCATTTACAACAACATGGGTGGACTTAGACGCTATTATGCTGAGCAAAATAAGTCAGACAAAGACAAATACCAGATGATTTCACTTATATATGGAATCTAAAGAACAAAAAGAACAAACACAGACTCACAAATACATAGGATGGTCTGGTGACTGCCAATGGGGAGGGGGATTGGGGAGCTGGGAGAAAGGGGCAAAGGGCTAAAGAAGTACAAATTAGTAGTTGAGAGATGGTGACAGGGATGGGAGCATGACATAGGGAATACAGTCAGCAGTAACGTAATTGCTAGATGTAGAGCCAGAAGGAAGGTAGAGTAATCAGAGGGTTAGTTTCATACACTATATACATGTCTAACCAATGTGCTGCATACTTGAAACTAATAATTAAATAAAATGCTTTAAAAAAATGATATCAATCCCCTGTTTTAGATGGATATATAACCATCTAATTAGAGGTTACATTTATCAGCACACTTTGAATATTGTTATAACCATATGACTAAATTCTAGCCAATAAGATGTGAGCAAAATGTTTTCTCCCACTTCTGGGCTGTGCTTCTGGAAATGCAGATGTTCTTCCTTGGCCTTTTTCACTGCCTGTTGGCTAGAGCAGCATTATTGGACCGAGTGATGGAAGCCACATGTTAAAGATGTCAGAGCCAACAAAAAAGCTCTGGACTTGTTTAGTGGGCCATCATCTGGACCATAATTTGAGAAAAAACAAAGAAACTCACAGCTTGTTCGATCGCATATTTTGAGATCTTTCTTAAGCCTCTTAGCCTATATCCTCATCCTTGAGAATTTAGTAAGACTGAATGGGATAACATATGGAAGCACCTAGTTCAGAGCCCAGAACAAAGTAGCCACTTAGTCAATTGGTGTTGGAGTTGAATTTTTAAAATTTGAAAATGTAATAATGTGTATTGCATGAGAAAAGTATTTAAATTGTGTGGTAAAAAAGATGCAGGATTCAAAAAAGAATAGAATATGGTCTCTCTAAAAACTCACATTCTAATAGGAGAATTAGATTCTGTATTTCTTCTTCTAACTTCTCCGCAGCGTTATTAGAAATCAACCATTGCTACAAATGGCAAAAACAGTGGGGACTTCACAAAAGGCTCTCAGCTATTCTCTCCTACTTCCCGAAATTTGAGGTTCCTTCCCACCAAGGAAGCTACAACATCCCAAGTTGAATTCCCACCATTTAAAAATAACAACTCACTGTTATAACATTTATTTCTTTGTGGCACAGTAGCAGATTGTGTTGGTACGTATTTCAGAGAGAGTATTTAAGTTTCGCACGCCATTTATACCTTGTGGAAGTCTAGTTTATCAAACTGATGAGGTACATGAGACTTTAAAAATAGATGAATTTTATCTGGGGGGAAGGAAGTTAAAGGAGCACTGGGTTTAGGAGAGTGTTCAGAAATTGCAGGGGTAACAGTGACTGGCAAAGATGCCAAGAAGCACAAGCAAAAGTTTTCATTCATTAATTGAGAAAAAAACCTGAGGGACTTGTACACAAAGCTAGACCACACAGAAAAAGAGAGCCAGCTTTGTTCTCCAGTGAGAAAGATGAGGCCCTTCCTAGTCCTCCAATCTCTAGGAAGGTACACAGTGGTCCCCATGCTTCTGATCAGGGCAAGGGCTCTATCGGGTCAGAGATTTTGCACATTAAATCATCTGGGGAGCTTTTAAAATGTTTAATGCTGAGGCTGCACCTCTATTCAATTAAGTTTTAGGGGTGAGACCCAGGCATCGGAATCTTTCAAAGCTCTCAAAGTGATTCCAGTTTGTGGCAAAGGTTAATAATATGTGTTAGCTGTTTCAAGCTCATATTCTCCAGACCCCTCCCAACAGGTCTAGAAACTGGTTACTGGCTCACCTGACATCCAGGAGCAAATAACCAGCACAGTTCAATCCCAATATTTTCCTAGAATTTGCTGAGAGATTGGGTGACTTCAAGATGAATTTCTTAGTTGCACTATCTCTTAGGAGGAACAGGCTTCAGACCAGGTTACTGCAAAGAGTTGTGCAGGTTGTGCACAGCACATGGATGCCTGCCAAAGGAGATGAAGGGGTTGAAATTACAGCCTAAACTCTGCTTACCAAATCATAACCCTGACCTTGGACTTGGTGCAACTAGGAGAAGAGGTGCCTATTTCTAATTTTCACAAAGGAGCTAAAGGGCTAATAGTGTCCCTGGTTCAGGCCTGCCTTGAGACAGAAGCAAAGGGAGATTTCAAAACCATCTGCATCAAAATTACCTGGGATCTTATTAAAACACAGATACTTGGGCTCTCACGCCAGACCTAATGAGTCAGATCTCTGGGGATGGGGCCTAGAAATCTGTTTGTTAACAATATCTCAAGTGATTTTCATCAAGCTGAAGTTTGGTGACCACTGGCCTAGGGTATGGGATGGTCTTTCAATAAAAATAAGTTGAAGACCTTCTACATGATAGGCCCGGGCCACCTTTCGGTAGTACAAGAATAAGACCCCATCCCTTCCTCAAGCACCCTGAGCTACTGGGAGACACAGATGAAAACTGTGGGTCTCGGGAGTCCAAGCTATGACCACTGCTGGGGTTCAGATGGGTCTGGCACATTCAGAGAACCAGCGAGCAGACCCAGAGATATCTACAGGAGGGATTGAAGCTCCTCCCAGGAACAGTGTCATCCCAGTGGGTAGGAGCCAGGCACCACAAGCCCGAACACTAACAAAGCCTCTATTATCAGAAAGGAGGAGTGATTTGGAGGACAGCTTAGTGTATGATATGTGTTTGCTTGTAGACCAAAGCCCCAATGCCTAAACCCTGTTTATGTCCTATGGTTATATATCTGAGTCCCAGGGAAAGCTGGGAGCTTGTGCACTAAAACTGAAAAAACAGTTTCCCTGTAATATATGTAAACTCTTTGAGCAGAGGGAATATGACGTCAGGACCCCATCAGTTGAGCATACACCCTAAAGGGTGTGTATGCTCTTTGCCACTGGACAGAACAATAGCTCACAGCTTTGGCACCTCCTGTGTTCCTCCTTGGCTGCAGGGGGAGCCTGTGGTGCCTGGTGGACACAGCTGTGCCCAGGTGAGGGGGCACTAACAGAGAGGTGCTGGGGCAGCAGAGGAGGGACCACCTGCAGGCACCAGGTGAAGACAGCTAGAATTGTCTATGAACACAAGAGACCCACAGATACTTGGAGAGTGTTTTTTTGGGGGTGGGGAGGCTAGGGTCAGGTATTAATGGCATTAGTAGGTGAGAGGGGGCCAGTGGTAGGAGCCCTAAAAACACGGGTAACAGACTCAGAAGATTTTGGCTTCATTTCTTATCCCTTTTTCAGTGAGGATGTTGCGCCTAAACAGGGTATTTTCTAAGTTGTAGACCAGACCACTTGAAGGGTCCCTGAGGTGTGAGCACTGGGATGGGGCAAAGCGTTGAGACAGAATAACCCTAGATTTCCTAAGAGGGAGAAAATGAAGAGGAGAAAGTCATTTCTGCAATTTCCTTTGCCCCTGCCCACCACGATCTCATGTTACCCTGGCCCTCTCTCTCTTTGCTCCAGCCATGCAGATCTTCTCTATGCTCCAAGACAACAGTCTCTTTAGCTTCTTATCCCTTAAACATGCCGTTTTGGATGCTTAAAATGCTTATTTTCTCACTTTATCTGGCCAACTCTTACTAATCTTTCAGGTTTCAGCCAAAATGTCACTCACCCCGGTGGACCTTTCTGGTGGGCCAATTTAGTAGTGCAGAAGACATTAAATACAGTCCATAAACTCAGATGTGGAGAAAATGTAACTTTTTGGGGTGATGGAAACTGAATCTCAGTTTTAGTTTGGGTTCAAACAATAACTTGTACTTGGATCAAAATTCCAGGCATCTGGTCACTAGTCATCTGTTTGCCCAGGAATCTATCTATTAAGATAGATAGAAGATGTCTGTACCAACAGTCAGGGGCTTTCTTGGCTGTTCCAATACCAAGTTTGCGCTTCAATGCCAAGTTTGGGGCGTGGGGATTTTTACTAGGCTCTCTGTGATCCCATGTGCCTGGATCTAATATGCAATTATTTTCCTCCTTGTTTCTCTTACTTCCATTCTGGAGGAATTATTTTCTGGTTCAGGGAGAAGTTGCTCTTATCTCAAACCCTATTCTGCTCGATGGTTGCTGAATTATTTCCCAAAATTATTTCCCAAAATATTGTTCTTTCACTTTGAAAGAATAATAGGAATGAATATCCTCATAAATTTTGTTAGATTAAAAAATTGTTAAAATTTTGCCAGTATTGTTTCCTCACCTCTAAGTATTCCAGCCTAAATCTTCTGATGATAAGAGCATTCACATACATAACCACAACATGGCCACATCTAACAAAATTATTTAATATCTAATTCATATTTGAATTCCCCCCACATGTTCTATTCCAATAATTTTTTATGCTTAAAAACAAAAACCAGGATCTAGTTAAGAGCCATACATTGCATTTTCTCTTTATATCTTACTCTATTTTAATCTAGAACATTTCCTCCTGTTTTTATGTTGTTGTTGCTTCATGATGCTGACTTTTGAAGGATTCATGTCAGCTTTCCTAAAAGACTCAGAGTTTGGAAACAAAAGCCAAAGAACTCTTCTCCAAGCTTTCCTTGAGGCAAGAAGTTTAATAACCAACCTATACTGGTTTCCTCAGAATTGAGGGTTTCCTTGACCAAAGGAATTTTAGTGTCAGAAGCAAAGAAAAGTCTTGAACAAACCAGGCTAAATTTGTTACCCTCAAGGAAAAGAGACACAGAATTGGATATTTGCTTGAATGGTTGCAAGGCACAGGTTAAGATTCTAAAAACAAAAAACAAACAAACAAAAAACCCAGCCACACTTGATCAATAAATGCTTTCCTAGCACCCTGTGATTACTTTTTGCAACACTCATCATATTTTTGACTCCATTTAGTGTCTAAATTTTCCAATAATCAGTAAACTCCATGAAGGCAGGGATATGTATGTTTTCTCATTACTCTAATCCTCATAGTTCTCATACATATCAAATCTTTATTAAATATTTATCTAATGAAGAAATAATTTAATGATTTCAGGTATTACAAAATTGAATGTATAAAGTAAAACTTGGCATCTATTTTCTGAATGCCTAGATAAGAAATCTTTAAACAGTAAGACTGTAGTCCTGGTTGGTAATCTCGATACCTCTAATCACTGAATGTTAATCGATTATGCTGCCACATAGAAAGCTTAATGAGCATCTGGTGTGATTGTCTCGGCCATCCAGCAAGGTTCTGGATGGTTTAAGTAATCTTCAAGATCAAATTCAGACCTTAGCTTCTAAGTCCTCAGAGGCTTAGTTCAATGAGGGGATAGATAAGGGTAGAGTGTATCTGAGAATCTGGAGCCACTTAACTCATCGGCTAAGCAGCACTGGCCCATATGCCAGAGTCCTAAGGAAATCAATTACACTACAAGAAAATGCAATTAAATCAGGTAGAAATTAAAATAATAATTCTACTCAGTCCTTGTCCCACTCTCCAGATTTGAACCCCTCTGAGCCATTAAGTGATTTGTATTTGAGAGGCCAGGAAGGAGGGGCTGGGATTGGAAGGTCATTGAAATATGGCGTAATTCCAGACCTAGCTTGAACTTCGCATTGGCTCAACGTCAAGTCTGGCCTTTGGGAAGTCTTCTGAACTGGGGATTTGGTAACAGTCTTGAAGTAGCATTGGGTACCTGATTGTAGAGGATTCAGTTGGAGGCTGATGTGGGCTGGGGTCTTGAAGGGCCCAGTGCCTAGGTCTGGCAAGGGTCCAAGAGGAAGACACCACATTTCAATGTATGCTCTCTAGTTTCTTTCTCCATCCTGGGCTAATTCATAAAGGGCAGTAATATTTACTTCAGATGCTCAGAGAAAAGGGTTTCACAGTCACTACGAAGTAGCAAAGAAAGACTTGATAGACAAGAGCATTTAGAAAAGAACTTCCTAACTGTGAAGAAATTTTGAAAATACGTGGTGAGATATTGTCTTTTATCCTGAGCATCAACAGAGTACTTTTTGTGTCCTTCACGCTAGGGTGGGGGACTGAGATAGTGAAAAGACACCCAAATATTGTAAAGGAGATAAAGGAAATGACCATTCATGAAACAATTCCCGTGTGCCATGTACATGACCTCATTTCATCTTTGCAGCAGTCGCAATGAGGTATTGTTTAAGGAAACAGGTTTAACAAAATCAAATGACTCGTTAAAGGTTATATGACTAGGATGTGGCAGAGTATGAATTGATACCTGTGCTGTCTGACTCCAAATCTACCCCTTTCCCACTATACCGCACTGCGTTCTTCTGGAGATGCAATAGGACTGAGGCCTAAAAGCCTGAAAAGTGGGAGCATTATTAAATCCAGGTGAAGAACACAATCTTTGCTGCCACGCTATTTGAAGGGCATTGGAAAGATGTTTTTGCTCCCCAATTTTCTCTTCCACATCCACCACGCTCCCTAAAATGCATTGTTTTGAGAGGACTATTGGGGTCATGCCTCTCATAGCCATTCTAAATGAACCAGTCTAATCCAGAAGTGATGGGGCGAGGTCCTCTGTACTGGCCTCTCTGTCACCTCCATTCTGATATATTCCAGATGCTCTAGCAGCTCCATTTCTCAGTATTAGCTGTGAACTTGAGAGCTTTGTGTTTTAACTTCTCTTTGGCTTTATTGTCCTTCGCCCTTTGGGGAGGGGGAGGGGTGCAGATAGCCTGGAGGAGGGCCAGATTTTCCATTTTGCAATCTCCAGCCACAGCTGCTAAAGAAAACTTATATTGTGTTTTATTCAGTGGGGAAAACATGTTTTGTTTTGCACTCTTGTGTAACCATGAAACATCTGGGGTAATTTAGCTTAAAACTTCCCTCCAGTGTCACATTTGGGCTAAGTGACATAGAAAAATGTTCACCTTGACTGTGTCACATGCGTTTGGGTACATACCCCCCAGGGAGTAATACTGGAGTAACAACCGGAACCCTTTAAACTAAAACCCCACTGCCTTTATCCTGTATCACATTGTCCCTTGAAAATGGTCAGGGCCCAGAAAATGGCATTTGGGCACTCAAAATAGGGAAACACTTGGGAGGGCTGCGAAAGAACTTTTCAATACTTTCATCTGGTGGTTCTCAAACTTGAACGGTCATGAGAAGCACCTGGAAGACTTGAGAAAACTCAGATGGCTCCCATCCTCAGAGTTTCTGATCTAGTAGGTCTAGGGTAAAGTCCAAGAATTTGCATTTCCATTAAGTTCCCAGGTGATGCTGATGCTACTGGTTGAGGGTGGAGAGCTGGGGGGCACATTTTGAGAATCTCAGTTTTAAACTGTGGTCGACATAAGTGAGAAATTGAACACAATACTACATGGGATTGGCAAAAACTGCATACAGCAGCAATGTTAAGTTTTATGCTTTGTGTTTTTTTTTTTTTCTAAATGAGTAAGAATTGGTGCTAAAATGAGATGACCACATTTAATCTTGCTGATAGGAGGACATTTTGGTACAAACTTTCTAGAAACTAATTGGTAGTAAATAAATATTTATAAACATTGATCTAGTAACCCTACTTCTAGGTATTTCTAGGGAAATCAGAAATATACACAAAAAATAAGGTACCAGGATATTTACAGCAGATTTATTTGAAATGGTAGACACTTGGGAATCCCAAAAATATCCACTAGTTCATAAATTATAATAATATTCATACAATGGCATATTATGCCACCATCAAAGTACTTAGGAAAAAATCTTAATGATTGGAGGAAATGATCATGATATACTACTAATTGAAAAGCCCACAGCACAGAGCTATATATGTAATATATCAAACACATTATATGTATATACTTCTATAAGGAGCATATCATCTAAAGAAACACAGAAATGTTAACAGTGATGAATTCTGGATGGTATTATATTTGTACTATAGGTGTGAGTCATTTTCCCCATACTTGATCTTCTAAAATAACATCTCACACACATAGCCTCACCCAAATTCAAAGGGGCTGTTAGGCTGCCATATTTATACCAAATGATCCCACCCTCCCAGTGATCAGTGATTGAGACACCTAACCCAAGGTGAACCTCTTAGAGGCTGCATTACAAAATTGGACTGCTAAACGCCAAAACTGGTTAGTCAGCTGTGAGATATGTGTAGACCTGGGGCTGGTGGCCATTGCAGGTTGTATACATGTAGAAGAGGCTAGTGTGAATCTACGGCTCTGCTGGTTATTACAGCTTCAGGAGGTAAGCAGCACGTGCAGGTGTACATGCACACACAAATCCTCCTTAGAAAGCACGGGCAAGAATAAGTTATAAATATCAAACTGTAATCCTTTTGCCCCTTTTCCAACCATTTTTCTTTTTTACCTTGAGCTAATTAGAAAGTTTCTCTTCCTTTGTAATTCTGTGTAAAATTCACAGGTGACTTTTATTTGTTTATTAACACATGTTTGTTTTTTCTTAATCTCTAATACTAAATGATTGTTGCTTTTATTAATAGGAAAATAATGCTAAAATTAAAGCATTGTGCTGCAGCTGCAAAAAATAGTTATTCGCTGCAAAGTTTCCTGGTTGATTACTGGCTCTCACCCTCCACACCTTATTTTTGACACTTTGAGATTCAGAAACTGAAGCAGTTTGGTACAAAATCCAGGATACAGTTTAAGTTTGGAAAATGTCTTGTCCTGTACTGAGCTAAGCCCTGTCATTTCCCCCAGAGGTTCTTTGAGGACCCCAAGGGCAAAGACTGATGGTGAATAAAAGATACAGAGTATGGTTTCACCACTGATTTACAGACTTGAAAATTGGAATGAGTGAGTCATCAGCAATGTGAATTGGGAAGATTGCTGCACAGCAGCCCACACAGTCATAAAAATTCTGCTGCAATATCACAGTAGCTCAACTGTGGCTTTTCATTTTTAGAAATGTGAGTGAATGCCATATAGTTGGTTACCACTTTTTGTGACATGTCAGATTCATGTGAAATTGCTTCAACCCCAAAGGGTAATACAATTCAGGAGAAGGCTATTTGGAATAAGCCCATTAGGTGATTCTTATCCCTCTCAAGGTCATCATCTCATCCCCTTTTTGGGAATTACATTCTTACTAAAGTATCATTGGAATTGATCCTAAGAATTTTTAGATATGCTGTAAGATCTCTGGAGGAAGGGCTGATTCTGTCGTGTTTGATTTTAACCCTCAGTTTGTTGAGTGAGTGAAAAACATTCATGTTATGCTAAGAGATGAACCTAGGGATTGAATATTTGGAATTAACTTCCTGAGTGGTTCAGCTTGGGGACCCAGAATTGTGGTTTAGAAATCTGGGATGATGTTGGAGATAAAGTTGTGATACAATTTAAGGTCTCCCAAAGTGTGTGTGTTCCAAAAGGATAAGAGAGAATTGTGAAGGAGGAAGAAACTAATAGCACTTTAATAAAAGAGGAAATTTAGACCAGAGAGGTTCTCTAAGCAGAATCGAAGAAAGCTGTCCTGTCTGTGAGCAGAGTGATTCGAATTTGAAACCATGGAGTGGATTTGTGCCTAGAGAGAAAGAGGATCTTATCTAAGACCTGGGAGAGAAATGACTCTTAATGATGGATTGTCCAATGATGAATTGTCCAGCAAAGATAACCTAAGTCTAAAGCTGCAGTAGACCCAATTTTAATAACAATTACACTCTGCTATCCCTTAGCTGAGATAAAATGTCACATACAGTAAATTGGATAACTATTATGACAGAAGAGTAGGAGGATGAGGGTTAAGATGAGGAGGGAACAGGAAAATACTGATTGCCTTTTCCTGAGGGAATCTTTACCACTACATATGCATCAGGTAGTGTTTACTGTATAACACACTATCCCACAGTGTAATGACTTAAAAGACAACCATTAATTTATCTCATAATTCTGTGGATTGGTTGAGAAGTCCCCCTGTCAGGACAAGCTTGGCAGATGCTCTGGGCTTACTCATGCTTCTCCAGCCAGCTGGCATGTCAGTGGTGGCTGGATGTTTTAGGATGGCCTCACTCATGTTTGACATCTAGAAGGTTCTTGGCAAGGGTCTGGCCACATCTCCATATGACCTCCTATCCGCTAGCAAGCTAACTTGAGGTCATTCTCATTGTAGTCCCAGGGTTCCAAGCATAGCAATAGGCTGAGCCTAGTGCTCAAGCATTTTCAAAGTATCAGCTTACATCACCTTTGGTAATGTCCCATTGGCCAATGTGAGATATATGGCCAAGCCAGATTCAAGGAGTAGACAAATAAATATCACCTCTTGATGAGAGTGGAAGAATTTGTGGCCAATAAAAAATCTACCACAAATAGATAGTAGAGTTGGTAAAGAAATAAACCAATAAATCCTTAGAACTATAGGGAAAGGGTTGGAATATCAAAAAAACAGTCCTTGGCTAATGAAATTATTCATTTCCTAGGTGCTGTTAGCAAAACAGTGTCTCGATGTCATTTAGTCCAGCTGCAAAATACTCTGTTTAGGGACAGCCCTGGGTTACATTATCTCAGAGCCATTTTTGAGGATCTGAGTAGAACTGCAAATACCACCTTGAAACAATCTTGGAAGTGTCTTAGATGTCTGGGATTCATCTGTTCTGGAACTAACCAGGAAGAGGCCATTACTTTGGAATTCCTGAAAACCTATCTCGCTGATTCAAGTAGGAAAGAGGACCTACTTTTTCTTTTTAAGGGCAGGAATTAAGAGCCAGGAGGTACAAAGAGTAGATGGGTGAGTAGCAATGATAGGATAGGTTAGTTGTTTGAGCTGGGGTCAGGAAAAGAAAGGATATGAATAATAAACCTGTTCCCAAAGGTAAGTGATCAAAATTAATAATAAACTGGAGCATATGACCTGGAGAAAAGGTTAGGGAACATTTAGAGAACAAGTGGTAGAAATTTGATAGTCTCTCGAAACAGTTTGAATTTTTTTTTTTTTTATGACAAGCCAGTGAAGATTCTAATCTCAGTTATGCCACTAGTGTGTTAGTTCTGTGACTCGACAAATCACCTCTTTTAGTTTACTCATTGACAAAATGAGGGATTTTGACTGGATAATTTTTCTAAAGTTCTTTCCAGCTCTAGCATCTTCCAGGAAGCTAGAAAAAGCATCTTCTTTTTCTTCATGGAATCTTCATGAAGGGAATGAGGCGATGTTAGTCTAGGAGAAATCCCCCTCAGAGAGCATTGGAACAGGCATCATAGAAGATTTGAAATCTCCAGAGCTTTAGAGACACAATGGATCCCTATCACTCATTCAACAAATATTAATTAAGGGTCTGCTATATGTCAGACAGAGAAGTCAGTGGACTACAGCAGCTTACTCTTGTTCTTATGGCACTTACAGAATCTTTTGGATCTGATCAAATGATTTTAGAGGAAAAAATAGGATTTGTAAGCACACGTGGCGTTATGTTTTAGTCACTTCCAAAGACTGGGATTGAATTTGCCAGAAATGGGGAGACTGAAATAATTGCAGGCAAGGATTATGTCAACTAACTTCACTAATCTTCAGTTTCTTCATCTGCAAAATAAAAGGGCAGACTAGAGAATCCCTAAGGTCTCATTCAGCTCCAAAATTCTGATTTGGCTGCCTAGCAGTTCTTACTGCTTTAGCTCAGCTACTCCATCTAGTGTCACTTAGAAAACCACCACCAATTGTCTTGCTACTGACTGATGAGAGCCACTAAAGAGACTGGACATAACTAACTGAAGACAGGCTTGAGAATCAAGATATCAGAGTAAGGGGCTGAGGGTGATTATAACTCACACTGACATAATGTTTACTATGTGTCAGGCACTGTGCTGTGTGGCTCATTTATTTATTTTCACAACAAATCTATGATAATGGTACTAATAACAGCCTTATTTTGCAGATGAGGAAACAGGGCATGTAAAGAGAAAGTAACTTGCCTAATAAGTAGCAGAGACAGAATTCAAGTCCAGATACTGGCCTACAAAATCCATCTTCTTAACCACCACACTTTCCTGACCCTAGCTAAGATTATGGAATATTTATCATGTGCCCGGCACTGTACCGAGAGGCACTGTACCTCACTTGATCCTCTCAACAAGAGTATGATGTAGGCACTAAAATACCAGTTTTTCAGATGAGAAGACGTAGGCCCAGAGAGATGAAGTAACTTGGCTAAGCTCATGTAGTTAATAAGTGGTGGACACTGGATTCACACTTCAGTATTTAGCCATGGTGAAGGGAACAAACCAAGACATGCATCAAGGCTGCTGCCACCTCTCTAGATTTTTTTCTCCCATTTTTCCAAATGTCGTTGCTTCATTATTCTTGGTACAGAAAGAGATGATGCAAGCATTGAATGCCAGACAGTTTTTTTGTTTTGTTTTGTTTTGTTTTGTTTTTGCCAATTATCTGAAGAGCCAATTCCTGAATTTCAAAATTTCCTAATTCGATTAATGGATATGCACGCCTGTACTCCTTTTCTTGGTCTCTCTTGCTTCTCATTGGGAAGCTATGTTGTCAGGTAAGTAATGTAGACCCGAAGTGCCACCGGACATTTATGAGCACCCCCTTAGGGATTCTGCATCATCATGGTTTCATCTGCCACTTTTACATAAACACTTCCCGACTACATCTCCATGCCTCACCACTCTCATGGCCTGAAAAATGCATCTGCCTTCCTGTTGCATTGTCTTCTCAAACTCAAAATTCAGTATGCATTTAGCAAATACTTTCCAGCACTTACTATGTGCCTGCTACTTCCAGCTTCTGGTCATCTTGGGGCTGGTTTTTACTGATTCCTTTTTGTCTTGATTATGGATCACACTTTCTAATTTCTCCACATGACTAATATTTTTTAAATTTTATACTGGACATTTTGGAAGATGAATTCTGCTACCTTCTTCCAAAGCATGATAGATTTTGTTCTAACAGCCAGTTAATTGGCTGGACTCAAACTCCAAATTCGGTTTCCACTAAGATGGATAGCAGCTAAATTAAAGCTTCCAATTGCTGCTTTCTGCTGGGCCCCTTGAGGTCTCTCCACATAACGCATGTGTAGTTCAGTGATTAGTCAAAAATTTGGGTAGAGTTCATAAGCAGATTTTGGTCTCTCTCCTGAGAGGTTTCCACTTTTCCATGATTTGCCCCATCACATTTCACTCCTTAAGTTTTCGCCTCTGACTCCCCTGGCCAGTAAAACTACAGCTTTCTGCTTGAGTTCTAGCTGCCCTTCACAGTATGGAATGGGGACTGCACTCAGGGAGAAAAAATGCATAAAGTACATCTCGTCCACTGCACTTCACCTCTCTCAGGATGACTCTCTGTTTCTACTTGCTTTTAATGCCCCAAGCTCTCTCAAAGTTATTTCGTATATTTCTCCCAAATTTATACATGTTAACCATGGGAGGGTTAATTTAACACAAGCTTCCTCATCGCTAGAAGAATAGGAACTGTTCTGTTTTCAGCTCTCCAGAATTCCCACAGAAGAATATTTTTAATGGAATAAACTTTACATTCACACACTCTTGACATGTCTCTCTTCTCTCACCTAAAGCCCGATGGTTTTTACTTGTGTATCCAATTAAGTTTAAAATTAAGTTTAAGTAAAAAAAGATAAATACTGCTGGATAAACCATCCAAATAATATTTAAAATAGAATTTAAACATAGAATAAAATTAAAATTCTTGATTGTGATCTCAAATGCCTTACACCAGAGGTTTCCAACCCTGAGGCCTAAGACTGGTACTGGTCCATGGCCCATTAAGAACAGGGCCCACAGAAGGAGGTGAGTGGTGGGTGAGCAAGAGAGGCTTCATCTGTATTTGCAGCTGCTCCCCAGCACTAGCATCACTGCCTCGGCTCCACCTCAGATCAACAGCCTTTAGATTCTCATAAGAGCAAGGGTCCCTGGTGTCGGAAAGGTTGGGGACCGCTGCTTTACACGGTCTGGTCCTATATAGAGCTCCAATCTCATCTCTTATTATTCTCTTCCTAATTTATTATCTTCAGATAGCCTTGCTGTTCCTGTTATTTGAAATGCTCTTCCCTCAGATAGTTACATGGTTGCTCCTTCTGATCATTCAGGTCTCTGATCATATATTGTCTCCTCGGAGAGGCCTTTTCTGATTAACCTTAAAGACCAAACCCTCTCTCCCATCCCAATCATGTTCTAACATCTTATTCTGCTTTACTTTCTTCAAAGTACTAGTCACTATCTGAAATTATTCATTAATTTCCTTGAATGTCTGGCTCATTGTCTGGCTCCCCACTAAAAGATAAGAGCCAAGAGGGAAGGATCTTTGTATGCCTTGTTTGCCAATGAATCCTTAGTGTCTAGAATAGTTTGCCTGGCACAAACTATGTTTAATAAGTATTTATTGAATAAACAAATGAAGAATGATATGAGAGGTATTGAGGTAAAGCTAACTTTTTCTCCATTAAACTCATCTGGTAGTAAAATAAATTAAGATAACAATATATTATGCATAAACAGTATTATATAAACTATAAATATCCTATATTTAAAATAAAGCCAGTGTTTTGTTTTACTTTACAGCAGTAAAACATTACACAATACATTATAAAATCATATGAATCAACAAACTATATATTCTCAATTGGTAAGAGGGAAAAAAACCTAACTGAAGTGTAAAAAAAAATCAATCAATCAATCAATCAATAAAGTACTGTTAGGGCTGTTAAAGTTGTATAACATGTAGAAATGAAGTAAACTCATGGCAGTGAAATTTGGGGATAAGGGGGTATGTAACATTCATTATGGTTTGCATTAAGGAGATAGGCTGCTTCGAATCTCAAGGAACAAGTACTTACTGATAATATTTAGCTTCATAAGATTTACAACTTAATTTTAAAACATAACGCTCTCTTAAAACATTAAACAATCAACTAAAATTCAAGCAAAAGCAGCATTAATAATAATGCTATGTGTTTACACAATCATTGTCCAGGCTCACAACTTCTATTAATATTTCGTTTATTTTATTATTATTCATATTAAAACGAAGTCAGACATGAAATTAGCTTTGGAAGGAAATCACTTTGGTGTACTGTTTAAACCTTCGAGGATAAAGTGCATGCAGGTTCTTCCAATCATGCAGAACTAACAAGACATGTGAGGTGTAAAATAGACATTTATTTTTATTATTTTCCATAGAAGACCAGCGTTATAATTATAAGTTGCTCAGAAACCATTTTAACAAATTACTTCATGGTAAAAATTGCCATAGAAATTTTCCTGTTGAATAGCAGATGGATCAACTGAGTTTCACATGCTTATTTCCCAAATGTAGAATTCAATAAAGTGGTGTCAATAGAGGAAAACCTAATTCTTAAAATGGGGATATGTTAGAAATATAATACTTTTTTTGCATGTTAATAATTTCAATCTAAATTAATCAAGTTAATTTGTTGTAGTAGGAACTGATGCAAATAGATTTCATTAACAAGATAATCTAAGTATATGAAACTGTATTTAAATCGATTCCCTTCGAACGTTTTCTATAAGAGCCGTTACTTCATGAGAAATGCTCGTGACAAACTAATGGACAAACTAATAAATAAATAACATAGACAATAATCAAGGGTAAATGTCCTGGCTTTACCCAAATCATTTAATAGTGTCAGACTTAGTTGTGTTCACTATTATTGCTCTTTATCTTCAAATTATTTAGAAGAATGACATTCTAACTCATAATTGTCAAATAAGACCTATTTGAGTGTTGCTTCTGGGAATATTGCTATTGTGATTTTGTTTTATAACTTGATTTCCAACAAAAAGATTTTTTAAAAAAAATGTTGAAAGGAAGGGGTGGGAGTTATGGCCAGGATTATCTTCATTATCTTGGCAGGCAGGTAAAATTTTGCCTTAGAGCTAAACAAATTTTGTTGATACTCAACTGTCAAATTATCTTGAAGTGAAAGATTTGCAAGAGCAAAGAGATAATTATGTGAGCCAAGATTTGAAAACCTACAGCACATCAAATTGTTTGGTGTGTTTTTAACAGGTCTCTTCTTTCACTTGCACAGCTACATAAGACAATTCACTCTGTTCAGTCTCGACATCCCAGTCTGAATCTGTTTCTGAGTCTCTGGGGCAATGTCAAAAACAGAAGAAGTTCTAGACCATAATTCATCAGCCTGAGTAGCTGCATTACACAGTTGTTTCCCAAACACTTTCACTTTGGCCTGAATACCTGAAAGAGAAAAAACACAATTACCTATGAATTAGACCTTGCTTTTCATATATCTTTCATATACAAAAGATCAATTCAATTGATTAATCAGTTGAAGAGTCAAAACATACCCACACTACGGTGAGGGGGGCTTTTCAGAGAAAATTGTATACTCTTATGCACTGAGCCTTCTTTACAGTGAGTAGGTACTGAAGTGACATCATTAGATTGACTATCAGCATGGGCTTGTGTTTGTATAACTTCATTTTCACATGTAATCCAAAATTATAAATCACAGGAGAATTATATCAAAGGTAAGCCTACCTCATATGGTTCTATCTTTTGAAAGTTACAAGTAGTAAAAGAGCATAGATAATACTTTCCGAGGTCACTAGGAAGGCTGGAATTTGAACCCAGGAAATGCTCCACAGTCCAAGTTCTTAAGGATTCTGCCATATTGCTCCTAGCTATTTTTAAATCAGAAATTGCAAAGCATTCTGGCCAAGCAGAAATCTATAAGCCTTTAAGCTCTTTGCTTACAACCCATTATTTTTTCCCCAAAACAACAGTTGGCAGAGTTAATGCTACTAGTAGTAAATTATTAGATATCATAGCAGTAGTGTTATTCTAGAAAACCAAATAATCAGTCCTTTATACCTTACAGAGAAATATTTAATAAGATAATATGATTGGCTTTAGTGTTTTTATGCTTTCCTGAGAAAAATTACATGAAATGAAAGTTTGATTTGTCGGGGAAGTAAGAAATAGAAAAAGAAATTTGGATACTTAGAAGGTAACATAAGACTGAGTACTTAGAAATTATGTGGAAGAGGCTAAGAAAAGATATCTGAGAAATATAAGGTGGTCTGTGGGAAGGAAAAATAAGAAGCAATAGAGAAATGGTAACAAAATTATAGTTCTTTCCAATTTTACCTATGGTACTAGTAGTAGCAACTGCCTTCAGATCTCTGAAAAAATATTTTGGTGGGCATCTTCAATTACTGTAATGCAGGCTATTAATACCCAAGTTGAAGAAACATTGTGAAGAAACTTTTGTGAAGAGTCCCTTTGTAACACGAATAATTACATTCGCTATTGCTGAAGACCTAAAATCTTGTCTTATCTTTATTTGTGTTTATAAAATTATGACTAAATTCCACTGGCTACATCTATTTCTAAGCCAAGCATTATGAAGTCTAGAATAAGTATATATTCCTTTACAAAATAGATATATGCCTGATAACGTGGAGTTTTAGTAATGTAATCAAACTTTTAAAAGTAATTTTTATATTTTATCACTGAGAAAATTACATCATAGAGAGAAGCAAAAAACAAACAAGAAACCTCTACAAATTAGTCAAAATCTTATCATCCAGAGTTAACAACTTTCTATATTCTATATCATAATTTTATGACTACAAACAATCTGCTGTACAGATATACTATAATTTATTAAAACCATATTATTGGAAATCTTTAAACATAAATCTTTTGTGTGCGTATCTCATTATTTCTTTATATTAAAAGTTAAAAAATTAAGCTGCAGAATTTCCAGGTATGTATTAATCAACTAGAACATGAGTGAAAAGTATAACATATAATGTTAACTATAGTGCCAGAGGAAAAGAAAGAGGAGCAATATTTGAACACGTAACATCTAAGAATTTACCAAAATGAGTAGAAGGCATTAAAACTTGTTTTACAAAAGCATCATTTATATTTATCAAAATAAAAACAAAGGAAACCATATCTATGCATATTACAATAAAACTGGAAACCAAAGAGAAAAACAGAAACAGCCAGAGGAATAAAGATTTATTCTCTTCAAAGGGGCAACTTAAGACATAGTAATGCCTAAACCCTATGGGTACAAAATATTGAAAGTAAAAAGATATAAAAGTATGTACTATGTCAATACTAATCTAGAGAAAGCTAGTATTGCTATATCAGTACTATATAACTAACATAGCTTCAAAATATATAACACAAATATATAAATTTAAAATCGCAGTGGATGATTCTTAACTAATACAATAAGTAGACAAAAATTCCATAAAGATATAGGAAATTTAAACATGTTTGATAGATGTACGGAGCATTGTAGCCAACTGCAAGGACACAAATATATCTCAAGTGCATATCGAACATTTATAAAAACTGACCTATGTTAGGCCTAATAAAAGCTTCACTAAATTTCAGAGATTAAATTCACATGTTGTATAGTCTCTGTACACAGTGTAATTGACCTTGAAATCTATAACAAAAATATAACTACAAAATTGATGTATGTTTGGAAAGTTTAAAATATACTTCTAAATAACCAAAGAACAAAAGATATAATTACAGTGGAAGTTAGAAGACATTTTATATATCTAAAACTTGTAAGATCTGGTTAATGCCTGCTTAGAAGGGAATTTATGGTCTTAAATGCACATAATAGTATAGAAATATTATTTAGGCTTGACTAATTTAGATTAGAATTAACATCATACAAAAATATTACACAAAATATTTCTAATATATCCCCATTTCAAGAGTTTTTTGTTTGTTTGGTTTTTTGTTTTTCCCCCTTATAATACCACCCACCTGAATTCTGCATTTGGGAAATAAGCATATGAAACTTAGTTGCCTCATCTGCCATTCACTATAAAAATTCTGAACATCAATGATCTAATTTAACTCCTCAAGAATTTAAGGAAGAACAGCAAATAAAGATTTAAAAAGTCGAGAAACCAAGAGTGAACTGTAATGTAAACTCAGGACTTTGGGTGACAATGATGTGTCAGTGTAGGTTCATCAATTGTACCTCTCTAGTGGGGGATGCTGATGATGGGGGAGGCTACAGGTAATCTCTCTACCTTTCCTTCACTTTTGCAGTGAACCTAAAACTATTCTAAGAAAATAGCTTGAAAATAATTTTTAAAATACTGAAATCTTTTTAAAAATATAAGCAGTTGGGCAAAATTGGAAATATTTGGTAATTCAATATTTTGTATTCACATAAGCAAGTTAGTTATCCTTAACATATTCTTTGCATGAAATACCACATCTGAATATATATAGATATGTGTGTTAAATGAAGTTTTCATTTTTTTAACAAGTCTGATTAATGAAAAAACAGATATGAAAAGGTCTATGTTAATCATTTATCTCAGTAATGTATAAATCTAACCTGTTAATTAAAAAAAATCAAAGCTGAAAAAATAAGTATATGGAAGAAATAATAAACAATATAAATGAAAAAGAAAAATATACCAAAGAGATCAAAAAGGCAAAGTTCATTTTTTTGCAAAGATTAATAAAAATTGCTAAACACCTGGTGAAGCAAATCACAGAAAACACAGAATAAAAAGGCAAAAATTACTACAGATCATACAGATTTTTAAAACATAAAAGATTATCATGAACAATTTTGTCAATATATTTTAAAATTTAGATTAAATTAATAAATGTTTAGACAAATACAATTTATCAAAATGGATGAAAAGCAAAACAAAACAAAACTCTGAATAATCCTATAACTATTAAAGAAATTGAATCCATCATTTAAAATCTTACCACGAAGAAACCTCTAGGAATAGGTGTCATTATCAGTGAATTCAAACACATATTAATACTAAATTTATTAGTGAATATATAATGCCAATTTATAGAAACTTTTCCAGAG
This sequence comes from Rousettus aegyptiacus, assembly GCF_014176215.1. Classification (NCBI taxonomy): domain Eukaryota; kingdom Metazoa; phylum Chordata; class Mammalia; order Chiroptera; family Pteropodidae; genus Rousettus; species Rousettus aegyptiacus. The sequence continues at coordinate 85,045,732 of NW_023416306.1, read as the reverse complement.
AATGATAAAAGATGTAACAACACCAGGCTGGTCAGCATAATCTTGATACTAAAACCTGAGAAAGGCATTTCAGACAAGATTGGGCATGTTCAGGGTGTTATGGCTGTAAACATGAGGAAGGAATTTCAAGAAAGAAAATATATAGACTAATTTTATTCATGAACACAAATGGAAAAATCCTACACGAAATTTTAGCAAATCAAATTAAGCAATATATTAAAAGAATAATACACCTTGACCTAATTGGGTTTATTTCAGTCATGCAAGTTTGATTTGTATTTCAAAACCAGGCAATATAATTCACCATATTAACAGAATAATAAACAAAATATATGATCATTAATAACTTCAGAAAAAGCATTTGATAAAATTCAACATTACTTATGATTTAAATTGCAGCAAAAGCAAAAATTAGAAAACATTTCTTTATGATAAAAAATAGCTACAAAAAGAAACTATAGAAAAATCTTATCAAATCATGACATATTAAATAAAGTCTTTCTCTCTGAAAATAGGAATGAGAAGGGGTCCCCATCACTTCTTCTGTTCCCCACACTGTACTGGAGTTTCTAGTGCAACAGGAAGAATAAGAAATAAAAGCACGAACATCAAAAATTATTTGCAGATTTTTTATACATGTAGAAAATCCAAAAGAATCTGCAAATAATTATAAAAATAAATGAGTTTAACAAGATTTCTGGATACAAGGTCAACAAAGATGAATTTATCTACATATATTTATAGAAAATAAAAATTTAAATAATACTAATTATAATAGCAAAAACAAAAATAAATCTAATGACCTCCATATAGAATGCCATAAAATGTTTTTAAGGGAAATGTAAAAACCAAAATAAATGGAGGGATACACTATATTAATGGATTGGAAGAATCAATATAGTCAATGTGTCCTTTCTCTCCAATTCGCTTATAAATATGATGCAGTGCCAATCAAATTCCCAGTAGATAATTTGTGGAAATTGATGAACTAATTCTAAAATATACCTAGAAGTTTAAAGGGCTCAAAATAGCCAAGACATTCATGAAGATGAACAAGGTTAAGAATTATTGATTCTTAACATAAGCTACAATAATTAAGGTGCTGTGATAATGATGTGAAGACAGGCAAATAGATAAATGGAACAAAATAAAAACTGTGGAGAGGACTGGTCAAGATGGTGCAGAAAGTAGATGCTGTGTATGCTTCCTCTTGTTATTGCATCAGAAGTATAACAAAACTACAGAGCAACCATCACTGAGAGACACCTGAGGTCTGGCTGAACAGAAGTCTTACAACTGGGAACATACACAGGTCACCTTGAGACTGGTAGGAGTGAGGGAGCTATGAAATGGCAAGGTTCCACAACCATGTGTGGCAGTTGAAATTCAGCAGGGTTATCTTGGTTGCAGAGCCCCCTCCCCACACTGAGGAATGAGCGGTCCCAGCCCCACACTAGGTTCCCAGCCCAGGGTTCCAGTGCTTGGAAGAGATATCCCCACAATCTCTGGCTTTGAAAAATCAGTGGAGATTGTGGCTGAGTGAGGCTAAGGGCTGCAGGAGTTACAGGCGTTCCTTTTGAAAGGCCCGTATGTGGACTTACTCACTGACGGACTCACTCACTCTGAGCTCCAGCACTGGAACAGCTGCTCAAAGAATGCCAGAACATATGGGGAGACACTGAGTTGTCAGGCTTCAAGGTGAGGGCTGGAAGGTTGGCTTTCTTTCAGACAGAAGTGTTGGCAGTATCCATTGTTCCTTTGTTGAGCCCTCCCCACTCCAATCGTGTAGATTCAGGCGGTGCCATATCTGAGTCTCTATCAACCTGGATAACACAGGTCGCTCTGCACAGGTAATTACCTAACTCTGCCTCTGCCAACTTGCGGGTCCACCCAAACTGCCTCCAGTGGTTTATTCCATACAAATGGCCTGTCTTGGCTCATGTAGTGGACTTTCTTAAGACCTCTCAAATGCTCACAAAACCCAAAGAAGCAGCAGCTGGCCTCAATATGCCCTGTACCTCTTGCTGCCCCAAGTTCTGCACTAGAAGAAGCTGGCCTCAGTTCTGGGCTTGGCCTCTTGAGGCACCTATAAGCTCAACATGAGTGGCAGCCATCTGCAGATTGCTTGGTGACTCTTACTAGGTAGCCCCAGAAATGTGCAGGCTGAAGCCGAACTCGGCCTGCAGCTGGACCCCTCCCAGGAAGCCTCTGGGCTGGCACACCCAGTTTTCTGCTTAGACCAGAGCCACAGCACCACCCAGGGTAGTATCTGAGGAGCACACACCCAAAAGGTAGACTGGGCATGTACCAGAGCCCTGCTAAAGTGAATCCTGTTCTGTAGGGTCATCCCTTCACTGGCCAGTCCTCACAACCAGTTAGCCCAAGAGTCAATACCTCCCATCAAGGTGCAAACAGCAACCAAGGCTCAACTATAACAGGAGGGTACCCACAACCCACACAAGGGACACACCTTGAGCACTTTGCTCAGGTGACCAGGGAAGATTGTGCCACTGGGTCTCACAGACCACCTACTTCATAAAGCCACTCTACTGAGACTGGGAGACTCAGGAGTCCTATCTAACATATAGAAACAGATACGAGGAGGCAGCCAAAGTGTGGAGACTAAGAAACATGTCCCACATGTAAGAACACCAGGATTCTCTAGGTCAAGTTAGATAGGAGAGGGAAGGATTGTGACACAGGAAACATGTCAAAGGCATAAAGGCCTGGGTTTCCATAGCATATGCTGTTTTTGAGTTGCCTAGTGCTTTAGGGGGCTCATATTTGTTACAGAAAAAGAGAATAGAATCTCCCCACTCTTTAATAATGCTAACATAGAAACATATTTCTGCCAAAAATGGTATTATTTTATTGATATTATACTTATTTTATCTGTAAATCTGGCGTATACCATTATTCTTTACTAAATTAAATAGGCAAAATACCAAAATACTATTTAAAAACATATTAATTACTGAATGATTATCTCTAGCGAAAGGCCCTGGTTGGAGCTGGGAGAGGGCAAGGCTAGGGCAAAAGGGTAGGAAAGATATTTATTTGTTTAAAAAATTTGTTTTCTTTTATTTTTTATGGTGACATTGGTTAATGAAATCCAATAAGTTTCAGCTGTACACTTTAACAATATGGCATACCCACACATGCGTGCACACACACACACACACACACTGTACGTTCACCTCCCATAGTTATTCTTTCTGTCACCACATATTTGACAAAAAAATATTTATATTTCACTTGATATTCTTTCATGCCAATTTAACTTTGTATAATGTGTATGCAGGACCTATTCAAATGTAGAAACAGACTTATGCATATATAGAAACTTGATTTATGACAAAGTTGACACCGCAGGGCAATAAGGAAATGCTAGTCTTTTCAATGAAAGATGTTGAATCTACATGGGGAAAAATGAAACTCCGCCTCACATTCACAAAAATCAATTCTGAACGAGCTGTGGATCTTAATGTAAAAAGTAAAAATGGTAAGTTTATAAACAACAATGTTGAATGCTTTAAGCATTAAACATACAGAAAAAGATGGGTAAGTTGGCCTACATTGAAATTAAGAAGTACAGTATATCAAAAGACACTAATAAGAGTAAAGAAGCAAGCCACAGTAGGAGAAGATATTTAAAACATATTTAACTGACAAAGGACTTGTAGCCAGAATAATTTAAGAATTTTAAATCAACAAGAAAAAGACAATCCAACCGAAAAATGGGCATATCATCAAAGAGGCTATCCAAATATTCAATTAACATTTGCAAAGGTGTTTTCTTACTAATTTAATTTACAAAACGAGAATGTAAAGTAAACCATCACCACACACCCTGCAAAAGAACTTAAATGTAAGACTGACAATCCAAGCGCAGACAAGTATGTGGAACAATCAATATAAACTCTCATATGCTACTGGTAGAGCGTACATTGGTACAAGTACTTTAGAAAACTACTTGGTATTATTTAAAAACTTTAATATAATACTGTGTACCGGTAGTTCTAGGTAAACAACCATCAGAAATGTATACCCATATGAAAAGTGCATGTATACGATTGTATATAGCAACATTATTTATAATAGCCCTCAAATGGTAACAACTCAAATGTACTACAGATTTAAAACTGTTGGTGTATGTTCATACAATGGACTGCTTTGTATGATGAAAAACGAATTACTGCTATATGTAACAGAATGGTTGAATCTCACAAATATGTTGAAGGAAGATGCCAGACACAAGAAATGCTACAGTATGATTCTATTCATATGAAGTTCAAAAAAAAAAAATCAAACTTGCTTCCTCTGAGGAATTGGGAGGAGTTGGGACTGGGGTGATATAAGGACTCCTGGGTTGCTAGTAATGTTCTATTTCTTTGACCTAGGTAGTGGTTATACATGTTCGGTATGTGGTAATTTAATAACAAGATTTGTGCACTTTCTTGTATAAGTTTAAAAACGTAGTTCAATTAAAAAAAAAAGATGCAGATTGAACAGTTAAGGAAAAACAATAATCATTGCTTTGTGAAGCAAAATATCAGACACTGTTCCTCAGAATGTGCTTTCTTCCTTGGAGGTGGCTAATAATCTTTCCTCAAGCTCCCTAAAGATAGGTACATTCATGCTTATATTTATCTACATATAGCACCAAGTACCCAGAATGGTTTGCAATAGCCCAATAAATGTAGAATGACTGGAAATTTGATTTTTAGTCAGTTGGTCCTAGAATTGGAAAGAAAAACAGTGAGTGGAGTTAGGAGCCAGTTGTGGCACAAGCAAACTTTCTTAGCAATGTTATTAGGCTCTCAATCCAGACCAAACCAAAATTTATTACTATCAACTCTAAATAAATCTTCTACTTTTACCTTATATACTGTTAAACTACTATTAAAATTCATACATAACTCCACAAGTATATTAACGTAATATGGATTATTAGAAATGTTGGCTGGATAGAATTACTAATTGGAAAACAGATTTGATCTCTCTTCTGGATTTCTCAAGTTAGCCTTTGCTATATTATAAAATCTTTGGTTGTTATATTAGACTGACTTTTCTTCACCTCAATTTTGATTAGGTGGTATTATTATGAGGGAAAAAATGGTGTAAGGGTGTGTGACACAAGTTTATCTTTCACTATATATTTATGTATAGATGTACATACATGTGCTTGGGTAAAGGGTGGGTAGGTAGTGATGGTGGACACATGGTTCAAGGAAAGGGCAGATGTTTTGAGTGGCATATAGCCCGGTGGGAAGGGAAACTGGCAGAGAATCGAAAGTTCTATCGTAGCACAAAAAAATGTTCTTATAGTCACATACTCATTCCACAAATATTTACTGAATTCCTTATATTTGCAAAATATTGTTCTAGCTACTGGGAATACAATGAACCCATCAGATATGATCCCTGCTCTCACAGAGCTTACATTCTAATGTGAGAAACAAACATTAAGCAAACTGCACAATTATTTCATGACAACTGTGATGAGTGCTACGGAAGTATATGTGCTACATGATATATATGAAGAATGAGAGGCTATAATTAAGAGATCAAAGGTGAAGGATGTTTGAGCTGGTTTTTAAATAAAAAGACTTAAGTAATGATGATGATGCGGAACGGGAGTGGTATAATTCCAGGGTATTGCACAAAAAAGGTCAGCGTGACTGGTGTACAGTGAGCAACAACAGTGGCCTTGGATAGAACAGGTGTGGTAGGTGAGGACAAAAAGCACGCAGGGACTTACAGAATGTGTGAATAATTTTGTTCTTTATCCTAGTAATTGCAAGATGACATTAAAGGGTCTTAAGCAACGACCCCAATGTTTAAAGCAGGTTAGTACTGCAGAAAGAGTTTTGGTCTGGCAATGAGATCTAGAGCAAGGAAATTATCAGTCTCCTGCAATGGCTTCCTTATTCATAAACTGTGAATTTGAACTAAATGAGCACTCGGGTTTTCTTCAGCACTAAAGTTCTATTAAAATTTTTATATATTCAAAGCTAAAATGTCAGTTACAGGTCACTTAAAACTTAAAAATTTTTTTATTACAGTTGACATGTTAGTTCCAAGTGTACTATATAGTAACTAGACATTTATATATCTTACGAGGTGATCACTCAGATAAGTACCCATCTGACATACAGGACACTTTTTGGTGAACTCTTCTCATTTGTAGAAATGAATCCCTTTTAAATCCAATTAAGTGTCATAATCTAATCTACGTAACAGTGATAGGGCTGACCTTTCATTATCTCAAAGAAGGCTAGGAAATCTTTAAGATGGAAAGTGGGGAAGAAAAAGTAGTGACCAGATGCAAAACAAGTGTAATCAATACTTATAAGGATAAAGAAAGTAGGCAGATGAAGGCTAGAAGGGTAAATTCATCTTACTAGAATCGTTTAATTTAAAGGAAGCTAGTAACAGTCAAGAGGAAGTTTAGGAGTGGGAATTGTTTAACAGCAAGCACCATCTTCAACAGTAGCTCTCTAACCCCCTCTCCCCACCATTTGACATATACCATTGACATTTCCTCAAGCTTGTGTAATTATGTTATGAAAAAAGTTTAAAGCACCCAATTCCTTGACATTTGCTCAAATAAAACTTTGTATTTAAAAATTCTGGAACGGAAGTGTCGGCGACTTTACAACCTGAAGGACAATAGTGAGTGCTTGTTTGCATTTTCGGAGGAGTACATAGGTGTTAATGCTAAATCTTGGAGATCCTTTAAAGTACACACGTAATTTTACAGGTAAGACACAGGAAAACCTTCGAGGTGAGGTGACTTTCCCAAGGAGATACTAAGTGGAGAACCCAGCCACAGTCCGAAAGTCCTTCCACAACCCTTGGTGGGCTCCTGGTTGTCCTTTTACCTATGAAGCCGCAGCCATCTTCCCGGCTGGGAGGAGTGCATACGACTCAGGATGCTGGGCGACCTCTCAATGCCTGACTGCCTGCGGCTTTCCTCGCTTCTCAGGGTCGCCCGCTTGGTCTCCTTCCTCTCCCGTCGTAGGTGCTGGGGAGGACATACCATGCAGGGTGGGCACGGCGCCCGCCATGAGCCCCAGGCGCTGGGAGAAGCGCAGGTTTTTCTGAATCATCGAAGAGACGTCAAAACAGGCCAGAGCGAAGTGGTCAGAGCGAAGTGGACCGAGCGGTCATTGCCCCCGTACCAGTCGGCGCGGCGGCCCCGCACGAAGCGGCCCCACAGCAACCGCACGGCCCGGGCCTCGGGGAAGCGGAACAGAGACTTCCCGGACTTGGTGGTGTTGCCGCAGTGGGCGGCCACGCAGCGGGCTGGCACAGTGGTGGCCTTTGGAGCGGGTCAGCGGGATCTTCGGTCCTGCGCGCGGCAGGTGACGCCGCGTCGCGCCCGTTTCCTCCCTCCACCTCCGGCCACCGGAAGTGCGGAACTGAGGCCCCAAACGCGAGGGTTCCCGGCTCTAGGATATCTTCCTCCTCTACTCCACGGTCTTCCCTCAAGAGCAGTTGGCTACAGGCAGAGAATACAAATTTCGCGCGGGCTGAGCTGAGGTGGCCCGTAAAGAGGCACGGACCGGAAGTGGTGGTTGTCATAGCTACTGAAGTGGTCAGCCTCTTTCTAGTCTCATCCTCCTTCCCCTTCTCCCACTGTTTTTTTGAGGCCAGGAAAATCGAACGAGGAAGGGCTGACGCACTGGGCCCCCACAAACATAACCAGATGCTTTAATGACTGTGTCGGCCGGGAGATTTGGGAGAGGACCAGACCGGAAATGGTTGTTTCCATAGTAACCCCTGAGCGGGTTGCCTGGGAGATGACCCCTTTCGGTCTCTCTGAATCTTTGCTATATCGTCACTTCTAAGGCCGATCTAACAGATCCTGGACTGTCTCCTGCCATGATTCCCGGAAAATACCGCTCTGTTTCTGGCCGGGCTACGAACAACGTAGGTTGGGTCTGCTACTTTCGCTTTCTTTTCATTCGTATCGTCCTTTCTGTCTGGCGTCTTTGTTTTAGGTGATGTATTATTGAGACCATGACCTATGAATCTGCTTAAGGTATTGTCTGAATGAGGCTTGAGATTTATAGACTGGACCAAGGCATTTGGAGGGTTTTTAATATTGTATAGTGGGTACTCAAAAGACTTGTCCCAGATCTGGGCTTCCCAGAAGGTGGAGCTGGTCTGCTGTGAAAGGCCAAGGTTCGTCTAAATTTCTTAAGAAAATAATTTATTAATAACAGCTTCCGTAACCTCCTTCACCTGTTCCATTGAGGTACTTACTTAGGCCTGAAATGGCAAGTGTCAAAATCCTTAGATGCTAAGTAGAGGGCTAAATTGCTGCAGACATTTTGGAAAATAAATCACAATGAAACCTTTTAATTCTTAGTTGTGATTTTATTTTTTCCAACAAATCCTCAGAACATGATCATATGCCAGATACAAACAAAAAACAAACATTCTGTTTTATTCTATTTTTTTTGGGGGGGGTTGTTTATATCTTTATCCTGTACTATTTTGGGGAGGTGTGTGTGTTAAGAACATATTTTATGCTTTAATTTTTACATTGCAGGTGAACTGTGGGCTTCATCTGGTTATTCAAACATCATCCCTTCCTGAAAAAAACAAAGTAAGAAATAATAACATGATTTAAAGAGTATAACTGGAAATTTTAATTATATTTATTTTGGTCTCCAATCTAAACCTAATTTTTATTTTCTACCTACGTAAAGCCAAAAATCCTTTGTAAAAAACTGAATCTTATTTCACCAGTTGGAAAAGGTGAGGTTTTTTTTTTTTCCCTTGACATTTGAACATTTCTTAAATCAGAATCCTTCTTAAAATTGATGGCACATTATAGTTTAACTGGGAAAAAATTTCTTTCTTAGTAATGGATAAAATGATGGTATATATTACTACTAATGGAGTCTTATAATGGATAAAATGTGATAATTTAGGGGGACATATCTATACATTCCATTTAAAATCAGGGGAGAAAAATAGATTAGTAGTGGAAGTATATTAGGTTTAACTATTCAGAACTTAAGATATGAACATGAGATTCTTTTTTCCCAAACAGTTTACGCATAACATCTCTGATATTTCCATAATTTCTGGCTTTTGGTTTGATTTTTGAGATTCGTGTGTTTTTCTTTCTCTCCTGTTTCATCTTAGCGCTCGCTAACATATCCACCTCCCATACGATTGTGTCTCAAGATACAATATAATTTTTTACTGTGACCAAGTTGTACACCTCCAACCATCACAATTCAGTTTTTTTCCCTAAAGAAAATGTTGAATAGATGTCACTGGAGGAACTCTTAAGAAATGGGCAAAATTTACAGATAATAGCATGAGGAGGGTAAATAGGGATATGAAGAGGGGGGATGGAAGGACACCATTAGTCAAAGAGGCAGCAGTTGATTACATTATATACATGAGAATAAATACTTGGCAACTAGAACACTTGATCATCTTGGATAAATAACAGTTAGCTAGATTAATTGAAAATATTCCCTATTACCCTCCAAATGTATTCTCTCCAAAATTTTGCTAATTGATTTCACTGGATAAATCCTATTCTACCAGTGTGTTTCTAGGAATGATGTGCTTCATCCAAATTCTTTTCAAACAATTCATTTTCTCTTGTAGACATACGTTCTAAGAAAATACGATTAGCTTACATAATTCATAAGGAGATAAAGCAAATGCTATTTTAAAATGCATATTTATGGGTTTTTGTGGTTAATTATGACAAGTTGTTTGATTTTTTAAAAATTCTATCAACTAATTTAAAACCAATTTAGAGAAGTCTCTTAGAAGCTTTAGATATAAAATTTTACTATTTTGTTAGGTTATAATTGGACTCTTAAAGAAATTCTAATAATAAAAATTGATTTTTTTTCCCAACAGAATTTAGTTTTTATTGTATGTTTTTTGCTTTTATTTTTGAGAAAATGATTCTTTTAATTATCGTAATTGTGGTGAGGGTTTGGAGGAATTAGAAGTGCCTCAGACTGGAGCATAGTTTCATCTGACCTTTTGAAATTGACTCTGTGTGTGTGTGTGTGTGTGTGTGTGTGTGTGTGTGTATGGTAAAATACACATGACAAAATTTACCATTTTAATCATTTTAAGTTATACAAATCAGTGGTATTAAATACATTCACAGTGATGTATAGCTGTTAGTAGTATCTAGTTCCAGAACTTTTTATCACCCAAAAGGGAGCCCCTATACCCATTACGCGGTCACTCCCCATGTTCCCTATCCCACTCCAATGAAGCCACAAATTTACTTTCTCTCTTCGTAAATCTTCTTATTCTCAATATTTCATAAATGGAATCATACGGTATGTGACATTTTGTGTCTGGCTTCTTTCTTTCAGCATGGTGTTTTTTTCAAGGTTTATCTGTATGTTGATCAGTTATTGCATGTTGTTTTATAACTATATTACTTATTGTTAAATTCTTATCCAAATTTTTTTTTTCTCAAATAACCTTTTCTCTTTTTAGGTTGAATTCAGGCTAAATAAAGAAACATCATCATTTCCTGGTCGACTCTTACAGCATGACCTTGAAAGAAACTATTCAAGTAGGCAAGGTATTGTCAGTGAGTAGAGATCATATATTGTTTATCTTCGTTGGGTAATATTGTTTAATAATATTGATTTTCTAGATCCAAATAGACTGGAATTAAAATGAAATGGTTAATTGGTACCAAATTGATTTGGTATTTGTTTAAATCAGAATTGATTTTACATACACAGCATAGTAGAGTCTTTCTAATACAGAAAAAGATGTTATATTTAGTTTGAGGATGGGCTATGTACAAGAAAATGGGAAAGAATCTTTCAAATACTGTATAAGAACTTGGAAAAATGGCTAATTAGGGAACATAGATCTTTAGGAAACAGGGAAACAGTGGGAAGAGTGGAAAGTTAAAAGTGGAAGGAAACAGTCTCTTTCCCTTATTAACACATATAATTATAGATATTTTATATCAAAGCCCTTAAACTTTAGTGTGCATCACCTGAGATCTTGTTAGGAATGCAGATTCTTAGTGCTCCCCATGCTTTTTTCCCCTTACCCATTCTGATTTTGTAGGTTTTGGGTGGGATTTGGAAATGTGCATTTAAATAATTCTCAAATGGTTCTGATGGATTTTGTAGATCTTGAGTTGTTTGTGGACAACCTTTTAAAAAATACTGCTTTATATGCCCTGGTTATATTGCTTTATTTTTCAGTTTAAGGAGATATTTCCTATTGTACATTTTAGTTTTTATTTGGTTGCTAACAATTGTTTGCTATCTGTAATGTGCTAATATTAAGCACTACAGAATCCTTATATACAGTACCATCCCTACCTCTTAGAAGTTTGTATGAGAGGGATGGTCAGTATATACCTCTCTAGATTGTTCATCTCATTACTGCATGAACATGTGGTGATTCTGAAGATTAGATTAGTTTTCCTTTTTTGTTTCATTACTTCTGGACCTTCCTCTTAGGCTCACATCTAATCTGACATGATTTTTTCTCTTTCCTATATCCTACACTCTTGTCTTGGCCTATTGCTGGACGTGACATCAACCTAACTGTAGTTCCACAGTGCAGGAAACATCTGTTTTGCCTTCTTTGGTTTGGTTGATTACATATTCATCGAGTATGTACTGTCTGCCTGTCACAGCATTAGGCACAGAGTTATAGATGCGAGCCTGGAAGTTTTCAAGTAGGATTTCTTAAGTTTGCATTGTGAATTTCTTTCATATTTTTGATAACAATATCTTAACTTTGTTTTCTAAATTGCATCAAATGTAAATATTTTCTCAAGCTATTCTCAAGTTAGAGGAGAAAGTTGGTATACATATTTGTAGATGCCTGGCCAGGTAAATTTATTTAAGTGGGAAAGTATTACCTGATATTTGCTAATGAGGAAATAATATGGAGGCACTGAATTTTGTGATTATGAGAGATAAATAAGGTGTTATATATAAATAGTGACCCATAAAATACAAATGAACTCTTTAGGGAAAAATAAAGCTATTTGTTTTTCATTAAAAGCTTTTATTCAAAATCATTCTCTGTGATAGGCTACTCACTTGTTATACCTGGTTGTTTTCCAAATGTGCCTCCTCCATAGTTTCAGACAGTTTCATGGAAAGAACTCCACATAGTGTATAGCAGTTTTCTTGACTTTTGCTTACTAGTCTACTTCCAAAGGCATAAAACTTTAGAAAAATTATAAGTAGCACTCTATTAGGAAAAGTGTGGGGACCTCTATTTAATAAATGGCATCCTAGGGGGGAGGGAGAAAATAAAAAAAAATAAAGCGCTAATAAACAAACAAACAAACAAACAAACAAATAAACAAATAAATGAATAAATGGCATTCTGATACCCAATCATCACAACTTTTAATTTTTTTCCATTTTTCATTATGAATATATATATATATATATATTTGACTATTAAAAAATTCTGATTTGAACTGCGTGGGTCCACTTATATGTGGATTTTTTTTCAATAAATATACAGTCAGTGCTTTGTATTCCTTGGTTGCACATCTGTGGATCCAACCAACCCTGAATGAAAAACAGCATTTTCAATCTGCTCTTAAGAAGCTGTGGATGCCAAGGGTCAACTGCATGTATTGTTCTAAGCCATTTTATATAAGGGACTTGAGCATCCCTGGGTTTTGGTATCTGCTGAGGGTCCTGGAACCAATCCCCCACAGATATTGAAGGACTATTGAAGATTTTGGGGAGTCAGAAGTTAGACTTTGATTGCATGGGGGTTAGCACCCATTCCCCACTTGTTGTTTGACATAAATTAACCAGTAGTACTCTCAGTCCAAAGTAAAGAAACTCTATGTTTTAGTTAGGCTGATTTTAAAACTTGGTATGTGATTTCTTTTAGGCTTTCAGATTATTGTTGAGAGTTAACCCCTGTATCCTTGAAATTTTGAAAGCATCAGGTATTCCAGGGACCACTATATAGTAAAATCTCAGTTAACCAGGCCTTAATTGATTAAACCCCTTAATTAAGAATTCTAAAATGTGTATATAAGAAGAAGAGACAGTGCTTGTCTCTTAAGATTGTGATAAATCACTAGAAAATCTAAAATCAGGATTTTGGTTACCGAAACACTCTCAAAGGCAAGGCTGAGTGGACACATATATTTGACCACATACTGTATTATCCAGCCAGCCACCCATCCATGCATTCAATTCATCCATCTTTCTTTCCATTCATTCACTCACCCATTTGTTTACCCAGCTATCCATCCATATATTTAGGGTTCAGTGCAGTGAAGATTCTTACCAAATGTAGACCATTATGCCTCTAAATACATTGAGATCCTAATTATGAATGAATTCATAATTCAGCATTTTAATACTGAAACGCAAGAATTTCTGATTTTTTTAACAGAAATAATATATACAAAATAGATTTCCAATTAAGTCTTAGTAAATTGGAAAATCGATTAATTTACTGATTGTCTACTGAACTTAGATTCTTCCAAGATTATAAAGGATGCAAAATGAGGTCTGTCTCTCAAGGAACTTATACATTTAATTGGGAAGCAAAGGACTACATATCTGGTAAATTCAATAGTGATATATGAAATAAACAGGAAATATTTCAATTAAAATTTTGGCATATAGTAATGTAGTTTATATGTAGTATGAAACATTCTATGTATGTGTAGGTGTTTGATATGCACATATCTGTGTATATGTGCGTGTTTATATATCCACGTAAATATGTAGATGCTTCAACTACAGATCACTCTGATTCTCAGTCATTTAAATGATCTTTTTTGTTGATTTTAAGACTTTTCTATTTAATTAGTCTCATCTCTTGCTATTTATTGTAAGATGTATAGCACACTGATTATTATAGTAAGCTCATCATTTGGATAGTGATTATGACTTCTGTATATAATAGGAGCCAAAAAAATGTGAAGATAAAACTTTATTTACTGAATGTAAATAAAACTTATTTACTATTCAATTTCTGTCTCTACATCCAAAGTCTTATAAAGTTTAAATTTGCCTCTTAAATTGAGAATTGGCTTGAAGTGTTCACAGAAGAATTTTAAAAACCAATCTCTGATACTAACAAGAAAAATCAAGGTTGTCTGTTGTTCAGAGTTTTTCCTTGATCGTCTTTAGCTGATCAGTTAATCCTTAATCGGTTAATCTTTGGATAGTTTCTGTTTGTTTTGATTTCCAAATCAATTTATTGAATGATGGTTGCTTGGGTATCCTGCTAGCAGCTGGTCATATCTCAAGTCCAGTTCCTTGGTGAACATCGTGTCAATTCTGAATGCTTGTACTCTAGAGCATCATTATTAGTTATCTTGATATTTTATGATATTCAGAAAAGTGGGATGTGAGCAATGGTTATTTTGTTCAAGAAGCTAGGTATGTGATACTTGGAGAAGTTAGCAAATACCATTGCTTTCTAGCTCTTCAATACAATCTATATGGAACTAAGGTGTCATCGTATTGTCTGACGGCCTCCCAAAGATTATGTTAACATCCTAGATTTGGTTTCATCTTTTGTTTGTATTGGTCAGTTTAAGTAGCAGAATTCTGTGGTAACCTTAGGTTCCATTTTACTGCTTATCACTCCCCTCAACATCAGTTGCCGCTTTCAGGAAATTTTCTCCTCGTAGAAGAAGATATAGTAGAATTCCTCTGGTGTTCAAACTATCACCTTTGACCCATTACTCCAATTTTATCTCTTTTCTGGATATTCCAAGCATCTCTTCTTGACCATTCTACATTCTTCTAGGTCTTTAGAATATATCTTAATATACTCTTCCCCCAAACCCATCTATCTGTAACCATCTTCTTTAAGTGAAAAATAACCGGACACATTTATATGTGAATATATTATTAGGTATTATTTTTTATTCTGTATTTTGTTTATGTTCTTCTATATAGTTTATTAATTTCATACCGGTTTGCCCACTAGATTGAAAGCTACCTAATGGCAGGAACAACATCTAACCCAGCAGTCCCCAACCTTTTTGGCAGCAGGGACCAGTGCTCCTATGAGAATCTAAGGCCTGATGATCTGAGGTGGAGCTGAGGTGGTGATGCTAGTGCTGGGGAGCAAATACAGACAAAGCTTCACTCGCTTGCCCGCCACTCACCTCCTGTTATGTGGCTGGTTCCTAACAGGCCAAGGACCTGTACCAGTCTGAGGCCCGGGGGTTGGGGACCCCCGATCTAACCAACAGCCCATAAACATAATAAGTATATAAGATTTATTGACATCTACTTTGGTTCTGCAATATTCTCTATTAATAGTACCTGATCATACAAAAAAAATATGATGATGTGAGGTTTACATTTGCTATCCAAAACTACTTTCTTTGTATATCCTTTAGCAAAGTCATGTGTTTCGTAGCTTTGTGATAAACTTTTTGATATTTTGAAGGAGATGGAAGAGTAATAAGCCCTTCGCCTCGTAATAAATCATCATGCATCTCATCCACAACAAACGTGACAGAACTATGTGGGCTGGAAATGAAAACTACCATGAGCTCCTTATCAGCATTTGGAGATTCTTCCATTCAGACACCTTCAAAGTCCAGAATCCGGCAGGGCTGTCATAGTGCTGGCCCAAATGTATCTGGTAATGAGGGACTATCATCTCAGTTATAAGAGAGTTAAAATTTAGTATTAGGAATCAAATTATAAAGGGATAAAGATAGCACCCGAGTAGTTCTGTACTTTCAACAAATCTGTAAGGCAAGAGGAAAATTATTTGTCATACACAGAACACATAGCTTAGGTCTGAAGAGGAAAGAAACAAATTGAAATTTAGTAGTTAATTTCAAATATGGAGAGCTATGGAAACTATACTTCCTAGAAAAGGTATTTGTAGGTGCCAAAGTTCTCCAAATATAAGGTGACTTCAGTTTTAAGGTTTTAAAGGCTTTTCTTAAGTAATTTGTATATCATTTTTAATAGGTGATCATATTAATTTGGTGAGCTCATCAATGCCATCATTTCCCATTCTCCACCGTTCTTCTGAAGAGAAAATTCTTTACTCGGACAGGTTGACCCTAGAAAGGTGAGGACAATTTCATTTATTTTACTTTTTTGACTAAAATACTTAGACATGGCACAAGGTTTGAAAGATTTGAGTCTCTGTAATGCCTCTTGTTCTCCAGCTATCCAGTTCTCCTACCTACTAGGTATAATCACTGTTACCAATTTTTTATTCATCCTTCCAGAGGTATGGGAAGGAATTTTAAATCTATTTAATGTAAAAGGGCTTGATTATACTCTGAAAAAGTACTAAATACTTCTAAAATATGACATCGTTGAAAATGGATTTTAGGATAGAGAAAACAACTTTACCATATAGTCCTCGTACAGGCTTCTGGGCCCTATCTAGTTAAATTCCCTGTTACCTCACTGGCCTTGCCTCCTCCTAATCTCCTTCACTCACTGTGCCTCCTTGAATACACCAAGCACGGTTACCTCTCAGGGTTTTTGTACTTGCTCTTCCCTCTACTTGGAATGCTATTCCTCCACATATCTGTAGGCTCACTCCCTTCCCTCCTTCAGGCTTTTACTCAAATGCCATCATCTCAGGGATGACCTTCCTTGGTTACCCTTCCACCCAGGTATTCTCCAGCCCCCTTCTCTGCTTTATTTTTTTCCTAGTACTTATCACCCTCTAATATATTAAATATTTTACCTATTGAGTTTATTATTTGTCTCCTTCTACTAGAATAGCTCAACAAACACTGGGAGTTTTGTTCAATTCTGAATCTCTTGCACCTAAAACAGTGCCTGGGACAGAATAAGCTCTCAATAAAAAATTTTTAAATGAATGAATATATTTAGGACTTGATCCCCATCTTTAAATCCAGGAAGGTATCTGCAATACAGTGGTGGATGAAGGATCCCAACCCTACTTTGTTACTATAACCAGCAGAGAAACTATCTTGGCTGTGTATACGTTTAGCTTAGCAGTGCTCATTTAACAGCACATTTTTAAGCAAACTTCTTAACCTCACAGTGCATACCTGACAGCAAATTGTCATGGATCATTTATGCTTATATGTGGGAGAAAGCTCTTTGGAAGGTGTAACGTGTTTTGTAGGCAAAATAACACTTGAGGGCAGTAACTGTCATGATATCTTTGCAGTACTGTTTTTTGAAATTCTAATGCTAATATTTATAAGTTTCACAATATCATTTTAGTGTTTTGAGGGATTTTGTGATAATTTTTATCTCAGTCTTTAAAAGTTCAGCCGAGAATAGTACATCAGCCCTTTAGTTCCAGGTTATATGAGACTAACAGGAGCCAGTTTTTATAAGATTGTGGCTCCTATTAGATTTATAACAAGTTAGGCACTTGTATTGTTGCTTGGGGTGACTTAGGCAGTTATGAAGATGATCCTTAGCACATGGGCCTCTGGGGTGAAGAAGCAAACTTTGATCAGGTGGAGATATGCTTAGCTAGGAAGGTCAGGACTAAGGAAATTGACTCAGATTCAAAGGCTGGTTTTCAAATGGCAGGATCACAAAGATGTCATAAGGTTAGGCATAATTTGATCAGTATCAGGGTGTACAGTCACAAAAGCTGTGCTAGCAGCAAGACACTCAGGGATTATTATTTGAGAGCCAATGGGCAACAGCAGTGATTTTCGAAGGGAGATCTGCCATGCTGCATTTTGTTAGCTGGGAGACTGCGGGGTCAGGAATAGAATCCAGCCCTGAGGAGAAATGCTTGGAAGAGCTAGACTCTGGCTAGCCTGGGAGTTAGGGTAGGCCTGGAATACCAGGATGGCAGCCTACCGGCATCAAGTAGGAAATACAGAGGCAAATGCATGGACTCCTCAGTAATGGGATAGAAGGTGTAGAACTCAGGGATTATGTAGGCATAACGAACTCTCCTGGAGGACACTAGGGCAATAACCCAGTGTGTGTTTGTTTGCTTATTTTTCTGGATGACAGAGACTTATGTGGTTAAGGGCTATACAAGTGAGCCTTAGAGTACGGAATTAGTCACTAATTTGAATTCCACAGTGACATATTTAAGTGGTGGGTCGGAAGTTATTTTTTTCCCTTAGTGATAAGTGACTCAAAAATTAGATGAACTAAAAGCTGGGGGTAACAGAGGAAGACTGAAGCAGGAAAAATGAGACAATTTAAGTTTTTTCCTAAGCAGATGTATAAAGATATAAATTTTAAACCAGAATACTTATAACTTATTAATTTATAATTTATAAGACAGAAGTACCAAAGAAGGTAGTATAATTGAGTACACGAAATAAGCACACATTAAAAGAATTAAACTATTACCTAATATTTCTTACTTTTCTTCTTTTTAAACAATTTTTTAAGGGTCTGTATTTTTAAACATCATATTTTTGTCAATGATTAACATTCAGTTATTTTCTATGCTAATCATTTTTTTCTCTATATAAGGAGGATTCTGATCACTTCCACAGTTTCACTTATTTTTGTAGCACTGATTTATTTGCTTTAAAGGTTACATTAACTTGATTTTTACTGAAAGGAAATATTTTTAATTAATCTCTCAGTTATACTTGTTTGCATTCCGATCAATAGAACTACATTTTCCATGAAGACTCTTGAAATTTCAGAGTAGAATCATTTCTGTCTGGCCGTTTTATTACACTAGTAGAATTCTTAAAGGGCCCTGCACATATTTACTTCATATGTAATACGTTATAACTTTTTGCATAATGGAGGTTTATTGCTTTAAATATATCTAAACACACATATTGTTAAGGTTTCATCCTACCCTATAACATTCTAAATGTTCTGCAAAGTTCAAAGTTAGTGTTAAATGTGTAAACATATACTTAAAGTCTAAGCTTCTGCAGAAATGTTCAATAAAGACCACTTTATCATTAGTGAACTTTAGAATGAAATTGTCTTTATCAAGGTGAACTGTAGATGGCTGAATTTCTTGCTCTTTCTATGGTATCATCCAGCTCAAGAGGCTATGATTCTATGAGAGACCATTTTGTATGTTTTTCTTTTTTTTCTTTTTCTGATGACTTAGTTGTCTGGGCAACTAAATTGTCTTTACATTGGTGGATTGATGGCAAGGGCATTTCTCTGGTCATGTGACATTGTCCTTTGAATCATCTAAGCCTCAACTGAAGAAGGCATTTACATAGAGTGTTTCCAACGCTGTGTCTATTTTATGTGAAATAATTTATGTGGGAGTTTCTTTTTAATACAATGAGAGCTTAGACTTACTTTAATACTTACCCTTGTCAAAGTATATGGGGTTTTATATGAATGATTTGCAATTAGATATAGGATGCTTCTTTCATGGAGGCAGGAAGTGATTCTATTTGTCTTTTTCTTCTCAAAACATGGGAGCCCGAAGGTACTACTACTATTTGTAAGAGGAGGGAGGCTACCAAATCAGAAACGTATTAACTTTTTAAATTTTTTTTTTAGGCAAAAGCTGACTGTATGTCCTATCATCGATGGAGAAGAGCACCTTCGTTTGTTGAACTTCCAACACAATTTTATAACTCGAATCCAAAATATTTCTAATCTACAGAGGCTAATATTCTTGGATTTATATGATAACCAGATTGAAGAAATTAGTGGACTTTCTACTCTGAGATCCCTCCGTGTCCTTCTGTTGGGGAAAAACAGGTAATCTTTGTAGAACAGTTTTTGTTTATTATAGTTGAGACTAATGTGGAGTCCTGTAGTGTTTAGATGGCAAAAATAGTTAAGAACCTAATAGACTAAATTTTGAAAGATTATTTGACTGGATTAAGATTCAGTTGTAATTTGTTTTTTGATATTCAGTCTGAAAATAAGTCAAACCAAATAACATTTATTGGAACATCTATTTTATTTCCATTGCATTCTGATGCCGTATCTTATATGGAAGTAAATAGCGGACTTTGACGTTTATGTTTTCTTAGGCTATATTTTAAGCATGTGTTCACTTTAGGCAGATGTATTTCACTAGTGATTCTTCTCAGCACTTAACTGAGATATCAAATGTCTATTTGATACCTCATGATTGTCAAATTACTATTGATTCTTGCTCAGATGTTGTCTTCAGCATGTATTTAGAATTACATTCCATATGAATGTACCCAGTTCTTTTCATAAAGTTCTACTACATGGTGCAGCTACACAATTCCCAGCTAATTTCCTTGAGATTTGTTTGTGACTTTTCTCTCCATTGTGCTTCACTGGATAGCTTTTGCAATGAAAGAAGTGCTGTTTGGCAAAATCTAAAAATGACTTTTGTGTTATCAAATGATGAACCTTAGATATAGCCTTGTACCCAAGCTTGGTTCCCCTTAACCCTGTCTTTTTTTTTTTTACCCCCAGCAAGAATCTTGAATTACCTCTTTATTCTCATTAGCCAATGGTAGCATAAGATACTTTTTCCAAGATCATGTCCAAAATTTCTAGGCTTTTATCTATTTTCTGCAGTTTCTTGAAAGTTCCTGTCAGTGTAGTCTGTCACCTACTGTTGATGAGTGTTAAGCTGATCATTATAGTAGCATGAGAGAACTTGGGTGAATTATAAGATCACATAGTAGTAGAGCTTGAAGTGATCAGCTCTCGTATTTTTCAGATGGAGAAATGGGGATGTAAAGAGACTTTTGCAAGGTTAGATATGTACAGACTATCTGTAGTAAGAATATGCCACTGGAGCAGATCACAGAGTAAAGTGAGGAGGAAACTTTCATACATTTAAGGCATTCCTTCAAGGTGTTCTCTGTTATCTCTCCCAGAGATTTCTTTACTAATTTCTGATCCTTGGAATTACTGGTTTGTTTCTCCAGCTTCTCTTCATTCTTTAGTGCCATTGCCTTTATGCCTTCCTTTTTAGTCCTTGGGTAAGGTGTTTTCCAGTGATACTTTAAATCTCCTTCTCTAGTTTTAAATATAGTGTCTAAGAGCTACTCCTGGTTCTTAAGTTTTAAATAACCTTTCCATCTACTCTCTTTTCCTGTTTCCACTTTTGAGCTTGTTTGGCTTCTCAGAAATTACCTTTTAAGTTTTTAAACAAATACTTTGTGCCTTGAAACAACCAGTCTTTTGGACCTTCTGACCTTTTTAGAGCTCTTTGCCGCTTTAACTCTAAGGGACCTGATGCCCTTCTCTGTATCCTTACCATGGTCAAGTTAAAAAGCAATCTAATGCAGTCTCTTCCTCTTTCTTCACCTTCATTTTTTGTTTGTTTGTTTTTGGTCACATTTTACTTTATTTTCCCCATAAAGAAAACAGCCATTCTAGAACTGTTAATGTTCTTGAATGAAAAAGAAAATGAGTCGGAAGACAACTTTCTATATTCTCCCCAATTATGTATTTTTGAGATATCAGTACAATGCAAATCTGATCCCTAAAACATACCTAATGCTCTCTAGCCAACTGACTTTGTCACAGCAAGGGACCTGTGAGGTTTAAAGAGGCAGTATTTTATTGATCATTAGGCAAACGTGGCTGAGGACTGCTGGAGAAGCACATCTGCTACCCTGTGTCACCATGTTCTACTTGTGCCCCCCTGCGGCTCAAGTCCAGAAAGTTTTCTCCCACATTGTGAAGCACTGCTCTGTCTTCTAGTCCAAGGCAATGAGTGATATATGAACATCCAGGGAAACCATATGCCTCCAAGTTCAAGCAGCTCCAACAAAGATTTCTGCTCAAAAGCTGGAAAGACCTTGTTCAGATCTTGTATGTGAAGTTTACATTGTTGCTAAAGAACTCCCAACCCCTCTATTCCACTTTGCTATTGAAGCTCTTGCCGTCTAACTCTTCTGCTTTCTATATCCCCTGTTTATTTTTGTGAGATTTTCTGGTGTCCTCATGATCAAGGCTAATGAATAGAACTTGTCTGTATTTTCTTCTGATCACCCAGGGCTATACACAAAACTCTCTGCCAGACCCTGGCATTCCATATTTCTTTCTTTTTGGTTGCTTGAGGTTTCCCGCATTAAGGATTTGTTTCTGATACTGAAAAGCTTAGTCTTCATGTAGATCCTGTTGTGGGGTCTTTATCCTGGCATCAGTAACATAGTATGGCTTGCAAAGACAGGCTGTGATAAATCCCTAGAGGTCTGTAGCTACTGTAGTGACAGGTGAGCCTTGTCTTTTTCTAGTTGCAGTTTTGTTTAATGGGAGAACTTAAAAATCAGGTCACATGAGTGTTAATGTAAAAATCTTCAACTGACTAGGATTCTGCAAATTTCTCACATCAGTACCTAATCTGACCATGACTTTCTAGGTCAACTGATAACTCCATCTGCCTTTAAATTATTTAGAATTCACCTACACTATCAGAATCTGAAGTGAGAGTCATAAAACCACTTTGTGTCAAAGCTAAGAGAATGCTCGAAATCACAACAGATAGGGACTGTTTTATTGGGTAGCATACAGCATGTGAGGCCCTGATGAGTCCTATGGGAAGGCATATTGCACATTTAGTTTTCCATGATTGAAGTGCCTTCAAAGTGCCTGGAGTTTCTAATCAATTCAGAAACAGATTACATTGATCCTCCAAATGAGAGAAATTGGGGCTGGGACAATCTTTGTCCTTTGTGTAAAATGTTAAAAATATAATTCTCAAACAGATAGTAATTACAGGTCAATATTTTAACTAACTCAATAATGAGGGAACCAGTAAGATGACGAAGCTGGTTTAAAGGAGGATAAGAGAAACTGATTATATGTATATGTATATATATGTGTGTGTACATATATATATATACACACACACACATGCATATATATATTTTTAATGAAAAATAAAGGATGCTGGAATAAGGTTGTTAAGTTATAAAACAGGTCAGTGTCCTACAAAGCAATGGAATTGTAATTTTCTGGGTTATCTTTTTTATAAGACATAAATAAATTATATTTCTACCCGGCAACAATAATTACATCTCATCAGTTTTCTACAAGTTAGTTTATAAATTTACAGAGTTTGGGCTCTAATCAACAGCCAATAGTCAGGTGATCCTTAGGTAGGCTTGTTGACAGTGCTCTGACATGACATAGAAAGGACATGCAGTCATCCCTTTGCCCTTGTTCCAATATTTAGTTATCAGCACTGAGTAGCACCCTTTCTTCTATGTTCACATATCACAGTTTTACAAAATTGGTTTTATACTGTATTTTTCACTTGAATATTTATAGTTTATTATGTTTTCTCATGTCATTAAATATTCTTTGGAAAGGTTGGGGACCGCTGCTTTACACGGCCTGGTCCTATATGCGGCTCCAATCTCATCTCTTATTATTCTCTTCCCACACATTTATATTGTGTACTTTTTTTTTGCTATGATAATACTGTAATGAATATCCTTGTCCATAAATCTTTGTCTGCATCTCTGATTATTTCCTTAGAATAGGCTATTTTCTATTGTGTATATGAGTCTACCCTCATAAAGCTCATATGAGGAGGATTTGAGATTTGATAAGAAGAAAGTCTATATTTTAGGGCAGCACTTTTCAAAATGTGATCCCTGGACTAGCAACGTCAGCACAAAGAACTTAATAAAAATGCGAATTTTTGGACCTTATCCAAGAAACTCTGGAGGTGGGGTTTAGTGATCTATATTTAGCAAGCCCTCCAGATGATTCTGATACAAGAGTTTGAGAACTACTGTTTTAAGGAATGTGAGCTTAAAGGTATAAAAGAATTTAATAAAAGACTTCTTTAATAACTATGAGGTCAGATAGCTATTAGAAAGCATCACTCTTCCTAAGCCATATTATTAGGGTACTATAATTTTCTCCAACTATTTTAGGAATTTCAAGAACAAAGCAGACAGAAGAATAATTTTGTTGAAAGGTTTGTCTGTTTTCCCTTCTGATTTGGCTGCTATTATTATTAATATTGGCTATTATTACTAGAGAGATTTAAGTGTTAGATAGGATATTATTAAATACCTGACTCTGGATGAAGGCTGATTAAAGATTCCAGTGAATCTAGAAGGATGCTAATGGTTTGGATGAAGTGACTTAGGGTGTTCAGGGGATAGGGTGCTTTCTAGGAAAAGAGCAGGTTTCTGCCAGTGTGATGGTGTGAGGGAGGAGACTGATGAGGAGGTCGTGGTCATAAGGAGGTGGAATGTGTGTATTTGAGTGTGTGTGTGTGTGTGTGTGTGTGTGTGTGAGAGAGAGAGAGAGAGAGAGAGAGAGAGAGAGAGAAGAGAGAGGGGGAGGGTAAGGGTAAGAGGAAGAAATACAATCACCCTGTGATGGTACATAGCAGGCATATAATAAATATTTTTATAAATTAAATTGTATTGAATTGGTTGTGGTGATATAATTCTGGATTTGGCAATTATGGAAGATGACTGAGGTCAAATGGAGATAGAAATTTATGAAGTTTAATTTTGCCTTATGTTTACCTGGTGTCAGGTATGAAGTTTTAGGGGGATGATCCACGTTCTAGAAACATTAGGAAGCTGGAAATGGTTCTTTGAGGCAGTAAGCAATGACAACAGAAATAATAGTGAAAGCAAGATGATGATAAAGATGGACTGCATGAACTTTCTTTTTATCTTTTCTTTGCTATTGCTCCTTTCCCTCCACAGAATAATGGTAGTAGGAGAAAGTAAGATCTATAGGAGGGAGAACGATAGAAGGGAAGTGGTTTTTGTTTTGTCTTTTTTGTTGTTGTTAAAATGGTCCAGTTGGAGGCAGTCGGACAGGTATGGTAGTCATAGAAGATAGGAATGGGGGAGACAGAGTTAGGCCTTAGGCGTTAGGGGATATAAGAGGAGTTATTTTAGAGATAAAATTCTACATTTTTAGTTTTTCGCAAGACGGCAAATCAAAAGTTCCAAATAAATATTCACAAATTGAGCATGACCAGTAGAAAACATTTAGGTGGGATTCAATCTGTCTATGTGATAAATAATCCTGTTTTGAATTCCCTTATACATAACACTCATCCATTTAGTTAATATGTTCATTCATTTATTAAACAAATATTTATGTGTGTCTACTCAGTATCTTGACTGCTGGGGATAGAGTAGACATATCAAAGTTTCTGGCCTCTTAAAGCTCACATTTTGGTTTGAGGAAGGCAAGCATAAAAAAGTAAACACATGAATAGTATAATTTTAGGCAAGGATAAATGCATTGAGGTCAATTAAAGCTGGGGAAGGAAAGAGTAATGGAGACAGGAAGGGAGAGCTATTTTTGAAAGAGTCATCTGGAAAGGCCATTCTGAGGAGATACTTGAGCTGGGACTGAAATGATGTGATGATGTGAATCATGTGAAGTCGTGGGGGGAAGAATATTAAGGAAGAAGCAAAAGCAAGGGTAAACACCCCAAGCAGAAATGAATTTGTGAGGTTAGAGACAAGAAAGCCCATGTGGCTGAGTGAGTGAGCCTGAGCCGTGGTAGGAGATAAGACTGGAGGAAGAGTCAGCAGCCAGATGGTTTAGGGCCTTGAGGACTGAGGTAGGGAGTTTAGAACATAGTCTAAGGTGAAGGAAACTGCCTTGAGTAAGTGCCTTGCCGAAGGTTCTTAGAAGTAGAATTTCTCTTTTCTAAAGATAGGACTTTTAAGATGGGGGGGGGGGGCATTTCCCTCAGTGAGACTGTATGTAACAATTTAATTAAATTAATGGGAAATATGATTTTTTAAACTATATAACTGTATAATCTCTATACATAGATATAGATAATAAATTAAAATAAATTATGCTTTAACATTTTTTGATTTATAATAGATATGATGCATCCATATTTCTACTCTACTTATTCTGATTTTCAGAATCAAGAAAATCTCAAATCTGGAGAATCTAAAAAACTTAGATGTCTTGGACCTTCATGGAAATCAGGTATCGTAAGCCTTTTCTTTCTTTTTTGTAAAAACCTAGTAAATTTGGCATTTTGAAAGTTTTAAGAATTATATTGAATTTTTCAAGAGTTACTTTATTGATTCACTGAAATTTCTAAGGTATTAAGCCTATTACTATAAGCTCTGGTAATTTCTCAGCAGTAAATGATAGATAAAACATTCAAAATCTTTATAGTTATGACAATTTTGTTATTTAGTCTTATTAATTTATCTTTAAAATACACATTATCCAACCTCAACCCAAGAACTAGAATATTATTAATGATTTTCTTCAACTTAGGTGTTCCTCTTCTATTTTGAGGTAACCACTATTTTAAATTTCACATTCATCATTCTTTTGTTAGTTCTTTTTAGTTGGCTTTATTACATATGTGTGCCTGAATAGTCTATTGTTTAATAGCATTGTCTTTAATTTTAAAAAGGTATCATACCATATAGGCTATCGTCTAGTTTTTGCTTTTTAAATATAATATTATATTATTGAAATTCATCTATTTTGATCAGGTAGCTGTAATTTACTCATTTTCACTGTAGTTAACTCATTTTCACTGTTGTTCCATGGTGTGGTTATACAGAAAACTTTTTAGTTTATTATTGATAGGTCATTTCCTTTTTTTCTGCTTTGTTTCCTGTTAGGAATTGTACTTCTAAGAACATTCTTGTACATGTTTCTTCTATATACCATATGTACTCTAGGGTATAGATCTAGAAGTGAGATTGATGGGTCATAGGTTATGTAAATTTCAGACTTTAAAAGATAATGCCAAATTGTTTTTCAAAGTGGTTATACCAGTTTAGACTCCTAATAGATTCTGTTGCTTCACATCCTTTACAACATTTGGAATTGTCAGACTTCTTAATTTTTGCCTTCTTAATTGTTATAAATAATTTCCCAGTTAATTGTTATAAAGTAGTATCTCCTTGTGGTTTTAATTTATATTTCCCCGATTACTGTATAATCTGGGCTCATTATTCTGTTAAGTCAATTAATTAGTCTACCCCTGTATCTGTCTGTCTTTAATTTCTCACCTGGTTTGTTTTGTTCCCCCTCCTTATTCTTTTCTTTCAGAGAGTCTTGAACTGTTTTTTATAACATTTTTTTTAATATTTAAGTTTTTAGGCGAGGCAACCCTTGGTTGACCTCACAGATTGCAAGGACCTTGTCAACTTACAATCCCTTCTTTTTTATTTTTTATGCCTACAGCACCTGGTCTTCCTAGGTGGTCTTCCATCCAAGTACTAACTAGGCCCGACCCTGCTTAGCTTCCGAGATCAGACAGGATTGGGCTTGTTCATGGTGGCATGACCATAGACTTGACTGTTTTTTAACCCTTTGCTCTTCTATTTAAATTTTAATCTTTGAAATGTAGATATTTACTTATGAATAGCTACATGAGCTACATATTCATGTAGAAGGTAAAGCCTCTCCTGAGGTGGTAAGCATACATTCTAGGGTGATCCAAGAGTCCCTGCCTGTTGATGAACAAGAGCTGTCACTGCCACTTGAGTTGGTCAGGTGCAAACTTCAGTATGATCTCTCTAGGCTCTCTTAACAACTGTTAGTCCCAATTGTTTCGGTGAAAAGCTAATAGAATTAATAAAGACCTTGATAGAGCTAGATAGGCCACATCTGCCTATCTCATCCCACCCTCCCTGCATGTCTGTCTGTGTGTGCACCTTGTGGTAAGAGTGTTGGTGGCCTTGGAACTGTCCAGCTCTGCAGGTTGGTTAGTGTCACTTTAGTAGAGGGGAAGTTACCCAGTTAGGTGGTGATGGAAGGGAAGAGGTATTAAAGAGTTTTGTTAGTAAAAGATTATCATATGCAGAAGCACTGAGACTAAAAACAACAAAGTATTTTTTTACTGCTAGGCACTTTAGAGTAAGTGAGAAATGAGCCTGGAGAGGTAGGTAGAAGCTAGATTGTAGAGGGCTTTGAACTCCATACTTAGGAATTGCTGTTTTGTCTCGTAAACCACTATTTTAAAAAATATTCATGACTGTAAGTGAAACTTTATGGTAGTGATGTTTTCTTAAGTTTATTTAAAAATGTAATATGAGAAATAAATTTCATGTGGCTTTCCCATTTTAATATACCTTTAAGAATTCATGGGCATTACCAAAGATCTATAAGTATACCTGATAAATGAATAACATACCATTTCATCTGTATATGTATGACGTCTAGGAATTACTTACCATTATGTGGATGAAAAATTTCTTGTTCGATGACCTGTGGTTATGTGTCTTATAATATCAGCATATGTTTGTGATATTCTGTGTATTAGGACTAAACATTTGTACCACACAACATATTTCTCAATAATTTAAAATAAGAAGGAAGTTTAAATAAAGATCTGAGTCTTGTTTCCAAATATCTAAATCCAATAAGCAAAAATTTGGAGTATTTCAAAACAAAGATAGTCTTGGTGACTTTAGGTTTTTAAAAAGTCAGAAGATAAACTATTCAAGATGAAACAATGTCCAACTCTAAAAAAAAAATAGCATCAGATAGTTAAAAAATGATAAGAAAATTACATGAATGATTTTTGTCTTTTGAACTCACTTCTGTTGGAAATAAAAATGATACTTAGCATACATTGTGAAATGAAATGTTTTTGGTTTATGGATGAGAAACGTTCTGAGGGATGATGATAGTGTTCAAGAAATAGACTGGAGAAAAGAAAGAGATGGAGGGAGATGAAACTGGAGACAGAGAACGGTTGAGAGTCTAATCTAATAATCTTGGTGAGAAGTGATAAAGGCTCGAACTAATGTAGTAGAATAGGGACATAATGAGAGGACAGATTGGATAAATATTTAAAAAGTAGAAACATCAAGATTTAGCAATTGATTATGAGTAGTAAAGAATGCAGAAGAATCTGAGAGGGTGACTCTCAATTTCTAACAGAGATTTTGTTTGATCTGCCCAAATTGATTCTCTTGGTAAATGCTTACTTTAACATGTATCGTTTTTATTTCCAACAGAAGTGAGTTCAAAAAACAAAAATTATTCACATGATTTTCTTTTAGTTTTTCAACTATCTGATGCTTTTTTTTTTTTTTTTAGAGTTGGACATTCTTTCATGTTTTCAGTAACATCTTTTCCTTCAGAGAGAGCTTCCCCTTTCTGTCATTGCTTGCCTAAAAGCAGACATTTGCCTTTTCAGTAGTGCCGAGTAAGAAGGTTGTCTTTATCCAGATAGAGGAGTCTGGGTTACTCTTAGACAAAAAGATAAGACTGCAGTATCCAGTTTTCCTAGATATATTAAGAAGTTCTGCAGTATATCTTGAGACCCCCTCTCTGATCTGTGTGACCCGTAATTGGGCTTTCGAACATTCCCATCATCTCTTCTTCTTGCCGTGAAGTTTATTAATTAATCAAGAATTATGCTCTCACTCTACACTACCCTTTGCCTGAAGTTTCTATCATGTACTCGATGCTCGTGACTTTGCCCATGGCTGCAGTAAGTAATAGGTCATTCCATTAGAGATGTTGCATGTGATTTTGTCCCATTTGATTGCAAACCAAGAAGCTGAACAACATCCTTAGTGATTTTTTTTTTAACAATGTCTTTTTTCAGACTTACAAAACTGAAAGGAAACTCTAAAATGTAGACATTCTAATTGTAAGTGCCAATTAGAAAGGTAGTTTTCTAAAGGAAATGCCCTAGGATTATTAGCAGAAGGGCGAAGACACCCTATGCAGGTCATACGAAAATTATGCCTCTTCATTCTATATATTTATATTTTTCTTGAGCTCAGTAAAGTTTTATTTTATATGTTTAAATATTGCTTTTCTATTTATGTTTGTTATATCTATATTCTATATCTTCCATATCCCCATCTTATCTTTTATTCTTTCAATCTCTATTTTTTCTTAGTATTTTAAGAGAATTTCTCAAGCTTATGTGGACGTTACTGATTTTCCACAGTGTCTATTTTGCTTTTTACTAATTTCGTACATTTCAAATTCTATTACCTATTTAGTTTTGAAATATTTTTGTCCAAGTTTTATTATTCAGTTCTGTCATTTGCAAATACTGATAATCTTGTTTCTTCTTTTATAATTTTTATTTAATTTACTTTCATTTTATATTAGTTAGACCAAAAACCTTAGAACAAATTTGAAAGCATGATCAGATGTTACCTTTATATATTATTGAATTTACAATAAGCATACTTAGCTTTCTTTTCTCGAACCTATATGGAATCCAGATGGTATTTCTTAAATGCAATAGAAGATCCAAATAATGACATAGAAACTGGATTATAAATCTAAAAATGAAAGTTCTTTAAGCTAACATCTGCTTTGAAGTATTAAATAAAAAAATTTCAAATAATATTTTGATGGCAGTATAGATAAGAAAATTAATCTCTAGTGATTGTGAAATTTATTTTTTTAATGTTCAGAACAAAAGTATTATGGGTATGACCTATTGTTACGTAAGTATGTTACATTAAAAGGTTGATAAAGTCTCCTGCAAGGACCTCTACTTCTGTGTCATTAGAAACTCATCCCATTGTTCTGTGTTTGCGATAGTACAATAATGGGGTTTAAAGTCATATTGAGCTCTCATCACTTCATGGGTATAGCTTTTAGTTACCCTTACCTTACTGTGCAACTAAAACTCTTCTGCTGCAGTTCAGTCCTTATGTACATGTGCATACTCCATGATTCAGATCTTCTTATTCTAAACAGTGTCCACCATATTGCTCCCTGACTAAACATTGTGTCTCCTCTATAAGCACTTCCACTCATAAAGAATATCCATTTTCACCCTCCACTGGTGATCCTAGTTCCTTGAATCTTTTCCATTCAGACTCTTGACTACTCTCAGGATGCTTCAGTGTAAGTGGAGTTAATAAGGAGAACTTGATATCATTTCTTTTCCTTGTCTTTTCTCTCAGAGGGTGGTCTTGCTAGACCAAAACGTTGTGAGCTTATGCTTGGTCTCACAGTAAGTTTCTATTTGGCAGGTACTATGTATACTTCTTGTCACCTTTATAGGACCAGGTACAGTATTAGGCACTTAGAGATGTCCCCAAAAGATGGATTTTTTGATTATTTGATAAAATTTACTTCAAGTATTTAATATAGTCAAATTACAAAATATGTTTTTTTAGTTAATTTTCACAAGTTAAGTGACTTTATATTATCCACAATAGAGGAAATTGGAAATAGATTTTTAAAAGTCTTCATATAAACTTGTCACTGAGTCCAGTAGCTATACATTTAATTTTAAGGTTTTTATAACATACATATCTGAAATTTATTCCTGCTAATCATCCCTTCCTCATTTTTTAATAGATTGCCGAAATTGAAAATGTCAATCATTTGTGTGATTTGAGAGTTTTAAACCTTGCCAGGAACCTTTTAAGTCACGTTGATAACCTTAATGGGCTGGATTCACTAACTGAACTTAACCTACGACACAATCAAATCACTTTTGTGGTGAGTATTAAAATGGAATCAATATATGATCTCTGGCTTTTCTTTTAAGGAAATGAAAAAAATGTTGTAGCATTGCTTTATGCAGCTTTATGCAAAGTAAGCATCTAAAGTTTTTTTCTGAATTTAAATTGTGGGTATAATTATTAAGCTTTATAATTTTTTGACTTGGAAAGTGTTAAGGTGTTTTTTATTTTAAAAGACAAATGTAAAATTAAAAACGAAATGGAAGTGTTATTTGTAAATGAATCAGCTACTGTAAATGTATACTGACTCCTTTTCTATTTTGTCATAGGTATAGAATTAGGTTAGCAGTGATTGAAAGTTGATGAAATATTGTACCAAGAGAGAAAAACCTCTGAGGTTGAGGGCTGTGAGGACATGCATAGATATCGATCGTATCCCTTACAGTTTTTAAAGAGGCAGCTTGGTATACTAGAAATAGTAAGGCATCAGAGGTCTAATTCTGGTCTTAGCTCTTTCTCTCATTAGCTGTGAGCCTCAGTTTACTTTTCTCTAAAATGAGGGCATTGGGCTAGATTATCTCTAGGGATTGTTTTTGGCTTGTTGACTCTGAAAAAAGACAAAAATATAAGAGAACTGGCATGTGAGGAGGAGGAAAAATGTTAGTTAGCCTCGTAGGGGGAAAACTACAGAAAGGTGACTCTGGAATTCTGAAGATAAACTTTGTTAAATTTATAGTTTACTGAAGTTTGGCAACTGAACAACAACTAATGCTTAGGTATTTTGTATTGGGCATATGTGAAGAGAATTAGAAATATGGCTTTCAGTTGTATTACATGATAAAGGCCAAGAAGGCTTCTAATGATTCATAAAAACATTTCTTCTTTTAACAGGTTTCCTTTGTTTACATGCAATAGAAAAACTATATTAGGTTCTCTGGATATCATTTAAGTACTTTTAAAGGCACAATCTAAATCAATTTTTTTCAAGATATTGAATTGCTTAATAAATAATTAAGTGTATTGTAAGTGGTACACTTGAAACGGCTAGGGGACAGATGATGTCTTATCTCCAGGCCATGTTATATAGACTTGTTTCATTTTGAAGTTTTCCCAGAAGATCTGAGCCACATAATGCTCATATCTTCTAAGAGATTGGATAATCTCAGAACCTTGTCCAAGACATGGATTTACTCCAGAGCCTCTTAAATTGTGTCAGGTCCTCTCCCCAGATTGGATTTAAATATTAGAAATGGCTTGTTTATTTAAAAAGACATGCAGATTGAGTTTATCTGTTACATTGCTGAGTCTCTAGGAACTGCTCAGGCTGGACTTAATATGTTCTCAGAACATCGAGATGGTAAGAATCCAAAAAGCTTTGGTAGACTGGGGTATAGAAATTTATTGGCCCTAGGATATTCTTGTCTATATTTTGTCTTTCACTTAGAAGTTGCATTATTCACATCTAGGAAAATGCTCACTGAATTTCCCATCGAGTACTATGTCTAATCATTATTGTTATAGCTTAGGCAGCAGTAAACATCTTAGGAAAGAGGAAATTATATTAATTTATAAAAATTAAGATTTAAAAAACATTATACATATAGTATCATTATCATAAGTATCTTGTGTATTAATTTATAGGAAATTATGAGTGTATATATAAGGATAAATAAGAAACATTATCCAACTCTTACTTATTTCTTTTTCAAAACATCTTTTTCCTAAAAGAACCAAGAGACTTTTAAATCTGAGGATTCTTTTTATTTAATTTTTTTCAATATCGTGTTTTCTCCTCAGTCAGTTATCACACTTATTCTTTTTAATTATTTTTCCTTTCATGGTTTTGATTTTTCTCAACGGCTGGTAATCCTTAAATGATGACCATGTTAAGTAGTGGCTGGGTCTCCTGTGCAGCTAAATAGGTCTTTTTAACCATAACATCTCTCCCTAGAGTGGTCACTGGATTAAGTAACTTGTTGAATCCCACATAGTGACAGACTTCCCTTTACAGTGAGTAAAGGGAAAAGGCAGGCTCACTTCATAACTGCCGAAATAAGAAAAACTATGTTTGGGGGTAGAGGGACTTTAGTATCTTTTTTACCATGTGAAACTGCCATTCCTTTTCCCCCCACTGGTTCCCCTTTGGCAGTTCTTAACTGTCTCTGTAGATAGAACACCCACACTCTCCATCCCTCCTTGACAAGATACTCTGTTTTGTTTAGAGAGCAGATATTGAGTCTCCAGCTGAGGGTTTCCTTAGCCAGCTGCTCTGTGCATGGTTATGTGTACATGGCAGGGGTGAGAGAGGGCTGGGAGTGGGTGTGTATGTTGGTGTTCCAGGAATAGCTGTTGAGTCGACATACCTTTAATTATCCTCTTGATCAGCCACAATTAACCACAGTCCGTGCCTGCTCTTTCTGTGCATCGACTTGGAGCATGGAGTAGGATGGCATTCTGTCAGAAAGGAACGCCGTGTTTGCAGTGCAGCATCTCTCGCTAGTTCTGAGCTGCAGTGTTGAGGATGATCTCCAATAAGATTCTCTCTGCTTTCTAGCTTCCTGACATTCATCAAAAATGTTGATCTGTTGACAACTCTCGTTTTTATCATTTGCATGATTTATTCATTTTGTGTTTTATTTTCTTTGCTTTACCCATTGAATCTTGGGAAGGACATGACACAAATGCATTACCTATTTCACCATTTGATCAGAAACCTTCTCTGATGTTTTTGATGTAGAAAAGTTATTGTTTGTTTATTGTAGTTAAATCGTTGACCTTTTTCTTGAAAATCTTATAAATTTTAAACCAGATATCTTTTTAGTTTATAAGGTTTCTTTCCATTTAAAAAAAATTATGAAACCCCAAAGGAATAGGAAGTGATATTTCCATTCATATATCCATGAATTAATAAATAAAAACTTTTCATATATAGTTGAAGCCTTCCGTGGAAATCTCCCTCATCACATTCCCTCCCTCCTTTGCAGAGGTAACCACAATTCTGAATTTGGTGTTTATTCCCATGTATCTGTTTCCTTTTCATATATATATACATATATATCCCTAAACAATATAAAGTAATTGTTTTGCATGCTTTTAAATGTTCTGTAAATGGTATCATACTGTATATATCTTTTGTAAGTTACTTTTATTAACATTATGCTTCGAGATTTGATAGAGATAAATATTCACTAATTTTAATTGTTATATAGTATTACATTGTATGATTGTAACTAAATAGTCATTCTTCTATTTATGGACAGTAATATTATTTCCAAAGTTTTGTTATTAAGAAATGGTACAAATAACATTTTTTTAAATGTCTTTTTTTTTGCATATGTATGACAATTTCTCTAGGTCAGTGGCTTTCAGTCATTTTTAGCCATAATTTATGGCAATAAACAAAATTTACATTAATTACATATTTATATGGGTACATTACAAATAATGGAAATAAGCATTTCATGAAACCTAACTTTACTGCAATCCATTCGGGTATATCCTATTTGATTCTACTGTATCTCAAAACAAAATGTTGGTCTCAACCTCCTTAACTGATTTCTTGACTTGGCAGTGTGGAGGTGGAACCCCTTGCTCCTCCAGGGCAGTAGGGAGCTCTGCAGTCAGATAACCCTCCCTTTTCTTGACGAGCACATGTGGTTGTGGGACAGGGCCAATTCACGTGTCCACTGCTTCCCACATCAGTCTCAAGGTGTCCTCTTATGTATGTCCCCGGTTGTAGGACTTCTGTTCAGCCAGACCTCAGGTGACTCCCAATGATGGTGGTTCTGTAGTTTCATTATAATTTTGGTAGTCACTAAAGGAGCAAGAACAGCATTTACCTTCTACACCATCTTGACCCAAGCTCCATAATTTTTAAATGATAACATTTTAGAACCTTTGGTTTATCCTCTCTTGATTATTCTCTCTCTCTTCTCCTCTCTTTATATCTCCTAGTCTCCTTCTCTCTCTCCTTCCATGTATATATAGTTTGAACTATTTAAGAGTAAGTTGCAGACATGATGCCCCTTATCTCCACATACTTCAGTGTATGTTTCCTAAAAACAAGGAATTTTCTTATATAAACACATTATAGTGATCAAAATCAGGAAATTAAGACTAACAGTATAGTATTATCTAATTTATAGATCCCATTTGGACTTTCTCAGTTGTCTCAGTAGTGTCTTTTATAGTACAAAAAAATCCAAGATCAAGCATGGCATTCAGTTGCAACCTGCATTTGAAAAACAATGCTCTAAGATGGATACTTGGGAGAAGCATTGCTGGGTGCCAGTATTATGCACATTATTTCACTTTATCAGATATCAAGGTGGTTGTACCAAATTACATTTCCATCAGCATTACCTGAGAATTTCTTTAACTTCACATCTTTGGTGACACTTGATGTTGTCAAGCCTTTTAATTTTTGCCAGTCTTTTAACTATGGAATTGTATTACATTAGGATTTTATTTTGATTTTCCAATGAAGTTGAATAGCTTTTATGTTTTTTCTTTTTTGGTATTGAGATTGCCTCTTCTTTGAATAGCTTTATCCTTTACCTATTGTAATAACAGTTTTTTTTTCCTTTTCCCTCTAGCAAATTAAATATCCACATATGCTTGACCTCTGGTTTGTTTAGCTGTTCTTAGTTTTAGTATAACTATGTGTTAATAATTGTAACTTTTTATTATGTCCTAAGAGCTAATAGAGTAAGGCCCCCGATCTTCTTTTCTCTTTCCTTTTTTTCCTTTCCCAACCTGCCTGCCTAAGGGTTCCTGCCTAAGTTCCATTATGATTTCTTCTTTGATCCATATGCTATATAGAAGTATATTTAAAACTTCTGATATGTTATGGATTTCTAATTCTTCTTTTTTTTTTTTGGCCATTTCTTCCCAATTTATTTACATTATGGCCAGTGAACATGGATTATATGGAATTGGTTCTTTGACGTTTGTTGAGGTTTGCTTTATTGCCATGTTAATATTTATAGTCAGTACTTACTATCAACATATTTTCCAAATATGTGGCCAATATATGAACTATGTTTCTAGGCATACATAAGTTTAAAATTGATACATTTTCTGGTAAATTGTTCCTTTCTCATTATGATATATTACTAACTCCTTTATTTGGCAACTATTTTATGAGCATGGGCTATATGCCAGGCATGTTCTAGGTATGTAGTATATATCAGGAAGCTAACAACACTTCTTGCCTTAACATTTATTTAGTTTTATACTAAATTTCTTTTGGTTATTATTTTTCTGGTATGTCTTTTTTATTCTTTAACCTTTAAAGATTTTTAAATTTTGACATAATTGCAGAAAATGTTTCAACAACAGTGTAAAGAATTCCCAGTACCTTTCATTCAAATTTTTTAAATAATATTTTTTATTTTTCAAATATAATTGTCATACAATATTATATTAGTTTCAAGTGTACAACATAGTGATTAGACATCTATAAAACTCATGAATTGATCACCCCAATTAATCTAGTATCCATCTGATACCATACATATTATTGACTGTATTCCTTAATGCTATAATTTATATCTCCGTGACTATTTCGTAATTACCTATTTGAATTTCTTAATCCTTTCTCTCTTTTTCACCAACACCCCCCCCAACATCCCTCCCATCAGATTACCCTCAAAATGTTCTCCGTATCTGAGTTTTTTCTGTTTGTCGTTGTTGTTGTTCTTTAGGTTCTACATATACGTGAAATCATATGGCATTTGTCTTTATCTGACTTACTCCACTCAGCACAATACCCTCTACATCCATCATGAAATATTGTTTTCCATCCCTTTACTTTCAGTCTGTGTGTGTCTTTTAATCTGAAGAGAGTCTCTTGTAGGCAGCATATGTAAGGATCTTGCTTTCTTATCCATTCAGCCACCCTATCTTTTGATTGGAGCATTAAATTCTTTTTTATTTGAAGTATTTGTTGATAGATATATAGTTATTGCCATTCTTTATTCATATTTTCGATACATATTTTTTTCTTCTTAAAGACATCCCTCCAAATTTCCTGTAATACTGGCTTGGTGGTGATGAACTCCTTTAGCTTTTTCTTGTCTGGGAAGCTCTTTATCTGTCCTTTGATTCTTGGCCGTAGGTCTTTACTTTTAATCACTCTGTATATTTTGTGCCAAGCCCATCTGGCCTACAAAGTTTCTATTGAGAAATCAGCTAACAGTCTTATGGGAGCTCCCTTGTAGGTAACTAATGGCTTGTCTCTTGCTGCTTTTAAGATTCTCTCTTTGTCTTTAATCTTGGCATTTTAATAATGATGTGTCTTGATGTGGGCTTCTTTGGATTCATCTGAGTTTTGGGACTTTCTGAGCTTCCTGAGATTGTATATCTATTTCTTTCACCCAGTTAGAGAAGTTTTCTGTCATTATTTTTTTAAGCAGATTTTCTGTTTCTTGCTCTCTTTCTTCTCCTTTTGGTAATCCTATGATTTGAATGTTGTCACACTTGATGTCGTCCCTGATGCTCCTTAAACTATCTTTATTTTTTTGGATTCTTTTTTCTCATTGCTGTTCTGATTGCGTGTCCTCCTCTACCTCATCCTCTAAATTGCTGATTCAGTCCTCAGCTTCATCCACTCTATTGATTCCCTCTTAACATACTCTTCATCTCAGATATTATATTTTCATTTCTGATTGGTTCCCTTTTACATTTTCCATCCCCATTTTTATATTTTTATATTTCCTATCTCTTTGTTAAAGTTCTCACTGAATTCATCTACTCTTTCCCTAAGTTCTTTGAACATCCTTATAACCAGTGTTTTGAAGTCTGCAACTGGTAGCTTGCTTATCTATATTTTATTGAGTTCTTTTTCTGGAGCTTTGTTCTGTTCTTTCATGTGGGACATGTTTTTTTGTCTCCCCATTTTGGTTGCTTCCCTATGTCTGTTTCTATGTGTTAGATAGGGTTCCTAAGTCTCCCAGTCTCAGTAGAGTAGCTTTACGTAGTAGGTGTTCTGTGGGGCTCAGTGGCACAGCCTTCCCTGGTCACCTGCTCAAGGTGTGTCCCTTATGTGGGTTGCAGTTGCCCTCCTGTTGAGCTTTGGTTGCTGTTTGCTCATTGATAAGAGGAATTGACCCCTGGGCTGATTGGTTGTGAGGATTGGCCAGTGAAGGGCTGACCCTACAGAACAGGATTCACTTTAACAGGGCTCTGATGCTTGCCCACTCTGTCATTTGGGTGTGTCCTCCTCAGATACTACCCTGACTGGTGCTCTGGCTCTGGTCCAAGCAGAAAACTGGGTGTGCCAGCCCAAAGGATTCCTTGGGAGGGACCCAGCTGGAGGCCAAGTTCAGCTGCAGCCTGTGCACTTCTGGGGCCACCTAGTAAGAGTCACCAAGCTATCCGCAGATGGCTGCCACTCGTGCTGGGTTTATAGGTGCCTCAAGAGGCCATGCCAGAACCGAGGCCAGCTGCTGCTAGTGCAGGACTTGGGGCTGCTCAGCAAGAGGTACAGGGCACACTGAGGCCAGCTGCTGCTTCTTTGGGTTTTGTGAGCCTTTGAGAGGTTTTAGGAAAGTCCGCTATGTGAGCCAAGATAGGCCATTTGTATGGAATAAACCATTAGAGGCAGTTTGGGTGGGCCCACAAGTTGGGAGAGGCAAAGTCTCAGGGAATTACCTGGGTGGAGCTATCTGTGTTAACCAGATTGATGGAGACTCAGATATGGTGGCCGCATGGAAAGGTAGAAGGCTCAACAGAAGAATAATGGATGCTGCTAGTACTTCTGTATGGTAGAAAGCTACCCTTCTAGCCCTCACCCTGAAGCCTGACAACTCAGTGTCTCCCTATATGTCCCTGGTGCTTATTGAACAGCTGCCCCAACACTGGAGCTCAGAACGAGTGAGTCCATCAGTAAGTCCATGTACGGGCCCTTTCAGAGGAATGCCTGCTACTCCCGCAGCCCTTCATCTCATTCTGCCACAATCCCTGCTGGTTTTCACAGTCAGAGGTTGTAGGGACTTCTCTTCCTGGCAGTAGTCTTCTTTAAGCTGGAAATGTACCTTAGTCTTTCTTTGTATTTCATGATATTGACATTTTTAAAGACTGTTAGTTTATTGGTTTGTAAAATGTCCCTCAGTTTGAGCTTGTCTACTGATGCTTCCTCTTGATTAGATTCAGGTTATGTACTGTGAGCAGGAATATCAACAGAAGCAAAGCTGAGTTGTTAGTGAATCATATTAAGTTTTTAACTCTCAACCTTTTTCTTATAAAGAATACACGACCCCCTTTTTTTTAAGAATCGAGGTAGTGTTAGTTAGAACTTTATATAAATTTCAGTTGTACAATATTATAATTCGATATCTGTTGCATGCTCACCACCAAAAGCCTAATTTCCATTTATCACCATATATATATATATATATATATATTTTTTTTTTTTTTGGTGTCCCTGCATGGTCATGGATCATCATCATATATTTGACCCCCTCTAAATGTTTTGCCCTTCACAAACCCCCTTCCTCTCTTCCACCAAGTTGTTGTCTGTATCTGAGTTTGTTTTTGTTTAGTTTTGTTTGTTTCTTTTTTTGTTTTATATTCCACATATGAGTGAAATCATATTATTTTTGTGCTTTTCCTTCTGACTTTTTTCACTTAACATAATACCCCCAAGAGCTATCCATGTTGTCATAAATGACAATATTTTATCTTTTTAAAAATATGATTGACTAGCAATTAGGCAAGAAAAAAGAAAAAGAAATAAAAGGAATCCAAATTGGAAGGGAAGAAGCGAAACTATCACCATTGGCAAATGACATGATTTTATATATAAAAAAACCCTGGACTCCACTATACATTTATTATAATGATTTCTATCGTTAGAAATAATAAATGAATACAGTAAAGTTGCAGCATATAAAATTAATATATAAAAATCTTTTGTGTTCCTGTATACTAAAAATGAACTACCAGAATGAGCAATGAAGAAAACAGTCCCATTTATAATTATATAAAAAAAAAAGCATAAAATACCTAGGAATAAACTTAACAAAGGACTTGTATACTGAAAACTGCAAGACATTGTTGAAAGAAATTGAAGAAGACATGACTCCTTTTTCAACTTACAATCTGAGAATCTTTTAACCAGAGACTTTTTTCTATTATACTAATTGGGATTACTGATATATTTAGATTTTTCACTTTAATAGTTCTCATGCTTTCTATTTGTCCTGCTTTTCCTCTTTTTTTTTTTTCTTGTGCCTTATTTCAGGTTGAAGGCGTTTTTTCTGTTATTTCTTATTCACTTTAATGGTTACTCTTAACATTTTAAAATACACACTTGACTTAAATTATAGTTAATATACATTCCTACCCTCTTCTCAAATAGGACCTTAGAATCATTTAATCCATAACCCCCTCCCATTTTACATGTTTTCATTGCCTGGCATTTTCTTTTGATCTTTATACTCCCAAAATTAGATGCTTTTTACTCACCAAATTAGATGTTTTAATTACTGTTGTTTTCAGTCAGTGCTTATTTGGATTCATCCACATGTTGGTTTGGGCTTACCACTCCTCCCAAAATATATAATTTAGAAAATTTTCCTTTACGTTGACTCCGGTAGTAGTAAACTCTCTCAGTTTTTGTCTAATAGTGTGTTTATTTTGCTTTTATTCTTGACTGATAGTTTGACTTAATTGACAGTTATTTTTCCTCCAGTTGTTTGAAGCTCATATCGTATTTTCTTTGCCTTTCTATTATTGTCATTAAACTGTCTACTATCATTTTTTTATAGGCAATCTTTTTCTTCCTCCAGTTGCTTTTAAGATTATAGGATTTTATTTTGAATTCCTTAAGATTTACTGTGATTTGTATCAACTTGAAACTACCACATTTCACTAATTTCAGATACACATTTTCCCATATTTCAACAATTCTGAAATCTGGATATGTCTTACAATCTATGGCACCTTAAAATCGCTATTGGATGGGCTACAGCAATTTCATTGCCTAAATATATGTGAACTTGGTAATAACTGTTTATACTATTGTCATTTTAATTGTTGGTACAACATGTTTTGAATTTAATCACTGTTCAAAATATATTTTAAAAGATTACATCATGATTTGGCATTGAAATGAAACATTATTCAAAAAAGCATGGAACTGGAACAGCAAAGACATAAGTTTAATATTAGTGAAAATTTTTTTTTGGAGGAATGACTGAAATTCCACATTTTCTTGCTAATTAACAATCAAATACTTTAAAAGGAAGATAACCATTTTTGGCGAGGCTGTGTTACACTTTGTTACTGAGATAGGTTCAGAGAGATTGCTTATCACCTGCCAACCATGCAACTGAAGGCAGGAGAAACTGAGCAAACTCCTTGGAACAGATTAAATAAATTTCAAAATGAGAAGCTGTGTGAATAATTCATGCCAGTATCTTTGTTTAGAGTGTCATAACAAAATACCACAAATTGAGTAGCTTATTAACAACAGATATTTATTTCTCACAGTTTTGGAGTCTAGGAAGTCCAAGATCATGGTGGTAGAATGGTTGCATTCTGATGGGAGCCCTCTTTCTGTTCCGCAGCTGGTGTCTTCTCAATGTGTCTTCACATAGTGGAAGGGGCTAGAGGTCTCTGCAGAGACTCTTTTTTAAAACACTATTCCTATTCATAAGGGCTCAGCCTTCAAGACGTAAGCACCAATCAAGGTCCCCACTTTGAGGGTCACCATCATATTTTGGAGTTAGGCTTTCAACATATGTATTTAGGGAGGCACAAACATTCAGACCATAGTACTGGTGTTTTTTTTTTTTTTTTTTTTTTTTACCAATATCAAAACATACAGAATGGGTCAGTAGCTTGGAAGAAAATCTCATAAACAATAATAAAACATACTTTTAGTGTATATGCATCACCAATGTTTTCGATGACACAGAAGACAATATTCTGTGAAAAGCATGGACATTATTAGTTACATAGTGATTTAGAAGACTGTTTCTCAATACTTTATTGAAGTATAATTTAGGTACAGTAAAATTTACAAATCTTAAATATAGAGTTAATTTTAGTTTTACAAAGTGATTATACCATTTTACATTCCCACTAGCAGTAAACGAGTTTTAATTGCTCTACATCCTTGCCAATGTTTGACATTGACAGTGTTTATAATTTTAGTGATTCTATGATTCTCATTGTGGTTTTAATTTGAAGTTCCTTCATGACTAATGATGTTGAGCATCTTTCAAGTACTTATTGGCCATTCTAACATACACTTTTGTGAAGTTCAGTTCAAATATTTTACCCACCTGAAAAAATTTTTATTATTGAATTGTAGTAGATTCAGGTCCTTTGTTTGATATAGGTATTGACTGTATTTTCCACATGGCTTGCCTTTTCACTTTCTTAACAATGTTTTTTATATGTGAAATCTTTACATTTTAGTGAAGTACAGTTTATAAATGTGTTTTCTTTCATCATTAGTGCCTTTTTGTGCTGTTCAAGAAATCTTTGCCTTTCCCAATATCGTGACTATGTTCCTTGTTCTCTTCTGCATGTTTTGTAGTTTTACCTTTCATGTTAGGTCTGTGATCATCTTTAATTAAATTGTATATATGGTGTGAGGTAGGGGTCATGGTTAATTTTCCCACATAAGAATATCTATTTGCTTCATCATTTTTTGTTGAAAAGATCTTGCTTTCCCCATTGAATCGAAGGCATCTTTGTTGAAATTGACTTATAATTAAATGAGTCTTTTTCTGGACCTTCTATTCTGTTCCATCTATTTGTCTACCATTATTCCAAAAGGACACTGTCTTAACTACTGTAGCCTTACAGTAAATGTCAATATTTTGGAAGTTCATTTATTTAATAAATTTATTTTGCTTAATTTTTATGTATGCATAAGAATGATATTTGATTAAAAAGATATGGTTAGGTAAATCTAAAAGCTCTTTCAGTAATAATGAAATAAGAATTATAAGTGCTAGATTATTTTATTATTGATTAATAATAAGTTTATTTTTACCAAGTGTTACATAAAATAATTTAAGATGATATTTTAGATTTGATTAACTATGGTAATTTTATTAGCATACCTGATATTTGTATTTCCTGAATCTTCATATTCATATCTTTCATTAATTATGGCAGTATTCTGAGTCTTTATATTTTTCAAATATTGCTTCCTCTCTTTTTTACTTCTTTTTTTTTTTTACTTTTTAAATATTAAATTTATTGGAGTAACATTGGTTAATACAATTACATAATTTTCAGGTGTACTTTATAATTTGACATCTGTATATTCCATTGTGTGTTTACCACCCAAAGTCCAGTTTCCTTCAGCTACCATATATTTGATTCCCAAAACCCATTTCACCCTTCCCCTACCCTGCTATATTTGATGCCCTTTACCATGACTACCTCCCCCCTCCACTGCTACCCCCTACCCTCTGGTAATCACTAGTCTATAGTCCATGACCATACTTGTCCTGTTCATTTGTTGCTTTTAGATTTACATCTATACACATGATATAAGTGATATCATATGATTTTCAACTTTTTCTGTCTGGCTTATTTCACTTAGCATGATTATCTTGAGTTCCATCCATGTTGTTGCAAATGGCAGTATTTCATCTCTTCTTACAGCTGAGTAATAGTCCATTATATAAATGTATCACCACTTCTTTATCCAATCATCTATCATAGAACACTTCAGTTGCTTCCATGCCCTGGCCACTGTGAATAATGCTGCTATGTGCAAATATCTTTTCAGATATGGGTTTTCAAGCCTTTGGGGT
This sequence comes from Rousettus aegyptiacus, assembly GCF_014176215.1. Taxonomy (NCBI): domain Eukaryota; kingdom Metazoa; phylum Chordata; class Mammalia; order Chiroptera; family Pteropodidae; genus Rousettus; species Rousettus aegyptiacus. The sequence goes on along the minus strand of NW_023416306.1, from coordinate 85,001,680 downwards.
AATTACCCAGTAGAGGGATTGCTGGATCATATGGTAGACCAATTCTTAGTGTTTTGAAGAACCCCCATACTGTTTTCCATAGTGGCTGTACCAATTTGCAGTCCCACCAGCAGTGTACGAGGGTTACTTTTTCTCTGCATCCTCTCCAACATTTGTTATTACTCGTCTTGTTGATTATAGCTATTCTACCAGGTGTGAGATGGTACCTCATTGTGGTTTGATTTGCATTTCCCTAATAGCTAGCAATATTGAGCATCTTTTCAAATGTTTTTTGGCCATCTGTATGTCCTCTTGGGAGAAATGTCTGTTCAAGTCCTCTGACCATTTTTTGATTGGATCATTTGTTTTATGTTGTTGTTGTTGTTGTTGAGTTGTATGAGTTCTTTGTATATTTTGGATGTTATTGGAGATGTTGCTTTCAAATATATTTTCTCATTCAGATGGTTGTTTCTTTACCTTGTTGATGATTTCTTTTGCTGAGCTGAAGCCTTTTAATTTGATATAGTCCCCTTTATATAGTTTAGCTTTTACTTCCCTTGTTTTTGGGTCATATTCATAAAATCCTCTTTAAGTCCAAGGTCCTTGAGTTTAGTTTCTATGTTTTTTTCTGGGCATTTTATTGTTTCAGGTCTTATATTCAGGTCCTTAATCCATTTTGAGTTAATTTTGGTGTGTGGTGATAGACAACATCTTGTTTCATTCTTTTCCAGGTGGCTTTTCAGTTTTTCCAGCACCATTTATTGAAAAGGCTTTCCTTTCTCCATTGTTTGATTTTGGCTTTTTTGTCAAAAATTATTTGCCCATATGAATATGGGTTTACTTCTGGACTCTTGATTCTGTTGCACTGGTCCGTGTATCTGTTTTGCTGCCAATACCATGTCATTTTGATTACTGTCACTTTGTAGTATAATTTGAAGTCAGGCAGAGTGATGCCTCCAATCTTGTTCTTTTTTCTCAGGATAGCCTTGGTAATTTGGGGTCTTTGGTGCTTCCATACAAATCTGATGATTTTTTGTTCTATTTCTTTCAAAAACGCCAATGAAATTTTGATGGGGATTGCATTAAATCTATATAAAACTTTAGGTAATATGGTCATTTTAAATTTGTTGATTCTTCCAATCCAAGAACATGGAATATCTTTCCATTTCTTTGTATCTTCATCCATTTCTTTTAATAAGGCCTTGTAATTTTCATTATATAGGTCCTTCATGTGTTCCGTTATATTTATTCCTAGGTATTTAATTTTTTTTGTTGCAGTTGCAAAAGGAATTATTTTTTCTACTTCTTTTTCTGCCACTTTATTATTACAGTATAGGAATGCTATGGATTTTGAACATTGATTTTGTATCCAGAGACTTTACTGTATTTGCTTATTGTTTCTAGTAGTGTTCTTGTGGAGTCTTTAGGGTTTTCTATATAGAGAATCATGTCATGCACAAATAGTGACAGTGTGACTTCTTCATTTCCTATTTGGATGCCATTTTTTCTTTTTCTTGCCTGATTCCACTTGCTAGGACCTCCGACATTATATTGAATAAGAGTGGTGATAGCGGACAGCTTTGCCTTGTTCCTGATCTTAGAGGGAAGATGTTTAGTTTTCACCATTAAGTATAATGTTGGCTGAGGGTTTGTCATAAATGACCTTTATTATAATAAAGGTACTTTCCTTCTATACCGATTTTGTTAAGTGTTTTGATCATAAATGGATGCTGTATCTTGTCAAAGGCTTTTTCTGCATCTATTGATATGATCATATGATTCTTTTTTTTTAATTTGTTTATGTGGTGTATCACATTAATTGATTTGCGTATGTTGAACCATCCCTGTGCCCCTGGGATGAAGCCCACTTGATCGTGGTATATTTGGTACGCTAGTATCTTTTTTGGGATATTTGCATCTGTATTCATGAGAGATATTAGTCTGTAGTTTTCTATTTTTGTGATGTCTTTACCAGGTTTTGGAATCAAAGTGATATTGGCCTCATAAAATGAGTTGGGAAGTATTTGCCTCCTCTTTGATATTTTGGAAGAATTTGAGGATAATAGGTATTAAATCTTCTTTGAATGCTTGGTAGAATTCACTGGTATAGCCATTGGTCCTGGACTTTTACTATTTGGAGGGTTTTTGTTGATTGTTTCAATGTCCATACTGCTGATTGGTCTATTTAGATTTTCCAGGTCTTGATTCAGTCTAGGAAGATCGTATTTTTCTAAGTACAGGTCCATTTCTTCTACATTATTAAATTTGGTATTATATACTTTTTCATAGTATTCTTGTATTATCCTTTGTAGTTCTGTGATGTTAGTCATAATTTACCCTCTTTCATCCCTGATTTTGTTTATTTGTGTCCTTTCTTTTTTTTCTTTAGTGAGTCTAGCTAGGGGTTTGTCAATTTTGTTAACCTTCTCAAAGAACCAACTCTTTGTTGCATTTATACTTTCTATTGTTTTTTTTTTCAATTTCATTTATTTTTGCTCTAATTTTGATTATTTCTTTTCTTCTGCTGATTTTAGGCTTCATTTGTTCTTTTTTTTTCTATTTTTTTTTTTTAAGAAAACTAAGTGATTTATTTGGACTCATTCTTGTTTTTGGAGGTAGGCCTGTAATGATAGAAACTTTCCTCTTATTACCACTTTTGCTGTGTCCCAAAAGTTTTGATATGTTGTACTATCATTATCATTCACTTCTATGTATCTCTTGATCTCTCTTTTTATTTCTTCTCTGACCAAGTTATTCTTCAGTAGCATGTTGTTTAATCTCCATGTATTTGTAGTTCTTCCTGATTTCATTTTGCAGTTGATCTCTAGTTTCAAAGCATTATGATCAGAGAATATGGTTGGTATGATATCAACCCTCTTATATTTGTTGAGGCTATCTCTGTGTCCTAGTACATGGTTGATTCTTGGAAATGTTCCATGTGCACTAGAGAAGAATGTATAAGCAGCCGTTTGGGGATGGAAGGGTCTGTATATGTCAATTATGTCCAGTTGGTCTCGTGTGTCATTTCAGGATGTTATTTCTTTATTATTTTCTGTTTGGATTATCTATCCATATCCAACAGTGGAGTATTTAAGTCCCCTACTATGATAGTGTTTTGATCTGTTTCTCCCTTTAGTTCTGTTAGGAATTGATATACATACCTCAGGGCTCCTTGATTGGGAACATAGATATTAATAAGTGTTATGTGTTCTTGATGCATGATTCTCTTTATCATTATGAAGTGTCCTTAAGTATCTTTCTTTATCTTTTTTATTTTGATGTCTATTTCATCTGATGTTAGTACTGTTACTCCCGCTTTTCTCTGAATGCCATTTGCTTGAAATATCATTTTCTGCCCTTTCACTTTGAGTGTGCATTTGTCTTTGGAGCTGAGATGTGTCTCCTAGAGGTAGCATATGGTTGGGTTTTGTTTTTTGATCCATTCTACAACTCTGTGCCTTTTTATTGGTGAGTTCAGTCTATTTGCATGTTAGGGTGTTTATTGAAATATGAGGTCTTCTTATAGTCATTTTATCTTTTGCTTTTAGGTAGCTTGGTGTTTCCATTACTTCCTTGTCCTTGTGTTTCTGTTGTCTTTATTTTGGTTGGCTTTTGTGGGTTTTGCCTCTGGTTCTTCTTGTTTTATGTTATATACTTCAGTTCTGAATCTTCTGTGTGGTTACCATTACGAATACATAAAAGATACACACACACACACACACACACACGCACACACACACACACAGTAATCCATTTTCTTCTGTGTGTGCCTATCTCCATTACTTTTTGCGAATTTGGATCTTCGAAGTGTCCCCTTTTCAGTCATTGTCATCTCTGTTTGTCCCTATGTAAGCTGAATGTTCATTACTACCTTGCAATAGCAATTCTCTTCTTATTATTTAAGCCTATAATGCCCTGTTCCTCATAAGGGATTGCACTCCTCTGCTTCTATTTACCTTATAGTCACTTTAATCCTAATTATGTTTGTTTGTTTTTGTCATTTTGTTTTAGGCAAGCTGACCCCTTTCAGTATTTCCTGTAGTGCAGACCTCGTAGTGGAGAATTCCCTCAATTTTTGTATGTCTGGAAGGGTCTTAATTTCTCTTTCATATCTAAAGGAGAGCTTAGCTGGATACATTATTCTATGCTAGAAATTCCTTTCGCTTAATAGTTTAAATATTTGATTCTATTCCTTTCTGGCTTATAAGGTTTGTGCTGAGAAGTCTGAGGATAAAATAATGGGTTTTCCTTTATAATTTATCATTTTCATCTTCCTGGCTGCCCTAAAAATTCTGTCTTTGTCATTGATTTTTGATAATTTTAATCCAATATGTCTTGGTGAAGGCCTTTTGGGGTTGAGATAATTGGGTGTTCTGTTGGATTCTTGAATTCCAAGCTCCAGCTCATTCTTTATATATGGGAAATTCTCGTCAACTATTTGTCTGAAAATGCTTTCTAGTCCCTGCTCCTTTTCCTTGCCTTCAATAATGCCCATTATTCTTATGTTTCCTCTCCTGGTGGTATCAGCTAGTTCTTGAATTTCTCTTTCATTATTTTTCATTCTTTGGTTTCTTTCTTTTTTTCTGATTTATTTCTAGATTTCTGTTTTCAATATCACTGATCCTTTTCTCCATTTAGTCGACTCTATTTCCCAAGCTTGCTATTTCATTTTGCAACTATTGCAGTGTGTTTTTTTTATCTCTAGAAGATTTATTCTGTTCTTTTTTAGGTTTCAGTCTCCTTGCTCTGCTCATCTAGTTGTTTTTTGAATTCCCGAAATTGTAATATGACTGATTTCAGAACTCACTGAGTTTTTTCAAAAGTACTATCCTGAATTCTCTGTCATGTAATTTACATATTTCTAAGTCTGTAAGCTTATTTTCTGGAGATTTTTCTCTTTCTGAAATGCCTTGTCACTTTAGTTATTCATGGTGTTTAATGGACTATTTATCCACTTGAGCATTAATGGAAATGTATTCTGCTATTTTTCCAGAAAGAAGATTTATTATATAAAGGTCTCTCTTTAGCCTGCTGTAAAGAAGGTGCTTTTCTTTTGGTTTCCAGTAGTTGGTGTCTAAGCCTCTTGGATTCCTGCTTTATATAATGCCTTTTTCTTTTCTTATAGGTATTTAATTACACTTACTACCCTTAGTTCAGTCCCTGTCAATATTAGCGACAGTTTCGTTAGCATTTGCTCAGATTTCCCTGGGGCTCTGTGGTGGTCGGTCTCAGAAGGTATGGGGGAGGGGCCCTCTGGGTTGAGGTTCAGGGGCTGTGGCTCAGCCTCAGTTTTGCAACCGTGGCCAGTAGAAATCAACTATTGTTTTTTTGCCATCCCCCTTCTCTACTTTCTGCCCTGATGACTGGGCCCTGCCGTTGGATGCATGGAACTCACAACTCTCCCAAGCAGGGCTTTTCAGAGAATTCACCACACCTTCTTCCTTCCCCCTCCTCCTACAGGGAACACCAGCGGCCGCGAGGGGCAGCTTCTTTATTTCTCCCAGTCCGCTGTCTGACACCCAGGGTTCTGACCTGTTGTAGTTCTTATGCACAGATCCCACATTCAGACGTGCTGGTATGCAGTTTGGGGGTTTTTTGTTGAGTTTTAGATGTTCGGCTTTTTGTTGTTTCAAGGGGAGAGTTCTAGAGATATCTCTCACTTCACCATGTTTCTCCAAACCTCCCCTTTTTACCTTTTGTGTTTTTTTTTAATGCCTATAGCACCTGGTATTCCTAGGTCATCTCCCATTGAAGTACTAACCAGGCCTGACCCTGCTTAGCTTCTGAGATCAGATGACATTGGGCACATTCAGGGTGGCATGATCGTAGGCTTCTTTACTTTTTAAACACCCACAAGACATAGTGTGCACCTTCTTGTTCTATCTTTTGTTCCTTAAAATTTCTATCATTATTTCTCTCTGCTATATTTTACTTATTTAATACTATCTTCTAGTTCACTAACTCTCTCCTTAGTTTTTCTAATCTTATTTTCAGTCCATTCATTAAGTTTTTAGTAATGACCATTATTTTTTGTTTGTAGAAGTTCAGAATGTATTTTTTTCATAAATGCCAGATCTTTTTATATATAGAACTGTTATTATATTTTCTTAATTTTTTGGCAGTTCTACATTTGCTTCCTGAAATGTCTGCTGACTCTTACTCATGCTAATTTTTTTCTTAAGTTAGTAGTTTGGGCTAGTTAAAATGTTGTAAAGCCTTTGTTGAGTTTGTGTCTTTTCAGAGACCTTCGCCAGGAATGATAAGGGCATGAGTGCTAGGGACCATTTTTTATGAGGAGTCTTTTTATCACATGCATAGGATGTAATTTGACTACAAATTCAAGTGAGAAAAGGCCTATGATTATGAAGTTGAGGTTTTTTTCTCTTTTTCTCATAGCTATTAAATATAGGTCTCCTAGATTATAAAGACTGGAAATCTCTGTAGTCAGAGTATCAGTGCCATTGACAAGTTCTCTTTTATTTTTTTGTTTGGTGGGGATTACAACAGAAAGTAGAAAAAATCAGACTGAAAGAGTAACTTGCAGCTAGATTAACTAATATTTGTTCTCATGTAATGGGTACTAAACAAGTATAAAAAGCAGATATGCATATTCATTCCTTTAGGTAACAGAGCCAGATAATGGACTTTTTTCCATTGGCATTTAATTATATGATTAGAATTATTGATATGATGGCTTACACATTATTCCCCATGTAATATGTGTCTGTATCACAAAGTGATAGCTGTAGCAAGTAGTCATTTTAGAATTAATTAAATAAACCTTTTAATAAAAAGATATTTTCCTTTGTTTTTTTTTTTTCAAAATTATAATGCTTTGTTAATGTTTCCAGTTCTTAAAATTAAAATAATTACCTCTATATGTTTTTACTCAGACTTTTTGTACGGCAGAATAGGTAACAAAAAGTATAATAACTGAGATTTTATTGTAGTCATCTTCGTCCTACTTGATACATGCCAAAACTTCTATCTCTTTGCCTTTCTTCTTCCTTATTCATCTGCAGGAGGCATCTCTAAAATTAGCTTCAGTAATAGATGTTATACACATAGTTAGATTGCTGAATCATTTAGTTCTTTTGTGAAATTTAGAAATATGGAAAACAGCAGAGTAGGACAAACATATTTCTCAAATGACAAGTTATTATTCTGAAAAATAAGAAATTTTAATCCTCTCAATAATCTTGTAATAAGTAATTTTATTTAAATCTATTTTTAAAGGATTATATCTTAAAAATATATACAATGGTTTTGATTCTTGCTTCAAAGGATATTTGTTTTGTTAAATATAATAAGTTTGAGACTATGAGCAGATTAATAACAGATGAGCTATAAATATTCCCCTATACGTAAATATTTTATTTCATTGTCTTCTCATCTGGATATGTTAACATTATTGCTTCTTTGTAATAGTTTTTATGGCAGTGATGTTATCTCCAGAAAAGAATAGTTAGGAGAGTTTAATGCTTGACAATGAAATAAATGTGCTGAATTTTCTCAGAGTTATGAGAATTTAACTTTTTTACATATCCTCACGACTCCATTTCTCCTTCGCTCATCATGTCAAAATAATTATATTGTGCAGGTATGCACATTGTCATACTGATATTCAATCCATCTGTTAAGTTTTTAGAAATGACCATTATTATATCAGCCTCCCCCAAAATACCACCAGAATGCTTGTTGATAAAGAAAAGCTGACATTATTACTTATTGGCAGAAAGAGCACACAATAGCTTGACAGTCTTAGTCATGTCTTCAAGGGCAAAGGCAAGATATTTATTTTTGAGATTTCTTTGGGGAGGGGATCTGGTAAAAAGGTGGGTCTTTCAGTGGAGAGGCTTGATTCAGATTGATGAATTTATAATAGATTAGGATTATCTGGCACAGCAAGATGAGCTTTTCAAAGTATTAAACTTTTGTTTTTCCTGGCATTAGTAACTGTCTCATTTCCCCCATTAATTGAGGGTTCTATTTAACTACCATTAATTGATGTCTAAACTCCTCAACAGAACTTTAAAATTCCTCTGTGTATGGACAAAGATATTAGGTGATCTATCTGTGTCATTTTCTCCCCCTTGAAGATGCCCTGTCTAGAGCCTTTGTCCTCTTTAATGTGGACTGATTGCTCTTAGGCCTGTTTAAAAAGATGTCATTTTGGGATTCTTCTTTGCCTCCCTCCGATGGTGAATCAACTTCCTTGATCTTATGTATCTCCATCTTTGGTTTGCTCTTTCATATTAGAGAAGCTATCTTCTAGTAGCTTTCTGTAAGTCTCTCTCTTTTTTTCTGTAAATAACTTGTGTATAGATAATCTATACGAGATTATCTTTTTGTTTATTGAAGTGCTAGAAATTCACTACAAAGTATACCTCAGAATTGCTAGAAAAACTAAAGAAAAGTTGTAATTTTCTTAAAAAATGACAATTGGAACAGTAAAAATGATTATGGGTAATTATTTTGCTTTTCAAATTTCTGGAAAGACTATATATTAAAGTGGTTATAAGGATATATGTAGCTGAATTCTGATTTTTAGTTTTTCAATTTGTTATTAATATTTTTCATAGCTCTACTGGGTAGTGACAGTATTTTGAAAATTTGATAAAGACCTCTGGTAAAAAAAATTTTTCATAAGTGAAGATAAATACAAAACATTACAATTTAATCAAATAATCTTTAAAAACTTTTCTCACAAATTATCACCTGATGTAATTTGAATTTATATTTTAATAGCAAAAAATTTATGTCTTGAAAGGTATCTGTTGTCTCTGAAGAAGGTGGGCTAAAACTCAAAGAGACAAATGAATTTTTTTTAAGGTGCTATGATTAAAAAGAAATCCAGGTTACTGCTTCTCAGTTTCTCCCATTTAGATATCACCACACAATGCTTGTACCCAGAAATATCTCAGATAAATTACAGGAAGGATTTGAGAGACCAGATTCCTCAGGATTATAGAGAGGGCTTTCCATTTGGCTGTGACTCCATACTTCTAAAGACCAGATAGGAAGGAAGTTACCATTTCCTTTGGAAAACAGGGCCCTGGAATAAAATGAGCCCTACAACTAGTCCATCACTCTTCCTCCACCCCACTCCCCCCTCATTTCTGGAAGTATCAGAGAGTGGTAGCTAGTAGAGATGATTCAAGAAGTTTGCCAACATGTAGAGCCTATCACCTGCCGAGGGGATGTTGGCTGCCTTCTTTTTTTCTGAAGACTTATTCCTTGATCATGGTTGAAAAACTATAAAAATCAGTAACTCACAGCTATGGCACAGGCTTTTCAGGGAAGACCTGAGAATGGTAATGCCAAAGGAATGGTATACATAGCCAGTAATTTGGCCACTGCAATTGTATTTGTTTTACAACTTTTAGGGCCTAAGGGGTTGAAAGAATGTTGGAGAATGATATGCAAGGGATATCATTTTAAAAGGAATATATATGGGAGAGTGTCTTAAGCCATGTTCACTTCTCCTGTGCTCTCTCAAAAACCGATGAGAGGGGGCTCTGCCACAGTTCTGTCACTTTAGTGTCTTCTTTGTATAACAAGCTTTTAAAAATAAACAAATGAACCATTTTATAAAATCTGGGCTTGTCTAATGTTAATGTAGTTGCCTAAATTCTTAGTGGGGTCCTGGAAATGGTATCTTAAAATAGAAGAAGAAAACTAAAGGAAAGGTATAATTTTCTTAAAGAAGAAATGTGGAACAATAAAAATAATTGTAGGAGGGAGGGAGGAAGAAAGATGATGACCTAATGGAAACAGTAAAACAATTTTTGATTTGGGTTTAAATACTGGTCACGATAATATGTACAATGTATATATTTATATCAACATTATTCAAACTCATGTAACTAGGAATTATTATAAATTATAGTGCCCTTAAAAATGACAAACATTTTATATGAGAAGTGCCAGTGTATAGAATTTTAAAGAGCAGAGCACTGGAAGTCTCTATTAAATGGAATAATGAAATCTTGTCCTATCTCAGCCTCTAGGACAGTATGTAATACTGGGTCACCTTTCTACCCCGCTCCCACCCTATCCTTGCCACAACCTCAACTGTTTACCTTTCTCACATGATTAATGAGGTTGTAGACTAGGTAATTACTAAGCTTCCTCAAAATTCTACTACTCTAGTATATGTCATATTTTCAGAAGGTTTGTGTCTTTTCACTTAATGAAGTTAGGTAGCTTTGTATTAATTTGTGTTTTTAAAAAATCATTTGGGCCAAACACTTCAATATTTGATGAATGTAACTATATTTAAACTGCAGAGAGTTTGCTACAAGGTGCTGTACCCATACAGAACAAGGTAGATTTCAAGTTACAAGAAGCCCTGATTATTGTTCGGACTGGAGATTGCCCTTATGGTGCCCTTCGGTGACACTATGATCTGCTTTTAGTTTTACGGGGGCTATTGTCCTTCTATTGGTTCATTTTTAACGAAGTGGTATATTTCCAAGGGTTTGAGAATAGTGAGGTAAATAGCTTTGAAATTCTCAGTACTGTTTGTAAAGCTAATTGCATGAATTTAAAAAATAAAGCATTTGAACAGCTTCCTTTTAAAAGTGATTTTTTAACAAAATTTGATCATACTACATTTGTGCTACAGTTGAAATGCTGAAGTAGCATTTTGGCTTCTTTCCCAAAAGCATGCTTAAAGAGGCTAGCAGCAGCATCTCTCCCTGTTCTCTTCAGTGCTTTTTACCTTGTGAGTGGTGCAGCTTGTTCTGCGGATGTACTGAACCCTCCCATTTAATCTGCAGCAGAGAAGAATGGAGCTCAATGTCCAGTAGAAATCAATGGTCTAACAAGGTTGCAGTAAATAGAAATGACTATATATTTAAACAGCTGAGCAAGAAGACATTTATACTATTTCTTTTCTTTCAACCGATGAATTTTTGCTTTCTATTTCCTTCTAGAGAGATGTGGATAATTTGCCCTGCCTCCAGCGTCTGTTTCTCAGCTTCAACAATATATCTAAGTAAGTGGAAACTCCCAACTTGTCATTTATTAATAATTTGATTGTATGGGTTCTAGTGCTTTAAATTAAGATTGTTAGTACCTTGGAGAATTTATTGGCGTGTGAGATTTTAAACTGGAAAACGAGAGGGCCGTCCATGACAAGTTCTCTGTGGAAAAACAAAGCTCTGGTGTATATCATTTCCTCTAATGATAAAATGATGAAGTTAGTATATAGCATGTGCTTTTTATTCAATTACACTTTAGAGTTGCTCTCTTGTAAAACGTGGAAATTTAGCATAAATTTTGCTGTCCTTTATTTGACACTTATTGCACTGGTCAGTTGAATTAGAATATCTTTCATAAATTATCATCTATAATATAGCTAGCTACTAAGCAACTTTGATATAGCAGGCTATATTTGTAGGGGCCACTTGCTAATTAGCCCATAACTTCTAACTCGATATCCCTACTTAGAACTAATGCTCTAAGGGACATGTAAATGTATACATTTTGTTTTTCAAAGATTTGAAGCATATCATCCTTTATGTTGTGGTACAGTTTCATTCAGGGTCAGTGAGGGAGATTTCAGAACTGGAGCTGAGGCAGACTTTCAGTGCAAAAGGACCTCTACTCCTTCCATAATTCTTTCCTTCTCTGCTTCCTCTGAGCCACTTAGTTTGAACTAGATTTATAACCACCCCTCAATCAATTCTTTAGTTTCACTTCAAGGATGTTCTTTGAACATGCTTTTATAAGAGGGTAGGTATTAAGTATAAAAGACTTTAGAGCACATCTCTTCCTGACCTCTAGGCCTGTGCTTCTGATTATTAAAAATTACTTTAGTTTTTGTGCATTATCTATTTACATCTTTTCCCTCCTTCATCAAACTTAAGTGTTAACCCTATATACTTGTACTATATTTCTAAAGTTAGAAATTAAATCCAGATGGTGAATAGGCATTATTTCAAAGAAAATACCCTTAATCTTTCTCTTTTTTCCTCTTCTGTGGAAAAAATATTAAAGTTTTCTGAAAGACTTTTTATCTTTTTTTCAGTATATGTTGAATGCTCTTCCAGCTGCCTTTCAATCTTGTTGGGGAGGTAGGATTTGTTTTCAATGGCTATGGAGGAGACACTCAATTTTTCTTAGGGAATTTCTGCTTTCTAAAGACCATTAACAACTGTTCTGAGGGGAGAGTTTTTCATTCTCAAAATATGTTGTTTCTTGTGTCTCACGATATTAGTGTTTTCTCGTGTCTCACGATATTATTAGTGGTCGAATTCACTACTTTTCTTTCTTGTCTTGTTTATGGGGAATAATTTAGAGAGAGATAAATTTCGGTGCAGGGTTATGTTGTTCCTAGGTTCCTAGGATACCTGAACTTCTGAACTGCTGGTGTAATTGCAGGAGTGGCTCAAACTGGTTCTGTCCTGTTTCCGACAAGACCCGGACCAAAGTTTAGAAGGAACACTTGTGAACCGTTAACTGCTCCCCTGCCATGGAACCAAAAGGCCAGACCCGAATGTTGGAACGCATTCAGAAGGAAGATTTGGTGCCAAAACCCCTTAACCTTGCCTCGAACCCTAGATCATATGGAGGAGACAGAGTTGAGCCTTGCCTCCTGTCTCCTTGTCAGTGAACTTGCAAATAAAAGCCTTTTTCTTCCCTCAAAAGCTGGTGCCATGGTATAGGCAGCTTCTGAATGTCTCGGGCAGCAAGCCCTCACTTGGGAACACTAGCTCTGTAGGGAGTTGGTCTTAATTGCTTGTGTTTGGAGAATTTTCTTCCTAACCTGTAAAGGAGTTTCACCTACCCAGCGAGATAAACATAATTAACAGTATTAATATTTACAACGTTATTTAAAAAGCATGGCTTTGCAAGAAATTGCAGTAGAAGTGAGCCAACAGTTTCAGGGCTTTTATTTTCTAATTACTCTCAATATGTTTCTACGTGGGCTTAGCCCTTTACCTTCTTCTAGTGCTTCCAGCCGATCTACTTTTGAGGCTAAGAGCATTTTCTGCTTTGTTCCTGTTGATGCACGTCGTCCAGGAGCAGCAGTCCCCAATCTTTTTGGCACCAGGGACTGGTGCTCTTATGAGAATCTAACACCTAATGATATGAGGTGATGTTAGTGCTGGGGAGCGGCTGCAAATAGAGATGAAGCTTCACTGTTCACCTCCTGCTGTGCGGCCTTGTTGTCTGTGGCCTGGGGATTGGAGACCCCTGGTATAGAGCATATATTGGACCTGAAGGGAAAAAAATTACAGAGTGCAAGCCTTGAAAACATTTCTGTGAACTTTACTCAAGACACAAATATCTCAGATAGTTGAGCCATTAGACGAACTGTAGTGATAACCTTTCCAGGATAGTTACCTTTCCAGGGCCGAAGTGCCCTGCAATAGAGTTTCCTGATTTTACAGTTCAGTGGCCCAGGGATAACAGGGGTCAAGAAAACTAGAAACAGCAGTGTAAACCTGAAAGTCAGTACTTTTTAGAACTTTCTCTGGAAAATTCTCAGATAGTATTCAGCAATTGAAAATATCAAATTGTATATCCATTTTAGGGAGACAAAAATGCATTGACTGTTATATAGGAGGGCTTCTAGGTTTTAACCAAGTTATTGGATTCTTAAAGTCCCATTTGCATAAATTATTCGGTACTTGGTGAAAATTCAGAAAGTTCCAAAATGTGATGGCACCCTATTGAATTCAGAGAACCACAACATGGCTTGAATAGGTACCTATAGTTAATGGTAAACTTGGTAGACAAAACCCTTTTCGTATGTTTTTCTGCAGATACCAGAACAGTACATTTAAGTTCTACCAGTAAGCATGCAAGATATATTTACAGAACAAATGACAAATATTCATATCTATGTATCTGAATAGAACCAATGCTTCTAGTTAAAATATCACTCAGAGCATGAGGAAGACACGAATGGGTAATTATAATACAGTGAGTTAAACTTAGTTGTGGTGATATGCAGGGATATTAGAAAATGAAAATCAGCCTAGAAGTGAAAGAAGTCTTCTCAGAGAAAGAGGGTACCTGAGCTGAGCTCTAAGTGCAGAGTAGGCCTTAGTAAAGTGATGGGTACTGTGACATTACAGGCAGAGGGCATAACCCAGTTGATGGAGAGGGCTCAGGGTGTACTCTCTAGGTCTACCTTTTGAGGGCCTGTAGTGAGATCCTTGCTCTTCCCTTCTCCACCTCCTCTCCCTCATTTCCACCCCATGCTAACCCTGGGCCTTCCTCCAACCCACGGAATGCTGGGGGGGCCTGCCAAAGTACATTTTGTGATGATCACCTTAGGAATGTTCTGCAGTTAATCAAGATCAGTTAAATCTAATTCGTTCTTTAGAGATGTTTATTCCATTATCTACCTCTTCTGTGGGTACTGCTTTTCTGGTTGATTTGTTTTTCTTGGCTCTCATGATGTTAATTTCCCAAGTAGTCTGATTGTATTTTTTTTTTCTAATGGTTAATCTTATTTTATGAATGAAATAAAGTTTTCTTTGATTTCTAGAATTTACTTTTTACCCTTGGAGTTAATACCTGTGTTTGTTTTCTAAACACAGGAAACAAAGAAACAAAAATGCTCTTTCTTTCTTTGTTTCTTTATTTCCATGATTTTTGGATGGTAGTTCATATTTATAAATGAGAGTCTAGATGGAGTTGTTTCCTCAACATAAGTTTTTAAAAATCACTGTGAATGCAATTTGTGAGTACAGGATCTCGGTCTGCAAGAAAATATAGCCAACGGAAGAGGGAGGATGTCTACCCAACTGGACTTCTCTTTGGGATATGCATAGAAACTGGCCTTCTGGGAATGGGGATCTTTTTTCATCTTAGTCACCAGAACTTACCCAGAGCGCTGCCCTTCTTCTCTCATCATTTTCAGTCTAGGGACAGTTCAGGAGTTAGCCTCTCTAAGAATGAGACTGCCAGATTGTTACCAAACCCTTCGATAATTTCTGGACAGCCGACTCATATATGCTGCCAACACTTGCCGTCTGATCTAGGGAATATTCTGAGGTTCTGCCGGCAATACTTACTAACTCGCAATGTAACAATCCTGTTCATTTTAGGCTCTTTAGCAATTTTTTACTAATTCCATCTGCTTTGTATCTTCCAGAAATTCCTTGGTGTTCTGGTCTGCTGATGGAACTCTTCCTGGTTTTTTAGTACTGCTATGGATATTTCATACTTTTATGTTCAGTCATTTCAAAGACATTTTGAGAGGGTGGAGAGAGGTTAGAACATGTGCTCATGCAGACATTCTCATAACTGTCCTTCCTTTGAGTGATTTCTCCAAAGAGGCTTCATATGAAGATAGCCTTGGAAGCTTTGAAAATACATAGTCATTGGTTCACTGCTGGGTAGTCTGCTCCAGTAGATTTGGAGTGAGACCAGGGATCTGGATTTTTTTTAAGGCTTTTCAGATGATTCTGATAGGCAATTGATGTTAAATTTAGGAACCATTGAGTTATGGCACTCCAATGTGAAAATATTTTTTAACTAAGGGATTTCTATTTTATGTAAAATTTCCCTTCACAAGGAAAAGCTTTCTAAACAAAAATGTTTATCAGGAATAAATATTTGCTACCTTTGGAAGGTAGTTTATGATCTATAGCCAAAAACTGGAGTGTTTCATCAATTTCATCCCTTTTCCACTGAGGTATTTGCAAAGTCAAAAGGTTATTATAATTGACTATTCTCTCTAGTCTCTCTCTTCAATTATTCTCCAAACATAGAAAGTTTTAATAAGCTTTTATTTTTGGGGGGGGGGGGTGGAACAGAAGGAAAAGGATTTATAATTCTAATGCCTGATTGCCTGAAAAGGAATGGTTACTATTGCTTCTAGAACTAAGGGGAAAGGAATATCATTGGGAAAGGAGTCAGATATAGTCAAGGTCAAATATCAGTTCAGGACTCTTGGTCTCATATACTCTTTTTTGTTAATTGTGGTAAAATATACATAAATGTACCATCTTAATCATTTTTAAGTATACAGTGCAGTAGTGCTAAATAAATTCACATTGTTGTGCAGCCAGTCTCCAGAACTCTTTTCATCTTGCAAAACTAAACCTCTCTACCCATTGAACAACAGCTTTCTCCTAACCCCATGGCAACTATCATTCTACTTTTTGTCTCTATGGTTTTGACTACTCTAGGTTTAATCATAAAGTATTTGTCTTTTTATGACAGGCTCATTTCCCTTAGCAAAATGCCCTCAAAGTTCATGTTTTTATAGCATGTCTAAAAATTTCCTTCCTTTTTAAGACTGAATATTCATGTATTATTCTTGAGGTGGTGTGGAACAGACTAGAAAAGGAGCTTGCAGAATGAGCCAGGCCTACCTCTCAATCTTTATTGCCTTCCCATAATGCCCTAGATTCCCGTTCCACTTAAACTTAAGCTTCCTTAAATTTATCATGCTCCCCTGTGCCCACTCAATCTGTGTATCTACTGTGGCTTCTGGCAATAACATTTTTTATTGTCTCTTCGTCTGAATAACTTCTGAGCTTCCGTTAGATCTCAGATTAAATGACACCGAGATTTCTCAAGCTTTCATATGCCTAAGAATTATCTGGAGATCCTGCTAAAATGTAACTTTCTGAGACCTAGCTTTCATAGATTCTAATTTAGTAGTTTTAGGTGGGGCTCAAGAATTTGTATCTTTAGCAAATGATGCAGCTGACTTAAAAATACCACTGGCCTGTGCTTTTCAGACTTCAAGTCAAAACTTATTAAGGGATCCTAAAATCAATTTAGTGCAAGACCGGAAAAATAAAAACAGAATAGAAAATACCAGAGTTTGTCACATGTTGTAAGGGTAAATATTGTTTCATGAAAATTTTCCAGTTTTAATTATATGTGAGTATATCTATGTATGCATTTGTATGTATTATTTTACTTAGATATATGGGAACCAGGTTACAATGTAAATATATTTCTCACTATGGATTGGGTTTAAATCTTTGAAAAATACTCTGGGGTCTTGCTACATGTTTTTAGAGATTCCTGTATTTCCACTGCGATTGTAGTGTTCATAGTTTATTGTACTTTCATTTTAAATTCTCTCTGCTAGACCGTAATCTTCACCAAGGCCGAGGGGTATGTTTGCTTTGCTCACTTACAGTCTCTCCATGATCTAGCATGTATGTGCTCCTGGTAAAAATATTACTATTGTATCAAAAAAAAAAAATTAAGAAGAATTTAATCCCTCAAACAGAAATATTTTTTTATATGGGCTAAGAAATTGTTTTGTTAGATCTTCTATGTCATCACTAAGTCATTTGGACTATGTTTAATGCCTAGACGTGTGAAGTTTAAAGGCTTGAGCAATCAAAATTCTCTTGGCAGTTGTTTCTGGCTTCCACGCCAGTTTGTTGATTACTCAGTGAGGATCTTGCCCAGAACATTTAGAAACAAAAAACAAAAATCTACAGAAACTAAATCTTCCTGTTATTGTGGTATATCAAGGAAGGGTAGTAAGCATGATGTGCCCTAGTAAAGAGGCAATAAGGATCTGCAGTATCTGTTCAGGGGTTAAAAACAATAATAAAACTGCCTAAAAAAATTTCCCTTTTATTATCTTCATGTGCTGGAAACTCTAAATAATGTCAGGGATATAATACTCCTTCCGTCAGTGTGGACCTCTCATACTGTTTCCTTCCCTTAGTAAGACAATGCCTTTTGGATTCTGCTTTCTCTTTGTGACGTCATTGAAAATTTTAAACTAGGTTTCCTTTTTCTTTTTTTGAAGAAGGAATGCTGTTAAAAGTTCTCTAATGACCTCTTTTAGTAATTATGGTATGACTAACAGTCACTGGATGTCAAGCATTGGGGTTTGACTTCTTCATTACAGGGCAAGATTATCCTCCAGTCTATTTTTAGAATTTTATTGAAAATGGCTCATTAACTTTACCTTTATCAGGAACTTGTTCTCTTTACATCTTTCTCAAGCTATATTCAGAGAAGAACCTATTCCTATTTAGGAAAATCAGAGAAACTTAGACTGCTCCAAAGTTGTCTCTTTTAGTACTAGTTGATATTTTAAGGAAGAAATTATTTTACTGACCTTCAGAATATATTGATATTTGTTATGAACTCATGTTGTTATGTAAAATGTTCCTATAGCTGAGAAATAGGGCTTTACTTTCATACTTCTCAGGATTGGAAGTGCGGCTATGTCCTTTTGGCTTGAGGGAAATTAGTTTTCCTTAGTTTCAGTATCCGGCAAACTGATAAAATGCCTTTACTTTTTTTTCCTTTGTGGCTCAAGTTAACATATAATCAATCATGTGCGTACCTTCTTACTAACTGAATAAAACAAAGGAAATCAACTATTGACAGATCTTTTCTGACCACCTACTAAGAAAAGTTTTAAACTTAAGAAATGACTACATAGTTATGGAGGAAATTTCATTAGTACCCATTTAGCTACTCTTGAAGTGTTTGCCTAATGGCTGACATGTGATTCACCTTCAGACAAACATTTAATTGCATTTTTAAAATGTGATAGACATCATCTAAAGAGGACCAACCAAAACAAGTTCTAAAAATAGAGGCTTTTTTTTTTTTTTTAACCATTGCCGTTTTACTCCTTTGCCATAAGCAAAACTATCTGTGCTAAGGCATAGATAGTTCCTTAGTGCCTGATAGTCAAGCCCAGCTGCAGCTTTTCAGTTCTTTTAGAAGAATTAAGCAAAAAGATATGCCCACAACTAATGATAGGTTTGTTTTACCATTTTAGACACATAGACTTTGAGGTAAGATAAATTTGTTTTATCATGTTCAGAGCTGATGTAATAATTGGATCTAAATTTATTTTACTGAAAACATAAAACTTCTACTAATATAAAATAAAAATAAACAATTTTCATATAATTTTTTTGTATACCTTATTTCAATACTACTTTATTGTAGGCAACTTTTCTTTTTAGAGAGCAAAAGTAGAAATTATTTTAAAATGTTATAAAATATTAAAATATCTGACTTCATTTTTTTCACTGTTTTTAGGATGTTTAGTTTGTTAAATGACTGCTGTTTGTAATACTTTGCATTCTAATATAAAGACTTGTTAGAATTTTCTACACTAAGCTAAGGATTATACAGTTTTGTTACTTAATTTTCTCTGACTATTGTTTTATATTTGTGTTGTAGTCAACATGATTTTTTATTTCTGTTAAAGTATTTGTTGATCTGATGCTAGACAGATTACTGACTACACAGATAGAATATGACCACCATGATACCATGTACTCTTGTCAAGAGACAGTATTATTGAAGACACTGGAGATTTTCTTCTGATTTAAGGGAATCAGCTTTACTGCCGTTCACACAGTAGAACTTTGAAATCATAACATTATCCCATTAATGCTCTGTAAATAAGTAAGCATTAGAAACCAACTTCTTTATATGTCTTATACTATTTATAGCATTTTGTGAGCAGTTATAAATTTTAAAAATTGTTTTTGCTTTAAGCTAGCACTTTAAAGTGAACAGAGTACATTTGCTTCATATCTTCTAATTTACTAAGTTGCATATAGAATATACTGCCAAGAGAAAATTATTTAAGTTACTCAACTAAGGTTAAAGGCTTCATTCAAATGTGTTGTCAGGGAGCCCCCGAAAACCAGGTGGTAAGTCTCCAAATGAAGCAGGGTCAGAGCTTTTAAAAGATATTGGAAAGCTGAGTATGTGATCTTGTGGTCTTACCACAGGCAGTTTTCAACTTTAACCTCCATTCGCAGTTGGGGTTGTTCCTTTTCCTTTCCTCTTGCTTCAGGACTCAGTAACCATCAGAATGGTTTTTTCTGAGGACTGTTTTTGCAAGCCCTGTGGTTTACTGAAGAGTCAAAGTTTTAGGGCAGGGGTAGTCATAGTAAAAAAGGAAAAAAGGGGAGCAAAGGTACAAGGCAGTGGAGAAACTGAGTGCCCTCTATTATGTTTGTTTTATTTCTTTTGCATTACCTTTGAAAGAGAGAAGGGCAGAGAAAAAATCTATTGGATAACCATTACTTTTTACTATTATTTTATGTCTTATTTTATCGTCCTCTTTCTATTAGCATCTATAGCCATTTAAAGCATCTTTCTCCTCTAGGTACAATGCTACCATGGATTTTATTTATAACATGAAGAAGCTTCCCAGGATTTTTCTAGATACTCTTACTATAATTGTAAAGTTTAGTTTTTATTAGTGTAAAGGTAATTTATTTGTATGTGTATGTTTGTGAGTTTTTATAAAAGAAAGGATTCCTGAACTAAAATTAAACTAAGGTCCTGTGAGCAGGATATTTGCACATTAAGTCTCAGACTGGGTTCACACATACATAAGTGAGAGGCTGATAGCTATTCATGGCAATGAATTAACATTTTTAAAATCATTAGTGTATCAAAGGCCCTTTGGGTTTTGCTAATGTGAAGGTTCTAGAAATTGCAGAAGAATTTTTGGTGTGTATTAGGGAAATTTTGAGTCTTAAAATTACTCTTGACTACATGCTATACTGAGTGTGGTTGTTTCTAGGTTCAGAAACAAATAGGTATGATAAATTGAGATCCATATGTGTTTCAGTGGTGATACTTTTTGAACATTTAAGTAGATTCAGAGTTGAGTCTTGGAGAAAAACTTGAGGCTTTGCTTCAGGTAGTTCCTGAAACATGGTGCAAAGATAACATAGCCTTCTACTTGATTAAAAATACCGACCTGATTTTTACTACCATCCATGTCATCTCCAGGACTGTTTCTATTGACTTTTTTTCTCTTTGATATTTCATCTTCTTGCTTCACTTGTCTGGCAATTTCTTATTGCATTTTGGGTATCAAACATTATGTTGTTGAGAATCTGCATTTTGTTGTCTTAATTTAAAGGCTCTTGAGTTTTGCTCTGTAAGGTAGCTAACCTACTGGAGAATCAGGTTGATCCCACTGAAGCTTATTTTTAGATTTTTTTAGAATAAGTCTAAAGTAATGTCTATTCAATAACTAGAGTAATAAGTTTTTATATCTATATTTATTTTATCCTGACAATAAATATAAGAATTCTGAACCAGAGGCTAACTGATATACCTGCAGAATATCTTGTATTGGTTTCCCATGCTCCATTTTCCCTGGGGGTTGTATGATGAGGGCAGGTATCATCTACACGTACATGGTGGGGAGTGTCTAGCACATGAGAGAAACCCAAACTTATTAATCTTGGAGCTTATAAAGGAGCTGCTTGCACAGCTGTACCTCTTCCTCTCTATAGAAGAGAGAATGGTGGGGAGAGGGAGAAGGTAAATTACACTTTGAAATGTAAACGAATGGCTCCCAGTTTTAGTACCCTTTGGAGTATAAACACATAGCTCTGGGAGACAAATTTCAATATCATTCCAGAAATCTCTCTCTAATCACTATTTAACCCAGGTGCCATTTTTCTTTGCTAGAAAGCCATGATCATCCAGAAACAGGAACATCTTCACATTGTTTGCCAGCATAGAGCAGACCTATACCTAAGTTATAATCTTTCTGGGGTCTCAATTGTATAACCTGAATGTTCAGTGAAGTCTCTTCACATTGTCTAGTTGGAACTCCAATGTCCCCCAGATTTGTGTGGCCTATAGGTACTCTCTTCCTTTCACAGCCTCTCAATGGTTATATTTTGCTAGGCTTCTTGGAGTTTCTCCTTGTGTTGGTACATCCTAATATTCAGACAAATACTTAAGAGATCCATGTGCAGATTTCTAGAGATTTTGCTCTACACAGCTCCCTCTTCTCCACTACCCACTCCCTCCAAATTTCAGCACCCTCAGCAAACCCTAACTCTGACCTTCGTTTCTTCTACCTAGTGAGACCCCTGTTCTCCTTTTGACTCCATTTACCTATGCTGTGATCTGCAGAGTGCCTCCAATGGAAGAAAGCCAAGATTAATGTGGCTTTCATGTGTTTCTCCAAGGATCACAGCCCTTCAATACTTGCTTCATATATTTTGTACAGTCTCATAGTTGTTTACATTGGGAGAGTAGTCGGATACTATCAAAGCCAAAATTGCAAGTTCCTTCTATTAGATTTCCAAATTTTCATGTTATATATTATTTTTGCCATCTATCTGCCTGATACTTAATATGAAGTTTCTTTAAATCAACAATACTGTATTCCTTTATCCAAGAGCCAGTGGCTTAAGCTAATCCTGAGTCGGTAAATGTGTATTTCCTGTCAAAAGCTTTACCGATATTTAAAATAAACAGTTTAAAAGTGGGCTAAAATCTGTTCTTAGATTCTTTTAACTCTGCTTCAGTATCATGTTATTTGTCAAAAAAAAACTTCACATTTTACCTTATTACTTTATTTCTTTACAGAAATGCCTTCAAAACTTATCATCTAATATATTCTTACCTTTATTGAAGAAATTGGTGAAAGAACTAATTAAACCAGAAAACATTAGCTAGCAAAAGATACTACAGTTGATCACAGATTTTGTTATGGGTCAGAGAGAAAAGGAAAGACTGTAAGTGTAGGATTAAGTTATCAGGATACTTTCTCAGATGTACACACAATAAATATGTCTGAATATAGTCATTCTTGAGTCCATGTCTGAGAGTGCAGGTCATGTTATTCTCAAAAGAAAAATACTTTTTACTAATTGTGATGGAAAAATACTTGTAATCTTAAAACTGTGTTAAATTATTTAGGAATAAATTTATAAGGATTATACGTCTATAGAAGCTGCTGACTTTTGATGTTTAAAGGGGCGATTGATAATCATATCCTTCCTTTCTACTCTAAGTTTTGAATCAATTGAAAAATATAGGAATCAAACAAATGGAGTATAGAATAGCAGAATGAGGTTTAGATATGCACCTATAATCAGGGTTCCTAATACATCTCCCCTGAAATGGATTTTCAACTCATTGGCAGAATTTGAAAACTGAGAGCTACCTCTCTGGGAGGAGTGGAGCTGAAGAGAACATTCCGATCCTGGAGACTAGGTGACCTGAAAGAAAAATCAGTGAACCTAGGGTTGTTATGTGTGCACTTCTCCTTTTGGGAGTTTACCTTTTAGGAATCGTATATGTGTATTTGGGAGTGTGAATAGGTTATTAGAGGGGTCGAATTACTTGCTTTTCTCCATATTAGATTTTAGTATTAAAGCTGACTTTTATTGAGGGAGTTTGGAGTTGGAATTTTCAATGAATGAGCATACCTCTGGATTCTTGTTCTTGAAGGGAAGTGAGTTAGTTAGGTAGGCTTGTTTTTCTGGGCACATGAAAAAATATCACAGTGACTTAATCACACACTCACAAGACATTTTAAAGAGTAGCTTGAAACTGTCAAGTACTCTATAGGAATTGTGTTTTGATAAAACTTCCTTCTTTTGGCTTTAAAAAGGAATTGACAATGGCAGTTGTCAATGCCATGTTAGAGACCATAGTGTTTGGCTTAGGAATCTCCTGGGAAGCATGGAATGAATCTGTAAGCCAGATTCATAATGTTTTTTTCTGTAGTTCCTTTGATATTATCTTTGTTTTTTGTTGTTGTTGTTTGTTTGTTTGTTTGTTGTACTTTGGGATATTGGCTTGCGATTCTCCGTAATGACCCACTTGCGGAATCATGAGAATGATGCCAGTTTTTGATAGCTGTCTGGGTTCAGGATGTAGGGTGGTCTCGGGGATATCCAGAGGATGGTAGTGAATAACTGATCCTCTACCGTCACATCCTTTACTAATTTATTAAAATATCTTCTCCATTTCTTTTGCGTAAAAAATTTAAATTTTCTTCCCAGTTGGTTGTTGAAGAACATTGATTGTGCATCCCTATAAAACACCCAGTAAGGCATTGTGGGGAGTCACAGAGGATAAATATAAGCTTCTGTTTTCTATGAGTATATAATCTAATGACAGAGAGCACACAAAGACATGAGTGACAGAAACATGAAACAAACCAACCTGCAGCTTGTAGAAAAGTGAACAGCCCCAGGACCCCAGACTGTCAGCTTAGCCACTCTGTTGTAAAGAGCCCTTCTTCCCTAATAACTCCGGCAGAAGTTTCTGAAGAGCCTTAATGTTCAAAATTGTGACCCTGGACCAGCAGCATTAACATCACTGTGGAGCTTATTAGAAATCCAGAATCTCTAGCCCTTCCCTCTACCTACTAGATCAGAATCATCATTTTTAAAAGATCCCTAGGTGATGCAAATGCATATTACAGATTGAGAAGCACTGCTGCAGAGGATTCTGACAGTGCTTATATAGGTCAAGTACCCAGTTGAAAGTAATCACTCTGGCCAGGAGCATATAGGGCACACTGAAAGCTCGAGCCTGGGACATATGTTCTCTTATCCCCTAGGACAGTGGGGGTGGGATCATTTGTGGATTGGCTTTGTTACAGAAAAGTGTTCTTTTACCAGGGAAGGGAAGCTGAAGCAGGGAGATAATGACAGATATCTAATAAACATATTTCTTCTTTTATGTCTTAGCTCACATTAATGTTAGGGATTGCTGTTCATTACTTCACTTTGTATCATTTTATCCCATTTCCTGTTGTGTGTGTGTGTGTGTTCTACTCAATCTCCCTCACCTTACAATGCCATCTGTCTGACCTAGATATCAGAGATTCTTGCTTCTTCCACAGCATGATTCTTCTGTCACTTCTCAGAGTCATGTTTCTCAAATACATATGAATACACGAAGTATAAGCACACACATACCTGTGCTTAAGTCAGACTTCACTTCCTTGCACTCTGGTAGAGCAAGGACGCCTCAGTCATTGCCTTTTATTCTACCACGATTGCATTAACCCTTGGAGTCATGCCTTTTCAAGCTGTGAACTGTTAAAAATGTGTCTATATTTACTAGAGGGAGTCAGACTTTTAGCTCTCAGGAATTGTAGTGATTACTTTACAGGGAAAGAGAAGGCTATGATCCTTTACTATTATTATTTATTTTGATGCTCAAATTTTCCCAGATTTGTTAAACTGGCCTATACCAATCTTTTGATATATTCTTCATCATTCCTTGAGCACTTCCTTGCTTTCTGGCACAGGATGTTCCAGGATCATCTTTTGGAGGAATTCTGATTATTTTTAGTGGAAAATGGATTTAGAAACCATTCGAGCGCTAGGTATGGGGCATCATTGCTTCCAGGCCTTCTCGATATAAAAAATTAAGGTGTGTATGTGTGTGTGTGTGTGTGTGTGTGTGTGTGTGTGTGTGTGAGAGAGAGAGAGAGAGAGAGAGAGAGAGAGAGAGAGAGAGAGAGAGAGAGAGAGATCTTTATTTGCCTATCTGCATCTTTTAAAAACTGTGGCTTCATACTGAAACCTTCAATCATGAATTCAACCATGAAACTTCTGTGACAGTCTAACACAACAGGGCTTATTTAGCTATCCACCACACTCCCTTTTTATATTTATAATTACTTTCCCTGACATCGATGCCGCATTATATACATTTACTTATTTGTTTAATCTTTGAATATATAGAAAATAGATTCAGAATTGCTGACCCATATTTTTGTGAGATGAAAAAAACTACTAACCAGGGTTAAATAATTATTTACACTGTATTGCCTTTAGCCTAAAGGTATAGAATCAAAGAACTGTGTTCAAAAGTTGCTTGGGTTACTTCTGCTTGCTTCACTATTTTCAGTGTGATTATGTTTTCCATTTGAAATGTAAGTTTTATTTGTTTCTGTTTGTATTCCGGTTTTTTGTTTTTTTCCCCTTCAACCTTAATATTATTTGATGTATTTATTTTTCAGTCTGTGTAGTAATAACATGGTTCTAAAACTCAGAACGACACAAACAGGTATTACTCACAGATCTATAATTTCCCATTCTTAATACCCCATTTCCAACCCTCCTCCCTTCCATTCTGTTTTTACCCATTCCTATAGATAACCAATATCATAAGTTTCTGGTTTATCCTTGTGTTTTTTTGTTTGTTTGTTTTGTTTTGCACAAATCAGTAGTAACGTCTGTGCTAGAGAGGAATTCACGCATTTTTGTATGGTTTTAGTTTTTACATTAGATGCTTGATCCTTTTGGATATTCTTTTATGTAGAATAGATAGCATTTGGTCAAAGCATATTTTTTTAATGCAGTATTGAATTTTGTTTGCTAATATTTAAAACTTTTGCAATAATACCTGCAAGTGAAATTCCTTTGTCATTTTTTTCTTTTTTTTAAAGTACTATTTTTATCAGGTTTAGGTGTCAATGTCATATTTGCTTCATAAAAAGAATTAGTAAGTTTTCCTTAATTTTTAATGCTCTGGGATAATTTATAAAATATCATTACTATTTAGTTTTTGAAGGTTTGGTATAATTTCCATGTGAATCTATGTATGTGTGTCTGTGTGTGTTTTTTCAGAGAATCCAGATTAGTATCATATTCCTGATTCTTGGCAGGCCAAGTGGTCTCTGTTTCCATTATTTAGCTTTGCTTTTATAGCACAAACGCAGCCATAAACATAAATGAATGAGGCAGGCTGTGTTTCAATAAATCTTTATTTGTGGACACTGAAATTTGAATTTTATATAATTTTCATATGTCATGACATGTTATTCTTCTTTTGAGTTTTTATAACCATTTAAAAACATAGCGACTGTTGTTAGCTTATAGGCCTTACAAAACAGGTACTAAACCACATTTGGCCCATGGGTTTTAGTCTGCCAACCACTGCTTTTTATAAAACACTTTATTTTAGGTATTTCTCCTCTAAACAGCATAGAATTGTGTCTTACTTTGTTAGCCAAATTGAAAATCTTTTTATTTTAATAAGTGAGTTAAGCACATTCGTATTTATTCTTATGACTGAAATTTTCAACTCTGTCATATAATCTTATAACTCTAATGTGCATTATATTTATACTTGCATGCTTCTTTATATGATGTGTTTTCTTTGCTTTTGAAATTTCTTTGGGTATTTTGGAAGTTTTATATTTTTGTTCTATTGATTACTTTTTACTTAATACTATCTAAGTGCCTTTAGTCCTCTGTTTTCTTTTCCTAATTGAGTCAGAATTAACATATAATGTTGTATTAATTTTAAGATGTACCGTGTGTTGATTTGATACACTTACATACTGCAAAACAATCACCACTATAACGTTAGGCAACATTTCTATCACATCACATAATTATCTTTTTTTTTCCTTTTTTGAGGTGAGATTAGGATCTAGTCTCCTAGCACTCTGAAGTTTGTATATTGACTATAATCATTATGCTGTGCATTACATCTTCAGTTGTCCTATTTTCTTATTTTCTCCATTATTGTCATGTAATGCTATTTTTTAACTCTTATGTATTGCCTACACAACAACCGTGAATTTATACCCTCCTCATTCCTTCTCGTACCTTCCTTTTTTTAGCTGCATGATTCCTACTTTTCTGGACCTATAACACATTATAGATAATACATACCATGTTGTTCTTCCACTTAGGTTCCTGCCTTTTAGTCTTAGATCTATAATTAATTATTAAATACTCGTCATTGTCCTTTTGCTCAAGTTTCCTTAGTTATCTCTTGGTGGTTGGAGCTCCTCCAGTATGATCATGGGTACAGAATATTCTGATATATTGCCTGTTTAAAAGTTTTCCTATACCTTGACACTTGAAGGTCAGCTTGTCTAAATAGAAAATTCTAAGTTTATTCATTCTTTCCATAATTTTTTTCTCTTAATATGGTTCCATTTTTACCTTGTATTGCCAGCTGTGTTTAGAGCATCTAATGCCAGTCTGAATTTCATTTCAATTTTGATCTTTGTACTCAGAGGTCTTAAGAGTGTTTTCCTTTTCTTTTTAAAGTGTCTAGTTTTATTGGGATATGTTTTCAAATTGATCATTCTGGTTAAGTTTTCCAGTTACCTCCATGGACCTTTTAAATATATACGTGTTATTCTTATTTCCAGAAAGTTTTCCTGGGATTGTTTTTAGTATTAGTTCTGTTCAATTTTTTTCTTTTTTTTTTTTTTTTATCTTTAGGAACTCTTATACATACTTGTTTACTTTGGCCTTCTTCTGTTTCAACCACTTTACTTATGATCCATTTAATTTCTTTGCCTCGTTTTCATTCTCTTAGTCATCTCTCTGGCTCTCTTCTGTGTCCGTTAGTAAAATTTTATTTGGAGTCTGTTCTCCTTAGGAGTTTTGTAATTAAATCTTTTATTCTGCAATGTTTTTGTCTTTCTCTTCCATTTCTTTCCTAAGTTCAATCAACTGTCTTTAAAGTTCTTTCTGTTTATTTTCCATTTCTGCTTTTAAATTTTGAATTTCTTATTCAAGGTGGCTTTCCATACCTCCAAATGCTTACTTGAGGATATTTAATTCAGTGTGGAATGTTGTGTTACAGTTTTCTTCTTCATGTTTCTATTTGAGGTAGGAATTTTCATCAGTTTAAGTGAGTTTGATTTTCTGTTCTTAACTTTGTATAAATTTAGTCTGTTTTTGCCAATTTATTTTGTGGGTTTGGGTGGTTTACAAGAATCTTAGGTCAAGGCTGCTTTCTTCTGCCAATGTAGCAAAGTACTGTGTGTATGTATGTGTGTTGAAGGAAAGGGTTATGTGTCTTTCATTTTTATCTTTTGGTTCTCATATTTTGTAAGACTCTGCATTTTCCATTTTTGCCTCTTTGTTCATTTTCACCTTCATCATCCAAACTCCAAACACTTTCTCTACCTTTCTTTTTACCATCTCAAAAGCAGTAACTCTTTGAAGACTGCTGCCTGGAATCCTGTGCTCTTAAAAGTCCCTTCCTTGTAGTATATGCTCTCTTCTACTGGCACTCTTCCAATATTTTTGCTCCTAGTGGACTTCCTCCTACTGGTGGTGATTTTAGATTGGTTTTAGACATATTAATAGTTCCCCTTTTCTCCCTTCCACACAGTTTTTTTTTTTCCATATTGCCCTTCCATATTACCTACTTATAGATAATTTGATAATTGAGCATTATCTATCTTTAGTTATATTATGGGCATTGGTCGTATGTAATTTATTCTTATAATTCTGTGTTCTTGTTTTTTTTTCGGAGGGTGCGTTGGTACATTGAGTTTATGCCTTTGTGTTTATCTCATATATATGTGTATACATACATGTCTATGTGCATAATATATACATATGTGTATATACAGATATACAGACATACATATATAATGCATATTATGTATATATACCTATCTCTCCTACTAGAATGTAATTTCTGTAAAAGTAGCAATTCAATTTTACTCATCTTTCTGTCTTTAGCAATAATCCCAATGCCTATCATATATAGTGCCCTTTAAACATTCCTTTTTCCTGTTAATGACTAAAACAACGTTGCAGTACAACTTTAGCAAACAATCTATTTCTTTCCTAAAGCCTGCAGAGAGCTAAAGCGTTGTAACATTAAGTTAAAATTCTCTGAACT
The DNA here is from genome assembly GCF_014176215.1 of Rousettus aegyptiacus. Classification (NCBI taxonomy): domain Eukaryota; kingdom Metazoa; phylum Chordata; class Mammalia; order Chiroptera; family Pteropodidae; genus Rousettus; species Rousettus aegyptiacus. The sequence continues at coordinate 84,972,331 of NW_023416306.1, read as the reverse complement.
ATGCAACAATGCCCATGTAGGCTAGATAACCAGCACTTGGAGTTATTACTTGATAACCTAAATATATAGAATTTTCCATGTTGCTCACAAGTGAAAGAATATGATGTATATAGGAGCATCATAAGATGATGCCATTCAGTTTAGAGGAAAGCCTCGTGATTCCTGAATGAATATATTATTCTTGTCATTATTCTTGTGAGTTGAATATGAAATGAAATGAGAGATGTCAGAAATCATTTGTTCTAATATGAAGAGATAAATAGCAATGCTGCATCATGCTGCTGTATTTAAAATTGGTCGGGAAGGTCAAAAGTGCTACAATGAATATTTAATGTTCTGATGCAATCTTAAGGGAAGTGATGCTGTATTTACCAATACATTGAAATCTTCCTGACAGTCATTCTTTCTGGTTCATGTGGCAAATGAAATTTAATGTAACTTCCCCATAATAACTGCCATTTCTATAAGCAATACATACTTCTGTTCATTCATGACTGAGAAAGAGAAGAAAGTGATGGATGTGCATAAAGATTTATGTACAAGTGTTATGGGTTGAATCGTGTCCCCTAAAATTCATATGTCAAAGTCCTAACTCCCTTAGAATATGACTGTATTTGGAAGTAAGACGGTAAAGAAGAAATTAGGTAAAACTGAGTCATATTAGTGGGTTCTAATCCAACATGACTGGTGTCCTGGTAAGAAGGAATTAAGACACTTATACACCATGAAGATTGAAAGAGAAGATGGCTATCTATAAGCCAAGGAGAAAAGTCTCAGAAAAAATCAGCCCTGTTGACACCTTGATCTTGGCCTTTAGCCTCCAAAACAATAAGAAAATAAAATTTTGTTCTTTAAATCACCCAGTTTGTGGTACATTGTTGGCAGCCCTAGCGAACTAATATTACAGGAATTCTCATCACAGAATTTTTCAATAGCAGCTCAAAATAGAAACAACATACGTATCTGATAACCAGAGCACAGTTATATCCATATTCAAGTCTACCTATCCTACCTCCTCTGGCAGTCTCATTGATGGCAGCAAAGGACAACAAAAGTAGTGAAGGATGCAGGCTGCCACCATCTTAGGTAATCTGAACCAACACATAAAACTTATCAGTTGAATGAGCTCCACCATCTTTCAGCCTATGGTTTCCTGTATGTAGTAGGTAGAATAGAAAGGTACCATGCATTAAAATATTATTTATGTTGATCATGAACATGCTAGAGAGAAAAAGAAGACAAGTACTGTGCCAAGAAAGTGTAAGTACACAGGCTCAATATATCTCTTCTCAAAATGATACCGTTCTTTGTTTTCTACACAAATTCCCTGTAAAGCCTCATTTGAAATAAGATTTAAATTTTTTAGTTCATCTTTATTATTCCTCAATCTCTAGTAACTATGCCAAGACCAAGGTATACTCGTTTATCTCTGTTTAACATTTCTGATTTTGCCAATAAAACCTTATAATATAGTCCCCTAAATCTGTTACCGCAAAATCTCTTTCAGGGTTTAGGTCTCACGTGTATTATTTCTTATAACTTCTCTACATTTTAGTATAGTTGATTTCTTCCATAGATAAATAGAATTCAATGGATTAAATAATTAAGATATCCTCAAAACACTGAATTATACATTCATTAAATTAATAATTTACAAATAATGACATAGAAAAGTGTTGGTAAAATGTTAAGGAAGCAGTACACAAAGCTGATTCATATAACAAGATCTACATTTTGTTAAAATATATGTAAACAGGTATATCTTTAGGAAGAGAGATTTCGCATGGCTTTATTTTTTCCAAAATTTTTCAAATTTTTATTTTACTTTTTTCAAATTTCCTTAAATATTATGTATTACTTTTATAATTGGGGTGGGGGAAGGAAGACATAAAGGAATAGCTGTGAAGAAGGCTGCTGTTGTAATTCGTTCAACACTTAAAAAAAGTTTTGTTGCATAATTATGGAGTGAGGTGAGGTTTGTTTTTTTTTTTAAAAAAAAAAATACTGTCATTACTTTCATTTCTCCTTATGGCCAAACAGTATTGAAATGTGTAAGGTAAAAAGTGAATGTGCCATTCCACACTCCTGGCCTCAATTGCAGAAGTACAACTCTGTTAATTGTTTGGTGAGAACCTATGAGGATTCTATCAGATTTTTGGTTCTAGGCCAATACTGTTGACACATGAATAACGTTTTTAAAAAATATGGAGTCATGCTATATAGATTTTTTCTCAGATTGCTTTTCCAGTTAGCAATGTATTGTAGATATTTTTCAGTGTTAGTATAGGTAGGCAAGGGGATGAGAAAAAATCTAACAAGTATAACATGTGTAGTATACTAGTGAACCAGTATAATATGAACACTGTCCAGTAAGGATAGATGCTAAACTGGGTCTCAAGGCCCCTGCTGTGCCAAGGGTTAATCTTTTTGCTGCCAAAACAATAGGAAGTGCAGGGCTGAGACAGAGCCAGCAAGGAGGGGCACTTCATGTTTTGAGGGTAGTGGACTTTATCAACTGGTGTTGAAGTATTTCAGAATTTTTACTAGTGCCTTTAGGTATATATCAGCCTTGCATGTACACCTCATTTTTTAAATGGCTACATTCAATTTCATTGTATGGATTAATTTTAATTTATTTAATGAATCCCTTAATGATGGTCATTTAGATCGGTTGCAATTTTTTTTTTGTCATCATAAGCAATGTTGCAATACACATTTTAAACATTTTCTTTGTGAACAGTGGCCAGTGTGACTTTGGAGAAATCATCTTTCTCTTAGAATTGTGACTTTTTTCTTAATATTAGCAAGGAATTGTGAGGTTCATGTTAGACATCTGTAACTTTAAGGGGATGTTGAAGTTTAGGTCAGTGGTCTCAAACTCCGACTTTGCATAAGAATCACCCATAAGTGATGTTAGAAGCATGGCTGAGTGAGGGATCGCCCCAGATCTCTCTTCTTGCAATAGCAACAACCTACAATACAACAAAAAACACTCAACTTGCCCGCAAGCACACCTGAGAGATCAGAGCGCTGGAACGTCAGAATCGTGCAAGTCTGTGGGGTGGATTGGGAGAAATAACAGAGCTGCCATACACAGCCGGTGCTCCCTGCAGCAGGAGGGGGAGTGGAGATTTCCCCGCAGTTAACCGAACAGTGCTGCCTGAGCGATCAGCGCGTTCCACTCTCAGAGCCCAGCGATAAGGACAGAGAGCAGAGCCGGGACTGAGTGCAGAGGGGCAACAACTGTTTCTTAGCAGCCCACCACTGCCAAGCCCGAGGCCAAGTCACGGAGCCCGGCCGTGCCCCCTCCCCCACCCCAACCCCGCACCAACCCAGAGCGGGCCATCCCCCCGACCCCATATTCTCTCAGAGCTAGCACCGCGGAGCCCCAGGGGGATTCGCACAACTGGTACGGAAACACACACCACAGCTGGTACCAGAGACAGGCGCAGTGAAATTAAAGCAGGATGGCTGAAACCTGGGAGACAGCACTACGGGAAGGGAAGCAGCCACACACACCAGCTCTCCCAATCAACCCCACCCCAACCCAGGCAGGCTGAGCCAGAAGGAAGCCACAGAACATTGCATCTGTTGGGGCAGTAATGGGACTTCAGGGCCTCCTCAGGGTCCCAGACCCCCATAGCCCTTCATACCCTTTCATGGGGGTGGTGTCCTGGGACCAAGCTGACCCGATCACAGAGAAAGTATACAGCCTGCTTGAGAGAAAGGAGTTTTTTTATACTCAGAGCAGAGACCCAAGAGGCTTGGACACTACCTACTGGAAATCAAGAGAAAAACCCTTTTTATCAACCTTCTGAAGAGAGATTACTACATAATAAATTTTCTTTTGGGGGGAAGAAAAAAAATCAGTACACTCCTGTTAACGCTCAGGTGGAGAAATAGTCCATGAAACACCATGAACAACCAAGGTGACAAGGCAGCTCAGAAAAAAGTGAAAAATCTCTAGAAAATTAGCTTAAAGACATAGAAATATGTGATTTAAGTGACAGAGAATTTAGGATTGCCCTTCTTAACAAAATGCATGAAAATTCTGACCGACAATTTCAAGAAATTAGAAACAAAATGAACAAAATGAATTCTTTAACAGGGAGATTGAAACTCTGAAAAAGAACCAAATAGAACTTCTGGAGATGAAGAACCCATTAAAAGAGGTGAAGAATGAAATAGCAAGCTTAGGAAATAGAGCTGACCAGATGAAAGAAAGAATTAGTGATACTAAAGACAGAAATCTGGAAACAACACAGACGGAAGAAGAGAGGGACTTGAAAATGAAAAAGAAAATGAAAGAACTCTGCAGGAACTATCTGATACCATCAGGAAAAGCAACATCAGAGTAATGGGTATCCCAGGTAGAGAAGAGAAGAAGAAGGGATTAGAGAGCATATTGAAACAAATAGTCGATGAGAATTTCCCAAATCTATGGAAAGGGCTGGATATTAGAATCCAAGAAGCAAACAGAATATCCAATTATCCCATCCCCAAAAGATCTCCTCCAAGACACATTATATTAAAGTTTAAAATTAGTGACAAAGAAAGAATTCTCAAGGCAGCCAGGGAAAAGATGACAGTAACATATAAAAGAAAACCCATTAGATTATCATTGGACTTCTCAGCACAAACTTTACAAGCAAGGAAGGAGTGGAACCGAACATTAAAACTACTAAAAGAAATAAATTACCAGCCAAGAATAATATATCTAGCAAAGCTCTCCTTTAAATATGAAGGAGAAATAAATACATTTCCAGACATACAAAAGCTGAGGAAATTCTCTACCACAAAACCTGTATTGCAGGAAATATTGAAGAGGGTTGTTTTACCTTAAACAAAAAGACAAAAAATACGTAATTATGAGTAAGATGACTAACAGGCCGACAGAAGCAGGAAAGTGCAATCCTTGTTAAGAACAGGCTTTTATAAGCTTAAATATTACAAAATGGTTAAAGCTCCCCCCCCCCCAAAAAAAAAATGCTCCTAAGTATTTACTCCATAGAAATACTTAACATGTTTACCTGGATGTTCTTAGCTGCACTATTTAAGTAACCCAACTGCAAACAAGACAGATGTCCTCCAGTAGTAAAATAGAGAAAGTAAATTTAATGCTATTTTTATATAATACAATACTACCCAGCAACAAGAATTATCAAACTATTTTGGGGAAAAAAACAACATGGATGAATCTCCAAAAAAAAAAAAAAAATTAGAACAAAATAAAAGCCAGATTCAAATGAGGGTGTATGTACGTTTTATTTACATAAAATTGAAAAACAAGCAAAAGTTACCTATAGTGTTAGACTCAGGAGAAGAGTTACTTTGAGGGGGAGTAATGGCTGTAAGGGGACACAAGGGGGTGGCAATGGGGTATAGGTAATGTTTTGTTTCTTAATCTGCTACAGGTTACATGGGTATGTTCAGTTTATGCAAAATCAAGTACTTATGATTTGTGTATTCTGTATGTATATGCTGATAAAAAGTTCAAATAATGTTACCAGCACAAATGGGGTCCATCTGCCTGCATGTGTCTGAGTCAAAGAAGAGAGATGTATAGGTTGTGCAGCAAAGAAAGTAAAGATTTGTTTTAGAGAATTGCAAGTCCCAAAGACACAGGCGAGCTGTTACTCAAAGACCTGGCTCCGCAGGAGTACAGGAGTACGGATTATATAGGGAAAAATCCAAGTAGTCATGAAAACTAAGGGAGTTCGAGGCCTGGGTGCTACTGATTGGACAGTTGGATGGGGCCGGGGTAATTGATCATTGTGTTTGGTTCTGGAATCAGCCATGGTGCCATCCCACCATCCCATGTCATTCTATGGCCAGTAGGTTTGTTCTGCCTCGATGGGCCTAGAGCTGAAATACATCTAATGCTAAGATGTTATCCTTAGTGTAACAGAAACTTATTGTCCTCATGATCATAGACCTGAGGCTTAATGACTAAAAGAGCAGGCATGCAGAGGTGAGAGGATCAGGGTGGGGAAGATAAGGGAATCACAATGCCATTATCTGGGCAAGACCAGGCTTGAATCAGGAAAAAACTATATTAAAGAAATGAAATGAGGTTTCTGTGTGGTTACAATGTGGTTACAGTGGTTACAATAATACTGTGAAACTGTCAACAGAAGGAAGCTCTTCCGAATAACAAAATTTTTATTATAGAATTATAGCTGTCCTTCCATTAAATGTAAAAGAGGAATTTGGTCTGTAGTGGTATGCTGGAGCCAGTTATATCCATCTCTCCAGTTCAGCGACATCTTGGTAGCTTGAAATCCCCCATTTGGGGAATATTTACACCATGGAAATTGGCAAATGCTACATAAGTTCATTGTTTTCCCAGAAATCAGCTTACCTATACAATAATGAATTTAGATCTTCGTTGACAGGATATTATTTGACTTGCTTTATCGCCAGTATAACTATTAAACAATGTAAATGTTGAAAGTGGCTAAAATGAGCATTTTAGCTTTTTAAAATTATTCTTATCACATTTTGAGACTGCAAAGAATCCTTTTTATTTTTTTCAGTAAATTTGAGGAGGCTTATTTGCATTCACATATCAATTTGGGAAGAGAAAATATATCACTAAAAACTTCCTTTGTCATGTAAAATTTGGTTTCAATGTCACAAATTAGCATTACAAGAAAATTACCACATCTTAAAATCTACCCTTGGTAATCAGAGTCATTGTGAATCACCAGAGACCGAAGCTATTGTGCTTTTAAATGCTAGAAAATGATTATTGTAACCTGGAGAAAGCTAATAGAATTATCATCTACAATTCTGAGACATTCAACTTTGCTGGTGTCTTCTGTCAGCCAGATGCATACAGATACTATATATATATATATATATATATATATATATATATATATATGTTTTTTTTAATTGAATTGTCGTCAATGACATTGTCATAACAAAAGATACCTAAACAGATGGTTTAACATTATTCTCTATTATGTCTGTTTAACTCTTTATGTCTCCTCCTTTTCACTTGAATAGCTTTATGGAGCTCCTCCCTATCTGCTAAATTGGAAGCAGCCCAATTTAAATCAATTTTTGCTCAAATAAACTCAAAACTTTTTAATGTGCTTCAGTTTATCTTATTAAACATTTATCAAAGAAAATTTTGAGATCTTTTTCATGTGAAAAACATTTTTGTCTCAAACATATTTTTGCTTTGTGACAAAATATAATCGCTTATATCGGTGTCTTTAGATTCTTTAGAACCATTTCATTTCTAAGAACTCCTGCTACCATCATGCACTAAAAAGAATTATAGTGACTAACATTAATTAACATATATCGACATCGAGGTAGATGGTTACTTGTTATGGAACACCAAAAGGAGAGACACAAGAAAGTGAAAGAAAATGTAAAAGGGAAGAGAACATACACATAGAAAAAATTATGTCTTGCTTATGGTGATGTTAAAACTGATTATTGGGTTCAGCTGTTATTAGCTTGTTCCATTTTTAAGTAAAATTCCCAATTATCATTTCACCTAAATATTTTAGCAGTCACTGATAATCATTATCTGGATCCATTATTTCTGAAATCTGCTATAGTTTTCTTAAATTTTCTGTGTTTGATAATCCCATTATTTGAAGAAATTTCAGCTAATCTATGTCTTTTGTTGTTTCTTCTAGCTGTCAATCAGAATGCTTTATTTCCTTTTAAACTGTGAGCTGTTTGTTTTTCTTGGTAGCTTATTTTTAGGAATTCTTTGGGGTTTTGTGTGAAGGTAGGTTCCTCCATAGAGGAATTTCATTTGTTTCTGTGAGATCCCTATAGGCTTAACTAGCCTGGGAGCTCTTCAAAAAAAAAAAAAAAAAAAAAATCAATTCTTCTACTGAAATATTTTAGGTCATCCATTTAGTGTGAATTTAGGCTGCAAATTGTGGTTCATGGTTATAAATAATCAGGAAAGAATTTTCCTCCCTTTCTACTTAGCCCCAAGTTTTAAGATAAGCAATATTTTAGGGGAAAGCTTATAACTAATTCACCCTATGTTGAGAACCTAGCACTTGGGGACCTCAGATCTATTAACAACTCCCCAACTTGAGTGGCCCCTGGGAGTTATCTTTGGTTCCTGGCCTTGAAGATCATGTAAGCCAAAGCTCATGTTCACTGGGTTCAGTAAATTGCCCTCACAGCAAAAAGGTCATTTTCAACATTCTGATTACCTGAGTTCCCACCCTTACTTTCTTCTTCTTCTTCTTTTTTTTTTTTTTTTTTTTGCCTGTGTAGTTCACATTTTTTTTTTTTTTTAGCAGGTCATGGATACATTTGAGAATACTTTAACAATATTTTATCCATCATTTTTAGTTGTTTTTAGCAACAACTTCAGTCCACAAACTTAGTTCATTTTAGCAAAAATACAAACATCATTATGTGCCCTTTTCTTTAACTGTGCTTCATTCTTTAAGTATATGTTATTTTACAGATCTTTCTAATTATTTTGTTTGTCAGTTGTGTGTATTTCAGTCACGGTGAGCACACTTGATTTATTCTACGTTTCATTTCACTTCAGTCTGCTAGACACGTAGTAACTATTCAGCAAAATTCTCACTGATCTATATAAAATAAGTAAGCTTTTCATTGAGATTATTTCAGAATGCATGGTATTTATTGGTATGGAAGAGTAAAATTCCTTTCTCTAAAGTACCTGACTTGCTTTTGGGGAAGAACTTTCTAATTGGGGTAATTTAACTTGTATTTGAGAATTGTTACATATCTTTGTGGTATACATGCATATATGGGAATTTAATTTTTTTCTCTGTATTTTATTAAGTAAGCATAAAATGAACTAAAATGTTTTGTTTTCCTCCTGAAATGTGAGTTTGGTCAGGAGAGACAGCTTGTTCCTCTATAGGTTCTTTAGTAGATAGGAAGCAGATGTGATATTGGGAGGAAACTGCTAGAGGAAAAACAAACGTATGAGTAATCTGGAAAAAGATTAAAGTCAAATTATGAGTTAAATGTCAGCTTTTGGACCAAAGCTTTTCCATTCTTGGTAGTCTGAAGAGACAAGCAATTTAGTGTTCTTTAAAAAAAAAAAAAAATGTTCCTAAAAGTAGTACCACTCCACTATAATTACTGTTCTATTTCCAGGGGTTTTTTTTGAGCAGGGGGGAAGGTTTGTTTTTAGTTTTAAACAATTCGATTTGGTTTTTGGTTGGGTAGAATATAACTCTTCATTCACCTGTATTTGTACTTAAAAAGTACTGTTTTGTTTGAGGAGAGAATGTCTTTAAAATCATATGCACTTTCTCAGTGCATTTCTAAGAATGTCTGGCATGTTCATTGGCCAGATGCCTTGCAGATGGAAATGAAATTTTGTGAGGAATCTTGTAGATCAAACACAGATTTATTTTTATTTTAATAAAACTATTCAAAGCATAAAGACTTTCAGTGCTAGCAGCTGATCTGAGAAGAGTTGCCAGGATAGTACCTGCTGTGGATTGCAATGATTTTCCCATTCCTGGTTCCTCTTTTTGGTTGTGCTTGAATTATAGATATAAACCAGAAGGACATCAACAGGTCTTCTAGGTCTCCGAAGTGCTTCATAATGACTACATTCACTGGGCATACTACTTTCTTCTATATCCACAAATGTGCTTTATAGTGGAGTTCAGTAAAGATATTGTCTAGGTTTGTATTTATCACTACCTATTTGGTGGTAATTATTAAACTATTCCACTCCTCAAAGCAATAAGTGAGACATAGGACTAGGAACAATTAGAATCATTCATTTTAAAATTATACTTAGCAATAAAAACAAGTCATATATTCTCTGCAGTTTAGTGTGTAAATAAATAACGAATAGAAATAAAATTGGAATCTACTTAGAATAGAATGAAGTTTTCTGTACCCTTCTTTATGGATATATTATTTACATCTTTCAACCACATCTACCTGATTAGTGACAGATATTAGGTTGTAATGAGTCATGAGTAGCATGATATCTTTTAAACAACAATTCTAAGAACAGTGTAAGAAAATTCATTTATTAATTATTTTAGTCAAGGATATGCCCCTTGGAATCATTTCAATTCATCATATTCTTCCATTCATCCACCATAACTTTACTGAACAAGTTTTTAAAAGCTAGGTACTAAGTTCGGCATTGGGGAACTGGTCACGGTACATTTCTGTCCCTCAAGAAACTTTCAGTTGAATTCTGTTCAAATATGCGGAGTCACTGAAGAAAAATGCTCTTCAAAACAGACCATCTACTGGCTCCATTGCCCCTGCTGCTCACATTAGTTATGATCTTAAGGTTGAAATTAGTTTTCCCATCCTGTGATAGTTGGAGGAAAACTTATGAAAGCCTTTGTGAAACCTGTTCTAATAGCCACCAGTATAAAGTTGTGTTCCAGATAAAGGAGACCTAATAGATGAAATGATGATCTGTTAACTATGTATTTTTTATACTTTAAATTTCTTTGTTAAATCAACTTATTTAAATATATTTTGCATGTAATAAAATGTACCCACTTTAAGTGTAAAGTTTAATGAATTTCGACAAAGTATATACCCCATAGCTACCACATCATTCACCCAAGTGAGAGACCTGGATGTTATTTTAGATTACTCTCTTCCTCGTATTCAAATGATTACTAATTTCTGTCTGGGCTGCACTCTAAAATTCCATAGCATCTACCCCTTCCTCTTTACTGTCATGGCTACTACTTTAGTTTTTGATATATTAGGCTTTTTTTTTTTTCACCTTTATTACTGCAATCTAATTTATAACTGGTGTTTCACTCATCTCTTTCCTTATATATCCTGTATAATATTACTAAGTTCTGATTATTCTAATTACATTATCCCCACTTGCTTAAAATCCTTTGATGACTCTTTACAGTTTTCCACCTGAGTCATCATTCAGAGTGAGAGATTAGTACACAGTGACAACTGACTTGATGATGACGGTGATTGAATATCACTTACCAGAGAGGAAATATATATGGAGTAGCAGATGTATAGAGGAAAGATGATGAGTTAGTTCACTTAACAATGTAGAAGAAATGTTTTTAGCTTTATATAAACAATATGAGGGCAGGAGAGAAGCACCTTTTAAACATCCATCTCACGCACCAGAAGCTGTTCTGAAATTTTTTATATTGATGGAAAAAAAGAATTGCATTAATGCTGGGTGAGAAAAAATTACAGTGTTTGTTCAAGTTTATTTACATTTGAAGTGATTAAGTTTAAATTCATGAACTCTCATTTTTGCCTACATATACTAGCCTTTTGAAAAATATCTGCCCATAATTACCTGAACATGTCTCAAAAACCATAAGGCACACATAAATAATGAGACTTACCTGTTAGATTGGTAAAGATAAGATCTGATGTAAAATAATTGATAGCAAAGCATCTCTTCACCATGAAAGGGAAGAAAAAATAGAAGAAATATTCAAATATGACAATAAAAAAGATAACTAACTTTATTGTTGTTAAAGACCTTGCCTCAACCTTAATTTCCAACACATAGATTGTTTACTATACCAAAAATATTTTGTTAGTAAAGCGAGATGGTACAACTACTTTGGAAGACAGTTTGGCAATTTCTAATAAAGCTAAACAGTCTTACTGTACAATCCAGCAATGCACTTTTAAGTATTTACCTAATTGAATTGAAAACTTAGGTCCACATAAACACTAGACTAATAGCTACAGCAGCTTTATTTATAGCTACTAAAAACTTGAAGCAACCAAGATTTCCTCAGTGGGTGAATGGATAAACTATGGTACATCCATACAATAAAATATTACTCAGTGATGAATAAAAGAGTTATGAAGCTACAAAAGACATAGATGAACCTTAAATGCATATTGCTAAGTGAAAGATGTCAATCTGAAAAGCCTACATACTATATGATCTTAATTATGTTACATTCTGGAAAAGACAAAACTATAAAGACAGTAAAGTATCAAGAGTTGCAGAGATTTGGGGTGAGCGGAGGGGAGTTGAATGGGATTTTTTAGGGCCACGAAACTGTTCTATATAATACTATAATGGAAGGTAGATACATGATATTATGCATTTGTCAAAACCCATAGAACTTTACAGCACGAAGAGTGAACCTCAATGTATACAAATTTAAAAAATTCATTTAGAATGTTAGGGGATCCCAGGAAGGAATGCAGACTATGACTAGAGAATCTAATTGTATTTTAATTGTATGAAACAGCTTCCTAGAAGGAAAACTGGGGGAAAGATGCAAACCTAAGTAACTTTGAAAATTAATCTGTAAAACTATATGCAAAAGGAATTATACATAGTCATGTACTTTAGTTGATAAAGTTGTTTTCCATGGGAATACAAGTTAAATTCCTGATAGCAATATATATATATATATATATATATATATATATATATATATATATATATATATGTGGTGTGTGTGTACACATACACATACATATTCTGGAATCGAACATTTAAATTGATGAGAGCAGTAGGAACCAGATTTCTTATTGTTGGAGTAGGAATTTACAAATAAACAAGGAAAAAGCTAGAATGATCCTTTTAGTGATGGATTACAATTGAAAACATCAGAACGAACTCATGTGTAGCTTAATGTAGACACAAATGGTTGCATAGAGAACTATTATAGATATATGTATACACACATATATTTCCTTGCTCTGTCATCAGAGGGCCTAAAAGAAATGACAATGCAGTAGCAAAAATTATGCCTAGCCTCCATATCTTTGTTTTAATACCATTCTTCAATAAAAGGAATGTGGCTCCTTGAAGAGATAGCTGACTCTAGGACGGGAGTAGGAAATATGAGTCTAGAGAATCTTGTAGTGCCAGAAAGTAAGGAAGGACTAAAAAAAAATTCCAATTTAATGGGGGTTTGTCAAAGGGACATAGGAGGCAACTGAAAGAGTTTCCAATGGCCACAATTCGAACAATAAAAGGAATTACATATGTAGTAATAGATTATCACCCAAAGTATAAAGTAAATATTCATGAATCCAAATGGATCTAAATAAAACAATGGCGGAAAAAAAGATGAACCTCATAGGAAGCATTTCAAATAATTTCTATAGATCCTCTGTCCTCAAGAAGAGGAAGATAAACTTCTCACCTACTAAGTATGGGCTGCACATGGCTTCCTTCCAAAAAATACAGGAGAGGGACCAAAAATTTTATGTTGGAAAAACCTGAAAAACACTACCTCAGCTAGATGAGCAAAGTCAATATCAACAGTGATGTCAGGTTAGTTAATAGTATGTACCTTAACCCTAGACTCAATCATTAGAAAAATTTCATGCAAATCCCAATAGAGGGATATCCTACAAAATCACTAATGAGTATTCCTCAAAACTCTCAAGGTTATCAAAAAACAAGGAAAGTCAAAAAAACTGTCAAGCTAAAAGGAACCTAAAGAAGACATGACAACTAAATGTAATGTATTCTGGATGGGATCCTGGAACAGAAAAAGGACAATAGGTAAAAACTCAGGAAATCTGGATAAAATATGGACTTCAGTTAGTAAGAATGTATTGATATTAGTTAATTAATTGTAAAACATGTACTATACTAATACGAGATGTTAATAATAGAGGAAGCCGGGTGAAGAGTATGTGGCAACTCTGTACTGTCTTCTCAATTTTTCTGTAATTCTAAAACTGTTCTAAAAAATAATGTCTATTAAGCAAATTAGAGTACTATTTGAAGGTCTCACCATAATCCAGTGATTTCTTTCTTTCCTGCAGTTTTGAGAGTGTTTGCTGCCTTGCAGACTCAACTTCTCTCTCAGACATCACTTTTGATGGCAATCCAATAGCTCAAGAGTCATGGTACAAACACACTATCCTTCAGAATATGATGCAGCTGCGCCAGCTAGATATGAAGAGAGTCACGGTAAGAACTCTTCTAAAGTGCTTGCCATGTTGTTTTCCTTATTGTGGATTAGAAAATTAGGATGCCTATTCTTTGCTAGAAATGCTTCTAAATTTTAATGAACTAGGGATTTTCATAAATATAATTATGGTATATTTCATAATTATATCGACAGATTTTTTTTTACCACTTATCCCCTATTTTCAATTTCATTGAATAGGGCTTTTTAAATTCCTAGCCTTCTGTTTATATTAATCATTATGGTTGTTTTTCGTTCTTGCTTAACACTAATAATTTACTTTGAAATGGATGAGTAAGAATTTCGTTGATAATGGTAAAGAATATAATAGTTAAGAACATGGGTGTAGAGCCAGACTGCTTGAGTCTGAATCCTGGCTTTACTATTTTCTAGCCATATGACCTTCCGCAATTTACTTAACCTTTATATACCTCATGTTCCTGAAGGTAAAATGAGGATCACAATTATATTATGTCATAGGATTGTTGTTAGGAAAAAATAAAGTATCAAACCTTAAAACAGTGTGAGGCTTCTAGGAAGTACCATATGTAGCTGTTGTTATTGCTGCTATACCTCTCAAAGTAGTTATCTATTTTTTTTATTCATTCTATCTCCATATGACATATTTTGTACACTTAGAGGTTTTGATATGGTTCCTGGTCTAAGTGAAATGTTGCATATGATACCCCTACTTTTAGGTATATGATGCACATTTGCATATTACAGGCTCCAAGAAGTTCTGTAATAAAGACCCTTACCTTAATTTGTTTCATTGCATCTCAATTAATTTGAATATTTTATTTTCTAAGAAAATATCTTTTAATAATCTCAGCCCTAAGTTTCTACCTGTTTTCTTACTTCTTGACTTGCCTATTTTGATATGGATTCTGAATGATCAGCTGGGTTTATTCAATTGCCAATTGCCTCATGGCCTGTACACCAGTTTCATAATGTGTGCAGTATACATTTCTGCTTCAGCAATATTAGAGTCATCTACAGTGCTAGAAGGTAGTTAAAAGTGTTGATGAATTCATAAATACCAGGGGTCTTGTAGGGTTCTGCCTTTCTCTCTGTTTCAGCATGGAGATATGGTTCTCTGTTCTCTCAGTTAGATCTATACCATCAACATTGCGTACTTTGACCCTTACCTCCCTGCCTTTGTTATTTAAGCATCTTTGGTACTTTTCATTGCTCATCCTTAACAGGAGTGGAGTAAGAAATGAAGCTAGCCCGTTTATGTTAATTAGTTCTTGATTATAGATTCTGTTGCTCATAGTGAGTTTATATGTCAGTCTTGTCTATCCAACTGATGTCCTTAAGGGCAGAAGCCATTCTTCTTTCTCCTTGCCTAATACATGTTTATTTTCTTTTCTTCTCTGTCTCACTCAATGCTGAGAATGTAATGCTTGATAAAGACTTGTTGGTTGAGTGAAATTCACCCACTTCTATGCCTTAAATAAAGGAGAATAATACTTTACATGGTCACTGTCCTTGTACATTACATTCCGTAGAGTGTGCTTACCTGGTAAGGAAATGAGTGAAAATCACCTGGGATAGGAACAGGGCCAGCTGTTCTGCTAAATAAAGAGCAGCAATCTTTGCACGTCGGCGCCTCCACTATTTAATTTCAGAAATTAAAAGTTTAAATGGAAATGATCTTAAAGTTACAGAAAAGTTGTACAATATAAAGAACTTTTTTCTTGAATGATTTGAGATAAGTTGTGAATGCAATTCCCCTACCACTCTGAACACTTTAGTGTGTATTACCTCCAAGCAAAGACATTCTCCTTACAGAAACACACAAAAAAAAGTCAGGAAATAAACATTGAATAATTACTAGTGTCTAATTCTCATACCGCATTCAAACTTTACCAATTATATTAATAATATTCTGTATAGCAAAAAGATCCAATTTGGAATTATATAGTCCATGTAGATTTTACATTCCATATTCATTTTGTTGTCATGTCTCTATTGTCACCATTTTTCAGGTGGTTTCTCAGTTTTTCCTTATCTTTTAAGACTTTGACATTTGTGGAGATTACAGATCAGTTATTTTATAGAATAACCCACAATTCAGGTTTTCTTTTATGTTTTTTCATGATTAATTTTTAGTTACAGGTCTTTATCATAATATCACAGAAGTGATTTTGCATTCTTCTCATTGCATCCCATCAAGTGATGTGTAATTTGTATTTATCCCTATATGAAAGTTATTTCTTTAATTAAGATGGTTTCTGCCAGGCTTCCCCCTGTGAAGTTATTGCTTTCCTTTGGTAACCCCATTTCTTGTAAAAATTTTAATTTATTCATTTATTCATATCAGTATGGACCATGATATTTTGTTTCACCTTTATAAAAATTTTTTAGTAATTTTCATGTAGAAATATGCTTTTTTAACGAGTTTCTGTAAGAGGGTTGGCAGACAGCAGCCTATGAGCTGGTCACTCATTTCACATCCATCCATTTATGTATTATCTATGTCTGCTTTGATGTTGCAGTTGCTAATAAAACTATATCCTACAAGCCTAAAATATTTACCACCTGGCTAGAAAAGTTCGCTGACACCTATTCTATAACCATTTCTTTTCTTTAAAAATGTTATCTCTACTAAATTTTTATGTAATTTATCACATAAACATTCTAGCTACAGTGGGTTACACAAATACTTGAACTTCTCTGCAGTAGGGCTGTGATTCCCAAACTGTGTGCTGAAGATGCCGTAGTGAACTCACAAGGGCACTGTGGAATATTTTTAGTTTTCATGGGATATTTGATGTCTGTGAGCCACTAAAAAACTAGATCAAGATAATTTACCATTTCAACATTAGATTACACTATACTTCACTCTCTGGCATCCTGTCTTTGCAAAATTGAGTTATCAGTGGTTATTGTGATAAAAAAAAAATACCCCAGCAAAATCAATATGGAGCAAGAAATGAGGGTGGCAGTGTCCAATCTAATTCCAATGTTTGAGAAGTAATGCTTTACAGATATACACCGCGTTCTACTGGCAAGTAATTGTGGTTATTTAAGAGTGATATATTTTTTCTTTCAATTTACATGTAATATTATTTTTTCAAATGGCTACTAAGTTGCTAGAACATGAATACTTATTAAGTCATTTCCTAACTACAGTAAACAGCTGTAACACATTTCCTTTGACCTAGAGCCACTGTGAAAAAATTCTGAGATATTCTTAACCACTTTGAACTGAAAAATTTCTGTTCTATGATAAGATCAGAGTCATAACTCATGCCCTCATTTTAACTTATAGTCTAGTGCAGTGGCAGGCATACAGCCAGATTATAATGCAAAATGACTAGTTAGACAAGAGATCGATAGATATGTGTGTGTACACACACTCCTGCACCTGTGTACGCATGCAAGCACACTCGCACCGCACAATGATATCGAAGGACAAAGCACTCCTATGGCTACTAGAGAAATAGGAAAAGTTTCAAAGGAGAAAATATTGATTTGAGACTCAAAGAGTGGCAAAGAAGAAGGAGGACGTATCTGTGGAGAGTGTTCCAGGGAGAGAGAAGACATGTAAAATGCAAAGGGTTGCTGAGACAATATGGCAATTAATAGCAGTTCAACATGCTTGAGCATTAAGTGCACATGCGAGAGACTAGCAGGAGAAAAGGATGTATGTCAGGCAAGGGCTAGGCCATGAGAGGCGTTTTATGTCATGAGAGAGAGTTTAGGTTTTTGTCGTGGACATTATAAGAAGCTCTTGTAGGGTTTAAGGTAGTTAAATTGAAATTGCCAATGAAAGAGACTGTCTATCTGTGTAGCAGCCCAGAGGTGAACTGGGGAAGATGGGATGGGAGATGAGATGAGAAGCAGAGGACCTGAATCCCGAGGAATGACGAGAGATAATATGGTGCTAAGAGATAATATGAGTTGCTGGCTTCAATTCCTGTTTTGCTTTTGTTATCTCTGTTACAAAGAATGACTTTTAGTCTGTAAAGATTAGAAAATAAACATTAATAAGGTAAAAGTGAAACCCAGGATAGTTGAATAAATACGTTTGAATTTAGGCCCAGCTAGAGTAGGGGCTGGCAAACTTTATTTGTAGGGGGCCTGGTTGTAAATATTTTAGGCTCTGTCGAAAATTACTCAGCTCTCTCATTGTAGTGTGAAAGCTAGCATAAACAATACATAAATGAATGAGCATAGCTCTGTTCCAATAAAACTTTATTTACAAAGCAGGTAGTAGACTGAATTTGCCCTGTGGGATAGAGTTCACCAATCTTTGATCTAGAGCACTGAATAAACATAATGAATAAATTGCTAGACCACTTACAGTTATTTCTGAGAAGCAGTATAGAATAATAGAATAGCTGAAAGGAAGATGAACTGATCTGTCTTTTTATCACGTAAGGAAAGAATATAAATTTCATAAATTGTGACAATAAACTTGATGTTGATTATGAAAGAAAACTAAATTGGATTATTAAAAGATGGGTTGTGATTACTTAAGGAATTGATCACTAGGAGGCAGCACTAGTTCACTAAAAATAATTTACACTAGACAAAATTACTTCTCTATTTTAGATAGCCCCGCTCAGAAAGTGTTATGGATAGATAGTGTTCTGGAATGTAAACAAAGTATTTGCCAAAGTCTTTTATGAGATCACTTCAAATAAATTGTATGATGACGTGCTTAAATGAATTTGTGATTCAGGTGTACCTACAAAGGATGAGGTAATTGATTAATACCAGCCTGTAGAGAAGTCTGTACGGGCATGCCATGAGGCTTTTTCCTTGTGCTCATTCTATTCAGCATTTTTGTTTCATGACTAGATGACAGTACTTAAGTTATTCTGATAAAGTATCTGAATGCCAGAAACTTGGAGAAGTTAGAGATCCTGATATATTGGTTGATTAAATCAGAATCCAAAAGTAGCTCAATAATCTAGATCAAGTTTAACAAACTAGAGCCTGTGGGCCAAATCAATCCTGCATCCTGTTTTTGTAGAGCTCTCAAGCTAAGAATGGTTTTTATATTTTAAAGTGTTGTTTAAAAATAAAAACAAAGAATATCCAATAGAGAGCTCATGTTTCTCACAAAGCCTAAAATATTGACTACCTGGCCCCTTACAGAAAAAGTTTGTTGACCGATAGTCTCAAAAAATAAGCAGAATTTAACAAGATCAAAATAATAGATAAAATGAAAATTCTGGGCCTTACTCCAAAGCAACAACAAAGCAATTCTCAGCCCACATGCAGGGCCATGGGTGAC
Source organism: Rousettus aegyptiacus (assembly GCF_014176215.1). Classification (NCBI taxonomy): domain Eukaryota; kingdom Metazoa; phylum Chordata; class Mammalia; order Chiroptera; family Pteropodidae; genus Rousettus; species Rousettus aegyptiacus. Next base: position 84,953,185 of record NW_023416306.1, on the reverse strand, counting down.
AAGAAACTTAGCGACATGTGTGAAAAGAGTAGCTAGCCTTGGAATTGGAACGAACTGGAATTGAGTTAATCGTGAGGTGTGATTGTTAGAAATTAATATGGCTTAAAACAATATTGAAATAGAGAAACCAGGAAAATGGAGAAAATAGTCTCTATTTTTTTTTCTTTATTAGTCAAATTACACCTAAATTATTAGTTTTAGAGGGCTGACAACAAACTGGAGTGTTTCCAGTGAACCTGGCATGATTCACTGACAAAGGAGAAGACACGAGGGAGATATTGCAGGTCTTCAGATATTTTCACAACTGTCCAGTAAGAGAAAAGACACATTTTGAGGGGCTAGAACAAGGACCATTTTATAAAAAACTCTGGGAGGAAGAATTTTCTCCTTTTATTTCTAAAGGCAGTATTTTGTGAATGCAGGGAATTCAGAATATGCTCACAATTCTGAAATAGGCACGATGTCTGAAGTTTTTACCTCAAACTTACATTTAGTTGGCTTAATATGAACTTGTTTATAATTTGCTCTCCAAAAACTAGACCAGCCTATCGGAGATGGAAATGAGTTTCCCTGTCACTTATGACAGTGTGGTAGAGATTCCTAATGCTTGCCAACATGTTCTGGTCATCCTCCTCGTTTTGATCTGTGGAGAGATGGTATTTCCTTTCTCCTTGGAGTTAGATGTGGTCATAAAACTTGCTTTGGCCATAGAAATGTGAGTAGAAGTAATATACATAATTTCCAGGAAGAAGCATTTAAAAGCCAATGTGCGATTTTCCATGTTTTTCGCCCATGAAGCAGTCATCGTGGAAGCATATATTGAGTTGAAGATGCCATCAGATAACAGCACCCAGGAACACTTAACCTCTGCATAGAGGGCAGTTCCAGTGTGTTTTGCATGATCAAGAAATAAACTTCTGTTTATTGTAAGCCAGTGTAAGTTTTGAAGTTGCTATGACAGCATAACCTAGCTTGTTCTGGCTTTTCCCCCCCACTGGTATTTCACAGTTAATATCCCTGGGCCAATGGAAGTCAGGTTAGAGAGCTTCTGATGTTTACTCTGACATTAACTATGACCCTAGAAAAATCATTTTTCTCTGTAAGCAAGATTATTTGAATGAAAAACAGGCATCATCTCTTCTAGACAAAAACTGATCTTAAAATCTGTTTTAATACTTGATGTAGTCAAAGAAAACAGTGTCTTTTATAACTGTCTGTTCTAAAGTATATGGTTAAAAACCCATGTTGCCATCTACTTTTTAAATTCCACATAATAAATTGCTGCCTATATTAAGAGCATTTTATTTATTTTGGAGCAAAACTTCTCATATAATATATGCATTGTTTTAGAGCCTTTATAATCTGCTAACAGAGTATAATCTAGGTTGTCAAACACCTATTAAATTACTGCATTTCTTAATTAATTTGAAATCATTTTTATATTAAATCTTCATGACAAACTGAGGTATGGAAAAAAGTAGAGTTTTTTTTTTTTTTTTTTTTTTTTTTTAGTCACAGATAGCTCTCTTCTTTTTTTTGCCACATAGAATATATTGCTTTTATCCAAGAAATTGGACTATTATCATAAAGATGTCAGAATATCGCAATTTTTCCTTCTTACCAATAGATTTATAGGTTATTTTTAAAATTAGAGATTTATTTTTGTTTCTAAGTTTAGTTACTCTATAATTATTTGGGCTGAAATATAGTTGTCAGATGTATAAATTCTTTAAAACACTCGATATTTGAATTGATTTGGCGTATATCCAGTTTTCCTAGGTTTAGCTTTCCTTTTAAAGTCCTACTGCCTTTAATAGAAGCTCAAATTCTTTTAGAAAATCTGATGGAATCACCTCTTAAATATGTGCAGTACGTGTTCCCTACAGTTTCCAGTACTGTTTGAAATTGGCTCATTAAATAACCAATCTGTTTCTAGTTCACATTTTATAGATGAGTTAACAATTGAACATCAATATAATTTGCTCTTTTTAAAGTTTGTTCTGAAATAGGTTGTATTTAATAGGTACCAACTAAATATTTACTGAACAAAATAATTTAATGTGATTATTAATCCAGTTATTTTGTGAAGCTAAGACTCAAGATTCTAAATTTCTTATTTACTTTATTTCTCCTTGTTACCTCTATTCAGCCTTTAAACATTAAGAATAATTATTTTCCATGTTGTAAAAGACAGTTTAAATTCACCAAAAATCACATTAAATTTGTTTCCTTTTAAACAACTAAATCACATGGCACATTATTACTGAATTTTAACCTGAACTTTTTCATCTCTCTAAAATAAATAAAATACATTTAAATATATCCTTATTATAAAAAAATAATACAAATTCCATTTTTTACAAGACATGACTTCTGGTCCTGATCCTAGCTTTGTCACTACCTGTGTGACCTTGTATAAATTACCAAACTTCTGAGAACATTCATTTCTAAAATTAGAGTCTTCCAGAAGATGCATTTCTAGGTTCCTTTTTAACTCTGATAGTTTCTCATTGTGCATTTTTAATGTACTTCTTTACTCTAGGTCTTTTTTTGTTTTCAGAAGCATTTATAATGGCTCGCCCTCTAGAATACATTTTCATGGCCTCTTTGACCTTACTTGTAATACAACTGATATACTGATCAAGATGGGCCAGGCTATTCTGCAGTAATGACTTCTCTACCCTCAGTGAATTAAAATAACAACGTTTATTTTATGTCTGCACTACCTGTCTGCTCATAGTATGTGGTCTGGAACTTTGCTCTGTATTGTCCTCATTCCAAGACCAAGAACTTCAAAGTACCCACCATTTGGAGCTTTGCAGATTCTAAAGCAGAGGTGTGGGAGAAAAATGGTTACATCATACATTGTCTTTGAAAGCTTCCACCCAGAAGCAAATACATGTCACTTTTGTTCATGTGGCATTGGCCAAAGTAAGTCACATGGCCACATCTAACTTCAGGGAGTTAGTACTATCTCACAATGTAGCCTGGATGTGAAAAGACACAGGAATATTTGATGAAGAGCTCTTATGACTGTTAATCATGCTTTAAAGAAAATGTCTACTGTTGGTAAAAGTATAAATTAATACTACATTTATGGAGGGCAATTTACAAACATATCAAAAGTCCTAGAAATATGTTTATTACTTGATTTAGCATTTACAGTTTTAGGTAATAATTGAACAAATACATAAAGATGTGTTTTCAATAATTCATTTCTTAAATATATATTTATTGGGTATCTATTATGTGCCAGGAGCTCACATGGTCTATACCTTGTTCGGCCTGAGTGAGGGGAGAGCTATTCGGCCTGGGTGAGGGGAGAGATAGTACCAGAGATAATTCAAATGAAACAGGTTTAGTGTAGTGCTATGATGGAAAAGTATAGGGTGCTAGGAAAATATATAGGGAAATTAGCTGACCTATTTTTCACTTGACTACTTCTCTCTTCGGTTGTGTAAAATGTGCTCTTCAACCTCCCTCCACTGAATTTTTTATTTCAGTTTTTGTGATTTTTCATTTCAATGTCTTTTATGAAGAAATTATTTTCTCAAATTGTGTCATCTTCTTAAATGCCTACAAAACTTCTGATAATAAAAATTAAAAGTTACATGGTTATAATTTACTTTATTAAAATTTGACAATCTTTAGAGGGGAAAAAAGCATGACCAAGATTGTGTATATAGACTGCAACTTCTTGTCCCCCAGCTATATTGAAATATAATAGATAATTAGTTGCTCATATTTACGTTGCATAATTCAATGAGGTTTCTGTCAATTATAGTTGACATACAATAATATATTAGTTTCAGTTGTACAGCATAGTGATTAGAGGTCTATATAACTCACTAAGTGGTCACCTCACTAAATCTAGTACCCCTCTTCCTACTTACACGTTTATTACAAAATTATTAACTATTTTCCTTATGCTACACTTTATATCTCCATGTCTATTTTATAACTATCCATTTGTACTTCTTAATCTCTTTGCCCTTTTTCACCGTCGACCTCAATCCCCTCCCATCTAGTAGCCCTCCAAATATTCTCTGTATCTATGAGTTTATTTCTGCTTTTATCGTTGTTTATTTTGTTCTTCAGATTCCACATGTACATGAAATCATGTGGTATTTGTCTTTCTCTATCCGACTTATTTCATTCAGCCAAATGCCTTCAAGAATCATAAAGGCAATATCTTTTTTCATCCCCTTCCTTTTAGTCTATGTGCGTCTTTTAATCTAAAGTGAGTGTCTCGTAGGCAGCATATGTAGGGGTCTTGTTTTCTTATCTATTCAGCCACCCTGTCTTTTGGTTGGAACACTTAATTCTTTTCCATTTGAGGTACTTGTTGATAGGAATGTAGTTATTACCATTTTTTATTCTTGTTTTTGATACATGTTCTTTCTTCTTAAAGAAAACCCTACAATATTTACTGTAATACAGGCTTGGTGTTGATAAATTCCTTTAGCTTATTTTTGTCTGGGAAGCTCTTTTTCTGCCCTTCAACTGTAAATGATAGCTTTGCTGGATAAAGTATTCTTGGTTGTAGATCTTGGGTTTTCATCACATCGAATATTATGTGCCAAGCCCTTCTGTCCCACATAGTTTCTTTTGAGAAATCACCTGCCAATCTTATGGGTACTTCCTTGTATGTAACTAACTGCTTTTCTCTTGCTGCTTTTAAGATTCTCTCTTTGTCTTTAACCTTTGGCATTTTAATTTTAATGTGTCTTGGTGTGGGCCTCTTTGGGTTCCTCTTTTTTGGGACACTCTGAGCTTCCTAGAGTTGTATGTCTATTCTTTCACCAGGTTAGGGGAGTTTTTCAGCATTATTTCTTCCAATAGCTCTTCAACTTCTTGTTTTTCTTTAAGTACCCCTATGATACAGATATTTTTACATTTAATTGTGTCCCATAGGCTCCTTAAATTATTATTATAGTCTTGGTTCCTTTTTTTTTCACCATTCTGGTTAGTTGTCCTTGGCTTCCCCATCCTTTATATCGGTGGTTCAATCCTCTTCTTTATCCACTCTGTCGATTCCCTGTAATATCACTCTTCATCTCAGATAATGTATTCTTCATTTCTGACTGGTTCCCTTTTATAATTTTCATTTCCATTTTTATGTTTTCTATCTCTTTGTTAAAGTATTCACTGAGTTCATCTACACTTCCCCTACGTTCATTGAGCATCTTTATAACCAGTGTTTTGAATACTGCATCTGTTAGATTGCTTGACTCCATTATTCCTGGATCTCTGTTCTGTTTTCTCAAATGGTTTCTGCTTCTTTGTCTTCCCATTTTGGCTGCCTTTCTGTGCCTGTTTCTATGTACTAAACAAAGCACCTAAGTCTCCCGGTCTTATCAGTGCAGATTTGTGAAGTAGGTGTCCAGTGGGACAGTCCTGGGAGGCGTTCAGCTGCAGGCCAAAGTTATCTCTAGCCTGTGCCGCTCCAGGGCCACCTGTTAAGATTCAGCAAGCAATCCACAGATGCTGTGCTTATAGTTGCCTCAAGGGGCCTCACGAGTAGCCGAGGCCAGCTGCCACCAGTGTGAGTCTTGACTCTGCACGGCAAGGCACACTGGATTTGCCAAGGACACAACCAGATGTGGCTTGGGTGGGGCCACAAGTTGAAGGAGGTGGAGTTTCAGGGAATCCTCTGAGCGCAGTGACCTCTGTTATCCAGTTTGATGACGTCTCAGCTATGGCAGTGCTGAGTCTACACAATGGGCGTGGGGAGTGCTCAACAGAGAAACAATGGATACCGCCAGCACTTCTGCCTGGAGAGAGCCTTGCATCTGGCCCTCGCTCCAATAACTCAGTGTCCCCCTGTGAGACCCTGGCACCCCCCGTGGAGCCTACCAGGCACTGGTGCTCAGAGTGAGCAAGTCTGTCGCCACAAAAGTCCACTCGGGACAGGGCCCCTTTAAGAGGCATCTGCAGTTACCGGCTGCTGCTGCCATAGCCTCTGTCCCACTCAGCCACTGGGGACTGGGCTGCCTCACATCTTCGCCCCTCCTACCTTCTTCTACGTTGCAGGTTGATTAATTATTTCTCTCCCTAGTTGTAGTGCATCTAGATCCCAGGTGACTTTGCTTGCTGTTTGTTCTGTGTTTCTATCACAACTTTGATTTGGTCACTAAAGGAATGAACAAAGCCTCTAACATCTACACAATTTTTTCCCAGCTCCACAGATTGCAACTTTTAAAAATTTGCTCATACTGAATATTATAACGCGAAACAGAAATAATATGAGTTACAGTGTTGCAATTATGACTTTTTTAAATTTTTTAAACTGTAATGTCATTTCATAGTTTTTAGAAGTTAAGAAATTAGACTGTCCAAATCAATTTAAAAACAAAGTAAATTAATGACATTAATGGAGGTTAATTCATTAATATCAGTTGTAAGTTTTAAAAGTCTTCCACTCTTATTTTATCATTTAAAAAGCTGTGATATGCAACCGTAAATTAAATCAAAATTGTTGGAACTATCATTTCGATGTTTTTACCTTCATAATAGAGGGTTTAACTTTTTTTTATGTAGAACTATTGTGAATGGTATACTAAGAAAAAATTGTATAAGCCTGCTCACCTTTTTTTTCTTCTCTTCTCGTTGTATTTTCTCTTGCATTAGCTAGATTTACCTCACATCCAGAGTTGGAAGCAGAGTTAAGAAGGCACAATTTTTTAGAATTAGTAAGGCAGAAGGAAATAAAGAGGAACATACTAACTTTTTTTTAAGGGTATATTTTCTATTAGCTAAGTAGTATGCCTCTCACAAAGAAAATGAGACTTGCAGAACCAAAGATATTTAGCATTAAAAAATGTCTGAATACTTAATAGTATATTTTTTAAATGTTTCTTTTAGGAAGAAGAAAGGCGTATGGCATCTGTTGTAGCCAAAAAAGAGGAAGAAAAGAAGAGGGAAAGTCATAAGCAATCTTTGCTTAAGGTAATTAAGCATGTTTGTGTACTCATACTCACATACACTGAGGCTAGCTAGTTAGCTAGAAAAGTGGTTTCCAAACTTTGTAAAATTTTCATTTCTATCAGTAGAATGTTATTTTATAAACAGACATTCCTAAAACTTTTATAATTTACTACCTATAAACTTCTACTTTTGAAATATAATGCATGTTGTAAAACACATACAAAAGCTAGAAATTTTAAAAGAAGGAGATCAAAAAATATAACAGAAACTATAATTTGTTTTCCATACTAGCACATTACCACTTACCCTTGTGGCATGTGCACTTCATTTTGGAAACCACTGTTAGTGACTGTCATCTTTACTGATATATTTTAATGAGCTCTACTATGTTTTTTTTTAATAATAGCTTTTTATATTTTAAAACTTTGTTAGCTTCTCTGATACAGAGGTGGTTAAGATTTTGAGAAACTTAGGAATTAAAATTTGTTTTAAACTGGTTTCAAGTGATTTAATATATTAGATATTTCTTTCCTTAAGTAAAGTTTTCTTTTAAAATATATTAACATTATGAAATATAATAAATCAAAACAGCTTAAAGTTTATAGGTTGTGTTATGCTTTATTCTATGTTCAACCTAAAACTAAGGATATCATCCTGATGATCGTTATACTTGTCTTATGTAGGTGCTTTTCTTTTTAAAATTAAAATGGCATTTTGAATTTCAAAAATGTCTCGTAGGGATAAAAAAATTATGTATAATAAACTTGGAAAACAAAGGCACTTATTACTGTGGTGATGGAAATGTTGTATATCTTAATAGGAGTAGGGGTGATACAGGTATATGCATTTGTGGAAACTGATCAAAGAATACACATGAATCTATGTGTTTTACTCAGTGAAAACTACTCTTAAATAACAAAAAAGAAAAACAACTTGGTCCCAAGCCATCTCAGCGCAGGACTTCTACTTCAAAAGCAACTGTTACTCACTACACTATAATTTTTCCACCTGCTGTTATTTCTAATCCTGACACCTCCCTAACTTTTATGTTTTTTCTCATCTTATTAATTAGATGTTCCTAAACCCCCTGTCTGGACAACTCTACTTTTTTATTGATTTAGCCAATAGGGTTTTAATCTCTTTTATGCTTGCATATTCATAAGTGTTGGCCAAAAACTTGGTTTATAGGAAATATAGCTGTAATAATATATTTTTAAATAAATAGGAGCAAGATTTATCATTGTCAGACAATACTATTGGCAAACTGTCTGAATGGTTTATTTAGAAAAAGTAGTATTGCCTATCATGCCACTGCTGCTGTCAAATACATAAGTGAGTGAATAAATAAATGAACTAACTAACTAAATAAATAAATAGACTAAAGACCTAAAGAACACTTATATGGGCCCTGGAGCATGGGAAGGAAGAATAAGCAAAGAAACTCCATGGATGATTTAGCTCTAAGGCTACTCGTGGAAGTAGAGCCTAGTACAGGCAGCAAACCGCACTGGCCTCCTTTGGACTTAAAATGGTTTGTTATACACTCGATTTAGCTGTTTGTTACCATCATCATTTTTAGAAATGTTCTATTAAATTTTTAGCAAACTTTTTTTTTAATGTTTAGAAATTTTTTATGAAAACTTCAAAAATAGCTAATGTTTCCTTGAAGTCACTAAATAGAACTCTAATTATGAGGGTTACTTAGCTTTTAAATTTTTAAATAAGTGGTAAAGCATGGTAAATCAGGGGACCTGGGTTTTAGCACTAGCTCAGAATCAGAGTCATGATACCAAAGACCCTCTGCATTTGCTGGGGATTGTTTCACATGACAGCGCATTATTGCTCATTAAGAAAATGGGGTGAGTGGTTGTGGAGGGACAGGAAGAGTGCATAAACACATATCTTCTGCCTTTTTTTTCTTTGTAAGCTGAAAAATGAATGGAAGCGATAGCTATAAGATGTAGTGGTGTGATATTACTTGAACTGTGAAGAATAGTCTCAAATGGCAGAGCTGAAATTTGGCACCTTCTAAAATAATTGTCACTTTAACACAGACTTGGCAGTTCATTGCCATCTAGCTGTAGAAACATGATTGTAACTAATATGCCAAAGGCATCCATGATCATTAAACATAAACTTGGGGGGTACCCCCATTTCTGCCTTGCAGAATCTCTAGCCTTTCTTTTGCTCACTCCACAAATATCTAAAGCCCTTATGTGCCGTCCTAGCCAGCCAGTGATTCCCACCTGACCCAAGGCTGCACTCCCACTTAAAAATATGTCATCCCTTTTCTTGGACCCAGTAAAAATATTCATTTTCTTCATCAACTTGGTGTTGATCTGATTTTAATAACCCAAGTAAAGGATGCATTAACTTTGGGATGGGTATATGAGACAGTGTTTATACTTTCAGAGTATCTTATTATAAATTTGTTAAAACACATAGTGGTGTAAATATATTTTGTGTCTTTTCTCTAAGCCCTGCTCTATCTATCTTATTAAGATTATTTCTTTCCACCAACCTCCAGTCAACCAGAAATACAAATGCATGGAGCCAGAATGACAGGCATCCTCCATTAACTCACTGCCTCTCCCTCCTTAAAGCAGCCTTGGTAGCAAGGGAAAATAACAGCATTGCTTAGGCTAAGAGTTGGGTTTACCAGCCGTCTGCAAATAATTGACATAGAACTCATTAAGGTAAGATGCCTTTGTATGATAGATTTGAGGGAAAAAATTGTACAGTGAAATAACAGATTCCTACTTGCTTTGGATAAGGACATCCGGAAAATATCAAAAAATCCCAGAAGTATGTACATATTAAGTATAACCCATTTAACTACCTAGACAAATTTGAAATACCAAGCCATAAAAAACATGGTAAAAACATCTTTAAAAACAGAAATAGAACTTTTAAAAAGTTTACTTTTAATTACACTTTGTTATCATTTTTTATTACTATCCAGTGCCATTCCTACATGCTAAAATTTTTTAGATGACCAAGTATAGGCAAAGAGGTGGAACTAAAAATAGTTATTCTACACGTACGTGTGGACTGAAAGGATGGGAAAGACCCTTCCTAACAGTCTACAGTGGCTCCAGAGGGAGCAGGTGAAGAGGGGTCAGTATCACACAGTGATTTTTCATTAGGTGACTGTGCTCTTAATAAAGAGGAAAGGTAAAGTGTCTATTTTTAGATTTCTGGTCTAACTGACATGCCATTTTAAAATGTTAACTCTTGATAATAGAGACTTTACCAGAATAATGCTGTTTCCCCCCATCATTTATGTAAGTTGAATAGAAACATTTCAACCTGGCACAGCTTCTTTCTGTAGTCTAGATCTGTTTCCTCCACAGGTTTCTATGAGATAATGGAGCCCCAGTGCCCTAATCAGTGGTTCTCAAAGTGCGGTCCATTAGCAACACCTGGGAGCTAGAAATGCAAATTCTTGAGTCCCACTTCAAACATTAAATCATAATGGGGGGGGAGAGCTAGCAATTAGTATTTTAATAAGCTCTCCATGAACTTTGAGGCACTCTAAAGTTTGAGAACCACTACAGTTAAGGCATCCGTCACATGTAGTAAATTAACTTCTTTCTTATTCACCTAGGATGATACTAGTTACCTAGAAACCGAATACAATTTCTTTTTGTAGTCTGTGCGTAATTATTAATTTTCGGACATTGTGATTTACACTATGAAGCTTGGAACATTGATCACTCCCTCTCCTTTCCTTTTTGCCTAGATTATTCCACCATATTAGTCCTAATTATTGGGTAGTAAAATTAATTATTTTTTTTCTTGCTATGTTTCAACACAAAGCTATGTACATTTATGTCAAATTAAAATTTCAGATAACACTCAAGTATATAAATTTCTGTTAAACTATCAGATAGTAAATTTTCTCATCTCCAATGGGAGTAATTATTGTTTGTATATATTTTTTTCCTTAAGGATGATAGTCTATTATTGGGATGTTTGGATACACAGGGTAAATAAAGACCACTTGTAATTTGTTTTAGAATACAATTTTGGTAGCTACTTTTAAGGAATAGACTCCTTTTAAAGTGTGATAAGTAGTACAAACAATATGCTCCTTGGATATGCTCTCCTCCTACAAAGATTGCATTATGTAATTCTTGTCACAATGAACTTTTTCACAGGAGAAGAAAAGGTTAACAATTAACAATGTAGCTCGAAAGTGGGACTTGCAACAACATCGAATAACCAATATTGCTATAAATCAAGATAGAAAAGATTCTGACTCTCCTTCTCAGGACCCCTGTCAGATCGATGGAAGCACCACCTCTGCATTTCCAGAGGAAACAGGGTATGTAATAGTATTCTTTCCAGATATTAGTCTTAAGAGAACTGAATTTGAAGTAGAAATAGGAAGCCATTTCTCATATAATTATTTAAAAATAGTTTTCTTAAGAAAGCCTACTGAAATTAGAAATTTAAAAATTAAAATGAAACCATTTTAAAAAAATAAGCTGACCCCTGATTTAAAAAAACCCTCTGTGGTTTCCTATTTGTTATAGGAAAAACAAATCTAGATTACTTAATACAGCCTATGAGGCCCTCTACCCACTTCACCTATTTTTTCCCATTCTATGGTGCAGCCTTTGTGACCTTCGTTCAGTTCAGTTACGTCCTACCTCAGAACCTTTCTCTTGGAAACAGTTGTATTGTCCCCTGACACTTCTCTGCCCTATTTCCCTTACCCTCCCTACTAACTCCGATCCATATATAGTTTTTAAATTATAAATAACCCATAAAGATATATATATGCTTTATGTCCCTCTAATTCACTTGATTCCAGTGGGCTTTCTTGAGAGGACGAGATACGTGCAAAGTCTGGATAGTACACTCAGATTTGCTCATAAACCAGGGGATATGTATTATGTAACACTTGTGACATAGAAGAAAAGAGGTTTGAGCCACAGGAATTGACAGATATTATAGAACACACCTGGAGTAGTTATTCAGATTTTATGCCGAATTGGTTACTAGGATGAGTTAAGGAGTAAGACTTTGTGCTGGCTTCTGGAGACACAACAGAGGTCAAGACAATAGGGATTCTTTTCCTCTTAGAGCTGAAATTCTAGTGGGAAAAACAGATAGGAAACAATGAATTACCCATGCCTTTCTTAATTATGGTAATGCTCAGTGCTAAGAAGGCAAAGTTGAGTGAGTTGAGCTGTGAGATAAAAGGGGTATCTGATCTAGTCTAATCTTCAGGAAGTAATTAAGGAAGGCTTTTCAGGGGATGTGAGGTTTACAGGATTGACATTCTTAAGATAATAAATCATCACTTTAAAAATCATTTTTTTTCTGGTCTTGTTTGGTATCCAGAGGGAGCTAACTAGGGAAGTGTTGAAAGGTTGAAGGAAAATTCTGAGGAACTAAATGTGGTTAGAGACCAAGAAATTATAGCTACTGTAGTCTGAGTTGTTGAGTAAGTATTCCAGGAACACAGAGTAGCTAGGTATCCCAGTAAAGAAGATAAATGTCTGATAAAGAAAGTAATAAAGGATCAAAGATAAAGAGTAAAAAATTCAAGTATAACAACAAAAGAAAACAATGATAGGACATATGGTCTAAGCTAGGTTCTTAAAGAGTTAGAAAATTTAGAAAAGTTAGAAATCTGCCAACAGATTTGGAGACTGGAAGTCTAAATGAAATTGAAGATGAGAAGTATATGAAGTAAGAAGGTTAATAGTGAGCTGGAATCGAGAGAATTTATGGTCAAAGTAAGTTTTTGAATTTGAAGATTTTAGAGATGGAACATACCAAAGTAATGACAATATTAAGAGCAATTGGAAGCCATTGTTGAGGCTTTGGGAGTGGGTTGTTTGAGAAGAGTAGGAGTAGTGAAAGTCATCAGAGGAGGGAGGATCAGTTGAAGTTATTATTGTAAACACTGAAATTGCTGATGGTAGTACTAGGTGTGGAACCAGGGGCCAAAGTATTCAATAATCACCAGCCTTTGATCTCAGCCATGCACTCTATGCTTTTGGTACAGGGATATTTACTGTTTAGGTTTTACTAGTGTGACCAGCTACAGTGAATGCAAGAATGTGTTTGTTTGTTTTCTTATATTTATTGTAGTGACATTGGTAAATAAAATTACATAGGCTTCAAGTGTACAATTCTATAATACATCATCTGTATAGCGGTCTAGTTCCATTGTGTGTTCACCACCCAAAGTCAAATCTCCTTTATTACCCTTTTCTACTTCCCCCACCCGCTTTTTCTCTGGTAACCACCATACTGTTCTGTGTCTATGAGTTTTTATTTGTTTATTTGTTTCTTTTGTTTGTCCATTTGTTGCTTTCAGTTTTATATCCCATATATGAGTGAAATCATATGGTTCTTGACTTTTCCACCTGACTTATTTCTCTTAGCATGATACTCTCAAGATCCACTCATGTTGTCACAAATGACAGTATTTCATTTTTTGATTATGGATGAGCAATATTCCATTGTATATAAAAGTACCACATCTTCTTTATTCAAACATCTATTGAAGGACGTTTCAGTTGTTTCCACGTCTTGGCCATCATGAATAATGCCGCTATGAATATAGGAGTACATATATCTTTACAAATAAATATTTTCAAATTTTGGGAGTAGATACCCAGGAGAGAAATTGCTGAGTCATATGGTAATTCTTTTCTTAATTCTTTGAGGAACCTCCCTCCATACCGTTTCCCATAGTGTCTGTACCAATTTACATTCCCACCAGCAGTCTATGAAGGTTCCCTTTTCTCCACAACCTCTCTAACACTTGTTCTTACTTGTCCTGTTGATTATTGTCATCCTAACAGGTGTGAGATGGTATCTCATTGTGGTTTTGATTTGCATTTCCCTAATAGCTAGCAAATTTGAGCATCTTTTCATGTATTTCTTGGCCATACATGTATTTGTATGTCTCTTTGGGAGCAGTGTCCGTTCATGTCCTCTGCCCATTTTTTAATTGGGTGCTTTGTTTTTTCTTTTTTGTTGTTGTTAAGTTGTATAAGTTTTTTTATATATTTTGGATATTAACCCCTTATCAGAGGTGTTGTTTGTAAATATCTTCTCCCGTTTGGTTGGTTGCCTTTTTGTTTTGTTGATGGTTTCTTTTTCTGTGCGGAAGCCTTTAAGTTTGATATAATTGCATTCATTTAATTTTGCTTTTACTTCTGTTGCCTTTGAGGTCAAATTCATAAAATTCTCTTTAAGACCAAGGCTCATACGTCTAGTACCTATGTTTTCATCTATGTATTTTATTATTTCGGGTCTTATATTTAGGTCTTTGATTCATTTTGAGTTAATTTTTGTGTATGGTAAAAAATAGCGGTCTAGTTTCATTTTTTTTCCTTTGCATATGGCTTTCAAATTTTTCCAGCACTATTTGTTGAAGAGGCTTTATTTTTTCCATTGTCTATTTTTGGTTCCTTTGTCAAAAATTATTTTCCCATATATACGTGGATTTATTTGGGGGCTCTCGGTTCTGTTCTATTGGTCAATGTGTCTGTTTTTCTGCCAATTTCAAGCCGTTTTTGTTATTGTCTCTTTGTAGTATAATTTGGCTATTCAGGGTCTTTTGTGGTTCCTTGAAAATCTATTGATTTGTTGTTGTTGTTGTTGTTGTTGTTGTTGTTCTATTTCTTTAAAAAATACCATTGGGATTTTGATGTGGATTGCATTAAATCTGTATGTTGCTTTGGGTAATGTGACCATTTTAACTATGTTTATTCTTCCAGTCCATGAACATGGACTATTTTTCCATTTCTTTTGTGTTTTTCAAATTATTTTTATAATATCTTGTAGTTTTCAGTGAATAGGTCCTTCACATGCTTTGGTAAGTTTATTCCTAGGTGTTTTATTCTTTTTTTTACAATTGCAAAGTAATTTTCTCATTTCTTTTTTTGAAATTTTATTGTACATATAAAGGAATGCAATGGATTTTTGTACATTGCTTTTGTATCCTGAAACTTTACTGTATTTGTTTATTGTTTCTAATTGTTTTCCAGGTTAGTCTTTAGGGTTTTCTGTATAAAGAATCATGCCATCTGCAAAAAGAGACAATTTGACTTTTTAGATGCCTTTATTTCTTTCTTTTGCCTGATTGCTCTGGCTGGAACTTCCAGTGCTCTGTTGAATAACAGTGGGGAGAGTGAGCATCCTTGTCTTATTCCTGATCTTAAAGGAAAAGCTTTCAGTTTTTCACCATTGAGTATGATATTAGCTGAGAGTTGATTATATATGACTTTTGTTATGTTAGGATACTTTCTTTTTTATATATATTTTATTGAACTTTAATCATAAATGGATGTCTATCTCAAATGCTTTCTCTGCATCTATTGATATGATCATATGCTTTTTATCCTTTATTTTGTTTATGTGATATATCACATTAATCAATTTGTATATGTTGCACCATCTTTGCACCTGTGGAATGAACCCTACTTGATGGTGATGTATTGTCTTTTTAATGTATTGTTGTATTCAACTTTCTAATATTTCGTTTAGAATTTTTCATCTGTATTCATCAGAGATATTCGTCTGTAGTTTTCTTTTATTTTGTTTGTGTTATCCTTACCAGGTTTTGGTATCAGAATAAGGTTGGCCTCATTAAATGAATTAGGAAGTATTCCCTCATCTTTAATTTTTGAAAGAGTTTGAGAAAGGTAGGTATTACATCTTTTTATGTTTGGTAGAATTCATTAGTGAAGTTGTCGGGCCCTGGACTTTTACTTTTGAAAAGATTTTTGATGATTGTTTCAATTGCCTTACTATTGATAAGTCTATTTAGATTTTTCAGTTCTTCGTGATTCAGTCTGGGGAGGTTATGCATTTCTAAGAACTTGTCCATTTTTTCTAAGTTATTGAATTTGGTGGCATATAGTCTTTATAATATTCTTGTATGACCCTTTGTATTTCTGTGGTATCCATCTTAACTTCTCTTTTATTTCTGATTTTTTTATTCAAGTTTTTTCTCTTTTTTCCATAGTGAGTCTAGCCAAACGTTTGTCAAGAGGACAATACATCAGGACGGCATAACACATCAATATATATGCACCCAATCAGGGAGCACCAAACATAAAAAGCCACTACTAACAGAACTAAAGAGAAACTGACAAGAACATATTATGGTAGGGGACCTAAAAACCTCATTGACAGCTTCAGATAGCTCATTCAAAAAAAAAAAAAATTGATAAGGAAATATCGGCCTTAAATGACACATTAGACTAAATGGATATAATCAACATTTATGGAACCTTTCTTCCCAGAACACCAGATTATCTATTCTTCTCTAGTACATGTTGAACATTCTCAAAGATAGAAAATATGTTGGGATTCAAAACTAGCCTCAACAAATTTCAGAAGACTAAAATCATACCAAGCATATTCTGTGACCACAATGCTTTGAAATTAGATATCAACTGCAAAAAGAAATCAGGAAGTGGAGATTAAACAACATGCTACTAAACAATGACTGGGTCAAAAAAAAGATAAGGGATCAAAAAATACATTGAAGTGAATGAGAATGACAATACAACATATTGAAACTTTTGGGATACAGCAAAAGCTGTAATAAGAGGGAATTTAATAACATTACAGGCCTATCTCTAGAAACAAGAAAAATCCCAAATAAACAACCTAACATTACATCTTAAAGAACTAGAAAAAGAAGAACAAATGAAGCCTAAAGTCAGCAGAAGGACAGAAATAATGAAAATTAGAGCAGAATTAAATGAAATAGAGAACAAAAAGATAATAAGAAAAAATTAATGCAACCAAGAGCTAGTTCTTTGAAAAGATGAATAAAAGCGTCTTTGTTTATTAATTGGCTCCTTTACCTGGCAAAACTATCTCTGATAGGTGGATTCTAGTCTATTAATGTGGCTTTAAACTGTTTAAGCAGCATATGGCCAAAAATTCTGTGATCCTCTAAAATAATTTAAAATTATGGTCTTCACTTTTATGGTCTCAAAAACAATAAGTACCAAGAGGAAGAGGAAGTATCTGTTGTGCAAATAGTTGTGCCTTGTAGTTACTGCCGAGAGCTTCAGAATTTTTATTAGGAGGTCCACAAAATCAGAGGCTTTTAAAGCAGGGAGCACAAAGGAAGAGTTTGGGAAAGATGGGAAAAGTGATGTATGGGTTCAATGAAGAGGGTATGGAGAGCATTAACTGAAACATTAGGAAATGGTTTCACAATTTCTGGCAAAAGATTTAGCTTCTACTGATGTAATTCAAAGTGCCATGGAGACACCATTACATTATCTTGGTCTGACCCTTTTTAATGACCTAAAAACTATTAAATCAAGGAGACAGATTATATTTATATATGAAGCTGGAGAAAGAAAACTTTAGAGATAGTGAATTATTACTGATGAAGACTGTAATACAAAATAGGTTACTTAAAACTTCTGGCTCTAGATACATTCTCTACTTTGTGGTTTTACAGAAGCCTATAAAATCTCTTATATCAGAAAGGTAGAAATATTTCTAAAATATTATACCTTGTATATGCCTACACCAGGGCTCTTAACCAGAGGATCCTGATTGATTTTGAACATGATGTCCTTATTTTACTTGAACTCTCCACACCATTTGACATAGTTGATAATCTTCATTGTTAAAAGGCTCTTTGCATTGACTTTCTTGATAACACATTCACCTGATTTTTGTTTTACCAGTGTGGCAACTTTTTTTTCTCAGGTGTATCTTGCTGACTCCTTTTACACCAAACCTCTAAATATATATTATGCTATTTCTTGATTCATAAGGTTTAGGTATAATTTTTGCTATAATGGATGAGAATTTGGCTCATCACCTTCTCTCCTCCCAATACTATATACTATAATTCTTTCATTGGTTAACTTTCATATAATATCTGGTTAAACCTGTTTCTTGTTCCATCTGCACTGTGCAAGATGAGTTTATCCTTTTTACTCCCTCCCACCTTTTTACATGGCAACTGCTATCAGCCATACTTTTCTAATTTCCCTTGTGATTTCCTTCTTGACCCACTGATTGTTTAAGAGTATGTTGTTTAATTTCCTCATATTTGTGAATTTTCCATATTTCCTTCTGTTATTGATTTTGAGTTTCATTTCATTGTGTTCGGAAGATGTTTCATGTGAGTTCAATCTTTCAAAATTTATTGAGACTTGTTTTGTGGTTTAACATATGGTCTGTCCCGAAGAATGTTCCATGTGGACTTAAAAAGAATGTATAATCTAACTGTTGTTGAGTAAAGTCTTATTTATATGTCTGTTAGATCTAGTTGGCTTATCGTGTTCTTCAAGTCTTTAATATCTTTATTGATCTTCTGCCCTGTTACTCTATCCATTACTGAAAATAGGGTATTGAAGTCTCTAACTATTATTGTAGAACTATTTCTCCTATCAGTTTTGCTTCATGTATTTTGGGTAGGAAGTGTACATATGCTTATAATTGTTACACCTTCCTGATAGATTGACCCTTTTATCAATATAAGATGTTATTTTATGTCTCTTGTAACAATTTTTGATATAACACCTATTTTGACTGATGCTAGTGGCCATTCCGGCTCACTTTTGGTTATCCTTTGCATGGAATATCTTTTTCCAGTCTTTCAATTTTAATATACTTGTATCTTTTAATCTTGTAGATGGCAGATAGTTGAATCATGTTTTTTAAATCAGTTCTGCTAATACCTGCCTTTTAGCTGGAAAATTTAATCAAATCCTGTTGAGAAAGGACTATTTCTGTCATTTTGCTATTTGTTTTATATCTGTTATGTATCTTTTTTTGTTCTTCAGTTCTTCCATTACTTTTTTCTTTTGCGTTTAATTGATTGTTTAGTGTACCATTTTGATTCCCTTCTCATTTTTTGTTATTTTCTTAATTGTCACCCTGAGGATTACAATTAACATCTTAATCTATAACAGTTTACTTTGCATTAATAGCAACTTAGTTGCAATACTACAAAAGCTTTGTTTACATATAACTCCACCCCCTTTTTGTTGTTATTGTCACAGATTTCATCTTTATACATTCGTGCACAATAATATACATTTATAATTATTATTTTATGAATTTATCTATTAAAACATGTTATAAAAAGGAGTTACCAATGAAAAATACAGTAATACTGGCTTTTATTTTTACCTGTGTATTACTTTTTCTGGTATTTTTTATTTTTCATATAGCTTTGAGTTATTCTCCAGTGTTCTCTTATTTCAGTCGAAAGGAGGACTACTTTATTATTTCTTGTAGGTCAGCTATACTAGCAGTGAACTCTCACAGCTTTTGTTTATCCATCTAGGAATGTCTTGATATCTCCCTTATTTTTGAGGTTTAGTTTTGCTGGGCATAGAATTCTTGGTTGACTTTTTTTTTTTCTTTCAGTACTTGATTGACAGTCATTCTACTGCCTTCTGCTCTCGGTGGTTTCTAATGAGAAATTAGATGTTAATCTTCCTGAAGATCCCTTGTATATAAACCATCCACTTCTCTCTTGTTGCCTTCAAGATTTTTTGTTTTTCAGAGTTAGAAACACATGCTCAGGTCTTTTCTGAGCATGTGTCCCAGCCCTGGACATGAATGTGACATGCTAGATTATCTGAAATATACAGGAGTTTCTCAAAGCCCTTATTTCCCCAAGTACCTCATTCCCCAGCCTCTTCTTCCTCAGGCTTTTTTTTTTTTGGTCTCTCATTGTTTGTCACATGTGGTAGCAGCTTGTACATTTTTGCCTTTAAATGTTTTTTACAAATGTGACCCAGGAAGCCACCTCAGCTATGAGGAAGCTTTGAGGAAGGTCAGAAAAAGGCAAGCCCTTGGGCTGGTTTTTCAGGGAGCCCCTAAGCATGTCAAAACACACAACCATAATTTTTTGAGAGTAGGCTATGTATTACTTCCTCTCGTACCAGCAACCTACACAAAGAATGTGGGCTTCCATCTTCAAGGCTACTGCTGACCTGGGAAGTAGGAGATGGTGACGGAGTAAGTTAAAATGGCACCGAACTCTCTTATTGAAATTCAGCATTGTTTTCTTAAGCATTCTCTTGGTTGTTGTAATTTGAGTCGGTTAGATTCCAGAATTCTGAAAAAATTGATTCTGGCAGTTTTTGCTAGCATATTAGTTGCTTTTATAGAGGGATGGAGTTTTGGAGTTTCCTACTGTATCATTTTCTCTTCTTTGGAACTCTAATTTTGCTATATTCTATGAGCATTCTTTTTCATTTCAAGATCAAGATAATGCCTATCTGTTCTAGAATTATAATATTTGTTAGTTAACATCTTCTAAATATTGAAAACTAGGAAACAGTGTTTTAGTTTCTGTGGTTTCGCAACTCATGTTACTATTTTTAGGCGAGAGTTAAGTAGTGTACTATGACTATATCTCATTTTCTGCTTCCTAAACCACTCAACAACTAATTCTCAAATTCAATTAGCCGCCCCCCCCTTAATTACACTTCAAAAGTTGTTCAAAACCGTACCATACTTTAGTTTGCTTCATATATGAACCATTCCTTCTTACATAGTTTGTATTTATCTGGGGTTTCATATTGCCTGTCTTTTTTTAATTGAACAAAAAACTTGTGCTGCCTTTACTACATTCCAATTTCTTTGAACTTGAAGCCTACTATCTCCCTGACCTAATTTAGTCTCCCTGACCCAAATGGTCTCATTATTTTCTTTATTATTTTATATCCTATTACTAGTAGCGTTTGTTTTTTTCTTTTTAATCTTTTAATAATAATTTTAAAATGTCATTGCTGCTGTATCATTAATGTAAGAGTTTTTTTCTTACATTATGTTTCTTTCTCATATCCTCAAGTACTTGTGGCCTCTCAAACTCTAGATGGTAGAGTTGCTTTGATTTTGGTCCTGGGTCTTCTTCTCACTCTCTGCTTTACCCCTAAACAATTTCACATATGTCTTTGACTTTAAATACCATTTATATTTTGAAGATACCAAAATGTATACCTTTCCTTTTATGGTTTACCCATTTAGACTGTGTTTAAGGGAAAAAAAAATCTCCTACTACATTGAGATTATAAAAATATGCTCCCATTTTGTCTTTCTAATGGGTTAAAATTTGGCCTTTCATAGTTTAGTCTTTATTACACCTGAAATTGATTTTTAAGTTTGAGATTAAAATCTGATTTGTTTCCTTGTAGGAATAACCAGTTGGCCTATTATTATTTATTAATTGTTCTTTCTTATCTCTGCTGATCTGCATTGCCACTCTGCCTGTTTTATTGGCAGTGGGAGAAGTAGGTAGTATATCCTTTTATAGATCTTCAGTTAACGTTCCTGTGTTCAGTCCCACTTCTCACGCCCATCTTCCATCATATCTACTGTTCTTTCCTTTCCAAAGCTCTACTGGGCATGTTAGCTGCTGTCTTTGTTCTTGTCACCAGTCCATAGTCAAAGCTATAGCTTCTTTTGTCCTTCATCATCACTCAACATTCTTCACTTTCCAGCTTTCAGAAATTTGCTGAAACTTTTTGCTGCAGGTTGTCCCCCAACTTTGTACTTGTTGTTGTGGGTTTATACCATTTTAATGATTAATGGGGTCTCAGAGGGAGAAGTTTCAAACACATGTACTATTTTATCTGAAAGTACCAAGCGAAACATTTTAAATATTATAAGTTGTATTACTACATTATCTGTTAAGTCTTTAAAAATATAATTAAATTTCATCCTTCTGGAATGATATAAGCCTGGCTCTTTCTGAATGCAGAAAGCAAGTCAAGGGGCCACAAAGTTTCTTCCTTGGGATTTTGATTTGTTTTTAATATGACATAAGCTTTTCCATTTTTAACAATCCCATTTATAGTCTGTAGCATTTCATAATGCCAAAAAGGTGGCTAATTCTTGCATTACAATGTCTGTGACCTTTGGCTTATGGGTGTGTAACTAAATGCCTGGAAACAAGTATCCATGAAAAAATTATGGGCACATAAAGGGAAGAAACTCCATAAAACCTTGCTATATCCCATTAATGATTTCACTGTTCACTGTACTTGGGACAGCTCTACAATAAAATGACATATTGCAGGTTTCTTTCCCCTGCCAGAAATGGGAAAGTACTTGGTATAATGTTTTTTGGGTTTTTTTTTTTTTTTTTTTTTTTGCTTACATTGGATGCATGCAGTGAAGCTGGTTTATTTTTGGTCATTTCCTGTCTATGAACACTGTGGTATTTAAGCCAATAATACTATAATAAAATATCATGCATAAAATGAATTTCCACACCTATGAATGTTGTAATAGAAATTCATAAAATACATTATTACAGGAATCAGCACCACTTATTCATTGGGAAAATAATCTTTGGAAACATTTTAAGTCTTTCTGTTTTAGCCTGTTATAGAAAACCTAAAGATATTTTTAAAACAAACCAAAAGAACCCATAATCCTCTGCAATATTGTCTTTTTTCCATTTAGGCATTTAAGAGTATATTCTCCATTTAGCCTGGTTTTCAGGGACTCATTCCTTTTTTTACATTAAGTTCATCATCCTGCACTTTGAAAGTATATAAATATCTAATCACTATGTTGCACAACTGAAACAAATATAATATTGCTTGTCAACTATAATTGAAAAATAAATTTAAAAATACATGTAAATTAGTCACTCTATCTTGCAGTAATCATGAAAGCATAACATTTTTTCTGATTTATTCTTATATAAAAGTTGAGTTGAATAAATGAAAGTTTGGATTTGTAATTAACCACTAATGATCTTGAAGAGAATGCCTATTTAATGGCAGACTACCTAGTGTTACATAAATAATGTTGAGTTGGGAAATATCCATGGAATTATATTGGTCTTCATGAGAAGACAAAGTTTAAAGCATGGATCTTCCATAGAAGAATACCTCATTTCTTAAAGCATAAATTTAGGTGGGCAGAAAACTGGGCCAGGTGACCCAATCACCTACTCTAAAACATTTGAATTGCACTTAATTCCTTCCTGTCCTGCAGTCCCCTCAATTGATCACTAAGTCCTACTTTTATTTTCTCTTAAATATCTGATATATTTATGTTCTCTTCTTTTATTAATAATAATCACTAAACTACATTGAGCTAAGTCTGAGGTACAGTTTAAGATATTATTTCTAGTCTCCATAACAACTCTGAAAAAAATATGTATTATGATCACCATTACATACAAGGAAACTGAAACTACAAAGAAATTAAATAACTTGTCAAAAAAGTTGTCTGTTTATCAATGGCATATCTAGGATTTGAACTAAGGTCTTTCTGGTTTTCTGCCAATGCCATTTCTACTACACTATGCTCTTTTTGGTTATGCTTTTATATGGTGTAGTTGATACTATTGCACTAATTTTCCTACTAATCTCCATTCATCCAGCCACTCCTTCCTACATTCTCCACAAAATTGTCCAACTTAACTTTCTCAAATAGATCTTTGAGGCCAGAGAACATAATCTTATTCATCTTTGTATCCCCAGCACCAGCACCTAGCTCTATGCATGGCACATTATAGGTGCTTAAAAACTTGTATTGAATATCATCGTATCGTTTTTTTTTATTCAAAAATTGTTTTCTACTACTCAAACTTATTGGATAAAATATGATTTTCAGCTTCATCTTCAGCTACTATTCCCCACATATGTTTTAGTGCTCCAGCCATATTGAAATTGTTCTTAACTGAAAGTGTACATAATTAGGCTTCTATGCTTTTCTTCATTCCGTTTTTCTTACCCAAAGTACATTGCCTTCTTTTACTTGTGATATAATTCTACTATTCATCTTTCAAGGAACAGTTCAGATACTACCTCCTTTTGAAACTTGTTTTCTCCCTTTTAGAAGAATTAGTCATTTCTTCCTCTGTATTTCCATAGCTTATCATTTAAATATTCATTATATGACAGTAAGTGTATTTTATATTAGAGTTAGTGTATATATTTATCTTGCTTTCCCCCCTCCATTTAGAGTAGAAGTTCTTTAAGGGCAAATAGTCTTAATTTGTTTTTGTAATTTCAGTACCTACTACAATACCTAACACATAATGAGCTCTTCAGATTAACCTATTCGTTTAATGAAGTTGAGGTCTTTTTTTTTTTTTTTTAGAAATTATATCCCATGTGTTTATGAAATTAATTGCAGAGTATGATTAGAGCATTTATATTTCTGGAACCATAGCCCAATAAAAGTGAAGAAAAATTTTGATCTAAAAGCTTGTACATGATTTCTATATTGATTGTCCTTATCAATACAGATGATTTAGTTGCCCATACCACAATTGTTAGAATATATATAATGCCCTGTATATAGTGGGCTTTCAGCAAATGTTTAGTGAATAAATGAATGAATGAACAAATAAAGTAATATGCATGTATGTATGACTAAAAAGACATGGATGTATTATCAAACATGCAAGGAAAACTGAAAGGACAATCCCCAACATAGAGACGTTGGTTAGCAAACTTTCTAAGTAATTTTGTTTGTGGAAACCAGGGCATACCTTCCCTGAAGAGCAGGTTCCTCTGTTCCATATTGGCCTGAGGCTAAACTTAAGCTTCATTTAGAAAATAACAGATGTAGATTAAGTATTAAATGACTTATTTAGCAGGTGCTGTATTTCATATTGAGAAGGATAAACCTGCCTACAGCCCAGCCAACTTGCTGTTTGTTTTTGCTGAATGTGCATGTGAGATCTATAAATATTGGAGATTACTTCTGCTTTTTTTTTGTAACTGTATAACTGTTTTGCTGAGTCTTGGCTTGCTTATAATTTCACTTATTTTCCCAACATTTTGTTTGACAAACCTTTAAGCAAAATAAATAATCCTTTCTGATGATAAACTTTTATGGTTTATATTCTTAAACTTTTAATCATATAGAAAAAGAAAAGCCAGACACTTGCAAATATATGATATGAAACAACACCACTTCTCAATGAATTTATTCATGTTTTTGGTATATAGCTCTGATTTCCCATTATTTTTACATTAAAACAAACTTCTTTTGCTGGGTATCATGGCCATCAGGCGTCACTCCATCAACTAGTTACCTTTTTTTCTTGCCATGACCTTACCTCTTCATTATTTGTCATTGCCTTACCTGAGAAAACTTCTCGTTAACCCGATCAGTGTCTGTATCACTAATTCTGTCCCTTCGATCAAACCACAGTTAATGGTTGGGAATCCTTCATAAAATTCACTAGATGCTCATAAAAAAGCTTCATAATTGTCTCATTTCATTAATTCACTTAAGAAATATTTATTGAGCACAACATGTGCCAGTAGCTGTGCTAGATGCTGAATCTACTACAGTGATAGGACCAAGTTTAAGCCCTCAAGGATACCATGTTTAGTGAGAAAGACAGACAAGTAAATAGGTAACTGCACTGTAAGATAGGAAGTGCTATAACAGAGGTATGCTCTCTTTTTATTGAACCTTCTTTATTTTAGTGGCAGTGAAATGTAGCTCCTATCCTTTCTTTTATTCCAGAAATGATTATATGCTCTACATAGCTCCACACAAAGCTATTACACAAAGCTCAGTGTAATGAGCTCTTAATTCTCATTTTTGTTCCATTATCCGCCCTACTTCTATTGGGTTATCATTTAAGATTATTCATACACTACTGCCCATTGAGTGTTTGATTATTATATGATGATAATCAGTGTCTTAAGCACTAGTCTAGCAGAAATTAAGCCTTTTTATATTTTCTTGGTTGCATATTCACTTGTTGACTGATGTTGACTGATGCTATTATGCAGCTTGTTATTGTATAGACAAATGTTACAGATTAACTGGTGCCTCTGAAATACATTCATGTAAGTCTAGTAAACTGTGATAAAACAACAGAGGGATGGTTCGTCAGTCTTATCCCACAACATCAGCATTATAAAAATTTTGAAGATCTTTACTAATGTGATCATTCAACATTCATTGTGAAAATCCCATTACTAAGACCTAGAATCCCCAAAGATAAGGAAATACAGTCTTTAGCCTTGAGGAACTCTATCTGACAGAGAAAGCAAAATTGTAAACATGTAATTATGATGCAGTATAAGAAGTGATGTATTATAGGAGTGTACAGAAGTCCACAGGAGCACAAAGGAGAGCAAAGCATTAATATTAGTAAAGGCAAATAATGCTATCTGAATGAAAACACATGGACCAAAGCCAAGCATTGTTTGTGTTTTGAGATTGGGTAAAATAAATAGTTATGTCTCTATTCACAAATCAGAAAATTTGAGTTGGATCAAGCTACTTCTTTTCTTCTCTGGCTATCATTTAGATAACCTTTACAGAAAATGTGGCTCCTACTTTGGAAATAATAACTGTTCAATTGAGTAGGATATGTGAAGTAATTTTGTGTACATATATGTTGTATATACATATTTATGCATATATGTACTACATGTAATATAGAGTAGATTAAAAATTCATATGTGTCTCTTTTTGAATTAAAATATATGACTGGAAGAATATAAACTTCCAGATAGTCCATTAAAAATTAGTCTTTGGGGCTCTGGGTTTAATTATTGAAATGAAAAAATGAATATAGAATTTCAAATACCTTTCCCCCCAGGTCTTTATATTCTCTTATTTACTTCACATTATAAGACTATCATTTAAAATTGTGCATTGGGTTTTCCAGATCTCTGGACTCAGTACTCACCAATACTTTACAAGATTTGTCTGAAACAGACTCATACCTTGTTGAAGTGGATGGGGACACACTTTCCCTTTATGGCTCAGGAGCACTGGAATCTCTAGATCGGAACTGGAGCGTTCAAACAGCAGGAATGGTGACAACGGTGTCCTTCACTTTCATAGAATTTGATGAAATAGTCCAAGTACTTCCCAAATTGAAGATGAAGTTCCCTAATTCTCTGGTAAACATTTCCTTTTAGTAGTATATTTGAATTATTCTCATGCGTGACTTATATGTTTAGGCCAAAAACCTTTTTTTAACCCTTACTTATGCAATGTCTAGACAGGGAGACTAAGCTTTTGTGTTGATTTTCTGGATCTGGGATTTAAATTAGTATTCATAAATGCCCTTGCAATTTTCTGCTAATACTGGAAATGATCCCTCTAGAAAATGATTCTCTATGGAATATAAAGGGCTAATATAATTCTATTCAAATTATATACTTATACTTTATAAAACATTCAACAGGACCTTACCTAACCCTATTTAATATATTCATTTATTATACCCGATATTAATGGGACATGTACATTTTAATATCATTTTCACAGTAGTCCACTAATAACATTTAAAATAATTTTAGTAGCTCATTAAAATTATTTTGAGAATTATTAGCCTTTTGCAGTTATGGTATTTTGCTATTATTTGCTGGTATGCATTTGTAGAAACTGTGCTTTCCATAAAGAGTTCCTTCTCAAGTTTTTATTGTTGTTGTTTTTCTGTTAGCCAAGTTATTTCTCTCACCTGCCGTTTTATACTGCTTTTTCTTTTGCCACATTATTCTCTGGAATAATGTAACTAAAGAAGAGAGAACACTTATATTAGCATTTCAGTTTTAGTTACTTGATTTTCCTATAGCCATGTTAACTAACCTACATAATAATTGGCAAGACACAGGTATAAAGGCTAACTAGTTCTCTCAGAAGCGTTGTGAGCCCTGTATTTATAAAGTTCCGAAAATTTCATTTCTAGTCTTTCCTTTGTAGATTTAATTTCAATAAAAAGGTATGTAAAATTATTATAATAAGTTATTGTATATTTATATAACTTTTAAAGAATCTTAGTTTTGTTACTAGCTAGAGGGATGTCCTTTGCAGAAGGGAAGTCACTTTCAATTTAATATTAGAAGGATTAACAGATTTCATTGATGATGCAGTAGATGGATTAAAGTTATATAAATTTAATACATTCACTTGACTTAATATAATTAAAAACATACTATCTAAGCCTAAAGTTTATATATTTACTTGGGGAATGATCTGTAAAGCTTTAATGTTAATATTTATTTTAAGATGGTTAAACTTAACATTGAGCTCTCTTTTTTGTGTGTTTTATTATTGTAGCACCTTAAATTCAAGGAAACAAATCTTGTAATGCTGCAGCAATTTAATGCATTAGCACAGCTCCGTCGCATTGACCAGCTGACAATTGATCCTCAAGGAAATCCAGTTGTCAATTTTACCCTGTGGAAATACTATGTACTGTTTAGACTAAGCCATTTTAGTATGCAGAAAATAAATGGGACAGAGGTAAGCTAAACTCTAAGTCAACTATAGAATAAAAATGTTCCTTTCTAAGGAAATAGTCATAAAAATGGCCGGGAATTTAAGTATGATAGAACTTTGATACAACTATGAGAAATACATTTTTTTCAAATCTTGAAATTTTATATGTCAAAAAGCTAAAAATCTGTTTTTCCAAAAACTTCTGAAGCACTAGATAATTTTGAAAATAAAATAGTAACCAGGTCATGGTAAATAGTAAATATTTTTTCTGTTGTTTATAAGCATTCAGAAAAGTAAAGTGTTGGTAGAATGACAGTTTAAAAGAAAAAAAAAAACAGTATTTAGGTAATATGATCTTGGTATTTTTGAAACTGCTTTTTAGAGTGCCTGACTTGTTAAAAGGCTTGGGAAGGTAATACCCAGATGTCAGCTAGTAAGGGTCATAGTGGAGGAAGGGAAGAATAAAATGGGTAAAAAAATGAGAAGGCACACAGGGAAAGATGAGTGATTTAAAAAGAAAAGGAGACGAGAAAGAGAAATAAAAGGAGGAAAGATAAAAGCAGAGAAAAAAATGAGAGAAATAAGGAGATAAAACAAGCATAAGTAAATGTCTGTACTGCTTTGTTAACAGTTTGTAACCACTGCCTATGACATAGCCGCGTGTAAAACTAAAGCCTGGAGCCTTTTAGTTTTTCAGATTGATTCTGCTAAACTGGGCACAAGGGTAATCCCCCAGCTCTTCAAAGACCATGTTCTCTTTAAATATTATTTTGGAAGCAAAGAGAAAAATTATGCTTCTTTCTCTACTGCACAATTTCTGAAATGACCTTAAATAATCCTCCAAAGGGAAAAAAAAATCCTTAATATATCATTAGTTTTATTGTGATTATCTCTTAAAATTCAGAAGACTTCCTTATTATAAGATGAACTGTAGTGGACTTTAGCAGCATGGTGGTAATAGCAACTGTGTTTCCCCGTAGCTGATACACTATGAGTTACCTCTGGCCTTGAACTCCAAAAATCCAGCGTACTATTAGGAGACTGGCGGTCTCTAGGTCAGTGGACAAGAGGATGTGAAATTTACATCAACCATAATAGGCCCATGACCGCGGTATCTGCCATCTGTTGAAAATAAGGCATATCTGGAACCTTCAGCTGAGTATTGATTTCTCCAGCTGTTTCTCAAAAGATTTGGTTCAGTCTTGTGTACTTCATGTACCCTCTTGGTACTTTCTTGAGGTTATGAGTCTCTAGTCAGACCTAATAATTAATCCCAAAGGTTTCCAGAGCTACTTCCAGTTACAGCCTTGACTGGAAGTGGAGCGATTTTTGGGGCTATGGGTAAGTAATTCTCTCTCATTAATAGCCAAACTGTTATCCCGATTAACCCTTAAGAATGTTTTATCCAGACATGGATCACTAACTACTAGAGGTAAAATAATTTATTATATATAGAGCCTTCAAAGAGGAAGAAATAGTATAATATAATTATAAAAAGTAGAAAAGAATTAGAAAAAAGACAACATAATTTATTCTGATTTAGAGTTCCAAAAATATCATTGTCAGGGATATTTGACCCTTTAATAAAACACTTAAAATAAAACTGCTTATTTCATCCTTGACAATATACTGTAACATTATACTATATTTCTACTTCTCCTTGTGTAAGAAAGAATGAGACTGCTTTAGGCAGAGTTAAATTGAATTATCAACATCAAGAAGATGGAGTAGTGGCCTGCACTGGCCACTAGGTGACTGTATTAGACCACACAACTTAGTTGTTAGCTAAAGGAAGAATTTATTAAGAACAGCAGCCTCATTAAACTATGAAAGTCTAAGGAAGGGAGGGGTTAGCATCAGCCTGCACTGATTCATGAGTATAAGATGCTTGTGAATTATGGTTATTTTTCAGAAAATGCCCCGAAATATAGTATAACTAGTGTTAAGAATGAATTTTGAAAAGATTCCAATTTTAACTATACCAGGGTTTCTCAGCTTCAAATCTGTTGACATTTTGGGCTAGGTAATTTTTTGTTGTGGGGTCTGTCCTGTACATTGTGGGATGTTTAGCAGCATCCCTGGCCTCTATCCACTAGATGCAGGGAGCGCCCCTTCACTAGCTGTGATGAACAAAAATGTCTCCAGAGATTGCTAAGTGTTAACTAGGGGCCAAAATGGCCCCTAGTTGGGAACCACTGAAGTAAAGAGACAAATTAATAGTATTTAAAATGCAAACAACCCTATTTTATATTAAAGAAAATATGCCCAGATATTAACCCAAGTCCTGCTTTTAGCTTTTAATATTTTCTTGGATAGTATTTTCTTGTGAGAATTGAGCCCTCACAAGGAATACCAGTGACAAGTTATTCTGTGTAGTATGAAAGGCAGACATAATAAATAGGAGTGTCCTTGCTAATCCAACATTCCCATCTCTTAGGCAGGTATAAAATTATCCTTATAAGAGCAAGGTCTGAACAACATTTTTGAAACAATATTAAAACAAATCTGTTTCATTGGCACTTGAAAATTTTTCCCCCTACATCATTCTACTCCAAGAAGCCATAGGATTTCTGAAAAAAAAAAAAAAATTATTAAGAATTTAAGGTACCTCAGTATAATTCTCAGAAAACAAAGCTTCTAAGTCAGGGCTAACTCACCATCTTCTAGTCATCCTCCATTACCATGAGCCACATTTATATATCTTCATTCTGGTTAAGCTCAGGGAAGAAAGAGAACTATCAATGAGATCTCTCTTCTTGTAGTCCAAGAGAATGTACTTTCCTGGACTAAAAAAAAAAAATACTTAAATCTGGATATTTCTTTGGAATTATGTTAGTTGTATCAGGATAAGAGACTGCCATTTTTGACCCATCTCTGTTATATCTCTTCAGGTGACACAGAATGATATGATAATGGCCGAAAGGCTCTTTGGAATCCTAGCGCACATAGCATCTTCCGAGTTACCTCAGTACCGTATGATTTCGATTCTGGGTGATGCCAGGTAACCTTTAATTTCTATAGTTTTTTATAAAATTACTGTTTCACTGTTTCACAAGAAAAAGGGAATAAATTCCACAAAACTTCTGCGTTATTTATCATCTCACACACATTTATCCTAAATTTGTTTTGTGACTAGTCCTATTCAAAGTGTTTGGGATATAAAGATAAATAGACAAAGTTCTTATTCTTGTGTGCCTTATTATAAGCTAACAAAGATATACATAGGTAATTATAACTCATGCATCTGCAGCCACCTGTGGGCAGGCAGCCCTGCTGATCTAGCCTGCCTCTCTCATTTTGGGGGGGATTGGCTGGCTATAAGCTGGTCCAGGAAAGACTTTAGTTGGAACAACTTGTCTCATCTCTACATGGTCTGTCATACTCCAGAAATCTGCCTGGGCTGTTTTAATGGCAGAGGCAAGGTTTGACGACAGATCAGAAACATGCAATGCCTCTTGAAGCCTAAGTGAAGAACTGATACATCATCATTTCCCACATTTTATTGGTCAAAGCAAGTCACAGAGCAAGATTTAAGGGGACTTGGAGGTAGACTTTACCTAGCTGCAAAATCACAGATTAAAGGGAGCCATTAATTATGACCATTAATATAGCCAGTCTACCTCGATGATAAAATGCACATATGTATACTAATGATTCTGTTTAAAAGCCAAAGATTGTCAGACTGAATTTAAAAAAGAAGTTCAACTATATGCTATTACAAAAGACACACAGGTTACATAAAATTTGAAAGTAAAAATGTGGGAAAAAATAAACGACATCAATACTAACAGAATACCCATTGAAAACTAAATAGACAAAGGTTAAAAGCAATATTAGAAATATAAAGGGGATCATTTCAAAATGATAATTGGTTCAGTTCACCAGAAAAGTAAATTTGCTAATTTAATTTGTACGCACCCATTAGCATAGCCTTAAAGACTTTTAAGCCAAAAGCTGATAGGACTATACATCCACATTACATTGGAAAGTTCTAATATACTTCTAAGCAATTAATGGAAAAAGATAAAATAGTTGAACAACATGATTAACAATTTGACTTAGTGGGCATTTAGAGAACATTGCCTCTAACAACTTCAGAATATACATTTTTTTCAAGCATACGTGGAATGTTTATAAAAATTGACCAGATACTATCTGTAAAGCAAATGTCAACAGATTCCATCTCTTTTTAAATGCAATTAAGCTTTAACTCAATTATAAACTGTTAACCATATATTTGAAAATTAAGAAACATTTCTAAATAAACTACAGGTTAAAGACGGTTTCATAATGGAAATTCGAAACTACCTTGAACTGAAATATAATAAAAATACCACTTTTCAAAACTTGTGGGATCAAGTTACAGTGATGCTAAATGGAAACATTTTAGCCTTGAAATGGGCATGTCGGGAAAGAATAAAGGCTGAAAATGAATGAGCTAAACATTGTATGTAAAGAAATTAGAGGAAAAACAACAAAATAATTCTGAAGAAAATTAAAGAAAAGAAAAATGACATTAAAAACAGAATTAATGAAAAGATTGAAAGGACTAATAAAAGTGATATAAAATATATGTTTACATTGCTCTTGTAATTTAAAAAAAAACAGTAAAGAAAAGAAATCTAAAGATCTTTAGGACATGGTTCCACAGTGTATCGGTTAGCATGTCTGCTTTACATGCAGAAGGTCCTGGGTTCATGCCCCAGTGGAGCCACCGTCCATGGTCTATGGCCATGCCACCCTGAACAAGCCCGATGTCTGATCTCTGAAGCTAAGCAGGAGAGGCCACCTAGGAAAACTAGGTGCCGTTGGCATAAATAATAATAAATAAATAAAATAATAATAAAAAATCAAGATCTTCATAAAAAAACAAGATTTTTATGCTACCTAAATATCTAATAAAAAAATTTATTAGGTAAATTGTGATCTACATCACAATTGAATTTTAGATATTCATTAAAATTATTAATTTTTAATGACAGAAGTTTTCTTGTATAACATTAAGTGAAAACAGTATACAAATTTGGATGTTTAGAATGATCTTAATTTTTTACAAAAATTCATATAAAAACCCTAGAAAGAAGTATGTCAGATGTGAACAATGTTATAAGTTTATGTAGATTTATGAGTGGTTTGTATCTATTTCTCTATACTTTTCAAAATTTGTACTCCTTACAATTTCTGCAATGATTGTGTTACACATTTAAATTGGAAAAAGGAAGACCTCGTAAGAGATATTTCCCTTCTGCTCCCAACCTTCCGTTCACAGTTCACAGTAATGTGGACTATAAATGTCTACTTTATAGACACCCTAAGTGGTGGAGACCAGAAAGCATTTTTCGCAGAGCATGAGTTGCAGTCCTCAGGAATTCTTGGCCTATGGGTCTGTAAATAATACTATGAGCACTGTTTATGCTCTTCATAATCAAATGAGGGGTTTTGTTTCATTGTTTACCTTCTACTAGGACCTTGCCCTGATATACTAATAGTTGGAAGTTTTTGGTTTTCTGTTTGTTTTGTTTTTTGCCTAAACTTAAACCCATATCCCATTCCATTTTTTAGCGATGAGTAATACTACTGAGCTGCATAATGGAATTCTAAACTATTTGTATGATTTATAAGAGAGTAACTAACACATTTTATGGGATATAAAGACTTTGAAAGTTTGGCCTACTACGTCTTTAATTGGGTTGTTTCGTGCTCTGTGATTACTTAATTTTGATTTTTTTTTTTAAGATAGAGGTTTTTTTCACTTTAGAAGTGCTTCAGACATGTTTATGTTGATGATTGGTAGTTATGAAACAAAAGAATTTGGATTGAGCAGCTTAATTAGTAGAAAGATTAGGGTACTGACCTCAGCTCAAATAATAAACTCAAACTCATAAAACAGATATTCAAAATAATATATGTTCTTCTCTAAAATCACGAAAATATGGACATATTTTAATAAAATAAGTAACTCTAAATCTCTACTCTCTTTCTACAGGAAGAAGCAATTCCGGTACCTGCAAGAAACCAAAGGGAAAAAACCTGGTATTGTCAATGAAGAAAATAATGACAGCAAAAGACTTGTAGGAGAAAACACAAATCGTGCAATGCTAAACTATACCACAAGAGACTTTTATAATGAAAAGCTAGAGGTAATAATACCACTGATTTTTGGAATCTAGTGCCTGGATATATCTCACATGGCTTAGGACTTAGTAGTTGTATATTTCTCCCTTAATGAATTAAGATACCCTTTTTTTGTTCTGAAATGTTAGCTAGCTTTATATATACAAAGCTGAGGACAGCAGGCACCAAGGCATTAGGAAGAAGTAGAGCCTGTAGTTCCAATATCTTAATTTCTGCAGAAAAAAAGTGTTCAAAAGTAATCTGTACTAAAATCTAAACCAAAGCAAGATCGAGAATCCTAATCTTTCTGAATTAAGGAAAGGGATATAGGCTTGCTGTGAGTACTAACTAGCCCATGCCAGAGTGGCAGAGGACACATTTCTGTTCTATATGCTTGAGTCCTTGATGTCTTAATTCACTTCTTTCACTCTCCTACACCATTAACTTCTACATTCTTAATCATGTAATATAATTTTGACCTGTTTCATTTCCGCCGTAGCTACTTAGCCAGAAAACCTGGAACCAATTCTTTATTTTTTCATGTGTTCAGGGTTTTATTGGAGGAATACAATGTTAGAGTGCTGCATGAGCTACAAAGAAAAAAAGTGTGTAATTTCTGTCTTGATGGAGCGCTCAAAAAAAGCTGAAGAAACAAGTAATCTAATTAGCAATAGAAAGTTAGATTCTTTAAGAAATTTTGAGGGTACTAAAGGGCAAAAGAACAGGACAAAGAGATCAGGCATCATCGATTGAACATCTGTAATTTTTGTGCAAGGCACTATGAGATACATATGTTGCATATATATATGAAATTTGCAATGAAATGGCTAGGCAACTGGTTTTCAAATATTTTTTAACAGCTATGGGACTCTATTCAAACTGTATTGTAGCTGAATGTCCAAACTAGTGTGTCAATAAAAACCAAAAGAGGAGCTACTGCTGTTGTAGAGGGAAAGTAGGGAGTTCAGAGATTCATTTGGATTCATTTGATTGGATCTTTATTCTTTTCCTTTCCCCTCACCTCACCTCCAATCCTGAAGCATATTTTTGGAACCCTTAGGGCTCTTGCCCTAGCTTGAAAATCACTTGCAAACTCTATGTGACATTATTGTTTATAGCATCCTAAAAAATATTCAGATTTTGCTTTTAATTCTTCTAGTGCAAGAATATTCACTACTTCATGACATAACTGTATATCATAAATGGTTCCAACTACAAAGAAATTCTTACCCGTATTAAGTCAATAACTTTTATTTAATGATCCTAGTAATACTGCTTTGTGTCGAAAAGAGAATAAGTCTCTTTCTTATGAGCACTCTTCAGATACTTGCAGTCAGCTAATCCTCTTGTCTCATCTTTGTTCTCTCTACATTCATACTTTCAATCATTCAAAAATCACATATTGAACACATGTCACACATAATACTTGGACTATAAAAAGTTCTTGTCTTTATCCTCATGGATCTTACTTTCTAATGGAGGAGATAGATAGATACAGGGATAATTACAAATCAGAATGTTAAGAGAGTGGAGGGGGTCAAAGGATGCTTTCTAGAGAAGAAGCTACCTGCTATAAGTCTTAAAGGATAAAATAACTCTATAACAAAGGGAAAAGGGCACTTCCGAGAAGTAGCACAGTATGAATAAAAGGCATGGATGTATAAAAAAGATAAGGAGAGGGCCAAGAACTATGAGCAATTCAGTGTTGTTGAAGCACAGAGATTGAGACAGATGATGTTAAAGATGAGATTAGAAGGTAGCAAGCAAGAGGGCTAAGTGAAAGAAATTGAGCTTAATCCTGTGGTCAGTAGAGGCTTCCTGATATTGTCAAAATAGGAAAATGAAAGCCAAACTGGCAGAATTATGAGTTCTTCTCTTCCTGAAAGCAGCTGGTTCTATGAGTCAAAATTAATGCAATTTCTATGAAAGATGTTTAGAAAAATATCAAGGTGCTGCATTCAAAACAAGAAAGAAAGAAAGCCTACATTTTTCCAAGGTAGACAGCATAACATCAGGATTGCACAAAACAAGAAAAGCCAGACTAGACACCTAAGAATATTAATGATGCAAAAATCCTTTTAAAATGTTATCAATCAGAATCCAGCAGAACATTAAATGAATAACAAACATTACAGCCAAGTGCAGTTTATTCTAGCAATGTAAGGAAGATTCAATATTAGTAAATTAATAGACATAAGTTGAAAATTTGTGATTATTTCTATAGACATTGAAAAGGTATTTTACATAATTCAGCACCTATTCTAAATTGTCTTTAAATAGAACAAATAGAAATTGGACAGTAAATGTCATGCATGATGGGGGAAACTCCAGAAATGTTAGCATTAGTGGTAGGCAAGATTCTAACTAAGATGGCCTCCATGAATTCTAACCCCTAGTATCCATACCTTTGCATGGTATCTTCCCCTAAGTACAGGTAAAATCTATAAATTGCTTCTAAGCAGTGAAATATGACAAAGATAAGGGAATTTTACAGGTATAATTAAGATCACTAATTAGTTGACTTAAGTTAATAAAAAAGGAGATTATCCTAGGTGAGCCTGACCTAATTAGGCAAGTCCTTTAAAAAATGATTTAAGATTTCCCTGAGAGATACTCCTACTGGTCTTGAAGTAGTAAGCCACCATATTTTGGGAAGCTCAAATGGAAAAGAATTGCGAGAAGCTTCTAGAGAGCAGCCCCCTATTGACAGCCAGCAAGGAAATGAACTTCAGTCCTACAACCACCAGAAAGTGAATTCTCACAACAACCACTTGAGCTTACCAAGTTTGAGGTAATTTGTGCGCAGCAATAGAACACTAATGTATCATTGAATTCAGTATCAAGGCAAGGATGTTCGATATCACCACTATTACTTATCAAAACAAACAGTGCAATGAGACTAGAGAAAGAAATCACTGGTAACTTAAAAAGGCGGGATTGTATTTACTATTTATAGACAATATTATTGAATACATGGAAACCCCAAGAGAATTAATTCAGAAATTGTAAGTAGCTGTAAGAAAATTCAGTAATGGAGCAGAAATCAATAGCTGCTATATATATAAATAACAACAGAAAAGTAAATATAATGAAAGAAAAGACCCAACTCACAGTAGCACCAGAAAAAGATAAAATATCTAGTAATAAGCTAATAAATATGCAAGAGCTATATGAAGTAAACTTTAAAACATTAATGAATTACTCAAAAGATTTATGCAAATGGTAAAACCTATTATCTTTTGGATAAGAAGGATCTAATGCAAAAATGTCAATGTTTCTTAATTTAAAAATTCAATATCCCAATAAAAATACAAAAATTTTTCATTGAGGTGTTTTTTAAACCTGTTAATCCTACAGTACATATGGGAAAAATAAATGAATAGCCTTAAAAACTCTGAAAAAGAAGAACATTGAGAAGAAGACTAGCACTACTAGATATTAAAGCATATTATAAAGTCATCAATCAAAACAGGATAGTTATGAAGAGATAGCCTAATGGAATAGAATGGAAAGTCAGGCATACATCTAAACAAAGGAGAATTTATTTCTGATAAAGAATCTCAAACTAGTCAGGTGAACTATCCAATAAATGATTTGGGAATAATTAGGGAACTGAGAAAAAATGTGGGACATATCTTACACCAGCATAAATTCCAAGTGGATCAAAGATTTTTTTTATAATGAAAGCATTATTTCTTCTACAAGAAATCATGGAAAATTAATATGTGGCATTGGGATGAGAAAAACCTCTGGAGGAATAAAATAAGCAAAGACAAATGACAAGCTGAAAAAGTAGTTTGCAATAAACTCCCTAAATTATAAAGAGCTTTTAGAAAAAG
The DNA here is from genome assembly GCF_014176215.1 of Rousettus aegyptiacus. Taxonomy (NCBI): domain Eukaryota; kingdom Metazoa; phylum Chordata; class Mammalia; order Chiroptera; family Pteropodidae; genus Rousettus; species Rousettus aegyptiacus. The sequence continues at coordinate 84,915,110 of NW_023416306.1, read as the reverse complement.
GAGCACCAATTCAATGTGGGTCGTATTGCTTATTCAAAACCAAATTTTAAATAATATGCCATTTACCACAGTAACAAACTGTAGCAATCAGTAATAAAATATGTTTAAGCTTTTTATGGAGGTTTCAATAAAATTTTATAATTGTATTGTCCTTAAATAAATTATAAAATTTTATTGAAAGACAGTAAAGAAGAACTAAATAGTTTACATTCACATACAGAAGCTTTTTAATGATAAAGATGTCAATTTTTCTAAATCCATCCATAAACATAAGGTAGTTCTAATCAAAACTTGGACACGGTTATTTGTGAACTTTACCAGTAGATCATAAAAGTTATCTGATAGAGCAGAGCCTTTTTAAAAATAAGTTATCTGATACACATAAAATACACAAAAGTAAAAGTTGGAGAACTTTCCTTACCAGATAGCAAGTATTATTATAAAGCATAATAATGAAGAGAGTATAGAAATAGACAAATAGATGCATAGACAAAATAGCCAGAGCTATCCTATCTATATGGGAAAACTTTATAAAGATAGCAGGTATTGCAGACTAGTGTAGAAAGACTATGTAATAAATGGTACTAAGTAAATCCGACTTTACACCATATAGCAAAAATCGCCTCCAAATCAAACACCCAAGTTTGAAAAGTAAAACTTCGAAGTTCTCATTTTAAAAATAGGAGAAAATCTTTATAACCTTGGTTGGGTAGGCTATGGTTTCTAACATTCAAAGAGCACAAACTAGAAAGAAAATAATTTGGATAAATTTGGCAATCAAGGTCATTAGTTGTTTTTCTTTTAACAGAAATAGTTTCAGTGGAGTCATGTAAGCAAAGTCTTGATTAAAGTGGTTTGAACTGTAAATAAGAACAAGTAAAGACTGGAATGTTGACTCTTGTTTTGAGAAATACCAAAGGGCAAAGAAAGAATCCGAAGTCACATAATATTTTGGAAAGAACACTAGGCCACTAGGAGACTTGGATTTGAGCCCCGGATTCTGCCACTTAACACCTGACAAACCTTGCCGTAGTCCCTTAATCATCTCTCTTGACTTACAACCCGGCATTTCTTTACTTATACCATACCACCCTCCCCATTTCTTGAAAAATATTTAAATCCCTGAAGCACAAAGTGCTCAGTTTCTCCTATATATCCCGAGTTGTTAAGGGAATTAATTGAAGAGAGTTCTTCACAAATCAGGGTAGGCAGACCCTTTCAATATATATGTAACATATATAATTCCATTGCTTGGTAGTTGTCCATCATTTCTGACTCATTCTAAAAAAGATGGTGAACGTAGAATTAGGGAACTCAAAGGGACTTTAGAATCCTATCTTGTTAGACAGATGGGGAAAACTGGAAACTCAAGTGAACTCCTCAGAATCACGTGGCAGTTTACTGACTGAGCTGCCTCCAGAGCTCAAGCTTTCTGATTTGTGACTTTGGACTCTTCCACAGTGTATTATTCTGCCTTCTGAAGTCTTCTTGACCATCCCAGTGCAAAAGGGCTTTGTTTGAACACTGATTATATTTGCTAAATATCTCATTTACCACTTATTTACTGTTTAACTTTTTTAAGTTAGCTTTTCTTATGTTTGGGCTATCTCTTCAGCTAAACTACAGGTTTTTCAAGGACGAGATTAGATTTCCTCTAGGCAGATATTAGTAAATGATGGCTGATCCTGAGCAAGTCTCTCGACTTCTGCAGACCTTAGCTTCCCATTTATAGGATGGAGATATGGATTAAATCCCAATACAACTATCACACAGTTAAAATCACCTTATAACAAATCCCACTGTTAACCTATTTTTTCCCCCCAAACCATCTTCCTGACAACAAAATTTTAGTTCAATGAAATAATATTAACAATGTTGTTTAAAATTCATCTCATTAGGATTAAACTTGTACAATACTTGCTTTATGAACCATGCAGGGATATTGTGGGATAGAAAAAATAGCATATGAAAGCATTTGAGAATGCAAAAAGCATTTTTCAAAGAGCAACAACTCCTTAATGGGTCAGGGCAAGAGAGATATCTCTGGTGTGCTCCTTAATAGGATCCTTCTGAGCAGGTGGAGTGCATTGCACTTGGCAGATGCCTGATGAGTTTTAGAGTACACTGCACAGAGGTGCAGAGTAATTGGCTTTGAGGAGAGTGGAAATGATGAAGTAAAAATATTTTCAAACATATTTACTAAATTAACAATTTTTATAGCAGATACATTTCTGTACCAACATGTTTAAAATGAAGTAATGGAAGAAACTATTGCAGGAAATTTTAAAGCATCAAAAACTGCAATGATGAAAAGTTTATTTTCATTTGTATTATATATAAATTATTTAACGAGATACATCATTTAAATATTCTTTAACTTTTGTTATCCCTAAATTACTAGAAAAAAAATTTTCCGGTAGTACTGCTAGAACTTTATCTTCTTTAAAAATTCAAAATTCTGTTTTCAGAAACTTAGAAATCTGGAAGAGGCATTCACTAAATATGCTCTGTTTCTCCTACTTGTGTAAATGCCTTGCTCATTGTAAAATAGTGCTCCTTTCAGTTATTGATCTCTGGTGATTCATACTTGTCTTTCTTCCTGGTAGTCCTTGTGTGGCTCAGATTTACTGAATGTTAAAAGGGAGCAGCTAGACAAACAAACAAAAACTCATAGACAAAGACAATAGTTTAGTGGTTACCAGAGGGAAAGGGGAAATGAGGAGAGGTAGCTAAGGGTAAAGGGGGCTTATACATGGTGACAGAAGGAGATTTGACTTTGAGTGGTGAACACACAATGCAAAATACAGATGATGAGTTATTGAATTGTACACTTGAAACCTATATAATTTTATTACCCAATGTCACCCCCAATAAATTTAATTTTAAAAAGTGGGGAGCAGCTAAATGCTGTTCTCATCAACAAGCTAACTTAGTGCAGACGACTAAGTCCCTGACCATATTTCTGCTTTAGAGATGTTAGGTTCATCAGAGAGGTAGCCAGCTGGAACCATTTGTTATTTATTGCCCATCAAAATTTGTATGTTTTTATGATAGGTCAACCTGTGACCTGTTTTTTCGAGCATATGAGCTAAATCAAATCAGCATGTTAACTCCTGTATAGCGGGTGATTAGAAAAATCTCATGTCATAAGAAAATTTCCAAAATATGCCTCTTTTAGGGAAAGTTAGCGACAATTGAGACTCATCATTAACTTATGTTAATCAATCAAGAATATAGAACATGTTGTTTTAAAAAAAAATGAAAATCCAGAAAAGGAAGAAAAGCAATAAATGAGGAAAAAACACTCCGAGTCTCACAACACAAAGACTATCTTAATTACACTTCATTATATTTTCTTCCAATAGTTTTCTATGTAATTTTTGCTAACTTTTTAATGAAAATTTCAAACATACAGCAAAGTCGAAAGAATTTTATAGTGAACAGTCTTATACCCAAACCTAGATTATACTACTAACAGTATACTTGCTCTGTCACATTTCTATGCATCGACCCATCCTCCATACACCAAAATTCCACCTTCTTTTTAAAATTCATTTTAAAGTAATTGTACACATTAGCATGCTTCTGCCTAAATAATTCAGCACGTATATCATTAATTAGAGTTTAATATTTGATATAGTTTCTTACAGTGAAATATAAATCTTAGGTGTACAATTGCTAAGTTTTGACAAATACACTTGTATAACCCAACCTCTACTAAAATCTCATTTTTTGTTTTTCTTTTTCTATTTAACATTATAATATATTTCCTTGTTATTATAAATCCTTCTACAAGTAGCTTTAATGGCAATTATCTCCTGATATTTTAATTTAACCCTTTAATGCATCACGAAATTATTTTAGTGTTTTGATTTGAGTTAGAGGCTTCAGTAAATCCTTTCCAAGTACTTAAACCTATTGTCTCGTTGACATTTATTATTTCTTTTCTTCTTTATTGATGCGGATTGATTCTCTTATAATTCTGATTATCTGATCTATTCCATTGATTTTTCCATATATAATATGACATTTTCCATCATCATGTCTTTATACTCCCCAAAAGTATCAATAGTCAGAATTAATGCTAAATACTTGCATCAAATGAAATGGCTTTGTTTCAGCCTCCAGGATGAAAATGGGGCCCAATGCCCAAATATCCTTTAGTCCAAAACCTCACTGTTGTGTTTTGAGCCCAGGGTTTCAATTGCGGACTGCCAGACCCCGAAGTTGAATAGGATCTCTGTTTCTTTCAAAGGCCAACTTCTGGGTCCCAGGCTTGTATGTAGTTCCTCTTCCTCCTTGTACACTTTTCCCCAACTTTGTCCAAATGGTCAAGGCCACATAAGTCAGTGTAGTGTACCACACTACCTGCTTTCCTAAAATACAGAGTGAATTTAGTATGGTTATTTAAAGTATGTATATGGATATTAACTAACCTCAGACCAATTAAGATCATCAGTATCAGTGCTCTGATACATTTACCACTAGAAGCCATGAATCTGTGCATGCAGCTGACTTGTATGAGCTAAACTACCTGAACTGAGAAGGGAGAATGTCTACCAAGGGAAAAATAGTAGTTGTGATCCAATGATTCCAATAAAGAAACATGTTTCTCACAGAATTGTCCAACAGAGGAAGGAGCGGACTAGGAAGTAGGGGGCTCCCTGTTGCTGTCTTTACTCAAGCAGGATGCTGTGTCCAGACTGTCTAGGAAAATAGATTAGAGGAGTGGGGGTCAGAATAGATTAGTCAAGTTTCTCTGGTTCAGCTAATTATTGCTTTGGCTTTCAGATTAATTATGATTCAATGCAAATTTTTCTTTTTTTAACAGGAAGTAAAGGAAAAAAAGAAATTCTGCAAAATGTATATAGAGGACCTTGTGAAGGAAGCCACAGAAATCAACATGAAAAACGAGGCTTTGCAGAAGCTTTGGCCACAGATGTTTATTGAGCTTGTTAGGGATGCAGTCATAGAAATCCGCAATAAAAATTCCTATATGAAGCTTTGCCTACAACAGATAACTGACCAAAAATAGAAATGGCTTGTAGTTACAATGGATTTTAGCAGTTTTATGTTCTTGAAGTTGGAAATACGTAGGTTAAACATGTTAAAACAGCAACACTGTCCTACAAACTAGAAAGAATAGCATCAAGCTATTATTGTCTACTGTTCTCATAGTTAAAGGTTGGGAAGGTTAGAAGGAAAGCTAGAGAAAGAGAGGGTTAATTTCCTCTATATGGTGACCAAACCTTTGGGAACTACGCAGTTTTTAGAGATAGCTTGGACCTCGAACTGGCACCGCACCTTTGGTTCTTGCTTTGAATGGTGCCCCCTGCTGTAGCCCAAAGCATGTAATGTTTGCTCATGGTCCAGCATGAGTCGCTTCTACCTTCTTGGAGCTGATAATTTCCAGTTATTTGCCTTTTTATTTTATGTCATGATTTCAAAGCCAAAAATATGTTGTTTTTATAAGTTTACTATTAAACTTATTAATAAATTAGTTTTAAAAAATGTGTGTTTGCCTTCTTAATCCAGTCAGAATTGTCATTTTATTGCATGTTCCACTTTAGTGTCTTTCAAAGATGTAGGAACCCTTCTCTTCACTTATATAGGAAGAGGTTCGAATCTTCTAGGACATACCCTCAGGGCACCACAGGAGATCCTAAAGGTGGGCACAAAATATTAAATTAAAACTGGGGCAGAAGGAAAGTACTTTGTCTTAAGGGGTCCGTAGGGAATGTAAAATGCAGTTACAAATCAGTAAGTCAGCTTCTCTGAAAGGCATTTCCTTCTATTGTTAGCTATTCTGAGGTCTTTTCTCAAGTAGGTGAGTATACCTGTACCTGAGAAGCATTAGGGATTCATAGGTGAAAGGTTCTAACTTTTCTAATTCCATTTGAAGTTCAAACAAGTAAATAGGACGTAAGCAGGTGTTTAAAAGCAGTGAAGTTTTGGACCTAGTTCGTGCTGGTCAGAAGGATGGGTGGAGCGCATTACTACAGTTAGAGACAATACAACTTCAGAAAAACAGACTTAACGGGTCAGTAAATAGGACTTCTCCAATTTGCTCAGATTTCACATAGCAGCTGGACCACCAGTCACTGGCAGCAGGATCACCAGAATGTGGAATAACAAGAACGAAATAGGACAACAAAGTCATACAGAAATGTTCGGCAGGAAGCTAAGTAAGCTACTTTTGCAGTTCTAAGAAGGGTCCCTGTTGGCCATCCTTCCTTAAAAAAAGGAGTGCTCGTTTAGGAGGTTAACATTCTGTTTCAGAACATGGCTTTTTAAGTCACAATGTCACAAGTCACACTGGGTTTGCATCTTGGCACTACCAGCTTGGAAGCGTATAACCAATCTGAACCTGTTTCCTCATAACAGTACCTACCTTGTAAGAGTGTTGTGAGGTATAAATGAGATAATACATTTAAAGCATTTCTTATAATGCCTGGCACACAACAAACACCCAATAAATGGAGCTTTTCTTCTTCTAGATACAAGCTGAACCACAGAATTGGTGCCCCAGGACAGAAAGAAGTATTAGCATTTCTCGATGATCCTTCGGTCTCTCTAAATTGTAACATACAGGATCCTCTCTTATCTGGCTGGTAAAGGGTGATCTCTCCTGGGGTTTGTATCTTGTTTGGTGTAGAAATGAGATCTCATTTTGAGGGCTATGCGGAGAGGAGAAACAAGAATATCTTGTTTGTTGTGGGCTTCTAGTGAATGGGGAAGGCAAGAACTTGTGACTCCTCAGGAGTGTGGGGAACTGTTGCTCACTCTAGGCTTTGCAGGTGAGTGGCCTGACTGTATAATATATAATCTGCCTAACTTCCTGAATGCTACCTCTTCTCCCTTAACCCTCCCATCCCTGATGCTAAGGAGACTTGCCCCTCACATTTACATGCATTCTTGCCGCCCCCACCGCCACTCCATCCTTCTGGGAATTTAGGTAACGCTAAGTCTGTACTCAGTGACTTGGCAGCAAGCCTACAGGCACTGTTGGCTCTACCCTAGTCCCTCTGCTTTAGGCCTAGTAATAGGGTGTCTATCTTCCCGAAACCGAACCTCCTTGTGCTCCAACCTTCATCACTTGGTCACTCATCGCTTTGTACCTGAGCTCCCTCTTGTCTGTCCCCTCCGTCCCATACTGATTGATTTCTACCTCTTGAATCTTTATTTTGCCTGGTTCCAAACTCCTAGGGTCTGTGTCCTCCTATCTAATTCCTCCCCTCTTTAGCTCACCTTCCTCCCAACCCATTTTGTTACGGGAGTTCCTAGGTGAGGGGAATCTCCAGATGAAAGGACACAGGGAACAGGGGCCTGCTGAGCCTGGAATCAGGTGAGGGTCCTAGGTTGTTAGCAGTGATCCAAGTCGTCTTCTCTATTTGGGCTTTTCCTAAGTCTTCAGGAAGGGGAAAGAGATGCACATCCCACTGTCTGAGAATGTCAGGCTAGTGTATGCTGAAAGATCACATTTTTTTCAAAAGGAATCTCAAGCAGAAACAATATTGTGGTTGCCTCAAAAGCAGAAATGTCCAGTACCCCCATCTGGGGAGAGTCTCCTCCACACGTTCTGGGGCAGCAGCTAGATGGTCGAGCGTGCTGCTGGATCTGGAGGTGGTTGCTAAGTGCACTGTGGGAGCCAAGGCTAGTAACCTTGCTACTGAGTCTGAGGCGGGTGCTGGAGTCAGCCCCCCACTCCCTGAGCTTCAGGCCACTACAGGCCCTGCCCAGGGTAATAGATTACCCTGCTCTTAATCTATTCCTGACCAGCACACAAAATATATTGTGATTCATGCTCTCCTCTGCTGAGAAATAATAATCATAACAACAACTAGGATTTATTGAGCAGTACCTAGCACTTTTCTAAGCTTTTCACGGGCATTATTATCTAATTTAATCCCCTAACACTGTGATAAACATATGATAGATATCCTCATTTGGACACTAAAAAACTGAAGCAGAGAAAAGTTAAAAACCTCGCCCAAGGGTATATCAGCCAATAAATAATAGATAGCACCTGCGTTCATAACCACCGATAGATAGTCTTAAGATGTTTGGGTAAAATAAAGAGGGAAGGGAATGGAGGGGAGGGGAGAGGAGAGAATGGGAGAAAGAATGGAGGGACAAAAGAATAAGGGAAAGAAGACCCTGGCTAGTTAGCGTGACAAAATGAGAAATAGAGTACAGAGAGACTGCTCAAGAAAATGTTAAGTTTGAATTCTGAAAAACAATGGTTAGTTTTCATAACCTGCTTTTATGGGTCAGCTGGAGATGGGATAGTGAGTGTTGCCAAGAAGTTCAGAGCCAAGAGTGAAACTTGATCACAGCAACTGTGGTTAACCAATATTGATGGAATATTTGTTATCTTTGATCCTGATTTTCTACTTACGTTTATGTTTTCCTGGCTCATCGTATGTGTCTTTTGTGCAAGCTACCTTGAATCCTTCATAGAAAGAGGGTAAGGATAAATAAATGAGCTAAAGTATACCCAAAGCTCCAAAGAACAAATGACTCCCATATTTCTTGGGCAGTGGAACAGTTTCATTGTCTCTTGAAGAGACAATGAATATTTATTAATTCCTCACGCCGGTCTCTCTAAGCTTGAGTTGTCACAGAGTTGACTTCTTCTCTTTGTTTATCTTGAAATATTTCAACATGCAGAAATGCATGTAGAATAGTATCTCAAATAGATACCCTGTATCCACCACCAAGCATAACAAATATTAATATTTTTCCACATTTGCTTCAGGTTTTAAAAATAAAACATTATGAATAGAGATGGAACCTCTGTGTGTGTCTTTCCCTCCCTAGAGGTAACCACTGTCCTGAATTCAATGCTTATTTTTCATTCATGTTTTTATACCACTCCTATTTATATATACATGCATAGGGAGTTTATTGAATTGGGTTTTTATACTTCAAAGTTTTACATAAACAATATCATGCAGTATGAATTTTTCTGCATGATTTGTTCTGCATGAATTGTTCTGTTTCTGAGCAGCTCTACTCAGAAACATAATGGGAGTAACTCTGCTTTTTTCATTTTTACTGCTGTTTGATATTCGGTTGTAGTGATACACGATTTATATATACATTTTCCTGTTGGTGACTTCTGGTTTTAACTATTACAGATGGTACTGTTTTGAATATACAGTACTTGTTCACTTGTGAGTTTGGGAAAGTACACAATAAGTAGGGGGAATTGCTGGGTCATGTGCATACATTCAACTGTATTAAATATTGGCAACTTGTATTACTTTACACTCCCACAAGCAGAGAATAGAGGTTCCGGTTGTTCCACATACTCACTGACAATTAGATTTTAATTTTTGCGATCTGATGTGTTAAAATGAAGTGTGTATGTTTGTGTCGTGCCTATGTGTATAATTGAGTGTGGCTTTTGTACAGATTGTTCGAGGGCTTTTTTAAAGGTGAAATTTATGTACAGTGAAAAGTACTTAAGTATATAATTTGATTAATTTTGAAAACAATCAATATCTTAATTAAGACATAAAACATTTTAATCACTTCAGAAAAAGTTTCCTAGTCAATCCTTGTCCCTTTCCTATGAGCAACTATATTTCTAATTTCTTTCACCATTGATTAATTTTGTCTATTCTGGAACTCCCTGTAAATGGAACAGTATGATAGATACTCTTTTGTATCAGGCTTCTTTCACCCAAAGTTTTTTGAAAATCATCCATATTGTTTCATGTGTTAGTAATTGATTTTTCTTCTTGCATAGTGTGAAGACACCACAATTCGTTATCCATTTCAATGGGTCGTTTCTAACTTGGGGCTATATGGATAGGGACATTTTTACACAAGTCTTTTTGTACAGTGAAACTCGTGGGTACTAGAACAGTTTTAACTACATGAGGAAATACCATACAGTTTGTCAAAGGGGCTATTAATTTTACACTCCATCCAGCAATGTATAGAGTTCCAACTTCCCCACATATATGCCAACATTTGTTGCTGTGAGTCTTATTTCTAGTATGGCTTTTTCAGCCATTTCATTGTTGCTTTAATTTTATTTTCCTTAATGTCTAATAATGTTGATCACATCTTTATGTGCTTTTTAGTCATTTTTATATCTTCTTTGAATTAAATTTTTAGGTCTGTTGCTTATATCTTTTAACTTGAAGTGTCTTTATTCTTAATTGTATAAGTTCATTACATGTTCTAGATACAATTCTTTTGTTTGGAATTATGGTAAAGTTTAATTCATCAATTTTTCTTTCATAGCAAATGCTCTTTAATGTTCTCATTACAATGGTTTAAATGCCCCAAGTTTGTGAAATATAATTTTTTTTCTATTTGGTCTGTCAATTATTGAAAAACTCAAAATCATGCAATAGGATTGTGGATTTGTCCATTTCTCTTTGTATTCTATTATTTTCTACTTTACACATTTAAGGACATATTATCAGTTGCATACGAATTAAAAACTGACATCTTATTAATGAGATGATATTTTTGTCATTATAAGTGACTTATTTCTAGCAATTATTTTTGCCTTAAAGTCATTTTGTTCAATATTAATATAACTATACCAACTTTCCTTTTACTTTTTTTCATCTTCTGTTTCTTTTATTTTTTTAAATTAAGTTTATTGGAGTAATATCAGTTAATGCAATTATATAATTTTCAGGCGTGCATTATAATTTGACATCTGTATATTCTATTGTGTGTTTACCACCCAAAGTCCAGTTTCCTTCAGCTACCATATATTTGATCCCCTTTACCCACTACACCTTCCCCCTCCTCCCTTATATTAGAACCCCCCCCCCTTTACCTGTCTACCTCCCTCCTCCTCCCACACCCACTACCCTCTGGTAACCACTAGTCCATAGTCCATGTCCACGAGTCTCTGTTTGTTTGTCCTGTTCACTTGTTGCTTATAGGTTTTTATCCCACATGTAAGTGATATCATGTGATTTTCAACTTTTTCTGTCTGGCTTATTTCGCTTAGCATGATTATCTCAAGGTCTATCCAAGTTGTTGCAGTATTTCATCTCCTATGGCTGAGTAATATTCCATTGTGTATATATATATACCACCACTTCCTTAGCCAATCATCTATCGTAGGACACTTCAGTTGCCTCCATGTCCTGACCACTGTGAATAGTGCTGCTATGAACATCAGTGTGCAAATATCTTTTCTGATATGGGTTTTCAAGTCTTTGGGGTAAATGCCCAGTAGAGGGATTGCTGGATCATATGGTAGATCGATTCTTAGTTTTTTTGTGGCATCTCCATCCTCTTTTCCATAGCGGCTGTACCAATTTGCAGCCCCACCAGCCATGTATGAGGGTTTCTTTTTCTCTGCATCCTCTCAAACATTTGTTATTACTTATCCTCACACCTATTCTAACAGGTGTGAGACAGTAGCTCATTGTAGTTTTTTTTTTTTTAAGCGAGGCAATCCTTGTCACATATTGCAAGGACCTTGTCAGCTTACAATCCCTTATTATTTTTTTATTTTTTACTCCTACAGCTTCTTCCTAGGTGGTCTCCCATCCAAGTACTAACCAGGCCTGACCCCGCTTAGCTTCCAAGATCAGACAGGATCAAGCTTGTTCAGGGTAGCATGGCCGTAGACACATTGTAGTTTCGATTTGCATTTTCCTAATAGCTAGCAATGTTGAGCATCTTTTCATATATTTGTTAGCCATTTGTATGTCCTCTAGGGAATAGTGCCCGTTCAGGTCCTCTGCCCATTTTTTGATTGGATTGTTTGTTTTTTTGTTGTTATTGAGTCGTATGAGTTCCTTGTATATTTTGAATATTAGTCTCTTATCGGAGACGTTGCTTGCAAATATATTTTCCCATTTGGGTGGTTGTCTCTTTACCTCATTGATGATTTCTTTTGCTATGCAGAAGCTTTTAAGTTTGATGTAGTCCCGTTCATTTATTTTTGCTTTTACTTCCCTTGCTTTTGAGGTCAACTTCATAAAATCCTCTTTAAGTCCAAGGTCATTGAGTTTAGTTCCTATGTTTTCTTCTATGCATTTTATTGTTTCAGGTCTTATATTCAGGCCCTTAATCCATTGTGAGATAATTTTTCTTGTGTGGTGATAGACAACAGTCTAGTTTCATTCTTTTGCAGGTGGCCTTCCAGTTTCCCCAGCACCATTTATTGAAGAGGGTTTCCTTTTTCCACTGTACATTTTTTGATTTTTTGTTGAAAATTATTTGCCCATATGTATATGGGTTTACCTCTGGACTCTTGATTCTGTTCCACTGGGCCGTGTGTCTATTTTTCTGCCAATAACATGTGTTTTGATTACCATCGCTTTATAGTATAATTCCAAGTTGGGCAGAGTGATGCCTCCAGCCTCATTCTTTTTTCTGAGTGGCTTTAGCAGTTCAGGGTCTTTTGTGCTTTCATACAAATCTGATGATTTTTTTTTGTTCTATTTCTTTAAAAAGTGCCAATCGATTTTCATGGAGATTGCATTAAATCTACATAAGGTAATGCTTTAGGTAATACGGTCATTTTAACTATGTTGATTCTTCCAATCCACGAATACGGAATATCTTTCCACTTCTTTGTATCTTCTTCCATTTCTTTTAATAGGGCCTTGTAGTTTTTATTATATTGATCCTTCACATGTTTTGTTAAATTTATTCCTAGGTATTTTATTCTTCTTGTTGCAACTGCAAAAGGAATTATTTTTTCCACTTCTTTTTCTGACACTTCATTATTAGAGTATAGGAACGCTATGGGTTTTTGAACATTACTTTGTATCCAGAAACTTTACTGTATATGTTTATTGTTTCTAATAGTGTTCTTGTGGAGTCTTGAGGGTTTTCTATATAGGAAATCATGTCATCTGCAAATAGTGACAGTTCGACTTCTTCATTTCCTATTTGGATGCCTTTTATATCTTTCTCTTGTCTGATTGCACTTGGTAGGACTTTCAATGTTATATTGAATAAGAGTGATGATAGTGGACAGCCTTGCCTTGTCCCTGATCTTAGATAATGTTGGCTGAGGGTTTTTCATATATGGTCTTTATTTATTCTATATCGATTTTGTTAAGTGTTTTGATCATAAATGGGTGCTGTATCTTGTCGAAGGTTTTTTCTGCATCTATTGATATGATAATATAATTCTAACTTTTTAATTTGTTTATATGGTGTATCACACTAATTGATTTGCATATGTTGAACCATCCCTGGGCCTTTGGGATGAAGCCCACTCGATCATGGTGTATAATCTTTTTAATATGTTGCTGTATTCAGTTCTCTAGTATCTTATTTAGAACTTTTGCATCTGTGTTCATGAGAGATAGTGGTCTTTAGTTTTATTTTTCTTTTTTTGTGTTATCTTTACCAGAATTTGGTTTCATAGTAGTATTGGCCTCATAAAAAGTGTTCAGAAGTATTGCCTCCTCTTCAATATTTTGGAAGAATTTGAGGATAATAGGTATAATGTTTGGTGGAATTCACTGATGACGCCATCTGGTCTTGGACTTTTCCTTTTTGGTAGGTTTTTGATGATTGTTTCAATTTCCATACTCTTATTGGTCTATTTAGGTTTTCCAGTACTTGATTTGGTCTAGGAAGATTGTATTTTTCTAAATATTGGTTCATTTCTTCTAGATTATTAAATTTGTTATTATATACTTTTTCATAGTATTCTTGCATGATCCTTTGTATTTCTGTGATGTCAGTCATAATTTCCCCTCTTTCATCCCCAATTTTGTTTATTTGTATCCTTTTTTTTTCTTGACTGAGTCTAGTCAGGGGTTTGTTAATTATATTAACCTTCTCAAAGAACCAACTCCTTGTTGTATTTATTTTTTCTATTTTTTGTTTGTTTTCAATTTCATTTATTTCTGTTCTAATTTTGACGATTTCTTTCCTTCTGTTGACTTTAGGCCTCATTTGCTCTTCCTTATCTAGATTTTTAAGATGAAGGGTTAGTTTGTTTATTTGGGCTCATTCTTATTTTTGGAGATATGTCTGTAATGATATGAACTTTCCTGTTATGACCGCTTTTGCCATGTCCCAAATGTTTTGATATGTTGTACTATATTATTTTGTTTCTATGTATCTCTTGAGCTCTCTTTTTATTTCTTCTTCTTAGCTTAGTGTTTCCATTGCTTCCTTGTCCTCGTGTTTCTGTTTTCTTTATTTTGATTTGCCTTTGTGGGTTTTGCCTCTGGTTCTTCTTGTTTTATGTTATATACTTCAGTTCTGAATATTCTGTTACATATTACAAATATGTAAAGGATAGTTTTATATACACACACACACATACATACATATGTGTGTGTATATATGTATATATAGTCATCCATTTTCTTCTGCGTGTGCCTTGTCTCCATTTCTCTTTGTAAATTTATCTTTGAATCCTCCCCATTTCAGTCATTGTTATCTCAATTCGTCCCTGTGTATGCTGAACATTCATTACTACTTTGCTATAGCAATTATCTTCTTGTTATTTAAGTTTATAATTCCCTGTTCTTGGTAAGGGTTGCATTCATCTACTTCTATGTGCTCAATAGTCACTTTACTCCTAATTATGTTTTTTTTTTTTCATTTCATTTTAGGTAAGCTGATCCCTTTCAGTATTTCCTGTAGTGCAGACCTCGTAGTGGAGAATTCTCTCAATTTGTATGTCTGGAAAGGTCTTAATTTCTCCATATCTGAAAGAGAGCTTAGCTGGATACATTTCACTTAATAGTTTAAATATTTTATTACATTTCTTTCTGGCTTGAAAGGTTTGTGCTAAGAAGTCTGAGGATAATATAATGGATTTTCTTTTATATGTTGCCATTTCCTTTCCCTGGGTGCCCTGAGAATTCTCTTTGTCATTGATTTTTGATCATTTTAATCCAATGTGTCTTGGTGAAGGCCTTTTCGGGTTGAGATAATTAGGTGTTCTGTTGACTTCTTGAATTCCAAGCTCCAGCTCATTCCTTAGATTTGGGAGATTCTCATCCACTATTTGTCTGAAAATGCTTTCTAGTCCCTGCTCCTTTTCCTTGCCTATGATAATGCTCGTTATTCTTATGTTTCCTCTCCTGGTGGTATCAGCTAGTTCTTGAATTTCTCTTTCATTTTTTTTCATTCTTTGGTTTCTTACTTCTTCCTTCTGATTTATTTCTAGATATCTGTCTTCGATTTCACCGATTCTTTCCTCCATTTGGTTGACTCTGTTTCTCAAGCTTGCTATTTCATTTTTCAACTCCTGCAAGTTGTTTTTTATTTCCAGAAGACCTATTCTCTTCTTTATGAGGGTTTCAATCTCCTTCCTCTGCTCATCTTTGTGTTTTTTTTTTCAATTCCTGAAATTGTTGATATGACTCATTTCAGAACTCACTGAGTTTTTTCAGAAGTACCATTCTGAATTCTCTGTCATTTAAGTTGCATATTTCCATGTCTGTAAGCTTATTTTCTGAAGATTTTTCTCTTTCTTTCTGAAATGCCTTGTCTCCTTGGTTGTTTATGGTGTTTAATGGACTATTTCTCTAACTGAGCATTAATGGAAATGTATTCTGATTTTTTTTTTCTAGGAAGAAGATTTATTATATAAAGTTCTCTCCTTAGCCTGCTGCAAAGAAGGTGCTTTTTTTTTTTTTTTTTTTTTTTTTTTTTTTTTTGGTTTCCAGTAGGTGGTGTCTAAGCCTCTTGGATCCTTGCTTTATATAAAGCCTTAAAAATGCCTTTTTATCTCTGGGGTCCGTGGTGATTGGTCTTCGAAGTGTTTGGGGGGAGGGGCCCTCTGGGTTGGGAGATGGAGGCTACAGCTCAGCCTTGATTTTGCAACTGTGGCCAGTTGAAATCAATTGTTATTTCTCTGCTGTCCTGTCCTGCTTCTCTGCTTTCTGCCCTAATGACTGAGCCCTGCTGCTGGATGCATAGAAAAGTCCCGGCACTTGCAGGCAGGGCTGATCAGCAAAGTTGCCATACCTTCACCCTGCCTCCTCCTCCTCCTGCAAGGAGCTCCGGCAGCTGTGAGAGGCAGCTTCTTTCCTTATCCTAGTCTACCCCCAACACCTGGGATTCTAACCTGTGGTAACTCTAAAGTGCAGATCTCATGTTCAGATGTGCTGGTACCCAGTATAGGTGTTTTTTTGTTGAGTTTTAGATGTTCAGCTTATTGTTGTTTCAAGAGGAGAGATCCGCAATGTCTCTCACTCCGCCATCTTTCCAAAAAATCCAACTTTCCTTTTATTAACATCTGAGTGAGGTCTTTTGTATGCTTTAATTTCAACCTTTCTATGTCCTTGTGTTTTAGATATGTTTATTTTAAACAACATATAATTTATATTTCTATCCAACCAAATAATCTAGCCTTTTAAAAGTAAATTTAGTTAATTAACATTTATCATAATTATAAAACTAACTAGGTTTAAATTAACCATCTCAATTTTTGCTTTTACTTGTCTCACCTATTCCATACTTTATTTTATTTTTTTTCTCCTTAATTGCTTCCTTTTAAATTACTAGGAACTTTTTTAACCATGTATTTTCCCTATATGGATTTAGAGATTATTTCGCTGTTTCTATTTTTTGAGTGATTTCCTTAGAACTTATAACAAATAAGTTCTTGTAAAAAAACTTATAAAAAATGGAGTTTTAGATGGATGATAGATGATAGATAGATAGATAGATAGATAGATAGATAGATAGATAGATAATAGATCCATAATAGACAATGAAATGAGAGCTAAGGGTAAAAGCATCACCAATTCAAAAAACCTCAATTTTATATAGACTAATAATGTACAGTTGTACTTCATAGTCACACTTTTATTTATCATCTGTTTATGTCAAATCATTATTTTACAGTTTCATTTGCCCAGCACATTCATTTTCTCATCATATCTGCACTAGAATCAGACCACTATTTAAGTTTCTATTATTTGCACTAATTTAATATATTCATTTCTACCCCTGACCTTCAATATTTTTTTGTTTTTGTGAATTGCACTTAAAAACATTACAATAGAAATGACAAATATGCAAACTAAAGAAACTGATTTATTTGACAGATATTTATTGAGTATGTACTACACGCTGTGCTCTGGCTGGGGATATAAAAATGAACAATAATAGATGCAGATTCATAGAAGTCATAGTCAAGCGGACAACAGAATGTGAATGGTGAGAAGCTACATTAGCCCAGGGGACTATACCAACTGACTCAGTGGAAAACAACTGATTGGAACATGAATAATCTTTAAGAATATAAAAATAAGAACACAGTCTGTGAAAATAACTAATTTTATGTTTCAAATTTCTAGAATCTACATAAAAACAATTTAAAAATATTTTTGACATTTCTGAAACCCCCAAACTATGTGTAGCCTACTCACTTAGACTGCTCGGGTTCTCCAGTTGGCTAGTGAAAATTTTGAGAAACTTACGCTGAGGGTTTTTTTGTTGTTGTTTTGTTTTTTAATATCTTCCTCCAGCAGAGTAGCAGAAATTTAGTTGGGTGGGATTGCCTTCACTTCTTAGCTCAGGGATGAGCCTTGATTGACATAAAGTAGTTAACAGTCTCAAGCTTTTTGCTATAATTATTGCGTAAAGAATCAGACCTAAGCCAATCAACATATGGACTTTATCTAGCATCAGTAATTGGCTCAGGGAGGGCCAATAGTAGAGTAATACAGTTTATTTGTTTGATGGTTGCTTTGAATGGTTAGGAGTAAGAGAGTTCTCTATCTAAATCTAAGATGTACAAATGTGAATAAATGAGCTCTCTTCTCTATATCTAAATTCAAGATGTATAAATGTACATCTGTAGCTCCCGTAGTTACTTTACTACCATGAAAGAAAACAGCCACACCCAGAAGGAGAGAGCTGAGAAATTAAAGAGAAATGGGGAAGGAACTCTGATTGAACCATGCTTGAAGCCCTCTCTACTGCTGAACGTTTTCTCTGTTGAGTGAAGTCTGGGGCCTCAGCCAGTAAAATGCAAGAGGCTAGGGTCTGGAATAATCTTGGAATAATCTGAAGGTTTATTTACTCATGTATCTGGTGGTTGATACTAGCCACTAACTAGGACCTCAGCTGGAGCTATTACCCAGAACACTTACACATGGCCTCTTCAAGTGACTCATTGGGCTTCCTCATAGCATGGTGGCTGAATACCAAGAGCAAACATCCCAAGCTCTATCATATTTTATGACCTATCCTCAGAAGTCACATAGCATCACTTTCAGATCCAAGATCACACAGACCCAACTCTCAGTTGGTGGAGCAGCAAACTCACAGGATCAGAAGAGCATATGGGATGGGAAATAATGTTGCAGCCATTTCGAAAACTACTACTTGCCACACATACCATGCTATATTTTGTCCTGAAGGCCTTGGACATTTTGCAATATTTCTTCCTACTTTTTCACTTGGTTAAACCATACCAAGCCACCTCTAGGACAGGTCCCTATTAATGTGCACACAGGTCCCCATACTTCTTTTATAGAATTTACTTATAATTTGCCTCTCCATCTCCTCCATCAGTCTGTAGGTTCCCTGAATACATCTATATTTGTGTCTTCATTGCTGGATCTCCAGCACATTTAGCAAAATATCTGGATGTATAATAAAGTTTTATTTTGAGGTTTGCACAGTAAACCAGCTTCCTTTAAATTGGATTCTCATTTTAGAGACAGTCCTGAACCTTCCACTTTTAATATATTTATGTCATACATTTTGAGCACTTAGCACTGACACCTCTATGCACCATCTAGACGTAAAGTTCAGGCTTTTATAAGCCAGCAAGCAAAGAACATTCTGAGCCATCTCGTGGTGGCCATGCCTAGCAGCTAACTGATCAGTATTATAAATATCACCAGGTATACACAGCTGAGCAAGTGTTAAAAGAAAAAAAAAATATGCCATTCTGATACTAGTAATAAGAAGTGAAATCTCACAGGTACTACAATAGATTCAAAGCTAGAAATCATTAAACATGATGAAAATGCCATAAAGAACAAGAACAAAATGTAAAGAACATGTACAAAATGCTGGAAATATATCATCAAAGGTAGAATCTAAAAGGCACTGTGTTACTATGGATTTTATAATCTTTTTAGCTTTCTGGGAATGAAAGTAAGTCCCACATATAAATTCTCCTGTTGAATTTTTTATTTCCTAGTAGATTTACAGACATATTGTGCACTAAAAGAGTGGACCAACTCTCTTAAACCATGTGAACCTCATAATTAGTTTACATCAACTCTGAGGTCGAGTTTAATATCACTATCCAGGCTGAGAATTGATGTTGAAGATGGCAAAGGTAGAATATGTGATCTGGGAGGAAGACTTGAAGACTTAGATGTACCTGTACCTGATATAAGCAGAGCATCATACAGGTTCAGAATTGACAAGACACCTTCCAAAATATAAGCAAGGACCGCCTGTGATTACTCTGGGAAATATTTCTCAAAGGATGGCATGGGGATGCCTACATGTGAGAGTCTCACAATTCAGACGACTGTCCCCATTCCCTTTCCTTGGTTCACATCTCTTCACATGGGTTCCAATATTTTTAACAGGCTCCCGGATGACTCAGGCATGCCCTTTTGGGACTAGCACTTTGGTAGATGCTGACATTAGAGTCATGGGCTGCTGGACCTACTCCTGTAGTCTGGAAGGGAGGCCACTTTAGCAATTCCACCATGAGAAAGACAACTTGATTAGCGCCTAGAGTTATATAAACCCATACTAACAAGAAAAAATGGCTTTGCAGCAAGAAAATAAGAGGAATTCAAGGAAAATTTTGCTATCAGCTTTAAAAAGGCTGAATTTATGGATTTTCAAGTGTCTGAAACCTCTGCATTTCTCGGCATGTTGAC
Organism: Rousettus aegyptiacus; assembly: GCF_014176215.1. Lineage (NCBI taxonomy): Eukaryota > Metazoa > Chordata > Mammalia > Chiroptera > Pteropodidae > Rousettus > Rousettus aegyptiacus. The sequence goes on along the minus strand of NW_023416306.1, from coordinate 84,895,278 downwards.
ACTGGAGTAGAGTAACTGGGTAGCTATTATTTCAATAAGATTCTGTGAAGCACTGGTCATGTAATCCAATTGAGTATAAAACTGGACTATGTGAGACAGGTGGCCAGTAGCAGAGCATTTTGTACAATTGTAATGCAGAGACTGAAGGTTTTTAGTATTTGTAAGAAAATAACTCTTCTGGCTTCTGCCTTGTGGAATAGATTGCCGACAGTGATGGAGATGGAGACAGGATATGACTGATCAACTGTGTGTGGAGCAAGCAAGACTTTGGACTTTCAACTAATCCCAGCATCGAATGTAAAAACACAGAAATCTTCAACACCGTGAATTATGGGAGTTAAATCCAATAGCTGAATTTACAAAACCTCTTATTCTAAGATGTCCTGTAAGATGGACATGAAGATGCTATAGGCAAACACGAGGAGCATCATGACCAGCGCCCAGTAGAATCAAGCAACACTGAGACTGGAGATATGTCCCTGTACTTATAGAGCTTAGTTCTTAATTTGAGTTCAGCTAAAACCATTCAAATTCTGCTGCAGTTTTTTAGCGTTTAATCTATGGCTTGTATTTATGGCCTAGGAAAAAACTGTATGAACTTCTCTCTACTTTTTTCTCCTCCTGTCCATTTTTCTAGCCTTTACTGTCCTCACATCTCTCCCCTATTTTTCATTTCTTGTGTAAATCCTCTCTCAACATCAATCATTTTTTTCATATCTGTCTTCTCTCCATTTGTCTCCCTTTAACTTTTTGTCTCATATATTTCTGTAATCCTCTTTCTATCTTTTCTGCTCCACCCTCTCGGTGCTGTCTCTCTCACACATTTCTTAGCACAAACAAACAAAAAAAGAACCCACACATTTCCTTCCCTCTCTTCTATTAATTTTTTGGTGTCTTTGTTTTGGTTCTTTGTTTCTAAGTGTCTCCTGTCACTGTCTTTGTACCTCAGTCTTCCAAGACCTCTATAATTTTTTTTTTTGTTTTAAATCTCTGTGTTGATCTCAATCTCTATGAAGTTATTCTCAGGAATACTACATGCCAAGAGAAGTGAGATATTTCAGCAAGCAACATCTAAGGCCCTATCACAAGGGAAATAGAGACACGTGTGACATACAGCTCATCTCCTACTAAACTGTGAATTCCTCAAAGCAGGGACAGTTCTTGGACCATATTAAGAACTTATATGTTTATTGAACTGGCTGCTGTTACTAGAGAGAAAGTCTTAGTAGTGGTGACATATTATTACTATAATAAAAGTAGAGTACAGCAATATAACATCTTTAAATTTGAAAAATCATTGAAAATCATAGGGTATATTTTAAAGTCACAATTTCCAATGCAAATGGCTCAATAGCAGTAGTGGAACTTTTGCCCATCTTTCATATGCATCCTTCCATGCCCACTATTCCAATATAATTGTCAAGTAAAAGAAACCAAGGCCACCTGGAGGATAGATGGCTTCTTACATTGAGAAAGGGGAAAAGAGATCAGAATGAGCACCAAATATCCTGTTGTCATCAGAAAGCAAGAATTTTACACTTAAAAAAAATGTTAGAGGCAATATCAAAATGCAAAAGGACCCACTTTAAGAGTTTCCATTGATCAAGCTGTGATAATTTGGGCACAAAATTTTATTGTTATTATGGTTACTTGAAGCAAGTTGAGGCTATGAAAGATCATTGACTCATACTTATTCTCAAAAAAGAAAAGTTAATGTAATGAGTAAAAAATATAGTTGTAATAAAAAAAATAGACAACTAATTATGGATTTGTTTCTTTTTAATAGGTTTTAACAAGTGGCCATTGTTTATATATGGATATTTTGTTTCTACCACTAAATTACTGTTTTTTTTCTAAAAAATACATAAATTTACATGCACATATTGCTGAGGAAAAATAAAGTTATATAACTGAATAAACTAATAGTGTGAAGAAAAAAAGGATCTAGCAAGAAGAGGGGGAACCAGTTTGGTTGGTACTAGGATTAACATATAATAATTTAGGTGGAAAGAAGGTCCACCACCTAATTGAGATCAGTGACCACATAAAATTACCAAATAGAAGAAAAGTTCTACAGGGTCTTTCACAAAGATGAGTTAGTCAAATGTCTCAAAGAGGAAGAATATACTACCCAAACCTAATGCCTCATCTCACAGGAAATGAAACCACTAGATGGCCCTAGTCATTGTAATAACACACCAACAAGGAATACATAATTCTTTTAAAAGGTAATAGACCAAGTCAATATATCATACCGATAGGACATAGGGCTTTGTAATTCTGGCAAAGTGAGACATTAAAAGTACTACATCATTTCCTGAAAGAAACTAAATTGTAAAAAAAATAAAACCCAAGTGAAGGTGTGACTTTAAAAATCATGTTGCAGCAATGTCAGAAGTTGATGCAGCTTGATACGAGGTCCTGCCCCTAGACCAAAAATGGATCAGCCAGTAATCCAGATCTTGCGGCCTTGGCTGGGCTGAGCACGTATACTTTTTCTTTTGGTTCTAGTAACATTACTCCACCCCTGGGAAGAAATAAAAATATATTATTGAAACCCTAGGAAGATGTTAAAATAAGTATACTAATATCCCCTAGGAAGGTATAAAACAAGCACATAAACTATCAGAGAAATGAATAAGTTCATTGTTCTGAGGCTTTAGAATACATTCAAGTATAAATATAATAATAAGCTTTGTAGTCACTGCATCGTGAAAGTTTTATGATATTGGAAGTATTCAAAACTAATCAGCCACCATAAATGCATAATTGCATTTTAAATGATCTAAGAGACTTCAATCAAATTATAGTCAGCTGAAAATTTCAAGATACTTTGTTTTTTAAATATTTATTAGGTATATGAGCATAATAATTTTAGTGTTAAACAAAATACAGGTTTTCAGTTCCTGACAAGCAAATTAAGAAACCTGGGTTGTGAGTACCTTTCTCCAAAATTATCCCAAAGGAAATTAGAGACAGTGATTGAAAACCTTTGTTCCACATGAGAATTACCCAGGGTGTTTTAAAAACTATTGATAATCGGGTGTCTTCCTCGGACCAATTGTATTTGAAACTCTAGGAGCAAAATCTGGGCACTATTATTTTTAAAATATTCCTCAGGTCCAACTAACAAGCAGCCAGGATTGAGAAACTGATAGAAGAAGAAAGAAGGCAAACTCTACGGAACAAACATAAAATCTTTAAGAAGGCAATTGTGAGCTGGTGTAGAGCTTGTGGCATTCTGGGATGGGAACATAGTGGGGCAGTAGGTACAGCCATGGAGGAAAAGTTTTGCTCTTACCTGTACTCCACAATGCTTTGGCAAGGTCTTTTCTGGCTCAATCTCTTCTGGAGAACAGAAATTAGCAAGAGAGCCTAGACACCAGGTGAGGAAATGGAAGAGTTGGGGAGATGAGGAAGATATTGGGGTAGCTTCAAGACCTTCCCAGAGTGAAAATCTGGTGAGAACATGGTATGATAACTAGCTGCCCTAAAACCTTTGCTTCCTGTTTCCCTTTCTCTCCACACCTGGGATGACAGTAGATTGCACCTAAGAAGATTATCTCCTTTTAGAGATAACCTGCTTCTTTCCAAGAATTAAGGTGGATTCTCTGAATGGAGGCAATGCCCGGTAAAGGAGCTGGGAATAAAGTTGGTCTGCAGGTTCTGTGATGTGTGGTACTCCCATTCCCAGAGACTTTCCTCAGCCTTCTCCATAAATGTCCTAAAGATCTGTATCACACAGACTGTGTTCTCTGACCAGAATGCAATTATGTTAGAAATAAATTCCAAAAGAATAATTATTGGGTGACAGTTCTCCATGGGTCTCATGTTTCTGTATGTTTTCTGAGCACAGACGTTGTCAACTTTTGTCTGGATTATCTTTTCAAGGATGTTTACATAGCAAACAGCCCTGGAAAATAAAGATAATAATCTCCCTCCTCGGCAGAAGGTAGGTTTGTTTGCTGCCCAATAAAATAAATACAATGTCTCCCTCTGGGGCAAAGATTGGGTGGGTTGGCTTACACCCCCTTATAAAAGATTGGAATTTTCTAATCTCGGGGTGCTTTAACTGCGAATCTAACCGACTGCAGGTGCTGCATCCTCCTGAACCCAAATATGCATCACTCTCATGGGATTTGGGAGGCAAAGAGAGCCAATGAAAAAAATGAAAAAATTAAGTCCTTTGTCTGTGATCCAGGAATCTCATGTCTTCTGCCAGCATTTTTGGAACTGTGACAAGTAGGGTAAAAATCTAAGATTCTTCACAGTTCTTGATAACTTTTAAAAAACCTCTAAATCTGGATATCAAATATCAAATAACTAAATAATCTTTAGATTAAAACAGAACTCATGAAGATATTATAGAAAACAGAATAAACTGAAAGCATTTTAAGCCAAAATTTAGCAAGCGCAATATTTGGAAGGAAATTTATACATTTAAATCCATTTGTCAGGAATCAAGAAAGATTGAAAACTAATGAGCTAAGTGTTTAATAAAAAAAAGAAAAAGGAAAATTAGATGAAAATTAAAGGAATCAGAACAAGAAAAACAATAATACAATATGTAATAATAATGAAGATCAGCAATATTAAAAACTGTTGTTGTTTTTTAAAAAAAAGATAAACGAGATAGTTTCTGAAAAGACTGGTCATAAAAAAAATGAGAGATTGTATAAAGAAACAAAATGCAAAATGATAAAGAAATAACTGCCACTGCATAAGAAATCATTTTTATAATAAAAGAATATTATGAACAGCTATAGTCTAAGATGTTTGAAATTACTGATGAAATAGATTTTGTTCTACAAGGTAGTATTTAAGTAACTGAACAACAGCAGAGCTTGGGCACTGGCTAATCAAGATGGATACCTCCCAATCAAAAAGGGTGCCACCAGGTTACCGCGAGGCTGTGTCCCACGTGAATGACAGCTCTGTATTTACTTGTGAATGTATTTATATTAATTAGTAAAATATGCCTCTTTTTATATAGTCACATTCAGTTATAGAAATGCAATGTTAAAACATATCATGGAATCATATATACCCTCCTGCCTTAAACAATGAAAAAACTGAATGGAATATGTGGAGAAACAGTAAAGATATTAGATACTAAGAAAATCGGGACTGTGATTCCAGGAAAACGGGAAATAAATGAGATGAGTCCTAAGGTCACTGTGGCTTTCTGCCTAGAGGTACATTACCAAACAGCAGAGCGGGGAAGGAGACAGGAGACAGTGGGAGTCTGCAGGTGCTGGAGGTTGTGGGGTAGAACTCCAGAGACGCGAAAACTACATAGAAAAACAGCTCAGTCTTTGGTTAATAGTGAAATATGTAATACTAAGACATGAATGAAACCCTTTTATATACATGTATAAAAAAACTCTAATATTATTTGAAGGTAAACTGTGGTAATTAAAGTTGTTTACAATATACTCTAAAACAACTAAGTATGAAACAAAGTGTTATAACTCATAAGTTCCAAAGGAGAAAGAAATGGATTCATAAAGATATTCAATTAATCCAAGAGAAGTCTATAAAGTAGGAAAAAGGTCACAAATAACATATAGGGCAAAGAAATTAAACAGGAAGGTAGAAGCATGTAACTAATATATAAGGTATAAATGGTATAAAAACTAAATTAAAAAGCAAAGATTGCCAGATTGGATAATAAAGCAATACCTAACTATATGCTGCCTATAAGCAACCCACTTTAGATATAAAGACACAATAGATTCAAAGTAAAATAATGGAAAAGATATATCTAGATAATCCTGATAAAAATAAAACCGGATTGGCTATACTAATATCAGACAAAGTAGATTTCAGAGCAAATAATCTTAGCAGGGATAAAGAGGATCATTTCATAATAATAAAAGGGTCCTACCATCAAAGAATACAACAGTTCTCAATGTTTTTGCACCAAATAACAGAGAATCAAAATTCATCAAGTAAAACAAACAAACAAATAAATAAAATACCTATAGATCTTGAAAGGAGAAATTGACAAATTTACAATTACAGTCAGAGATTCTAATATCCTCTATTAATAATTAATAAAATAAGTAGAAAATATGTGAGGACATAGAAAATTTAAAAATCATAATAAACACTATAATCCAAACTATTTGTAATAAATAAACCAAATATATAAACCATTTATATAATTATATAGAGAGACGTGCCACCAAACAACAGCATAATATTCTTTTTTTTTTTTAATTAAAAAAAAATTTTTTATGGCGACACTATAGTCCTATGTTCTACCAGCTGAGCTAGTGAAGGGCATAAACATTGTTTTCATGTGCACAGGGAATATCTACTAAGACAACATTGTTGAGTGTAAAAAAGCCTTGAAAAATTAAAACCAACTAATTCAAAATATGTTCTCTGACTATAATGGAATTAAATTAGAAAATAGTAAGAAAAAGATACATGGGAAAATTTCCAAATATTGGAAACTAACATACTTCTAAATAACCTATGGAGCAAAAAAGCCAGAGTGAAATTAGAGAGACCTGACAAAATGGGGTAGATGATAGAGGCTTTGTTCATCCCTCTTGTGACCACATCAAAGTTGAGAAGGAAACACGGAGTTGCCTGGGGTCTAGATGAACAAAAGCCCTACAACTAGGGAGAGAAATAAGAAATCACCCTGCAACAGTAGAAGGTAGGAGGAGGTGAAGACACCGGCAGGTCCTGAGGGACTGAATGGGACAGAGGCTGTGGCAGCAGCACCTGCAGACGCTTCTCTTAAAGGAGCTGCGTTGAGAGCGGACTTTCACAGTGATGGACCTGCTCACTCTGAGCACTAGAAAAGAGTCGAATGCTGAGGGGGCACCAGGGACTTACAGGGGAACACTGAGGTATCTGATCCAGGCTGGAGGCGAGGCTTTCTCCTGGGCAGAAATGCTGATGGTATCCATTATTCCTCTGTTGAGACCTCCCCACTCCCATTGTGCGGACACAGCAAGCACTGCCATAGCGGGGACATCATCAAATGCGATAGCAGAGGTCCCTCTGCCCAGAGGATTCCCTGAAACTCCACCTCCCCAACTCGTGGCCCACCAAAGCTACATTCAGGTGTGTCCTCAGCAAGTCCTGTGCCACTGGCTGAGCAACTCCAAGACCCACACTAGCGGCAGCTGGCTTCAGTTTCTGGTATGGCCTCTTGAAGCAACTATAAGCACAGAACCTGTGGATTGCTTGCTGAATCTTAACAGGTGGTCCTGGAGGGGCACAGCCTGGGGCTAACTTGGCCTGCAGCTGAACCCCTCTCAGGACTGCACCTCTGGACACCTACTGCACAAAGCCATGCTAATAAGACCGAGGGACTTAGGAGCTTTGTTTAGTACATAGAAACAGGTACAGAAAGGCAGTAAAAGTGGGAAGACAAAGATGCAGAATCCATATGAAGGAAGAGAACAAAGATCCAGGAAAAATGGAGTCAACCAATCTAACAGATGTAAAGTTCCAAACACTGGTTATAAGGGTGCTCAACGAACTTAGGGAAAGTGTGGATAAACTCAGTGAAATTTTTAACAAAAAGAAAAAATATATAAAAATGGAAATGGAAATTATAAAAGTGAACCAGTCAGAAATGAAGAATACATCATCTGAGATAAAGAGTATATTAGATGGAATCAACAGAGTGGATGATGAAGAGGAACCAACCACAAATATAGAGGATGGCGAAGTCAAGGACACCCAATCAGAATGTCAAAAAGAAAGGAAGCCAAGAGTATGATAATAATTTAAGGAACCTATGGGACAAAATTAAATGTAACAATATCTGTGTCATGGGGGTACCTGAAGGAGAAGAGGGAGAACAAGAAGTTGAAAACCTGTCGGAAGAAATAATGATGGAAAAATTCCCTAATCTAGTGAAGGAAATAGACATACAACCCCAGAAAGTTCAGAGAGTCTCAAAAAAGATGAACCCAAAGACCAAGACACATCTTAATTAAAATGCCAAAAGTTAAATACAAAGAGAGAATTTTAAAAGCAGCAAAAGAAAAGAAGTTAATTACCTAAAAGGGAGCTTCCATAAGACTGGCAGTCGATTTCTCAAAAGAAACTATGCAGAACAGAAGGGCCTGGCACAAAATACTCAAAATGATGAAGACACCAAATCTACCAAGAATACTTTATCCAACAAAGCTATCATTTAGAGCTGGACTGAGAAAGAGCTTACCAGACAAAAATAAGCTAAATGATTTCATCAACACAGAGCTGGCTTTACAGGAAATATTGGAGGGACTTCATTAAGAAGAAAAAACATGTATCAAAACATGACTGAAGAATAGTAATAACTATATATCGATCAACAAGTATCTCAAGTGGAAAAGAATTAAGTGTTCCAACCAAAAGATAGAATGGCTGAATGGATAAGAAAACAAGACCCCTACATATTCTGCACACAAAAAAACTCATTTCTAATTAAAAGACACACAAAGACTAAAAGGAAGGGGCTGGAAAAAGATATCGTCTTGATGGACCTAGAGGGTATTGCACTGAATGAAGTAAGTGAGATAAAGACAAATACCACATAACTTTATGTACATGTTAAATCTAAAGAACAAAATGAACAACAAAAACAGAAACAAACTCATAGACGCAGAGAATATTTTGAGGGCTACTAGATGGGAGGAGGTTGGGAGGGGAACTGTGAAAAAGGGCAAAAGGATTAAGAAGTACAAATGGATCGGTACTAAATAGTCATGGAGATATAAAGTGTAACATAAGGAAAATAGTCAATAATGGTGTAATAAATATGTAAGGGGGAAGAAGGATACTAGATTAGTGGGGTGACCATTTTGTGAGTTATATTGATCTCTAATCACTATGCTGTATAACTGAAACTAATATATTATTGTATTCCAACTATAATTGGAAATAACTCATTAAATTGTATAATGTAAGTATGAGCAACTAATTGCCTATTATATTTCAATAAATATATTTAAAAAGTGAAATTAGAAAATATTTTGAACTAAATGACAGTGAAAACACAACATACCAAATAGTGTAGAACACTAGTAAAGTAGCGTTTAGAGAGAATTTGTTAGAAGTGCCTCGATTAATAACCTGAATTTCCATCTTAAAAAAGTAGAAAAAGTAGAGCAAATTAAACCTCAAAATCAAAGGGAAAATCAGTGAAACTAAACACTTATTATTTTAGAAATCGATAAAATTAATGAATCTCTATTCAGGTTGATTAAGACAAAAAGAGAGAGACACAATTTACCAATACCAGCAAAAAATAAAGTGATGTAATTACAGTTACAACAGACATTAAAAGAATAATAAGAGAATATTATGAACAATTCTATACACATTCAGCAACTTAAATGATATAGATCAATTCCTTCAAAAACAATGAATACTCATTCAAGAAGAAACAGATAACCCCTATGCACCTGTTACCAATAACGAAACTGAATTTTCACTTATAGTCCTCAGCACAGAGAAAAACTCCAGGTTCAAATGGTATCACTAGTGACTTCTATCAAAAATTTAAGAAAGAAAAGTAATTTCAAATAAACTCTTTCAGAAAATTGAAGAGAGAAAATACTTCCCAAATCATTCTTTGAGCTACATTACACTGATACCAAAACCAGACAAAGTCATTTTTTTTTTGTTAAGTTTATTGGGGTAACGTTGGTTAATACAATTATATAATTTTCAGGTGTACATTATAATTTGACATCTGCATATTCTATTGTGTGATTGCCACCAAAGTCCAGTTTTCTTCAGCAACCATATAATTGATCCCCTTTATCTACTTTGCCCTTCCCCAACCCCCCTATATTTGACCCCTTTTACCCTCTTTATCTCTTCCTTTCTCCCTCACTCACTACCTTCTGGTAACCACTAATCCATTGTCCATGTCTCTGAGTCTCTGTTCTGTTCATTTGTTGCTTTTAGGTTTATATCCCACCTATAAGTGATATCGTGTGGTTTTCAGCTTTTTCTGTCTGGCTTATTTCGCTTAGCATGATTATCTCAAGTTCCATCCATGTTGTTGCAAATGGCAGTATTCCATCTCTTCTTATGGCTGAGTAATATTCCATCATATACACATACCACAGCTTCTTTAGCCAATCATCTATCATAGGACACTTTGGTTGCTTCCATGTCCTGGCCACTGTGAATAGTGCTGCTATGAACATCAGTGTGGAAATATCTTTTCAGATATGGGTTTTCAAGCCTTTGCTGGATCATATGGTAAATCAATTCTTAGTGTTTTGAAGAACCTCCATACTGTTTTCCATAGTGGCTGTACCGATTTGCAGTCCCACCAGCAGTGTACGAGGGTTCCTTTTTCTCTGCATCCTCTCCAACATTTGTTATTACTTGTCCTATTGATTATAGCTAATCTAACAGGTGTGAGATGGTCATTCATCATAGTGCTTTTTTTTTTAGGCGAGGCAACTCTTTGTTGCAAGGACTTTGTCAGCTTACAATCCTTTATTTTCTTTTATTTTATGCCTACTGCACCTGGTCTTCCTAAGTGGTCTCTCATCCAAGTACTAACCAGGCCCAACCGTGCTTAGCTTCTAAGATCAGATGGGATAGGACTTGTTCAAGGTAGCATGACCATAGACTCATTGTATTTTTAATTTGCATTTTCCTAGTAGCTAGTGATGTTGAGCATCTTTTCATATATTTATTGGCCATTTCTATATCCTCTAGGGAGTAGTGCCTGTTCAGGTGCTCTGCCTGTTTTTTGACTGGATCATTTGTTTTTTTGTTGTTATTATTGAGTTGTATGAGTTCCTTGTATATTTTGGATATTAGGCCCTTATCGGAGGCATTGCTTGCAAATATATTTTCCCATTCGGATGGTTGTCTCTTTACCTTGTTGACGGTTTCTTTTGCTGAGCAGAAAGTTTTAGTTTGATGTAGTCCCATTCATTTACTTTTGCTTTTACTTCCTTTGCTTTCGAGGTCAAATTCATAAAATCCCCTTTAAGTCCAAGGTCCTTAAGTTTAGTTCTGTTTTTTTTTTTCTATGCACTTTATTGTTTCAGGTCTTATATTCAAGTCCTTAATCCATTTTGAGATAATTTTGGTGTGTAGTGATAGACAGCAGTCTAGTTTCATTCTTTTGCAGGTGCCCTTCCAATTTTCCCAGCACCATTTATTGAAGAGGCTGTCCTTTCTCCACAGTATGTTTTTGGCTTTTTTGTTGAACATTATTTGCCCACATAAATATGGGTTTACTTCTGGACTCTCAATTCTGTTCCACTGGTCCATGTGTCTGTTTTGCTGCCAATACCACGCCGTTTTAGTTAGTGTCGCTTTGTAGTATAATTTGAAGTCGGGCAGAGTGATGCCTCCAGCCTCATTCTTTTTTCTCAGGGTGGTTTTGGCAGTTCGGGGTCTACTGATTTTTTTGTTCTATTTCTTTAAAAAATGCCAATGAGATTTTGATGGGGTTTGCATTAAATCTGTATGATGCTTTAGGTAATATGGTATTTCTGTGATGTCAGTCGTAATTGCCCCTCTTTCATCCTTGATTTTGTTTATTTGTGTCCTTTCTCTTTTTTCTTGAGTGAGTCTAACCAGGGGTTTGTCAATTTGATTAACCTTCTCAAAGAACCAGCTCTTTGTTGTATTTATTTTTTCTATTTATTTATTTATTTTTGTTTTCAATTTCATTTATTTCTGCTCTAATTTTGACGATTTCTTTCCTTCTGCTGACTTGAGGCTTCATTTGTTCTTCCTTATCTAGATTTTTAAGATGAAGCATTCGGTTATTTGGGCTTGTTCTTGTTTTTGGATATAGGCCTGTAATGATATGAACTTTCCTCTTATGACTGCTTTTGCCATGTCCCAAAAGTTTTGAGATGTTGCACTATCATTATCATTCTTTTCATTGTATCTCTCCATCTTTCTTTTTATTTATTCCCTGACCAAGTTATTCTTCAGTAGCATGTTATCTAATCTCCATGTTTTTGTAGTTCTTCCTGATTTCTTTTTGAAGTTGATCTCTAGTTTCAAAGCATTATGATCAGGGTTGGTATGATTTCAACCCTCTTATATTTGTTGAGGCTATCTCTGTGTCCCAGTATGTGATTGATTCTTGGAAATGTTCCATGTGCACTAGAGAAGAATGTATAAGCAGCCGTTTGGGGACGAAAGGATCTGTATATGTCAATTATGTCCAGTTGGTTTCGTGTGTCATTTCAGGATGTTATTTCCTTATTGATTTTCTGTTTGAATTATATATCCATATCCGACAGTGGAGTATTTAAGTCCCCTACTGTGATAGTGTTTTGGTCTATTTCTCTCTTTAGTTCTGTTAGGAATTGCTGTACATACCTCGGGGCTTCTTGATTGGGAGCATAGATATTAATAAGTGTTATGTCTTCTTGGTGCACGATTCCCTTTATCATTATGAAGTATTCCTCAGGATCTTTCTTTACCTTTTTTATTTTGAAGTCTATTTCATCCAATATTAGTACTGCTACTCCCACTTTTCTCTGAATGCCATTTGCTTGAAATATCATTTTTCACCCTTTCACTTTGAGTCTCCATTTGTCTTTGGAGCTGAGATGTGTCTCCCGAGGCAGCATGGGTTGGGTTCTGTTTTTTGATCCATTCTGCAACTCTGTGTCTTTTTATTGGTGAGTTCAGTTAATTTACATTTAGGGTGATTATTGAAATATGAGATATTCTGATAGCCATTTATCTTTTGCTTTCTGGTAGCTTGGTGTTTCCATTACTTCCTTGTCCTTGTGTTTCTGTTGTCTTTATTTTGATTGGCTTTTGTGAGTTTTGCCTCTGGTTCTTATTTTATGTTATATACTTCAGTTCTGAATATTCTGTTACATATTACAAATATGTAAAGGAAAGTTATATATATAATATATATTATATATAATATAATAGTTATATATGTAATATATATATTATACACATAATATATATATTATATATATATTCGTCCATTTTCTTCTGTGCATGCTTTATCTCCATTTCCCTTTGCGAATTTGGATCTTTGAAGCTTCTCCTTTTCAGTCATTTTTATCTCAATTTGTCCCTATGTAAGCTGAACGTTCACTACTATCTTGCTACAGCAATTCTCTTCTTATTATTTAAGCTTCTAATGCCCTGTTCTTAGTAAGGGTTGCTCTCCTCTGCTTTTATTTTCCCAATAGTCACTTTACTCCTAATTATGATGTATTTTTTTGTTTAGTTTTGTTATTTTGTTTTAGGTGAGCTGACCCCTTTCAGTATTTCCTGTAGTGCAGGCCTCATAGTGGAGAATTCTCTCAATTTTCATACATCTGGAAAGGTCTTAATTTCTCCTTCATATCTAAAGGAGAGCTTAGTTGGATACATTATGCGAGGCTGGTGGTTCTTTTCACTTAACCGTTTAAATATTTGATTCCATTCCTTTCGGCTGAGAAGTCCAAGGATAATATAACGGGTTTTCCATTATATGTTGCCATCTCCTTTTCTCTGAGTGCCCTGAGAATTCTGTTTTTGTTGTTGATTTTTGATAACTTTAATACAATGTGTCTTTGTGAAGGTCTTTTTTGGGTTGAGATAATTGGGTGTTCTGTTGACTTCTTGAATTCCGAGCTCCAGCTCATTCCTTAGATTTGTGAAATTCTCATCCACTGTTTGTCTGAAAATGCTTTCTAGTCCCTGCTCCTTTTCCTTGCCTACGATAATGCCCATTATTCTTATGTTTCCTCTTGTTATAGTATCAGCTAGTCTTATATTTCTCTTTCATTATTTTTCATTCTTCGTTTTGATTTATTTCTTCTTCTCTCGTCTTTCTTCTGATTTATTTCTAGATTTCTGTCTTCAATATCACTGATCCTTTTCTCCATTTAGTCTGCTTTATTTCCCACACTTGCTATTTCAGTTTTCAACTCTTGCAGTGTGTTCTTCATCTCCATAAGTTCTATTTAATTCCTTTCAAGGGTTTCAATCTTTTTGCTCTGCTCATCTAGTTATTTTTTCAATTCTTGAAATTGTTGATTTGAGTTATTTTGGATCTCATTGAGTTTTTTCAGAAGTGCCATTCTGAATTCTCTGTCATTTAAGTTGCATATTTCTGTGTCTGTAAGGTTATTTTCTGGAGATTTTTCTCTTTCTTTCTGAGATGCCTTATCACCTTGGTTGTTCATGGTGTTTAATGGACTACTTCTGCACCTGGGCATTAATGGAAGTGTATTCTGTTGTTTTTCCAGAATGAAGATTTATTATACAAAGTTCTCTCCTTAGCCTGCTGCAGAGAAGGTGCTTTTCTTTTGGTTTCCAGTAGGTGGCGTCTAAGCCTCTTGGATCCCTGCTTTACATAAAGCTAAAATGTCTTTTTTATTTTCTTGTAGATATTTAATCACAACTTGCTACTCTCAGTTTCAGTCCCTGTCAATGTTAGCAACAGTTTGGTTGCATTTGCTCAGTTTCCCCTGGTACTCCCTAGTGTTCGGTCTCAGTCTCGTAGGGTATGGGGGGAGAGGCCCTCTGGGTTGGGGTTTGGGGGCTGCAGCTCAGCCTCAGCTTTGGAGCCAGGGCTGGTAAATATCAACTGTTGTTTCATTGCTGTCCTGTCTTGCTTCTCTGCTTTCTGCCCTGATGAGTAGGCCCTGGTGCCAGCTGCTGGAAGTTCCAGCACTTCCAGGCAGGCTGATCAGGGCAGTTGCCACACCTTCACCCCTCCCCCTCCTCCTGCGGGGAGCTTGGGCAGCTGCGAGAGGCAGCTGCTTAATTTCTCCGATCCCACCACCCGACACCTAGGGTTTTGTCCTGTGGTAGCTCTTATGTGCAGATCCCATGCTCAGATGTGCTGGTGTGTAGCTTGGGTGTTTTTTGTTGAGCTGTAGATGTTCAGCTTATTGTTATTTCAGGGGGAGAGATCTGAGGACGTCTCTTACTCCACCATGTTTCCTCGTCATCCCAAAGACATTTTTAAGAAAGAAAATTACAACCTAAAATCCCCCATGAGCATAGATATAAAAAACTTTTTACTATCTTGGTAAATTAATCCAAAAATATATAAAAATATAATATGTCATGGCCGAGAGGATTTCATCTCAGGAATGTAAGTTTAACATTTGAAAAATTAATCATATTAAGGACTAGAAGGGAAAAACCAGATGGTTATCTGAGTAGTTGCAGAAAAATACTTGGTGCCATTATTCACGGCCTCCCCTGTGGCCCACACACAGGGGCAGGGGGACACCAGGGGAGAAAATCTGCAACAGTCCTGGGAGTGACAAGGAGTCATATCACTCTCTACACACTTCAGAGTACTCCTGGGTTCTCGCCTCTGGGCTGGCTTCAGGGTGTGGGCAGAGAGAGCTTCTCTTTGCCTGGTGGTCAGCAGTTCTCAGACCCTCTCTGTGTGATAGTCTCACCTACTGCCTGATCCAAAGTTTTAGTTTCCATTTTAGGCTACTGGTTTCATTACCTGACCTAAGACGACAATAGGACTTTAGGGTTACCTGTGGCCAGGTGCTTCAGCCAACCCTCTCTCCCCCAGTCACTGGGACTGACACCCATCACCACCACCACCACTGAAATACTGCTCCCACCCTATTCTCTTGATGATGGTTAAGTGGTCATTTTAGGGCTTTGCTATGGTGGATGAATAGTGTTTCCCATTACCCTTCATCATCCTAGATGGCTCACAAAAGTGGGTTTATATTTTATTTTCTAGGTAGTTTATCTAGGGCCAATAGCTTCTTGCTTTTGCTCTCAAATCGCCCATAATTTCACCCCATAATAATCTCCATAATTTACTATTTCCACAGCACTCTCTAACTCCGGTTTTCATTAGCAGTTTCTTCACTGAGGAGAGGGAGCCTGGTGCCAAGACGGTGGGGAGAGCACTGTTGTTTTACCTTATAAATTTTGGAAGCGCTACTTGCCTTTTAAAACTGTAGACATGAAATTTTTATGTCAAACAAAGTTGAAAAAAAGAGAGCGAGAGACACTGAGCTCGCCGCGGCTCCCCATCCTGGGCCCAGTGCGGGCATCACTCACCACCCACTCACCACCGCGGCGCTCTTTCAACTGACTCTGGCCTCCCACCCTTTCTCAGCGCAGTGCTCCAGGCAGACTCTGCCCATCCGATTTGACATAAAACCAGTTTTCCATTCCTGATCTTATTCGTTGTCTCTGTAAACAGGCTTTGATTTGGATTTTCTAGCTATGAACTTTGTGCCTTTTCCAGAATGATTCCAAGCTTCGCCCCAGGCATCTTAAATCGCAGCCTAAGGTGTATACTGCTCCTAAACCAAGCCACCGGCTACCATGGCCTGTACTCAGTCCATGCTGGGGGCGGGTCGGACCGCTGCAGTGCGCAGGAGCAGATTCATTTAAAGAGGTACAAACAGCCAGAACCCCATAGAGAAACCCACTTTCAGAACAGTGGGTGCCACTGTCTGAACACATTATCGCCTCGGCAGTTCTTAGTCCGACCGTCTGAGTCATGTTCGAGGATGGGTACTGACCTCTGACCTTTTAAAGCTGCTCTTTAAGAGGAGAAGCGACTTTCTACAGCCATTTCTACTGTGGTTGCTTTACACCAGGTTGTGAGATCCTGTATTATATCCGGTGGAGGGTGTGGCACAGAAAAGCCAGGGCAGTGAAAGCTGTTTCTCTATGCACCCTCCCCTCAGGAAGAGCACTACCTTTTTTTATTTTTTTAAAACTTCCCCTTGCAAATCTTCAGTCTCAGGAAGCGGGGCAATCAATCATGTTGTCAACACAAATAGGCCTCATAAAATTCAAAGTTAAAGTTACCTCTGACAGTTTCCTTGCCCGCAAAACAAGGGGGTTAGACCAGATAATCTCCAAAGGTCTTTCCAACTCTCAGGTCTAGTGACTTTATAACTTCAGTCAACAATATAAAACAAGAGTGGGAAGCAAAAGACTTCCTTTACGACTTAGCACAGGTTCTGGAAAAAAAGCATTGAATTGAAAGGTAAGAAGCCAAAATGCATTCTGAAATGGAGTAGACTAACGAGAACGTGCCTATAAAATGTATCACCACCCGTGCGCCATCCAATTGGCTCTGGATAATTTCCAGACAGTAGGATCTGACTGATAAGTATCTCTCTTCATTAATGTAACTAGTTTCTTGTATTTGCCAAGGGCTGGAAGAAGATTGAGCCAAGAGCTGGAGGCAGGAAGTTCCCCACTCCTACCCTACACATCCAGGCTCTGATATTTTAGTTTCTACTACATTTCAAGGCAAGTAACTTTAAGTTTGCTTCTCTGTCCTCTGTCACTGTCAAATACCACACCTCCCTGGGAACAGGGGGATGCATTTACCTTCACCAAACCTGCTAAAACCCTCTAGAACACATTTTAGCAAGAATTGCATTTCGGATGGTGGAGGTTCAGAATGCAGCCTACAGAAGAGTTGCTTGTTCCTGGAGTGCAAACATTCCCCAAATCATGGAGAGAGCGGCGGCAGTAAAAATTCAAATAGAAAAGTCATAGGCAAGAAAAATTAACTTACTGTTGGCAGGACCATTGCTTTAGGAGTCAATGACACTCAGATGGGAACGGAAGCCTCCGGGATGGGTGAGGTGGCTCAGGTAGAACAAGTGTGAGCAGGGAGAAGAGGAGAGGACTCAGGATAGAAGGCCGGTGGGGTGTGTGCCATCTTGGTTCTGTTCCTAAGAAGTGTGTTTTTCCAGTGTCTTTATGCTCTCACATGCTTCACTTGGGTTGGTGGAGTGTTGCATGTCTTCATAGTTATTGAGTCATTCATTTTTTCACTACCTTATTTGCTCATTCATTCAAAGAGCATTTACTCAACAAGTACCATGTGCCAAATATTGTCTGAGATACTAGTTCATGAGGATGACTAGGACACAGTCCCTGCTCACCAGGGCTCACAGCCTAGGTTGGGGAGGCAGACAAGTAAACAGGCAGATGCCACTCAGCATGGTCCATGCAATGGTGAGGTGGGCAGACGATGTGGTAGGAACATACTAGAGGGGAAGGTAAGCCACCTGGGGAGGGCTTTTCAAAGGAGGGCTTGCCTTAAGGATCCTGAAGGATGTGGTTTTATTTGAGGGGTGATGTAGGGGTGGGGAAAGAGGCTCAGGGGCTGCTTTCACAATGACTCAGAGACAAGGAAGAGCATGTGGAGCTTGGAGGTATACATGTAGTTCTGGGTGCTTGGCTGATGAGCTGGCATGCTCTTCATGGTAGACTGGGCTCTCGTCTTCACTCAAGTGTCTACTGGGCAGCTCCTGCAAAGAAATTGGCTTATTTGGGCCGAACACATGAAATGATTTCATTTGATTTGTTTTCAACTCTATGTGGTTGGGTTCCATGAAATGTTCCCTCTTCAGAAGGAAACTGTGGATATTTGAACCTAGAGAGTAACCTGAAGAAATTGTGTAATAGTGGACAAGGAGGTTAGCTCATGAAGGGACTGAAGGAGAGACCCTCAGGAGAATCCCGCAGCTGTCAGAGCCATTTGGAATGGCACAAACACGTCAGAGGAGGGGAGCAGTGTCAACTGAGCACCTGCTCTGTATCAGGCGCAGGGAGAAATGCCATAGACAGGTTACCTCATCTCCTCCTCACAACAACCTGATGGATATGAATGTTATTTCACCCACCTCCCAAATGAGGAAGTAGACCCTCGGAGTTTGTCAAAGCCACTTTCCCGGCATTACTTTGAGAGGTTTGTCGTGGTTTTCCCAACTTGAGACTGAGTTAAGTCATCAAAAGGAAGATCTGTGTTGGAGGAGGAAACAGTGCAGTTGAGTTTTGGTAAATGTGAGCAGCTCAGGAGAGCTTGGATAAGCTGGAAGATGTGACAAGTAGTGGTGTCCATATTTAGAGAAGGGAGGTCAGGAGTTATTGTGGATTTTAGCACATAGCTTCACTCATTCATTCATTCTATTTATTCAGTTAAAGATTCCGCTAGTTGTGCAGCAACAAAAGCAAACGGAAAAGAAACAGAGATCTATGCTCTCATGGATCTTACATTCTAGTGGGGAAGTAGGTTATAAAGAAGATAAATGAGTTTACACTATAGTAGGAGAGTGGTGATAAGCATTAAGGAGAGAAATAAAGGCAGGAAAGGAATAGCAAAATGTTAGATGGTTGCAGTTTTAGATGGAGTGACCAAGGAAGTGCCATCGAAGAAACCGAAGGAGTGAACTGTGAAGATATCGGTGGAAAAGCATTCTGGTAGAGGAAGTAGCACACGCAAGGGCCCAGAGACGAACGCTCACCTGGCGAGTGTGAGGACCAGCACAGAGCCCACGTGGCTGGAGCAGGATGCCTACAGGGCTAACTAGGAAAAGATTAAAAGACAAGAAAAGGGAAATGGAAAAGGAAAAGGAAAGGAAAGGAAAAGAAAGAAAATAAAATTAAAAAGGAGAGGAAAGGAAAGGCAAAGCAAAGCCCTTTTAGGAGGAGTAGACCACGTGAGACCTTGAAGGCCATCGTAAGGACTTCAGTTTCCCTTGAAGTAGGATCAGAAGTCTTAGGAAGGCTTTGAGCAGAGAGTGACATCATCTAATTTTCATTTTCATGACATCCATTGGATTCCTGTATTGAAAGTCCATGATCTGAAGGGAGCAAGGGCAAAGCAGAAAGACAAGTCGTGAGGGCAGTGCAATAACTCAGGCGAGATCTGATGGTGCTTTGGATGGGGTTGGGGGAGGAGTGGGAGGAGCAGTGGAGGTGGTGCGAAGGGATCAGACCTCAGTACATTTGGAAAGCTGAGCCAGCAGGATTTGCTGGCAGATTGGGTGTGGAGTGTGAGAGAGAGAAGTCAAGGGTGACTCCAAGGTTTTGGCCTGGGGAATAGGAAGTACCTTTAATGGAGGAGTTAATGAAGAGTTGGGTAGGTTTGGGGAGGAAAATCAGGACCTCACTTTTGACCTGGTTAGCTTGAGGCAGAGCTATGGAGGAAGATGAAGACAGAATAGCTCCACAGAGGCAGAGAACAGAAGGAACATGTCAAATACCACAGAAAGGTAGGGGAAGATGAGCATGGAGAGGTCATTGGATTTAGCAAACAAAATGGTTCTGCGATCAAAGAAGAGGCACATGGTGTGCTTTGTGGATTTTCACCCAGTCCCATACTTAATTATATATGGGGTTCTTTGGGCCACTTTCTTTTCTCTATTCTCCTTCCCAGGTCTTTTCAGACCAGTGTTGGCCTGTGCCTATCCACTCCGCCAATACTGGCTTCAAAGCCTGTTTAATTTAATGGTCATTCCAGGGATCTCTTGGAAACCAGTGGAAGGGTGCCCTGTCCCCTGTATGGTATTTTTATGTTGATTTTTTTATGGGACATTTACTTTACTTGCTAAAAATACCCCACGCCTTTCTGGAGTAGGGGAGGGGGAAGTGGAATGGAAAATTTATTTCAGCATCTCACTTACAAATCTGCTCAGTGGACTGGAGTCTTTACCAGTGGAAAGCCAGTGTGGGTTTGAGCACTGGCTTTCCATGCCCATTTTTGAATGTCCTCACTCACACGTTCGTTTCAGCTCAGGCCCTTCCTGTTTTAATGAAAGGAAAGCAGTGCGGTCCCACCCACTCATCTTAGAAACTCCCTCCGGATGGCCTGGCAAGTTTCCATTCCAGTAGGTGGCACGAAACTGAGTTCATGGAGCATAGAAAGTTAGAACATCTGTTTCTATGGGTCTACATGATGTCATTTGTCCTGAAACACCCCAGCCCTCCCTACCCCTTCCGCGCCTCCCCGCTCCCCGACACACACATACATACAGCCCAGATCCTAAATTTAGAGGGAGGCAAAAAACCAGAAGGGGAATTCCTACCGAGGTAATGTTCCAGATGGGGTGGGGCACCCACCTCTGGCTTCTGTGAAAGCACTGACTGAAGTAGTCAGGCTCCAGAGGATTAATCTCCCCTCGCGGGTTTCCTAACTCTGTCCTTCAAAAAAAGAAAAGAAAAATAAACTAGGTAAAGTCATTACTGTGTGCAATAGGGCTGGAAATGAAGGGTTCGTGTGTCTTTGCATAGATTCAAGGTCGACTTCAGGGTGGTTGAGTTCATATATCACAGGATATTTGAGAAACTGTCTAAAGAGAATTTCACTGCGACCTAGCCTGAGCCTGGGTAACAACATACTTCAGAAAGACAAAAAGAAGTAAATAATGTCCCAACTATAAAAGGTGGGGGTAGAGACTGGGGCATGGAGAAGGGAGGAAGCCGTGTGAAGGCACCTTTCTATGGCTCAGAAGGAAGGGCTCCTCTCTGAGCTTCACTGTCCTGCTGCCTCTAGGAGAGTCCCCTGAGACAGTTCTCTAAGGTCAGGGGTGTGACCCCTCCAGGTCTGGGAACCAGTACTTGGGAACTCCATGCTGATCAGTTTTTGTTTGGGGAAGGCTGAGAGAGAGAGATTGTGAACAATATTTAGCAGTCCAGGTCAGGCGGGCTGCTTTAAAGCCTGATTCGGTGAGGAGTCACAGTGCGTGGAGGTGGTGGAAGGCAGGGCGGAGGGGAGGAGCATGGCCTATGCTCTGTTTTGCCACCTTAGAGCACTAGAATCCTGATGGCAGCAGCATATGGCGTCCTCCCCGTAGAAAGATATGTCCAACCCGCATCAGTGTCTGGAGGAGTGCTTTATCTTAGGACCACAAAGGGTTTTTTGGATAATACTTGAACCTAGACCTTTGAATGAGAAATTTATGCTGTTACTATATGGATAACATAAGTTTAACTATATACATCTGTGCAGGAGTCAACATAATAGGTCTGATGCTGTCCTCCTTAGAAAGGGCTGCTTGGTCGGCACTTGGCTGGTATGTGGGAACTTGGCTAGCAAACTGTTCCCTGCACTGATACAAAACTTTCCCATAACGATAAGGGTAGCTCACTGTGCCTATACTGTTGGTACAATGTGATTGATGCTGAACACCTGGTTTTCTCCTGGGAGTTTGGGATTTTGCTACAATAGGATGCCAGTATGACCGCTCCCAATAAAAACCTTAGACACTGAGTTTCTAATTACTTCCCTGATAGATAGCACTTCACATGTGCTATTGTTACAGCTTGTTACTGGAGGAATTAAGCTTGTCCTGTGTGACTCCACCAGGAGAGGACTCTTGGAAACTTACACCTGGTTTCCTTCAGACTTCTTCCGCATGCCTTTCTCTTTGTTGATTTTGCTCCGTATCCTTTTGCTGTAATAAATCATAGCCATGAGCGCAACCAGGTACTACGTCCTGTGACTCCTTCTAACAAATCACTGAACCTGGAGGTGGTCTTGGAGACCCCTGACACAACATGGCATTGCGGGGTAGGGTTCTAAAGGTAATCACCAGCAACCTCTGCACAAAAGAAGCTGAAAGTTTCTTTAATCGAGTAGGGTTAAAGGACGGTGTTGATTCCAGTCCATATCATTCTGTTGACCCTCTTCTGGGTGACTCCTACCGTTCTTTCCCATGCCCCATCTCACAGAGTAATTGCTTCCCGTACCAGGATCACCCCACTGTGTGCATGCCATTCTGTCTCCACTTACCTATAAAGGAGCAGAGGCAGATCAGAGACTAGGAAAGAGTGTTTAGATCTACCAATAGTTGATGCTGGGAACTCCTTAGGCATTCACAGTTCTCCACTAAGCCAGCAGGAGGGTGACTGTGATGAGCTGTCTCCAAATATAGCTCAGGACAGACTCCTTCAGTGGGGTGGAGATGGGGTCTTCCCCAGTGGGGCTTTCGTGACTGAGGTTTTTCTAGGTTCCAAGCTGACCTGCTTCTGCTTGGTTTCCACACATTCTTTCTTTAAATATGCTAATGTAATCCGTTAACTAATGCAGAGTCTTGTTCTGGCCTGTGTAAGGTGGTTTTTTCTTACCTTCTGTAAGGTGGTTTTTTCAGGTCCATAGACTTGTTGATTTGGCCCCCAAAGAGTGACTTGATCCAAGTTTGGGTGAACCCTCACTCATGGTCCTTTCCCTAGTCTGCAATTACCACCTTGTATGTAGAATTGCTTTGAAGCCTGCTGTCCTTTCTGGACCATTCTATAGAGAAAAGCAAGTTTCTAGCTTATATGTACTGTTCAGGGTCTTAAAAAGCAACTTGCCATGTACTCAGTTCTGGGGTCCCAGACAGCCACTCAGAAGTGGATGTCTTCCTAGAAGGATGGGTCTATCTCTCCAGCCTCACTTCCTTCTGCAGACATAGCATACATCTATGGGGCTATGAGAGCGGGGGCTTGGGATATGCACAGCGGTCTTGCTAAGAAGAGGCTGTTGTTGGAAGTCTAGAAGATTTGTTATCTTATAGTTATAAATCTCTTTGATTCCGAGGGCTGGTTTTCTAAATTTCCTAGTCTTATTAGCTTATCTTTGGAAGAAAATAGTCCACGGGTCTGACAGCCACCACAGAGGGCCAAAGAGAAGTGGGACTCCTAGGTATGGAGGCGAGGGGAATGAGGGAACAGAGCATCGAGGTGGCTACAGGACCCGAAGGAGTGGTCGGAGAAGGAAAGAGAGAGTATATGAATAAGGTAGCTTCTGAGGGGCCAGGAAACCATGAGGAAAATAAGAAAATCTAACAGCACCATTGAGGGAAATGCTAGGTGACCAGGGGAATATATTGGAACTTCAGATCTTGAACCCAGTTTGGTTTTACTCCAAAGCTTTTGCTCATAACCACTAGATTCTATGTCCCCCAATGAAAGCAACTCCCCTTCTAGTTAAAGTCCCAATGGAATCATTTGAAGATCCCCTGCTTAAGAGCTCTGCATGTGGCCACCGCAAATGCCCCACTCATTGTCTAACAAGGCTAGAGAGAAGCATTGCTGCTTAGGAAGGAGTTGTGAGGGCATTCTCAGCCCCCAGTTCCCCTGCCCAGCCTCTACAAATGGACACGTGTCAAATGTGGGCGAGGCGGGCAGAAAGGAGAGGAGTACAAGCAAAATGGGAGAGAAGCGCTCTACCTTTGGAAGCCCAAATTTCTAATCTTTCAAGTCTAGGCTTTGACACAGGGTGGACTCCGTCTTTCTGCGGTATTAGCATCCTATTTTCCTCCTTTTCTGGTCAGGAGGGCAGAGTTCTTTTTAGAAGACAATGTGTCTGACCCAACCATATGCCCTGAGTCTGCCCTGGAGTTTGTTTGTGAACAGTTCAATCATCAAATGTTTTCCTCTATTTTTCTGCCTAAGGGCAATTTCCAGCCCAGGAGCTGGCTGCTTCCTCCTTGAGTCAGGCCAGAGGAGCCAGTGAGTTAAAGCTAGAAGGATGACCCTTTACCAGTCAGTGTGGGACAGCAGTTGGTGGATAAAAACCCCTCCTCTCCCCGCCTCAGTGAGGCAATTTTGAGGCATGTTTTACAGTTGCCCAGAGGAACCCCCAGGAGGACTGAGCCCCAGTTGCCCACAGTGTTAATCCACTAACACACCTCTATCAGCTTTCTTTCCTCTCTCACCTCCTCACTCCCTCACATGCTTCTTGAGATCACCTCCCAGGTACTGGAATCTTCATCTCAGGGTCTGCCTTGATGCAAGATGGACTCTTCCCCAAACTTCACTGCTTGCTGAATGGAATAATATCCAGGAGTCATATCAGAAGAGCCAGCCCACCTCCCTTCAAACTTAGGTTTAATTACATTTCAATGAGCTGTATATTCTGCATCTTCTGTCTGCTGTGATGTCATTTAAAGCTGTCAATCATTCTGTAGTAGACACTGGTAGGGTAGGGTCGGCCTATTTTACACTGGTGAAAAACAAGGCTCAGATTGATGAATTAAGTGCCTGACTAAAAGACTCCAAGATGACTGCTGCTTCCCTGGGAGGTTTGTGAAGGGATTAAATAAACTCCGCTCTATAACACACCCAACAGAGAGCTTAGCACTTAGTGGGCGTTCAACCACATAAGTTCCCTATTCTCTTCTTTTATTATTCTAATAAATGGTCTTAAAATCATTTTGTCAGTGGAATTTGGCCCACAGGTCGTAATCAAAGAAATAGACACATGGACACATGGTTCAGAAACTCCCCACTGGAGTTTGTCCTCTTCTCTTCAGAGACAAAGTTCATGAATCAGTCCAAGCCTTGACTCTGGATAAGCCGTCCATCCGAGGCTGGTGTGTTAGCATGTTGACCTTCGCTCTTTTCACCAAGTTTCTCCTCCAGCTCTCAAAGAAGGCGGGCACCCTGCTTCTCTCAAAACAGCCTGCAGTGGGAGCCCGGGATCAAGCAGAAATATGAGCTGGCTCCCTGATCCTGTCTTCACATCCAGCGTGTCCTTGCTGGGGTTCGCAGCCGGGGACGTTGGTCCCTTTAAGGTACATGCTCTGGAAATTCGTCAGCTACCTGACTATGGCTTCCTCAGGGGTGGAGCGTGCACTGTGCCCGTTCATGTTGTGCTTCTTGCGTGACTCCTTCCTTTGCTATTTTATGATAAGGTCTGGTGCAGCAACACTTAACAGCCAGTGGCGCCTTGCAGAGTGTTCCTCTTTGGCTGCACAATGTTTCCTTAAAGGAACACACACCCGGAAAAGAAGTCTCTGGAACAATTCCTGGACGCTTTCTAGGGGAACCCTAGCAAAATGTGCAAATACCCTTTTGTCGTCCAACACATGAACACATTTTCTATCTTTCTTTAGTGCGAGAGCTGGGTTCAATAAACCCTCAGGTGACAGGTTTCTGGGTGGCAGGGGTGGATGGATGATGGGCATGAGGCTAAAGCAATACCTGTCAGTCAGTATCATTTCCACCGGCACCGAGTGGTTGATAATTTTACTATTCCAGTGGAAATTACAGACTGAAACTCAGGAAAAAAATATGGAGATGACATTTCTGGAATTATCTTCAAAGAGAAGAAATTTTAAGCTACAAGAATGGATGCAATCTCTGTGGAAAAGAAAAGAGAGAGGGACAGAGCGATAGGAGGAGACAGGGACTTAGATAACTCGATCAAAACTGAGAACAACTTTGGGAGAGAAAGGGGCCACTATTAATAAAGACATTGAGGCCTCAGATGTAAACCAGGATTGTCTGGATACACAAGGCCACATGGTCATCCTAACACTAGGGTCATCTCTATTGAAAAGGTTGGTGATGACTGCCTTTGCCACAGCCGTGACACTTGTTACATGACGACAGGAGACAGTGAAGAGGTGGTCACTTACGACAGCCCAGAACATGAGTCTCCTGAGTGGCTATCCTCCCTTGCCTGGCAAAAGCCTCCAGCCCTTCGCCGTCTTCATATCCTTCCTTGGGGACAGGGAAGGTATGGTAAGGATGTGTGTGTACTCTCCACACGTTTCGGAGGGGGAAACTGTAACTACTGGAAAATTGATAGAAGTGTCAAAAGAATATAATTAGCTATATAAGTTATTTAATCAAATTCACAATTCTATGATAAAAATGAAAATTTTCTTCATGTGATTTTAAAACTAACCATTACCACATCCATATAATTTCCATCTCCCCCAATTTAATTACAACATATTTTCGTTCCTACTTGGTTCCCAACATAGTCACTCTATTCCATGCTCTCTTACCTCTTCTGGGACCTTGATCCAAAGTGGTCCCCCTACCCCTTGATCCATATTTTTCAAAAATCATCTCTTGATCCTGAGTCTCCGTAAGGACCTATATCTAGAAGAGTATAAATGCAATTCCTTCCATTTTCTCCTTTACCTCTTTTACTCCCTAACCTGTGCAGCCTGGGCTCCTATCAACACTGCCGCCTGCACTTCTTCAGTAGTTAAGACCAGGCTAAAGAGTTCTGACTTTACCTGGGGTCATTGTGGGTCACAGTAGGCTCACACTGGCTAAGCCATTTCTGAGTGTCAGGTTTTTAACAGAAACCGTCTGGTTCCCAAAGTAGCAAACTTTATTCCACGTTAGTTAAAATAAGTTTTTAACTGGTACTGACCAGGTCAAATCCAACCTTCCTGGATAAAATTGTGTACAGCCAGCTCAAGCAGGATAAAACATTCAACTTGCACAGATCAGATTCAGAGCCTAACATGCTGATTGAGACCAGATAAGCCCGGTTTTGACTTGTCCTTACTGGGTCAGACTGACACGAATAGAATCACAACCCTTCAGAAGAAGGAACTTGAATTCTGCTAGGTGATACCGCTTCATGTTAGAAAAAGCTAGTGAAAAATGACTCCTAGCAGAGCAAACAGACTCTAACTAAATTAAACTAATTTCAAGTCACATTTGTCAAAGTCTCTTGGTTCGAACTGGATCAAATCCACTATAATTTCAATAGTTTTGCTCTTGTTGATTAAAAACAGCTTTGACCAGTTTAAACCAGCTCCTCTTGTCAAACAAAGTGGTCCCCCTACCTCAGAGCTTTAGGAGCCTGCCCATTGCCACTACTCCCATCCTGGCCACCTCTGCTGTGACCCTATTGCCTATGGGAGGGTTTGGAAGGAGAATAAAAAGAAGAAACAAAAGCCAAAGGATTGCCCCGACTCTTGCTGACTCTCAGGAGTCCCCTTTCTTGTTTCTTAGAAAAAGAGGGTGTCTCGTGGAGCCGTCTGCCCCTGGTGCACACTTCTGAGTTTCTGGCTGCCTCTGAGTCCAGGCTGGGCAGCACCAGAGAGAAACATGGAGAATCCACTGCTAGTTTAGTGAACTTTGCATTCTGGTCTCCCTCCCTAATCTGCCTGCTACAATTTACCTTTCAGAGCCCTCAGATAGCTGCTTCATTTATTCCGTGCAGTATTTGTGGTGTGCTTAGCATACCTTTCTTTATTCCACCTTTTCTGGAATCAGCATCTCCTTTTGTTTTTAAATCATTGCTCATTTGTTATGTGGAAAATGGTATCTCAGTTTACATACATAGCATTTATCACAAAAAAAAAAAGGCGGCATTTTAAAATTTCATTAACTAGCAATAACCGTTCATCATGGCTGAAAAAATTAGGCAGTCTACATCCTATTTTTGGAATCCACAGTTAGAGACAAAGACAAATTCTCAAAGGAATAAATTCACACTAAGATTGAACCACATCCTCACCTGGCCTGAATAATACTTCGTGTTGTTGTTTTTTGTTTATATCCTCCCCTTTTCACATTACTGGGAAAAAAAAGAATGATCCCAGAAGGACATAAAAACTCTTGAGATTATAAGCTTGAGTGATTCATCCAGATATTGTGGTGAGATGGGAGGTGATATGTTCTATCCATAACACGTTGACTTGAAGAGGCTGCCCAAATTTACAGGAAATGGGAGCCCAAAGTTAAGGGTCAGAGGTTAGATTTGGGTGGCATGAAGAATGACTCCTAAAGAAGTTATTGTGGAGGAGTGAGGAAGAAAATTATCATGGGAGGGTAGAGCGCATAGCGTAGCAGGAGAGGAGAGACAGGGACCACGTGCAGAGCTGTGCTGACACTTTCCACTGTCAAGGACGCCCCTAACCGCAACGCAGGCCTCACTTCTAGACTGCTGCTCCTCAATACCCCTCCCACTGCCGTCCCTCTCCTCAGAGCCTGCTGAATTTCCCCTAAGCATGCCACCTTTCAAGACATGGAGACTGGCCCTTTAACTGGAGCTTTTTCTAAGGCAGAGGTGGCTTTTAGGACACCATGGCAGATCTATTAGGGGAGATTTGTCAGGATTTTCCTGATTCTGGCCCATGGTAGGGACAAAGAATCTGGGGCAAAGTCACAGCCTTCTGTGGCCTGCCTGACTTATACAAGAATTTACCCCTTAACTTGGTGCTATTAACCAGCATAACCACCTCTGGATAGTGAAATAACAAGGCTTTTCAAGCACTTTGTCATTTGTCAAATTGTATTTACAAACACCATCACATTTCATTGTAACCACCACTCTCTCAGTCATATTATGCCTAGGTTTTGCTGCAGTAACAAATAAATCCAAGCTTCGGTGACTTACCACAGTAAAAGATGCTACACATCTAACAAGGAGTCGTGGGTGCTTTGCTCATCACAGACCTGAGACCCAGGCTAACTGAGGCAATGTCTTGACAGTAGATTTCATAATCTCAGCACCAATGGGAATATAATGTGATGATCTGTCTTAATGCCAGATTTTGTTACTTTTCTTTTTTTAATTAAAAAAAAAAAAGTCTCATTCTATTGGTTAAAACAAATCACATGGCCACATTTAACTTCCTGGGAGAAGGAAATGAATCCTCTCTTCCACCAAGGAGGAAATGACGACTACCCAAACCACAATCCCAAGGACTGTCTCCACTCTGGAGCTGAAAAATTCAGACTCTATTTGGTCACTTGTCCAAAGTCACACAGTTAATAAGTTAGCAGAGCAAGGATCCAGGTGCACATTTGTTTAACTATAAAACCCATGTACCTTCCACAACTCCGATGTCTCCTCTTCATGAAACCATTATACAGAATATGGTTCTTATTAGCTTCTAGGGAACTTCAGATGCTGACAAGTAAAAAGTTTGACCCCAAATTAAAGTTAACCTTGAGAAAATGAGTTTTTTTCTTTCTCCTTGCAGCAATCTGTTTCTTTTAAAGAGAGACAGACAGAGGAAGAAGAAGAAGAAGAAGAAGAAGAAGAAGAAGAAGAAGAAGAAGAAGAAGAAGAAGAAGAAGAGAGGAGAGGGAGAGGAGAGGGAGAGGGAGAGGAGAGGGAGAGGGAGAGGGAGATGGAGAGGGAGAGGAGAGGGAGAGGGACGGGGAGAGGGAGATGGAGAGGAGCGGGAGAGGGGAGAGGGGGGGTTTTCTCTTTGGCTTTCTTTTCCTTTTCCGTTCTCTTTTCTCGTTCCTTCTTCTCTTTTTTTCTTCTTCTCTTCTTCATAGAAGAAGAAAAAAAGAAAAATAGGCAAAAAACAAAACAAGCCTTTGCTTCCACCTCCTACCTGAACCCCAGTATTGCACGTTAGGGCAATTTGTTTTCTTTCCTACTGTGTGGTATTTTCCACTCATAGGACTGGGTCAGGAGAAGTTTATATCTTAATCTACACGCTTGCTCTTGCTTTTGTTTGTTCTCTGCTTGATCCTATACCCTTCATTCATCCTTTGAAATGTCCCTATGACAATGAAAGAATGCCAGTATAGCTAATCAGACAAAAGGGACTAACCAAGTACACAGCCCAACTGCTCTCAGATTTAGCGTTCTAAGAGGGAGGGTAGAGGGCATGAGAGCACTACCTACCCGTTTCCCCAATTGATGGAAGTCAGCAGTGAGCTTAATCTTACTCTACAGATGAGGAAACTGAGGCTCAGAGAGAGGTTAAGTGATTGCCGAAGGTCACATGTCTAAAACCAGCTATTACTGTTTTTCTGAATCATATTTAGTTTCCTGTCCACTCCACTCTGCACCTTTCCATCTATTCCTGGGATATTATACGA
Source organism: Rousettus aegyptiacus (assembly GCF_014176215.1). Taxonomy (NCBI): domain Eukaryota; kingdom Metazoa; phylum Chordata; class Mammalia; order Chiroptera; family Pteropodidae; genus Rousettus; species Rousettus aegyptiacus. The sequence continues at coordinate 84,864,990 of NW_023416306.1, read as the reverse complement.
GCTGATGCAGGGGTAGCTCTGCCTTGCCTAAAGCCCTCCGCCTTCACATGGCTGGCTCTCTGATGGGTACAAGGGCATGTGTGGCCCTTAACCATGGAGATATAAAGGTGAGGCAGTCACTCCTGACTCGGGCTGTGGGCTCTGGAGGTGATAGTTCCACCAATGCTTTAGAAAAAAATGCTTCTTAGGCCTTAGAAAACTTCCTGGACAAACCTGAGATGCATAGAAGAGTTCCGGAAAGATGCATGGGTAGCAGTAGCAGCTTGTCCATACTGCTGGAGTGAGCCTCTGGACGAGCCCATGGAGGAAACCCAGCAGTGTTTTTGTTTTAATCCCAAAGAAGGCAAAACATAACTTGATTAAGTTAAATATGCTTAAAGGGCCTAAAGCCCTCAGCTTTAATGTGAATGAGATTTGAAACTCAAGATGTTTTCAGTGGTTTTGATGGCTGTTTCTGACCGCATGAGACCCCCAGTTTTCTCCATCTATGGGCTTAGGAGGTGTGGGGCCATGGGGAGGGGGCTCACTAAAGTGGCCCAAGGCTTGGCCCTCATGGGATAATGGAAAGACCACTGGCTTGGCACTTACACAGCGGTCCCTTGTTCCCGATCAACCATATGCATACTCAGAGCGTGAAGGTTTGCTACTCACTTCGAAGCATTTTTTTATCTGTGTAGGATGAAATGTTCCTTTCCACCTCTAGAATTCCATGATTTAAAATAGGAAAATACGAACTTAGGAAGAAGCTGGCCATGGACCTTGATCTTGTATGTAGCTTTTGGACTGACACCTAATACAAGAGGAACATAAGAGCCATCCCAGGGCTCGCCTACACAGGCAAGCATTTCCTCGTCTTACCTAAATAAATGAACACAGCCGCTATTTCAACGAGTTTTCGTGGCTTCAGACACTGGCTGTGCGGAGTTTTCTCTTGAAGTCATGCTGTGACGCTGTAGTTGTGTGGTAATCTTCTACGTTACAGAGTATGAAAAGAGCCATTTCAAATGCAGCTTTAAAATTTAAAAAAAGAAGTAACATACTTCTCTGTGTATGTCATCTTTTCCTAGATGGATCCAAAATGAGCCACATAATTCTCCTGATGCAGTTTCTGAGAGAATCATAGATCTGAGAGCTGGAAGGGACTTCAAGACTTGGTGTGAGCCAGTACCCAACAGGTATGAATATGTTCTTCCCATTTTATAGAAGAAGCAATTGGAGTTCCGTGGTTGGGGATTTCTGCGATGGCAGGGCCAGTGGGTAATACCGGCATGGTGGCCGCGACACTGCCTGCCTTCTTCACCTAAACTGCTTCTCTCAAGAGGAGGACTCCACCATTACGCAGAGAGCAGTGAGTCGGGAAACAGTAAAGCAAAAAAAAGGAATGTAGGACCCACGAAAATCTTGACAGCGAAATATTGCAAGCTGTCATGACTGGCACATAGTAGGTTTTCTGTATACTGAAAATAGAGGCAAGATAGAGGTGAGCAGGCACAGCAAAGCAGTGAACTTAGATACTGATTTCGTGGCCTGTAGTGCCCTGGGTTTATATACAAACCATATCTGGCCAGTTTCACTGGATATGCAGTATCTCTAAGACTTTATAAAAATTAATTCATTCAATGAGAAAGTCAGTTTGCTAAAGTGGGAAAATTGCCAACGAGGCCAAGGTGACAGCAATTTCAGGCACAAAGTAAGCTGATTAGCCTCAAAGAGAGACCCTGCTTCCTGCACTGTGAGCTCTCACCCTGGGCATCTTGGAGACTTGCGGTGCCGGTCACAAGGGCTGCGTGGGCAGTGGGTGAAGGACAAGACCTTATTAGGAGTGACGCCCAGGAAGCAGGGGAAAGCAAACACAGGGCATTCTTTTAGAATGATGAATTTGTTTTATTTTGCATTTATTTTCTTTTCATTACAAAAGAATTGTGGAATGATGTTTTTGCACTACCTTTTTTTTTTTTCTTGATGACAAGGGAAACAAGGCACGAGTAGTAGTAGAAACTTGTGTCCATACTGCTGGGCTGATTTTTTTCTCTCCCTTTGGATGAACACAGACCTGATCATGTCAGCCCCCATTTATACCCCCTCAGAGGCTTCCTCTTGCTCATTTGAAAATAACCCAACTCACAAAAATGGTCATAAACATCACTGACTTTTGACAGATTTGCGGAGGACAGTTTTTCCAATCTTTACAAAATGATAGACTTCTGGATTGCTTGATTAATAGCCACTACTCCAAGCTGCCTCCACCCACTTCTTCCACTCTGGGACCCCGAGACCTCCCCCAATTCAAGCATCTAGAACAGCAGAGGGCTCCAGGACACTGCTTCAGCCTGTGACTTGTATCTGTTCTGATGAGACATGCCTGAGTTAAGGAGGCAATCCTTTGTGGTTGTCAAAGGATTATTAACCATGCCTAGAAGACTCAGGACATTCAGATCGCGGCTGCCTCCCTCCTCCCCCACCCCCTGCCCCTCCACCCCCACCCCCTCACACACACACTACTTCCCACCTTTCCATCAATAGGATTCTGAGCCCTGGCCACACAGCTCTTCTTTCTGCTCCTTGAGTGCATCGAGTCTCCCTGAGGGCCTTTGCAGGTGTGTTTACTTCTGCCTAGAATGGTCTCTCCCACCCTGTTCCCTCTCAACTCTGCTTATCGTTTCTCATCCTCCCTTCAGTCATTCATAGTCAGCTTCAATAAATATAGGTTGGAAGGATGCACGATCACTTACGATTGAGAGGAACAGGCACTTGCAAATGGACATATTCCATAGATAGCCATTGTCTTCACCTAGTTAATCATCATCAGAAGGAGAACGGGAGCCTGTGAGTCTGGAAGCCGTGGTGCCCACCTTCTCTTTTGCTCCTTGTTCCCACTCTTGGAGATAAGTGGCTTCAGTCTGGGTGATGCCTCTTAGCTGTGAGTACTATCAGTTGCGAAGAGGTAAAAGAGAAATAATCTGAATGTTTGGGATTCCAAAAGTTGTCTTATGCCAAGAAACAGGAAGTTTTCTATCTCTGATGACTGGCCACGGGGCAAGAAAGAGAATGAGATCGGACTGCTAACAAGAATTAGGTGACCTGAAATGCAGCCAGAAGATTCTAATACTTCCCTGGAAACCTTGACTTTCCATCTAGAAATCACTTTGCTTCTTTCCTCAGAAAGGTGGCTGCAGATATTCTCTTGCCTAGTCATGGATTATAGGTCCAGTAGGGAGCCTGCCTCGGGCAGGAACACGTGTAATTCAGTTTTAAGGTCAACATCCCACATCCCCTGGAGGAGATGAGAAGGAACTGAGTTAAGGAGGCAAGCAAGGGAGAGAAGGCTTCTTAAGGCGCTCACCCAGGCTGCTTAAAAATGGCTGAAAACAAGTTTACCAGCTCATGTTTTGTTTCGCTTTGTTTACCATGCTTCCCTTAGTTCCTTATTATCCACTGAGCACAAGCTTGCCTTGACTTTACAGTCTACAAAGGTTTACAAGCAAGAATACGAAAGGAACAATTTTGTAAGTGTTGTGACGCAGCAAGGTATTGCTGGAGCCTGAAATTAGGGGTTTGAATACATGTCTGTTTCTTTTCCGCCTCCAAACCAGTAGGGATAATATAGGGGTTTCCTACTCTGCTGGGGACGCAACCCGCTGCAATGCCATTAGGATGAAAACACCAGTGTGTGTCAAGAATGTAGAGCAGCGCTTTTCAACGTGTAACTTTTGGGACTCTAGCCCCCAGAAATGCTCTGCTGGTTTAACGCTTCATGGTCAGTGCTTATTGGTGAAGTACAGAAGCCGTGTTGCTCGTAAGTGCCCCATAGAGGACCTGCTATCTCAGTTGCCTTCCTGAGATCTGTTCACACTCTGCTCTTACTCCATTTCTGCGTGCTCTGAAATCCCAGGAAGCTGCCCTCAGCAGTGTGCCATCCAGCCTCCAGCATCTGGGAGCCCATGCTAGTGCTGTGTGCCGACACCGTGCTCCAGGCTGGGTCACGCAGGAGGAATGGCTGAATGCTGAGGCTGTGGCTCTAGGCAGGGGGCCGCCTTAGTGAGGTGGGTGGTGGAAGTCTTCTGCAGGATGAGCAGGTCATTTATCATCGCAATTGGGACAACGAAGTGAAGGGGGAACTATTAATAATTAATTAATAATTGTAACAGGACAATAGGTGTAAATTAAGACTGTCACACAGATTCAGAGCTGACACATGACTGAGGGCTCACCCTTTTCGTCTGTCACTTTTGGAGCCACCTCTAGGGTCAATGGGTACTAGTCACTGGGAAAAAGTTTTCTGTTCAAAATGGAAAGGGGCTTTCTAACACAGAGTCTCCTACAGTACCAGGTAGTCAGCACCTTGTTACTTCAGATGTGCAGGAGGATAACTAGCGACCCACCCACCAGGATGTGCATAGAAGGAATGAACATGCCGGGGAGACGCCGTGGGGCAGCCCCTGTGATCTGAGGCACCTACTCTTTGCCCTCGCTGTTGGTAAGGGTTCGTAGCTTATCCAGCTGTGATCAGAGTAGAAATAAAACAGGACTGAAAGATTAAAAACTGTTTTTAATAATTAATATTCACTGGTGCCTATATATAATGTAAACATCTCCTTGTTTAAAATGAGAATAGATTCCTCGGTGTAGTCGTTTTTTCAAAAAATTTATTTTTTAATTGAAGACATGATTTAAATTCCACCCCCCCCCCGTCTACTTCTCCTTCCCCACGCTCAGTGTAGTCTTGACTTTAAATAAAGAACATTGTGTGACATGTAAGCGAAATACAGTCACGACAATTTGAACAAATTTGAAGTGGATCAGAATCAGTTCTGAAGAGCCAGCCTAGGTCAGATGGATCAAGTTCGGTCAATAAATAATTGTACTTTGGTTATGTAAGAAGGGTGGGAGATATAAAGGAATACTTTGTACTATTTTTGCAACTTGTCTATAAGTCTAAAATTAGTTTTAAAAAAAAAACCAAAAAAACAAAAAACCCATATCCTTTGTTCTTAAGCCCCGTTCATACCATGCCCTGCCTGATGAACTCCGCTCATCCTCTGAAACTCAGCTCAGGCGGAACATCCCAGATTTCCGCTCCCTTCTTATTTGATCTCAGATACTTCTGCATATCCCCCAATTATCCCTCCCACGTACTAGGATGATTTTCTGACTGCACGACACCTTCTTCGCCTTATTCCAAGCTTCTTTTGCACTGAAATGCTTTTTTCTCTTAAATAAATTAATAAATCAATCCAATTTGAACATGTTTTGTTACTTTTGCTTTCTTTTTCTAAACCGTGATAAAATATGCATTACATAATATTTACCATATTAACCATTTTTGGGCACACAATTCAGTTGCATTAAGTACATTCTTATGTTATTATTCTTCTATCATTTTAAATGGTTTAAACTGGTTAGGGTTTATTAGAGCTGTTAGAGGCACTTAACCTGGACCCAGAGGACTTGTGACACTCAGCATTAATTTAATCCCGCTCACACAGGGTACCTCCAATCAGAATCAGTTTGATCAAGTGTGGAATTATTTTATCCCGTTTGAGCCAGCTTGTATCAGTGAGAACTGGCTCTGCCCAGGCTCCATCCAGGCTAGTAGTCAGCACTCGCAGTTGGTTCTCTTTCTTTTGGCCTTGGGTGGTCACTTTCTCTTCTGTTCATGTTTCCGCCACCGGAGCTCTCTGCCCTGTTGCACTCCTTTGTCTCCCACACACAGAACCCATCCCTGGTTCCGCCTGGCTCTGGGGCAGGCAGCTTGCATTCTACCGCCGCCTTCCCTGTCCCACCCGTGCACCTGCACTTTCAAAACAACTCCTGCTGGAGGGTTTTGGAGGCAGTGATAAATAGGCTGACTCATATTTAGGGAGACTACTTGTACCTGGACAACCTCTTCAAATGCTTAAGGCTATTCTATCCACCTCCTGGGAGAGGAGGGACATGTTCTCTGTCAGTCTGTTTCCTACCTCACCAACTCTAAACATCTCAGGTTGAATGTGAAGAATGTAGCACTGCATTAGGAGTCAAGAAACTGTGCTCCAGTAATTTTCTTACCATTAACTAATTAGCTGCGTAATTTGGATCATGCTATCTTTGGGACAATATTTCTCAATTAGTAAAAAGAAGGGCTTGGATATATAGATCAAAGTTTGATGACGATGACAATGATGATGATTCTGTGGCAGGTTTTTCTTCCCACAAAATATTACCCTGAATAAGACAAAAAACAACGCTGGACCTTGCTGGCTGGCAGGGAGCATGTCTTCTCTCTCCTCCATGCTGTCTAGCCATACTTAGAATTTGGAGGGCTCTTGTCCTTCAATCTTACCTTCAGGGGGAACCCGGTGAGGCTCTTCTTGTGTGTGAGTATGTGAGTGAGTGTGACTGTGTGCCCTTTAGATGAGGGGTCTTCCTTAGCTAATCTTACAGTCATTGCCCTTTCTAGTTTAGAGCACATTTTTTCTTGCTGGCTCTGGCTTCAACTTCAGCCCCATCCTGTTGCAGCCCAATAGGTTGTTCCAAAACGCGATAATGCCCATGTCCTTCCTCTGTTGCAGTCCTTCAATGACTCCCACAAACCTCAGGATAAGATTCACGCGCAATTCAAGGCCTTCTGCCATCTGGCCCTAGCTTACCTCCTGGTCTCACATCTTTGCCTCTCACTTGGCTGGTCCTGGCCAGCCCGGGCCACTCTTCCTTCCACTCCCGCCACCCTCCTGCCCTCGTTGCCTCTGTCTAGACTGTCCTCCCATCTACAGGATGGTACCCAAGGACAAGCCTCGCTCATTCTTCTAACGGGTCCCTCTCAATCTTAGAGGTGGATTGGGGGCCGGTCCTTCCTGAGGTGGCCGCCAGGGGGCGGCAGGAGCGACTCTAGATGACAGCAGGAGGCCGCTAGTGGGGGAAGGAGGAGAGACGGAGTGAGCGCGGGTCCCCGCTCTCCTGAACGCAAACTCGGAGCCAGAGCTTTCCGCGCGCGCCCGAGCCACTGGCCGCCCGCGCAGCCGGACGCGGAACCGGGGCGCAGCGGGAGCCCGTACAGGGCGGGCGCGGGGCGGCAGCGGCGGCCGTCCATGCGGCGGGCTCGGGCTGCCCGGCTCCGGGAACCACGCGGGGCGAGGTGAGGCGAGGCGGCCGCCGGCCGCTCCGGGACGCTGACCGCCAGGTGAGCAGAGCCGCCCGCGCCGCGCGCCCCTGCGCTCCGCCCGCACGACCCCGGCCCGGCCCTTGCTGCCTCTCGGGCACCCTCTGGACCGCAGGGCGGGCGCGGGGCGGTGGGGCGCAGTGGGTGTGTCCGGGGCGCAGCGGGGTTGCGCCCGCACCAGGCTCGAGAAGCCAGAGGAGCCTGGTCCGCGCGGACGGCTGCGCCTCCTTCCCTCACTTCCCTTCCTGTAGGATTTGCTCTGTCCCGCTGGCGCCAGCACTCACCCCTCCGCCCTCCAACTCTGAAACTCCAGGGATCGGCAGCCTTGGCGGTCCCCGAATCAGGGCCCGCGCTCCCTGGGTCTCCGCAGAGGGCACCGGCGAGTGCACACGCAGCTCGCGCGCCCCCACGGCAGGCTCGCCTCCCTCCTGCCCCGGGCCGGAGAGCTGGCCGGTCGAGTCTCGGTCGGCGCGCATCGAGCCCCAGCCTGGGGCCTCGGCCACGCCGTTTTCTAGAAAGCCTCAAATCCGTGTTTCTCAGCTAAGCTGCGGCAACGCCGCGCCTGTGGGAGCCAGAGTGGATCGGTTGTTGCCGCCAACTCTGGACGTTTCTCTAAGTGCAGCCCAAGTACCTGCAGTCCCTTGGCGCGCTCATAGAATTAGCTTTTACAGAGCTAGTTCACCTTGGGGCTTTAGGGATCTGGAAGTTAATATTTTTTACTTTGAAATAACATCAGTCCTAACTCTAGAAGGAGCTTTCAGGGTGTTCTCAAGCCCCCTTAGCGTTTGAAATTTGTGGGTCTGGTGTTTCCTAAGCAGTCCACACCCAGCCTGACGCCCCCCAGCCTCCACTACAGCCTATTAAATGTGCATATCTGCGTCTCTTCCTGTCTCCTTTGTGACCCCACCACGCAGCGCTTCGCCCCTTTGCAGGCAGTAAGTGAGCGATAGTGGGATGCCTGTTGGAATTTGGAATAGAAGAAATAGAGACCCAAAAGAGGTCTAAGGAATTATCTTGTACATCTGCCGTTTCACAGCTGAAGGCACCCAGGCACTGAATAGTCGAAAGATTTTGCAAAGGTAGCGCAGCTCTTAAAACCTGTAAAACCTGCACACGACTTCTACTTCATTGATAAAGTGATAAAGTGGCTGGGCTTAATGGGATTTTCTGGGTCTCAATATACAAAGAAGCAAACATTTAAAAAAGGTAATTTAAATACAGTACTCCTCAATTCCTGTAGGTTTTTGTTGGCATCATAGTTGAATTCCTTTAGAAAACAAAATCCTAGCGCCGGAATTAATGCGAAGAAGCACTTTGGAGTCCTGGGACTTTCCTATAAACCTTTGCAGGCTGGAGCAGGGGTTTCCCAGAGGTCTCCGCCTGGGAAATGAGAGTGGGTGATTAGAATACTGGAGCACTTACTGAAACAGGGATGCATGGGGCTGGCTTCTTTTGGTGAGGACTGCTGGGTTGAGCTAATGTGATCTCCTACAGGCCAAGTCCTGAGCAGAGCACCAGGTTGGCCTGATCTTCACTCAGTTTCCCTTGTCGAAAAGAAATATTTCTAACTGACTGTTAGGAAAAAAATAAATAAAATAAAATACACCCAGAGTTGGTGAGTAAGATCAGGGTTGGAAATGCTAATTTGGAGATATTGTGGTTTTTGTTTTTGTTTTGCCTAGAAATACTTGTTGTGACTGCAGTCAGTTATCCTAGAGAGAAGCCAGGTATTGCCTCTGTCCTTGGTCCCCCACCTTTCTCCTAGTTGTCCAGGAGTCTCAATGTTTGAATGCCCCAAATCCCGCATCTGACCAAGCCTCTTCCATATTATTTTGTGATATATCAGAAAATTATTTTTCTGTCTCCATTCCCTCTGCCCCCAATTCATAGCCAAATTACAGTAATAATCTCTTTTCTTGACTCCTGGCCATGAATCTCTTTCTTCATTTTAATCCATCTTCTTTCATGCTGACAGATTAATATTCCTAAAATTCTGATTTCACCACATCATTCTTCTCAAGAATCACACTGGCTCCCCAGTGTTCATTTCTATTTAATTTGTCTCCAGCAGATATTTTTGAGCATCTGCTGTGTGCCAGGGACTGTTACTATGTGCTGGGGCTTAAAGGAAGAACAAAACAATATTTTTGCCCTCAATATGTTGACAGGCTTACAGATGATTAATGGCCACCTGGGAGAGAAAGAGCCATAAAGAAATAACTACAAAACAATGCAGAATATCGAGAGTGTGCAAAACATCAAGGAGATACAGATGAGGGAGACATTTTTTTCTGCATAGGAGGACTAGGAAAATTATAGCTGGGCTTTGAAGCATGAGGAGGAGTCCGAGGGGATGGGAAAGGCTGGAGGGAGGGAGGGCATCCCAGGTAGGGGGAAGAACTTGAGCAAAGACCTGGAAAGTGCCCTTATAGACAGGGTTGAATCAAGTCCATTCTTCATCTGGGCATTTAAAACTTGTCTTAATTCCAGTTTGCTTTCTTGATCCATGAACACTCCCAATTCTTCCTTGCCTGAAACCCTTCTCTCCACTTACTCAGTCTCTTACTCATGATCTTGTATACCCCCTACCCACAGCTTAGAAATTCAGATTTCTCTACTAATCTCAATTTTGCCAGGAAGCGTATCCCGGCCTTCTTGCACACACCTCTCTCTCTTCCCTGGAACCACCTTCTGTGCTTTCCTGCATTCTTTGAACTGACTCTGTATTCAGCCTGGATGTGTCCTAGTGGGCGAGCCTCATGGCCTCTCCTACTTGGGTCTCTCTGAGGCGGACAGCATAGTGCTGGCTTGTTACCAGCACAAGCGGACTTGAAAATGTGGTTTGACTGGGTTTGACCGACCATCCCACTGTTCCTTTCTCCTCTTTCCTCCACATTTCTTTCCGTGTGTGTGTGTGCGCGCGTGCACACACATGCATGCACGTGCACGCACACGGAATTGTGATATTTATGTATGTGTGGATATAAAGGTTTCATGTGTATTTATTGATTGCCTTCTCTGTGAAAATAATGGATTAGAAATGTTATATCAGGTGCTAACGCATGACACAGGCTAGGCTGGGAAAAGGGGGCTTCATGGAAGGTTCTGACTTTAGGCTTCTCTGCAGACTCTTGCTGCCTTTCTGGATCCTCTTTCTTCAGGACCTGAGCACCAATGCTGGGACGCTCCTCATATCCTGGGCCTCTTTTACCCTCTTTTCTTTCCCCACTCCACCAAAACCGATTCTCTGGTTTCTTGTTGTCCTGACGACCTCATTCAGGTCACATTTAATGAGCACTGGTGTATGCTGTGCTTGGTACATTAATCCTCCCAGTAACCTGTGATGGAGACATTATCATCTAAATTGTATAAGGAAGGAAACTCTGGGTCACTTGCCTGAGGTTGACAATTCAGGTTTTGAACATAAATCTTAGAACTCAGCTCTATAAGTCTGGTGCTCTTTCCAATATATCATTCTTTCCTGGAAGAGTTGTCTTTTGAACATCTAAATCAGAGTTAGGATCTGGTGAAAACACACACGCGCGCGCGTACACACACACACACACACACACACACACACAGTTTCCAGGGTGAAGGCAGGGCCCAGGAATTGGCATTTTTAAGGATGTCTCAGCTGATTCTTTTTCAGGCTCAGGTTTGAGGACCACTGCCCTACGCTCATTTTACAATGAGGTGTCAGTGACAGGTGGTGAGTTAATAAGCCATTTTATCCCAGGCAGCATGTTCCTTTTTAGCAGAGGCCTTGACTTTGACTCTGAGGAATGAGCAATGGAGCATCACAGCCCAGATCAAGCAGCAAACCCTCTTTTGGTCAAGGGGGTCTTCAGTTCAGTTCTGAAAGCACAGTCCCCAACTCCAGCCCTCCCTGCAGAGGCATGAAGGCCCTGCCTCCATCAGGCTCACTGTCAATTTCTTTCTGGGCCTGAGCAAGCTCTGACGCTGAAGGATCAGGGTTGGCTGGTTCAGGAGCCTCAAGTTTCCTAGGGGTAAGAAATGGGCTAGAACTCCCCAAATAGGGCTGAACGTGCCTTGCCAACCACTATCTCCCTCCAGGCATGGTGTGTGGTCATTGGCAGATTCCTTTCATTCTAGAAGCCTTTATTTTCCCCCTCTTTAACCCCCAGCCTCAGTTTTCCATCTGTAACAAAGGGATGGCCAAAGCCTAGAGGGTGGTGTGGGGACCAGCGCACAGGCAAGTGGAACATTAGGCAAAGGCCCCGCACGTAGCTGGTGCCCAGTGTCAGTTCTCATCCCGTTTCTCTTAACTACTCTGTACCTGATCAGTGCTTGGCGGGTCCTTGGTGCTCAATATAAGTGCACCAATATGTAATCTCAGGCCCCCTCAGGTCCAGGGCTTTTTTGTCTAAAGGGCTGCATATTGGATCCTTATATTGAAACCCAGCAAATGAACACCTCCAGCTGTTCAGTAATGATAATGAGTTCTCCATTCAATATCTCCACTCCCCTCTCTATTCCCTCCCACCAGTTTACATTTAGAGACCTCCAGGAAGAAGCTAACAAACAGGTAGACAGCAGTTTTCTTTACTGATGGTTAGTCATCCTGGGACACTTACCTCTTTCTACTCGTCTTTTCTTTTTACCTAATCTTTCAACTAAATGTACCATGCAGCTGTCTTCTCTGACGCGCCTTGCCAAAGCTGACTGCTGAGGCGGGACCACTGTGGTGCTCCCCCTTAGCCCCTCTCCTCTCAGGCGTGGTCCAGAGGACAGAAGGCCAGGCTTGCATTGTGCTGTCTTGTCCCAGAAGGGTGGCACTGAGCGGCCCACGACCTGGGTTGGGCAGGGCCGGTCTGCCCCACCCTCCCAGCCAGCTGGCTGGCTGCCCGAGGGCTGGCCAGCAGTGAGGACCCAAGTAATGAGTGATTAATGAGTGCCCCATCTAATCTCCTGCCAGGGGAAATGAAGGGCCAGCCATGGGCTGGGGCTCGTCATGACCTGCTCCAAGTGGGCTTGGAATGCACCTAGCTCAGGATGGGGATTAAGGCTTGAAAGATGAGAGGAAATGAGATGTTAACCCTTTAGGCTGTGGCCTCTGAGCCCCAGCAGGGAAATGGCAAGGGAATTATCTGCAGGCATCTGATGAAAGGGGAGCATGGCCTTTGATTTATGGCGAAGATGCAGCCACATGACAACCAGAGGCTAGGGTTGGGGGGGGTGGTGGTGGTGACAAACCATATCTTGGACTTAACTGTTTTTCTTGGAGGCTCAATCAAGAGAGGGGTGATTAATTTCTTCCGAAAATGGGTATACACACTGCTGGGAGTCTGTTCTACATGCTGCTTTTGATCATATCAGCAAGTTACAAATTTGTAGTTGCCAAACAGACTTTTCCTACTGGAACAGAGTGCCTCTGATCACTTGTCATTTTCAGAATGATAGAGGATGGAATCTGGTACTGGCTGGACACCATCTCCGGTAGTGGGATCCACCTCCTTCCCCCTCGGGTAGCAGCACCGTGATGCTGAGGGAGGAGCCTCTGGAGCTGGTCCCCTGATGTCAGGCCTTGACCCCGCCACACTGTGTGTCCCCGAACATTTCTGTAACCTCTTGTGTTGTAGTGTTCCAGTCTGTAAAATTGCACTTCTGGGTATTTATCCAAAGAAAACCAAAACAGTGATTTGTAAAGATCTATGCATCCTTGTGTTCGTGGCAGCACAATTTATAACAGCCAAGATATGGAAGCAACCTAAATGCCTATCAACAGACAATTAGACAAAGAAGTTGCGGTTCATGTATACAATGGAATATTACTTGGCCATTAAAAAAATGAAATCCTACCATTCACAACGACATGGATGGACCTAGAGATTATTATGCTGAGTGAAATAAGTCAGACAGAGAAAGATAGATACCATATGATTTCACTTATATGCGGAATCTAAGGAACAAAAAGAACAAACTAATCAAAAACAGATTCACAAATATAAAGGACAATCTGGTGATGGCCAGAGGGGAGGGGGGTTAGGAGTCTGGGAGAATGGGGTGAAGGGTTAAAGAAGTACAAATTAGTAGTTGATGGATGGTCACGGGGACAGGGAGCACGGCACGGAGAATGCAGTCAGCATTAATGTAATAGGTAGGGGGAGAACCAGAGGAGAGAAAGAGCAATCAGGGGGCTTGTTTCATAAACTATATAAATGTCTAACCCATGTACTATATTCTTGAAGCTAACAATAAAATAAAATAAATAAAATAAATAAAATAAAATAAAATAAAATAAAATCTATAAATTAAAAAAAAACAGAGGTAATGGGTGAGATTCATGATAATGTAGAATGCTTAAAGCTGTCTCAGGCATATGGAAGTGCCTCGTGAATGTTAGCTATCACTTTTTTTCCACTTATCTGCATAAGATGTGAGACCAGATCTCCTCTGGGAATGATATAAGTGGCTTCTCTTCCCAGCCTCTACAACTTGCTTTGGGTGAATTGACAACTACTCTTTGATTGATCTTGCTTGTTTGACCCCTGACCCTCACATGCCTAGAATTCTGGTCCCCTTCGCCCCTCCCGTTGCTGCTGGTTCCCTGGCCTCCAGTTGCCCTTTTATTACACTCCCTGCCCCTGCCTCCACGCTTGGCAGCCGGACATGATGGAGTGGGCAGTGACTCCTGCCTGGTCCTCTTGTGGCATGGCCACTTCCACCCAGCTCTACCCTCAGCCTTGCTGTGTGACCTGGTAGCCAGCTGGAGCGAAGTGGCTGAGAGTAGAGAGGGTAGCTGTCTTGAGAGCAAAACTTGGAGCTGTGGAGACAGCTCTTCCCAGCACATGGCTCATAATAACATTTTATGAGGAAAATGGGAGGAATGTTAAAAAGAAAGTCTTTGATTTGTTTTTTTAGTATTATACAGATACCGCTGACCTGCACTTTACTTTTCATGTGTAAACTTTTTTTTTTTTTTTTAACAAAATGTATCATTCAACAAAGTGAATTTTTTAAAAGTTTAAAAATATTGGTGCAAATTGCAGCTGTTTCCTTTTTTGGTTTCTCTGGGACCCCTTGGTCTCATCCTTGATTGAAGCTAATAATAGTAACACTTATCAACGGTTGAGAGTTGGGTTGGACCTGTCAGTGGACATGAGACACTTTGAGACTGTGTGAGGGAGTTTGTTGCCAGTTGTAGGTGAGCCTTGGAGGTGGAGCCATAGCTTCAATTTTTGAAGTCTCATGATAGGGTGTGAACTGACATTCAAGCCTCTAGCTCCATTTAGTGTCTTTTCCAGAACAGACAAGTACCCAGGCCCTGCTTGACTTTAGTGAGGCCGAGAATTTCATTCTGTTTAAAGCTCAAAGGATCTTCTGGCCAGCTAACGGAGAAGACACCACGATTACAGAGTTCTGTATCAGGTACTGCATTAACTTATTTAGTCCTCTCAACAATCTGTGTGAGCTAGACATGATTATTCCTGTTCTGCGGCCTAGAAGCATGAGGCTCAGAGAGGTTAAGGAACTTAGGTGGACTCACACAACCAGTATATGTCAGAGTTTTGTTTGAATTCCTGTTTATCTGACTTTAAAAAATGTACTCTGTGGAACTAATGAGCCACTTAGGGCCTCAGTCTAATTGTAACCCATTGAAAATTCTAATTATAATTCACCATTTTAAAGTATATATATATAATTCAGTGGTTTTTAATTTATTCACAAAGTTGTGCAACTATCAGCATTATCTAATTCCAGAATATTTTCATCACCTTAAAAAGAAACTCCATGTCATTAGAAGTCACTCCCTACTCCTTCCTCCCGCTCTCCCTGGAAACCACTAATCTGCTTTCTGTCTCTATGGATTCTGGACATTTCATATAAATGGAATCGTACAATATGTGGTCTTTGGTGACCAGCTTTTTTCACTAAGAATAATGTTCTCAAAGTTCATCCATGTTGAAGCATGTATCAGTACTTCATTCCTTTTGATTGTTGTATAACCCACTTTTAAAATAAAAACTAAGCCTGTTTTGCTTAGAGAAAGGGTGGAGTTACAATCTCAAAACAGATGCGGCTCAAAGGGGTGCCCAGTTTTTACTGTGGGCAGATGTGAAAGGACCGTACAAATAGGCGCAGGTGCAGAGAATGCTCCTCGCTGCGTGTGGAGGTGCAGGCAGGTGGGGGCTGGCTGGGTTCCTGAATCTGGGAGAAGTAGGGAAGCCCAGCTTCTTTCCTTCAGACACCTTGTTGGGCCGCCCTAGGCTCATGCACTTGGCAAAGCCTAAGGGGATACGTCTTGGAAAGCTCTGTGTGGATACAGGGGACCAGCCCTGGAGAAATGGCCTAGAGGGTTTATAGCTATCTTTGCCACAGGCTGCCTAGTTTGGATGCTATGCAGACATTTTAGCCTTGCAAGGTCTGCAGCACAGCTTTTAATTCCAGGTGTCAAAAGCCACATGCTGAGACAGCACCGCTGATTGGCTTTTTAAGAGTAATATTTTATTTTTTCCGATTACAAAGGCAAGATATATTTATTGTAGAAAACTTAGGACTTACAGAAAAACACAAAGAAGAAACATAAGAATCATCTGTAATTCCCTAGCCAGTGATGACCATTATTTTTAATGGCTGTCTGTCTGTCTCTTGTGATTGGCATAGTGAAGTGGGGTCCTGGCAACTTCTGAGACCATGCTAATATTCTTTAGTGGTTCCTTATGGGCAGCACTATGCATTTATTCTATCCTGAACCCAATGCTCGCTGAGCCCCTACAAGATATCAGGTACCCTGCGTGGTAAATGGTGTGAACTCCAGTCCTGCCTTTGTCACTTATTATTGCCTGTGTGTGGCTTGAAGAGCTTAACATCTTTCTGTTTCCTCGTTTGCAAAGTAGACGAATAATCACTGTTCGTGCCATAGGAGTTAGAGAACACAGCATATATACAGTGTTCATTTCTACAGTGAGACAAAGGGCCTACTGTGTGCTTTAATGAGCACTGCAAGGTCCATTCAGCTTAAAGGTAAAGGTGATGTTCTTGCCTTGGGTGACTTGCTGACTTGAGGGGGCAGGTCGAGAGGGTGATCAGTATGATCACCAATTAGTACAGTCGGAAGTCTGGGGACCCGGAAGAGCATCAGATTGAGATTGATGGGAATTCCCTCACCTTAACAAAGGGAAACAATGTGAGAAAGGAAGTAGAAGCCTGTTATGTTTTGTGAAAGGGCTGCATTCTTGAAGATCTCACAGGATTCAGATCTCTCATGATTCAGACTATTTTTTCCCCTTAGAATAAATGTAAAGAGCATGTACGTGTGTTTGATACATTCTCAGAATGCACAGTTTTGCTTTAATGTTGCTTTTCACATTGTCCCTGTTATCCCTGGCATTATACAGTGGGTTCACTCAAATTGCCCACTTGGTATCTTGTGACAGTTATTTGGCCTCTTCAACAGCCAGCCGGGTTGATGTTGCTCTCATCATCTCAGTGCGTTTTAATCCGGCACTACCAGATCAGGAGTTGGCAAACTCTTTTCGTAAAGGGCCAGAGAATTAGTATTTTGGCTTTGTGTGCTATATGGTCTTTGTTTCAACTAATCAGCCCTGCCTTTTGAGTACAAAAGCAGCCATAGACAATACATAAGTGAATGGGCCTGGGCTGTGTTCCAGTAAAATTTTATTTATGGACACTGAATTCGAATTTCATTTAATTTTCACATCATAAAATAGTTTTCTTCTCTCAATTTTTATTCAGCCATTTTAAAACGTGACAGAACAGGCAATGAGTCAGGTTTGGCCCACTGGCCAGAGTTTGCTGACCCCCGGTTTAGATGAATATAACATTTGAAAATTGTTTCAAATTGTAAAAAGAGTGACTGTTAAAATAGCCCACTAGTCAACAAAATCACTCATAGATGTTCTAGTGCTCATAGAAGTACAGCTTAATTCACAAGTTCTACTGAAAGATTGTGGATATTTATCAGCCTGGGTGATAACAGTGTAGGTATTTACTTCAACACGATTTTTAATTCTTAAGTAGTTATTCTAATGAATTTAACCATTTAAATCATGTTATTTTGAAATTTTGGCATCAAATACTTTATTAAATTTCATGATTCCAATTACATATAAAATTGTTTATTATTTCATACCATCCTTGAGTCTAGCGACTCTGCCTGACTCTCAGCAGCCTGATGGCCTTTGGTAGGGCTTTGGAACTTGATTCTGGCTGGAATTTTTATTTGTAAAAGCCAGAGGAGGAACATCAAGGCTTGTGTCTGGCACATGGTGAATGTGGGATAAGCGTTTGTTCCCTCCTTTTCTTTTCCTCCCCACCCAAAAGTTCTGTATATTTGGTCAGCTCCAAAACATGCTGAGCCTCTTTGAAACTTACTTTGGTTCTTTCCACATGCAATAAAGTCAGTAACCTTTTTAAATGGAAACAAAAACAAAGGCTGTTAGAATGCAGTTTCCCCTCTCAGGTCGCTCGCTTTCCCTTGCTGGAGAATAAGCAGCGCTGTGCTGAGACCACTGACTGGGGCCAGACGAGAGGCCCCAGGCCCAAGGAAGGCGCCTGCAGTGGGGTGCAGACCTAGCTCTCCAGCCAGGAGAGGGATGCTTGGCCTGCAGGCTGCCCTGAGTTCTGCAGCTCCTGGGTGTATCTCGGTGTCAGGGATTCCAATGGCAGGGAAGCCAGAATCCTCTCCAGATGGAAGACCACCAGCCCTGAAGGTGACTGTGATACTGTAGTTCTTGGCTTGCAAGTGTGCTTTTACTGTGTGTGTTGGATGGAAGGTCTGTTTTGAGTAGACGTGTGTTTGTGTTGTTTAGGGGATGATGGCACTTAACCACGTGTGCATTCTGGCCTTAGGGTCTGGCAGGATGTGAAGAGAGGCAGCCATTCTACTTTGACTGTTTAGATTTTTCATTATTATATGGGGTTGAGGGCTGGCATTCTTTCAGTGCCTTAGAAGCTCTTTGGTTTATAGACAACTGGTCTTAGAGCTAAGGTCATGGGTGTTGAGTTCTGACTTTGCCATCAGCTTGCCATTTGACCTCCAGCAACCCATTCCTCATCTCTGGAATCACTAATTCTTCATTCCTTAATGAATGGTGAGAGCATAGACCATTTCCGAGAGCCCGTTTCTCAGTTTAGGCATACAGGAGCCGGGACTTTCACTCAGCACTAAGACATCCCGCCCCCTCCCCACTAGGGTGGTCAGAGGAGGCCTAGTGGAGAGGCAGGACTCTTACCACCACCCAGCAGCAATTAGGCCATGCATCCCCTTCTTCCCCCTTTCCCCGAGACCCCAGCACACACACCAGTGGTGCCAGTGAAGGCCACATGAGGCACAATAGTGAGGCACTCCTGCCCCGCCAGCCAGGGAAGTATCAATGGAGACCTGTTGAAGAGCTGGAACTGCCACCCCTGCTTAACAGTAAGGACAAGTCCCCCTTCCCCCTGGGGTGTCGGCGGAGGCCAAGTAGGGAAGCTGAACCTCTATCCCCCCTGGCCATGTTGGGGTGGGGCACCCCTTCCCCTGCTGAAGTAGTGTCAGGTTTAAGCAAAATCTAGAGCCTAATAACATAATTGTTAAAATGTCCACGTTTCAACTGAAAATCACTCATCTTACCAAGAACCAGAAAGATTTCAAACTGAATGAAAAAGGCTGTCAATTGGTGGCAACACTGAGATGACAGAGATGTGGGAATTATCTGACAAAGATTTTAAAGCAGCCATCATGACAATGCTTCAATGAGCAATTATGCACATACTTGAAACAAATGAAGAAAAGAGTCTCAGCAACAAAATAGAAGGTATAAAGAAGAACCAAATGAAACTTTTAGAATGGAAATAAACAATAACTTAAAATCTCACTGAATGGGCTAAACAGGAGAATAGAAATAATAAAGGAAAGAATCAGTGATTTTAAAGATATCACCATAAAGATTACCCGCTCTGGACAACAGAGAGAAAATAGACTGGGGAAAGAAAAAAAGACTAGATCCTCAGAGACCTGTAGGACTATAGCAAAAGATGCAATGTGTCTTTGAAATCCTGGGAGAGCAGAGTATGGGACTGAAAAGAAGTACTCGATGAACTATCATTGAAAGCTTCCCAAGGTTAAGATGAGGCACAAACCGATAGATTCAAGAAGCTTAGTGAATTTCAAAGAGGATAAACCCAAAGAAATCCATACCAAGATACATCATAGTCAAATTTATGAAAATAGTTTTGAAAAAGAATAAAGTAGGAGGAATCAGTCTACCAGGTTTCAAGACTTCTATAGCTATAATAATGAAGACTATATGGTATTGGCAGGGGGAGAGACACATAGGTCAATGCAACAAAATGGAGAACCCAGAAATGTGCCTCTCTGATTTCTGACAGAGGTGCATAGGGAAGTCAAAGAAACACTAACTGTAATTATCTGAATGATTACTTGAATGAGGTTGGTGGAGAGCGTTATCTGAGAGATAATACAAACAAAGAGTTGAGAGTTGGCAAAAGACTGGGACTGGGGCACATGGGAAGAGGGAAGCCCAGGTAAGCTTTGAGCTTTATTCAGTGGAAGGGCGATGATGTCATCACCAAAGTAGGAAACCTCGGCAGGTAAAGGACTTGGTGTGGAGCTGGTAACTGGGTCCTTTTATTATTCATCTTGAGTGGGCTATCAGTAGGGGGAAACTAGAAATAGTGAGTAACAGTCTGAATGAGAGGATAGGTTTTGAGATGTTAGTGTTTGAGACCGCAGCATGAAATAATAAAAAGGTCAAAGTGTAAGAGTCATTACCCAGCATACACAGCTCGTTAGTGGGGGCTGGGTTTTGTTGATATTTTTCTAGTCCTGGTTTGGGTCACAGGGAGACCAACAGAAGAGACAGGAAGAAAACGGGTTTTCATGACCATTGACAATGGAGCTCAAGAAATAGGATATGATAATAGTTTTGTTGTTGCTAAACCCAATTGCCTTTTATTGTCCCTTTTGACCTCTGGGTGACCTTTGACTCCAATGACTTGCTCTCTTGGCCTCCTTGAAATGTTTCCTTATTCACGAGGTAGCTGTCTTTTTCGCATTATTATATCTTTTAATCATGGCTCCTAATTTCCGCTTTACCTAATACCAGCCTATCGCAGAATTGTGTCAAGGAAGTAAGACCAATTTGCTGGGTTTCTGCTTTCTTCCGTAAGGATATAGGGGGCCTCTTGGGATATATTTCACAGCAGTGATTGCTACAAATCATTGACTAGATTTCTGTCCTTTAAAAAAATAATGACATAACTCAAATGTCAATGGCGAAGCCCTAAGAGCCGAGCAGGAAAAGGCAAATCCTTTCCTCTGATGTTCAAAAGCATCAAGGGCAGAGCGTGTGGCTGGCTGATTTATGGTGGCTGCGGCACACTGAGCCTGGACGTGTTCTGGACTCAATGTGGGGGCACTGAGAAAACATCCTGGACTCAAGGCCAAAGCTGTGCTGGAGTGAACAGCGCCAAACACGACCTCACACACAGCATCTGCCCTGGCTGAGGTCCAGGCTGCAGCCTCTGTGTCATGCACCAGGCAGCCCTCCTGGGACTGTCTGTTTGATGCAATGTGTCAGGAGACGTAAGAGTTAAGACAAGCCATGGCTCAAACGATCAGGTCGGCTTGGATTCAGATCATGTGGTTGCCACTCACTACCTCTGCGACCTCCCTCATGGTGTTTCACTGCTTGAAGCTTCAGTTTCCTTTTCTGTTAAATGGGGGTGTCAGTAGCACCTACCTCGTAGGGTTGTCTTGAGAATCAATCAAAATAATGTTTGAAAAGTGTTTAGCATAACCTGTCATGTATTACACATTCAATAAGTTGTTTAAATCCCTAGTTCTAGCTTTGCTTTGCCTTTAATTAGCTGCAAAACATTGCACCAGTCATTTTATTTCACTGAATATTAATTTATTTGTGTATAAATCATGAATACAAAATAATGAAATTGGGGAGTTGAGTTAGAATCTCCAAGCTTTTCTGTGTGTGTGTGTGTGTATGCATGTGCTTTACGATTCTGTGATGTGAATCTGAAAAGTCGCAAAGGAAATGATAGATTTAAATACATAACATAAAAACTTATTTACATAAAAATTATAAACAAAGTTAAAAGACAAAAATCAAAGTGAAAAAGAGTCCCAGACAAAATAAGCATTAACACCCTTAATAGTAGAAAGAGCTCTTGAAAATTAATTCAAAACATTATGAGCACTATAGAAACATTGGTAAAAGGGGTCATAAGAAGAGACAGTACACTTGGCTAATAAAATGAAAATCCGTTCCAGTTTAACTAATAATCAAGAGTACACATTAAGATGATTTTTTCCCCCCTATTGCATCAAACACATTGAATGCCCACCCTGTACCAGGAGTCATTCACCAAAAGATTTTCTCCTGGAGATATAGGCAGACCACATTTTCCATTCTTTCACAGTTAGGTAGAGTTATATGACTAAGCTGGGTAATGGAATATGAGTGGTAGTGATCTACGCTACCTTCGTGAAGCTGATAGCTAAATCCTCCACAATTTCTGTTTACCCTTACTTGTTCACTGGATAGAAAAAAAAAACCCAGAAAACAAAAAACAAACAAACAAAAAAACCCCACAAGGATTCTGAAGCCCTAGACAGAGGTAGAGCTCTAGATGAAAAGAGACTGGTCCCTGGATGCCTGCATGACTGTGTGGAGCAGAATGCCCCTGCCAGCTCACATCAGACAGTGAACTGAGCAAAAAGCTTTTTGCTGTGTTAAGTCTTTGAAATTCTGGGATGGTTTGTTGAAGCAGTTAGCCTAACCTAACTAATTGTCAAATTAGGAAAGATTATAATGCTAACATTATTAGCAAATGTGTCTATTTCATCTACCACATGTGGAATTTCAGGAGAATACACTCTTTTTTTTAAAGCAGTCCATATGTATGATGGACCTTAAATAGTTGTACCTTTGGCTTAGTGATTCTGTTTTTATCATAAGGAACTAAGCAGAGAAGCAGATAAAGAATTTCATACAAAGATGTTTATCACAGATTCCAACAATAAGGGAACTTATTAGATATGTTATCTGACTTCTGTAGGATGAACTGTTATACAGTAAAAATGTTTCTGAATATTACTAGTGAACTGCTTATGATTTAAAGTGAGAAAACGCAAAACTGTATATGCGATTTTGTTTATGTAGAAATATTATATGTAAAACATGCAGATAATATGTATAAGTATTCTGTGTAGAAAAAATACCAGAAGGAAGAACACCATAGTAGTTAATTTGGATTATGAGATTGTGAATAATTATAAAACTTTCCACTTTGTTTTTCCATAGTTTTCAAATTTTCCTCAATAAACATGTATAATTTTATAGACATATTTTTTTTTCCCAAAAGAACGCCCCATTAGCGAAGTTCCAGCCAGCCCTGAAGTCATACCTAGACCTATTGTGGATGAATGTAGTATTTATTCTCTATAAGTTTGTTCTTTTAGTGTTAGTGTACTTGGTATACCCTCCTTTCCCAACATGTGTGTTTGCATATGTGTGTGCATGTATGTGTGCACACCTATGTGCACAGGTGCTTGCTAGAGTGACAAAAGCCATTTGTAGATGGCAGGACCTGGGCCTTGTATTATAAGGAAGGGAAGGTGGACTAGGAGGGTAGCTTAGCCTGAGCCAAAGCTGCCTTTAGTCCCATGGCCACCTGCCTTTGACCAAGGTGGCTGTAGAATATATTGGTTTTTGGAAGGAGCTGGAACATCATCTTAGAAAAGGCATTGGTGGCACACAGAAAATTTGTGGTTTCCATGCAGAGCTCAGCCCTGGTTGTCTGACTTTATTTCCTTTCATAATTGCAACCCAGGGATTCCTAACTGTTCTTGGCAGAGGATGCCGGAGAGTGGTTGATTCTGAGTGGGGAGGAAGGCTGGAGTGTGTCTCTGGGAGGCTTTGATTCCTAGGTACGGTGATCTGCATCCCATCGCAGCTGTTTATTTTTTGTGTTGGAGGCTTTAGAAGTTGGGCAGAGAATGTCCTCGATGGAGTTAATTTCAGAAACAATTAGTTACCACAGAAGAGTAAAGTGGCTGTTCAGATCCTGGGCTGGGCATCAGTACCTTGGAAGTACAGCATAATCATGCTTTTAAGAGAAGGCCTCCACATGAGATTGAATATGAGTTCTTTCTGTCATCACAGAACACCTTCTGTGCCCCTGGGCTCTGCTCCAGGCATCAGGAATATAAAAAATAAGTCTTTGAGAAGAGTCTTTACTCTTTTGTGATCCTGTGTTATGGGGAGGAAAGACAAGCATAAATCATAATGATATACTGTAACAAGTGCTAAATTGGAGGTCTTATGTGATTTACACAGAAGTAAAGAAATTTAACCAGGTTTATCAAATGCTGTAAATCAAATGACTGGGAAGTAATATTTGGGGAAGAAAAAGTGCTCTTACTCTAAATGCATTTCTCCCTCGGATCTGCAGTATCATGCCACTCAAAATTTAAAAAGCAACTTAGTACAGAAGCAGGAACAACTGGCTCATTTATTTCAAACATCTCACCTCCTTGATATTTCTGCCTTTGAATCTTCTCCTTAGTTACCTGGGAAACGTTTTTTAGGACCAAAAACAAATATAAATCACATGATGTTAAAGACCATGAAAATGATGCAATTTGTATTGAAATCCTTAACTCACCTGTGCTGATTACCCCATTACTCCAGGTAAGAAAGGGGAAGTCAGGTGTTTTCTTTAATAAGTAACGAAACTCACTGTAATGTGTAGCTTGGAAGTATCCAGGGAGTTTTAAATACATCTTCTCAACCTTTTTTTCTAAATCAGATTCTGTGGGTTTTCACGTGTCTGTGGGCAAGCCAGTTTGCAGTATGGAGGTTCAATGGGAAGAAATGAGTTCTGTGGCTGAGTTTGAATATGACAGGGAAGAAAGGATGGCCTCTGCAAGGGGGTTCAGCAAAAACCCAGAGCAGAGGGAGTGTTAGGGGAACAGCCCTTTGGCTGGCCCCTGCCCCAGGCCCAGTAGGAAGAGGCTGGAAATATGGCCCTCCTGGGGCTCCAAGGTCAGCGTCCCCAGTGGCTGGCTTCCTGGGATAGGATTTTCTGAAAGGGCTGTGGCGAGCGGTGAAGGCCACCAGAGGGCTCAGGAGAGTCAGACCCTCCCTGGAGGCAGCACTTGTATGTCTTGGGTTAGTGCCTTTCTTCTGGTCCTAGGGCAGGTTGTAGACATTAACTAGGTATCAGCGATAACAGACAGAGAGAAAGCAGATGAAACCCTACTTTCTAAAAAGGAAGTCTAGTAAAGACACGTGCCATTCATCCATTAATCCATCAGACTTTAACTGCATGGCCACCCGTAAGTAAAGGCACAGGTAAGTAAAGATGTAAAGAAAACATAGCCTTCGCCTTGAGAAGCTACCCGTCCAGTGAGGGACAAGCATAAATAGAGCATGTTTGACATCTGTTAAAAGAGAAGATGCCCTCTTTTCTTTTAAGCTTCTGACCCCTGTTCCATACCACCATTGTTGGCTGATGTATTTGCCCACCATATTGTTCACAGTGACAAAGGATATCTCTCCCACTGTTCTTCCCACTTGCTCTGGATAATGGTTTCATTTGAAGCGGGGTTTACCTTCAAGAAATAAGAACTCCGCTTTTTCTGCCTCTTGCCTTCAAACTGCTGTTCTTGGATGCCTTCTCCCCTCCCAGCCGAAGTTCTTTCTCTAAGATCCACCGCATCTTCTCCGTTGAGGGGTGCAGGGGACAACCTGCACAGCTTTCTCCACCTGACCCCCACCTCAGGATAGTCTCCCCTTTGGTTACCACTTTCCAGTTTGCTCCTTCTTCACCTTTCCTTTCGGCTCACTGGGCATTGGTGGCTCCTTGTTCCTCTGTCCTCTGTCCTTCATTCACACAGTGCTCTCTCTCCAGGAGAGGATTTGTTCATTCACCAAACACACAAGTCCTTCATTTTCTTTTGAAGATTGCAGAAGCCTTCGTCTTTCCCCAGACCTTATCCTTCAACCTGCTATCAGTTCCCTATGCCTGAGATCCTGGCTCTGATTCTTCTAATCCCTTAAAGCCCTCCTGGTCCATGGAAGCAGCTCTGAAGCCCCTGAGGGGGCCAGGGCGAGTTCAGAGGGCGCATTCTGGAGCCACACTGCCTGGCTTTGAAGCCCACCAGTGCTTACTAGCTGTGGGCTATGGAAAATGAACTAGCCCTTCTGTGCCTCAGTTTTCTCCTCTGTGACTTGGCGGCAGTGTTATCTATTCCATAGAGTTGTTAGGAGATTAAATGAGCTAGCACATAAATTCCTAAGTGCAGTGCCCACTACATAGCAAGAATAATAGGGGTGCTGACCATAAAGTCCTCTGTGCTAGTTTCTGCCTTGGAATGTTGGGGCTCCTTTTTGCTTAAAGCAACCACTGAGCACTGAGTCTGAAGTAATTTATCGTTATCAAGGAAATAGTCACTTGCATATTTACTTATTGGTCTGCCTCGATAAGTGTATAAACTCCTCAAAGGCAGGGATTCTTCCTCTCCCCGTCATACTGAGGATCTTGCATGAAACCTAACCCAGAAGGCACCGAGTGCTCGTTAGCTGATGACCTGATTGCCCTACATGCAAATGCTCAAGGACATAAGGGTGACTGGTGCCAGCCCTGCAGGGACCACAAGGCCATTCTTCTGTGTTTTGACTTGAGGAATTCATGCAGTATATGCATTGAGGCCTACAATGTTCCTTTATGTCCAGACTAGTCCTGGAGGCGACACTTGGGAAAATACACCAGAAACCTCTGTTTTGATCAATTAAGTCATTCCTGTTTGTACGCATCAAATGGTGATGAGTTGCATAAACTCTGAGCTGTGGCTGCCTGGATTTGAATTCTGACTCTCCTACCTACGAGCTGGGCGACTTTGGGGAAATTGGTTCACCTCTCTGTGCCTCCATTTCCCAACAGGACAGCCTTCGGGGGTTGCTTTAAGGATAAAATGAGCTGACATGTGTAGAGCTCCTAGACTTTATCTGACACACAGTAACTACTTGTTAGTAGATGTTTTCTAGCATCTTCAGTCTCATTATCTGAAATAACAGGTTATTAAATGGCTCATCTTGGCTCACTTCGTTCTAGGTGATATTCATGGCACAATACACAGTCATTCCTGAAATGCTTTGTCTCCCGGGAAATTTATGAAGTATACCCAGTCGCTTGGGATAGCATCTGTTTACTCATTCATTCATCCATCCATTCCTTTATTTATTGAGTGTCTCGCTATGCGTGATCCTCTCCTAGGTGGGAGGCAGTGCGTCTGCTAGAGTGAAAAGAACAATCCTGGTGTCGGCGGTCTGTGTTCGGTCCCAGCCCAGCCCAGCCCAGACCTCGACCTCAGTTTGTTGTGAGGATTAACTAACATGATGTATGCCCCACATCTGCTGGTCAGTAAAAGTCGGTGCCTGGCTCTTCCACTTTCCTGATAAAGGAAGACTAGGGTGGGTGAGACACGCCTCCGACGTTGGGAGCCGCCATCCTGGTACTTTGTCCACAGACACCTAGAGTGTCAGGTAGGGGGTGCTGCAGACAATGGGCAAGGTTTCTGTGAGAACAAAGTTTGTGTAAATGGCGGTAGGTTCAGAGAACACATTGGTGATGTCAGTGAGCACAGGACAGGGCAGGATGTGGCCAGTGCGGAGGCTCCCAGCCTGTCAGGCCCCTCAGGAGGTGGCTTTTGCAGAGGAACAGGTAGGTTCCGAGACTCAGCCTCATCATGTGTCACTGGGTGCTGGACCTGCCTCCTTCTGAAACCTCTGGTCCTCATTGTTGTGCTGGTGAGTCATTTTCTCTCCCCCAGGGGTGAGGCTTCTGTTGGCCCTGGTGATTGCTTCACATGATGTGAGTTCCAGAGGGGGAAGCTGTGTGCGGGAGGGAGGGAGGTGGAACTGTCGCCTGCAGTTGGGACGTGGCTGCGAAGTGGCCTTTCTGAACCCAGATGTGAGAGGCTGAGGAGACCCCCTCTTCTGGAGTATGGCCTAATATGAGGTGGGGTCTTCCAGGAGTTCTGGTCAGGGCTTGAGAGGGAGGGACGTGGAAGATACTCAGAGCGGGCCTGTGGGTAAGGAGCAGTAGAGTGCCATGGTTTGAGCCCAGGGTCAGAGGAGCCATTCTCTGCTCTGGGTTAGGTCTGTCGTGGCTCCTCTTTCTGTCCCTGCCATCTTGAGCCTTGATGCTCTCTTCTACTTCCTTCTGGTATGTGGGGACTTCGACTTTGGCCTGAACAAAATCAGGTGGCTTGTCAGCTTTCCTGTAGGATCTCTGTGGAAAGGAGAAGAGGTGGGGCCTCCATCCCTCAGGGAGTGTATGTTCTAACAGAAACTAGATTGTTAGATTTTTTTGTCCACTGTTAAGAAAGGGGATAAATCAACAGGAGCAAACCTCACAAGGGGACTCGGCTCCGTAGATGGCATGTTTCCTTAATCTGCTTGCTCCGTGCACTGTTGCCAGATGCATTTTTGGGAAACCTCACTTTCATCAGGTCCTTCCCTGCTCCAGAACCTACAGTGGCTCTTTCTTGCTCCTTGCATCAAAAATCCTCCTGGTCCCACTTTCCAGGGGCTTGGGTAACTTGGCTTTGCCTGTCTTTACGATGTTATTCCCCCAGTCACAGGTAGACTTACTTCTTCACCGTTTGCTGGGTTCTAGAGCAAGGGCTTTGAAACGTTTCTGACCGAACCACAGTAAGAAACACCTCTCCTTCTATGTGTGATAAACACTGGTATTTTCTTTTCTTTTCCAGTCTTTCTTATTTCATTAAAAAAAGTGCAGGTCATGACCCACGAAATTGATTTCATGATAGACCAATGGGTCATGACCCAGAGTTTGAAAAGCAGGACTGATTTAACACAATACTAGTCATGGAAGCACAAGTGAGCTTTAAGGAAAAGGCAGAGCCCGTCTAAGCTCTCTCGGGTCTGCCACGTCAGGAGAAAACACTGATCAGACCTGACAAGAAACATTCTAGAGCAGTGGTCTCCAAAAATTTTTTGATATGCACCCCAACAATAAAAAAATACTGGAGTGTACAACTCCAACGTATATTTGTTTTTTTAAAAAGCCTATCAACGTATTATGTGAGCATGTGAAACATGCATGCAAAATATAAATTTTAAAAGGGCAAGCTAAAGATGAAAGAAACAATATTTTAAAATGACATGCTAATCACGATGGCTTCCTTCCATTATCAGCAAATATCTGAAGGCAAAATACCCATGGAGGACGAGGTTCATGGTCATCAGCAGCCGTTGTAAATCTATCTTCAAATTGTTTTGCTAATTTAAGATCCTTTTCGGGTTGACTCGTTGTCAGGTTTGGAAACCACTGCTTCATGTCATACTCTGTTCCCTCCACATTGCCCTTCCTGTCCTGACCAAACCACAGAAGCTCTGATAGCATCTCCTTTTGCTGGCTCTGTCCACCAGGAATCTGGAAGCAGTCATCTTTGACGCCTTGCTTTCCCTTGTCCCCCTCGACCACTCATTTACTTGGTAAATATTCTGGTAAATGTGGGGTCAGCTCTTTCCACATTCTCCTTGGATCGCCAGGTTCCTGCCACCCTGCTTCCATCTTCCTCCCAGTTCCTCACATGAGTTTCCACTCAAGATTTCCTCTCCCTGGGGTGTCCTTCCACCCCATTCACCTGGCTGACCCCTACTCACCCCTCACCAAGCCTCACCATGCAGGTCACTTTCTCAGAGGGACCTTCTCTGACCACTGCCCAGTGTACTTTCTGAAGTACCTCGGACTTTTTTCATGGCTCTTATCACAACTTTATTTTTATACTTACTTGTATTTCAGTTTGTTTAAAGTATGTAGCCCTCTAGACTGGAAGTTCCTTGAGAACAGGGATCATGTCTGCTGTGTGTGTGTCTAGCACCCAGGTGCAGTCTCAAGAAACATCTATTACAACAACCCTGTAAGGTGGTTATAAACAGTATCCCCATTTTACAGATGAGGAAATTGAAAGACAAAGGGTTAATTGCCAGAGGGCACCTGGTTAATAAATGGGGATACTGGTCTCAGACCCAAGTCACTCAGATTACAGTGTCCACTCTTACCAACTACTCTAAATTGTTCACTTATGACTTTCATAGGCTCAGGGCCAATTTTAAGTCTATCTTCCTTGCTGGCGCCTGACCAGCCCTCTGCAGTGATTCTCTGTCTCCTGAACTAGCTTGATTAGTACTTAGGGCCTCCATGTAATGACATTTACGCTGTGCTCTTCTGGATATCACCGTCCTTTTCCCAGATAACTCCATGTCCCTAAATCCTACGCTCCTAAGTTAGATTGTAAAGTGAGACCCTGCACTGACTCATCCTTCTCTTGAATCCCTCGGAGAGGACCTGAGCATTCCACATCCTGAGTAAATAATTATTGATCATCATCAGGAGCTTGGCAAAGATTTTACCTGACTCCCAAGTTAAATCCCATCTTTGTACATACCTGTTTCCCAGCCAAGAGCAAGACTGCATCTTGGATTCAGAGGAGTTTTAACTGTTCCAATTTGCACTTGCTGGCTTTCTTCCTGGTGGATCTCAATGTAACTTTTGGCTGAGACCCAAGAATTTAAGGGTCTTCAGTACCGTGAGTAATTTCATGAGTTGCTGATAGCTAATTAGCGGTGATTACAGTTAAGAGGCTTTACTTTCTTAACCCTCAGAAAGGGCTGGTGGTAACTTTTGAAATCTTGATATTTTTTTCCTCCTGCAAATGGAATTTTCTGCTTCTCATGACCGTCTTTTCTTAATTTTTTTGTAACTTATCTCCCAATCCTCCCTTTCTAGTGAGAAGGAAATGTGAAGTCCGGGAAAGAATTTGGAAACCAATGGTCTTGGAAAACTCTGGCTTTCTTAGAGAGAACCCCTGCACACACCTGGAAACCACGCTTCATTTATTTGTCTTTCTCTGAGAGGAGGTGCTGGAGGGGAGGAGCCTGGGACATGATTTTAATTCCTAAGTTCCATCACATTTCAATCAAACCTCCTATCCCGGGCTTTCTGATGCTGTTTACAAGCTTTGAAACTCTTGGCTCACTTGACAATGTTTAGCAGTTCTGTTTTGTGAGGGCTTCTGAATAAAGTAGTATTTGTAGGTGAGAGGGATTTATCTTTTTTTTACTGTGATAACACATTTTACGTGTTGCTTCACCCCTCTTGCGTCAGTATCGTCAGAGACACTTTTTAGTGAGAGGCACTCTGAGCCAAGCACTGGGCTAATGTCCACTCATTTGATCTTCACAACAACCTGCAGTATTCTCTAGGCAGTATTTTTAAAGTTTTATTGAGATATAATTCACATACCAATTTAAAAGTGTACAATTCAGTGGCTTTTAGTATATTCACAGGGCTATGCAATAATCGGCACAGTCTAATATTAGAACAGTTTTCTCACCACAGGAGGAAAACCTGTAGTCTCCCTTGAGCCCCACCGCGCCCCTAGACCATGGCAACCACTAATGTACTTTCTGTCTCTATAGATTTGCTTGTTCTGGACATTTCTTATAAATGGAATCATATAATATTTGTTCTTGTGTCTGGCTTTTTTCACTTAGGATAGTGCTTTCAGGGTTCATCTATCTTATAGATATATCAGTATGTCATTTTCTTTGTTAGTCAGTATTTTTATCCCTAATATACAGTTAGAGACACTTAAGACACAGCGGCAAAATGACTTTCCTATGATTAAGTCATCTTTAGTAGATGGGGCTAAATTTCCAACGCAGGTTTGCCAAATGTCAACTTTGCTATGAGCTCGGAGTCTGAGGTAATCATATTGATAGTTATTTATTGCACTTCTGTGAATCAGTCACTGAGCTGAGTGTCCTGTAAATTTGTTCATATATAATCAGACTTCAGTTGGAAAATCTGGTGACCATACTGGTCAGTGACATTTTTGTTTAAATGTCTTCCATTTGCTCACTTCTGGTTTCATTGGCCTACTTAGGCTCTAAAATCTTAGGCTGTAGAATCTTCTTAAGCAAATTATGCTAAAAATAGCATTGTTGTTCCTTCTGTAGGAGTTTGAACACCATCCCCACCTGCAGAAAATTGGCAACATCTCTGAGGAAACTTTGCTTTTTCCTGGACCCCAAGCATCATGGTTTCCCATTTCATGGGGTCTCTTAGGTAAGTAAAGAACCTTTTAAAAAGAGAATAAGAATCCCAGATTCCAGTTTTACTGTATAGTTTCTTAGCGTAACTAGGCTTGAAGGTCTGCATCTCACCAATATTTTTGCTACACTATGTCCACATTTGTGGTAAGCGTGCTGTTTGGAAGGGTGGCCAAGGCCCCAGGAGCTGTGTGCTGAGGCGAGAGGTGCTTGCACTGAGATCCAAGTGACCTGAGTCCTACACTATGCCCTGCTATTTTATTATTTATTTTAATTAAAACATTTTTTCACCTTTAAGTCTCAAATTTTTAAAAATAAAAATGTTACTGGGTTAGTGGATAGATATCATGGTTGCATACAAGAATTACCCAAATAACTTGAAAAATATTGTCCTCTGACTGCATCCCCTCAGATGTTCACTTAATTGACCTGGTTTATTTAAAAGGTGACCTTTCTAGTCCCTTCACCTACATTTTTTAAATTTGATCCTGATATCAACCATGTGAGGTAGGTAGAATAAGCATTAGTATCTCTGTTTTGTAGATAAGAAAACCAGTCCTTGGAATCTTTAACTCCTGTGTGCCACATTTCTTTAGTGTAGGGTCTGAAAAAGGGCTCTGTGTTCAGGAACTGTAGTCCCGTCATTGAGGCTTTTTTCAAATGCTTTAAGGCAATAGACCCTTTTTAAAATTCTGCAATTAAAATCCGTTGTAAAACCTCAGCATATAAAATAGCCAATAGCAGTATTTTATTAAGATAAATTTATTTTAGAAGTTCAAATTTGTAATATTTACACATGAGATCACTGAGTCTGTTTTGATAAACACCAAAATTTGAAATCAGGATTTGTGGCTGATAGCTGGTTCATCAGCCTCAGCATTTAGTTGCTTTTAAACTTGTTTTAGCTGCATAGTATTAAGAAAATTTTGATCCACATAGGTAAGTAATTGCAATTACTAACAATTCTTTGATGAAACTCATCTTGTAATCTCGGGATAGTCTTTAAATTAATTGACTCAGAATCTAAAAAGAGGAGAAGGAGGAACTTTCTGTTTTAGAGTTGAATCATTCATGATATCTTATAGTTCCAACTACCCCCATAACTATACATTAGGCCCAAATGCCCAGAACTTGCACAATAAAAAGTAAAATGGTCTATAGTATGTTATTGTGATGGTGCCATGTGGGATTGCCCAACCATGGCTCGAGCGTTTGCCAGGTAGATACTCTGAGGCCAACGCCTGGCACTTAATTGAGTGTAGTGTGTGTGCGTATGTGTGTGCACGCGCGCACGCGCGCAAGCAGTAGTCTGTAGTTGCTTATATAATTTTACATGAACAGACCTGTGCAGACCTGAAGTGGAGAGCTACAACCTTCTTTATCGGTGACATTCACAGCATGTCAGAAACAGTCAGAGAAGTCAGGAAAAGCTCCATTCTTAGACTCCTTGCGAAATCCAGCCATTGATGTTTTATGGTTTCTTCAGGGTTAGTACTTGGCCTTTGATCTAATTGAGCATGTGTACATTTTTAAGCCATAGTTTAAAAAATAGTTTAAAAGATATGTCAAGACATGAAATATACATCCATTTCATGGAAACTTCATCACACTGATGTAAAACCACAGCAGCTGGACCACTTGGTCACTTCAGGACCACTGCTTAGTTGAGCACTAGGACCCAGTGGGGACAGAGAAGTGGCAGTCACAGTCACGTATTGAACTGGATTGAAAAGCGCAGCGGAGAGACAAAGGTGGGTTCACCGTGTAAACATGTGTTAAGTCTGGCTGCTATCAGAAAAGCCCCTAAAAGTATTGAAGACCCTCAAAATCATGACCACTCAAGCTGCACAGGAATGGTGTTACTTGGGAAAAGTCCCTTTTGCAAAGTTTTTTTTTCCCTTGATGTCTTGGAATTTTAATTGATGCCCCTGTGAACAGTTAACCTCCTGTAATGATATGTGGTGTGAAGGCCGTCTCCCTTCAAGGGGATCCTGGGGGCTTGCCTGCAAGCTGTGCATTATTTCAGAGAAATTGCCCACAGGTTAGAAATGAGCAAGGTAGAAGTAGCGGAAAGCTTGATGTCGCCTTGCTACTCTGATGGCAGAACTCAGGAAGTCTTGACAGGCCTCTGCACTCTGGTGCTGCTAAAGGGTTGTTTGAACGGGGCTGCTCAGTGGGACATTTCTCCAAGAGTTCTGTAAGTCCTGGGGAAAGAATATGTAAATTAGGAGGATGGGCGAGTCTTCCCAGGAGAGCTCAGCTGGAGATTTCCGTCAGGTCTCCTTCATAAGCCAGGTCCTAATAATCTATTGTACATTCTGTTTCTATAGCCAAATAAATATATTTTAACCTAACAAACAAACAAACAAACAAACCTAAAATGTCTTGTCTAAATGTTTTTCAAAATTTTCTGGGGCAAAGGACTATGGTTATTTTAGGAGTAAGAGGTCTTTGATAAAATTGATAGATGAGAAATACATATACACATATTAGGAGCTTTTAAACATTTTTCAAGGCAACCAAATGCATAAATATCAATTGGAAGTGCTGGAGGATTTCTCTACCTACAGGGAAAACAGGTCAAAATTAGAATTCAGCTGCCAAGAAAATCCCTGAGAGGAAAAAAACATTTAAGGGGATTTACAATTCTGATATATGGAGATTTAGTTTAAAAATCCCTCCTCGGTTTTTGCCAAGCCCCAGAGTCACAAAGCCAGCTTCTTCATTGAAAGAGAGCAGCCCCGAGTAGGAAATGTATTAAGAGCATCTCTGCCCTGCTGAGTCTGTTGTAATAAAAAAGAATCACAGTTAAACCCAGTAGCAGAGGAGGCATAAGATCTTAACTCTTGGTGGTACTGGTTAGTGGGCTGTCACTGAACCTTGGACACGTTCTGGATGCCATTTGAAAGGCAGGGTAAGTAGAATTCCTTTGGACCAAAGGGTTAGTCAAGGCTTGATTGGGGAATGTTTGTCACCAGTTCCAAGTTAGAGAAGAAACAGTCCTCAGTGATCAGGAGTATTTATGTTTCTTGAGAACTTGCACCAAATTGTGCATTTTTTTTTTGATATGCACAGTTACATCTTTATGTGTTTGTTCAGTGATTGAATGGAAGGAAAACCAGTTTCTCCCTAGAAGCTCTGTAACAAGTGATGATGTCTGCCTGCCGTGGCTGCCGACAGAATCTCTTCAGGGCCAGTCTCCTTGGTCAGCACTCTTCCTTTACCTCTTGGAGTGCTTTCGTGTAACTAACACATTTTATGTTTGAAAGGAAAACAAAGAAGAAAACAAAATGATTGAAAATAACAAACAGTTGGTTAAATTGGCAGGAGATAAAGTTGATTCCATGATTCTCAATTTAAATGGTAGTTTCTGAAGAAATGCAGATGTAATTAGAGAGATTACAAGGTTAGATGGTGATTTTTATAGATTTTATGGAGAGTTCTGGATCATTTTAAGTATTTTACAGGTTGATGGCCCTAGGTCAAGTGTCTGGTTTTAGTCTTCTACAAATTAAAAGCTTTCCTTTTTCTGCATATACACTTCAGTAGAGTAACATTACTGTAACGCCTGTCAGCTACTTTGCTTAGAAATACAACCAAAAGGGACTGAGGAAAAGAGAAAGAGAAAGGTGGCTGGTTGTTCTTGGAGCAATTGGAAAAGATCCCAAGTACAGAAAAGAAGAAAGAAGTGGGTGAAGAAAATGTGTTTCTCTGTGAGAAAGAGAATGCTCAAGGTAGTGATACTTGAAGTATGATTGATTAGTGAAAACTGAGATTTCCCTTAGGGGTAAAGAAATATGTAAATTGGGAAAGATCGTGGGGTCAAGCCAGTGACCAAGAAAAGAGATGGAGGAGGAGAGGCCAGTCTCAGATCATAAGTATCGAACTACATGGCGTTAATAAGACAGGGCAGAGCTTGTGTCACCCACATCTAAACCACTACTCAATTGATGCTTACTAAATATTTGTTAACTACTGAATGAATAGATTAATAATTATCTTTTGTGTAAAAAAATGGAGTAGAAAATTTTCCTTTCCTGATTAGCATCATTAGTTAATCACAAAAGTACGTTAAAGCAGAAAAATCATACAAATGATACACACGCACCTTTAACAGTTTATTTTTAACTTAAAACACATGTACGTTCACTCACCAATTTTTTGATGTGACGCCGAGGACTTTTCTTTGAGCACGAACCCCTCATTGTCTTTCTTGCACATACCACACTCATAAGCATTATCTAAGGTTTCCATTTGGATTTCTTTAAAGTGGAGTGAGAATTTAAAGACATTTGCAAAGCAATCTGAGTACAGAGTAAGTTTAGATTTTTATTATTTTTGCCTCTAATCATTTACAGTTGTCTCATCCACACCTAATTTCCCAGCAGTTTTTTTCTTGGCTACTTGCCGTTAGTGAGTCCTTCCAAAGCATTCAGCTTCGTTTTTGTAGAAACAACTAACAACTACTCTTTGTGTGTGTGTGTGTGCGTGCGCTTCATTCATGGATTGGTGTATTATTTGAATATATTATGTAATTATGCAGTGACTGGCATGAATGGGTTTGGGGACATGGTTGACTATATGAACACAAGTTTCCTGATGGGAGCAGAAGAGTACAAGAACCTGCTGGAATGTTTTGTGGGATGCCCAGTAGGGGCCATCTGAAAGGTAGGCATGGAGGCCAGGAGGAAATAAAATGTTTTTCTGGAGGACTGCCCTGGCAAACTCTTTCCTATAAAATGATGGCAGGCATTCAGAAAGTATTGATTTTTCTTTAAGCTTGGCACAGCCTTGCACCTGGACCATGTCCTCATCACTCAGTACTTGATTGTGGGATTTGCTAGAACATTCTGTACTAAAGAGGTTCAGTTGAATCAAGGTGTTATCATTGGGCTGCCAGCTACCCATCCCTTACTTACCCCAATAGATTTATAGGCGTCAGGCTAACACTCACCCCCCCAGGGATCAGAACCGATAACTCCAATTTCTAAGAAATCCTTCTTTTAGGATTGTCTTCCTTTTCCCAGTTCTTCTGTTTTTATGACAGAATTCTGGGGTCCACTTAGAAAATACTTTCGTGATGAAAATCTTACTCACAGCAGCATTTTGCATTTCTTTAATGACTGACACTTCTTCCCTCTATCTTCTTTCTCACCTCTCTTCCTTTAATCCTCTCATTCTTTGATTCACTTGTTATCTATTAGCCCTTAGTTTGGACCAAGTCTGTGCTCATTGTCCTGCTAGCTGCAAAGATGTATTAGAAACCAGTTCTGCAAGAAAGCTACCATTGAGCAGGGGAATTTACCAAAGGGTGCAGTGTCTTGAAAAGCTATATGGTGACAGAACACTTCACTTTTTCAGAGCCCCTGGTCCATAAAACACAAATGATTGCAAGAGTGGCGAACCTGGAAATAAGCAATAAAAACCAGTATGCAATAAGAATAGGTGTCCTGAAGTCTGCTCTAAAATGGAAACATTTACTCCAAGAAAGCCAGGCAGGCCTTCTCCCAGAGCCCGTTTGGTCTTGGTGTGATTGCAGCTTCATTGTCTAAAGGTTTCCAAGGCCAAGGCCAACCTGAAGGGAGCAGACTAAAGGGTCACAGACTCATCCATAATAGTCGGCACGGGCCAACGGGATTCAGAGCAACCCAGATTCTGGGCTCCCAAAGTGCTCTGCTCAAAGGCCTCACCACCTTATGATGCACAGATTGGTTGACATTCACACTGGTGTCTCCGAGCCACCTAAGAAAGGTCGCTTAACCTCAGCATGCTCTGTATGAGAAGCAGAGGAAATAAATAGAATGCATTTTTTTTTTTAAGTTTGGAATTTAAATGGTTAGCTTCAAAACTTAGACTGTTCTCTAGTGAGGCTGGATAAACGAGATTTTATTACATCCACTTATTTTCTGATTATTTTTGCATGCAATGACAGAAAGTAAAACAGATGTGTGAAGCCACAGGTTCATAAGACTGGGGAAGAAAATTGATGTGATAAAATGCAAATGCTTGCTTTAAAGGTGTGCTGTTTCCTAATGAGGCCCCAGAGCACAGTGGTTAAGGGTCCAGGCCAAGGGTCTGACTGCTAGCATTGAAATCAGGCTTTTCCACTTAATAGGTGTGTGTGCCTTTCAGTAAATAACAGCCTCTCTGTGCCTCATTCCTAGCCTACAGAATGGGTATAATACAAGTGTCTGATAGGACGGTTGTGAAGATTAAATGCAATCATACTTGTAAGTATTGACATCAGTAGTAACCATCAATTTTCTTTGCCTAATGTCATTTGTAATCCATCTCCCTGTCTTGCTTCCTTTACTCTTAACTGCTGTACGATTAAGGCAGAGGATTGAGCTGAACACAGTAAAATTCACGTTTAGCAAACATTTTTAATCTCCAGAGTGCAGTAGGTAGAGATTTCACTTCAAAGCTAAAATTTTGGCTCTCTTTTGCTAAGGTCGATATAATTTTATTAGTGATCAGGTTGCTCCCAAAATATCTCTTGGGTTGTATTAACTGAAGAAGAAAAGAAGTTAAGATTTTATTTTTCTGTCTTCCTTTTTTGTCACTTGATCTGCTCAAACGCTGTAGAGGTCATTGAGGTAATCCGAGGTGCACAGTGGCTGTGACATGATCCACCCTCACTGAGCGGAGGGTGGTTAGGGAAGGGGTGGAGAAAGGCTGGCCAAGGCAAATACCAAAACCCAGAGCTCCAGTGCCATGATGTAGAACTTGTACCAGATTTCAGTGAACATTATTTTCTACATGAGGAAATGAAATGATGGAGTGTTTAAAATCTAGAACAGCGCTGGGGAATAGCATAATTTTTTTTTCTTTTTCTGATTGGTGTGAAATGTTGGGTTGTTCCTCTGCAAGGTGAATTGGAAAGTCTTGGTAGGAATGTGGCTTCCCCCGCCGCTCGGAGGGGAGCGTGTGATTTGTTTGCCAAAGGCCCTGGTAGCCTTCAATCTGTCAAAACGTTGCAAGCTGGGAGCAGTTTGCCAAAACAAACTATCAAAGTGAAATAACACTTGAGTTGCACACACACAGACACACACGTGCTCTCACATTCCCCAAACATTAATTTCGAAATGGGTTAGGAGGAACAAGGCTTTGGGCTGGGTTGTCAGCGTTTTGGAGAGGTGTGGGCACAGCTACAGACTACCAATTAGATAGGTATGTGTGAGCAGGGTGGGGTATCCCAAAACAGTCTACTTAGCAGGGGCGGGAAACTTTCAGCCCTTGGCAGAGTTTCTTCTGGCCCCTGGGGTTATATATTGCTCTGGCTGCTGTTATTGCAGCCAAAGAATAATTTCCCCTCTGGGGGAATTTATTCTATTCCATTCAGAGCAGAGCCCATTTAATAACTAAGGTTTTATTCCAGAATGAATTTTATAGGGTACCCCTATGCACCAGGGCCTAGCTCCATGAAGAAAAGGTGCATTTGAATGTCTAAACACGACATTGTGTTGCATTTTTGCAACAAGAGGCACCAAAAAACATCTTGCTGCCATACCTCATGTCAATCCTATGAGAATGTATTTGGGGACATCACATAGAAATTTGAAGCGCAACTGATTTTCATAAATCTCTCATAAAAGAACTTCTAAAAGCTCCCAAAGTCACTTTGGATATTTTTGAATTTGTTGCTTCACACGATTTCCACTTATCTTGACACATCAAAGGTTGTCCAGATGATGTAGCATCATACATAAATTCAATGAATTAAGCTTTTACTATGTAGCAGACACCGCTATATGCTGGGGGTTGAAGTAGTAACAAAACAAACTCTCTGATCTCACGGAGCTTATATTCTAGTGGGCAGAGGGTGAAATTTAAGTGAATAAAGACATAATATGTGAGATAGTAAGCGCTATGGAGAAAAACAGGCTAGGCTGGGCGAGAGAGTGCTGTTTCTTATAGGGTCATGGAAGCTTTATGGAGAAGGGCCAGCATTGGGAAGACATCTGAAGGAGGTAAGGGAACAAACTGTAGCAATATCTGTGCATAGAGCTGACCAGACAACCTGGAATGCAGTTCCTCCGAGACAGCAAAAAACCTAGGATCTTTCCTCTTCCATCTTTCACTCCCTCTCCTGCCCCAGGTCTGCCTCAAATTCATGGAAATGCAACCTGGGAGGAGCGGTTGTGCAAAACCACTACTGGTTGCCTTACAGATATGGGGCTTAGGTGTCTACCAAGAACTTTGAGGGGCGGAGGTGGAACACATTTGTGGACTGCTGCTTGTTTTTTGTTTGTTTGTTTTGTTTTGTTTTGTTTTGTGTATAACAAAACCACACCAAGCAGGTTTTCTTTTTAAATGAGTAAACAGTGTCAGAATGTGTTACAAAAAGTTCAGATTTGTAGGCATGGTTCATAGTGTGCTTTCTCGCACGTTTACTCACTTGAGGTCAGCAGAGCCGATGATATTATTCCCATTTTGCAGAGGAAACTGAGACACAGAGGTGATTTGCAACCAAGGGGCATAGACTCCTGAGTCATGACGAATGTGCTCCTTAGTTAAGAGGATAAACTAAATCCAGTAAAGATACAAAAAAGCTATTCTTTCCCCACCACTGTGTTTGCACCCACTCCTTGAGATGCCCCTGCCGCATCGCTGGAAGACATCTTAGGTGGGGGGACCTCCTTTACTGGTCCTGAATAGACCTACAGCCCTTCTCAGTGGAATGCGTGTGTATGGAATACCCTCGGTCCTCAGCCGCAGCTCTAAGACAGCAGTAGAAAGGATGCATTTAATGCCTGGTTATGTGTCCCTTCACCCTGCTTCCAGCCAGTCTGTCCACGTCCATTCTGTGGGGTCTGCTAGGACCAGGCTCGTTTACATATGAAATGAGGGTCGGAGTGGAATTGAGAATTCTTGGAGATGGTGGGAGCCTTTTCTAACTCCACAAGCCCTAACTCAGATTCAGATAGCTTCCTCCATCTCCACCTACACACAGTGCGTTTATCTTGGACAGAGAGCAGTGTTTGTTATCTTTTAATTACGTTGTAGGTTTCAACAAGGTCGAGACCCACTGAGTGTTGCTTAACTTCTGTCCTCAGGATTAAAGCCTAAAAAAGGACTCAAAAGACAGCTAAGTAGAACCAGTGGCCTTTTTGCAGGGATGCTTAAAACAATGCCATTGATGATTTGAAATTAAGGGACTTCAGGCATTTAAGTTATTTGACAATAGTTGTCTCCTCTGACTGTGTTGGGCAGTTTCATTTCTGTCATCCTCAGTGCTCCTTATAGAGGACGAAGACATCAAGGCACAGAGACATTAGCTTACCCTGGATCATTCAGATGGGAAGGGTTGAGCTGGGAGTCTAGCCGACACATGTTTGAATCCAAAGCTCCATGCTCTCCCAGCATGCCCTGCTGTGCTGTCTCTGGGCCAGCTGGCTCCTATTTCCACACCTTCCCTTTATTTGATGACAAGCCCTAATCAGGGCTGGTGACAGTGGGGCTTAACATAGCTAGTCCCACCCATGGAGAACATATGTGACACCAGAGGGTCAAGGACAGGCAGAGGACAGGTCCGGAGGAAAGCCTGAGTGTGGCAGAGGAACTTCCCTGGCCAGGCTCCGAATCCCTGCTCGGCCTGACTGTACCAGCTCCACGAGGACCAAGCATACACTTGCTTTGTGTCAGACGTGGCACCTCGTCTCATTCAGTTCTCCCCAAACTTCCCAGCTAGCTTCCGTCATTATCCTCATCTTACAGTGGCAGAGACGAGGCTCAAATTGGTTAGAGGTCCTGACCTAGAAACCTTGCTGGTAAGCGGTAAAGTTGGGTTCGATCCCAGGCCTGCCCCATGCCTTGGCCCAGCCCACAGCACTGTGCTGCCTCCCTTTCTGTTCGCTGGCCCTTTGCCTCTTCAGTGGGTCACATCCTAGCACCCGGGTTGGACCATTCTGTCCCTTCCAATGATGAGATGGAGATGCCGCCTTCCTCTGGGTACTGCTGCCTGGAACACACTCACAGCCCTGCCTGTTGCTGTTTTTCCTTCTCAGCGCCCTGGGTTTCCTGCTGCTGTTTAGATTCCAGCTCATCTGCCCACAGCCCTCCACTGAACACAGAAAGGTAAGTCACGGCCCTTCAGAGGCTTGCCTTCTCTGTACAGGGGACTGAGGTCACTCCAGTCACCACCCTGAGTTTTGTTCTATGTTGATGTGAGTCACCGCTGATTCTGAGAGGAAGCACCACTTATAGAATGTTCACCAGCCCTCCGATCCTGCCTGAGTCCTTGGAACTTAGGAATAAAGCCAGTGCCCAGAGTCAGTCTCTGATCAGAGAGCAGGGCTGGCTTTGCAGCCTGTGCCCATTAGAATGGAGCTGTTAAGGGGAGGTCAGTGAGAAGACTTTATATACTTGGGAATGGTGGAGCACCAGCATGGAGCATTTACCCATCTTCAGGGGCAAGGGGTGTTAATGATTAGAGAGAGAGCTGTAGTTATAGCTGTGGCCGCGGCTATGCAAGAGGACCCCTAATAGGGAACCATGGTCTTTCATAGGACTGTGCCACTGCTGACCAGCAGCCAGGCAGGGAGGGAGCAGGAAAATAAGGGCCTGACCTCATCTTTCCTCCTCCCTTCCATGTCCTGCGGTGACTTCCTTTAGCCGAACCCAACCAAAGACAAGACAAAAAGCCCTTGATGCAGTCCTCGAAAACCAGCCTCCTGGGCCACAGAGCTGGGTGGAGACGGGCAGATAGAACATCTGGAGGGACAGACAGACAGTATCAAGCAAATGTCCCTTCAGGCTCTGTGTATTTCATTGTAAGTGAACTGTCCACTGTTGCCTGAACAAGCCTAGTGCTGACCTGCAACAGAGCAGGTGTGTGATAAACGTTTCCTTAGAAATTGATGTGTGAAGTGACTCTGAGAGGGTTCTGAAAATCCCTTTCTGCTACCTTGGAGTGCCTCACATCTACAAGTAATGAAATGTAGACACTGCTGAGAGGAATTGTAGGGCACCCGTGTGTACCTAAGTGTGACTGAGTTGGTTGGAACCTTTACTGAGACAGAGTTTTCATAGC
This sequence comes from Rousettus aegyptiacus, assembly GCF_014176215.1. Classification (NCBI taxonomy): domain Eukaryota; kingdom Metazoa; phylum Chordata; class Mammalia; order Chiroptera; family Pteropodidae; genus Rousettus; species Rousettus aegyptiacus. Next base: position 84,822,671 of record NW_023416306.1, on the reverse strand, counting down.
TGAAGTCCAGCAGAGAAGGGAGTCCAGAAAAGAGAGCATGTGCACAGAACTTCCTGGTGGAAGTTCTTGACGTTCTTGTCTGATTAGTCTAATTTCTTTTAGGTCTGTGGATTATGTTCTGGCTTTGTTTTTCCAGGCCAGATATAAACCTATATTGTATTGTATCCTCCACTCAGATGTCAGCTCCATGACAGTGGGATCTAGACTGTCTTGTTCACTGCCATATTCTCAGCTCCTGGAATACAACCTGGCATGTTGTATGACTGAATTAATGGAAAACCTGGCCAAGATCTAAGCATCATTTTGTTGGAGTCACTGGGAAATTTATACTCCCTAATTTCACTCTGTCATCCCCATTCATAATTTCAAGAATCAGAAAGGACAACTGCTATATCCTGGATATTTGTGTCCCCCCCCAACCCCCCCCCCCAAATTGATGTTTTGAAACATAACCCATAGTGTAATGGTGTTTGGAGGTGGAGCCTTTGGATGGTGATTATGTCATGGGAGTGAATGGAATTAGTGCACTTATTAGAATCAAATGAGAGAGCTTGCTGCTCCGCCTTGTGAGAATACAATGAGAAATCTGCAACCTGGAAGAAGGCGCCATGCTGGCACCCCGATCTCAAACTTCCAGCCTCCAGAAATGTGAGAAATACATTTGTGTTGTTTATAAACCACTTAGTCTATGGTACTTTGTTTTAGCAGCTCAAACTAAGACAAAACTTGGCACAAAGCAGTGAGGTTGCTGCTGTCACAAATTCCTAAAAATGTGGAGGTGCTTTAGAACTGGCTAATGGATAGGGCTGAAGGGTTCTGAGATACATGCTGGAAAAATCCTACATTGCTCTGAATGGACTGTTAAAGCTGATTTTGCTGAGAGCTCAGAAAGAAGAGAGAAGACCTGTAGAGAAAGGCTCAGTCTTCTCAGAGAACACCTGAGAAATCTCAAACAGAAGGGGAGGAAATATGAATGGTAAGGGCCATTCTGATGAGGTCTCAGGTGGAAATGAGGAACACATATTGGAAACCGGAAGAAAGGCCATGCTTGTTACAAAGCAGCAAGAGTTTGGCTGAACTGTGTTTTGTGGAAGGTAAAACTTGCAAATGACAAAATTAGATATTTTTTATTGAAGCAGTAAAGGAGTGGCCTGTTTTCTCTTCACTGTAGTAAAATACGAGAAGAGAGAAATGACTTAACAATGGAATTGTCAATTGGGAAGAAAGTAGAACACGGAACCTAATGGTTTGTAAAATTCTCCGCATATTCATATTGAAAAGAATGAGAAAGCCTGTTTGGGAAAGAACACTAAGGGTGTGATGGAGAGACCACTTGAGAAGGAGATTAATCAGCCATCTTGACAGAAGCCAGAAGCTGTAGTCTAAGACAATGGAAGAAGGCGAAGGAGGGGCTGCTGGTGCCTTCTGGACCTGGCTCACTTCTGGTACCACCTCATTTGGTGGTCTCCTCTCCTTGCACTGTGGCACTGCGCTCCTCAGCTGCCTCAGGTGGTACTCCAGTGGCTGGATGAGGTGTGGGCTGTACCCAGCATGGCCACGGGAGAATGGCTACCTCCACCTAGCAAGGCCTTCCAGTGTAGTTGTGGTCCCAGGACCCCAATCCTGGAAAGCAGCGGTAGGGATGGGGCTGCCCAAAGCTAAGAGGGCAGGGCAGCCTGGAGTCTTGGGTCCCAACCCCTGCTTAGCAAAACTGAGGGCAGTGGGTCTGGACGGCAGAGCATTGAGCCAAAGAGGATTATTCACAAGCCTTAAGGTCTAATGGAATTTGCCCCATTGAGTTTTAAACTTGCTTGGAACCTGTCTCTCCTTTCCTCTTTCCTCTTTCTCCCATTTGGATGGGAAATGTCTGTCCTGTGTCTGTCTCACCATTGAATTTTGGAAGCATGTAACATTTCACAGGCTCATAGCTAGAGAACAATTTGCCTCAGGATGAATCATACTTTGAGTTTTACCCATATCTGATTTAGGTGATGTTTAGATAAGACTTTGGTCCTAGACTTTAAAGTTGATCCTGGGACCAGTTAAGACTTTTGGGGCAGTGGCAGAATGCTGTAGATTGAATGTGTCCCCCCACAACCCCCGCCAATTCATATGTTGTAACTTAATCCCCAGCATGATAGTATTTGAAGGTGGGGCCTTTGGGAGGTGACTAGGTCATGAGAGGATGAGTGTCCTTATAAAAGAGATTCCAGAGAGCTCTTTTGCCCCCTCTGCTATGTGAGGACACAGCAAGACCGGGAAATGGGCTCTCGCCAGACACCAAACCAGCCAGCCCCTTAATCTCGAACATCCCAGCCTCTAGAACTATGAAAAATAACTTTACATTGTTCATAAGCCACCCAATCTATGACATTTTTGTTATAGCAGCCAAAACAGACTAAGACAATGGTCTATTTTCATTATTAAGTTATATTATTTATTACTGTTTGGAATTAATTTGGTTGTTAATAGTCGATTCGGTCTACCAGTGTTCTTTTTCAGCTGTTCTTGCTCAAATGACCATCATAGCTAAAAATATTTTATAAATGCCAATTTACTTTGTTCTCTTAATTTTTCAAGTTAGTCTGATTTATTTATAAATATATAGCCTGAAAGGTTTATAAATAGATATTGCCTTCATCCTTCTTAAAGTATTTGATCTGTGCAATGAAGAAAAAATTAGTTTATGATTTACCTTAGAATGCTAAATTTAAAAATTGTGCAAAAAGTATTATATATCGGTGTATGTACCTCCTTTTCAAAATATTATTAAGAACTTTGCAATAGATAGATTTAAAAATTTTTTTGAATCGCTTATAGATTCCTTTACTTGGAGAATATACATTCCAGGACAGTTCTCAAGTATAATTAATTATATACGTTGTGGCTGTCAGTGTTACTGCCCCTCACCCCAGGGAAGGAAGGATTCAGTGCTGCTCAGTGGATTTCTTTTTGGTGTTTTATTGGAGCTTTGTGGAGCTGTGGCTGTCATCTTGCTTGGTTATATCCTAAAAATCCTTGCAAAACTTAAGCATGTCTATTATAGAGAATTTAGAAAACAATGAAAAACAAGAAGGAAATAAAAACTTACTCCTAGGGCAGGAGAAGCAATACTAACAATAGTAGCATTCATTTGTTTCTGCCACATAAGAAATAAGGAGACACTTATTAAAATGAGAATCAGAATTTTTTTAAAAGGTCAGTTGTGAATATTGTAGGCTTTCTGAGCTACAAAGTCTCTGTCACAACTCCTCAACTCTGCTTTTGTAGAACAAAAGCAGCCATAGACAATACATAAATGATTGTACATGAGTGTGTTCTAGTAAAACTTTATTTACAAAAACAGGTGGTGAGTTGGATTTGGCCTGTGGCCCACAGTTTGCCAACCACTGCTCTAAAGGTACGATGGGGAGGAGTTAACTACAAGGATACATGTTTTGCAATTTGAAGTTAGAAATGGTGTCCTGGAACTTTAGGGAACACATAGGAGTTTAGAAAAAAAAAGTATATGTTTTCATTAAAACATAAGAATTATGATTGCTATCAAATTGTTTTCATTACTTAGATAAATCATAATCGAATTCCTGCTGACCTATTGTCTTGTGGCAAAATCCACTTCCAGCAGAAAGCAGCAAAATGCAGCCATTTATGGTAAATTCTTAAGGGACAGCATTACTAATTTGTACTGTTGTAGTTTAGTATGTATATGAAATCTACCCACTAAAAGACATCTCGTTTTCTTTCTTATTACAATAGCATGTCCAACTTCAGCATATGGAATCATTTCTACAGTGTAAATTATTCTTAGGAAAAGACATAATTTGAAAATGCTGTCAAGTAAACTATGCATTTCTAAGTGCTGCTTGGTTGACTAGGTCAATGTCTGTAAATATTGTCTCATAATATGCGGGAAAGGAGGACTCTGGTACCAGGGTATAAGTAGCTCTTTCCAGATATTTCTGTCAAGAAGTCTTCCTTTTGCTCTACAACATGGACAGGTTCACAAAGGATTGCTCCACCTCTGTTCTTGGGAATTATTTAATCATTCTATTTTTGAAACTCTTTGGCTTCATTTGCAGATAAGGTAGAACCAAGAACAAGACAAGCTTGACCAAGACTTTAATAAAAATTATACATTATTAATAAGAGAAAATATATAGATTGTAGAAAGCTATTAAGTAATGAAACTATCCTACTACCTATCCGACAGACATTAATGGAGCAAATTGTCTTACAAGTCATATTGTGTATGGTCAAAATAACTCATACAGGAAAGAATTGTGGAACATTGTATTTTATTTGTATGAAAATGGGGAAAAATACATATGCTTAATCATGACCGCCAGACATGTTTTTTTTTTTTAAGTTTACTTTTTATTAAAAGTATGCATGTTTATTATAGAGAATTAAGGGAAAAAAATGAAAAACTAGACGAAGGAAGTAAAAACTCACTCCTAGAGAAATGCTCTTCGACCTGTTATTTACAGAAACTTTCAAACAAAAAGAACAGAGACACTACAGAATGAAGTAAAGGTGAAGAAAAATATTTGTTTTCCTAACCGATTAACAAGTCACAATGTGAACATCAGGGAACCTTGTAATGGATTTAGAGTCTACTAGTACTGCAGTAGGATGTACAGCTTACTTCACATTGCCTCTTGACAATGTCATACAGTTGAATATTGAACAAAAAGCCTATTGAAGAGCAAACAAGTTTAAGGGTATATAAGATTTTAGATATTGTGGTTACTGTATTCAAGAAGAAAGGTAAAAAGAATAATGCTTTTAACAGAAAACACGAAGATATCTTCATGATTTGGGATAAGAATTTCTTAAACAGGACACCGAAAGAACTAACCATAAAAGAATTGTACTGCTTTAAAATTGAAGACTTTAATTTATCAAAATACACATAATAACAGTGAAAAAATAAGCCATGGACAGGTAAAGATATTTGCAATATATTTGACAAAAGATTTATAATCAGGATATATAAAAAGACCCCTACTGATCATTAAGAAAAAAGTAAAAAAAAAAAATCTCATTTTAAAATAGGCAAAAGACTTCAACAGACTCTTCATGTAAGATGATATTCTGATGGCTGATAAACATATGAGAAGCTGCCCAATTGAAATTATTAAGCTTTAGGGGAATTCGAATTAAAATGAAACACCACCAGAAAAGCTTAAAATGAAACACACTGACAGTACCCAGTGCCGATGAGGTTGTGGAGCACCTAGAACTTTCATACATTGCTAGTAGGAGTTTTAAAATAATGAACCCCTTTGGTAAACTATTTGGCAGTGTATCTTAAAGGTAAACATATGCCCATTCAGTGATCTGTCTAGTCTATTCACCAACACATAAGAATATTGATAGCAGTTTCATTTATAATAACTCAAATTGAAAATAATCCAAGTCCATCAACAAGAGTGAATAAATAAATCACAGTCTATCCATACAAGATAGCACTAAACAATGACTTAAAAATAGACTTCTGTTTCCAAACAAGATAGAACCGCAGGGATTGGATTTACTCTTCCATCTAGAACAAATGCAAAATGGCCAAGATAGAACAATAGGGACCAGAGTTCCCTTACCCTTTCACCTGAAAAAAAACAAACCAAAACAAAACCAGACAACATATATGAAACAGTGATGTTCAAAACCCTGGGTATCAGTCAACAAAAGATAGCGATTCCTCAGAGATGGGAAACAATTGAGTTAAACCCTAAAATTTCCCCAGCTAACTGCCTTGAGAGAATTTCTTACCCTTGGCATGGGAGGAGGAAATAGAAATCCAGGAAGAACCTGCTGGACTCCTTGAGTTAAGGAGATGGGTGGGAAAGTACAGTGAGACCCAGGTGGTGAGAGTCTACAGAACAGAGTACCAAAGAGGTGACAACTTCACAGAGAAGAGACTGCAGAGATCTGTGGGGGCTTTTACTCAAGGAAACAGTACAGTACTGACCTGCACATGCACGTGGAGAAACGACCTGAGGCCAGAAAAGAATTGTCCCAAATCATTAAAGGGAACAGCACCCAGTACTCACACAGGACTGGGAACACTTGAAGTTGTCCCAGAGCTCACTGATGGTCTGGACTGTCTACTATTGATATGCAGCCAAACTTTAAACACTCATAATTCAGGGGTAAAGGAGACACTTTTGCCTTGGTCCTGGGGGGAATAATTGAGCCTAAACTCTGTATTGTTCTAGACCTAACATATAATAGAAGTACTACTGGAAAGAATCAAATCGTTGCTAAATAATTTAACTATTCTATCACAAAGTTCTTGAATATAAGAATATGAAACTACCCAGCACCCAAAAAGGTAAAAATAAAGATGTCTGGCATATAGTCAGAGATTACTAGACATGCACAGAAACAGAAAAACAGTAACATCATTCTTCATAATTAGGAGAATAGTCAATCAAAACCAGCTCAGAACTGATGCAGATTTTTGAATTTAAAAACATATTAAAAGTTATTAAAACTGTATTTCATATATTTAAAAAGGTAAATAGAGGCATGAGAGAGATAAAAAAAATCATCAAACTTCTTGAGATGAAAATGATAAATCTGAAATGACAAATACACTAGATGGGATTAATAGCAGATCAATAGTAGATGGTCCAGAAGAAAGGATAAGTGCATCTGAAAATATAACAATAGAAACTCTCCAGAATGAAAAAAAAAGAATTTAAAAAGATGAACAGAGCATCAGTGAGCTCTGGGACAACTTCAGGTGGGCTTATATATATACAATTGGAGTACCAAAAGTGAAGAGGTGGGGAGGAGATGACAGAAAAAATATTTTAAAAATAATATTAGAAAGCATTCCAAATTTGATGAAACCATGAACCCAAGAATATCAATGACCCCCAAACACTAGAAACATGAAGAAAATCATACGGACTCATATTGTGATAAAATGATACTAGTGGTAAAGAGAAAACATTTAAAATCCCTGGAAAAAAAGGATGTACTACATACACAGAAACAAAGATAGGGTTGACTTAGGAGAGTTCTGTTTCCTGTTACTCATGCAAGTAAAGAAACATCTTTAAAGTACTGAAAGAAAACCATCAACCTAGAATTCTATACCCAGAAAAATATTTTTCAAAAATAAAGGTAAAATAAAGATGTTTCCATACATACAAAATATGAAATATACTCTACTTGTACCACAAGAATTATTAAGGCAGTTCTTAGACAGAATGAAAATGTCACATGACTATCTGGACCTATATAAAGGAATGAAATGCACCAGAAGTGATAATTGCATGAATAGTTATATAAAGTTTTGAAAATTATTTAAATCTCTTCTAAAGATTTATTCTTTATTTGTTTTTATTTTTATTTTTTATCATATCATCTACAATTAGAGATAGTCTCATGTCTTCCTTTTTAAATCTGAATGCTTTTTATTTCTTTTTCTTGCTTAACTGCCTCAGCTAGAAAGTGCTGTGCAGTATTGCATACAAAATGACAAGTGTAGACATCTTCATCTGGCTTCTGATGTTAGGAGGAAAACTTTAAGTCTTTCACTATTAAGTGTGATATAAGCTGTGGGTTTTTTGTAGATGCTCTTTATCAAGCCAAGGAAGTCCCTTTCTATTCCTAGATGTTGAGTGTTTTTGTCATGAAAGAATGTTAGATTTTTTAAAATGATTTTTCTGTTTTTGTTGAGATGATTGCCTCATTTTCCCCCTTTACTATATTGATATGGTGTATCACATTGACTGATTTTTGTGTTTATCCAAACTCGTGTTCCTGGCATGAATATCATTTGGTCCTGGTGTAAAAGATTGATTCTTTAATAAATGTAATAATAATGTGTTGTGGAGTTAATAACATATGTATAAGTAAAATGTAAAACAATAATAATATAAGTGCTAAAAGATGATAAATGGAAGTATAGTATTATAAGGTTATTATATGTAAGATTGTATCATATTATTTAAAGGTAGACTGATAAGATGTATACTATAAACCCTAAAATAATCATTAAAGTAATATGACAAAGAATTTTGGCTCATGAGCCAAAAAGATAGAATCATAAAAATATTCTAATAATTTAAAAGAAGACAGAAATAAAGGAAAAGAGATAAAATAATACATAGGACAACTAGAAAACAAATAGCAAGATGGTAGACAAATATAATTATATTAATAATCATAAAACACCTCAACTAAAAGGCATAGATTGAGAGATTGCATAAACAGCAATACACACAACTCTATGCTATCTATAAGAAACACACTTAAACATAAAGACACAAATGGGTTAAAAGTTAAAAAGATATGGAAAAAGATATACCATATTAACACTAATCAGAAGAAAGCTGGAGGGTCTCTGTTACTAATCAGATACAGTAGATTTCATAGCCAAGAATATTGCCAAGAATAAAGAGGGTCATTTCAGAATGATAAAGGGGTCAATTCATCAAGAGGACATAACAATCCTAAACATTTACATACTTAATAATAGAACTTCAAATTACTGAAGCAAAATTTGATATAAAATTTGAAATAAGCACCTCGATTTAAAAAGGAACAGACAAGTTGTAGTCAGATACACAATTATAGTCATATTTAAATACACCTTTCCTAATATTGATAGTGTATATAGACAGAAAAGTCAGCAAGAACATAGAAAACTTGACTATGACCACCAACCAACTTGACCTAATGAACATTGTATGTAGAATATTTCCTCAGACAAAATCAGATATGCATTCTTTTCAGATACATGAAGAACACTTACCACATGATCACATTTGAGGCCATAAAACAAGTCTCAATGTAATAGAATTCACAAGACTGTCACAAGACTGTTCTGTGATCACAATGGGATTAAATTAGAAATCAATAACAGAAAGATATCTGGAAGATTCCCAAATGTTTGGAAATGAAATAATATACTTTCAAATAAGTCAAAGATCAAAGAAGAAATGAAAGGGAAATTAGAAAATACTTTGACCTGAATGAAATTGAAAACACAAAATATCAGAAATTGTAAGGTATTGCTAAAACAGCACTTAGTGAGAAATTTATAAAACTAAATATCTATAAAGACAAAAAGGCCTTAAATCAATGATGTCAGCTTCCACCATAAGCAACTAGAAAAAGAAGAGCAATTAAAATAAGAAGAAAGGAAATAATAAAGATCAAAGCAGAAATCTATAAAATAGAAACATAAAAACTATAGAGAAAACCATTTACCCCAAATCTAGTTCTTTGAAAAGATCAAGAAAATGGATAAATCTTGAACCAGAGTGATCAGGATGAAAAAAGAGTGAAGAAACAGATTTCCATTAGCAGGAGACAGAGTGATGATATCACTACAAATCTGTAGAGAGTAACAGGGCAATAAGGAAATAACATGAGTATCTTTATTCCTATAAATTCAACAACTTAGATGAAAAAGACAAATTATTTGAGAGATGCAAACTACCAAAGCTCGCTGAAGAAGAAATAGATAACCTAGATATTTCTATATTTATTAAAGAAATGGAATCTATAGTTAAAAGCCTTCCTGCAAAGAAAACTCTGGATCCTGATGGCTTCACTGGTGAATTCTTACAAACATTTAAGGGAGAAATGATACGAAATTTATACAAACTCTTCCAGACAACTGAAGAGGACGCAAACTTCCCAACTCATTCTATGAGACCAGCATTACATACAAAGCCAAATAAAGATGTTATAAGAAAATAATAGGTGAATATCCATCATAAACATAAATATAAAACTTCCATATAAAATTTTATCAAATTAACTCCAATATTATAAGAAGTGATAATACATCATAATTAGCAGGCTTTATTCTAGGAATATAAGGTTGGTTTAACATTTAAAAATGAATTAGCACATTTCATCATATTATCAAACTAAAAATGAAAACCTATATGATTATCTCATTACAGAAATGTTTTGACAAAATCTGACATCCGTTCCTGATAAAACATCTCATCAAAGTAGGAATAAAAAGAAACTTGCTTTAATTTGATAAAGAACATATGCCCAAAACATATAGCTAATCTACTTAATGATGAAGACTGAATGTTTTCCTTCTAAGACCGGGAAAAGACAAAGATGTCTTCTTTCACCACTTCTACTTTACATTGTACTGGAAGTTCTAACCAGTGCAGACAGGCAATGAAAAGAAATAAAGTGCATCCAGATTGGAAAGGAAGAAGTAAAATTGTCTTTATTTGCAGACAGCAAAATTGTCTATAGATGAACTGGTCAAGTCTAAAAAAAGCCTACTGAGATAAATGAGTTTAGCTACATTATTGGATATAAGATCAATATGTGAAGAATCAATTTTATTTCTATATATTGCCAATGAACAATAAAAATTAAATTAAAAAATTTATTTCACAGTCTGAAAAATATGAAATACTTAGGGATACATTTTAAGAAAAAGATAATACACTTAAAACTATACTTATAACTACAAAAAATTGTTGAAATAATTAAAGACTTAAATAAATGGAGAAATATACCATGTTTATGAGTCAAAGAATTCGGTATTGTTAAGATAACATTTTGAGTATATGTCCTTTATCAAATTCTCCCCAAATTGGTCTATAGATTTAACACAATTCCAATAAATTTTCTGCAGACTTTTTGTAAACATTAACGAAATGATTCAAAAACCCTTATGAAACTGCAGTGGACCTAGAATAGTCAAATTTCAAAAAGAACAAAATTGCAGGAGTTATACTACATAATATTTATGTTATTATAAAGCTACAGCAATCAAGATAACAAGTTGTTGGCATAAAGGTAGATAAATAGTGGAACGGAATGAAGTATAGAAATAGACCCACTAAAATATGGACAACTTTTTTTTGACAAAGGAGCCAATATAATCCAATGAAGAAAGGATCGTCTTTTCAACAAATAATACTGGAACAATTGAATATCCACATGCAAAAGAGTGAACCAGTTCTTACCTTGCACTATATACAAAAATTAACTAAAATTTGATCATTGATCTAAATATAAAACGTCTGTTTTTTAAACCTTCTAGAAGAAAACAAAGGAGGAAATACTTGTGACTTTGGACTAGCCAATTCACAATTCATAAAACAAAAAGTTGACTAATTGAACTTTGTCAAAAACTAACTTCTGTTCTAGGACATAGAATGAAAAGACAAGCCACATGCTGAGAGAAAACATTTACAAAGTATATATTTGATAAACGACTTGTATCTAGAATATGCTATAAAGTACTGTCAAAACTGAATAATTAGGGAAAAAACAGCCTGGTACAAATAAGCAAAGGATTTGAAATGCTGCTTCACCAAAGAAGATACGTGGTTGGCAAATAAGCTCATGAAAAGGTACTCAACTTCATTAGTCATTAGGGAAATACAAATTAAAACTACAATGAGGTATGACTACGTGCCTATTAGACTAGCTAAAATTAAAAAGACTGATCATACAAGCGCTGATAGGCTTGTAGAGAAACTATTTCCCCCATACACTGCTGGTGGGTATATAAAAATGGTAAACTACTTTGGAAAACAGTTTGGAAGTTTCTTAAAGAGTTACGCATATACATATCATATGATCTGGTATTTACCCACAAGAAAAGGAAATACATAACCTTGAATGTTCGTAGTAGCTTTATTTGCCATAAACTAGGAACAACCAGTTTATTTGTACAAAGAAATACGACTGAACAATGAAAAGAAAGGAACTATTGATACATTCTATGACATGGATGAATCTCAAAATAATTACACTGAGTGAAAAAACATATACAAAAAGTGGACACGCTGTATTATTCTATTTATATAAACTTCTAAGAAATGGTAACTAATCTATAAGGAGAGAATGAATATCAGTGTGGGAAATAAAGGGGAGGGGGAAAAGGGAGATTACAAAGGAGTACAAAGAAACTTTTGGGGTGATGGATATATTCATTATCTTGATGACGTTTTATGGGTGAGTACATATGAGAAAACTTATCGAATTGTATACTCCGAGTATGTACAATTTATTAAGTTAGTTATACCTCAATAAATCTATTAAAAATAAACTACCGACATGAGCAACAACTGAATGAATTCCACGTGTATTCATTTACATGAATTCATTCAACAACTGAATGAATTTTTCTTATTGATCATAAGAAGCCAGACACAAAACGAAGTATGAAATATGATTGCATTCATATTAAGTTCAAGAACAAGCAAAACTAATTTGTGGTGAAAATAAAATAAAAATAATGGATGCTGGTAGGGGGTATTGACTAGCAAGGGGCATAAGGAAACCTTCCAGGATGTTAGATATATTCTTCATCTTGACCTAGACGGCAGTTATTTAGGTCTTTAAAAGTATAAAAAGTTATACATTAACAATGAGTGTACTTTATTCACTTTATGAAAGTTACACCTCAGTAAAAAAAAAGGAGAAAGAGAAAAAGACAACGCGGTGCATAAAAAGCCAGTATTGAAATGGTAGTGAAAGTCTTTGGAGTAGTGTGGGACTGTCCTTTGAGAGTTACCAGGAAACAAAGATGCTCCTCAAAGAGCAGCATAAGGCGCATTCTCATTAGCGAGTGTCCAGCCGCAGAACCTTCCCAGAATTGGAAGCGGACTCTGAAGCAGGCACTGTGTCTTTTCCAGCTGGTATTTGTCAGGCCTTGTTTTTCTAATGGCATAAATATCATTGACTGCTTCTGAAAAATTAAGAGTATTTCTATTTTTGAAGAAATGAAGAAATTAAAGTAAAAAGTCTTTATTACAGACTGGGAAGAATGTCAGTGTTCATTAATTCATGGTGTGCCAGATCTCTTGGATTCAAATCCAATGGCAGAAAAATGAAATCTGCTTCTGTTACAAATAGAGCAGCAAGCTTACACTGTGTTTGGAAACCGTATTACACTGTAGAAGAAAGAAGACATCTTCAGGCTTTTAGTTTAGGCATAATGGAGTAGTCCTGGCCTCTGAGCCTCTTCCTGGTGTGGGGCCAGCATTCCCTTTCAGATTCCTGATTTTTTTCTACATATGTTTATTGCCTGAGGGCAGGCGGTACAAAGTGGAACACATAATCAGCAGCTCTGCCTAGAACCCAGTTTTACTGACTTCCTTGCCCAGCCTGCCCAGCCTTTGGGGACGTCTTTGCCTTCTCCAGCCTTGGCTGACTTAACTTGAATCGGTTTTTCGCCTCCCAGTCTTGTGGTATCTACCAGATCTCTCCTGTAGAGGAGGAGGAGCCTTGGTTCTATCCATCCTGGTCTCAACCACCATCCCTGGTGCCAGGAAGACTGGAAGGAAGGAAGTTGTAGCCATCCCCCTCCTTGTCATGGTGGCTCTGCCTTTAACTCCTTTGGTTAACCCTTGCCTGCTTCAGATCCCTCCATCTCTAGAAAGGAGTTGTTATCTTGTAAGAAAGCTCCAAGTCAAGAAAGAAAACAAGAAAGATCTAGGAAACTCGGGTCACATGTTCTATTTTTAGAAATATGTGAAGATGCTGAGGGACCATCAGAAGCAGCAGACAATGGGATAATGTAAGATGGGGAAATGGAGACAACCACCCCACATTTTTAATGACAGAAATGATATCCACTGAGTTTTGTGTGCCTTCCATATGATACCCTCTGCCCTGATTTCTTTAAAGAACTCTTTTTAGTAATTAATTGCTACTAAGTTCAGGGGCAAAATAAATTTGTTTTCGTACATTGCGAGTATTTTGTTGTTGTTCTAAATGTTTTTCCTACTTCACAGAAACATGCACAATCCAAGTTTATAAATTCCTTCTTTTGGAAGTTTGTAGTTACATTTGTAACAGTTTTAAAAAATAAATACATTATCAATTTATTATTATCTGAACAAACCCTATTATCTACATATCTCAAATGCGATCTTACTACAAACAAGCCAAGTTATACAGAATAGATTTTTGCGTGTATTTTGACCCCAACAAAGTGACTTTGGGACTATAATTGGTTATAAGAAAAATGAGTATTTTTATACTTTAATTTTTGAAATTCCCATTCCCTCCCACACTTCTACACACAAAACTGAAACCATAAAAAGGTGCTTCTTAAATAACTTCTAAATTCCCCACTATGTTATGTTTCCAGGCCAGATTACAGTTAAAACAAAATTTTGACAGACAGAATAACATCACTTACACCACAAATCTTGGTCTTTGGAAAAAGAAATGAATTATAGTAAAGTCTTGAGGCTACTGTCTTTATGTGTATGTTAAGTGGACCACCTTCTCCAAATGATGTTGTTACCTGATTCTTAATGATGGAGGGATTTGGCAAGAGTTTTCACATGCTGGCCGGCTTCCCACCACGGGATGCTTACTCCTTGGTTAGTGTGGAGAAATAGATGAGAAGTCTGTCCTTTTGTTCCTAATTTTATTCTCATTATATTGCTTCTTTTATACTTGATACATGTTTTTACTTATGACCAAATTCATTGTCTCCCATTAATTCATCAAACACTTTCAAGTGCCTACTCTGTGAATCTATACTCTGAAGCCACACTGCCTAGTCGATCGGTTCTACTGCTTACTAATTCTGGACCTTGGTCAAGGTCCAGTACTTCAGTTTTGTCATCCGTAAAGTGAGGATAATAATAGTATCTATTGCATAGGTTATTGGAAAGATTACATGAGTTATAGTAGGTAAAGGATGTTGTCTGACCCATAGTAAATATTATGAGACTTTTGTTGTTATCGTTTGTTGTTTTTGTTATGAGAAATGCCCGCCTTGCACTACATTCTGCATACCCTGAAATGCTTCTTTTCAAAGCACTTCCCTTCTAACGTTGTGGGCACAGTCTACTGAGGCCTGATTTACCTAGTCCAGAGTTTCTCAGCCTCTGCACTGTCGGTATTTTGGGTCAGGTAACTGTCATTAGAAGTTGAGCAGCATCCCTGGTCTCTACCCACTAGATGCCAATAAGATGCTTCTTCAATTGTGACAACCAAAAGTGTCTCCAGGCGTTTTCAGATGTCACCCCAGCTGAGGCCCATCTGTTTAGACTGGTAAATCTTCCTGCAGAGGCAGCATGGTGCCCCCTGCACCCTGCTTACCAGCGAGGGCCCTGGTTACTTGCTGTTGTCTTCACCCTGAGCTTGTTTTTGAAGGTCCATGCTGCATGGTACATGTGCCTTGTAACTACATATTTGGAACCACAGGAACACTTCTATTGTTGCCATTGAGGCTTTCTTAGTAGGAGGGGCCCTTCTTCGAAGTATCCTCCTCCTTCTCAATCTCCTAGGTTTCTTTAGGAAGAAGAAGGAGGGACATAGTCTTCATAGCACTTTTGTGCAGAGCTGCCCTTAAAGATAGGCCCTCCCCCTCCAGCCCTTCGTAGCTTAAGGCATTTATTGCTAATCACTGTGGAGAACAAGCAGGGGTCACGGGATCACACAAAGGAAGATCCTACCGCCGGGCCTTTGATCCCTGGATCGTGTTTTCCCCACTTCCCTCGCTGAGTGAGCACTGATGGTTAACAAGCAGAGTGTTCACCATGCTCCAGGCTCTAAGCATGGGATAAGGACTGGCCTGCAGTCATCCGCATTTACCCTCGAAGGCAGATACCTTTACTCCCCTCTCAGAGATGAGGAGACCTCAGCCCGGAGCTATTAAGACCATTGAGACTGCAGCTCCCAAGTGGCAGGAGCACGACCTCAAACCTGCACGACTTGTCCCAGGGTTCTCACCCCACCGATGCTTGTCCGTGTCAGCACAGGCAGCACCGTCTCCCTCTCATCTCTAGAGAGCAGGACTCACTGCTTGGAATGTCCCCTGTCTGTGCCCTAATTAGCCTTAGGTTCCTAGATCTCTTCCTGGTCACACAGAACTGTCTACCAGGAGCCTCGGGCTGACCTCAAGTGTGATGGGAGGGTTTTGTTTTGCTGTGTTTCTGTGTAACAGATCGAGACTCGGCCTGTTCCCCAACCCCTGAGTCTCCCTGTGCTGAAAGCCATGCTCTTTTCTTCCCCCTGTGGTTACTCTGACTGTGAGCTTCTGCTACTGACAAGGCTCATTGTGGTGTAAACCAGCCATGTCAACTGGATTAAAGCTTTGGAGCTAAGCGCTTAGGCCACAGAATTTACCTTACTGGTACCAGGTGTACTAACATCTAAATTTCCCTAAGACAGACCTCTTTAAAACTATTAATTCTATGAGCAAAAAGTGATCATTCATAACAAACCTTCAGTTCTGTCCCAGACACAGGACTTCATATAAGCCAAATGTAAAGAACTTCTTGTGGAAAACGAGTTTTACCTAATTTAAAGGGCCGTTACTAAAATTTTATTATATTGAATGTTCTTCAAAATATGTTGGCTATTGGAAGGTATGACAGTGTCTTTCTTCCCTTCTCACATTAGTATTTTATGCTAACAGGTTATGATTTGGACCGTAAATCCAGATGCTACCTAATTTCTCTTTGGCCCTCCTTGGTTTCCTGTTGCTGAGGCCACATGGATCTGCTTTAATTTTCCACTTTGTATTGAAACCCTTGCCTTGAAGTTGTCGTCCTTAGAGTTTTTAGGGGAAAAAAAAATCAGCCTCTGTAGAAAGTGCTAGAGAAAAATCAAAGTCATAAAATGGTAACGTGCAAATGAATTATGTAGAATCTGAGAAAATTTCCGAGTAGCATTGAGGACGTCTCATCCGTTCTCTTTATTTTCTTCCTGCACCTGTCACAGGGAAGGCACCTGTCGCAGGTAAGGCACAGTACGTAGATATGCAGACCCACGGAAGGAGGGCTTAGAGTTCAGTCTGGAGTTAATCATCAAACAATGCAGGAGGTTTATTGAGAACTTTGTGTGGTGACATATGGAGCACCAAGGATGTGATGGAGACGTACCAGCCCCTCCCTGGAGGAGCTCGGAGCCTAATGGGGGATAAACATTTAGGGTGCATTTGGACAGATGCGACGACCATTCTGGACATTGAGTTTGGGGTCACGGAGGAGAGTGATGATGCTGATGGTGACAATTAACATTTATTGAGCACTTTCTACATGCTTGGCACTGTCCTCTCTACACATTATCTATTTTTTAATCCTAAAAACAACCATGTGAGGTAGAAGCTATGATTATCCCCATTTTATAGGTGATGAAATTGAGGCTCAAAGAGCAGTTCCCTAAGCTGAGTCTTAAAAGCCAAGTAAGAATTATCCAGAGGGAGACTCAGGAATGAGGGAATAGGAAGTACAAAGACACAGAGGCACATGGGTGAGACGACCTCTGTGTGTCAGGGAGGCGTTGGGGGCTGGGGCTGCACTGTTGGTTCTGCCCAAGGTTAAGTGACTTCAACTTGTGTGACCCATTTTCATCAGAGAGCAGCATATGTTTCCCGACACCCCATTCCAGCTCTCTCCAGTTCTCAAGTGATGGACCCTTAATTATATAATGCTCTTATGCGATTGGGGCAAACTACTCAACTTCGAAGTGGTTGTTCAAGCGACTCTGAGCTTAGGCTTGGGGGAAGCAACAGGTAGGCCGCCCTGGGAAAGTCACGGGGTTGGCAGGTTCTCCACAGGTATTAGGTTCTTGATCTCCTAAGCAGGACTTCAAGTCATCCTGGGCAAATCATTTAACTTCAGTGACATTCGCTTTGTCCTTAGGGTGCTCAAGTCTCTATCCCCAGAACCTACAGCAAAACCTAGGACATTATAATCTGTAAAATGCGGATCCCAGTTATTGCAAGGCATTTCATGTGATGAATTATAGTTCAAGTGAAAGCCTTTATATTGCTCAGTGAAGAGTAAGGAATAAATAAATAATCCCACTTCTCAAGATTCCTTAACTAGTCATCATTGATATCAGCCCTTATGTGTAGAACTGGCAGAAATTAGTTGTACTAGGAAAGCCGTCTTGGCCTCTGCTCCATGCAATTTTAGTTCATCGGGGGTGGATACGAATGAGAACAAACTAGAGGTGGAATTCTTTCCATACATGGGGCATGCTCAGTGGAAAACAGCCTTTTCAGCAGCGGAAGGCAGGTCGAATGTGCAGCAGGGCAGAAAAGCCTGGAGCCCCTGGTCATGCCTTGTTTGATGGCTTCTCCTTTGCAAGGGCTGATCCCTGACATTGAGCGGGGGGAGGGTGGTGATCGCATTGAAATATCTGCTAATAGGCAAAGCCCTGCCTTCCTCCAAGCCCTCTCCCCTCCTCTAAAGACTTTCTGGAAAACAGAGCAAAAACAATGAGGCAACCCCAAAGGTTGAGGAGAATTGCATTCTCCATGCACCCCGATTACCCCGTGCCTTTGTCCCTGTCGACTCATGAAGGGTTTGGCTGTCAGGTGTCTCTCTTCCCCGTGCAGGGTAATCTGCACTGATTGACTTGTCCATTGTCCTTCCCCTGGAGCTAAAAACAAAACAGGAAAGGCTGCTTGGTGGGGATCGAGGGGAACTTGGTGGCCAAATGCTGTTACTTTCTAGACGTTGCACACAGGCCCATTCTGTCTGAGAAACTTACATCCAGAGGCAGTGACTTTGAAAGGACCGTGGCTGTGGAATTAGAGACAGATGCTTAGCTGGCCATGAGTAGATATTAAATTGTATTAAACTATGCAAACCACATTTCTCATGCAAGGCTTGTTTCAACCTTACATCAGCCCTTGGGCTGCATTTGCATTTCTATAGAGAAAGAAATAAAAGCAGCATGTCACTTATTCATTTCTATTCATAACTGTGAGCTGTTATTATTCTAGCTCTGGTCTCAGTCTCCCATACACAGCATGGCCAGATTAATCTTCCTAAGCCTCTATCGAGAGCTAGTTTAGTTCCCAGCACTTCACTTTATCAACTCATGTTTATAAGGCCCAGGTGCTGAGAGGGATATAAGGAAACATAAGATAAGACTAATTTTAAGGTCACCAGACATCTGGCTTCATCTGGGACAATCCTTGTTTCTGCCTGTTATCCTGGTGTAATTATTAATAGCACCTCCTTTCACTCTCAAAAGTGATCCAGTGTAATGATGGATTGCACGGCCATCCCGCTCATGTGTGTCAAGTGCTGTCATAAGTTAGAAGGGGGGTGGGGAGAGTATGAATGGAAATAACTTCAGAACAAGGTAGAGACTGGAGGCAGAAGGGTGTAGGTGGGCAGAGGAGGAAGGGAGCCCTCGGGGCTGAGACTGACAGGGAAGATTATGGCGGCTGAGGCTTCAAAGAATGAGAACAAGTCCTGAAGGCGGAAGGAGGCCTGGATGAGGTGGGGGAGCAGCACGAGGAGAGGTGTGTGTTCCAGGTTCTTAGGGGGCCACATCGACAGAGGTTTCTTCTGAGGAGAGCAAAGAATGGACTGGAGAGGTGGGAGGGACAGATCTGGAGGGCTTGAAGGGGAGGTGGGGAACTCACACTTTACCCTGAAGGCTGGAGGAAGCCGTAGGTACTGGCATGAAAAACCCAAGGTGAATAGGAAGATTGAACGGGTTTGGGTCCACAGATACAGGACTTTGCTGTTCTGCCTGCCTATCTTCCATGGCCCATGCCACTAACTAGGTAAATTAAATTTTCCACACATGACAGGGCGAGGAAAATGAATGTTCTGGTGTCTTTGGTTTCCTCTAAGCAGAAGCCTCCAGCCAAGAATTGACTTGAACTTGCTGCTGTAACATTTAAAATCATTATTTTAGCATGATTTTTGACAGGCAAATGCCAAAGTGTACATTTACAGGAGCAGGCTGTGCGTGAGGACATGTACACTCCTTCAGGAGGCCGTCAGAGTGACTGCCCACGGAGCGTTTATCTGTGCTCCATGTGGGTCATCATATGAGTCATTTTGCTTGATCATAGTCAGAACGAAGCTCCACATGAGCAGTAAAGTTATTCATTTTGTCTTATAGTTGCTTTCTCTTCTCTTCATTCCTTTTTTCTTTTTTTTTTCAACAAAAATCATCTTTTGAGGGCCCAAGACATGGCCAAACCCTAAGCTAGATGCTCTTTCACTGTCGCAAGAACAGCCCAATCTTGTGAGAGGAAAATGAGGTTAAGAGAGCTGCTGAAAGGTGTTGCTGAGCACGTTCCCAGGAGACCAAGCAGGTCTCTGTGAGCAGTTTGATTATTTGCAGGGATGCCGCCGAGAGAATTGAACATCACGCAGAAAGCAGTACGCAGTCAGTGGGACACCAGCCCAAATGTGCATCGGTGCCATTTGAGGGGCTTTAAAAGTACAGGTTCCTGGGCTTTACTACCAGAGATTCTATTGCAGTGGGTCCTGGTGAGCCTAGGAATGTTCCCTAGAGTACTGGTTCTGACTGTAGGGTGTGTCAGCATCCCCTGGAGGGTATGTTGAAACACAGGTGCTGGGCCTCACCCCAGAGTTCCTGATTCAGATCTTGGGTGGGGCCTGAGAATTTGCATTTTAGGTGGTGCTGACACCGCTGGTCTGGGAGCGCACCCTGGGAACCGCTGCCCTAGAAGTTGCGGATGCACGCACATCCAGGTCAGAGACCTGGTCTCTGATGCTCAAATTGTTTGAGTCTATTTTGTGGGGGCTGTGGTGGGGTTAGAGAAGCTGGGCCCAGAATGTCTGCATGACCAAGCTGAAAGGATCACTGTGGGCTTTTAAACTGAGTCTGTTTGTGGGCTCGATACCCCTCTCATATCTCTGTAGCTGTCAGTCCCAATCAGATGGGGCTGGCTTGCAAGCTGAATCTGTTTTTATTTGCTAAGATAGATTGTCTTAACTGGCACTTCTCAAACCGCTGATTTAAAAAGTTCGTTGGTGGAACGTGTGCCCAATGTGTTCATTAGAGAGAACCCCTTGGGAAGTGGTTCTTGACCTTGGGAGCAGCTAGAATTGCCTAGGAAGTTAAAAAAAGAGGAAGGGAGGGAGGGAAGGAGGGAGGGAGGAAGGAAGGAAAGAAGAAAGAAGGAAAGAAGGAAAGAAGGAAGGAAGGAAGGAAGGAAGGAAGGAAGGAAGGAAGGAAGGAAGGAAGGAAGGAAGGAAGACAATTGCCGCTGGGCCTCCTCCCAGACCAGTTGGATCAGTGTGGCCGGCAGTGGGTCCCGGTGTTGGTAACTATCAGCATCGCAGGTGATTCTCAAGTGCAGTGGGGCTGGGAGCCATTGGCCTTAGGCATCAGCACTATGCAGTGCCCAAGTTACCCAGGTGTCATTCCTGATGTCTGCCTATAGATACCCTTGCAGGATACCCTTTCTCTCCCCACACCCCTTCCCACGCAACCCTTGTTTTCTGCTAAACAAAACAGGAGGGAAAGCAGCCGAAGGCCCGCCGACACCGATGGCTGTCCTGCAGGCTCCCTGACAAGAGGCTGAAATGGGTGACAGACACTGTCCCAGAATAGTCAGGAGGAAGCTGTGTTCCTGGAGCAGTGCCACAGGAAATGAACTCCTTGCTCACTTTATCTTTTGTGAATTTCGGGATGCATTGGGTCCTATAGGGAAGAATCGTTTCTGTGTAGAGACTCCCCAGCTGTCAGTGCCATCGGCTTCCCTAATCCAGACTAGACTCCTATCACCGCCTTCACCAAGACTCACTCTCTCCTTCACGGCTGCCCTGCCTGCTTCGCTAAAGTTGCCCTTTCTGACGTCAGAAGTGCCCTTCTAAGTGGCACCTCTCATTCTATCCCTGAATCACCTGACTGTTGGCCACCCTCTCTTTTCTGCTCTTTCTGTTTCCTTAACTAACTTCTTCACCTTCTCTCACTCTGTAAACGGGAGCATTTCCCCAGTGTTGCCGTCTTTGTCTCTTAGCACTTCTCTGTACACCTTCTTTTCTGTGGGATTCTTTCCCCAGATCCACGGCACTGGCCTGACGTTTGCTGTGGGTCCAGGTCTGGCAATAGCATCTGTAAGCAGAACTTCCTCCTGCATCCACCAAATTGTCTGAGTCTTCAGACTCTCCTGTTTTTATTCCAGGCACTGCTATCTCTTCTGATTCCTCAGGGGAGGGATCTCAGTGGCGTCAAGCTGCGTTATCCAGTCAATAATCTACTCTGGTCCACCTTTCCTTCCTGATGCATCTCACTGTGGCTGTTCTTGCCTTTGCCTCTGCTACCTTGTTTCTGGGTTATTGTGATAGCCCTCCAGCGAGCCACCCACTTTCCAGTCTCACTCTCCTGTCTATGCATCACTCCGAATCCTATTTCTAATATGATCGTACTCTTGTTGCTGGCTGCAAACATCCATCGAGTGCTTGCTGTGTGCCAGCCACATGGTCTCTTATCCCATTTCGACCTGACAACAGCATCATGAATCAGTAGACACTATCATTATCCCTCTTTTACCTGTGAGGAGGCAGACTTGGGAATGGTTAGGAACGTGGCCAAGCCTCCTAACCACTGACAGGTGTGGGACAGAAATTGAAGCTCACTCTGGGCCTGAGTCCTCACTCTACACTTGGTTGCTATCCTACTTGCCCCAGCCCTTAGCGGTTGCTAAGAGCACCTAGAATAAAGACCCAGCTCCTTGGCTTTTCTACATCTGCCCTAGCCCACCTTCTCAATTACATCTTCTTTTCTCCTTCTGTGTAAGAGTTAGATAGAATGAACGAGTTTACTCCTGGGTCTCCAGGTCATGTCACTCTTTTCCTCCTCTACATTTTTGCTCAAATACTCAGTGATAGGGCAATGCCACTCATTTAACGTTGTCTTCTTTGTGCTTTCTGAATATTAAAAGCCACTTTTTTTTGTATACTGTCTTGGGAGCCCTTTTTCAGGTATTTCAGTGATATTCTTGTGGATGGGTTATAAACCCTTGAGGATGGAAACTATGTCATAGACTTAATTCAGTAGCGTACAGTTCCCAGCATGCTTCCTTGGATGTGGTGATCCCTCAAATCAGTGTTGATTATTTTGATTTCATACTCTTGTCCATTACAGCTGTTCTTCTCAGGTGCCCTGATGCCCCCAACAGTGCTCAGCACAGCTGTAATTGCTTGTTAAATTAGTTTTCCATCCTTCGTGGGAGTCTTTTTCTTCATACGTTTCTGTTTTTAAAGTTTGAACAAAATGGAGACTTGTCTGTACACTAGGGAGGTTTAGGAGAGGAATGAGCAGTGGAACCTCCCCAGCCAAAACTGGCTGCAGACCGCTGGCTGCACAGGAACACAAATGACTTCCGGTGCAGTGGACGGGGCTCTTGGGGGACTTGACGCTGTCCCTGCTTTTGGTCAGGAGCTGGGCTAGTGTTGGGAATCTGAGTATTAGCACAATCTTCACTTGGGTTCCCTGCTCCATATCTTCTGTAGTGGAGGGGTATCCTCAGTCAGAAAGGGCCATTCTGCTTCAAACCAGCCTGTCACCAGCTGGCATAAGTTGCCAATTGGGTTAGCAGCTCGTGGCATGCCTCATGCAGATTTTTGTGAATAATAGTGACAAGCACTAAAACAGAAGGAGATCACCATATTAACACACATAACATGGTGGTTTGACACAGTGAAATAAACATCTAGGTACAGTTGGTACAACTCTTAATGACTCGTAACCGCCAGGATTTCTAGACACCCCCCCACCCCGCCACACACACACACAGTGGTTCTAGGCCAGTGCTGCAGAACCACAGTTACCTAAAGGAAGGACAGGACTGCTGGGCTTGTTAAGAACATGAAAGTATTCCTAAGGTACTTCATGAAAGACATATGACAGATGTATTAAGCCTGTGTCCTATTTCTTTTTCCCTTTTAATAGATAATAAAACATGATACCCAAATCCCTTTTCCACTAACTGAGATTGCTTTTCATGCTGTCGAGTAGAAGTTACCTCCCCTGGCTTAGCCCCAGCCAGCTACCAGCAGTAGAGGTGACCTGTCACCGAGAAGCACAACCCACCCAGGCCTTGATGCTAAGGGCAGTGTGGAAGGCTCTGGAATTAGTCTGCTACTTCGACACTCTGGGCCCAGGGGATGAATTTAGCCCCTCTGGTACCCATCAAAGGGTAAAGGTAGTTTCCCTATGACCCCATCTGGTGGCCTGTTGCCCTGCTGGGTCCAGTTCCTGATTGTCACTCATTTTCTCACTGAAACCAAGGCTCGACCCTGAATGTAGGCCCTGTTGCGAGAGGCCCCCACAAGCCCATTTAGATCCCACCAGTGCAAGGCTGCACCCGCTTTTCGGTGCCGCAGAATACGTGCAAACTTGTGCCTTCTGGCAACCAGCAGTTCCTGGTCTTCAGTGGCATCCACTTCAGGGCTTCACACTTGCACCATTTGATCATAAGACTTACTTCAGTGTAGAGCCATGAAAACCATAGGTAGTTATCTCCTTGTGGCTGTTACTCCCGGAAGCCCAACTGGAGAAGCTGCTTGGGGAGAGCTGGTGGCTCCCATAGGAGCAGGAAGAAGAATGAAACAGCCTGGCACACAGGAGCCCAGGACAGGGTGGGACTGGGTCTGTGTCTTCCACAGCTTGGGAAGTACCCTCCACGCTCTTGCTGAGGACCGTTTTCTTCCATTAGCAAAGATTTATTGACTACTTTTATGTGCAAGGTGTTGCATTCATCACTGTAGAAGGTGGAAAAGCAATGTTTGTGAATATCTAATGGCACTCAGTCCATGGGAGATGCTAAGAAATGTTAAAACTTTTAGGTATGTATGTGCAGATATAGTTTTCCACTCCAAAAGATAAAAAGACAACTGAGATATTGAGTTCAGTTAAGGACAACCTCTTGCTAGGATCCGGAGTAGCTTGGGAAGGCAGAATTGGGAATTATCCAATTGATGGAGGTAGGTAGAGAGGACATTTATCTTGTCAACTGGAGTGTCTGTGGGGTGAATGGGGTGGGGAGAATCTGGTGGCAGGGAAATCGGCTGGTAATAATAATAATAATAGCAACAATAATAATAGCTGCCAATTATTCACCATCTTCTAGGTGCTAGATATTGTACACATATGATTTCTATCTTACTCAACAACCCTACAAAGTGAGTGCACTTAACCCAGGAGGAAAAACTAAGGCTTATCCATGTTGAACCGCCCATCCAGAGCCACAGAGCTTATAATGACAGAACCAGCATTTGAACTTGGGACTGCCTTCTTTCAAAGCCCAAGCTGAAGTAGGTGGGATTTTTCATATAAATTTGGGATTAAAATTAGGGGAGTTATAATCAAATTGAAAGGAAGGGTCAGATGGGAGAGATGATTAGAAGAATCCAGAAGACTTGCTAACTGACCAGGTTTGAAGTGCAAAGAAGACTCAGAGAAAAATAATATCTCCATTTTATAGCCTTGGATATTGGGGGAGAGGCAGCACAACCACCAGACCCCAAGTGTCACAAAGGAGGAGGTGATCTTGAGGGGATGAGGTAAGAAGGTACTGAGACGAGTTTCAGAAATGTGGCTGTCAAGGAAGTGGCAGAAATTCCAAGTAACCATTTTTCCAGGTAATCATATCGTCTGACTCATTTTAGACAAGCTGTGAGTATGGATGAACAGGAATACAGAAAAGAGAAAACATCTTATACTAATGGGTGATTTTGGAGGAAGGACAGTGAGGAGCGGCAGCTGTCAGAGAAGCAGGAAGAAGAATAAGGATGGCGTAACAGAGGAGTTGGTTCCAAGGGAGCTGTCAAGACCACTGTGCATGTCAGGGAAATCGAGACTAGTGTTCCCGCATGAACTTAGGAGGGCTCAGTTCAACTCTCCACACATTCATTTGGTAGCTCCCATTTTCTTGGCCTTGCATTCGGTGCAGGGGATGGATAAAGACAAGTTGCTTCTCTTGAAAAGTCCAGAAAACCTTGACGCGGACATGAGTTGAAACGTAGCTTGTCCACCTAACTGAGATTGTTATTCTCCAAGCTTCTACTTCCTCATTTATAGAATGGGTGCACTGATGCCTGCCCCCGGGCTGCCTGTGTTGCTGGGAATTTTCTGGGAATCGGAAGTGAGGCATGTACAACATGCACACAGCCCCTGGAGCGTAACGGTGCTCCCTGGATTATGGGTAGAACTCAGAATGACAAGTAAGAGAGTGAAGAACATGAAGTGCGGTTTCAGGGGCTGGGGCAGGCATCTTCCTGCCAGACTCAGGGGAACCTGCCTTCCTTGGGAGCGGCATCCTTTTTTTCAGTGGTTTGAGCTGTTCAGTCTTCCACGGCTGATTTCTGCTGCTTCATGTGGCTTTCCAGTACTAAAAAGAATCTCCTATTTCTAGAACTTGTCATTCTTTAATGTGCTTTTTGGCTCAGATGTTCCAAAGCACTCCCTTTCATTTTTCTTCTCCAAGTTCAGACAGAGACCAGAGCCCCCTTCTGTTGGTTGGTGGTGTTCTCATTGACCACGCCACTGGAAAGCATAGTGTGTGCTTCTTGGAAGAAAAAAGGGTCCCCAGACAGTTCTGAAGGTTAATACAGCACAGATGAGCTGGATGCACCATGGGCTGTGTGAGCTGGCCCCTG
Source organism: Rousettus aegyptiacus (assembly GCF_014176215.1). Lineage (NCBI taxonomy): Eukaryota > Metazoa > Chordata > Mammalia > Chiroptera > Pteropodidae > Rousettus > Rousettus aegyptiacus. The sequence goes on along the minus strand of NW_023416306.1, from coordinate 84,796,305 downwards.
GTCTTCTCAGGAACCAAGGGCTGCAGGACTGTGTTTATCTGCCTTGAAGTCTTGCTGCACACCTGTTGCCTGTGTGTCCCCTACATAGCCTCACTGGAAATGGCGGGTGGGGAGGAGCTTGGAGGTATGGCCTTACGTGTGTTAAGCACTTTTGGGAGGCTGAGGTGCGGAGGTCGAGGGGGTTGATGTCACGAAGGTGAGGGCATCTGGAGGAATGTATGTGTGTGTGACAGGAGCTGGAGGATGTGGTGAGGGAAAAGAGATCAAAGCAGGGACAGGAAAGGCCAACAAAGCATGCCCAAGGTTGGCACAGGAAGGCTGAGCTACCCAAATGCTGCCTCCTTCACCTAGCTCCTCACGGTGGGTTTCTCTGTCCTCTTTCTTTGAGGTCAGTCTCCCATGGACCTATATCCAGAACACTGAGATTCTTGCATGTTAGGCTGGGAGGGCATTTGGGGGTAACCCATCACCACTCTCCCTCTCTCCTCCCCCCCCCCCGCTAAATAATTGTTTCACTTTGCCCAGGTGGTTGGAGGGATGTAAATCACAGATGGTGTGGAGTCACAAATGTAGCTTTGGGCCTGGAGGGCAGTATAGGTCAGAAGGATGCTCAAGTCCAGGATAAGGAGCTTGTTAACCTTGCATAGCCTCTCTCTTCTATCTGGCCAGGTGTCCCTGGAACCCAAGAGGAGCAACTGAGATGTGTCAGCTCTAGGCAGAGTTAATTCTTTCAGCCACGCATGTAAGGGCATAGCACCGTCCCCTGAAATGGATTGGGATCCCGGCCAATCATTCCAAGGGCCCTGCCTCAACCATGTAATGAATCAGAGCAGCACTTCTTTCCATTCCAGTTGAACAACTCCAGTCCGAGTGTCTTCCCAATTTAACCTTGGTGGTGGCATAAGAAGTTTCCCTATTAATAGATTTCCTGGGAATCCCCTGATGTGCCATTTTATTAGTGACTTTGTTTAAAAATAGCCCATATCAACATCCACCAGCCATGAACTGAGGTGACCTACTCAGGCTCTATGTTCCAGGCCAGGAGTGCAGCCTGGGGTCCACATATACACTCCCACATTCCTATTCCCTTTGGACCATTTCTTTTTGGACTATTGCTCCCTCTAATTTTGTGCCCTTTTCTTCCTCTGGGGACTGAGGGCTGAATTCTTTGTTCTGCATGTACCAGTAATGGGGCTTTGCAGAGAAAAAGGCTGTGGAATGTTAAGGAAACTCCTCGCTTACTCTAGAGGAGAGTTCTCATCATCAGCTCTATTGACATTTGGGGCCAGATAACTGTGTGTGGGGTGAAAAGGGCCAGGGACGACGATATCTCGCATTGTAGCATGTTAGCAGTATCGCTGGCCTCTACCCACTAGATACCAGTAGCATCCCCCACACCCTCAGTTGTGACCAGCAAAAATGTCTGCTGGCATTATCTAATGCCCCCTGGTGGGCAAAATTGCCCCCAGTTGAGAGCCATTGTTCTAGAAGCCGCAGCAGCAGAACGAGTTCTCTCCTTCGCTAGGTAATTTCAGAGGCAACTCCTGCTGGGGCGACTGAGGGCATTTTTCAGAACTCCCTCCCCACTCCTGGGCTCAGCGTGCATCTCTTTCATTCCTGTGGCTGTTCTTTCAGCCAGAAACCTCGTCACTCCTCACATTGGCCCGTTGCTTGCTGAGTCCCTGTTGTCTCAGACAGGCTGGTCTCTAGCCTCTCCAGCCTGGGATGTCAGGCTGACTGGGGGCAGGGGTGGTGGATAGAGCGAGAGTAATCCTAGGCTGTGTCCCGGCCCTGCCTTGCACTGGCTGCGTGACTTAGAGCACATCGTGTATGATATCAGCGCTGTGTTCTGGTGAGCTTGTCACGTCACTGGCCAGAGACCCTGAAATGCCTGAATCCTGCCTGTGGCATCCCCAAGGGAGAGAGACCCCGTGACAGTAACAGATGGGAAACAAAGTGTAGTGTGTCTCCTTAGAGTGCTTAGTTATGTTCCTGAGAGGTCATATGCTAAACATTAAGTAATCAAAGCCATTGTTCTGAAGGAAACATAGTGTTGTGTTCAAGAGTTTTATATTTGCAATAACAAAATCATTTTTTTCTGTAAGAATGTAATTAATAAAGTTTTTAATAGCTACGAAGTATATTTTGATAAAATTTATAGGCACTGTCATCATAATCCATTGTTACAATCAATAAAGTAGAGAATTGAAATAAGATGTCGGCGTGGGGAGCACAAAATCAAGAGTGCAGCTGCGTTCGCGGCCACCGGCAGCAGCAGAGCGAGATGCCACGTTGGCGTGTGTGCTGTGCTGCGGGCGCGGTGGCTTCTCCCGTGCCCCAGGCTGCCGTCTCACGGGAAGCTCATAGGGCCAATACCCACGTGATGGTGGTTGTGCTCATTTTTAAGCATTTCTGTTACATCCAATTCACAGCATAAAGATTTAAGTTGTGAATAAAGTGCCGGAAAACACTTTATCTGGGTCAGTGCCTCGTGACTCTCCGTGCAGGGTTCCGACAAAGCTCACATGTATTATACAGCTTGGACTTGAGGCCTAAATGGAGCCTCTGTCTTACTTAAGCCCAGAGCAGTGGCCAACACTCTCAAGTGGCTGTAAAGGAAGAGGTGGTGGGCTCCATGGAGTAGAAGCAAGGGCGAGAAGGATGGAGGCTTTCAAAGTGGTACATCTGCTCACCAATAAGTGTGGCCCAGTCAGCATCTGGGATTCTAACCAATTACTGCCTCTCTTTTGGGTAAATGAGGATGATGCTGATCTCGCAGGCTCGTGGCATGGATTAAAGGACTTTACGCAGGTACTAATGTAGTCTTCTCACCAGTAAACACACCAGCTCTCAAGCCTCAAGCAGCTCGAAAATCCAGAGGTGCCGTTGGTTTCCCCAAACCAGCACCGCCCCGAGAGTGGCGGGCTCTGCTTTCCCTCGCGGCGCTTCCAGCGGCACCTTTGGTCTCCCATGTAATTGACTGTGAGCACTGGACATAGTTGTGGTTTTTAATACAGTGATATTTCCTCTTCGGGGACTTCAGCCCCTAGTCTAGTTTCAACAACTGCTAGCCTGGTCCCAAGACGTGGTTCTCGTTTCTTCCTAGTCTAATGGAAAGAGTGTTTGCATTTGCACAGGGTCTTTAATGGCTGTAAGCTGTTGGCTCTGAGAGGGATTCTTGGTTCAGAGCCAGGGAGACTTTAAATGTTTGGGGAAGCCTGTGAGTGCTGCAGAGAGGGGCCCCTTCTCTGCTGTACACATGACCCGCATCCACACGGGCAGGTAGGTGTTCCTGTTAACTTAGGAGGCAGGAGTAGCTCACCTCTGTGGGACAGGCACCCTCTTCTGTGACTGTCTGGGGCAGAAGCTTCAGATTAAGCAGTTAAGAGGGGCATTTTTTTTTTTTTTTATCATCTCAGAAACAGCTGGGAGAGCTCCCAGTCTGGCTGCCGCTGGTGGTCTAGACCACAGAGACCTTGAGATGGAAGTAATTTCCAGAGATTTTCTCTTTCAGGCAAGACCACACCTATACCACCCCAGAAAGACAAATCTGTTCTATTTTGAACTACTCTGGGAAGGAGACTTTGCAACCACCCCTGGAAACAGAGTCGGTTTTTAATAATGTCTGTGCTTTTTGCCTTCTCCCCCAAATCCCTTGAGCTGAGGTCTGTTGACTTTTCTCTCTGTGGAAATACCTTTCGTGACCTTGAAGATCATTGTTTAGGGTGGTTGTCCCTTGGGTACTTTTCTCTCTGCTAAATCACTTCAACCCCAACACTTTTACGTAGTGGCCAGTGTAGTTCGGGGCTTCCCAAATATCTTCCCCCAAATGTCCTATCAGTAAGAGTATGAGCGCGCGCGAGCGCGCGCACACACGCACACGCACACGCACACATACACAGTCATGTACACATCCAGCCTTTGGGGTAGCCCACAGTAGCCAGCTGAAGGTTCACAATTTCCTTGAGGTCTACTATTTTCTTTAAACATTCATAGCAATGTGACATTCTGTCTCCAAATACAACTTTAATTTTATATCTTTTAATTTTTAAACAGGTTTTGAACTTAACATTGAGACAAAATTTATATATACACGACTTTCTTTTTTTAAGCTGTTGAGGAAATTGATAGTTTGGGAAGATGCCGCAGGTTTCTTCTGAGATGTTTGATCTCCCTTGGTGCACTTCTAACAACTCTGGTGAGAGAAGGCTAGGTTGTGGTCATCTCGGCTCCTGGAGCAGGTGGATCTGAGTTTGAATTCTGACTATTATCACTTCCTAGCAGCCTAACCTTAGGCAGATAATATCAGCTTCTTGGTTATATCTGGTAGGGAATATCCATTGAGCCAGGCTCCGTTATAGGGGCTGGGACCAGAGGTGAATAAGAGACACAAGATCCTCTCATATAGTGTGGCATTCTTATTCCAGGTGGGAGGAACAGACTATAAACAAGTAAGCAAATAAGCATTTCAGCCTGTAATAACTGCTATGAGGAAAATGGAACAGGGCACAGTGACGGTGTGTGTGTATGTGTGTACGTATGTGCCCATGTGCATTTGCTGCTTTAAATGGTGTGGCCAGGCATGTCTCTTTGAGGAGGTGACATTTGGATTAAGGTCTGATTGATAAAGGGGGGGGGGCAGCTTTGAAGATTAGGTCAAGTAAGTTAGTGAAGTACCTGGCACTTAGTAGGGGCTTAGTATACATTAATTGCCCCTCTTTCTCCAAGAATCAAAGATGTGCTATTTAAACATGGAGAAATAGATTTTATAAGTCATTGGATTTGATTGAAAGGATCTCAAAAAGGAGAGAATTTAAATGGCCTTTGGAAATGATACAGTTGAAAAATTTGTTTGCAGCTCAGATTGTGGCACCTCATCCTGGGATGGCAGCTCAAGGGTACTTCTGAGTAAGCAGTTTTTCTATCGCATTTGTACCTGGGCCCCTGATCATCAGCACCTTTTCCCTTGTTGGAGAGACCTAGGTTTTCTACTTACTATCGCTGTGACCTGCTCCCACGAAGCATATAAATAATATCTTTACCTCCTCAGCCAAATAATATCAGGTTTGAGTTGTAATCTTTTAAATGTATGGGGAGAACCGATAGAATTAATATCTCCTTAAAGAGGCATTGTATTGTGCATGAGACGGCATTTCCTAAAATATTCCAGTTACTTTTCTAAACAATTTTTTACATATCTAATAATAATGACCAAACTCTAAACTGACTTATGGTCTGCAAAGCCCTTCAGTACCCAGTATTCTAAAGAATTAAGCACCGTGGGGCAAAGAGTCACCTTCAGAATCAGCCCAACCTAGGGGCAAATCCTGGCTCTGAGCCTCATCTGGAATTTTTTTTTTTTTAATTAAAACAGTGTTTTGTAAGCTGAGGACCCATAGGTCCCTGGAATCTTGAGTATATTCTTGGTTGTCTGTAACTTAGATTTTTTTTTTAATTTAGAATTTTTATTTTGATGATAATCTAAGAATATTAACATAAGTCTATTCTAGATGATCTGAGATCGTTTATTAACTGAATTTTAGAGAGAAAAGATTTAAAAATTTTTGAATCCATAAAAGGGTGGAGATATTGAGATACCATGCAGGGTACCTGAGTCCCTGTGCTGTAGAGGTCAAAACCATGTCCACATTCAGCTGTTTTGCCAGGTTCCGTTTTTTGTAGTCCAGCTTACACTAGTTTGTTAGTACAGTTGTAAATAGTAGTGAAGTTTTTTCATTAAGAAGCATTTAAATTTTTTTCAGCCTTGAAGATTGGCCCTTCAGTATAATGGATTAGTGGTTTAAAACACATTCCTTTTTCAATAGGAAACAATAACAACTCAAATTATGGTTTATTGTGCTCAGATTCAAAAGAATCTAGTCAATGAGTGAAACTTCAAACACTTACATACCTCCTAGGGTCACACCCAACAATGTCTATTTAGTGCCATTAACCACCCATCACATGAAATCACTATTGTTAATTTGAATTTTTTTTTTTAGTTTCTAATTTGTACTTACTCTTATTTAAAATTAGCATAAGGAATTTATACCTGGTTTTGTTTCACAACTTGGGATATGACACACGTAAAAACAGAAATTATAACAGAATATAGTGAAGTGTGCTCAAAATGCTGTGGACGCCTAAAGGACAGAGCAACTGTCCTTGTCTGGGGAGTTAGGTACTCTATAACAGGGGTTCCCAACCCCTAGGCCACAGACTTATACTGGTCCGTGTGGCCTGTTAGGAACTGGCCTGCACGGCAGGAGGTAAGCAGTGGGCCAGTGAGTGAACCTTCATCTGTATTTGCAGCTGCTCCCCAGCACTAGCATCATCACCTCAGCTCCACCTCAGATCATCAGGCATTAGATTCTCATTTGAGCATTGGTCCCTAGTGCCAAAATGTTGGGGACCGCTGCTCTATAACGTTCAGTGAGTCTTGAAGGATGAGCAGGAATTTACCAGGTGAAGTAAGTTGGGGATGAGGGAGAGTTTTCAGGGCCAGTGACATGGATTGTCAGAGGCGCAGGGTGCTGTAAAGTCTTGGTGTGGTTGAGAGAGAAGTTAAGAATAGGAAAATGCTGACAGGGGAAGCTGCAGGGCTACGTAGAAGCCGAAGAGTGGAGGGCTTAGTGAGCCAGGCTGGGGGACTGGATTTAGTCCTGGAGACACAGAGGAGCTCAAAGAAGTCAATAAACACAGAATTGGATAATGAGATTTTTAAGAATGTAATTCTGGAAGTGGGAGAAAGAAGGATTCAATGGATAGAGACCAGGTAAGAGCAGATGGAGCTAAGGTCTTGATCTAACCATGGGCCATGAGAATGGAGAAAAGGGGACAGAGTCCAGAGATATCTCTGAAGTAAAACTGGCAGAATTTTGTGTCCAGTTGGAGGAAGAGAGTAGAAGATAGGACCACATCTCAATGAACCAGAAAATTGAGTGTTCCGAGGATGGAACCAGCTATTCAGGTCCTGGTTAGGTGATGTATTATGTATGAAAATCCCATGCATCATCTTGGTGGATGTGTCTAGTCAACTACTGAGAATGTAAATCTGGTGCTTGGGAGAAGTTTAGGGCTACCTATGAGTGAGGGAGGCACCAACAAGAAGATTATTGCCAATGCTACAGTATTACCCTGTAAAAAGTTTTGGATAAATTTGGAAGGCCTTGAATGGAACCATAACATTTGAGGAACAGATGAAAGAGGGGAAGTCAGCAGACAGAAGAATGAAATAGAAGAGGAAACGGTACCAAGGAGTTTAGGTGGCAAATCATGACAGGGTGCTGTTCTGGCGTCGAGGAGAGAGAAAGTTTCAGCAAGCGGGAGATAGGGCATGAGTGCATTACTTTGAAAAGACAGAACTGTCATTTTCATTGTCAGCTTCTAGTCCTTTGGGTACATGGAGCAAGGATGACAGTAGAAGCATCAGAGATCACCAGCCAAGTGACTGAATAGCCGTGACATGTACTGCTATAGAGAAAGGAGGTTTTTGACATTTCACAGAGCAAATGGGCAGGAAACCAAGCAGTTGGTACATTTGTCATTCATTCATCCATGTGCTATTCATCCATCCATCAAATATTTCCTGAGGGCCTGCCAGGTGACAGACTCTGTATGAGGTTCTGTTAGTAAGATTAGATGGAACACAAAGATAAATAAGGCATAATCCCTGCCTTGGGGAGCTCACAGTGTTGTTGGGGAGATGTTTGTGTACATAGATAATTATAGCGCCAGGTGGTAGGTGCTGTGGAGAGGGACGTGGATGATGGCCTGGGAGCTTGGGAGAGACCATCTTAGCTGGACAGGAAAGACCTTAGGAGCTGAGTTAGAAGTTCATAGACAGAGGGGAAGGGGAGAAGGGAGAGAACACTGGCGCTAAGAGAGCAGCAGAGAGCAGGTAGGAAGGGAGAAAGGACACGTCCTCCGTCACGCATGGTGTGTGCATCGCGGGTGGGCACTGGTAGAGTTGAAGCCAGAAAAGGGTGAGGCCAGATTACAAAAGGCTTAGAATGCTATGGCAAAGAATGAGTTTGGATCTCATCTTTTGGAGAGCGAGAACTCAAGAGATATTGGTAAGCAAGTGAGTAATACAGTAGGGCTAGATTTCAAAAAAAAAAAATAGTTTTGGTAGCATGGGGAGGCCTGAGTGGGCAAAGAAAAGATCGAAGCAGGAAATCTCGGTAGGCTCCCATCTCAAGTGCAGCCTCATTCACTCAGCAACATGTTTATAGAAGACCTACTGTGTGCCTGATGCTGACCTATTTCAGGGACAGGCTGTTGAATTGCCTGTCTTTCAGGAGCCTGCTGGTTCCAGCTGCTTCCTGGGGACTGCTAGATGTTGACCCAGAGGCAGGTGGCCAAATTACCAGGCAGAATTCTCTGCTGGAAGGTTGCCGTTCCCCAAGTGAACCTCTGGGTCCAGAAGCTGGCACTCTTTATTGTGTGAATTACTCATTATTTTGACTGTCCTGGTTGGCTTGGGTTGCAGATAGGCAATTGCTGTTGAGAGTGTGAGGCCAAATGTACTAGCCACCGAACAAAAGAACACACACACCCAGGCATTGCACACAGAGACATCTGCTTCTGTTTCCTGAGTAACTGTGCAGCAACACAGGGCAGACTCGGTACCCAGGCACATGCTCTGCGTTATTTGCTAGTTATAACTGAGGAAGGTTTCCATGTGGCTGGTGATGAAAGAATCAGGTCAATTTCAGAAGTGGGAGTGTTTCCGATTATGCAGATCACATCCAAATATTTACCTCATTTCATCATTTTGGCCGGGCGCTGCCTTTGAATATCGTGGCCACACATCTGGGCCTTCTTTGCACTGTATTTAGGGGAGATCTTCTGTGTTTTAAAGCCTGTCTTTGCTGGCAATGGGCAACCTTGGGCACAACCTGTGGGATTGCCTCTCTCTGTTGTGGTTCTAGAAGGGAATCAGTACGTGGCAAGGAATGTAAGCACTCTTCCAGGAAAAATCAGAGCCTGTTAGCACTGGAAGGGACCCTGGTCCTCATCAAGCCCAACCGGCTCGTGTTACTGATATGGAAACTGAAGTCCAGAGCCACAGACCTACTTGCCCCAAATCACGAAGTGAGTAACAGCAGACTCAGGACTGGAACGCAGGGCCCAGTCCAGGATTTCCCATGAGTCTTTCCCTCCCTCTCCTTTCATCTTTCTACAGTTCCTGGTTGCTGCTATAAAAGTCCATTTCGAATGGAGTCTGCTTAGTGTCTATCCCATGTTAGGCATGTATCATTCTGTGCATGTTTTCCTGTCTCATAATAAACTCTGATTTGGCCTCAACTTGAATGGCAAGCAGGGAGGGGTAGGTCAAAAAAAGCAAGGAATTCGAGGACAATAAAATAATGTGGCTAGAGCATAATGGTGTTAAGGAAGTAGCAGCATACGCTGGAAGTCCAAAGCCTGGAGGGTAGCTCAGTCGAGCGCTTTTCATTCTGGGCCCCACCTAGAGATATCCAGAGGCTAGCATTCTCAAACCTGAGGATGCATTCAAATCACTGGAGAAGCTTGTTTAAAATGCTTATTCCTGGGCCCTACCTCAGAGGTTCTTATTCACTAGGTGTGATGTAGGAGTCAGGAATCTGGATGTTTCAAGTAGATGTGAGGTTGATTGTGTTGCAGGCACCCTGGGTCTCACATGGAGAAACAACAGAGGACTAGGGATAGGAGGACAAGGGTATATGTATGTCTGTGTTGTTTTCCAGTGTTTGGGTCAGAGTATATATTCAGTACCATATATGGGGATTAATATGGTAGAGTGTGACATATCTGAGGTCATTTACTATAAGGATTCATCAACTGGGAGGACACAGGTATTGAGAGAGAGCCTGAGAATCCTGCACACAGAGGGGGGATTTGCAGGGCAACCAGATTTCCACCTGCTTAGCTTTTGGATGGCTGCATGTCAATGGTTTTTTCCTCTCTATGGCTCATGCTTTTAGCTAAGACTTGGTCTTTCTCTTTCCACATTCCCTTATCTCTCCTTTGGCCTCCACTCATTCCTCCTTTGTTATGGTTATGTGCAAATGCAGCCTGTCAGCTGTTCCTAAAATGCATTTGTAGAACTCATTTATATATAAATTACTGTGTAGGGGATTCTGATGCAATGATCACGGCTGGGAGGGCTTTGCTCCATTCTTTTTTGTGAGGTTCTTACATCCATTTTGCAGATGCTGGCATTGACATTAATGCTGAGAGGCAAGATCTGGGACCTTTGCAGTGTGTTGTGTCAGAGTCAAGAGAGGTCATTGACATGTAAGGTTAAATTTGCGTCTCCGAGAAAGTCATCATGGTGGTCCTTAATTTAGAGCCAGTTTGAGTTCTTTTTCCAGATGCATCACCTCCCCGTACTCCCTCACAGGGTCCTAGGTAACATATGTCCTAACTGAACTGCCAGCTAGATGTTCTTGCTTTCATTTGCTCTCAGCTATCCAAAACTTTGCTCTCTGGGCTCAAACTCCAAGGTGTATTTTTGTAATGTTAGCTTTAGGGTGTTGAATTGGCTATGTGGCTAAAACCAAACCTATTTTTTCCAGTCTCCTTAGAATGAGACTTTAGAATTTCAAATTTTACATGTGACTCGTTCTCTATGAAGAACAGATGGTGGGTTTAATTTTGTAGAAAGAAAATTAGAAACCAGTGGAGTCTTACATGATTTTACATTAGGACCGAAACCAAATACATTGAAAACATTTAGAGCTGTTCTTAGTTATGGATTTACTGGTGGTGATGAGGAATTCCTGGGCTTTCTGTGACAAGGACTGCCACCAACTCTTGGTTTACTCCATGCCTCGCACCTCCCACAGTCTGCTCTGAATCTTTCTCCATTTAATTTATTTATTTTTATTTATTGAGCAAGCGACATTACAACCATGACTGAACTTTTTTAAATTACAAGAAAACTTACCCTGGGTCTAGCTTCAGTAACAGATCGTATGTTTTCATTTTGCCCCGTCCCCTTCCAGGTTTTGTTCATACGCCTACAGAATTTTACATCATTATAATCATGACATAGTTACAAGTTTGTATTTGGCACTTTTCACTTAATACCGTATTACAAGACTATTTCCATATTGTACCATATTGTTCACGACCATGATATTTCACTGAGTTATTAAGCCCTAATTTATTTGACCATTCTATTATGGTCATATATTTTTATCCCCCTTAAAAAGATTATGATGAATTAAAACAGCCACAATCACTCTGATTGTTGCTTCTTCTGCTCTTCTCTAAGATCACTTCCTGTCTGTCCCTGTGAACTCCTCATTCAGCCCATCCTGTTTCATGGAGACCTTGGTTCTCTGGTGATGCTGACTGTGGTCAACTACTATCTCCTGTGAACCCTCCAGCCCTAGGCTCCCTTGACCCTGAGGCTTCTAGCAAGCCAAGACCACCTTTAGGTCATCCCAGTGGCTGCTTTCTCTCCTCCAAGTCCTGTGCCAAAACTGGATCTACTTATTTCACGTTGTCTCGGATACCACACTTTATCTGCGTATTATATTTGTGATCTTTTAGAAATGATTTCAGGTTCTTTACTGCAAGCAACAGAAACTAACATAAGCAATGAAGAACTTAGTGGCACAAGTTTAGGAGGCAGGCGGGCATTGAAGCAACACCAGAGAGCAAGAGGAATGGTCTCTGACCATAAACAGTGGAGTCAGGGGAGCTGCTGTTAGGGCAAAGGACCAGTGCCATTTGTGGTCTCTTGGTCACTTTATTGGAGGTTCAAATTCCAGGAAGGGAGTGTCCAGTTGGCCCACATTGCCTACCTAGGCTTCAGCTGGCAAGGCCCTTGAATACATTCCCACCACGGTTTATCCGGTGTAGAGAGCTGATTCCTAAAGGACCCAGTGAACGGGAATGATTGCCAGGCTGCCCCCGACACACACCTTCCTAATGATACACATATACACAAACATCCCTGCCGAACATCACACAACCAATCCCAAAGTGTTAGTTATAGCATCCAGCTCCACACCCCAAATCCTTGGGGGGATTTAATCCCCCCTCTAGTGCTACAACCTCTTCTTTTACACAGCCCACGCTGAGTTAAATAGGGATGTGACTACCCTGATTCTCCTACATCTCTAAATGCCTTCCTTTTTTCCTGCTCCCTGGCTCATGCCCCATAGTGACTATTTAGAGAGGTACCATAATATCAAGCAGTTGTTTTTATATGAGGAAGGGGATAGGTGAAGGTTTGGAGGATTTTATCCAAAATACACCTGTATCCCTTGACCCTAGCCTCACTCCAGGCAAGACCTATCATAATCTCTGGGGAAAAGGTCATGACATGGTATGTGTACTTTAATCCCATTTAAAAAGCTTCTCTTTTATTTCTGGTCTCTTACTCCTACCTCCACCCTGCTCTTAAAATCTTTAAAATCTCCAGTGAAATGGAGAGAGCGCCAGTTCGGTTTGAGGGCTGGATCCGCTGCTTACACATATAAAACTTTTGACTGGTGATGTAAGTTTTCCCAATGAATGGTTGAAATGGAGGTCTACCGTGCTTCTGCTGGGTGACTGGTAGTGTGTGCGATGCTTTATTTCATTTCCTCTAGCCAACGGCACTGTTGGATTTGCATTATTTTGTCTCTCATGTATTTTCAAAGTCCATGTTTCATCCTCTCTATACCTCAGTGACCGACCACATCTGCAAAAGAGAAATAAAAATCCTTGAAATAAATCTTGTGAATATCAGCCATAGGGCTTTTGTTACAGCAGTTCAAGTAGATAAAGGATTTTTCTTGCTAGTCCGGATTACCTTTTCTTTCTGTAATCCTCCAGTCTGCCCTCCTTTCAGTGGCAGTTCTCATCTTTTTCACAGAAGGCTGAAGCCATCCAGTGTGAACTTCACCACCCACTCCTTCCCTTACAGCAGCATTTTGCCTTCCATAGTGGAAGATGACTTGTTTATTTTTGTTTGTTTTCTTTTTCTGATCATTTAAATAACTTTACCGTAAATTTTCATAGGGCCCAGCAGTCTATGCATATGAGGCCATTTAAAAATAATCACTCAAATTTTAGGTTGACTCTTAAATCATTTGAAATAATGAATCATGAAATTGCATTTTTGTAAATAAAAAAATGGTCAAGTATCAGCAGATGTTTATGTTTCAACCTAATGCTTAAGAGAAATATCAGCAAATAGGTTTATTCTCTATATACCATTCTACTTCTTGTTTTAGTTTCTTCCCTAATTAATATATTTTGGAGAGCTGTCCACTTTAGTAGATATGTCTACATTAACAAATCGTATTCCATTGTTTGGTTAGGTTTTACTTGACTAAGCTCCTGTTCATGGACATTTAGGTTATTTCCAGATTGTTTTAGTTTTGTTCTTACAAAAAATCATGCAATAAAAGTCTGCCTACACAACTTATACAACTTTATGCACTAATTTTGAGTATCTCTATAGGGTGAACTACTGGAAGTAGAGCTGTTGGGCTAAAGGAAATGTGCATTAAAAATTTTGATAGGTCTTGCAAAGTTCTCTCCAAAGAAGTTGCCCCAATTTAGACTCCTATTAGCAGTGAACATTCATGCCATGGCATATTATAATCTTTACCAAGCTAATGAGTATGAAATGGAATTCTGTTGTTTTATTTTGCATTTGATCACGTATGATGTTATACAGTTTTCATCTATTGTATGTACTTTTCTATTATATTAGCTCAGACTGCCATAACTAAATACCATAGCCTAGGCAGTTTAAATAACAGGAATTTATTTCTCACAATTCTGGAGGTTAGAAAGTCCAAGATGAAGATGCTGGCAGATTTGGTTCTCTGCTAAGGGCTCAATTCCTGGCTTGCAGACGACTGGCTTCTTGTTCTGTCCTTATACAGGGGAGAGCGAGAGTGAGAGCTCTGGCCTTTCTTCCTCTTCTTATAAGAACACTAATCCCATCATGAAGATCCCGCCTACATGACATTACCTAAACCTAATTAATTCTCCAAGTCCCCATCTCCAAACAGCTTCAACATACTCATTTTGAGGGAACACAAATATTCAGCCCATAACAACTGTAAACCACCAGTTCATACCCTTTGTCCCTACTTGCATTAGGTTATCTTTTTCTTCCTGATTTATTAGACCTCTTTATAAATGAAAATGAGCAGTTTAGGGTGCATTTTAGAAGCATTTCAAGTTTTCTGCCTCAGCCTTTACATGTCCTCTGTGCACTGGGGAAGAGGACAACATGCTGGCAGGTTATAAGGCTTTGAGTTTTGAATATTTATTTGCTTTTGTCTCCTACCATGATTTATTCTTTGGTTTTGCTGTTTGTCACTGACTAACAGAGGTCCTGTTAGTCCTAATTTTAGGAATGTTATGTCTCAGAGCACTTGACAGCTTTCCCATCTTGCGTCACAGAAAACTCCTTGACTATCAGAAAAGAAAGAGGAAGGAGGGTCATTGGGAGGGATGGGCAAGAGTGGAGGGAGGAGGGGAGGTTGGTACGATTAGGAGGCTGCATCTAAAGCCCTTCTCCCTTTGTTCTTTCTTTGATTTTTCTTCCATTGTCTTTCTTTGCAGTTTCCCCCTTCCTTCTTTTCTATTTCTTTGCCTTTTCCCCCCTTCGTTTCTGGCTGCGTACTATACGAATACAATTCTGGAGCATGTGGTTAGATTCCCACCATGGGGACTGACATGGAATTTCAAGTCATTCATCATAATTCTACTATAAATTAGAGTATTCTTATGAATAGAATAGCTTGGAATGTGGTTTCATGTTTTCCTTCCCCAGGGACCCTGCCCAGTTTGGCAATAGGAAAGTAAATTAAGGGTGGGATTAGTTCTGGGAAGTAGATTTTTAGTATAACTGCATGTCTAATCTGAATGTTACAGACAGTGCCTTAGTTATCTATGTTAATGAGAAATCAGGAGGTGGCGGGTAACTGAAATCCCCATATGTGTCTGAAACATACTTCTGCCTTTGTTTGTTTATCCCAATTATTCTTCTATTAGAACCATCAAAGTGGATTTATTTCTACTCATTTTACCCTTCTGTTCTCCACTGACATTGGCAGGGAGGCAACCTGCTGCAGGGGGAAAATAGGAACACTAGAGTAGGAGACAGGAGACCTCAGTTTTAGCCTTGTCTGCCCCTCCCTAGCCTGAGACTTGTGGGCAAGTCATACAGCTCTTGCAGCCTCAATTTCTCCCCTGTAAGAGAGACAAAATAACACCGACCTCCCAGGGGGACCTATGAGACCTTAAAGTGTAACCTGGAGTTCATGGCGCCTGCACCATAGAGCCCATCCCTACACACATGAGCTGTTTGCACAGTGCGAGAACAGAAAAGGCACTCGGCAAGTGCTTGTCCACTTTCCTTTCTTATCTCAGAAGTATTATCGCACTGTATTGGTTTTCTAAGATTGTTCTAACAAATTGCCACAAACTTGATGGCTTACAATAGCAGAAATTTATTCCCTCACAGTCCTGGAGGCCAGAGTTCAAAATCCAGGTGCCACCGGGGTCTCACTCCTCCCACTTACTGGGGGAGGAGGCTCCTTCCTTGCTTCTTTCAGCTTGTGGCTGCCAGTGTCCCTGCTTGTGGCTGCATCGCCTCTAGTCTCTACCTCGGTGGTCACGTAGCCTCCTCCAATGTCTGTATCTCTTCTTCTGTGTCTTATAAGGACACTTGTCGTTGGATATAGTGCCACCCAGAAAATCCACGATCATCTCAAGATCCTTAATTTCATTACATCTGCAATGACCCTTTTTCCAAATGAGGTCATATTCACAAGTTCTGGGGGTTAGGGCATGGACATGTCTTTTAGGGAGCATCACCATTCAACCCACTATACACACTTTAGGGATTATTTTATTTATCAAGACTGTGGCCTGACTGGGCATAATTTTAACAACCTTAATGAATCCACCATCAGTTTGATATTAATAAATCAGGGCATTTAAGGGAAGAGAAGAAAGGACAGGCAAAACGCCTTCTCTACTGGATCCCCGATTTAGTAGCGGTGAGTTGCGTGTATTCGTTATTCTTGTGCTCATACCCATGTGCTGTTCACATTGCTCTCATGTGGGTGGTAAAGAACTGCAGCCTCTGTCACAGAACCTTCTGTGTTGCCCTTGCTCTGACCCTGATCTCCTGCTGGCTCCACCCCATGTTACCTCTGACCTCTTGCCTTGGCTCTCTGAACATGGCTCCCTTAGACTAGCTGTCTGACATCCAGCTCTGGGCTTAACCCTCTGGTTAGATGCTCATTTAGTCCCTGTATTCCTGGCACTGAGTGGATGCCTGAAAAATTAGAGCCATTACTGTGATTCTACTTCTGATGCCTTTTCAACCACCCCCTCTCCCCGGGTCACCCAGCCGGAGCAGCCAGCTCCCCTAAGAGATTCTGCCAGTCTTGTACTAGCCTCATAGAGCTCCTCTGCTGCTGGGTCAAGGCCATTTATGTGGATCTTGTGTACTGTTCTCCTCGTTCTCAGGGCCTAGCCGTGCGCTGATGTACACAGCTGGTGCTCAGAGTATGTCTGCATAATGAAGAAACACTGTGTACCCACACTTAGCCCCGTGCCAGGCATAGTAGGTCTCTGTGAAATAGCAAGTTAAATGAAGGGGACTGTAGAATCACCTACTGGATAGAACTTTAAACCTTTCTGACGTTTTTTACCTCTCCTGACCTACGGTGGAAGCAGGAAAACTTGCCATTATGATGACTAACAAACACGTATTTAGTGCCAAACTCTCTGCTATGCACATGGCTGACCTGACTTAAATCTCCTTATGGATCTATGAGGGAGGAAGGCACTATCTTCTTTAGAACACAGTGAGTCTCAGAGAGGTTCAGAAATATCCCAGTCCCGCTGCTAGAAGTGATGGCAGGGATATGACCCAAAGCCCCTGGCTCTTGAGCGGGGCTTGTAAACCCCAGTTCCCCTTTGCATGGAGACACGGGGAAGTGGCCTCCCTATCAGCTTAACGGAAAGCCAGATCCTCTGGCCTAAAATCTCAAGGACCTGACTGGAGGTTAAGGGAGATTCCTGAGGGGTAAGCCTCAGTAAGAGATGAGGGCACCACGCTGAGCTCTCCAAGTCCATGGCATCCAAAGCAACGACTGTGTCCTGACCTTGATGAGTCCTAAGTATTTGTACTATTGTGTGTCCCTTGCTCCATAAAAAAAAATATTTAAAATTATACTTCATGAGTGCGTTGGCATAAAGACAGATATAACCTAGTCTGGATTATATTCATCTTGTCTTCAGATTTTAAAACAGGCCCTGCGCCTATTCGTACTTAATGGACAAGGCTTTCAGGTTCTCCAAAGCCTTTGAGGGCAAAGCAGGAGCGGGTGTCGTGGTCCCCTAACAGGCCTCTGTCTCCGCAGGTCCCGCAGCGGATGGCGGCGGCTGAGGGCGCCCCCGAGGACGGCGGCGGCGGTGCCCCGGGCGTGTGGGGCGCCTGGGGTCCCTGGTCCGCCTGCTCGCGCAGCTGCAGCGGCGGCGTGATGGAGCAGACGCGGCCCTGCCTGCCCGGCTCGTACCGCGCGCGCGGCGGCCCGCGGCCCGGAGCCCCGGCGCGCGCCTTCGCGGGCCACGTAGTGTCGGCGGTGCGCACGTCGGTGCCGCTGCACCGGACCCGCGAGGAGCCGCGCGCCTTCGCCGGCCTCAACGCCAGCCGCCAGGGTCCGGTGCTGCGGGGTAGCCGGCACCCGCCGGCCCGTGGCCGCGAACCCACGGCGGAGAGAAGGTACACGATCTCCCGGCCCCAAGCCCGCCCGCCACTGTCCCTGCCCCTGCCCCTGTCCCTGCCCGGATGTGCCTTGCGCGCCCGCTGCTCTGCATCACAGATTGCGTGGTTAATGCATCGCTTCTGCCGGGTGGGGAGGAATTCTTGGCTCCATATATCTCCTTTCATCTTTTGATTTATTTTGCAGCCTTTTAAAGCGTTGAGGCCACTCCCACCCCTCTCTGCGGTTCTGAATAGTCTTCAAAGTGAAGCTAATTCTAAGAAACCCTTAGGCGTCAACCTTAGGGAGGCCCTGTGGAGGGGTGACAGAAGGAGGGGACCAGGAGTGGGGTGACCTCTCGCAGTGCTCCTTTCCTGGTGCAGAGAGAACGGGAGACCCTGGTCGCAGGCTATGTGGATTTGAGCTGAGGACACAGACAAGGTGCCTTTTAAAACAAGAAGAACTCAGAGGAGTTTCAGATCTTTGGACTAGCAGAATGTCTGGCATGTGACATACTCTCAGGTTGAAAGTTTCAGGATTCTATGAACTTTTCTAGAAAGTTTCACCTAAGTGTTTTAAGTGAACACACAGCTTTGAGGCTATGCTTAATTAAGGATGGAGATGTTTTTTAGAGTCTTAATAAAATATAAGCTCTAGGAATGGCATAATGGCATTAAAATAGTTTTATAGCCCTTAAAAGCTTCCCTGGCTAGGCTAGTATAAATATGTTATGCTACGCAGTGCCCATGGGAAAGGTAGGAATATAGGGGCCAAGAAGAGTTTGTCAGTGAATTAATCAAGTGATATTTACAGATTATGGCTTTCATTCAGCAGTATTTCTTGGGTTCTCTACATTCATGATAGATTCTGAGAGAATATTAATGCAGAAGCATTAACAACAGAACTAAACAAACATTTATAGGAAGAGAAAAAAGGAGAAGATATGCTTTCTGTGCTAAAGAAATGTATAATATGTGGTCAAGCCAAGTTAATGTCCCTCCCAGGCAGAGCACAAGCATGTCAGGTAGGCCGCCTAACCCCTCTTGTCACTTGCAGTTCAGACATCAGCATCAGTGGCCACTCTTCCCATTGTGGCTGGATGCTGCGTGAGAGTCCTCTTCAGCCCAGCGCTGTAGGCTGTCTCTGCCAGTGCCTGAAGGTGGAGAGGAAGTGCAACCTACCCCTGCTTCCAGCCACGTGCTCCTGACTTGCTCAGCAGGAATTTGGAGAGAGGGGACCATTTCACAGAGAAGATACTTTAGCTGGATTCTGAAGGATTAACCACATGTGGGTTCATAGAAGAGAAGTGAAGAGCTAGGAGTTCAGAGGCCCGGCATGGCCTGCCAGTGGAATAGTAAAGAGAGGGATCAACTGGGAAAGGATGCTTCCTTCTCTCTCTTACTGCATAGAAACCTGAGTACTCTCCAGTGTCACTCTGGACTGAGAGTCTGCTACTACTAAAGCTAAGGGCTTGACATATGTTACCCCCTTTCATTCTGACCACACCCATAATAACGTAGCTTCTTAGTTCATTATCGAAATTCTCATGGCCAGTTAGAATTCAGAACTGTTCAGATTTTAGAAAGGTACATTCAGGGCACATTTTCCACATTAACGGCATTCCTTCAGTGGTACGGGACAGCATTCCATAATCAAACGTTATTATTTCTGTAGTGAAATATGAATGTCCACATCATGTAGGATAAAAGGGACGTAAGTAGCCTCTGTCTGTTAAGGTCAGGTTGGCTGCCCCAATGAGTTTTGACACCAAACTGACAAAAAAAAATTAAAGTAAAATAAAATAAATAAATAAAATAAAAAATGGAAAAGAAAGACAAAAACTTGGTCTTCAAAACTCTTGGTTTCAGAATTGCAGATCTACAGTAGCTAAGGTTTATGGAATGCCCGTTCTATGTCAGTCACTGTTCCTACCACTTTACACCGACTACACTGTGAGTGAGATACGTGCTAATATCCTCATTTCAGAAGTGAGAAAACAAAGGCCCAGAGAAGTGAGGTAACTTGCCCAGTGCCACACAGCTAATATGGGAAGAGTTAGGATTTGAACCCAGGCAGTCATGGCTCTAAGTATCTGATGAAGTATATGTTACACGTGAGGACTCTGAGGCCCTAAGATGTTAAATGACTACTAAGTCCTAAAGTCATGGAAAAGCTGAGATTTAAAGGTGCTGCTGACTCCCAGGTCCCTAGAGTACTTGGGACTTCTCTTCCAGCCTCTGTGATTTAAGAATCCAGAAGAGCTGCTCGGGGAACAGGTTCTAGTTGGCTGTAGGCCTGGGCTGCAGGCTTTCTGGCCTATGCGTTTTGGCAGCAGGAAAATTTTTTCTTCTAACTTATTGACAAGGGGCCAGTTACTGTTTACTATGAAGTTCCTAGAAGTTCTCATCATGCTCTTGTAATTTGACAGTTTCAGATGAAATAATCCAAATATTAGTCTGGGAGGCCTATGCTGCTGACAAATGTCACGCTCTTCCCGGTTGACAAAAAATGTATTTGCTTGTATTTATCAGTCATTAGGAACTTGCATAGTATATGTGACCCCAGGAGAAATGTCAGTGTGTTCTCTGGATGGCTGTCTCACTCTTGTTTTAGGTTTGAGGTTTGAGGCAAAAGCTGTTAGGGCTTAGATGTTTAAGAAACTGTTAGATTGTTATGCTAGGCAACTGAAAACCTAATTGGAGCCAGATAACAAAACAAAACTATACAACCTTCCAACAAATATTTATTAAACATCTACTATATTGTAAAGTCCTGGGACGGACACAAAGGTATGAAAACCAGGTTGGAGGCCTCAAGGTTCTTATTGATAGACTAGAGCAGCTGTTTATAAACTTTTTTTTTTTTTTAAGTATAAGAATCCTTTGTGCTACATCAGTGTTAAATGGAAGCTAAGTCTGTCACACAAACAAAAGCTGAGCTGTTCTGGTTGAAGCCTCAGAGGCATTGCTTTAACAACCCGGGGTCTAGATCCAAAGGGAGTGGTGGTTTTTAACCTTGGTTGACCGTTAGAATCCTCTTCCTAGATCTTAGAAATCCTGACACCCTAGTCACATCCTAGGCCAACATCTGAATTTTAGACAACATTATAATTGCAATCCAGCCAAGGTTGGGGACCAGGACCAGAGTTCTCTGGTTCTTTGGAACCTCAAGGTCTCATGGGAAAGAAGTTGGGAATTAAATTTTGTCTAACAGAATTTTCTGGGTTTGGTGAATGCATCACTTGCAATGGGGTAGGAAGTCTTGTTAACAAGTAGAGCAACCCAGTCCCCACCATCTCCTCTGCCTAATATGGATTCTGTTTTGTAGGTCTGTGGTGTGACCTAGGTAAATTCATTTAAAGTGATTCTGACATATTCCAGAGTTTGATAACCACTGCTTTAGACAGTGAGAAAAGGCATGGATGTCAGAATCCAGCACCAAAGTTCTTTTCACTGAAATGGATATTTTTGAAATGGCTGGTTTGAAAGTAGGGCTACTCACTTACAGTAGGTGTGATCAGAAAAGCTGCTTGGAGGTTGGACAATTTAAGCCACATCTTGAAAAGTGGATGGGATTCGGTCGTGAAGGCTTAAAATGAACAGCAGTTCTTCCCTGCGGGGTTCCGTTCTCTTAACCAGGGAAATCTTTGCATCTAGTCCTAGGCATCAAGGAAGTTCAAAAAAAAAAAAAAAAAATTAGAAGCCACAGTCTCTGTTCTTAAGGGCCTGATCCTGTGGTGGTGGATGAGTGACAAATCCACGAAATGCTGCGTGCAGTAGAAAAAGAGTAAAGGTGTGACCAGAGTTCATGAAGATGAGAAATCAAAGTAGGATGGAGCAGTTAGAGAAAACTTCACAGAGCCAGTAGGGTCTGAACCCAACCTTGGATAAATAAAATTTACTTAGCTAGAATATATTTGGAAACTTCTTGAGTCTACTCGCTTCCCTATCAGACCTTTGTTTTGTTAAAACACACATACACACTACAAATCACACTCTGAAAAGCCTTAGAAATCCTGCCAGTGTTTATTGGCTCTCACCAAGGATCCAGAGCTTAGGAAAATTACTTAACTTCTCTGAGCTTCAGAGGCTTCATCTTTCAAATGAGAGTAAGAATAATACCTATCACATCGTTACATAATTAAATGAAATGATGTATTTATAGTGCCTGATTTATAGTAGGTACTCAATAAATAATGGCTCTCACTCCCATTATGGGTTTAGAGGCTGGGTGTTAGTGTGTTAGAGAGTTCCAGTTAGGATCAGGAAGGACCAGGTGCAGAACTGGGGCCACACAGCAAGACGGGGAGCCAGGAACTGGGATCTAGTCCAGGAGGGCAGGCCTCTGGGCAGCACAGCCTGGATCCCAGAGCCTGG
This sequence comes from Rousettus aegyptiacus, assembly GCF_014176215.1. Lineage (NCBI taxonomy): Eukaryota > Metazoa > Chordata > Mammalia > Chiroptera > Pteropodidae > Rousettus > Rousettus aegyptiacus. The sequence goes on along the minus strand of NW_023416306.1, from coordinate 84,774,206 downwards.
GCACTCAACCCTCTGCCCTTTCTTGGTGTAGCCTGCTCAGAAAAGGCCTCCAGAAAGAGTGGCCTTCTCCTGGGATTTAGAGCAGTGGCAGCCTAGGGAGGCTCTGGACTAGAGGAGTTCAGCCTCCAGGTCTTGGCCAGTAGATTCCATAAAAGCAAGTCCTCCCTCTCTCCATACCGGAGGCTGTATCCCTGTGATGGCTGAAGGAGGAAGGATAGGTAAGGACGGGGAGTGTCAGGTGAGTCCAGCAGCATGTGTAGCACTGCAGCGACTCACACATAGGACACTGAAGACACTCCGAAGTAGGAGAGCCTTCCCCCTCAATTCCTGGAAAGGATACTTGCACACTGCAGGGAGCTGGATGGAGCCCCCCTTACTGGAGGACCTTCCCTTTTATAAGACCAAAGTCAAATGGATTTCTTTCCATTCCTAAAATGTCTGGCAAAAATGGCATCCAGAGAGAGTCCCTGCCACCCAGAGCACAAGTACATAGCCTTACAGAAACCTGTTGTAAATGTTTACTGACCAGTTTGATTCAGCTGCCGCAAAGTCAGGAGATGAGGCGGTCCCCGCTCCTACTGAGGACGACCGCAGGTAACTTTTTCACCACCCTAGCCGGCAAAGAGCCCACTCACTGGTAGGTGTTCCTTCCTAGCGGGCTTCCTTACACGTGCCTGCAGTGGCCAGTTTTCCTGATCGTTAAACATGCGAACTAACTGGAATGTGGGGAATGGGAAGCTTGATGGCTTTAATTCAGAGATTTTCAAGGTAGGGAGCTCTCCTCCCCTCCCTCCGCGAGCATCGCCAAGTCTAGAACTTTCATCTACTGCAGACAGTTGTAGGAGGCTGGAAGATGAAAGTCACAACTGTGAAAATCCCAGCCACTGTTTCCATTGGGCGGAGTGTGTCATATCCCTCAGGTGTCAGAAAGAGGTTGTGGGGGTCAGCTTCCCAGAACCTCCTGGAAAAGAAGCGCTGGTTTCCGGTTGGGTGGGAGCCTGCCTGCATCAGGGATGATCTTACAGAGCCTTTGCAGGCCCACATCCCAGGAGCAGCTTGTGCTCAGTTCTCAGTTACTGTTTTTCTTTGAAATATTGGTCTTTGTTTCCAGTCTATTAGCCAGACCTTCAGATGATGGGAGGGAATGGAAGCAAACACATCCTGAGAAGCTGTGAATTGCCTGACAGTGAAAGGTTCAGCCCTGGAGTTGACAGGTCTGGGTTTTCTAGCTCTGAACTTCCTAGTCATTTGTCCTACTGGCATTGCTCAGCCTTTCCCTAATGGAGGTAATAATATATCTGCCTCGTTGGATTGATATGAATTTGCTAATTCCTACAAAGCGCTCTGTACAATGTGAGACAACTCATGAACACTCAGGAAAGGTGGCAGACTGCCTCACACATGCCAGGCACACTGGCAGGCGCTTCACATGCAGCGTTCTATCTCATCTTCATCACAGCCTGTGTGGTAGACCCATGTTGTTACCATTTATGGCTGAAAAACTTGACAGTCAGAGAGAAAATGACTAGTTCGAGGTCACTAAGATGGAAGGCATGAGTCAGGGTTTAAACCCACCTGTGTTGTGTCATGCTCCTCTCGGGCTTGTGCTTCTAGAAAGCCTTTTTCAGAGTTACAGGTAACACTCATTAATTAAGCTAAGTTTGGTAAACTAATACTTCTCTGTCTGAGATGAGAAGTGAGGTCTTTCTCCTATATTTACCCCGAAGATTTTAGTGTTACACTGGAACGGTCTCCACCATGAACTCCAGTCTGTGTGGGAAGCCCAGCACAGACAGCTACCCAGCCGTAGTGGGCAGCTGGCCATGCAAAGCCTTCATGTAAAGGTACCTGCACTTAAGGGCTGCCTCTGCATTGCAGGGCTTAATTAATAGAGATGAACTGGGCATTACCTTTCTGTCTTTTCATTTTAATCAATCAGCATTCTTTGTGTGTTTGCTATGAACCAGGCACTGTGCTAAACATAGAAGGGATAGGCAAGGGCAGGAAGTGTGTTTTGAGAACCTCCACATTGAAGAAATAGCCCAGGGAAACCACCACGATGGAGGATTCTCCTGAATGTGGGGTGAGCAGAGGGCCGTGGAAGCACAGCGTTGGAGCAGATTCTTTGGGAAGTCAGGTAACTTTGTGCTGGGGGGCACTTCCTTAAAGGATGCATTTGCATTTCTCAGATGGGAAAGAGCTGAATGGGGGATGGCAGTGGTTTGGTGACGCAAGAGGAACAAGAACGTCTCCTGTCCTCAAGGGGCTCGTGCTGGTGGGATAGGGGAGGAAGACAAGCAGACATTTGTAAAACCAGATGCCCAGGGCGCTCTTAAGAGGGATTCTCAGGGTGTGGGTAGTGGGGGAGGAGAATGGACTGGGGATGCCAGGAAAGGCTTCTCAGAGGAAGAAAGATTTTAGCAGAGCCCAAGAGTGAGGAGGACATGTCCCAAAAAGCAGACTGCAGGGGCTGAGTCTTGGAGGCGTGGGCGAGCCCATCATGTTTTAGAGGTCGTAAATTGTCTGGAGCACAGGCTGGATAAGAGGGAGTGTCCAGGCAAGACTGGGGCGGTCCACAGGCTTTTGTCCAGGGAGGGACTATCGAGCAGTCCTAAGGGTATGGAACGAGAAATTCTTTGAAAAAGATACCCCCATAAACACGGGTGACCAACTCCTTTTCCATTTTAAAGCAGGATGATGTATCCAGTGCATGGCCGGTGTGAATCTCCCCGAAGGCTCTTGTGACTTGCACAATGTTTGGCTGTGCCACCTCTCACAAAGCCACAGTTTATGGCCGGGGAGTGAAGACTTGCCCCTCTGGTTGTGTAATAAGTGTATTAGTTTCCCATTAACGCTTTAACATTTACTGTAAATTTAGAGGCTTAAAACAGTACAAAGTTGTTCTCTTAACAGTCTTAAATCAGAGGTCTAAAATCGAGATGTCATCGGGGCTACAGGGGAAATTTCTGGGGGCTTCAAGAGAAATTTTGTGGCCTTCTTCCAGCTTTTAGAGGCCCCCTGAATTCCTTGGTTCCTGGGACCCTCTTCATTCTGTCATATTCTCCCTCGCTGTCATCCGCCGATCTTCATAAAAGGACCCTTGTAATCAATCACAACGTACCCACTCAGGTAATCCAGGTTACTCTCCCTTATCTCCAGATCCTTAACCTGATTTCATCTGCAAAGTCCCTTCACTACATAAGGTAACATTCATATGTTCCAGAGATTAGGATGTGGATACTTTGGGGCTGGGGAGAACATTACCCAGCCTGCCATAATAGGGCTTGCATTTTGGGGTCTTAAGTATGCGGGAGGAATAGGACAATTTCTGTGCCAGCAGGACCACTGGCCACTCCCCACATCACGTTTAGTTATTATCCATTGGAAATTGAGCAGTGCTGTCCCCGCTGCCAAAAGAAGAGAAAAACCATGCATCCCACCCTATGCTTCAGTGTTCTTTGGGTATATGGCATTAGCCAAGGACAGTGATGGTCATGAGGTTAAAGATAACAGATGCCCGAGGCGGCTGGGTGGAATAAAGAGCACTGTATTCTGAGTCCAGAGTCCAGGGCCCAGTTTCCAGCTCTCACCAGTGCTTTTGTCCTTGGGTCAGTCATCTCACTTCTCTGGGCTTGCGTTTGCATGTCTGTAAAATAAAGGGGTCCTAGTTCATTCGTTAAGGTCTCTTAACAGATAGTGATGTGTTTTTGAGGCGCCATTGCTGCTTTAAATGTTCCCGTCACCATTTCACCATCTCGGGTATAGGAAAGGGAAGAAGGTGGTCGGGAGATGCAGTCCTCAGACACGCTTTTAGATGGTTTTCCTTCTCTCTGGATGCGTCTGCATCACTACCCTTCAAATCCCTCTGTTCAGACTTCTGTCTCATAACGTGTTTTTCTTAAAAGTGCCGTCCACATGTCTGACCTTCTCTTGTTGGTCTCCCCTTGGGCCTTGGCCCTTTTCTATTGGAAGCATTCCTGTTTCTTACCTTGGAGAATGCCCTAGGCTTGGAGTCGTTAGACCCTACCCCCTGTCTCGGCATCATCATTTGCTAACTGGATGGCCTTCGGGAATCGCTTAACCTGATCTATAAAATGTGCATAATTATATGTCCTTTATCTACCACACAGGCCCATCAAGAGGGTCGCATGAGCTAACAGCTATAAAATTACTTTGAAAAACATAAGACACTGTTCAAAAACAACATGGCCGATTATTTTATTATCATTGACCAGATTATCTTTGGGTTTTAGAGCTTCGTATCTCTTTCTGTAACTTCTTGTATGAGTGTGCATGTGCATGCATATGTGTGTTTGCATGTGTGTAGTATGTATGTGCATGTTTGTGTGTGTATGTGTGTGAGTGTTTTACTTGAAAGGGTTGTTAGTTTTGAAACAGGACAGGCAGGATCAGGCTTAGATCACAGGCTTTACTCACCCTTTCCTGTCTCCCTGGAGAACTGTCCCTGGCTGCAAGTAGGAATCATTTGTTTTTTCAGCTCCTCCTTTCCCGCCCACTTTCTTGGAGGCTATTTGCATTTCATCATTAATAACTCTGGAGCAATGTGTTGTTTCTGTGCAGGGGGGGCCCTGGAGCCCAGTGGGCTCTCTGATGCAGGATAGGAAAACTTGCCGTTAATTAAACTTCACAAAGCCACATGCCGTGTTCCTGACCCTCAGATACCTAGGGAGTCTTGTTATATACAGGGGGGCAGAATCCACCTGGCAAGAAGGGAAATCTTTGGTCTTGTCTGTGTTTCTCCTTGGTAAACCGCCCTGGCGATCCTGGGCAATTAGCAGAGAAAGAAGGTACATCTGTTTGAAGTGATACATCACGTTTTTGGTGTTTTTGTTTGTTTTATTCCTACAAGGAAGGTTTCATTTCTTTACCTTCTGAGGCAAGATTTCCACTTAGTCCCTGAATTGTTTGACAAGAAGTTACCTGTTGATGCTAACCAGATAAACGGGGTTTTAATATGCTTTGGTTTCTAAATCGGAAACTCTTCAGTGGGAGAGTTTGTAGCAGAGCCGGGCCGCTGGTATGTACATTTCTGCTTGTAGGTTAGAAAAGATTGGAGCCAGATTTTAAGCTTGAGTTACTCTGATCTCAGACAAGGCTCCAAAGAGCCCTTGTTCATTTCTTGTGGCATTTCATTAAGTGTCAGAAGTATTTCATTAGTTATCAGAACAAAGATCACATTTGCCATAAGAATGTGATGTTGAACTCTCTCCAAGTCATTCATAGCTCTGGGTTCCAGAAGAAAGATATGATGGGCTATGGAAAAAACCTGACTACAACATGTGTGTCCTCGAAGGGGGATCTCAACTTTGCATCTGGGACCCCCAGGAATTCTCCTTGGATGCACGCCTGGTGGCAGCCTGAGATGCCTTCACATAAGGATGGTTGGGGGTCGTTTCCTGTGTGTGGGGGTTACTGTCATTTCCTTTACTCATCCTCCTTGCACATACTGTGGATTCATTTGTACAAATAACAATCATTCTTATAGCACTTACCATGTGCCACATCATTTACATGTGTATTCGAGCCACAGGCAGCCTCATTTTATAGCCGAGGACCCTGATTCGAAGTAGAGAATTTCCCAGCATTCTGCTTCTATAAGGAGCAGAGTGGAATCTAAATGCAAGCCTACTTGACCCCAATGTCCCCACTCTTCCCACTGTTACCCTGAGCTTACAGTGTGGATCCAGGTAATATACCTGTATATGAGAGGGTTTGGGGAACAACTGCAGTGGCCTCCCTATCGGTTCTTATGGTAAAATGCTAACAGCCTCACTTTCTCATCCATCCAGAGACCCTTTCCTGGACATATAGTTCTATTGGCTTATCTCTGTCAACAGTAACAAAAACAGTAACAGCTGATGTTTACTGAGGGTTTACTGTGTAGGAAGTTAAATAATGTACTGCCCTTCCCCCAAAGAAATCAGATCCTAACCCCTGGAGCCTTAAAATGCTAACTCATTTGGAAAAAGGGACTTTGCGGATGTGATTAAAGATCTTGAGATGTGGAGATTATCCTAAATTACACAGGTGGGCCCTAAGTACAACTGTGAGTATCCTTATAAGAGACAGGCAGAGGGAGATTTGGTATCTAGACACTCAGAGGAGTGTGAGGACAGAGATTCGAAGATCCTGGCCTTGAGGATTGGAATGATGCAGCCACAAGTCAAGGAATGCCGGCACCCACCAGAAGCTGGAAGAGGCAAGGAAATAGATTCTTCCTTAGATCCTCCTGAGCCTCCCTCAGCTCATTGAAACCGATTTTGAGCTTCCAGTCTCCAGAACTGTGAGAGAATGAATTTCTGTTGTTTTAAGCCACCAAGGTTTGTCACAGCAGCCCTAGGAAACTAAACCACTGTGTTTAAGGGTCTGAGCTAAACCTCAAAGGACTCTTATGCATAAAGTGTCCATTTTATCCCTTTTTTTTTTTTTATTTGAGAGGAACTCTGCACTTAGAAGAAATGAGGAGCATTGTGTCCCAGTGCTGGTAGGTTGTAGAATCTGAATCAGAGTCTGGCTCCAAGATTTTTCTCTTAACCATTTTGTTATTCTCCCTCTCTGCTCCTGACTCCATTCTCACCCTAATGCCTCATAGGTCAGGCCGAGGTCAAGGTCAGGCCTTACCCCTAGAGCCTTCCTTAACTCTTTATGGTTTGACTTCTAGGCACACATTATTTTCTTTATTCTCTCGTGAATCTTTTCCATTTAGAAACATGTGGTCCCCTGTGGGCCATGTGGATCCAGCAGCAGTTAGCTAAGATTTCTGTTTTCCTCAGTGAAAGTGTTTCTTTCTGGATTTAGAGGGAAATAGTTGGGTTTTTTTTTTTCCTGTTTTCCAGTAAATTCTTATTCCAAACAGTCTGTCCCTGTAATGCTTTGTGAATGACATTCGGTATTTATAAGCTGTATACTGTATCACAGCTGTTTAAGCTCTTTAAGAGCTTACCATTCATTCATTCAGCAACATTTGTTGGTATTACAATAATATTTGTTCACACAGACTTACTAGCTCAGACAAGCTGTTTAATGTCTTTTAGACTCAGTTTCCTTATGCATCAAATAAGAGTAATGACTTCCTTTGCTTTTTGCAATGATGGTTAAATGGGATAACATGCATAAAACATTCAGCAGTTATTCAATAAATCATCACTATCTGAATATTGAATTTATTTAAGTACAGGATGCTAAATATTTAGGGGGCTGGGGTAATACTCTGGAACAAATCCCTCTTTCACCTTCAGTTGACTAAGAGAGACAGACTCGCACCCAAATACCTTCCTCTAATGCAAGGAAGAATGTTATGCCTCATTTTTCACACATGATTATTATACTTAAAATATTTTATATTTATGACAAAGAAATAAATGAAGTGATATATGATAAGTGGGTACATCGAAAGAAAGTGGTATAGAAAATCAGAGTTGAGAGACGTCCAGAATACGAGAAAAATACCATTGCTTCCCCATGGGTCTTTCACATAAAAGATGCTTAAGAAATCTAAGTCGCATTTTAATTGTTATTACTTTTGCATTAATGAACTCAGCAGAAGTTATGGAAAATAGTTCTTCAGCTTGCTTCAGCCTGTTGGGGGTCAGCCTCTGGGGTAGGGGCACCGTTGGGAAGTCCCAGAGGAAAGGGGTTAGGAGTTCGCATTTGCTTAGCACCTGCCCTGACCGGGCACTGTGCTGCACAGGTAATCGTGCGCGCTTGGTTTCCCTAAAGCCCTGTGGTCCTGGAGGGCGGCTCAGGTTCAGATTACAACCCGTACCAACAACAGGTTTGACTCCCAAGAGGGCTGCTCTCAGTTTCGCTGGAGAAATGAAAGCATTTACTGTTCTTTCACGCAAAGCCGCCTCTGTACCACTCAGCCAACGTTTGGCTGGCTGCCTCTGCAGTGACCCTCCCATGTCAAGGTTGGAGGCTTCATGTCTCTCACCTTTGAGACAGAGCCGTCATCATAGTAACCACCACTCATGGAGTATTCACTAAGGGCCAAGCCCTGTGCTATGTGTTTTACCTTCATTATTGCATTTAATCCATGTGACAGCCAGATAAGGTGGACGTTGTTATCCTCATCTTACTGTTGGAGATGAGTGATGTGGAGTGACTTACCCATGATTACCCAGAGCTGATCCAGACTATTTGATGGAATACCTAGACTCTTTTTGCCGTCCCATGTCACTATCTCTGTCCTGATTGATCTTGTGCCCTCCTCACCTTAAAGGATGCCCTGCCCTGCACAAAATAGAAGCCATCACCTTTGTTCTGAGTTCTCTCTTGTTAGCGCAACCTTAACTAGGAATGTGCCTCTCTGTTGTACTTCCACTAGCTCATTTTTTACTTTTGTGTGAATCCAAACAAGATGCCTCTTCTTCTGGCCAGATTCATGTCCCCACTGGGAGGACACCGGATTTGAGCACCCAGCTGTCCTTGTGCAGTGGATAACCTCTGAATTATAAGTGGCATCGCTGCAGCTACCGAACACTGTTGCTTTCTGTGGATCTGAAATTGGTTTTCTTGAATGCCCACTCACTTATCCTTATCCCACCCCTCAGGGCCCACACTGAATAAGTCATCTGAAGATCAGTCCTGCAAACCCAGGACCACTCAGATGCACCATGGCACCAGCGAACACTCTGATAACTTATTCTTGGATACTTGGCTGATTTCAGACACCATCCTTTATACAAGGAGGAACAGCCTGATGGCAGTTTCTAGAATCAGAGTCTGTCATCTCCCAGAGCACTGCCCCAGATGGAGTTGTCTGTTCTGAAGGCTGCACCTCAGTTTTATTTTAGGGGTATGTGGGGGGCAGCCCTGTGGACCTCACGTCCTGGGACGCCAGCAGGTAGGTCACTGAGGATAGAGTCTTCCTGAGGCATGGCTTCCTGGTGCAAAAGGGCCTTTAAAACCCAGTCACTCCAGAACTGCCTCTCTGCTTCCTTTGCTCTGTCATGTGCCTCTTGGCTCCTGGTGGTGCTTCTGAATCCATTTGTGAAAAGGCCTCTCTGCTTTCTCTCGTTAGCACAAACTCATCACTTTCCGCTGTGTCCCTCTCTTCCTTCTCGTCCCCCTCCCCAACTTATGAGTCTGTGGGATCCTGCTTCCCTGAAGACTCAGGGCAAACCTGTCAGCTGATTCTCACACTGGTCTTTAGATGCAGACCTTAAGTACTTTATGGGGATCAGCAGCAGATCTGTGCAAACCGGCTAATGTATGTAACAGCGTGTGCCACACAGTAGGCAACCAGGAAAGCTTTTGTTTTAATCATCTTAATTTTTGTTTCCCTGAGTGGTCAGAGTTTTCCTCTTATCTTCTGTAGACACCAGATAATTTATTGCCTAGAGCAGCCCTGGCAGCAGTTTCAGTTCTTCTGAACTTCCGAGAAGACAGATGCACTCAACCTAAACCATTTGCTCACAGCCTCTTTGAACTTAGCACATGCTATCCTTTCTCCCCTTGGCAGGTGATCATAATGGAACGGGGAGAGTTATAGGAACACGGGGCTGCCTTTCCAGTTTCAGGCTGCAGACTCCTTTTGGAGTCTGGAATTATGTGACACCTTGGTGAACACAGGTTTCTGCTCTTCAGCTGCTACTCCCTCTGGCTCTTCCACCCCTGGAATTCGGGCTCTTAAGTCTCTCTAGGTGGCCGAGGGCTACTGACTTTTAATTTCGCCCGTTCCCTTTGCTTCCCACCCAGATGTGTGGGGCCGCCTTGACTTCTTGCTGACTGGAACTCAGAGCCTTCCGCCTCTACTAATTGATCCAAAGAGGCACCCCTTCATTGACCCATTGGTTAGAAATGCTGAGCAATTAAGCTGTGGTCTCTCATATGTATTATTTCAACAAACATGCACAGAGTGCCTCTGGGTTGACCCATTGCTAGTCTCAGGGATTATACACACAGGAATAAGAAACTGACAAGCCTTGTCCCGAAGGACCGGAAGACTTGTGAGGAAGCCAGGCCTTTTACTCCACAATGTTACCAAGATCCAATGGAATGCTACAGCAGAGCACTCAGAGAATCAGGGCTGCCTGGGGGAAGCACACGGGGTGCCAGGGGCGCTGATATTTACTTTGGGCCTGGGAGGCTGAACCAGTTCAGAAGTAGGTAGGGTAGAATTCTAGGCTGGGTCTTGGGGGCACAAGTGCTCAGTGTCTTTGGGAAATGGTGAATGATCCTGGAAAAGTATAGGGTTGTGAGCAGGAGATAAAGACCAGAGTTGAATCTAGGAAGATAGACTGAGACCAGATAATGGAGGATGTGACGTGGCATCAAACCAAATGTTCCTTAAAACCGTTTAGGTTTGAACTTTATTTTCTAGGCAGAGATGAGCCGCTAGGTGTTTTTATTGTTTGTCTTTTTTTTGGTTTTTGGTTTTGTTTTTTTGTTGTTGTTTCTGAAATAAAGGGTAATAACTATTTTAGAAGGACAAGTCCAGAGGAAAGAGAAGTTAAAAGTGTAAGAGGTTCCTGGCTTGGGTACCTATAGGGTGGGGATGCTGTTAGGCAACCTGGGAATATGCACTGGGGTGTTCGTCATTACTAAAAATACTGGAGTAGTGTCACAGAGTCACTGCTGTTCCTTACATAGGCTATGCTCCAATTCTAAAGAAGATTCCGTCTGGATGTGAACCTGGCAATGGCCTTTGCTGATCTAACAGCTTTCTGGGCATATATGACTTTTCAGTTGTTGACAGTGACATTTCAGAGGAACATTAGTCCCCAGACTATTTCTGTCCCCTCAGTCTCTGAGGCTTCTAGCCTATTTATAAGTGAGTATTTTATGTACAGTCAAAATGTCTGCCTGTTTACATATTAAGTTTACTGACTTGGTTTCTCTTTGTGATGTTGCTTACACAGCAGATGCGGCTTCAGGGAGAGTTCTGGTAGCAGATGCCTGCATTTGCTTCTTGTGATGCTCCCCACATCCACAGTTACATGTTTAAAAATTCAGTGGAAAGCAGTGTAGTATTTTTCTTTTTTATATCACTTTCATGTATTGAAAACCCAGGCAGAAGGGCAAAAAAATATATATATATATATATATATATATAAATATATATATATATTATGGTGGCACAGAAGGATAAGAAATGACAAATGAATCCAGCTGAACTCCACTCCTGTACGTCTGCTTCCGAGGGGAAATCATTGCCCAGTATTTCATTTGTATCAGTGCAGATATGTATCCCGCATTTTCATATAGTGTATACTTTTTTCTTTTTGTCTTTTTTTGTTTTTAAATGTGAATAGGAGTGTGGATATCCTGTGTGTAGTGTTCAGTGTCTTGTTATTTTTCATTTAGCTGTATTTTGGAATCCACTCTACATCAATATATACACGTCTATCTGCCTCATTCTTTTAAACAGATTCATAGTTACTTTAATGTGTACTCTGATATTTCCATAATTTAACTCACTCATTTTTCTCTTATTTAATGATGCTTAGGTTGTGTTTCACATTTATAATTTACAATCACAATTCAGATGTGAAAAATGCAATTGCTTTTTCTACAACTAGGTGTGGTTCTTGAGCCTCTATTTCTGCTGCTGCAGGAAAACTTCCAATTCCAGGAAACTGAGATGCTCAGACATGATCAATACAGTGTGTATACCCAGTTCAGTCAGGATTCTCCCCACTTCTCTTCTTGGGGGTGACCTGGCTCCCCAGACAAGGGACTTCTGTGCAGTCGTGCTGAAGGGAGAAGAGTGTCTGCTCTGCTTCACTGGCTGCCTTCCTCCCCCTGCGGTAACTGCTGCCGAAATCTCTACAAAGACTCCTTTGGGATTGCCTGCTGGCACTCAAGGGGACTCCTCCACCTTGACACCTCCCTCCTATTCCCTGATCAGGTGCCAAGTAGGACAAGGGCTTTTCCACAAAGCTTGCAGGTCCCTTTCATCTCAGGCTCCTGAACAGATCTGGAGTTTCCATTGCTCCCCACTCCAGAGCGTCCTGGCCTGATCCCTGGTTGCTGCCTCTCAGTACCTCCCTCATTTGTCTGCTATGCAAACTCTTAATTTCCTTTGGTTGGAGAAGATACTTCCCAGTATGTAGCCCTAGACTTTGGCTCTTGAGACAAAACCCAGTTTTTTAAATTCTAAAGAAACCTTTTGTTTCTTTGTGCTGATCTTTGGGTCTTCTCTGCCTGTAATCATCAGGGTCATTCTAGAAGCAGGTTGGGGGAGAAGGGAGAAATGCACTGGCTAGTTTCATAAAACCTCGTCCTACTAGGGTTGTATCAGGTGTCCTGCCAGTTAAACAGTGAGCCCACATTTCTGTGTACATCTTTTAGCACTTGAAAAGTTAATTCCTACTTATAATTCCTACTGCTCAGTATCTATTAACACGTCTATGAAAACTTCTTTAAAAACATTTTATCATAAATGATAAGGGATTTTGGAAAAAGCGTGTCACTTGATAGTAATTGCAAGTCACATCGTCCCCTCTCTCCGAGCTTAAAGAGCCACGTGGAAATGCTTTGTTTCCTTAGTGAGTGGGGAGAGGGAGGAAGGATGTGGCATTTTGGAGGCTGGTGTAGAGGAATCCTTCACATGCAGTATACTGCGTTTGTGACTAGGAGTCTGTGGCATTTCCTTTCTTATTTCCTCAGGCCTATATTTGGTGCTAAGACTGGCCAGGTAAATTTGTCTCAAGATATTGACTGCATAGAGTTTAGTTTTCATATATAATGTCAGTGCAAAGTGCAAATGTGGCATAAAGGATCCCTTCAAATCTCCTGGAGACTTTTTAGATAAGCAATAAGGCCTTAGATTTTCTCAACAGCATCTAATATAGGGATTTGTTTACCCCTGATTCCATCAGTTATCTCCAGTAATAATCTTCCATCCCACAAGCCTCCTTCCCGTCTTCTCTGTGGAAGAACTGATTTCTGTTTAGCAATTCAACTCAGGTACCAAGCTACAAAGAATGCCATCTTTCTAAATGCTGTAAAACCTAGAATCTCGCAGATGAATCAGTGCACTGGACAAATGACCTCCTGCCTTGCCCCTGGGCTGTCAGGCTCAGACTCTTGGGGTTCTTTGCAGGCTGGTTCCAGGGGCTGCTGCTCTGTGGGATGCTGTGGCCCATGTGTGGTTCATGTTAGCACAGCTGAGAGAGGCTGGACCTCTCAGAGATTTAACTGATCTCTAAGGGAAAACAAAGTGGAATAAACATGGAGACTATAAGAACTACAAACAACCAGGCTTCCAGAGGGCAGGGTTCTCACTCTGCCTGTTCCACTCTGTACTAGAAACTAAGAAAAGACATGGGACATCATCCTAGAGCCCCAAGCAGCTGACAGACAGCCTCGCCTGGGTGGTTTGACAGCTCTGACAGGCATGCATGGGGCACCACTTAATTCTTCCCCTTAATTCTTCCCTGGGAACGTGTTAGAAATGCGGATTTTCAAACCTCACCCCAGACCTCATGGATCAGACTATTTGCAGGTCGGGTTTCAATTGTCTTGTAAAATAAGATTTCTAGGTGATTCTGATGCTTGCTTAAGTTTGAGAACTACTGAGATGGAGAATATAGGAAGAACTAGGAGAACAGTTTTGTGGGAGAAAGACGATGAATTGGGGCTTGAATGTGTTGAGTTTGAGATGTCTGTGGGAACCTCTTGGTGGAGCTTTCAAAGTGTGGGACCCAAGACCCATGATATCAGAGTTACCTGAGAGCTTATTACAAATGCAGAACCAGAGGCCCACCAGACCTTCTGAATCAGAAGCTATAGTTTGACAAGATCCTCAGGTGATTTGATTCACATCACAGGTGAAAAGCCGGCTCTAGTCTAGAGGTTAATTGTTCTATGCTGTTGACTTTCAAGAGAGAGGTCTAGGCAGGAAATAGAAATATGGATGCTGTCAGTTACAGTGATGTCTATAGATGACACATCTCCAGGGTTCCTGTGTAGAGTTAGGAGACTAGATGTCTTAGCTTGAATCATCACACTGACTGATTAGGGTTAATGTCACAAAGCTGTACAACATCACACATAATGAGCCCCTGGATGGCAGCCAGCCTGTTGAGAAGAAAATATTTTATGTGCTTATTACTCTTTCCAGAATGCTATTTACAGCCATTATCTCAAGAAGCAGCAATTTTTCCAGACACTCAGGTCATTGGAAGAACTGGGACCGGAACCTAGTGTCAGAACCTTTTCTGTTGTGTTCTTGTCATTGAGCCACGCTGCGGGGGAGGGGACTCTGCATTTACTTACATTGTCAGGGCTAGAAATGTGAATGAGCAGAAAAAAACATCACACGTGATGATCAATAGATGTTCATTGAAGTTTTCAATAAAGGTTTATTAAAGGTCATAGAAACGAATCATGGGAAACATGATAAAAACTGCTTTCAGATTAAAAAATATTTCATTCCTGTTAGTAACCTCAGTTTGATCTTTACAACATCGTTGTAAGTAGATAAAATGGAAACTATTCGTGGTCTCATTAAAAAAATAACAGCTTTATTGAGATGTAATGAAGACACCATAAAATTCACCATTAAAGTGTATAATTCAGTGGATTTTAGTATATTCACAAGGCTATGTAACCATCATCACTGTCTAATTACAGAACATTCCCATCACCCCCTCCCCCCAAAAAAAAAATCCCATACCCTTTAGCAGTGACTCCTTATTCTCCCCTCCCCCAGCCCCTGGCAACCACTAATCTTTCTATTTCTGGATTTGCCTGTTCTGGACATTTCATACAGATAGCCTTCTATATCTGGTTTGTTTCACTTAGAATATATTAAAGGTTCATCTACATTATAGTATATATCAATACTTCATCACTTTTATGGCTGAATAATAATCCATTCTATGGAAATGCTATGTTTTGTTTATTCTCAGTTGATAGACATTTGGGTTGTTTTTGTGTGGATACACGTTTTCATTTCTAGGATTGGAATTCTTGGGTCATATGGTAACACTGCATTTCATTTTTTGAGGAACTTCCTTGCAGTTTTCCAAAGTAATTTTACATTTCTACTGGAAATGTACGAGGGTTTAGTTTCTCTACATCCCCTCCAACACTTGTTATTATCTGCCCTTTTTATTATTGCCATCCTAGTGGATGTACTCTCATTTTTTTAGGTAAGAAAATTGAGGGTGCTTTATTTGCCAAAGTTTGTAGAGCTAGTAACTGGCCATGCCAGAATTTTTTCTTTTAAGCAAATGCTTTTATGATGTATGCTTTTTGCTAGGCATTATTTAAATCTATTTGCTCTGATTAAGTTGTTTACACTTTACAACAACTTGTAAGGAAGATGCTATTGTCATCTTTATTTATACATGCATACAGGGCCAGGAATGGGCCTAGGATGAGGCCCTTAGGTACAGAATTTAAGAAGACATCACTCTCAGGTTCTTCACTGGCCTCATCCTAGTCTTGGCCCTGTGTGAAGAGACTGAGGCATCAGAAGATAGAGTAACTTTTCCCAAGTTCAGTAATTAGTAAATGGCAGAGGTGGGATATAAACCCAGGAACTCTGGCTTTAGAGTGCAAGTCATTAACCACTTTGCTATGCTAGCATGCATGTCTTTGATCTCCAAACCGGGCTTTTTCTGTTTCTTTCTTAAGGCTTCACTTTCTGAAATTAGCTAGAGCTATGATAAGTGGGGAAGACAAAGTAGAATTCCAGGAGATAAGAGGCCAAGCAGAACTAATCAACCTAACAGCCCCCCTGGGCACCTACTGCACGGACCCCTGGAAGGGTTAACAGTGACCCTCAGCCACATCTGTGCTTATTATCCCAACTCTGCATAAATCTGCCCAGTTCATGTAGGCTGCTCTGCAAGTGGCCAGATGGACTCTGTCCTGGTGGGGAAGAGGCCGTTCTGAACTGTCAGGATAATTAGCTCTGACTGGCCGTGAGGAAACACGTTCCCCTGGCCAAGTGGGGATGAATCTGCTGCTTGTCTGAGTGTTCCGAGTCAAGTATTCAGAAGTCACATCTCTAATAATCACACCGTAATTTGCTGCTGATTCTCTTTACTCTGGTTCTCAGAATAAGCTGGTCATTTATTTTTGAATCTTCATCTTTCTAATGGTGTTGCTATTTGTGTGGGTTTTGAATGGTCCTCTGGCTTAGGCAGAGCTTCCCACAAGGCAGTGCGAATACAAAAATATACATTTGCACGTGTGTGTTACCCCCCTCGGGAGTGATGGGCAGCCCTTGGAAAGATGCTTACACAGGTCCTCAGCAAACAGCAGGTTCTCTGCCTCCTCCGCTCCCCAGGAGTGAGATGCAGTCAGTCTTGGTTCAGCAGCTCCCACTGGGTGAGCCACAGCAGTACAGCCTGACCCAGGCCAGCAGATTTTGTATGTATGTCACAAAGATGGCTTTTTGTTTTCGTTTTCTACATTTATACCTACTTTTCTCCATTAAACATGAAAAATTTTGCTGTTGAATTTTCACCTTTTTGTTTGGAATTTCAATTCTACCCTATGACTTTGTTTCAAAGTTGGTTTATGGGCCAGCAGGACCAACATCACCTGGGAGCCTGTGGGAAATGCAGAATCTCAGGTCCCACCCCAGATGTCCTGAATCAAAATCTGCCTTTTAACAAGATCCCCAGTGATCCCTGTGCACATTCAAGTTTGAGAAGCTCTGCTCCACATGTCTTCATTTCTCTGTTACCTTCAGCACAAGGTTCTTCACCCAGTACTTACTTTGAGGCTAGAATTTTTGGTAGACTTTCAGGTATCTAAAAAAGAAAAAGAAAAGGAAAAAGACACATGAAACACACAGAGAGAAATTCTTTCCTTTGCATTTTCATGATGTCATTCATTTTACCTGGCCTGCCACAAGAAAGAAAAAGGCAAATTACATTCAAGTTATACATATTTTTAAGACTAACTTCTTAATTGCATCACTTAAAGCAGCACGCTGGATCCTCCATCATTAACAGAGTCCCAAGTGTTGCCAAGATTAATTGAGAAATGCCTAAAGGCAAAATAAGCACTGTAGCATAGTTTAATTCAAAACCGTATCAGCTAAGAATGAAGGTGCAATTAGTGATAAAGATGTTAATAATTAGTTGTGGTCTGTTAGATTTTATATTCAGTGGTTGTGAATAGCAAAGAAAGAATTTCCTCATGAGGGCAGAAATTAATGTTTCACCTTGATTGCTATTTTAATGTACTTATTTTAATGGGTCCATCTTGTAGAAACCCTTGGGCACATTTCCAATTTTATGTAAAAGTAGAATTAATTATCATGGAAGCATATAATTTCAGAGCTGGAGCGACCTTCGCAGTCATTTAATCCAGTTCAGTCATTTTGCAAATAAGTGAGTTATGTGACTGACTTAAGTCCTTCCACAGAACATTGCAACCTGTGCTTCACAAGTCTCAGACTAGTGACCTTCCCAAATCCCTGCAGGCAAAAGTACTTTCTCTTGCCTCAGAATTGCCAAGGCACCAATTTTGTAATGTCTCCAGAGCTTTTACCACACCCTTCGTTATGATCTCGTTGCCTTCAGCTTTCAGTTGTAAGGTTAAGGTCTCGAGGACCACGTCTGATTCATTTTTGTATTTCTTTACCGTTCTTACGTTTTGCAAACAATGGCTGGGTTTTCCCCCCTCACTAAAGCTGATTGTGTCTCCACAAGGGCAGCTAGAATTTGGGCACGGCGGAGAAAATGCTACAAGCCAGAGCTTTCACCTCACTAGAGAGCCGGTTGTTACACACTTCCCAACACACCACTGTTCACCTGCTTTTCACGAGGTCGCACAATGTCGTAGGTCGCCACAACATCTAAAGATCTGTACCAATGAAAAGATGAGCATTGACCCTTTGTTCCACATGAGTCTCCTCAAGAGTGATGGAGCAGCCAGTTGCTCACCCTCCTCTCATTCCTTCAGGGATTAGGTTTGACCCAGTGCAAGTCAGGCCTAGGACGGCCTTAGAATTTGGTTCCTTAGCTAACAAGTTCTCTTTACCTGGAAAAGCTATTCGGGCATGAATGGTAATGGAAACAAGAGTCTGAAATGTCAGGCGCAGTCATGTGAGGAAAAAACCCACAAACTATGATCAGAAAAAAAATGGACAGAAAGTTACTATGTCTAAAATTACAATTACATCTCTATACTTTTCAAGAAACCTTCGATGGCTCCCTACAATCTACATAACTACCCAAGCTCCCCGTCATAAGTCAATACTGACCACGACTCACCATCCTAACCTCATTTTTAGCCATTCACATTACCCACAGTTGATTCCCACTTTCATTCTACTTTCCAGACCGTAGAGCCTTGTTCCAGCCTCCATGATGCTCGCTTTTCTTGGAATGCCCTCCATCTCCCTCCCTTCCACTGCAGGCTCTCTCTCAAGCTTTTGTTTCTATAAAGTCCTCTCTACCATGGACCAGAGCTTCTAGGTGAATGTGAAAATTCCATGACTGTTCATCTCCTTTCTTGTATATCTCTCTGTAGGAGCAGGACCCGAGGTCCCATCGGCCCTGGCAAGTATGGCTATGGGAAGGCCCCATACATCTTACCACTGCAGACGGACTCTGCACACTCACCGCAGAGGCTTCGGAGGCAGAGGCCCTCATCCCGGCATTCCAGGTCCCAGGGGGCATTAGGTCCTAGCCATGGCTATAGCACGCCAGCCCACCGGACCTCCCAGCACGGACCTTTGTACCAGAGTGACAGCGGCCCTCGTTCTGGACTGCAGGCCTCAGAGGCCTCCATCTACCAGCTGCCTCTGACCCATACCCAAGGCTTCCCTGCAGCTTCAAGTCTCTTCCACAGCCCAGAAACAAGCAGCAACCACGGCATGGGGGCCCACAGGGTGGCTCCGAGCTTCTCCCAGCCTGGCCGGTCTGCAGCCATCTCGTGCACTGGGGCCTATCGCCAATACAAGATGTGCAACACCAACGTGAGTACACTCCTCTTCATCTGGGCCTGGAACTGCTGCCACTCTTCTCTTCCTGTCAGTTGTCAGTAAACGCGTGGAAGACAATGAGAGTGTAGTTTTTTAGACCATGTTAATGAACTTTTTTTTTTCTTTAGCTTCCTTCCCTCTCATTTCTCTCCATTTATTCCCCTATATACTTTTTAAAAATAAGGTTGTTACTTTAGTAACTTATGAATAACCTATTGAATCACTTACTGATTATCTATTGCTTATATCAAACAACAATATAACAAGTTGCATATCAAGCAACTTTCAAATTCTCAGTGGCTTCACATCAGCAATATTCTTTGCTTATGGGTCTGTAGGTCAAGTGCAGTTTTGGTAATTTAGGTCATCCAGTTGTGGCCAGATACGTGGGAGTTTTGGGTGGTTTGACTAGCATAGGTATCATCCGCTAAGTTTCCTAGAGGGTCCCTGCCCTTCCAGGAATAAACACTTTAGATACTGGTCATCGCGAAAAGTCTGGTAGTAAGTCACTTGCTGAAGAGTCCACAGCTAATGAGTAGCAAAGGAAATTGTAAATGGAAACTATATAAGGTGACCAAATGTGTGTGTGTGTTTTTTTTTTTAAATATCGGCTTAAAGACTCTGTATAAGAGAGAAAAGACTATAGAATATTTAAAGGTTAAATTTCTCAGTTGCTATATTTTTTATTAATAATTTAATATGCCTTAATTCTCTGTTACTGGGTACTGGGACAGCTGTTACGTATTAGGTTCAATTTTCTCATTAAAATTATATTTACTGCTAAAGAGTCCATAGAAATGACTTAATTTGTGATTTTAATAATTTCTCTGAATGCCTGGATTGCTGTTTAGCTTGTTCTTCCGCTGACAGACTTCAGGAATTATTAATTTTTGTATAGCAGTAATTTTTCTTAAGCCATTACTAATCAGTCAACAAGTAAGTCTTAACCGAGCATCGTCGCTGGTCTTCTAATAGACCAGGCACCACAGAAGATGAAAGAAAAGACATATTATCTGCCTCACAGAGTTGTTATGAGGATCATAAATCAAAAAGAAATACTGTTGTAGTGATCAGTCCTGGTCTCTGTTCTTGAATATCCATTGCAATCCTTTTAAAATGAAATGAATTAATTTCTAATTGAGAACACATTCTCCCAATGATGAGTATAATTCTTAAGTATATTTCTTAAAGAGAAGGAAAAGCGAGAGGACATTTGGCATGTATGTAGACTTGATCCCTATTAAGCATTTCTTTCATTTAACTTACACTTTTTTAAGCCATGCACCTTTTGCCAGACCTGCACTGCCAATAGCAGGGCTACCTGAGCTGCAATACCATGGAGCTAAGTTTCGTGACTCCCTGGGCCATCTGTGAAGTGAGGACAGTATTACCTACTCCATAGGGTCGATTCAAGGTTCAGATAGGCCACGTATCTATGGAGCTTGGTATGACACGGACACATTGTTAGTAGATACACCGTCTGGACCTGGATTAGTGAGCGTGGCTTACATGCCTCTCTAGATAGCAGTGGAGGAAGTGCTCCCCGTATCTGAACAGCTTTCAGTTTCTAAATACTAAATCACAAAGTCGTGGATGAAATGGTCAGACTTGCTCAGAGTCCCCTTTGTCCTCTAGGTTAGCTGTAATCTAGTGTCCCTTTGCCCAACAGAAAACAAACAAACACGACTGCTGAGAGACCCAACGTTTCACCTGCGGTGTAGTTTCGATGTAATCATCCTCGAGTCGTGTTTAAAGTGAGAACAGTGAAACTATAGATGGCTTCATGGCAATGAATTCTGTGTACCCTCAAATGTGCATATTTAACATTATGCCCTGCCTTATGATATCATGTGGGAATTTTAAACATTCTGGGGTGTCTGTAGGATTGTTTGATTCACATTAAGATGTCCTTTATGAAATACTGCAAAATTGATGATAAATGCAGCACCGACGGTATCTGAACGTAGTCTTTAAAGATAAGAAAGGTTTTTATTTTCTTGCCTACGATGCTCATGAGGAAGTTAAGGTGACACACTCCAGCAGAAGCAGAGAATTTGTGGTCTTTCAGCGCAGGTATCAGTCTCGGACGTCGGCTAGTGCAGCATTTGCTCCGAGTCACTCACCGTTGCAGGTACCTGCTTGCAGTCCATAAGCACGGCATTAACAGTGACTGAGTGGGATCAGGTGTTAGGCTCTGGGTCAGGGACACTGAGATTTTTGAGTAAGCTCTGTTCCTGAGGGACTTTAAGTCTTGTAGGAGAGAGTCTAGGCACCGCTGATGCTGCGCGGGCACCCTGAAACCTCCAGACAGCAGAAATGCACCTGGCCTTGGTAGAGTCAACGAAGGCCTTCCTGGAGAAGTTCCGGCTCTCCACGTGAGGGAAGAGTTTTCCAGGAAGAGGGAGTGATAGGGATCCTGGAGTCCCTGTGCACTCCCATGATGCTAAGGAACAAGAAGGGGGTGCTCAGGGAAACTGTCAGTGGAATCAGATGTTTTTCAGTGAGCATTGGCAGAAGGGGTCACAGAGGGAGGAATCTGAGGTTTATCCACAGCCCCGCGCTTTCTCAGTTGTGGCAAAAACAATAACAAGTACTCACGGAATCCAGTAAATAGTTAAGTCTCTTCTTCATAAAAGCTCTTAGAAGGCCAAGACCTGAGAACAAAGGAACTAGAGTCTTTATAGGGGTGAAATAGAGGAAGGAGAAAACCAACTGCAATTCCTTTGGTGCCTGCGGGGGTACAATTAAAGTAAAATGCTTTTCTACGAGCTGTTTCTGGGATTCTGTATCATTATTTTCTAAATATATTAACAGATCAGTACGCTTTGTGCCCTTTGTGCTGGAGGCCTAGGTGTCTCTCTCTCCACCTTCCTGAAGCACTCTGAATTCATTGCTTTTTTTTCCTGGAGAAGAGACTGACGCTCTGGCTCCTTCAGAAGAAAGGAGGCTGAGGTTGCAAGGCTGGGACAAGGCTGTTAAGTTTTTAAGGGGTTTTGTTGCCAAAGGAGGCGTGATCCTGAGTTTAGACAGAGTGCACTTAACGTTATGAGGGGAAAAACTCCTGGAGCTAAAAGCAGCTTTTAGCAAATAAGGATGTGATGAGTTCTGGTATCAGGGACTCTACAGTAAATTTCCCTGGAGTGGGACTGGCTTCTGACAGTGGATTCATCCATGTGGAGTTGTTTCTGCCTGAGAGTAAGTGAAAATGAAGGGAAGATGTTGGACAAATCTCAAAATGTAGTTAAGCATGATCTGTTCAGGCAGATTCTAATTCTTCCCCATTTCTAGTCTGATATTGAATGAAAGAGTTGCTGACAACTTCCTGACTACAGTTTTAAGGAGACACTTAGCAAGTGGGCCAGGTAAGAATTCAGTGCAATTCTGTAAGGTGTAAAACTTGCCAGAAACTATGGGGCCAGTTCCTGAGTGATCAGGATATCTAACTAGGGGGCTCATCATGACTTGCTCTTATCATGGGCTTTTCACCAACCTCCTTACCTGGGAAATATGTGCTAGTGTCTATGCCTTTTGCATCGTTCTGCTTTCCATCTTCTCAGACCACTTGGAATTTTTTATAGAAGGTTTTCTTATTGACTTTCTCATATTTTATCAGTGGCCTTTTGTATATAGATATGAGAGCTATGTATGGATATGTAAATATTACATAAATTGAATATATAAATATTAAATATAAATATTCACATATACTTCATATGTATGAAGTGTTATATATGAATCACACACATATACATACCTCTGTGTGAATTGCTCGCATTTGTCACTTTCCCTGATTATAAAAAGTAGTACAAATAGTAAGAAATATCACAGTGGTAGAGAGAGGTATATCCTAGTCCCTCTCCCAAGATGTGATCACAGTCATTTTTAATGTTTAGTTTTTTATAGTCATTCTCTCCATAACTCTAAATAGCATGCCAATTAACACCTCTGTTTCTCGATATATCAACTTCAAATTTTCTCTGTCGACTCTTCACGATGAAAGGTAAGGATATGGTCCCCTTTCCTCCCACTCTGCTGATCTCTGCTGGCCTTGCTTGAATTTTCAGTTATATTTAGTATATTAACAGTTTTAAGTTCCTTATTTTACCATAAGGAACTCTTGGTTTTGTAAAGTTAGAAATTTAGTGCCCAAATAATTCATTAAATTCTTCTTGTGGCATTACTTATTTCGGTTTATGTAGTTTTCTCACCCTGACCTGTGAAATCCTTGCAAGACACTATTATGAAGGATTCTTCTCTGTGTCCTTGATTGTCACATGACACATAGCAGGAGCACGATGACTGTTAAGGAATTTCACATCCTGCCCCAGCAGATAGCAGAGGGAAGGAAACCAGTCTTATTTATGTGATCTCAAAAGTAGGCACTAGTAAGTAGGAGTTTTGAATGTTTTAACAAGTTTACATTTTGCCATATACTTCCTGATTAGTTGGAGGAAAAAAAAAGATGTTCTCGTTTAGACCTGCTTACAGGTATAGAGATGTATTAATAATCTAAAAAGGGAGACATAAATAAGCACTCCTGGGATAGGCCTGAATTTGTATGGATGTGTGTCTAGAGTTATTAAAAATATAGGGTCCTCCTGGATGATTTGGTGGTCTTGGTCCTATCAACATCTTTTGGGTCTTTGACATATGTATTGAATGAGAGGGAAACACCTTTCTCTAAAATAACATTATGAACTTGGATGGGGAAAAAAGTATTTAAAAACTAAGAAAACCTTAGTTTTTTGTTTATTTATTTATTTTTTAAACCCAAAGCCTTGACCCAACTCTTTTGGACAAACCAATTCACTGATTATCTAGTCAAGTGCTGAAAATGGTGGGAGGTAGCAAAATGTTTTGCAAGGTTCAGTTTGTTCCAAGTAACTTGAAAAAGCAGATATGAAGCATATTGGAAAAATGTGCTGGATTACTTGTAAGAAATTTGGTTCGTGGTTATACAAAGCCTGTGTTCCAGCTGTAGAAGAGAAAGAAGGGGAAGGTTTGCTCTGAACACCTATCTTTCAGGCACTTACAGCTTTTGGAACTGTTAGGTCATCTTTGATGTCTACTTAGATTCCAATTCGGCTAATAGTTATCGAGCATTGCTATAAGCTAGAAACTTTAATATGTTACTAATTTAATCCTCACAAAAATCTCTGGGAGGTGGGGGTGGTACTATAATTTAGATTTAGAGAAGCAAAGTGCTTTGCCCAAGGTCACATAACCACTTACTTTCTCATGACAGTGCAAGGACATTTTCTAGACTTTTTTTTTAAGTTTCTGCACTGTGATGTTAAATACATCATATGTTACTATGGTAGCTGGTCTTTTGACTAAATCCAGAGCAATGCGAAGGATTAAAAAATGTATATCTGACCCAGGCACACTTCAAGGTCATGTTTCCTGGTGCCACCTTCATTGGGAATTATGCTATTTATTAATTAGTTACCAAAAGGTAAGTGTGTGATCACCAACAGTGGCCTCTTGAGCAGTGAAATTAGGTACAGACTGTTGTCATCTCTGATTAACCAGGGTCACTAGAAACATATCCAAGTTTCCACAACACACTTTGTGATTCATAGCAACCCCAGGAAATTGTCTAGATGGAACTTTGGATAGGGTCTGAAGTGCTTTATAAGGATTCAGCTCATTTTGTTGAAGTGCATCTTTATTCCTCTTTCCATAAGAGACCAGTGGAAATATCGCTCTCTCGTTTGGGCTAAAGGGAGTCATTTGAAGGGAAGTTATCTCCCAGAGGGCATTACTTGGCTGTACAGCTCCAGACTTTGCTGGTCCCATCCTGAGTGAGCCTGATCTCTATCTACATGGCTTTTCCCTTGTGTCAGTTTTCTGGCCTAAAAATTACAAGAATCTGTGTCCATAGAAAGGATCGGCTGTCTGCAAGAAATCTGCCAAAAGCTAACTCACAGTGTAATATAGAGACAGTCACTGATAAGGTGAGAATGACTCAGTCTATAGTATCAGGAAACAACCCACTTTAAATACAACAAATGTAAAATGATCTGTAACCTGGAAGTGTAACTTTGTAGAACCTTTAAAATGAGAGGAGATCAT
Source organism: Rousettus aegyptiacus (assembly GCF_014176215.1). Lineage (NCBI taxonomy): Eukaryota > Metazoa > Chordata > Mammalia > Chiroptera > Pteropodidae > Rousettus > Rousettus aegyptiacus. The sequence continues at coordinate 84,749,212 of NW_023416306.1, read as the reverse complement.
ACACTGATAATAGTATAAAAGTACAGATAGGTGTGATCTACAAAAGAGACATGAAACAGAATTTTCTCGGCCTAGCTTGGTTTTCATCCTTAGCCCACAACTCCCTGTTCCTGACAGCTGGGGCTACTTCACCAGGCCTCAGAGGCTGAATCTGACCTTGGCCTCTAGGACCTCTCCTGACAACAAACAAGAAGGAAATAAGGCCCTCTTGTCTGACAACCTGTTGCAAATTTACTTCGCTGTCCAAGCAGTCTCAACGGGTCTAATGGTATAGTGGCTGCCGGCATGGATTCTAAACTCACAGTGCCTGGGTTCAGATCCTGACTTCACCACTTATGAGCCCCATGATCTTGGGCAGCTCATTTAACTTTTCGTAGTCTTGACTGCCTTATCTGTAAGATGGACATAACAGTTGTCATGAGAATTAAATGGGTACTGTACACAAGAGTTTCTGGTATTTAGTAAGTGTTCAATAAAAGTCACCTATTAATGTCATCACCATCATCATCATCAATATCAACATCATCACCTCAGGCTCCTGCCTCCTCACCTGTACCATAATTCTGGGCCCCGTGAGCCTTGCATTTTTCTGGCCAAGACCCTCTCCTTCGCAGGAAGTAATGTCCTGCTTCTAACTGGCAGCTTGCCTGGCATCATGTAGGTCCCTGTTCAGGGTCACACACAAGAGCATGCCCATCTGCTAGTGTACCTTGTAACCTTCTGCCACCCCTTCCTATGCTACCTACCAGTGGAAACATCCCTCTGGGCTCAGCTGCCTCCTGTCAACTGTAGGTGGATTTGCTGCTTTAGCTTCTGACACCCTACTGTGGGTCTGATGCCACCTCAAGTTCTCCCGCCTCAGGAGGTGACTAGGCCATGCTCAGATATAAAGAGCTCGCTGATGACCAGGGACATGGTATCATGAATGACCCATCGTAAGTAACTGGTTGGCTTGCAGATGAATATGGATGTAACAGGAACACCAGGCATTAGCAGGACTTAAAACACGCCACAAGATCATAAACTAGAAGCACATGCAAAGGTGGCTAAGGGCCAGATGTGTTTGGAAGAGCTCAACTCCGATAAATTTTTATTACATAAATATTACATATTTGTTGCAGAAATATTAGACAATAGAAATAAACCAAAAGTTGATTATGAAGACAAAACATCTGTAACCCACCTTCCACAGATAACACTTTTAACCTCTCTTTCTCTTCCTCCGCCCCCAACACCACGCATAATCATTGTAACACTTTTTTTCACTTAATGGATTGTGGACTGCTTTCCACATCATAAAATAGACATTTATATCATCAAGTACTGAGCAATTCAGAATGATTCTGAAAGTGAATTGGTTCATGGTCTGGCTTTTTGGCACTATTTTACTGATGGGGATGGGTCAAGCAGACTGGCTGAGTTTTCATAGTCTGCAGCTTCCAATTCTGGTAACCGCCACCAGATTAATTAAGGTGGCTTTTGGCCATAGCCTTTTTGCAGAGCAGCTTGGCTTCCCATAGGCGTGGTTATTTGACAGCGGGACATTTAGCCCACTTGTTCTGGTCTGGTTTCCTTACGAAAATCTGCCGCCGGCAGCTGATCTGTAGTTTCTGATTATGGCCAGAGTGGGTGTCAGAGCTCTGGGCTCTGTCACTCTGTCACTATGGGACCTTTCACAAAGTACGCCACTTCTCCAGGCTCAGTTTTCTCATCTGTAAATTAAAAGACTTGGATTTGATTCTCATTGTTCTACCATTCTGTGATTGTGTGGAAAGGAATTTGGAGTGAGACTGAGGCTTGGGTGTGGCTCTGAACTGTTGCTGCACAGTCTGGTGCCAGGCCCGCTGCGCCAGAATCACCTGAGGGAACAATTCCAGCATGTGCTTCTAGGCCGTCTTCCCTACTGGGGTGAAGCCCGAGAATCTGTATTTTTAACAAACTCCATAGTGATTTTTTTCTGGTTGCAAGGACGGTGCCTTCTCCCAAGTTGGCCAGCTGATCACATCCTAGTTGAACACTGGTTCTGCCAAAAAGGATTGTAAAAAGCACATTAACCCTCGATCCTTCATGGAGACAGCTGGCGTTGCTGGAAGCCTACGCGATTCCAGCTTTAGGGCCGCCAGCAGCTTGACTTCCTAAGCCCTTCCCTGGCCTGTCAGCTGCTCACTGATCGTCGGAGCCCGGCCGGCCCTGCCCTTTTTTCCCACCAGTTTCCATCACGTTCTGCTTCACGTAGTTTCCTCCTCCATATGGTTTGGCTCAGGCAACAGCAGGGTTATGACCACCCCGAGTGTTGTACCCACAGCCTCCCCTGACTGTCCTTTATTTAGCAGGCGATACTTTTTTCCACCTGATTTCATTCTCCCCTCTGTTTCCTCATCTTCCAGGAAGCCTGGTGTTTCTGATACATACAGTAGATTTCTTTATAAATCCTTCAGGATGTTGAGCTGTCTTATTAGCAGTTCATTCCAGAGACTTCTTACATCTAGAGCTTTTAATAATTAAGGCGACAGATTCCGTTCCTTTCTGATTTTTAAAACACACACTCATACACACACTCCACACTTAAACAGAGTGTAGCTGGCTTTAGAAATGCTCAGTCACACTTTATCCACGATTTAAAATGGAGATTTCAACCTTATTATTTTATTTCACATTTATTTATTTTATATCATACTTTGCTCATATTTACCATTTATAAATAAGAAATAACTCAGAAGGTGCTGGATATTTTCTTTGACTAATCTACAATATCAGAATCACCTGGATAATTTGATAAAATACAGATTTCTGGACCTCATCCCAGACTTCCTGAATAATAAGACTTGGGAGAGAGATTCAGGAATTTGCATTTCCCTGGAGATTTCTGGGTGACTTTTTCTCATGCTGAAGAGTAGGAGGTCCTGCATCAGATGGTGGAGAGAATTCAGAGCAAAATTTAGACAAGATGGGGAGGACACTGAGCCACAGCTTAGTGGGGACCAGAGACTGCTTGGAGTTAAACCCAGTCTCTGTCCCCACTTCTCTGTGGCTCCTCTGTGCCTCGGTTGCTCATCTTGAAAAATGAGCAGAACTCTCATATCTACCTCATTGGCTGTTGTGAGGGTTAAATGAGTTAATTCGTGTAACGTCTAAAGCAGTGCCTGGACATGGTCAGGGCTCTGTATGTGGTTCCCGTGAATGTTATCTTGTGTACAGGAATGGCAGGAGCAAAGTCAAACAGATGAAAACGGATGACTTCTTTGAGGGGAGACCAATTTGTCAGGAGCAGAAGGTTTAGGTTAGTGGTTTTCAGATTATGGTGTGCAAAAACTTAACCTGGGGGGCTTGTTAAAAATTTAGTGTTCTTTTACAAAGATTCTGATTTAGTAAATTTGAAGTGACGTCTTGGAATCTGTGTTTTAAATTTTTGATGTAGGTAATCAGCAAATTTTCAGAAATCCTGGTTTCAGTAGAAAAGGCCTAGTATTTAACGTTGGAGAGGTCTCCTGGGATTTGACTGGGGCTATGAAAAGATATGAACACTAATCGCATATTTACTATCTGCTTTATTAGGTGTGTCCAGAAAGCAGTAGAAGTATCCGGGAGGTACAGTGTGCATCTTACAACAACAAGCCATTCATGGGCCGCTTTTATGAATGGGAACCATTTGCAGAAGGTAAGAACAGACCCAGCCCTGTCTGTAGGAATTATTTTTGTCTGTTCTCCAACCCTGTTGCCTTCTGGCTGATGCTGGAGGAATTGGTGTGATCCTGGCCAGCATGGCGGTAGGGAAGAAAGTGAGACCCCAGGGCAGCCTACAGGGGTCTTTAACAAAGGTCATCCAGCTCAGGTGACACAGGGACCATTAGTCAGATGGGTGAGGCACTGATAGAACAAGCAGAGTCTGAGGATGGCAGAGTGAGTGGGACAGAACAGGATTCGAGGAATGGGTTGGACAAGAGGTTCAGGCTAAGGTTGTGAGAAGTGAGTGGGATGGAGCTCTCCTTTTTCTTAGTTTCTGCTACAGGGGCTGGTGTAGTGGCTTGAGAGAACATGTAGGGTTGCTTGACAGTTTTTTGACTTTCGTGGGGTGGGAGGAGAGGGGCTTGCTTTCTGTTTCCAAAGGTGATATGTGGTAGGCAGGCATTGTCCTTGGGACCAAGGTTCCTGCCATTTCAAAATGACAGAAGATCTGATTTTAGTGGAGCTTATCAGTACTGCTCTGGATCCTGGTTTCACTTTTTGTTGTTGTTGTTGTTGTTGAAACGAAGATGATAACATGGATTTCGAACTGAGAAATGTTAAATTCTGACCTGTTGCTTTCCATCACAGAGAAGCAGGCTCCAAAGAGGTAATGGGCCAAGCAAAATTTATAGGGTTCAATACTGATAGCCAAGTTGGCCAGAGAGGTAGAGTCCAGCCATCCTCACTCTCAGCTGAAGATTCTGCCCAGTCTCAGCCCAAGGCAGTGGCTGAGGCAGCTGATGTTGGCCAAAACCCAGGGTGCAGAGAGCTGCTGCTACATGCAGGACCTCCAGAAATTATCTTAGGAGAGAGCTGGACAGTGAGTCGTGCTGATATAATCATAGCATCAATGTCCAAGGAAGCCAGACTATGGAAGGCCGTGCCTAGGTGAAAACCCTTGGGGAGGAGGAGGGGGATTAATATCTGCTCTGAAATTGGATGCAAAATTGTTTTTGTCTGTGCATTTTTTTCAGAAGAGAGTCTATAGCTTCTATTGGATTCTCAGAGTGGTCCCATGACCTTAAAATTTTTAAGAACTAACTCGACTGAAAAATTGAGGCTATTAGATCCAAACAGGAAAGATGAACAGATGAAACACAGAGAAATAATTAGATGCAGATATGAGGTTGGGTAAGAGGCTGAAGGGTGAATAGGGAAGGAAGCCTGAGTGAATTTTTGGTGCTGTGGATCAGAGCTTGGTTCAGACCCTTTTTATTTTTAAAAGCATCATGTTAAATGCAAGGTGATATCTTGACTTGGATCCTAGAACAAAAATAGGATATTAGAAGAATATCTGGTGGAATATGTATAAAGTATATAGTTAATAATATTATACAGGTGTTCATTTCTTTTCGTAAATGCACTGTGGTTTTATAAGATGTTAATGTTAGAGGAGGCTGAGTAAAGGGTATACGGGAACTCTGTGCTATCTGTGCAACACTTCTCTAAATCTAAAGTGATTTCAAAATAAAAACTTTTTTAAAAGACATCGTGCGCCCAGTTTGCTAGGTCTTACGTGCTCTCTGGTGAATATAAAGTCCAAGGCTTATCATTTGGGTGAGAAAGCTCATCCTTCCTGGAACCTCGGCGTATGATCTAATTTGGAAATGGGGCCATTGTGGATGTAGATGGCTGAGGTCCTACTGGAACAGGGTGAGCTCTTAATCAAGTGTGAAAGGTGGTCTTTTAAGAAGAGGAGAAAGGACACAGACTTACAGAGAGAATGCCAAGGGATGTTGAAGGCAGGGATTGGAGCAATGTGTCCACAAGCCAAGTAACGCCAAGGACTGCCAGCGACTGCAAGAAGTCAGAAGAGGCAGGAAAGGATATTTGCCTAGAACCTTCCAGGAGAGGGTGGCCTGCCCACACCTCGCTTTTGGACTTCGAGCCTCCAGGACTGTGAGTGTAAGTTTTGTTGTGTTAAGCCACCAAGTTTGTGGTATTTTGCCATGGCCACCCAAGGAAACTATGCAAAGAGGAAGGAACCAGATTCTGGATGGGTCGAGATCTACCCACGTGAGTAGATCAGGAAGTGGGCTTGGTCTGACCAATAGCAGGAGATGCCTGGAGAAATGAGGTGCATATCTGAAGTGGGTGAACACCTCGCAAATGTAGGCCTATCTGAGACGGTGGTCCTCAGCCCTAGCTGCTCATTGGGACCACTAAAAAGCCTTCTAGAAATACTGATGCCTGGGCCCCACTCCCAGAGATTGTGATTTTATTGGTCTAGGGGGCAGCCTGGACATCAGGATTTTTTTAAAGATCCTAGGGCAGCTGGGGCTGAGAACCTCTGATTCAGGAGCAAAGGAGGATCACAGAAGAGGTGGTGATCTTTCCTAAGTTAAGGTACAGAATTGTGGGTATGTCATAAACCATCAAATGTATTCCTATGTCAGAATGGCAGTGCTTGTCAGTGAACCTTTAGAAACGACGTAACCCTGTCTTTGAGCCGCACCCTTGCTCTCTTGCTAGCTGGGGAATGTAGCTGCTTTCCTGTGATTAACTGGGAGGAAAGGCAAGTTTCTCCAGAGGCTCACAGTGCTCTCCACATTTGCCCCTGGAGAAGAAGCCTCATCGCCAGACCTTCTCTGCTTGGCTTTGGGTGATCATCTGCCAGGCATCATTACGCAAGACCTCCTGACCCTGTTAGGCCCTCACAGACTCGTATCAAAGCCCTGTACATGCCGCAGAGAGCCCTCGTCCTAATGTTCTCACGTGTTACAGATACTCTCCGAGGATGCCTGCTGTTGTCTGCTTCGTGTGTGACTCTACCTTTCGTGTTCCTTTGTTTGCCCTGATTTGCATTTGACTTTAAATGGGAGGTCTGAGACACTCTTTTTTAACACTTCATTTGGAACATTTCAACCATATATAGAGAATAATATAATAGTATAATAAAAAAAAAAACTCCTTCATACCATCACTTAATTTCAACAGTTATCAACTCACAGCCAGTCTTTTTCATATGTACCTTACTCTGTCTTCCTTACCTAGATTATGAGAAACTATTTGAAGTCACATTATATAGTATGATATCAGTAGATATATTAATTAGATCTCTTGGTTGTAAGTCACAGAAACTCAATCTAAATAAATTTTTTAATGTATTTCTTATTTAAAGAAAGATATTTTGTTGGTCTTGTTATTGGAAAATCCAAGAGCTTGGCTGGGCTTCAGATAGAAATGCATTCCAGGAATTCAGTACCAGGAATTAGAACCCGACCTTTTTGATCTTTCTCCGTCTCTGTTCTGTTTACTTACTGCTCAGGTGGGTGTTGCGTGGCTGTGAGCTTGCAGTCAGTGGGAGAAGCCCTCTCTCATTTAGTGTTGTGAGTTCAATTGTGTCCCCCCAGAGGATGTGTCGAAGTCCTTCTCCTGGTGCCTGTGACTGTGACCTTATTTGGAAGTAAGCTCATTGTCGATGTAATTACGATGTAAGTTAAGAGAGGTCATACAGAATAGGCTGGGCCCTTAATCCAGTATGACAGGTGTCCTTATAAAAAGAAGAGAAGAAGCACAGAGCCATACACAGAAAGGAGAACACTGTATGAACACACAGGCACATGCGATGAGCAAGGCAGAGTGAGAGTGATGTAGCTACAAACTAAGGGACACCGAGAATCACCGGCAACCACCAGAAACCATGCGGAGTTGTGGAAGGATTCTTCCTCAGAGACTTCAAAGGGAATGTGGCCCTGTCAGCACCTCGATTTAGGATTTCCAGCCTCTGAACTATGAGAGAATAAACTCCTGTTGCTTTAAACCTCTCAGTTTGTGGTAATACGTTACGGCAGCTTAGGAAACTAACATGCCCAGTGATGGTTTCAATCTCAGAAAAACCACACTGTGATCTTATTTGAATCATTGTCCCATCCCTGAACTAAGTTCGGACACAGGAGTACTTGGACTGGCTCAGGTCATGTGACAGCCCTGTGGTGGGGGACCCACGTCACATGAAGCAGAAGTGGAGGAGTGGGGATTAAGACAGACAGAAAAACAGAATCTTATACAAAAATCATTATATACTTCTTGTCCATAAGCCACCGACATTTTGAATGAGCCAATGAGAATCTTGGTGTTTTACAAAGTAAAGAAAAATTCAGAGTAGCAGCAGATAGAGAAATCATCTGTCTTCTACGATGTGTTACTTTACCTAGAAAATTCAGCATTCTTTTAAAATATTTACGGACATTTAATATGTTTCACATGCCCAGGAGAGTAGGAGCCCATGGTCACTGAAGTTGCATTGACTGTGACGATTTTAAATAATTCTTTTTGCTGCTAGGATTGTTTTCTTGATTTTGTCCTTCCTCTTAAATGACTCCCAGGCTGACCAATGGAAGGAAGACGCTGTTAATGTTTCTGCAGGGTGCTCATACTTTACGGCTGGATTTTGCATTGGGCTCTTGGTTTTGCTTTGACGTCTCCCGCTATCCACATGTGCCTACGCAGGGAAACAGCTGTGCTCGTTCAGCCCAATGCCACATAGAATAGTGAAAGCGAGCACACTCTGGTAGACACATTAATTTCACCACATGCTTCTTCTTAGGCCTTTAATCGCATTTCCTGGGTATGGTAATCTATCCTCAGATGAGACCTCTAGGAATTTTTCTTATGCTGAGACCTCTATTGTAGAGATGATGGAAGCAGAATTCGGGCCCAAGTGTCCCTGTTTATCTAGGACAGTGAATGCTTAAGCCTGTCCCCCCAGTCCCCTTTCACTCTCAAAACCACTTTGGACAAGAAATTGTATGGTCAGCCTGGCTAGAATGGGATGCTTTAGATGCTAATATTGGAGAAAATCATGCCTTGGGACTTGGGGTTGGGCAGCACTAGGGTCCACAGTTTTACTGGATCAATGTATGGATCAGTCTTAATCCATAAACCAGGGGATAGCTTTGTGTTCGGGTAGCTGAAGTACATCACATGGCTCTGAGAGTAGAACTGAGTGAAGTGGAAGTTCAAAAGTCAGAGGTGAGGGTAGGTCAGGAATTAGAGGTTGCCAGCCGGTCACGTGTACAGGGCCATTGTATCTGTCAGGAGTGACAAGCTTGTGCTTCAGTAACAAAGAACCCCCAAATCACTCCCAAATCCGAATGATCTGACAAACAGAAATTTGTCTCTTGCTCCTGATCCATGCATGTATTCTGCTCATTCTGGAACCCAGACTGGTAGAAGCTGCATCTCAATTTACACGTCCACTGACACAAGAAAAGGGAGCAGGTGGATTATGCACAGGTTATTAATGCTTCTGCCAGAAGCGATCCCTTTTGTTTCTGTTCACATCTCATTGGCCGAGGCAAGTGACATGGCACGGTTCACTTCAAGGGCAGCGGGAAGGTACTTTCCCACTTGTGCTCAGAGGAGGAAAAGTGGAATATCTGTGAGCAGTCCTAATGACTAGCATAGGCAGGAAGCTCTGGCAAAGTTCCTGAATGCCTTCCTTGTAAGTCCAGGCTGCTTTTGTTAGGCTGCTTGTAAGAATTGTAGAGTTGGCTGGAGGGGATATTCAAGGTGCACCACAGGGCCCCTAGACACTTAGATCAAGTTCTTCCTTTGATTAAAGCTCTGTGCAGAGATGAAATGTGGCCCCAGGTGCCCAGGTGAGTTGCCAATTCCTCTGTTAGTCCATGAGTCTGCCATGGCATGGACAACACACTGGGCATGGGGTGAGGGCTGTCAGATAAAAACATGGACAGTGTTATCTGAGGGAATGAGTCCCAAGTCCAAGAGCTGTTGGACCTGGGATTAGGATGCTCATGTTTTAATGAAGGATTTTCCTTCCAAGGCACCTGAGACTCAGTCCCCCAGCCCACAGCTCCTACATAGATAGTGTGTAGTCATTGTGGACCTTTCCAAGTGGCCGGGGCAGGCCTTAGGGAGACAAGAGGAGTATTCTAGTTATATCTTCAGAAGATCTGCACTCAAGCTCTTTTATACTCACCTAGGAATACCTGGCAAGACTAGGCCATGTTTACTTAACATACGAATGTGTCATTGTGGACAAAGTGAAATCTTGAGGGCAACCCCTTTGCGAAAACAAAATGGTGATTTTGATGTTATGCATGTTGAATTCGAATGAATAGTGGCAAGATGCCCAGCAGCAAGTTGGGAATGGAAACTCCGAAATTTAAGTCATGCTGTAGGGTTATAGACCTATACTCGAAGTCATTGGCCTTGGTGTCATAATTAAAGCCACCATGACGGATAAGGCCTTCAAGCATCATGAGAACAGAGGATCAAGGAAGGCGCTTTGGAGTACATCAGATTAAAGAAGCGGAGGAAAGAGGTTCAACCACTAAGGGAGGCTGAGAAGAGTTGGCACCAATGCACTGTACGCTTTATATCGTTTCTTGTATTAATAAAGTCTGTTGTGGTTTATAAAGTTCTCTTACTACAAACACCACAATGGTGACCACATGAGATAATAGAAATTGCTTGTATTTGTTGAGTGCTTACTCCATACCAGGCACAATTCTAAATGCTGATCATTCAGTCCTCCCAACAACCCTGTAAGATGGGTAATATTATCAGCCTCATTTTACAGAAGAAACAGAGGCATGGGACAGCTAAATAACTTGCCCAAAGTCACCCAGGTAGTAAGTGATAGTGAAGAGGAATTTGCACCAAAAAGCTAATCAGCTCTTTGGTCTGCTTCTGTAGATACGCTTGCTGTATAGGCTGTACTCAAAAGTGACTAAAAAACTCATCCTCCCTTTGGCTTGCTCTGCCTAAGCAACAAATGTAACTACCTGCAGTCCATAGCAACTCCCCGCTCTTTGAAACACTGTGTAGCTATCTGTAACCATAGCAACCCCCCCCCACTTGGTAACAGTCTGAGGACAAATTAACCAATCACCCCATGCCAAATAAGTGCTATATAAGGAATGTTGCAACTGAACTGGGGTGGGAGAGGGGAGCAGATCTTCAGAACACTAGCTCCTCTGAGACTGCTGGCATAATAAACCTGAGTTCTCTAATTCTCCGAGTGCTGCTTGGTTTCTCGGTTTCTCAGGGGTCTGATCTTTACATCTTTTCTACAACAATAGAGCCAGGTACAAACCCCGGAGTTGGCTATAGCATCTCTACTTTCAATGTAGATGGAAGCCAGGAGAAGGATTTGTATAGTTGTGGGCATTTAAGACCAGTTTTTAAGTACCTGTTTTCATTGATGTTTATCATATGAATAAGTAAAATATAGTGTGTGTGTGTGTGTGTGTGTGTGTGTGTGTGTGTGTGTGTGTGTGTATAGTGAGAGAGAAGGAGGGAGGGAGAAAGAGAGAAGATAGGTAGGTAGGTAGGTAGATAGATAGATAAGATAGATTGATGGTTAGATGTCGAGAAAGAGCCAGGAGGTGGTGGGGGCGGGGCAGTGGGTGCCAATACAGCTAAACACAGTAAAAGGTCATGGGGAGAATGAGAACTGAGAAAATAAGACCGGAATGGGCTGTTGGGAACACTACTGGGGATAACTTAAAGAGGGTAGCCAGTGAGTATAACTAGCTCTTTAAAAAAATAATAATGCCATGAAGAAGGCATATTGAGAGTTTTTGGTAGTTTAAGGGGAAAGGGAAAGGTTTGTTTAGAGTGGTAGAGAAATGAGGATGTCTGTAGATTGAGAGAATAAAGCTTATAGGGAAGAATAAGGGGTTAACAGGCATCTATGAATCTCCTCTGTCTTAGAAAAAAAGATGGAGAAGAGGCCATCCTCCCTCCCTAGGGAGAAAGTATATTATTGTTTCTCTGCAAGCCGTTATAGAGAGCAACTCTTCCAGAGAACGGGAAGGATTAGCTGGAAAGGGGCACTATGGAACTGTCTGGAGTGATGGTAATGTTCCGTATCCTGATCAGCATGGCTGTTACACAGGTGTATACAGTTGTCAAAACTGATTGAACTGTATGCTTGTGATTTGTACATTTTATTGTGTGTAAATTATACTTTAAAAAGCCCATTAATCTCTTTTCTCTCCTGAGTCTCTCCGGTTCCTCAAAGTGATATTTAGAACCAGTATAAATTCACCACTGGGGAACCAATAATATATTTTCTCCTGGAGGAAAAATAATACTTATCTTTCTTCTTTTCTTCCAAGATAGAGTAGGGCCAGAGAGACCAAACTAAGGCTTGCTAGTTTCCAACCATTCCCCCAACTCTCCTTCTCTCTCTTATTCTGTTTTAAATGCCCTTTCTTACTGACTTTGGAGGAGCAAGAGAATTTGGGGGTGAATGAACTCATTATACAGAGTATAATTTTTAGAATCATTTAGTATCATAGGGCTTCATTGGACCTGGAAGTCCTCAGGTAGGTCCAGAATCTGAGGAAGCAAGTTCGACATTGCTAATAGTTAGTATTCCTTTTTTTTTGCAAGCAGTAGACACTGATTTTGGCTGAGTCAAGTATGAAAGGATTTTATTGGAAGCATATCCAGTAGCTCAGAGAATCAACAGGATGTTTGCAGAACAAGGCTTGGTGGAAGACAGAAACTGAGGATGCTTTGGGGGTTCTGGTGGACAGAACTGATGGTTTTACTTGCATGCTACTGTTACAATGGATAAGTTCCAACAGGTTTCTCCATCCAAGAGTCAAAGCCCTGGAAACAAGAGTGTGATTGACTTGGTGTGGGCCACATGCCCCACGCTTCGGCTGGGGGAAGGGGGGGAGGCGTCCAGATTGACAGTTCCACCAAGACTATACACAGATGGGGAGAATTAATTCCTTCCTCCAAAATACAGATACTGAACCCCAATGAAAGGAATGAGCCCTGGGTGCCCCAAGGCAACCAATGCCCATGATGGAAACTCATGACGAGGCAGGAGGCCCTCCTGGCCTGTCAGCTTTCATTTCATCAATAGGCTCACAGGGAATTTTTTTTTTGAGGGATTATTGGAATTGGAATATAACACAAGAGTATCACTCTTTCATTATTCTCATTTTGTTTCTATTTCTGAAGATTTCTACAGATAGGCCTCCTTGTATATGTCTGGCACGTGACTGTGTGGGTCCCCTTTGCTCCCAAGCATTATGCTGGGATAATTCCTGTTGACCAGTTGGCATTGACCCAGGGTCATGAGAGAGTGGCTAAGGTTCTGTGGTGCCCTTCATCACCCCACTGCATCCTATAGCTGCGGGTGGCCTTGGGGAGAAGAGAGGGGGCTTGGTAATGATTCTTTTTCATCCCCCTGATTTCCGTAATTCTGGTTCCTACTCTGGCGCTTCTGCACCTCCCCCCGGGATTATATATGTGAAGCGTGTGTTCTTGCATGCATACTGTGTTTCTCTCTCTGAGCATAAGGAGAATGAAGGATGGAGGTGCTATTATCACAGCCGTCTGTAAATCTTTTCACTGGGAAGTTTAGGGTTTAGGAAGGAAAGATTTTTTTGAGGGAGAAAATTGCCCCTGCTCTAGGGTACTCGGGAAGGTGTAAGAGATTCGTGTAACCACAGTTTCTTTCCTGGTGCTTGTACCATTCTAGGTCATTAGTAAAGAAAAGCCTCAGGATATATTGCAACATCTAATAAGAAGATTAGTCTAACTGTGAATAATTTCAAGGATTTGAAACCAAGCGAAGAGCTTAAACCTACTGCAAAATATGAAATAATGAGACCCAGTTCTGCCATTTTTCTCTTCGAAGAAGCTCAGCTTTCTCCAAAGACTGCCTCATTCCTTGTAGTGTAGCTGGTTGGGTCCGGCAAGGTCATTGTCACTACATTGTCCTATTCTTCGGATGCAGGGGCTGAGGGAAACGGTTGGCCAGTCTGCCCCAGGTCACGGGATAAAATAGAAGAGTCTCATTAAAGATGTTACATGACCACAGCCTGCTGAGCTGAGTGCGGCCATCTGCCTCAGGGGCTATAAAGGAATTTCTCGCTCCGTGTAACCAAAATGTTTCCTTTAAAAACAAACAAATGTGTTTTTACATCAAGATGACTAAGACTTTTTCAGGAAGTGCTGGGACTTTGTCTTAATCCCTATAGCACAGTTTTTTCATTCTCTGAGCAAAGAGGTCTCATTGTGAATTGGCGGGGTCATGTCCTGTGGGAGTGATCAGGACATTTTGTTGCACCTTGCGTGGACATTGAGAAATTAGTATTGGGCCAACATCGAGAGGTTTCTACAGCCAGAATATGCAATTTATATTTAAATTGTAAATTCAGCCCATCTCTTAAAATATATCAAAGAAATTCTCCTCCAACTGCGTAATCCCCACCCCACCCCCACCCCCCACCCCCTGCCAACGATACTAAACAGCAACACTACCTGCCAGTGTCCTTTTCTTAGAAATTGCAGTGAGAAATCCGTGGATCAGCGGAACTTGTATGCAAAGGATTAAAGCAAAGGACATGCTAATAATATGCGGAGCACACATCTGTTGTGTATCTGTGGCCGGGCAGTAGTAGGACGGGAAAGAGCATGTCCCTGCGCTCCTTTCACCCCAAGGGTCCGCTTTCCCTGCCTCCTCATACTGCCTACACTCTGCCCCAACACATTCTTATGATGCCACTCCAGATTCCTCTGCAGTGGTTGTTTAGACCCAGCCTGCCCTTTGGAGCCACAGTGAAGAAAATGTCCACGTTCTTTCTTCAGATATTTGAAAGTAGCCATCCAGTCACCTGGAATCTTGTTTCACCAGCCTGCTGAGTGTTTCTGTTCCCTTCGATTGATTTCCTATGTATTGGAGCGTGCTATTGTTTATCATCCTGGCCATTCTCTTTAGAATATAGTCCAGGGATCAAAAACAGGCCTCTTTGCCTGTGGCAGTTCCTGCTGAGCATCGCTCGGATGTGCTGGGCTCAGGAATGAGTGTCACTGGGATTGGTTAGTGATGTCTTACACAGGTATGGGAAGGGAAATGACAGTACACTCACCGACTCTGCTATCTTTACAGTTTGATCTTTCAATTTGATCTTTCAAATTGAAAATTCAGGATACGTCCCATTCTTTATTGAACAGATATGAGACTCTTGAATGAGTTTTCCAAGCATTGCTTTAGGCCCCACTACAAATGTCTATAAATCTTCTGGTCTTAAAATACAGTAATCATGGAAATTGTGCTAGTAAATATGAGGAGCACACATCATGGTACATTATGTCTAAAATGTGTTCCCATTTGAGATGTAAATAAAAACCAAATGATGTGTGACTGTAATTTTATAAAAGAAGTCTTTAGCATGACCGGAATAGTTGGGGGCAGGCCTGGTTTCCCACAGTGATCCTTTAAATTAAAGATCCTTTCAGGGTCGCAGTGTATCTAGAGGTGTAGGACGAACTAAATTGAGAATAGTTGCTAAAAATCAGATCGTTTGATATCTATGGATTAAACGGGTTTCACTCTGATTTGGAATTGTATTTCCTGTCTGCACCCGAGGCTGTATCTGCTGCAGCAAAATAAAATTGAGGTAGCAGCAATAATTTGTATCCAATTATCCTGCTTCCAAACCCAGCTGTTTTCAGCCTGCACAATGGAGAGCGCTCGTAATCACACCCTGAGTTCACATGTCATTATCATACTTCTTGGTTGCAAACCTAGGCTTCACTAAGAGCTTACTATTTGAGGTCCTTTTAACCAGAATATTTAGCAATTGAGTTTACATTGGGATATATCTTTCTTTCAGATGACTAATTGTGATATGTATTACCCTGACATATAAGGCTTTCATTCATAATCATTCCAGCATGGAAAAAATTTCTGGACCTTCGCTTTCCCCTCTCTATCCTGTTCTCTGACTGTCAGTGCTCCATTCTTGCCCCTGATGGTGTCCAGTGACCTTTGGATGGCTCACTCAAAAAAGGCACACCTTTCCAGCCTTTCTGTTCTAGTCTAAGGCGGCACAGGTTCTGTAGCTCCCTGGGGCAAAGCAATCGCAGTCATTGTATCAGATTATCATTCAGTTCACCCTTCACGGTAGTGCTTAGTTTTTTATCTGAACTTTATCGGTCAGAAACGCTAGGAAGATAAGCCTTGTCATAAATTTAGTGAGGCCAGAAATCAACAGCAGAATAGGGCAAGAGACCAGCATGGCAACCATAGTTATCACATGGTCATTTAATTAATTTTTGCTTTATAATTTTATCAAGTGAGCCATTATTTATTGGGCTGAGTTGAGTTTTGTCCAGGGAAGTTATTTGAACTTTGGATTAATCTTTGGAAGCAGCTTTCATCTGAAGTCAAACTCTAGTAAATGATGTTGATTTTAAATTGAGCAGCCCATTAAAAATAGGTCAGATTTAAATAGGACAATGGAGCTCTTGGTTTGGGGGAGAATGTGCAGGAACTGTGATGAGATGTCTCTGCTGTGATCACCAGGCCTGCCTGGCACTTAGAAAAGGAGAGGAGGGCTCTTTTATTCCAGTCAATGTGTGTAACCTTTTGATGCCAAAAATCAGAAAGAGAAGCATATCAGATGCGTGCAGCCCAAATTCCATTTGTACTCAAGGTTACGTAACTGCTCATCATGTAATACTTTGGCTCTTGTCCACTGAGCATATTGATATTGGCAGCTGCGCATGCCTTATATACCACCATCGATCAGGCAGGATGTCTTGTCCTGCACCCAGTTGCCATGTTTGTTTAAGCCAGCTTTGGAGGTTGTATAAATAGCTTTAGCAACCTGCTCTCCCACCCTTGGTGATAAGTGGCACCTTCACAAATCCTTTGGATTAATCCTCGGATTAATCTTAGGATGCAAAGGAGTGGAACTTGATCCATTTGGGGTTTATGATGGTTATTCGTCTCCTTTGGTATATGTTCCCATGGCATATCCAGGTGGGGAGTATGGAAGGGTGCTAGGTGTATCTGCTCCTACCCTGACACCCTAGACCTCTGGGTCCTCTGCCTTCGGAATCAGTATTGTCCTGCCTCATAGAGCCTGATGAGGGCTGTATAGGTGCTGCCAAATAAAACTGTGCGCCCGGATTAGACAAACAAATTTAAGTTCACACAGAATAGAAAGGTGCACGTTTTCCCTTTTAAAAAGATAAGATTGCTACAGTGCATTGGTACTGATTCACGCAAATCACATTTTGTTCTATGTAAGAGATAGCCTTGGGGTAGCAGGAAGCACAATGGATAAGGGGACACACCCCAGGGGCACCAGCCCCAGCATCCTTGGACCACAGTAAGAGATCACTTCCTTTCATTGTGAGGATCCAGTGAGATGATGCGTCTAAAGCATGTATCTAAATGCTATAATCTCCATTATTGATGACCGAGTGCCTCCACATGCATAGCATTCTCCAGGCAGATGCTGGAAGGGTGAGTAATATGGGACATATGCCAACACAGGTATTCCAGGCAGAGAGAACAGCATAGGGAAAGGTACAAGGGTGAAAAATACAGAATGTTTTGGGGGAGCATCAGAGAGTATTCTTTGCCTGTAACAAAGGGTGTATAAAGAGAAGAAGTACAGGATAAGGTTGGGCTAGAAGCTTGGGGCAAGATAGTGGAGGGCCCCAAATAGGAGGCTAAGGAAATTGGACTTCGTTTTATAGGCAGTGAGGAGCCGTTGGGATTTTTAAGCAGGGGAGTAACATGATCACAGCTGAGCGTCAGGAAAATTAATCTGGCAGCAAAATGCTGCAAAACCTCTTTGGAACAAGAAGAGGTATAAATAAATAAATAAATTGAAAATTTGGCAGTAGTATTTTAAAATATGTCCTGAAATGTATGAGCTATATATTTTGAGAAGATAATGTCTTTTTTGTTCTTTTTTTCCCTCACAGCAGCCAAATTCCTTTTTCATTCTCTCTCTTTTCTGCATTCCTTCCCTTCCTTTGTCATCTTCCTCCTCCTCCTCCTCCTCCTCTTCCTCCTCCTTCTTCTTTTCTCTCCCTCTCCCTCTCCCTCTCTCTCTCCATCCCTTCTCTCCTGTCTGTCATGGTTAGTGGAGTGTTTCAGGGGTGGGAGGTCCAAACCAGCCAGAGGTCCAGCGTTTCAGCACAGTGCTTTAAGAAGAACCAGCTGCCTGGGCTCTGTCCACTGTGCCAGCTGTGACTGGGTTCCATTACCAAAGGCAGTGAAATCATCTACCTTTGATTTTCACCAACCCCAACCATACAGAGTGTATGTATTTTGAATGAGTAGGCAAATTCTTGTAATTCATGTGGCTAATGTTTCTATAATCAGATTTTCTGGACTCATTACCAAAAGACTCAATCTACTTCTGTAACTGTTAGGTTAATAAGAGCAATGGAATTTCTATGGATTCTATAGATATATGGCCCATGCACCAGCTCAAGCATACTTAGTAAATGTGTTTTGTCCCTAGGTTGTCATGAATCTAACCTGCAGGCTTGTGACTCTTTGTGACTTCCTCTGAGGGTCCATGGCACAAAGTTTGACCAAGATATGAATCTGAAAAGTCTGCTTTGCAAGCTATGTATAAGGAAAAGGGTCATTTAGCTTTATTGATCTCTACTTCTTTGTGTGTTTACAACGATGCTCATTAGTTAATTAGAAATTTTGTTTCTATGAAAAATGATGATAAAGTGAAAGATAAACCTATAGTGAAATTTGAAAGGGTGGTTAGTTTGTAGTGTATGGTGTAAGGCTGTGAACAGGAAACTCATGCGACTCTCCATGGAAATGTGATTTGAGAGAAGGCTGGGAGCCTCTATAAACATTTTTGATTTTGTGAATCTGGGAATTCAAGACGGTTCCAGATGTATGACTCAGGGATGTCAAGAGTCTGCTATAAATCCAAATTCACAAAACAGATAAATTATTGAATGACTATTCAGATTGTAAAACAATTTTCCATTTTATTAAATATTTACCGTATGTTTACCCTAGAAAGTCCTTTAGTAAATATAGTTAGTATTTGATTTACAGAAATTTAGTGTATACAACTGTTGGATACATGTATTATGTTAAGTGGAATCCCCTTTTCAGGGCATTAGGATAATTTAAAATAACTGTTTTTCCATGGGAAAAATCAGTTTGCATGTATGAAAGGTGCTTGGTCAATAATTAGAGATTTGGTTTCTTACCAGGAGGGATTTTGCATTATAGATGATTCTAATTTTCAAAGAATTTTTTATAAAAAAAATTATTTGTTATGCTCAATCATCACCATATTCTTGGCCCTTTGGCTTATGCCCAGCCTTTAAAACCCTGACTGATATTTGCTTACTCTGAGACCAATGGCCTCAGGTTCTCCAACAATAAAACGGAGATAATAGTAGGTTCCCTACAGATTTCTTTGGAGAAGATTAAATTAAATAATTTGTGCACCTTGTACCTTGTAGGTGCTCAATAAATGTTAGCCATTTTATTATTACTATTATTATTTTTCTGGTCCCAAAGATGAGATCAATTAACTCAAACTGAGCAGTATATTTACAAATGAGTGTTTTTTTCCTTCTATCTTTTCTCCATTTTTCTTATATATATTTTTTTCAATTACAGTTGAAATTAAATGTTATATTAGTTTCAGCTACACAGCATAGTGGTTAGACATTTAACTTATGAAGTGATCCTCCAGATAAGTCTAGTACCCACCTGACACCATATATTGTTATTAAAATGACATTTACTATATTCCCTGTGCTGTACTTTACATCCTCATTAGTATTTTGTGATTGCCAGTTTGTGCTTCTTAATTCCTTCACCTTTTAACCCAGCCAGTCTGGCAGCCATCGGTCTGTTCTCTATATCTATAAATTTATTTGTTTTGTTTGTTTACTTTGTTATTTAGATTCCATATGTAAGTGAAATAATATAGTATTTGTCTTTCTCTGTCCAATGCATTTCACTTAGCATAATAACCCTCTAGGTCCATCCATGTTGTCGCAAATGGCAAGATTTAATTCTCGTTTTGCCCAAGTAATATTCCATGCAGCCACCATGGAAAACAGTATGAAGGTTTTTCAAAAAATTAAAAATAGGGCTACCATATGACCCTGCATTATGTCCACTGATTTGTGATATCCCTATCCAGCTGTACCATATGTAAAAAGTGGGGGGAGAGGAGGAGGAGGAGGAAGACGGGGAGAAGGAGAAAGAAGATATGTTACCTTTATGTAAATGTTCGGTTGATCTTGGTTATTGTCACGATTTTATTTCTAGCAGTAGCTTCTTGCTTGTACAGTAGTGTCTTGCTTCTGACATATCACATCTAAGCTCTATTTCTTGACTTTGAAGGTCCACATAGTTTAACACCCACAACTAATCCACACTTGCTTCCTCACCATTCCTCTTTACATACTTTCCACTCTGACCAGGTACATCACAGTGAACTTGCTCATGTATCAACTCTGTGTAGGGTTTCCAATTTCCTTTCCAAATCCAATCTAGTCTTCAGAATCTGCTCAAAGCTTATCAGATCCTTAAAGGCTCTGTGGCTGCCTTATTCCTCACTGGTTTCTTTCTGATTCAACTTATATATCTCTTTTGACCTGGGTCGCATAACAGAGCACCTTATTATAATTCATGGAAATCACAGTAGTAATTACAATCACTCACATAAAATTCTCTAGCCTGCAGAGTATTTTCACTTATATGATTTCTCTGACCTTCCTAAGATCCCTGTAGGCAGGCAGGCCAGATATATTTACCCTACTGTGAGTGGTTACTTGGTCAAGCCCATAGAGCCAGTGAGAGCAAGAACTTAAATTCGCCAAGTCTACCAGCCTTATTTCCCAAGTATGGTTTCACACCGCTGTTATTTCGTGTATGTTAATATTATCTCTTTACTAGCCTGTAAAATTATTGATGTCTTTTACTGCTGAACCTATCAATTGCATTTGGCCCTGTATCCAGCTCACTAAATCTTGTCGCCTAATAATAATAATGTTCAACAAGTGCCTATTATGTGGCAGGCATTGCACTGAGCTTCTGTACAGGGAGGTGTCTCCCTTAACTCCCAGAATGCCTCTATAATATAGGTGCCACTATTAGGTTTAGGTTCAATTTAGGTTCAGAGATGTTTAGCAACTTGCTAAGATCAGGTAGATCAAATAGCTAGTAAATCGCTCTAACTCATCACACAGATTGCTATTACTATTGGAGCTTTTTTGTGTTTAATTTTTAAAATTCAGACTTCTTCTGTATAGTTTAAAATTCAGAGGCAGCACTGACAATAGGCTGAAATGCTGCATTGGGGGTGGGGGAGGATGGGGTTCTCCTCTGTCAAAAACACAGTGCCCAGGAATGGTGAATGGAGAATTTGAGTGAAAAGACTGCTTCCTGCCCTGTTGGGATCCTTTATCTTGGAGAAGAGCAGCCCGTTGATCTCTCACCAGATTTTAGTGCGATTGGATTACAGCAGTACCATACTATTCTACTTAAACCAGAGGTCCAGTGCTTCTGATGCCTATTTTCTTAAGTGCACTTAATCTCAGAGCGGATGAGTGGGAACGCTGCCCCATATAACACAAAGAAAGACAAGAAATGCTATACATTTATATCTTTTAGAAAAATATTTTTGTATTACCAACCATTGAGAGAAAAAGTGAGATACTGTTGTTCGAATATTTTTAAAATTAGATTGATAAAAGAGTGCTAATGTTGTATAAAATTAGGTTCTGGGGTCAGATAGGATCTCCTTTCTCAGTGTTATAATATTTTGAGATTATAAACTCATAAAAATAGGTGTCGGGGTGTTTATTGCATGTGGGGAGATACCGAGAATGTTGTCAAGGAAGTGGTGTGATGCTACATTTTCAGGCCGCTACTGATAGAAATTTCAGTAAGTATTTCTTCTTGCCGAGAGACCAAGTTATTTCTATGGTATAGGGGATCCAGAGCACTTCTGATTTTAGTAACAAAAGAAAAAACAAGCTGGCATTTTTTGTTTTAACCACTAATGTAAACAAATTGCCTCAAAGACACACGTAGTCCCTGGGATCTGTGCTCTCCATGTAACTCAAACTTTTTTATTGCAACAGTTAGCTCTGCCTTGTGGTGTTGGAGGGACAGATTATAGCAATTTTGAAAAAAGTGTTTCCTAAATAAGTCAACTTGCGAATGTCAAAATAAGTCAGTGTATCCAGGTCTTTACCCTTTATTTTGAGAGCATTTGTTCCTCCATTAGGAAAAAAAAGTAAATAATAGGTTTAAGGACACTAGCCATAATATATCCTCCCCTCCCCCAATAGTCAGTATTCAAGTAGGTAAATAGAGCAAGCTTTTGGATGCACTTTTTATTAAATTGTGTCTAAAAAGTCCAGTAGTGAGCTACTGTTTATTTCCTCAGCAGTTTTGGGTGCATTCACCAACCTCCATCCAGGCTGCCGGTTTTAGCCATTCTATCTACATTTTCAGAGATGTGAGCACCGTTCTTACTAAGAGTGGAATGGAATGCAATAATCATACTTTATTAAAATTACTTTATCAGATCTTTTACAAAAAAGCATTTTGTACATCAAGAGGCCTTTACAACACTATGTAAACAGAACAAGTAAAGATCATTAAAAGGACAAATCATTGAATAATACCAAACTTTTCAACTACCTGGAAAGTCTCTTAGCTGCTCCTTCAGTTGAGTCTGTTGTGTCCTTCAATTGTGTCTGCTCCTTCTATAGTTTAAAATACATCATGTGGTAGTGTTACTGACTTTTAGCTTGGCTATAAATCAGTTTTGGTCCAAATCAGAAAAATTCACATACGTATACATATCAGGGCGTCACCAAATGTTCTCTTGAATGGGCTTCACCTCCTGAGGTGTTTCTGAAACTGATGAACTCAGTGCTTCATGAGTTGTGTTTCCCAATGGATTGATCCACCTCCCAACTTTTCTCTTAAATCGAAACAAAAAATGAATGATTTTTCTTTAAAAATGTATAGTTTCTTAATAGTCCCCGGGATTTGTGCTCTCTTAATAAATAGTATTGCAAGAAATTTTTTTCATGCAGCTAATGCTCAGCTTTTCTCCACCACAATTTAAAAAAAAAATGTCAAGTTTAGGCCCATTCGTATCTCTACTATGGCAAACTCTTTATTTGACACATATAGAGAAGGCATTTTTTAAAATTCGGCATGTACATATAAATGCATTCTGTGCATTTTAGATTGATTGTAACCAGTTTGCTATAAGTTGGGTTTAGGATCATCCTATTATTATGTTTTTTTCCTATTGTTATTATTGGTTGTCAGTTTTAGAGTGAGGAAATTTCAAAACTTGTCCTAATTTTAGATTATTTTGAATTTTGCTTATTGCACGTTTTAAATTTTTTAAAGTTTGTGCTTTGAACTTCCAATTTTTAACAAATGATCACCATTCCTAGGGATGTGCAGACTCCTGTTTGAGAAGCCTGATGTTTGAGGTAAAGTCATGGTCACAAATAAATTCATGCCAAAAATTGTGACTGCCTGGAAATTATACCACAGAAAGTGAATTATTTAGGAAGCAAAGGAAAAGTCCAGAAGTAGTAGCCTTTTGAGTGGTTGATATAGCAGTGTCAGATGGTTGTATTTGCAGAAGGAAATGGAAGAAAGTTCATCATATTACAGAATACTGTGTTAATATTAAATATTTAGAAAATCAAAACAGCATCCAAGAAAAACTGAAAATAGTATGCTTATTATTCCATAGTGTTTTCATATAAACCTGCTGATCTAGTTTTACCCATTGTGCTATCTGTAATAAGCATTAGGGGATAATATTAATGTCCTTACATTCTTCTTTGATATGCCTGAAGATATTTTTAAATTTAGATGTTTTATATCCAAAGCAGTTCCAGACACTACCCGAAAAAACAATCAAACTTCACTTGGTAAAGAGAAATAGGAATATGTTCCTGGGAAACAGATAGATATGGATTTTAAAAATAGTCACGAGTGAGGCAGCCATAACTTGTGGAAAATCCTTTTGAACACTTTTGAAAGTAGGACGAGCCTCCTGCCACACGGGAATCAAGGACCACTGTGGGGTCAAATGCCAAGAGGATGAACTTGCGTATTTCAGATGCTTCATATTTTGTTTTGATGTTCTGAGCCACTGGAATTGGGTGTAGTTCTTTTCAGATTGATAAACTTTTAGAGACATTGAATTTAGGAAGGAATTTTTAACCCTTCTGTGTTTAAAAATGAATGATGGCTAAGGGTAAGCACATTCCCTACAATCAACTTGGGGGGGAAGTTTTGAGAAGAAATCAACTCCTTTTCACATTTGGGGAATTTTAAACAATATGTGCAGCATGCCCCATAAATATGGAGAGGCCACCTACAAAGTACGCTAGGTGATATTTCCTACCACAGCCCGATGAGACATTCAAAATTTTTAGACAAAAATGAATTTTGCAGTCCCGCATAACTGTTTGCTTGGTATTAATGAAATTCAATTCTGCATTTAGATGACAAAAAGGAACCAGTCCACAGTAAACAATGTGAAAAGAGATAAAGACAAATCAGGAACTTCCTTATCCTGTCATTTTGATCCCTTTCGGAAAGAAGGCATCCTGACCACCTTGAGGAAAGATCAGTTTAGAATTCATACCTCTTTGACTTGACAGATGTGAACTATTCTTTCTGAGGATCCAAGAAGTAAAAATATAGGACAGCAAGTGAAAACAACCTCAGAGGTTATCTGATTAATGCCCCCTGCCACGTACACATAAGAAAACTGAGGTCTGGCGATGTCTAATGACCTGCTAGGGTCAGGCAAAGGTGTGGATGGAGAGCCAGAATAAATACCCTGACTTCGCTCATCATCCGTCTCCTGCCAGTCAAGTCCAGCTGGAAGCCCAAGGGCAGGAGCTCCTTCCGGGGACACAGGGCAGGACACAGGCAGAGGCATACAGAGAATGACCAACACATCGGTCACGTTCGTAATGGAAAGAGCCCTTATGAACCCAGTGATTACACTCAGCTCGGTAAATTTCAGTATCTTATTAATCATAAGAGCATCTATATAGATGTGAAATAGTGCCTATGCACATGTGTGATACTTATCGATTACACAGTCTGCTGACAGCACTTGTAGTTTAGTAAGTCAGGTTCCCTTCCTAGTAACAGCACCTTCTTCTCCATGGGGGCTTTCTGCAGAAAGGAACAAAGAAGATACTTTGAATGGGCAAATTCCCAACGGTCAGAGGTGTCTATTTATTAGTGCTGCCTTTTAAAAATAAAATAAATTTTCTCTTTTTTTTTTTTTTTAAAAAAAGGCTAAATATTACCAGAATTTTGAATTAGAATTTTAATGATGAGCTGGAAACTGTATGAGACATCTCATACGTGCCTCCTCAGTTCCTCTTGGCTGCACCTAATGTGAGGGTGTGGCCTCAGTCATTGCCACACTAGTTCTCCTGAGGACACAGCCCAGGAGCTCCTAGCCTCTGGTTTGCCACCCTAGGGCTTTCCTGTTGACTCTGAGGGGCGAGACTTCCCTGAGCCCCACTCATGCAAGTGCCACCTGGGAATGTGTGAATTTGCATACCTGAGACGAAGAAGGGAATTTGTTCAATTTTTTTCCCTTCCTCCCCCTGGGTGGACTATCCTGAGACACAGCAGTTCCTGCTGCCTCTAGGAATGCAATCCTGCATGATCCTGGGGTTAGCTGCACTGGATGCCAAGCAGAGGTCAGCTTGGGAACGCACCCTGGCCCATTTTCTCTTTCTCCCTTTCCTGCCTCCCTCCCCGTTTCCCTCTCACTTGAATAAAGTAGTAGCCCAGCTTCAGGGAACCCAGGCAAAGATAGTGCCTAGGCAATACCTTTGTGAGTTCCTTCCTGAGGTCCAGCTTTCAAAGGAACTAATTAGGCGACTGTTTAATGAATATGGAGGACAGTAAGTAGACCAGTCAGTAACCTAATTGTTCTAAGTAATTGGATACCTATTTGACTCAGAAAACATAAATGATGCTCTGTTTTAAGAACAAAGAATCAGAGTACAGAGTTCTGAACTGCCTGGTGCAGCACACCTTCCAGTCTTTGGGGCTCATCCTTTATCACAGGGTATGTTTCTACCTTCCTTCTGCTAGGGAAGGAATGACTGGGATTCACTTTCCTCTTTTTATTGCTGGATGATCCCTCCCTGCTGAATGATCCAGAATGAGGTGCTAGTGCCAGAGTATTGGGGGAAGAAGTACCCACATGTGCTGAACACCTGCGTCCCCAACCTTCCCCAAAAGCAGACATGCTTCGAACCCCAAAGAATGGTTAGCAGTGCTCTCTTTCCAGTGATAGGTGGAGTAGGGAGAAGGGCACTGGAAGTTCTGTTCTGGGTCATAGTGCCTCAGCCCCTGTGTGGTGTCCTATTGTTAGTGTGGGTGCCATGAGCTGTGGATGATGGTGCCAGGGTCTGTAGCCTTAGGACTTCCCGGGACAGAGGCTGGAACAGCATGTCCTCTGTTCCTGGCTAAGTAGGTTCTAAGCTGGCTCTCTGGATATTCAATGAGCTGCCTAATGTCTTTTAAAGGTCATGGGGATGGGGAGCATGGCATAGGGAATGCAGTTAGCATTAGTGTAATGGCTAGGGGGGAAGCCAGAGGAGAGAAAGAGCAATTAGTGGGATAGTTTTGAAAACTATATAAATGTCTGACCAATGTACTGTGTACTTGAAACTAATAAAAATTTTTTTTTAATTTTTTTCTGCTTAAACCAGCTAGGGTGGATGCCGTGTCTACAGTAGTGCAATAGAGAACTTTTAAAATCCACAAATGATGCTGCCATTGAAAATTGTATGTTATTTAGATTGTTTTCCCTTTTGTCTTATTAGTGTACACTCTCTTAGGGATCTCCATGACTATCAGCTTACTGGGTGGCTTTTGAAAACGATCTTGTTTACAGTGACATCCAACACTTGCAAAAGTCTTTTGCTTCCAAAAACTGAATTCCAAGAAAGCTGGATGCATGGTAATTAGATTTATTTCAGGCTTTGATTACTAAGAAGAGCAGAGCTACATCATTCACTAGTGCTTCATTTCAAAAATATTTAGTTAATATAAATATCTATTTTGGTCATAAGATATAAATTAGTTACCTTTGTATTTTATTTATAAACCATAAGACATTTAACTGCATAAAAAGCTGTTGGTTACAAATTAGTGACCTTGTCATCGTGTGTTAAAGGTGGCATGTTCACCTCTATTGCCAACTCCAATCAAGTTATTTTTAACATGTATAATCACACCCTAATCGATGTGTCTCAAAAATCTGGTTTCCTTTCTTTTTCCTTTTTTATATTAACTTTTATTTATGAACACATGCATATAATTTAAAAATCAAACAGTCTTCAAGGCTTATAATGAAAAACAGTATTCCCCCCAAATACTATCTACTCCCCAGAGGCGACTGTCTCCAGCTCCTTGAGCTGTTTCTTTTGGCGTTTACCATTATACTTTTAGACAATGCATCCATTTTGGATAATCCTCCTTAACTTCTTGTAAAGTAATTGGATTTAGCAGACTCACATCAACCACCCCCAGCCTCACTTCCCCTCCCTCACCTTCCGCCTGCAGTTATAACCGAACCTTTAACTAGTCATTGTTTACATGATTATGACTATGGAAGTACTGTTTACTACAGTTCTTTTCTATGGTACCACATTTCTTTCTCAATACTTCGATATATCTGTATTAGTCATAACCAATGGTATATTTGTACATACAAATATATGATTTCTTATAAGGAAATTGGCTCACATGACTGTGGAGCCTGGTAAGTCCCAAGATCTGCAATGGCAAGCTGGAGGCCCAGGAGAGCAGGTGGTGTGTAGTTCCAGTCCAAAAGCCAGCAGACTTGAGACCCAGGATGAGTTGACATTTCCATTTGACTCTAAATGCAGGGAAAAACTGATATCTCAGCTCAGGGCGCTCACACAGGAGTTCCTTCTTACTGCGGGAGGATCAGCTTTTTTGTTCTTGTCAGGCCTTCAATTGATTGGATGGCCCACCCACATTATGGAGAGCAGTCTGCGTTGCTCCATCTACTAATTCAAATATTAATCTAGTCTGAAAACACTCTCACAGACACATGCAGAATAATGCTTGACTAAATATCTTGGTGCCTGGTGACCTAGTCAAGCTGACACATAAAATTAACTATCACAGCATCTTTCCGATATCTATCAATTTTCAAAGTGCTTGTGTACATAAAACAACCTACCGTTTATATTTTCCTTCCTCTTGGAAACCTACCCTCCTTAGTCCACCCTCCTGCTCCAGTCTGGAATGGTTGTGTTCTAGGGTGGGAGCATAGCGAGCATCCTCTATTTTGGTGGCCCATGTCTACCATAGCCCACATCTTCTCTTTCTTGGTGTATTCTCTTACTTGTCTGAAGCATATCCTCCAGCATCTGCCTAAGGAAGGGTACAGGAAAGTATTTGATTTTTAGCTTTTGCATATCTAAAAAATGTGTTTATTCTACCCATAATTGGCTTATAATTAAACTACTTTTAGAAATCAGTGTTGGAAGTCATTTGTCTCTGAGAATTCTGAAAGCATTTTGCCACTGCCTTGTAGCATTTTGCTGGAGAGGACAGT
The DNA here is from genome assembly GCF_014176215.1 of Rousettus aegyptiacus. Taxonomy (NCBI): domain Eukaryota; kingdom Metazoa; phylum Chordata; class Mammalia; order Chiroptera; family Pteropodidae; genus Rousettus; species Rousettus aegyptiacus. Next base: position 84,721,070 of record NW_023416306.1, on the reverse strand, counting down.
ATCATTCCAATGCTTCTTGCTTTCTGTGTGACATGAATTTTGCCTCCGAGATCCTTTTAGGGTCTTAGTCTTTGGTGTTCCCATACTTTGCAACGAGATGACTTGGGGAGGGATTTTGTGTGTCCACTGTGTCCTGTGCAAACCTTTCAATGAAACTTTTCGAGCTGGAAACTCATCTGTGGGTCATTTCTTTGAATATTTCTTTGATAAGTTTCTTTTTTGTATTTTCTTCATTCTTTATTTCTGGAATTTTTTGGAGAGTCTCCAATGTTCTTATCTTTTCTTTCTTATTTTCCATTGTTTTGATTTTTGGTTCTACTTTCTAGGGAGTTTGGCTGTTGTGTAGATTTTCTGATAAACTTAAAATTTTTATGGTCATGTACTTTCCAGGAGCTTTTTCTTATTTTCTGATTATTTAACATAGCATCCTGTTCTTGTTTCATGAGTGTATTATATCGATGTACTTGTTCTCTAAGGGTATGATAGGATTTTTAAATTTCTTTTCATTTGTCCTGCATCTACCCTCACCTCCAAGTCATTTTTCTGTTTATTTTGACTCTGCCTTTCACGTCAAGGCTCACCTCGAATGTCTGTCAACCGTTAGTGAGTAGTGAATAAGGCACTAAAAACCAAATTGAAAGTTGTACATGCATTGGTGGGGCTGATGAGCTTTCTTTAGGGAGAGCAGATTTTGAGCTGGCCTTTTTGTTCGAACCTCACACACAAATGTCAGTATATGGATGTCTTTCCTCCGAGATTGTTCATTTACTCCAGAGAAAAATCATTCGATCTCCTGCCTACAGAGGTAGACTCAAGGCTGGTGTTTTGGGAGCCTCTCCCCTTCACCTCTGTTTTCCAATGTGTCTGCTTCCTGAGTCTGCAGCCCCTCCTCCATTTCTCCTGAATAAATCTCTTGCCTGCTTGGAGAGGGGTATGTGGGATACAAAGTGGTCTAGCCACAAGAAGTGGGCTTGGTAACTCTGTTTTCCATCATGTGTCGAGTCCCTATCTTGCATGGAACTTGTGCTTCCAAGGGCCGAACTGCTGGGTTTTTCAGGCCAGTTGGCTTTGGTCTGAGTAATATCCTTTACAGCGGATACTGAGTTTGCAATTTATACTGTATTGCATCTCTTTCATCCATTTTTCTGCGACTTTGCTGAAACTGTTTTTTTGTTGTCTCCTTTCCGTTGCCATTTTCCTCTGGGTTGAACTGTTTTTAATTGCTTTCCTGACATTTTAGTAGGGCTTTGGGAGAAGGAGGAGGTAAAGGCAGATAGTCACTCCATATTAAACTGGAAGTAAAACTTCATGCCTGGGAAGTGTGCTTGGAGCACACTTCCTTCCTCTGTGGGGGCTGCCTGGGGATTCTGAGGCCACAGTGAATACTGGGTGAGGGGCATTTGCAGCTCATGTGCTAAGTATTTGCCATTCCCATTTCAGACGTTTATCTTCCTGTTCTTTGCTTTTCTTCACATTTTTCCTGTGTTAGTCCTTCCCTACGTCTGCTCCTCTGTTCTCATTTATTCTCTGCTTAGTAAAAGTATATTTTCAACAAGTCTTTAACACCCCTCCAAACTAAATGCTCTCAAGTTAAGCTCTCTTTCTCCCACCCTGTGCCTGCTCTGCTGTCATGAGCTGTGAGCTTCTGTTTCTTCTGTCTTCTTTTCTGTCCCAAGTGACCTTTTACAAAGAATGCCTGTTAGTCACTGTCTAGTTCAATTACCAGGAGCTAACAGTCAATGATACATACAAGTTCCTCCAAGAAGTCAGATTTCTCTTGGAACTAATAAAGCAAGCAAAACGTGGCCGATGCAAGCAGAACTGGACAGGTCCCTTCGCACCTTTGCCTTCTGGCACGTTAACACTGTGGTCTGATTACACGGGCTGAGATCCTGAGAGCTCAGAATGCACTTAGATGGGTTCAGTTCAAAGGATACTGATGTTTACGTTTGTGTTTCTGAGAAAGCGTCTTGGCCTAAATGTTCCCCCATCCGGACGCAGGCTGCACGTCCCTCCGAGAGTTGAGGCGGCCTTGACCATCTCGGTAACCCGCTATTCCTGATCCGTAGTGTCTGTCTCCACATCGGGGCTCAGTGATTAGTCCATAATGTAAACGCCTGGCCCGAAATGTATGGCCTGAGTTTATCCAAAGCCCAAACAATTACCAAACATTCCTCTTAGATAGAAGACAGATTTCTTTCCTTTGGCGAAGATTTTCTGCTGAGATATATTACAGGATGTTTTACATTCTCTTGGTCTTGTAATAACACCACACCCAATCCAGTATTTGATGCATCAGTGGCCACTCAGAAGGTTGTTAGTTTTAAAATATATATTGTTCTCTGTCCGGGACTGCCATATCTGTAAAGAAATACAATTCTGTCTCCCCCTTTTCAGAGTTTTTCGATACCTGGGAAGTTGGATCAAGCTGGGACCGGGACCAAGATCAGGGTGGGTGGGTGGGTGGCGCCTGTGTTAGGGAACCTTCAAAGGGCCTGTGAGTGCACTGAAAGGCTGGAAGGGATGCTTTCATGGCATTTAGAGAAGCAGATGAGGCTGGACATCTGTGGTTTCAGTTAAGCAGGAAGGAAATCATCCGGAATCATCTCTTGCTTCGATTATTCAATTTCTTCCCTACCTGGGTCACAGCGATCCTGGGAGCATGATGCTATCATCTCCGTTTGCAGGTGGATGAACGAGATAAAACTCAGGGAGGTGGAATGAGCTGCCCAGGGTCACCATTAACTCTCAGCGTTTGGATTTGAATTCAGGCCTTTTGACTCCATATATGTGGTCCTTCCACTGCCCCCTAGCTGCTTCCTGAGCCCCTTTCCTGAATCATTCAAGCCAGACAAGCTGGCTTCCTGCTATTTGAGGGGGAAACATTTAGTATGGACTGACTCATTGAGGTTGGCTGTCCCCTTAGGGTCATTTCAACAGGTCATACCTTGGCCCTCCATTTCCTTTTGCAGAGACACAGATCAGAGGCTTTCTGGCTCTGTATAAACTCACCGTGTGACCCTGGGTGAATCATTTCCCTCTCTGGGTTTCAGTTTCCTCATTGTAAGATAAGCGTATTGGACTTCAGTGGTTCTCAAATCTGCTGGCGCACCAAAAGCTCCCCAGGGAGTTTTTTGTTTTTGTTTTTTTGTTTTTTGTTTTTTTTTTTAAAGAAACAACTCTATTGAGGCAAATTTTACATATCATAAAATTTATCCGTTTCAAATGTATAATTCAGTGAGTTTCAGTAAATTTACCAGTTTGTGCAACTATCACTATAAACCAATTTTAGAACATTTTCATCACTCCGGCAATATCCCTCCTGCCCTCATTAACCCCCATCCTCCCCTTCTGCCCCGGGCACCCAGTAATCTTTGTGCTTTCTGTCTCGGTAGACTTATCTTTTCTGGGCATTTTATATAAATAGAATCAAAATATGTGGTCTCTCACATGTCGGTTCTTCTACTTAATGTGGTGTCTTTGAGATCATTAATGTCGTAGAATGCATCAGTGGTTTGTTCCTTTCAATTGCTCAGTAGAATTCCATCATAGTCTATCCATTTCTCAGTTCATGGACATTTGGTCCAGTTGTTGGGCTTAGTGGACAATGAACAATGCCGTTAAGAGTGTGTATGTACAGTTTTTATGGGGATGTATGTTTTCCTTTTTCTTGGGTAGATACCTAGGAATGGAATTGTTGGGTCATGTGGTAATTCTGTACTTAACTTTAGAAAACTGCCAAACTCTTTTGCAAAGTGACTGTTTCATTTTATGCTCCCACCAGCAATGTTTACGGGTTCCACAGGGAGCTTTTTAAAAATTCTTATTTCTGGGCTTTTGACCCAAAGGTCTGGAATGGGACCCAAGAACTTGCATTTAACAAGCTTCCTAGGTAATTCAGATACATCTGGGTGGTGGATGTGTGTTCGGATACACTAAGACTAGGTGACCTCCAAAGCCTCACTGAGGACAGTTGTCTCTGTTAGTTTGTGCTCTGGGGCAAGTCGCATATTCCTGCCAAGTCTTTCTTGGTGTTTGTCTTCGGGTCAGAAAAGCAGTTATGCAGAGCAGGGTTGGGCGGGTTGGCCAAGTAGCGCGTATAAACCCGTGTAGCACCTGTCCTGCATTATCCTCTGTATGGGCCAAGGCTTTGTGTCCCTGGCTTCATAAACATAAAATTTTATCACAGGTTTTTATGTGTTGTCATGCTGAAAAAGTGCCATAAACTCAAGGGTCCAGATTTCAGTGTGTCTGAAAGCAGCCTGTTCCTTTAAGTCATAATCTTGATTGCTGTCATTTTGGTAACTTATTGAGAAGTCTCATCCCAACTTTGCCATTTATTAGCTCTGACTAGTTACTTAGTGGCCCTGAGGCTCTGTTTCCTTATCTGCAAAATAGAATTAATAATATCAACATCATGGAGTCTCTTGTGAGGATTAAATGAGTTAACATATGAAATGGAACTAGAACGGGCTGCTTTAGAGCTTCTTGCTCCCTCTTTCTTCCCCTTTTCCCTCTTCCATTATTATACGTATTTTCATGTGCTTCTTGGGCATTTGTATATCTTCCATTATTTCTTTAATTATATTTTCTTATAATAAGAATACTTAACATGAGAACTACCCTCCTAATACATTTTTAAGTGTACAATATAGTATCATTAATTACAGAGACAGTGTTGTACCCCAGATCTCTAGAACTTATTCATCTTGTATGATTAAGACTTTCTGTCCATTGTTTAGCAACTGCCCATTCCCCCCTCCTTCCAGCCCCTGGAAACCACCACTCTATTCTCTGATTCTATTTTAGATACCTCATATATGCAGTATTTGTCTTTCTGTGACCAACTTCTTTCATTCCCTATAAGGTCTTCAGTGTTCATCCACGTTACTGTATATTATAGAATTTTCTTCTTTTTTCAAGGTTGAGTAATATTCCATTGTATGTATATACCACGTTTTCTTTATCCATTCATCCATCAGTGAACATTTAGGTTATTTCTACATTTTGGCCACTGTGAATAGTGCCACAAGAATATGGCAGTGCTAAAATCAAGATCCTGATGTCAGTTCTTTTGGATAAATACCCAGAAGTAGGATTGCTGGATCATATGATAGTTCTATTTTTAGTTTTTTGAGGAATCTCCATACTGTTTTCCATAGTGGCTATACCATTTGGCGTTTCCACCAATAGTGTGCAAGGCTTCCAATTTCTCCTCATCTTTGACAACACTTATTGTCCTTTTTTTTAAATAACCATCTTAACAGGTGTGAGGTGATATCTCATTGTAGTTTTAATTTGCATCTGCTTCATGATTAGTGATTTTTCATATACCTGTTGCTTATTTGTATATCTTCTTTGGAGACGGAGAAATGTCTATTCGACTCTTTAGCTCATTTTAAAATCTGGGTATTAGGGATTTTCTGTTTGTTTGTTTGTTTGTTTGTTTGTTTGTTTTGCAATTGCATTGTAAGAGTTTCTTATACATTTAGGAAATTAACCTCTTATCTGATATTTTCTCCTAACATAGATTACCTTTTCACTCTGACAGTTGTTTCCTTTGCTGTGCAAAAGATTTTAGTTTGATGTAGTCCCACTTGTATATTTGTGCTTTTGTTGCTCGTACTTTGGGTGTCACATCTGTGAAATCATTGCCAAGACCAATGTTATAAAGCCTTCCCCCTGTGTTTTCTTCTAGGAGTTTTACAATTGCACATCCTAATGCATTCTTAGTTAACTTCTGTGTATGGCCCATTCCTTGTCTGTTTGTTTGGTTGGTTGGTTTTGCATATGAATATTCACTTTTCCCAACACTGTTTGTTGAAGAGGCTATCCTTTCCCCTTGCGCATTCTTGGCACCTTCGTGGAAGGTAAGTTGTCTGAATGTGTATCTTTTGATTTCTGGGCTCTTTGTTTTGTTCCACTTTTCTCTATGTCTATCTTTATGCTAGTACCCTATTATTTTAATTACTATAGCTTTGTATTACATTTTGAAATCAGGAAGTGTGTTGCATCCAGCTTTGTTCTTTCTCAAGATTGTTTTGGCTATTTGGGGTCTTTCATAGTTTTATAGTAGTTTTAGCACTGTTTCTTCTATTTCTGTAAAAAAAAAAATTGGAATTATATAGAGACTGCATCTAATCTGTAGGTTTCTTTAGCTGTGTTGCCATTTTAACAATGTTAAGACTTTCAGTGCTTGAACACAGATGTCTGTTCATTTGTTTGTGTCTTCTTTTATTTCTTCAGTATTTTGTAGTGTTCATTGTATTGTCTTTCACCTTCTTACAACTGACCATCAATGTAAGGATTTATTTCTGGACTCTCCATTCTATTCCATTGATCCATGTGTCTAGCCTTGTGAAAGTCGCACATTGTCTTTATTACTGTAGCTTTGTAGCAAGTTTTAAAATTGGGAAGTATGAGTCTTCCAAGTTCACCGTGCTTTTCCAAGACTCCCTTCCAGTATTAACTGGCCAGCTCACTCTTCTGCAGTACCAGCTTACAAACATCATTCATTTTGCTACTGGACCAGGGTTTCAGCTGTGTATACTGTGAGATCAGCTACATGTATATGATCTCACTATTTTTCTCACCTGACGAGATTTCATTTCTTCTCCCCTCGGCTCCCCTAGTTATTCTCTTCAGCATGGCTTACTCCTCCTCTCTCCACAATTTATAGTTTTATGGCTAATTTCTCTTTAAGACCCTGGTCTCATGCTGACATTTTATTTTAATCCCATCCATGGCTGGAGAAACAGAATTCTTGTTGTTGAGTCCCCAGGATGTCCTTGGTTTCAGGCTTCAGTTCTTTCTTTGTAATCATCCAGCCTGGCTGAGGACCCTCAGCTTAGGTGCCCTCTTTGGGGACCTGAGATCCAGCTTGGTAGCTTCCCTCCTTCCCACCTACCCTGCTACTGTTGCTCTTCCTGCACACTGGGCACCTCTGACTCAGATCTCAGTGAGCCTCCTGGGTTTTATTATAATTGAGATTGTCATTTTTACTAGCATTACTCTTGCATTCTCCCATTTCATCAACATGCATGTCATCTCTCCCAAGAGCTTAAGTGACTTGCTGCAGTTTGAAAGACTTGAAACCTGGCGTAAGACCCTTGCCTTTTAATGTCAAGTCCAGTAACACTGCCTTTTTCCTAGATGGCTCTATTTTCTGTCTCGAGAAGAGCATAGCGTCGAATTCAGACAAACATGGATTTGATTCCAGCTCCTTTTAACTGTGCGAACTTGGACACGTTTCGTAAACCCTGTGAACCTTAGATTCTTCATCTGTGAAATGGGGACAACAGTGCTGGCTTGGCAGGGTTAATACTCAGATCAAATGAAATAAGAAATGAAAACCACCTAGCATAGTGCCTGGCACAGGTGCTGGATATCCTTAAAAGCCTCCAATCTCCTTTACAACGATGCCTCCCATTGCGTGCAATTTCCAGATTCCTGCAGATTCTTGCGTTTCTTCTCAGATGGCCTTCAGTATGGGGACTGCCTGGTTTGGTGTCAGACATTTTATCACCCCTTCCCTCTGCACCTGCCTGGTCCTCTCAGATTCTACCCTGGCCTTTTTGAGCCTTAGGTCTGAGCTGTGCTTTATCCTGGCCAGCTGGACAGTGGGGAAGAGAAACACAGGGTAGAATGATAATTAAAAGAGGAGGAACGGGGTAGAGTGACTTTTATGGAACTGTTTTTAAATGTTTTACCATATTTTGAGGTGTTTAAAACTTAGGTCATCTCGTTTTATTTTCAGATCCTTAACTTTTCGATAGGGGCAGACTAAGTATTGTAAATACTTTGATACTCTTCAGATGTTTGTTCCATATTCAGAGGAGAACCACGGTGGGCAGCAGGTCCTTTGTCACTCCGGGCATTTCACCTCTGGCCCCAAACTTACATGCCACAAATTTTTTTTTAAAAGATTCACTTAACAGGAACCACCCACCTGAGAAAGCGTTTTGGTAACCAGCTATTGTTTCTCAGTACCTCTTACGGTTGGCGCAGCTGTCGCAGGCCCCCTTTACGGAGGACCTCCAACTATTCACAGAGCCCTCTTTGAAAAGAGTTCTGACAAATACTGTTTTCTCTCTCCAGTTAAGTTTTTCTTGTATTTTGGTATCTCAGCATCTTCCTGCCTGTCCTGGCCCTTAGTCTGGCACTGGAAGAGACTCTGACCTTTTAGAAAGCAGATTCCTAAAGCCCTAAAGTAATGGACGATAACTCTTGTACCCCCAGGGGATAAGGAATGGAATTTTCATCTATGTGCCTTTTGATAGTTTTTTTTTTAAAAAAACCTATTCGAAGTATAGTTTTATATTGGAGCAGTCTGGAACATACTGATAAATTATTATCTCTATTGTATAATGAGGTTTAAGCTTTCATATAAAGAAGAGTCTTCTACATATAGATGTGTTCCCCCCAAACACCTAGAAAAACAAGGCTTTTTCTTAAATATTATTTTTATCTTCAAGGTTACACTACTCCTATATGTTTTAAAATTTTTTTCAAAAACTATTCACATTAACAGAACATAAATGGTACCTTCGTTGGGAATCAGAGGAGTATCTCTCCAAGATGAAGACCTTTGTCTCAAAGGAGCCTTCAGAGTTGCACAAGGATAGCTGGGAACTTGGGGTGTTTTGAATAACGCTGATTATTAGGGGTTGGCTTGGTTGTTATTTCTGGACCAGATGTTATATTTATAGAAGCTTCTTATCACTTTTCCCACTAAATCCCCCAAATCAGAGTTCGGCTTTTAAATGTCCTAACACTTAGAATCCCAAAAAATTATTCATGAAGACACTAGTATAAGAGTCAGACAGACCAGTAAAAATCTAGAGAGTAGAATGTGTTCTTTTTGATTACTTTGTCTACTTTAAACACTTCATGTAATATCTGGCAGTAAAACAGTATATAAAAACTCGATTAAATTGCAAATTAAGAAATTGCAAGCCAGATAATAAAATAAATGGATTGTGCTGGCAAGTTTAAGAGAGCATTAAAGTACTTGATAAATATCATTTTTCCTAGTGAACCAGCTTCTGAAATCACAGCCAGGGGAATCTTTTTGCCCTGAGACATTACTGTTGTCCAAAATAATGTTTGTTTAATTGGATAAATCCTTTTTAGGACATAAGACTTTGCTAAAGGACAAGGTACGTAAAGATCTGGACAAGCTTATTTTACTTAATATGATCTGTGTCTTTGCTTCTGGACTAGGGAAAATTCTCTGCCCTAAGGTCATCTCCCTCTAATTACCTAAAAATTTTTTTGTGTTAAAGGTGGGGTGCTTTGTTGTTACCATTTGCTTACATGTTTTTTAAACAAAAGTAGGAACTAAAAGCAAGAGAAAAAGTCAGCTCTGATTCCATCACTCAGAAATGACTGCCGTTATCATTTGGTTCTATATGGTATTTAACTTTTTAACAAAAATGAAGATCATACTATATATAATGTTGCTTAGCCTGCCTTTCTGAACTTAAAAATATGTTGTACATAGCTTTGGGCCAATAAAGAGAGACTTAGATCATGCTTTTTAGTGCTCCAAGTATCTCATTTAATGGATGGATCCTAATACACTAATATCCTATTGATGGCTATTTAGTTTGTTTGTAGAATGTTGCTATGTAAAACAATGATTCAGATATGTTCAAACATCTGTGAACATGCACCTTTGTGGATAAGCATTCTTCTTTGCTGTTCTGAAAAATGGCATCTCTTAATTTCTTTTTGAGCACCTTTTCAGGTCTTCTGGCCCTTTATAGTTCTGCTGTCATGAATTGTTTGTTAATGTGTTTTTTGTTTGTTTGTTTGTTTGTTTGTTTTTTTACTAATTTCAGCTTCTCTTTAGATTTTATAAACCTTTTACTTATCCTCATTTATTGCGGGGGGGGGGGGAGGGGGTTGGGGAGAAGCAGGGTTCACCTGACTCTGAACTCTACACCAGAGGTTCCTAAGCTTTACAGAACATTGGAATCAATTTCCTGGGGATCTTTAAATACTACCAGAGTCTGGCTTCCAGTCCCAGACTTAGATTTCAATGGCATGGAATGGGACTACTGCTAGTCTGGACCAATCATCATCGTGCTTCTATAGTTATATATTTCCTTCCAGTTTGTCTCATTTATATATTTTCTGTGGTTTTACCCATAGAGTGTCTGTACATCTTTTATTCTGCCTTTTTAAAAACTTCATATGATGTCAAGAACAGTTTTCTAAGTTGCTTCTTTGTTTGATAATCATGACTTTAAGCCTATGCAGTACCATTTTCAGTTTATTGACAATATTTTACTTAAAATTTAGCCTACAATGAACACGTCAGTTGATTTTGCTAAAGAAGCAACTGAGTGTAGTGGATGCAAACATTGACTCTGGTTTTAGATTGTCTGGATTTGACCTACTAACTCAATGACTGTATGGTCTTGAAAAGGTTGCTTAACTTCTCTTGACCTCAGTTCCCCCATCTGTAATGAGAATAATAAAATAGTACCTGCCTCTTAAAGCTGTTGCGACAATTAAATGAAGAAATATATATGTCATTTACACAATGTTTGTCTCTTAGCCAGTAATCAACAATGTCAAAACTTCTCTGAGAGTAGCTCTTACAGCACCCTATAAGATATGAGATATTTTATTTTTAAAATTTTTTATCTTTCTATTTTTTAAGACATATATTTAAACTCTCTTTGTAGTCGACTAATATGAATCCATTTTAATTCCTCTTATTCCCGGCAGGCCTAATGCCCCTTTATTACTTTGCCTTTTCCAAGATTCTCCTTGCTGTTCCGGGTCATCCTTTATCCAGTTGAACATTAGAGTGATTCCTGTGCTTTCTTTTGAGAAGTACTTTATTATCTCTTTTATAATGATTGGGCTATCTGGAGACCTCTTCTAGTAATTCAAGATTCAAATTGTAATTCAGAGTTCCCAATTCAAGTGTGTACTTCAACTTCATTGAACTTATATTCTACCTTGACCATCTGCAAGGTAAGTACTCTCTCCTATAGCCAGTGGAACTTGTGGGGAGGGGAAGACATGTCACTCAGTCTTCGCAGTACATGACATTAGAAATATCAAGTGCCTTTTGATTGCTCCTGCAGGGGGCTCGTTGGGGTCTGACCTCTACTGCCTGATGCCCACCCTGGCATGCTACAGCAACTCCAGGGCACTGCTGATTTTATGGTCAGACAAAAACTGGAGGCTCTGTTCATGGTAGCAAGATTAGGGTTAGTTTATTTGGGGACATATTTCCAGAGACTGGGGTTTAAAATAATTGGTCGAGTCTCCTTTCCCTTGCATGGTGGGATTCCATGGGCCTGGGGCTACACAGAGATTTTCTACCCCAGGTTGGAGAAGAGGTGGAAGATGGGAGTAGGCAGAGCAGGGCTGAGATACAAATGGAGAAGCCAAAGTCTGCTGAGCCCAAAAGTGAAAGCCAGTTGGTCACCAGCACCAAAGGAGCCGGAAGCAGGCACTGGAGCCAGAGCATGCAGTGGGAAAGGCCAGAATCAGGGAGATGAGTAGAGCAGCAGATCCCATCTAATAGAGAGGCTCTGGGCTCCTGCTCAGAGCAGGCCTCATCTCTGGCTTCACATACCTGAACATACCTCCAAAGGGACCTACTCACATCCCACATCCAAGTGGGACAGCTTGGGGTTGTCCAGGGGAGTGAGCTAAGGCAGCAGGTAATGAAGATTTTGGGCTGCAGTCTCCAAACACACCCCTACCCAGGCTTAGTTCAGTGAGTGCATCCCTTCTTTGGGCCGCCAGGAAGTCTGCTTGGGTAGTGGAAAGTGGCACATAGTAATCTGTCAGTCACTTCCCCTCAGCTGATTGAGATTGCACCCACTTTCCCTTCAACACCATGAACCTCCTACCCCCTGAGCTACTATGCCTCTGGCTCCTCATTCAGCCTTCCTCCCTCTACCCCTCTGCATTGTACAAGAAGCTCAGGAGGCCGCCCCCCTCCACCATGAGGCCTTGGTTTGACCCCTAGAAATGGCTCCCTGCACTTGGAGAACGCTTCTTGCAGCTCTAGATCTTCTGATCCCTGATATAAGGTTTGCATCGGTGAGTTGGATACTTCTCACAACTCTTGATTCCTGAACCACCTCACCTAGGAGAAGGCTCTTATCTGCCAATTCTGGGAGAAATGCTGGAATCTGTGTTTGTCAGAGCTCTCCAAATGATTCTGACAGTCAGCGCATCTGGGTATCACTGGCTTTGGGCACCCGTACTTTCCCCGTTTCAGCTGGGACAGTGGCTGAAGCTCCAGGCTGGGCTCATGTAACCTCAGATCAGGGAGCCATAGGGCAGGAAGCAGGTGATCGGCATGGGCTAAGCTTTCACAGATCTCTGGCAGACACCGTTGTCTGCTTCGGCTAAAGATGGAATGGGGAGGCAAATGATAAACGGCCTCTTAAACTGTAAAGAATAACGCTAGCTTATAAGGGTGGAACTCATACAGGCCAGTTTTGTGGATAAAGCAAGGTTTCTGCTTGTTTGCTTTTGTTTTTGTAGGAAGAACCAGGGTTGTGGGCCTGAAAGAAATTGTGTTGGGTCTTGAATGTGTTCCAGAATCTTCCCTTTCGGGTTTTTCCGTATTATTATTGATACATCTTCCATGGAGTCTTGCATTTAGTGCCATTCATTTGGGTGAGGGTTGCTCATAACTAGTTGCTGTGCTGGTGCCTGGGGTCCTCAGAGAGGATATTTTATTGGTGTTCTAGGTTGATTCTGGCCTGACATTGAGACCCTGGTGTGGCTACTACAGGAACATTTAACTACAGAGCCCGCTGGCTCAAATGCTCGGGTGTTTTGCCTCCAGACCCCCTGAGCTGTTTCTCATGGTGGAAACCTCACGCTGTCCCCTGTGGACCCACAAAGACCCTTTTCCCTGACCCAGAGCACACCCCTTCAGTTTCTTTTCCCTAGCTAACTTACTTGTGACCCTCGAGGTCAGATGGCGAAACCAAGAAGGACATGTCCTTAAGGAAAGATGCAAGGGCAGAGCAGAGCTGTCCCAAGCTGCCTGTTCATTCCACCTGTTAGGGTGCCTCTCATGTGGCAGCTCATCCCAGAAACTACCCTGGACAGGAACCTGCTCTGAAAGGCAAACACAAAGTACTGTATCACAGAAAAGCCAAGACATTTCAGTCTGTGAAATGTGATAAAGAGCCTGCCCCATCTGGCTGTGACCTGTGGGACCATCGGCTGGAACTGTCTGTGTCGCCCCTACCAAGCGAGCAGGGGAGGGGAAAGAGGGAGCTGTTCCTTTCAGAGGTGGGATAGTGCCTTAACAATTGTTACTTCAGACCCTAAGCCTCCCTGGATAAAACGGAGGGAGATGTCACTTATTCTGAAGTTCGCCGTATAGAGAATAGCGTCTCTGTTCCAGTGTATTCCAATATATGCTTTTTCCAGTGTAGTTATAATATATGGTATTATCCTGTTCATTTAAAAATGTGTTTGGCAGCAAGTTTTTCAGTCTTATCACTAAAATTTCAGCCCCAATGACCTTTCCTCCTTACTGTTCCTCTCCCAACGTGAGGATTATATCAGCATTTGCCTGTGGAAAATGCAAGAGCATTCTCTAAGAACCTTGAAATTATTTTCCAAGAACCTAGGTGCTGCTAATTTGGATGATACCTAAAGCGATTTCCAGTGTTCTCCCACCTTACCTGTGGTAAAATGTATTCCATATAAGAGATCTCAGCTAAAAGAAGTAACCAAAATGCATATTTGCCCCATCCGAGATAATTAACCTCCCTAACAGATTTGTGGATTTATGCAAAAGGAGTGGTAGAATATAAAAGATCATTAATCATCCTGGCATCATGATCTCATGTTGTTATGAAATAAATAGACTTACTAAATGGATCCAGATGCTATCAAATACATGCATCCAATAAAGATTATTTTCTCTCCTCGGCCCAGGCAATAACCACGAGGCTTGCTTGTAACACCTCTCTTCCATCAACTGCCAGTGGTCCTACACACATTCTTTTAGTGTGGGCAAGAGTTTTATGATAAGGGTTCTGGGGAGAACCCTAAGGAGGTAGAAGACTTTCTCCCATGACCCAGAGCTGATGGATGATAGGAAAATGAAAATTACATGGCCAATCATCTACCAACTTGGGACAAAACATTTTTCTCTATTAATATTCTTGCCTAATACATCAAAGTACAAATTCCAACTGGACACATTACTAGTCCCCAGAGGACATACTTGACTCTTAGAGAACCCTCTGCGATCTGCCATGTAAGGACAGAATGATAAAAAGTTGGATATATTTAATTACCATCACGCAAAGTTCTTGATGTGGGTGGGCTGCCTTCGCAGGACCACCCCCAGAAGTTGGCTGCAGGGCTGGAAAACAGAGGGGGCCACTGTGAGAGAGGAGATGATGGAGCTTAAAGGGAAGTGGTTAAAGGGAAGTGGTTAGCATGGGTTTGGAGCCAGACGCACCTAGCTTCTAATTTTGTTACCTTCAAAGTTACTCTACCTTTCTGAGTTCACTTTATTTGTTAACTGTGAATTGCTGGGAGGATTAACGAAGTTACTATAAACTGCGAAGTACCTCGAATGTGCCTAAGATGTGGTAGCTATTATTACCCATATTAACAAAATTATCACAGATGGAGAATGAGGTCATTTAGAAGTAGGTGAGCGAAGGAAAAGCTATTTACTTTAATAGCAGAGTGATGCTTACATGTGCCACTAACCATGAGGCCTGTCTTGATGGGAAAGGCCTCTCCTCACAGCTAGTTTCAAATCAATCCTTCTGGAGTTCCCACTCGCTGTCATCCCCAGTGTCCCAGGTTCTCTGTGTCCTTGAGTTGGACAGGCCACCACCACTACCCCTACTGCTACTGTGGCCAAAGTGTACACCTTTCCATTAACCCTAGAGGGAGTGTGAAGATGCCTACTTTGCCCCTCAAACAGGTGTGTAAGAGCTTGCAGGCTTAAAGATAAGGAGAGAGAGGGAGGGAATTATATATTTATTGGCGCTCTTTTATGGCCAGCCCTTGCTAAGTAAATCAAAGATTTTATCTCAATTTTATCTGTACAACAACCCTAAGGAGTATGATTATCGAATGAAACCGAAGTCGCACCTGAGTTTATCTTTCTTAAAAGACTGTGCTCATTCCAAGACGCCTTCCTCCTTCTCAGGTATCTTTACTAAGAAATTAAGGTAAACAAAGCAGCACGCACACAACACAGGTTCACAGGGGAAAGAGTTTTGAAACAAACATGCTGAATATGGGTTTCGATTTCAGTAGAGGCACACTATTTCTCAATCTGGTGTCTGACAGAGCAGTAGATCTCTGAAATCCTGCTTGCAAGAGAATTCTGGGGTCAAATAAAGTTGCGAGTGCTGCATGTTATATGCCTATCTTGGCAACTCATAGTGCAGAGTAGCATGTTAAAGGCTCTGAGAAAGCCCTGTAGTTAAAAACAAAAAACTATTTAAAGTCATTGAACCCAGTGTCTTCCAAACATATTGCAGACCTCTGTATGCTGAGTGTGAAACAGGTGGTAATATTCTGTTGCACTTCCTCACAGATCGTTCTTTGGAAATATCAGTCTGAAGTACAAGCATAAATTTCTTAGATTTCTAATTTGACGTCATTTTCAAGTCTGGAAGATTACTGAGGCAGCATTCCAGAATTTTCTCCTTTGTGCTCTTTCCATGTCCTGCTCTGTGGCCATCCCTCAAACCCTGCTCTTGAGGAAACCATTTTCCTTCCAGGCTTTGGGACAACTCACCTCTTTTGCTTCTTGGGGATTCTCTGGGGTTCTGGTCTGTGAGCATCACTCTTCTTGACTGGGACCCCTTTTTCAGTAGCATATTTTTAAGTTTGGCTGAGTAAATGTGTTCAGGTGCTCCACTCAGTATGTTACGTTGCCATCTTGCCTGGATATAGCCATGGCTGTGAGACCTGTCAGTTTCCATCTTTCCCACATATGGTTTAGTATTATTCTCATTTTCTATATCTATCTGATGTATATTTGCATGTTAAGTACATTGGATACGCCAGCATACTGAACCTTTAAGACTAAGAGTGTTAGTGGTCCCGAATTCTACCATCAGGCTTGAGGATTTGCTAAATGGAATCACAGGACTCTGAAAAGCTTTTATACTCACAGTTATGGTTTATTACAGTGAAAGGATACCGATTAAAATTATCAAAGGGAAAAGGTGCATGTGGTGACATCCAGGGGAAACCAGCACAAGATTCTAGGTATTTCTTCCCAAGAGTTGGGCAGGGACACACTTAATTATCTCAGCAATAATGTGACAACTCAAAGTGTTGCTGACCGGGGATGCACACCTGAGCCTTCGTAGGCACACCTGAGCCTACGTCGGTCAGGTAGGCAGATAGCACCTGCACAACTGACCTCAGCTATTCAGACTCGAGCACCTTCCCACCTCTTCACTCCCAGGCATAAACAGGTGTGTACCATAAATCACATTGCAAGGATAAATTTATGCGGTCACATTGGCATAGCATGTCCAAGACCTCAGACATACATCAACACTCTTATCGGGAAAATATTTTTAGGGCTCAAAGCTTATCCCCTAGTAGCCTGGTCACAAGGGCCTATCCTTAAGACAGGCCTTTCTTTATATTGTACAGGGTTTGGACACCACAGGCCTGCTGAGTTAGCCCTTTTTAAACCTTTTCCACCTACTAAAGTTTAAATCGCTCTTGTAAGTTACTAGTTTATCAGAATTACTGAACTCAAGTAAAATGACAGGTACTTCATATGGATATTATTTTTCCTAACCAAGTGCTTATTGAAATATGGTAGAGACAATTTTTAGCCTTGGTTTGAAAGGTCAGCATAGCCCTGTCTTTTTCCTTTCTTTTAATTTAATTTAATTAATATTTTACTGAGATAAAATTCACCATGTTAACCAGTTTTATATGTACCACTTCTTTTTTATCCATTCATCTGTTGATGGACACTTAGGTTGCTTCCATATCTTGGCTATTGTAAATAATTCTGCAATGAACTTATAGATGCATATGTCCTTTCGAAGTAGTGTTTTGGGTTTCTTTGGATAAATACCCAGAAGTGGAATTACTGGGTCCTTCTTTGTCTCTTGTTATAGCCTTTGTTTTAAAGTCTATTGTATCTGTTATAAGTATTGCTACCCCAGCTTTTTTTTTATTTCCATTTTCATAAAACATCTTTTTCTATCCTTTTACTTTCAGCTTGTGTGTCTTTTGATCAGAAGAGTCCCTATAGGGAGCATATATAAGGGTCTTGTTTTCTTATTCATTCAGTCACCTTATCTTTTGAATGGAGTATTTAATCTATTTATATTCAAAGTAAATGTTGATAAATATGTAGTATTGCCATTTTAGTATTCATATTTTTTATCTTTTTTTTTTTCTTCTTCTAAAAAAGGTCCCTTTAAAGTTTCCTTTAATACTGGTTTGGTGGTGATGAACTTCTTTAGCTTTTTCTTGTCTGGGGAGCCCATTATGTGTTCTTTGATTCTAAGTGATAGCCTTGCTGGGTAGAGTAATCTTGGTTGTAAGTTCTTGCTTTTCATCACTTTGAATATTTCATGCCTATCCTTCTGGCCTGCAGTTTCCATTGAGAAAAAAGCTGACAGTCATATGGATGCTCCCTTGTAGGTAACTAATTGCTTTCCTCTTGTTGCCTTTAAGATTATCTCTGTCTTTAGCCTTTAGCATTTTAATTATGATGTGTCTTGGTGTGGGCCTCTTTGGGTTGATCTTGTTTGGGACTCTGTGTTTCCTGCGCTTGTATGTCTATTTCCTTAACCAGCTTAATGTAGTTTTCTGCCATTATTTCTTCAAATAGGCTTCCAACCCTTGCTCTCTTTTCTCCTTCTGGTATTCTTATGATGTGTAACTTGGTATCCTTGCTGTGCCCAGAGGCCCCTGAAACTATCCTCATTTTATTTTTATTCCTTTTTCTTTTTGCTGTTCTGATTGGGTATTTTCTGCTACTTTATCTCAAACTGCTAATTCAATCATCTGCTTCATCTAATCGAATATACTATTGATTCCTCCTAAGATATTTTTAATTTCAGTTATTATATTCTTCATTTCTAACCAGTTCTTTTTTATGATTTCTATCTCCATTTTTGTTTCCTACCTCTTTGTTGAATTTCTCACTGAAATTTTGAGCATCCTTATAATCAGTGTTTTGAACTCTATATTTGGTAGATTGCTTATCTCCATTTTGTTTAGTTCTTTTTAGGAGCTTTGTTCTGTTTTGTTTCTTTGTCTCCCCATTTGGCCTAGTGCCTGTTTTTGTTTCTGTGTGTTCGATAGAGCTTCTTTGTCTCCCAGTCTTGGCAGGGTGGTCTTATGTAGTAGTTGTTTAGGAGGCCCAGTAGCACAGTCTCCCTGATCATCTAAGCTGGGTGCTCCAGGTGTGTCCCTTGTGTGGGTTGTGTGTGTGCCCTCTTGTTGTAGTTGAGCCTTGGTTGCTCTTGGCATATCGATGGGAGGGACTAACCCTCAGAGTGACTGTTGTGAGGACTTGTGACTATAGTGGAGGTGCTGTAGTGCAGGGGCTGACCCTATGGATCTGGATTTGCTTTAGAGGGTCTCTGCCACCTGCCAAGTTAGCTCTTTGGGTGTGCCATTTGTTGAGGTGGTTGGGGGGGTGCTCTGGTGTGATCTGAAGCTGGCTACCAGGTATGTTGATTCTGGGGCCTCTTGAAAGGGGCTCTGGTACAGGCTGTTCCCTGCCTAGGACCACTTGGTATGAGCTACAAAGTGATCTGCAGATGGTTGCCAGTTGCGCTGGGCTTGGATGTGCCTGGGAAAGGCTAAGCTATGAACTGCGGCCAGTCGCCAACAGTGCCAGACTTGAGGCTGCTTAGCAAGAGGTACAGGGCGCTTGAAGGCCAGATGCTGCTTGTTTTGGGCTTCTGAACCTTCAAGAGATTTTAGGAAAGTTTGCAGCATGAGCCAAACAAACTGTTTGTATGGAAAAGCCACTGGAAGTGGCTTGGGTAGGCCTTTAAGTTGTGTGGGGCATGGTCACAGGGAATCACCAGGGTGGGAAAATGGCATTAGCCAGTTGATAGAAACTCAGATATAGCAACTGCTTGCATTGGAAGGCAGGTTGGAGGAGGGCTCAGCAAAGGAACAATGGCCTCTGTCAGCACTTCCATCTGAGAGAGAGCTGCCTCTCCAACTCTTTCTCTGAAGACAGACAATTCAGTCTCCTCACCTCATATATACTTGGTGCCTTTGAAGCTGCCGCGCCATTGCTGGAGCTCAGAGTGAGTCCGTCAGAGAATAAGTTTGTATGCGGGCCCTTTAAGAGGAGTGCCAGTCACCCTCCATCTCACTCAGCCACAATTTCCACTGTTTTTCACAGCCCGAAGTTATGGGGACTTCCTTTCCTGGCGCTGGAACGCTGGGCTGGGAGCCTAGTATGTGGCAGGGACCTTTTGCTCCTCAGGAAGGACTTCTGCAGCCAAGATATCCCTTCCAATTTTTAACCACCACACATGGGTCTGGGACCAGCCCAATCCATGCTAGTCTCCTCTACTCTGCACCTCCTACTAGTCTCTATGCATTTTCTTCTGTAAATCCTTAGTTATAGGACTTCTGTTCAGCTAGACTTAAGGCAATTCTCAATGGTTGTTGTTCTGTTGCTTATTTTGAGGTGGTCATGGGAGGAGATGAGCACAGCATTTACTTACTCTGCCATCTTTACCAGAACTTCAAGACTCAGAACTTTCCAACTCATCATTCTTCCATGTCTAGGGTTTGGTCCTTCGTAGGAAAAACTCAGTATTCCTCCTATGTATGTCTTTTACTCTTTGCCACACTCACAACACTTCTGACACCAGATGTGAGAGTTTTTCCCAGACAGTGCAATTCTTTGCAATACCAGCTGGGTTTCTTATAACTTAATATGGTTCTGACACTATCTACCCAGAGATAGATCCCATAGGTTAAGGGCTCTGTCCATGAGACTGTCACCACTCCACTTCAGATGCCAGTCACAAGTCCAGGTCACCTGGGCTTCTGACCGATCAGCTGTAAGTCAGAGGTTCCCTTGATCCCCAATTTGGGTTCAATTAATTTGCTAGAGTGGCTCACAGGACTTAGGAAAACAGTTCACTTATTGTTTTCCAGTTTATTAAAGGATATGATAAAGGATACAGATGAACAGCCAAATGAAGAGATGCATAGGGAGAAGTCTGGGAGGGTCGCAAGCACAGGAACTTCTGTCCCTGTGGTATTGGAATAGATCTCCATCCAAGTAGGCGGATGTGTTCACCAACCTGGAAGCTCCCCAAACCCTATATTATTGGGACTTTATGGAGCCTTCCTCGCTTAGGCACATATCATTAACTCTATTTCTAGTCCCTCTCCCATCTCTATAAAACAGGGAGGATGGAGCTGAAAGTTCTAAGCTTCTAATCATAGCTTGGTTTTTCTAGTGACCAGCTCCCAACCAGGAGCCCATCCAAAGTCTCCTCATTAGAATAAAGGACACTCCTATAACCCAGAAAATTCTAAAGGATTTAGAAGCCTTATGACAGGAACCAGAATCAGAGACCAAATATTAGAACAAAAGATGCTCCTAGTGCTTTTATCACTTAGGAAATTACAGAGGTTTTAGGAACTTAGCCCTGGGAGATAGCAGTCAAAGACTAAACAAATAAAAGATTCTCCTAGAATCCCTATTTACAAGGGTTTCAGGAGCACTATGTCAGAAATGGGGACAGAGACCAAAACATATATTTCTTATATTTCACACATTGTGAAGCATATTAAATTATAAGAAACACAGCTGGTATTGCAAAGAATTGTACATTGGAATTTTTAGATTCCAAGAGGCAGTCAGAATTCCAACTGTCATATTTCAGTTCCAGGTAACGGGGCATTGAAGAAGAAAGGATGGTGATGAACGAAGGGCACAGACTTGCTTTTTTCAATATAAGTTTCCAAGAGGTTGTCATATAGCATTTCATTTATACTTTATTGGCCTGAAATATACCTGTGGCCACATCTAGCTTCAAGGAAGGCCCAGAACTTCAGTGTTGGGAAGGGGCAACCATTTGCTCAGCTAAAAAAGCTACTATTATGGAAGATCATGGGTTTGGGAAGGTGTCAGATATTCTCTGGCACGCCTATCATTCGAATAGCTCCTAGAATCCAACCTCTTCTAAGAACTATTTTAAACTACTTAGAAGAGTAATGTGCTGCTTGCCTTTCTTAGTCTGATCCAGAGATTTCCTTATTTGCTTTCTAACTGGCTCCTTATCCTTGCTTTCCACACATCCTTTTTCTAGACTTATAAATAATGAACCTCACATCATATGTCATGCTTCTCTTTTATACACGTATGTAATGTAATAAAATCTGTTTCCATCTTGGTAAATTGTTCCACTGTCCACCCAGTTGCTCAAGCCAAACACTTTGGAGTCACCCTTAAGGCCAGTCTGCCTCTCGTTGCTCCGGTGCAGTCCATCAGCACATCCTGTCTTCTCTACCTCCCGCATATGTCCTGTACCTGGCCCCTTCTCTCCACCTGTATGCTACCACTCTAGTGCATACCACCGTGATCTCTTCTCTGGGCAACTGCAGATACTTCCCAAATGGCCTTCTTGCTTTCCCTTCCACCACCTTCTCCCCACAGTCTGTTACCCTGCTCCAGATCCTCCATTGCCTTTCCATTGTGTTTCTCTTTCCATTCCAGCCACACTGGCTTTCTCTCTACATTCTCCCGGCAGGGCCTTTGCGCTTGCTGCTCATGCTTCTTGGAATGGTCTGACCGTCAGGTTTTCCTGTGGTTCTCTTCCATGTCATTTAGGTCCCATCTCAAATGTCGCCTCCTCTGAGAGGCCCTTGCTCTGATACCCCACCATCCTCTTTCACATTACCCTCAATTTCTTTAGCATGTGTAACTCTGAAATTCATGGATTCTGTTTATTTATTTCCTAGAATGAAATCTCCATGAGACCAGTGACTTCTCCTGTGTTGTTCACTGCCATATCTCCACTTGATAGAACAGTGCCCGGCACAAAATGGGGCTCAGTAAATATTCTTTGGAATGAATGAGTAGATGAATGATAAAATTATTTTAATATATGGATACTTTCAAATTTTCAAAAATACTGCCAGGAGGAGAGGAGAGAACTTGCCTTTCGGAGAAGAGCGACTTAGAAGAATCATGTCATTTTATAAAAGTCTATCAATCACACTTACCCTTGCCCCCAAGCAGCTGCCCTTCTGACTGTGGCTCATGTCTACACAGTCTTCCGTCTCAGCAAGGTAGCTCTGATACCAGCTCTCAGTGGCTTTCATGCCATTATGAGTGTCATTTCTATGTGACTGTCTCTGTAACCGAATTGTCTGTAGTAGAACAAGGACATAGACTGTCAGAAAAAAAAAAACAGCGTAGTCTTCTAACAAAAGCAAATTCAAGCCAACATCTAACTTAAGCTCTGATGCCCTAATACAGATAAGTAGGCATATGAAATCTTTTACTGGGGCATTCCTCTGTCTGGAGGGGTTTGAATGCAAATTTCCTGAAAGTCTTATGCTTATTTGTAGTCTTTAGAGAACACTGACCCTAGTAATGCTTCTGGGTCAATTAGAAAGGATAATTTTGGTCATATGACAATAACTCTTTTTAAAGGTTTGGTAACAGTCATCGTTTATTGAGAAAGGGATTGAATTATACCTTGATTTTTTTTTTCTTCTGCTTGACTTAGGCTGGAACCACTTATATGATCTCAAAATTTAGGCTTGGTAATATTGATTTTGATCAGTTGCTCTAATAAAATATTACATTTTTATTCTTTTAAAAGAACAAAGTGGTTGTGCTTCCTCTCAGCTTCAAATAGAAACCTGCCTACAAATTATAAATATAATCTTATTATTTGTACCACAAGGTTGTGACCCAAGCATCACCACCATTTGGTTGCAGTGTACATTGTGCAGGTTTAGTTAACTTGATTAGTAAGTATACCTATTCTGGAAGACTCAATAGTTACACAGTAGATTTTGATGAATACAACCGTTTAAAATTTTTTCTTTAATCAAACATAATTTATGAACTCTTATCTTCAAAGATGGTAGACTATAAGGTTAAACTTTCAAGTATAGTACTTATTCTCTCTCATCCAGTTTAAAACTGTCTTTTGTGGGATAATTACTCCAAAGATTCAGGATCAAACTCAGTCAATTCAAGAACCAGGGATCAGAAGCACCTTGATGGGAGTGGCCTTGTGATGATGGCAGTGGGGAGCACTGAAGAATACACACAGTGACCTCTGAGTGCTGTTGGCATCCTTAGTGATGCCCTTATTCCCCCAACTCAGCCTTGGGCTATTGGCCTATATCCCTCCTCATCTCTGCCTGAAACAGCCAGACCTTCCTGACCTCTGAGCTGGTTCGCACTGTGCAGTAGATGACGATGCCTGTGCTGGCTTCCAGCCCTAAAATAATATGAAGTAATACAAGGGAACAAGTATCCTCCTTGCCCCCACCGCATATCCATGGGCCCCTTTAGCACTTCCATTGCCCTGCCAGGTCATGCATGAGCTCTTGGTTTAGTTCTCTCCAGACTCTGGTGATCCAGGGACTTATTTTCAAAGCCTGCATGCCACCTTGCCTATTCCACTTCTCTGTGGCCACCCTTTGTGGACATGGGGTGCCCTGCAAGGTGGTTTCCTCCAGTTCCACATTGGAAACTGCAGTTCCTCTGTGGTTCGTCTCCTCAGCTTTGCCTCCCACACGTATTTTTATATTTTCATTTTCCTTTTAACGAAGTCTGGTTGTGTGACTGGAAACCTCTGTTCCAGACAAGCCTCTAGACTAGGGATTTAGAAAATGCTATCTTGTAAGACTTTTTAAAAAGTAAAAAATACATAATAGTAATAAATGCTATTTTAAACTTCAAGGATTAGCAATGCCTTCTTTGTTCAAGACTGTTCTACCTTTTATTAAAGGAGGCTGTATATGCTTCAGCTTCAAAAGGTGAAAAGCCTTGGGGAAATAGGAACATGAGGAATGAAAATGTATCAGATTATATTTCAAAACTATTGTCCTTATGTTTTATCACACGCAAAAGAAAAATATATATGGTCATGCTGTGTGTTCTTAGTAATAGGATACACTAATCTCAACCTCAAAAGTAAATTGAGGGGTGACTTTCAAGCAGAAGTCAAGGCGAATGTGGAGTGCAAGAGAAATTATAAAGGAAAACTTAATAAGACTCTTTCAGTTACTGGTTGCCAGCAGAGTAAGAAGTCAGGGACAACTTTAAAGTTTCAAAACAGGTTACTGATGATGGAGGTCCCCTCAGGATCATCTTAATGTTGCCCCCTAGGTCGGAAGCAGGGAGGACTTGTTTACTATTTGTAAGTGTGTTTATTTGTTTTGAAAAGATAGGTTCAGTTTTAGATCTACTTAATTGGAAGTAAAGTTGGGAATTTAAGAGGAAGTTGTTTAGCAGAAGTTGGAGGTGTGAGAATATAGAGCAGGATAGAGAGCAGAAATGGGAACAGAGGTAAATTTCTACTTTAGAAGAATCAGGTGGTGTGTAACTTCCATCATGGAAGCAGATTCCCATACAGGCTGAATTGTAGTCCCGAGGATTTTATAAAGGTACTGATAAGATTTACCAATGAATACCTACGTTTATTTTTTTTTCTCTATACCACCAAAGATGATTTCTGCCTAGCATGGAAAACTGTTGGCTTGTCTCCAGACAGTTTTTTCCCCATTTCCAAACTAGTCCCAGCATGCAAATGGTCTATGGAAAGAGAGTACATGAAATCAACACAGGTTACATTTTCATTGTTGTAATTCTGTTAATCGTGAAGTCTTGGGAGAGTCCTTCCAATTTAAATAATATTTTATAACACTTATGGATGTGCCTCTAGTTAAAGGAATCCAGCCTCTGAACAGGTAAAAGATGCTGAAAATTGTAGGATGTGTTCAAAACAACTTTTATCTTGAAATGTCTAAGTTGAATGTCTCTCTACTTTTCCAATACCACATTTCTGTTCCATGGGAGATTTATGCCACTGTGTCCTTGTGAAGAACACCCAGAGCAGGAATTAAATGATGCTCGTCCAATATCGTGCAGCTTTGAAGATGGCACCATAGTTCGGGTGACCCTGTTGCAGCCCTTGTTATCTCTGAATAAGCTTTCCAGGAAAGGATTTTATCAAAATAAAGGATTTAATATTTACATGTTGGCTCATATTTATTTACATCAAAGCTTACTGGACAACTTACAACACATCTTCCCTCTGTTTTTTGAATAATTGCTGTTTAAAGATTTTTTTTGGTAATAGCTTTTTAATAGAGTTTTAAGAGTAAAGGAGTGGTTGCATAAGAAACTATTTTGAGAGCCTATTGAAAAATTCTGAGCTGATTTATCTTTATTTTATAGTATCAGAGTGAAGAATAAATAGAAAGAAGACCATGAAAAAGCCTTCATTTAACACCTTGGCTAACTGAATTGCCTGGGTCAGAACTGGATTTTTGTACTTTTGCTCTAGCAATAGTGATCCTTTGAAGTTGTCAAGGGAGAAATAAGAGGTACCTATTAATACTCATGCCGAATAATTTGTGCCACTTCTTTGGTTTGAGTCAGGCTTCTGCCAGGTTCGCAAGTGTAACCTAGGAGTATTTAGGTAGGGCCTCACATGCTTTGCTAGACTAAGTAATGGTGTCATTTAATGGTCAGTCGTACTCCCTTCTGAGGCCAACTTCTGTGTGGACCATGTTCTTTTTCTCCAGTTGCCTTAATTTCACAGTATGTTTAAATTAAACAGAAAAAATAGCAAAGTCAGAATAGGAGGGAGAGAGACTGAGTAGCCACTCCAGCAGCACCATCAAAGAGGGGATACTTGTCCGTATACAACATTACAGAGTCTGGTTCTCTCCTGAACAGTCAGACATTAGATGTTAGTGACTTGAGTCACATGAGCTCTAAATCATTAAGAGTAGTAAATGCAAGCACTACATGAACTATAAACTGGAGTTAGTTGGTCCTGACATCTTTCTCCCTAGAGCAATATGTATAGGAGAAGCCAGCTAGCGTTCCGATTGAAGAGCGGTTATCAAATGTGATGTGATGAACATGAGCTGTTCAGCTAATCTTATTAAGTTTGCAGAATATTAATTTTCTCATTTGTAAAATAGAGTAGTAATCATTTATTCTGCTGAATTGTAGTGAGGATTACATGACATGATGTGTAAGTACCAAGCACCATGGATAGTAGTGGTAGTTATTGGTATCACAGAATTTTCTTAAAAACTCACGTGACCATTGAATTTTAGCAGAGGGAGCCTAGGAGAGCTTAATGTCTTGGAGAGTCTCATGCTTCCTTTTTCATAGTCGGAAAGCACGTGTCCAGAAAATAGACATTTATCTATTGTCCAGGACATGCTCTCCCTGGAGTACAGCTGGGGATAGTTCATACTCCAAGGACTTCTCTTCTTGAGATTCCAGCAGATAGCTCCCTTCTAATCATGTGGTTCTCCACATTTATGAATTGCTTTTCATAGGCCACCTTAAAAATAAATCTAGACAAGTCTTTCTTACCTGTTTTGACACACTTTCTGCCTTTCAAGGTCACATATGATTAATGCAGGTCTTTCTTGATTTTTGTATTGATTGTATTAATTTATTCACAGATAGGACTTTACTTATAATCATAGTAATTATAATATCTACTATTTATTGAGCACTTCGTATATGTCTGCATTGTGGGTTATCTCAGTTAATTCTCCTAACAAAGCTATGAGGTAGGTATTTATTCTCAGAATGCAAAAGAGTAGGCTTTGAGAGTTGAAATGACAGCCGCTAAGTGGCAGAGCTGGCGTTGTTATTCCATAGACGCACTGCCCCCACGTTTTGGGGACACGTTTGTCTTTGCCTTGTAATTTGGTAACTATATGGGAAAGGCTTATCCAATTGTAGTGATCTGGGCCTTTTAATTCTTTTATATTATGGTTATTTAAATGAGAAAATTTCAAATGTAGACGAAAGTATAGAGAATAATAAAATGGTATACTCATTACTAACCTTTAAGGCATGCTACCATTTTGCTGCATTTGATACAAAATATTAAAGTTACAGAAATAGCTAAAACCTGTCTCATCATCTCTTCTCATTGTCTAATCTCCTCAGCAGAAACTAGTGTACTGAAAGCAATGAATAATACCTTTTCCTGTGTGGTTTATGATTCATGACTTAAATATGTACCTAAACAAAATATTTAGTATTTGTTTGATATGTTTTTTTAAATGATATCATGTTGTATGTTACCTTTACTAACTTTAAGTTGAAAGTATCTTTGTTGATATCTACAAATCTAATTCACTCCTACTGTATAATATTCCAATTTGTTTCTGTTCACAATTTGTTTTCTGTTCCCACATTGATGGACACTTAGGCCGTGTTCACTTACTAACCCTTATAGACAGTGCCTCCTTACATGCATGAGTGAAATGGACGCACACTAATCTTTTGTCAATTATATGTATTGAAGATACCTTGTTCTAAACCAAGGTACAAAAGTTTCGGTAAAGGGCCAGATGATAAATACTTTAGGCACTGTGGTCCATAGAGTCTCTACTGCAGCTATTCAAATCTGTCATTAAAATGTGAAAGCAGCTATAGACAATACATAGACAAATGGGCATAGCTGTATTCCAATAAAACTTTATTTACAAAAAAAACAGGCAGAGGTTCACATTATGGCCGTTGGGCCACAGTTTGCTAATCTCTGTTCTGGACTATTGCTTATTTTTTCATTTATGAAGCCTTTTGCTATAATGAATTTTTATTTGAATATAATCAGGTTTCCCCATTTTTTTTCCTTTTTGTTTACACTTTATGTCCTTTTAAAGGTATTCTCCCCCACTGTTTGTATTAAATACTCTGTCCTATTTATACTTGTAAAGCTTTAAAGTTTTGCTTTTCACATTTAAGGTGTCAGTCTGTTTTTGTGTGGTATGAAATATGAATTTAACTTTTATTTTCTTCTTATGGCTCAGTTGTCCTAGCCATCTATTGAATAGTCTATCTTTCCTCCACTGATTTATGAAACTGCCTCTGTCATTTCTTTAAAAATAACTCTTGTTGAATTCTATAGGAACAACACTAAGCTGCTACTATCTACATGAGGAATTAAACCAAATTTGGGACCTTCCAGTTGGGCAAAAACTTAAATATTCCTGGGAAAAATGCCTCCTTAGGATCCCTGCCAGAGAAACAAAATATAATCAGTAACTTAATCTCATGACTGAGTATTGGTCACATAGGCTTGCTATTTTAACAAACAACCCACAGTGTCAGTGGCTTAACACAATCAGGATTTCCACTCACATCACAGACTAGCATGAGTAGGTGGTGGGTAGGTGGGAGCACTCTGTCCCACAGAGTCATTCAGGCACTTTAGCCCTTTCCCCCTTATGGATTCGTTATCCCTTAGGGTGTCGTGGCCCTCTAGTGGGTCCTCTGTCATAGGGCTGTGTATAATGGCAGATAAAAAGCACGGATTTTGTGGTAGGTTTAATCCACCAGGTCTGGAAGTGGTGTACCTTGCTTCTACCCACATTCCATTGGTCAGAACTCAGTCAAGTCACATAGCTGCCTCTGACTACAGGAAATCCTGGGAAATGCAGTCTGGCTACGTGTTCAGGAAGAAGAAGAAATGGTGAAGTGAACAACAGGCAGTTAGGGGTCCCTTCACTGAGATCCAGAAATGATTCATCATGAGAGCAGGGCCATGTTTACTGTGCCCCCACTGTCTCCCGAGCACTGAGCACAATGCCTGGCTACGGTAAGAGTTCAATAAAAATTAGAAAGAAGGTGGGTGAGAAAAGGAAAAAGAAAGACAGAGAGGGAGGGAGGAAGGAAAAGATGAAGGGAAGAAGGCAGGAAGGGGGAGGATTGAAAAAAGAGTGAATGAATAAATAGGGAAAGCCAAGGGGTTACTGAGATGATTGTCCAAGACTTTTGTAGCTTCCTTAGGTCAAACAAAGTTCCACCTGTATTGAGGGCGAGTGATACAGAACTGTTTTCTATAGGGGCCTGGATGTCATTTTGGCTTTTAAATGCAGTATACCCCAGTCTAAGCCTGTTGCTGGAAGTCACGGGGATTCATCATGCTTTATAGGCATGGCTCCTTAGTGGCTGAAGGACTGAATAGAACTGAACCTGGAGACAAACGTCTTCGATTCCAGGATCTGGGCAGAATGGAGCACCCTGGGCCTGGGGCATGCCGAGTCCACAATAAGCAGCAGAAACTGGCTGGAAAAGTTCATGTTCCGAGCATCTCGGTGTAGTTCTAAGAAGACATTATAATGGCTATTAGGGCCAAAATCTGGGGACTCTCAGATGAAGCTTTTTTTTCTGCCTGTTCGGGGAGACCCCACGTTGAGAAAATACCCAAAGTATTGTACTTCATAGTTATCAGTGGGACCAAATAAACCATTCCCAATTCTGACATTTATATTTTCATGCAACACAAAATGAGCCATGGGAACTGTCTCCCAGGTCCCTCAGAAAATGTTGGCAGAACCCAAAGTTTTAAAAAGTTTGAGTGAGATGTAAAAGTTTAGACAGATTAGATCGCCTAAGTGTTTGTTTTGTATAAGAATAGTCTAAATAAACTGCCAAAGGATAATTTTCAGAGTTGGCTGTTGCTGTCTAAAATAGTTAACATAAAAGTGGCTAACTCTTTCTTTCCTTTACCTCTGAAACAGGTTTGTGATCAAGAGAATTATAAGTGAGCAGTGGCCACAAAAGGAAAAAGGCCGCTTATCTCCTGTGAACCTATTTCTGTGTACATAAGATGGAATTTTTTGGAAGATGAGAAAATATGCCCATTGAAAATTTGTTTTTCTGTAAGGGGGGCAGCTGAATAGTTGAAGATTGAGGACGGCCTTGTTTCAAATTATGGATCCACCACTTAGCATAGCTATTTGACTAGTTACTCATCCTCTTTGATCTTTATTTTCCTCATCTGTAAACATGGGGAAAATCCTAGTACTTGCCTTCATAGTGTTCTAACAGTGTTAAATGAGATAAGCCACCTCAAGTACTTGATTTGCAAAATGCCTAGTATTTGGTCCATGCTCAGTTGATGCTAATAGCTCTTAACATCGTCACTGCTGTTATTATTAACAAGAGAGGAAGTGGTGGAGCTTGTAACATATATACGCAGGAGTAGTGTACTTCTCGCCAAACACCCATTTTCCGGTGGAATTTAGGGGGGTACTGAGAGCAGAAGGATTCAGGGAGCATGGTGTTATGTATCCCGTAATGCAGTTCATGAGTTAAAGGTTCAGATTCTTCCCAGGAGGCACACCATGAGCCAGGGATATAGCAGTGGCTTTAAGGAGACAAAGACTCAGACAGCTGAGCCTCCTGGTCAGCATAGAACAAGGCAGAATTAGCGTGGATGGCCACCAGAATGAAGACCGAGAAGGTCAGTGGTGAGAGACAGACGGGGGTGAAGGTGTGGTGCTGGGATGGGGCAGGCTGTGGTTTGGAACAGGGGTGGTCCAGAGCCCTCTCCACCGGAGCCTTTTGCTCTTCAACCACATTGTGAGATGGAATCTTAATGGGAAGAAGCTACTACCTGTCCTTGGGTCACAGAGCTCCTAGTGCAAAGTGAAGGCTCCCAGAGTAAGTATCCTGATGGGAAAGACATTCAGGGTTTGGCCACAGAGTCATTGATGGAGTAAGAGTAGTTAAGGTCATTCGGACCAACATGAATACAGAGCCAAGGCCTGAAGCCAGGACTAGGGCTCGGGCCATCAGTAATTGGAAGGACCCCCAAAGAGGGCAGAACCACATTGGGTCATTTTGTTCTGGGGCACAGGCCCTAGGATCAAGATACTCAAGCAAATAGGGGCAGTGTATCTAAGAGTTAGGTCAGAAGGAAGACAGACCCCCAGGTTAACTGAAAAAAAGTCAGATGATGTCAAATGTGAACCTGAGAAGCAGGAAAGCAGAGGAGCCAGAGTGCAGCAAGTGGAGAGAGTGCTGAGCTGGCAGCTGGAGCCCGAGGTGCTGGTGGGATTGCTCAGGCCTTGGACAGGCTGCTTTGTTTCTCAGAGCCTCAGTTTCTTCACCTGGAAAATGAGGATGGCCACACCCTGGGTAATGATGCTGGTCACCGGCCGAACCTGAAGTAGAGTCGTGTCTCCTAGGGATAACAGTACTTGTGATAGATATCGATGCTTGCAAATACTTTCTCTTAATTGATCACATTTGATGACATTTGGTCCCGGTCTGTTTCCAGCATGCCATGGTGATAGCTGGTCACCTTTTAGGACATTCTAGCTAAGTCCGATCAAGGGAACAAGGAACACTAAACTATTGACATGCATTAAGTATTCCAAACTCTCTAAAATGTCCCAAAGTCCTTCTTAAAATTTCCAGGAAATAATGTTTTATATTAATGCCAGAGTAAAACCTCTCTTCCCGGAAGCATTCAAGAAAGCAGAATGCTAGTTGTTCTTCTTCTTTTTTTTTTTTTAGGTGAGGCAACTCTTGGTTGACCTCACAGATTGCAAGGACCTTGTCAGCTTACAGTCCCTTATTTTTTTTTTTATTTGTTTATTTTTTATGCCTACAGCACCTGATCTTCCTAGGTGGTCTCCCATCCAAATACTAACCAGGCCCAACCCTGCTTAGCTTCTGAGATCAGACGGGATCCAGCTTGTTCAGGGTGGCATGGCTGTAGACAACAGAATTCTATTTCTTACTCATTATTTTTCTTAGTCCTGGTTCCAGAGTGTCCTGTTGGTGGTGGTACCCTGTGAGAGGTCAGGGCAGCCCTGAATATGAGCTTCGCTAGGCTATTAACGAAAGCTTATTTGGCCAACAAGTTACAAATTCTTTATTACAGGACATCTCAGAGCGTTATTCTACTAATGTGAATTATAGATTTTTAAGAGGAAGGTATAGTAATCAGATGTTACCAAAAGGGTCACAGAATCGTTTTTAAATTTGGGGGTGGAGGAAGGCATTTTTACAGAGATCTCTGGGCATGAATATTTTTGAGAAACTGCTTTGGGAAAGGCTCTCCCAGAGTTTGATAGAAACTCTTAGTTCCCCTCAAGTTAGCCTTTAGTTGTCTTCTCACGTCAGGGTTAACTGACGTGAGCATCTTTCAGCTGTCTCTCATAATGACCGAATCACCATCCAGTGGGATAATTCCATGTACGTTACATCTAGTATAAGATTTGAGTTCATAAAACACTTTTGTACGCAGTTGACCCTCAGACAACACAGTTTGAAATATGCAGATCTACTTATATGAGAATTTTTTTCAATAAATACTGTAAATGTATATTTTCTTCCTTATGGTTTTAATAACATTTATTTTTCTCTAACCTACTTTATTTTAAGAATATGATATATCATACGTAAAACATACAAAATGCGTTAATCGGCTGTTTATGTTATCGGTCAGGCTTCCAGTCAACAGTAGGCTATCAGTAGTTAAGTTTTGGGGAACTCAAAAGCTATCTGCAGATTTTTGACTGCGTGCGGGGCGGGGGGGGGGGTTGGTTCCCTTAACCCCCATATCGTTCAAGCGCCAGCTATATCTGGAAAGTCCTGAAGACCACCAGTTAACACAGACTGAAACAACCTCAATATTATTTGCTGAGCATTTATTTTGCAGAAACTTCCCTTCTCCCAGGCTCTTCCTTTTCTCTCTCCATGGGGATACAACCTTCTGGTAAAGGGAATTCTCCTTTGTATCACAAATTATTCCCCCTCCCAAAGGGACCTACTGTTTCTAATATTTAAAATAGGTCAGCTGACATTTCTGGCCTTTTAATACAGCGCTGTCCACATTGGATTGATAAAGAGACAGACAACACATAAAAGAGATCTAAATAGCCCAAGGAAGCCCGGGATGTTATTCCTGGAATATTATCGAATGTTTGCTCCACCATGTACTTTATTTCAGCTTTTCAGAAAGCACAAGGCTCACTGCTGGTGGAAGCTTGTCCCCTTGACTCTAGGTGGAATCAGGGAACTTTATTAAATAACTGAACCATAGAGTGATAAAGTCATCCTTTTTCAGTTCTCTTTCAACCTCATGCTACATCTTTTTTTTTTTTTTTTTTTTTTTAACATCAAGAAAAATACCTCAGTTGGGTGCTAGCTGTGTCCTTCAGTTTCCAAACTGAGCTGCCCTTCCGTGATACCTGGCTAGAGTTTAACAACATTGTTTTGTTTTCATTTCATGTATGTTACTGTGACCTCATATTTATGGAAAGTGATGTGGATTTTCCATTCACCATGGTAAGATAAAATTTCTTTTACAAATAAATTTTTTAAAATGTAAACACATAGAAAAGTCCATGTGGTGGCAAAACCTGCAAAGATCTAAACTGCTGTCATAACAGTTGCCATGTCACCTTCCAAAGTTGACCCAAATTATGATGACTCATTTTACAGATGAGAAAACTGAGACCTGGAGAGGAAAAATGACTTTGACTGCTATTTGACTGAGATACCCAGGGCGGGAACCAAATTCTTCTGAGTCTTCATGTATTTTCCTCATTAAAACTTTTGTGTCAGCCCTTTGTATTAAAACATAAGGTTAAAACAGTCTCTTAAAATAGTTTTTCCTCTCCCCACAATATTTTGAAATCATGTTCCAAGAATAGATTATAACTAAATAAGGTATTAAAATATTAAAAGCAGTTCTGAATGTAAAAGCACTGAAGTAAATGTAATTGCATTCTTAAAAGGCTATAACATCAGATGTTAGCTTTTCAAGTTAAACTATTTAACCAAAAAACAGCTGAAACAACTTAAGACCTGTTAAAACAACAAATGGGCTAATGTGAGCAAAGTTGAAAAGAATCTTAAAAATATTATAGTCAATTTAATATGGGCCAAAAAAAATTACTTTCCTAAAACCCTGAAAAGCAGCTCAAAACAAATAAAAGCCAGAGTCAATAACTGCAAATGCTAATAACAATCAAGTCCACTAGAACTAAAGGGCAAATTTAGAACTCAGTAAAGTGATAACATAGGTTCCTTTTTGGGTTTTAATATGGGTCAAATCGAGTTGAAATCAAGCTTAGAGTAAATCAAAATGCACCTCATAATGGTTTTTAAGAATCCATTGCAAGTCATACGGTGTGGAATGCTGCCTGGAAGGAATCAGTGACTTTTTAGGAACTTTGAGGAAACGTCTCCCTAGAATGCCTGATTTGAGCTCACTGACTCACTTGCTGGAAGAGAAAGTTTCCGTGAGGTGAAGAGTCAGGGTGCTGAGATCACAGGCCAACTGAACATACTCAGGCCTTGCTGGAGGATGTTTGGTTATCAGAACAATGCAGAAAAAGGGGTCAGAAAGAATGAGAAAATTTACTCTAAGGAACAGACCAGAATAACTCTATTAAGTTTGTTGAATCATTGTGATTTCCTCCTGTTTTAAATTTTGTGACTCCGTTTCACATGGTATGGGCTAGTAGAATTCTAAAAACACAAAAGTTATTTGTTGTCTATTGTACATAACAAATTATCCCCAAACATAGTGACTTAAAGACAATAATAAATACTTATTATCTTATGAAACATGGATCAGGAGTTCAGAAGTGGCTTGGCTGGGTGTTCTTGGCTGGCAGATCTGCATCTCTCATGAGGCGCCAGGTGAGGTCTGGGGCTGTAGTCATCTGAAGGCTTAACGGGGGCCGTAGGATGCACTTCCAAAATAGCTTACTCACTGCTGGCCGGCTGGTGCTGACAGGTGGCGGGAGGCCTCAGTTCCTCTCCACGTGGGCCTCTCCATGGGCTGCTGAGTATGCTGCCAGCGTGGTGGCTGGCTTTCCTCAAAGCAGCCATCAGAGGTGAGGTAGAAGGTGCAACATCCTTTCCGACTTAGTCTCAGGAATCATAAACTTTTACCTTGGTCATTCCACATCGGTTACACAGACCAGTCCCCATTCAGCGTGTGGGATGAATATGAGAAGGCGCTGATCATTGCGGGCCATTTTGGAGGCTGGCCACCTCAACAAAGAATTAAAGATCACAGAGAGAGCAGAGAAGCTCTGTTTGCCTGTGGCCAGCCTTGCAGGAGGAAGAGACTTAAGAGACAGACGGATGGTGGTAGCTTAGAAGAGGAGAAGGAATCATCTAAATCCCAGTAAGGCCGGTTGGAAAGAGGATGGGATTGTTCAGACAGCCAGTGAGAACTGAGGAGGAGCATGGCAGGAGACAGGCAGGAAGTGGGGCAGTTAGAAAAGGTTCCTGCATAGTTTCAGGCTGCCTTGGGTTCCAGGGAGGTCGTCCTGAACTCCAAGCTTCGGGCGCCATAGCAGATCCTTACGGATCAAATTAGTGTCCTGAGGTGGCATGAGAAAAGCTGGTTGATAGAAAGATGAAAGGTGAAGCAGCAAAAATCAAGGGCTGCCTGTGTGGCCCTTGGTTTAGGACGAGATTAATACAACAACAAAACAACAACAACAACAATAACTCACAATAATAACAGAAATGATGTTAGAGACGCAGGGCACTTTTCTCATAAGTGATATATTTATTATAGGAACTCGAAAAAATGCAGAGAAGCAGAAGAAAAGAAAAATAATTTGTAACCTCACTACTCAAAGAATACTGCTAAAAATTACAGTTTCTGTTTTTTCCAGTGATAGTAAATATATCACTCTTCTTCCATGTATATGTGTTAGGTTCATGTGTATATAGTTTACGAAAGTGGTATCATGGCACCGTAACTTGCTTTCCTCACGTAGCACTCATCTTTAACAGTGATTTCTGTTGTGAGCGATTCTACTATAACACTATTGCTCAACCTTCTTTCCATTACTGCTTCCTTCATGAGCCCTTCTAATACCACAGATATACTGTATATCTGTTTATATATTGTGGTCTCGAGGTCCAAAAATAATTGCAATAGCTAAGATTTTTTTTACCTCCCAAGAACAAATGTTTGCTCCCTTTGACACTGCACTCATTATAGCAACGTTTTATATAGCTTTATAAGATCTCATTATGTGAGCCTACAGTAATTTGTGTAACCACCACCACCCGCCCCCCTTACTGAAAATGTGGATTACTTCTAGGTCTTATTTGTTATACGCAATGTTGCAACAAACACCTCATTCATGTCCAGGCATTGTTTCTCTCATCCACAGGAATCAGACTCTTACCTACAACCCTCCAGTATGATCTCCTTTCCCTTTGATTTCAACACCATGAGTTTTCTCTTCATTCCTTGGTTCAGCTGCTCCTGAGTACCTGCCTGGTGCCAGCTAGTTCTGAGTCTGCACTGGCCATAGAGACATGACTGAGAAACTGATTTTATCTGTGAAGAGTCACAGCCGAGTAAAAGGAAAGAGACAAATGGGGATGAAAAGGAGACAGGGAACTTGCATACCCAAGGAGGTCCTCAGAATGGGCTAAAGGAGTTCAAAGGTGGGCTAGGTCACAGCCCACTCCTCTTTGGAACTCAAGTCATGGCACATGATCACCGATTTGTGATTGTTTCGAACCTCAATTTCCTCATCTGTACAATGGGCTAGCAATACTGACTGTACGGGGATTTTTTTTTTTTTCCCAAACCTTCTGTTGTTGGAGCTCAGCTCAGATCAGAGAGCAGTCAGAGGAAATGCCCATTGGACTTCTGAATGTGACATTAATTAAATAAAAAAACTCCAGGAACTCTGGGTAGTTTGTGCAGGGGGCATGCTGGGTTTATGAGGACATCAAATCCAAAAAGAAATACAAATTTTTTCTGAGCACTTTTCTTCCTTCTCACCCCTGAGTAATTCTAATGATATGCATGTAAAATGCATTATTGCAAATTCTCTAACAATTTCTGCCTCAGTAATCAATGTTACATTCCAATAGAGCAAGAATATCTGCTTAATAATTTCATGTAACTGCTCTACAAAGCTACCAGGGGTAGAAATTAGTCAGTTGGGTAGAGCATGAAGCGGTTGGCATGAAGAAAGACAGTCTGAACCCAGATTTGGCCGCTAACATGGGGCAAGTGATTTAATTTCTCCAAGTCTTGGTTTCCTCATCCACCAAATGGAGAAAATAATGATACAGACCATACAGGGTTGTTGTGAGGATCCCAAAAGCGAATGTGTGTGAAGGGCTTAATGTCAACACCTGCTCCAGAGCAAACACTCAAAAAAGGGTAGGTGATGATAGTGATAGTGATTGGTAATGGTGGTGATGATGGTGGTGGTGGTGATGATGATGTTATTTGTGGTGATGTTAGGATGGTGATGCTGGTGTTAGTGATGACTGTGGTGGTGGCGATGATGATGGAAAAGTAAAAACTATTGCTGAATTTTCTGATGTGAGAGCTCAACAGACCGAGAGCAGCCTTTTGCCTCTGATCCTCGTTGGCTCTGTGATGTTGAGTCTTGGTGAGCCTCAAGTTGTCCACCTGTGAAATGGGACTAGGACCTTCCCCTCAGGTTGTAGTGATGATCCGAGATAATGTGAGAGCAGCCAGGGTGGGCGGGCCCAGTAAACGTTACTTTTTTTTATGAAAAGGATATTTAGTAAACAGCTCGAGCACTCCAATAGATCACTCCATATTTCATTTCCTCCTTTTGATTATTTGTGGTGCCTAATTTTCCTCCTTTGACACACATAAATTCCCATGCTTGTGAAGGGGCTCACCCTGTCCTGGCACCCACCATGGTTTCAAACAGCTTCTGCTCATCTAAACCTTAGCCTTCTTCCACCAGGTTCTGGTCACTCCCTCAGGAAGCCTTCCTTGACTGACATGACCCACCTAGAGCTCCCTATTTTGAGACTTTCTGAATCACACAATTTATAAAACAATTCACTAATGCTTTACAATGTTAAATATGTATATTTCTTTTATACAGGAATGTTTGTTATGTCTCCCTAACAAATTAAAGCTTCGAAGTCAAGAATTGTTATATTTTTAATCTCATCTGCTTTCTTTTACCCAATTTCCTCCCCCTCATACAAAAATAAATTTTTTATAGCACAGCGCTGAACATATAATGGGTATTTAATAAATAAAGCCATATTTGGATTTCTTTTTTATAGAAATTCTGTTTTTTCTGTTGCTTCTTTTTCTTCACCTCACTCCCCATATCCTGTACCTTCAAATATACACAAAGACCACCTTTTATGTTTATATGTTTAGTGACCCACTTATGAAAATAAATGTGTTACAATGTGGGGCCTGGGACACCTGATACCATTTGAGCCATAGAATATGCTAATTATTCAGTTGTGTCTGTGAGAAAATGGGAATTTCTCAATTTAAATATACTGCAACAACCACACTGTATCTTTCCCCAGTTCCTGAGGGGGATGGGACAAAAAGTAAAGTCTCTCTCGTAACTGCCTTGCCAGTTGGTGGTGTGTCCCCCTCTCCCAAACTCCCAGGTGATCTGACTCTAAAAATGTTGGAAACCCTGCGTCACATTCTGCTGTGACTCCATTGTGTTACCAGTTATGAGCAGACTGTGTCACTTGATTTTTATGCTCTTCTGTCCTTATTTCTATTTCTTTCTAAATTTTTTCTCTTTAATTCAGTCTTTAATCATCCAGTCTAGCCTTTAGGCAAATGATAGTGGCTATTTGGGTGTTTCGGTCTGCTTTTATTAGAAGACCGTACAGAAACCTTTCATCTGATTCTCTTAGGAGACATCGGTTGCCACTTACCTTGGTGAGTAAGGAAGGCCAAGGGTTCTGTCACTCTCTTTTGCTTGTGGCTTTGCTCTCCCCTTCCAACCAACAGCCAGTTCAGGCCTGATGATTCTCTTCCTCATATTTACCCGTTTGTTCACTTAGTCAGTCTGCCATTTAATAAATATTTATAATTTGTCCACTGTGTGCCAGGTGCTATTCTGAGCTCTGGAGATAGAACTGTGACTAAAACCGACAATGGTCTGCTCTCCAGGAGGCAGCATTCCCGCAGGGCAGAGAGGACGACAGGCTGCACTGGCATTTTTTGGTTGGAACTTTTTTTCAACTTCTGAACCTTGGAAAAAGTCCACTTTCCGTATGTTTATTAAATATGCTGCACTAGATAGTTGCCACTGCTTTCTGGAGATCAGGGTTTAGCAAATTTTAGCTCCATGACACAGAGCCTTTGATATTATGATTTATTAGATAAAAATTTATGGCCTTCTGCAGATGTCACATCTGATTTGGTCACCGTGTTCCATAGAGGCAACATGGGGTCATGGAAAAAAAGTAAGACCAACCTTTGCTCACTGCGCCTCAGTTTCCACATCCGTAAAATGAGGGGGTTGGATAATCCCTGTGGTTCCCTCCAGCTCTACAGCCCAACGGCTCCAGTCCTACAGGATCACTATTCTTTTCCTGAGGAGCTGTTTGCCTTCTTCCAGCTGGAGGCAGCGCCAGGACATCTGAGAAATACCAAGCCTCAGTTATGATGTGTCGCCATGAAGACGTTGGCTGCCCTCTGGACGTAACCGCTGGTGCCGTGGTCCAGAGTTAAATTTAGATAAAAATCAGTTAGGAGCTAAAAATATTACCAGCTTTCTTGACAGGTTGTATCCATCTTCATGGGAGGAAAAACAAGGAACTGGCTGCTTGGCGACAGGGAGTGGACTGGGCTGAGTTTGAGCCCAGGCCTCAGCTGGAAACTCGTTCACTTGAACGGCCAGGGCCAAAGCCGTTTCCTGGGAAGGCTGCAGCAAGACTGAGAGGCTGTGGCCAGCAGAGAGTTCAAGTTAGAGAGAAGGTGGCTGGGCTTCTGAGTAACCCACACTGCCCGTAACTTCTAGAAGATTCTTTTGAAGAATCCTGTTCAGAAGGAAACCCAGAAACTTCCTTTGCTGCCTCCTTAATAACTTGCTTTAGAAGAATTCTATAGCGAAAAGGCATATATTCATTGAGTGGAAAGGTGAAGGTTGAGTTGATGTCATCTCCTGTGAGACACTGTGTTGGCAAGCTGAGTTAGAACTGCAGCTCTGCGCAGATTGCTTGTGTGGCCCTGCCTTTCTGAGCCTTGGAATGTGGAACTGAGGTAATGCCACTTACCTGACAAGGTATGGTGATGATTACATGAGCTGATATGTGCTGAGCACATTGTAAATGCTCAGTCGGCATCCGGTACCGTTGCTAGTATTGTTATGTCCTCCTGGGCCACATGAAAAATGGCTGCAGCTGCCCCTGGGTGCACCCATGAGAAGGACTCATGGTGTGCGGGGTCACTCAGACCCAGTCTTAGCTCTCACTTGCCAGAAATGGGTATGACGCCTACTGAGTAAGGTTATTTTAAGAACTGCATGAGGTCATGTAATTAAAACACCCGGCACACAATAAGTATTCAGTAAATGCAGGGAATAATGCATTATTGTAGTCAATAAAGTGAGCTCTAAAATTAGACTGACTCGTTAAAATCTTGACTGGTTATTAGTTGGGAGACCTTAGGAAAGTGTCTTCACTATTCTGAACCTCAGTTTCTTCTTATGTAAAATGGAAATAATAATAGCATCAGCTCTCTGAAGTTCCTGTGAGGATTGCATGGCAATGCACGTGACTCAATTAGCCCAGTGCCTGGCGCGCAGTAAAACCCTCAGTAACTGTTAGCCCTTTCCTTCCTGCCCACTCAGTTCTTCCGGGACCCAGCCGAAGCAAGCAGCCCTGCACTGTGTTCCTTCTGACCTAAAATACTGTTTTATAAACCCACTCACTTTTTCTCACTTTCCCTTTCTGCCTCTGCTGCGGCTGTCACGGGTTCATTGCTCTTTTGGCTGCCAAGAGTAAGAAAGAGGCTAGTTCGGTGAGTAACTTAAAATAAAACAGACGTCAGTCGACACATCAGAGATTTGAATGGCCTGGACAGTCACTAGCCTGTTTACCAGGCGTCTCTGAATCTGGACTTGGCAAGTGGGGAGGCAGGTCATGCTAATTTGTTCTCCCACCTGTGGGTCTCCTGGAGTGTAGACGAGAATTAAGCTAGTTTCTCCTACACTCCTTTCAGTGGCCTTCGGCCAGAAAAGCTGTTTGTCTCCCCTTCCAGTTGTCTGCTACAGTCATCTACGCAGTGTTGATTGGTTTTCCTGAGGTGGTATTTGGGCATCTCCCCGAGCCACCTAGGTGTTTGGCCTGTGATGGTGACGGCAGGGTGGCTGCCCTTCCTCACGCCCCTCCTGGCATTGGGGAAGCAGCTCTGAATCTCCAACTGCCACGGGCCAAGAAAATTTGGATGTGGACACATGCACACTCGGTTTCACCTGAAGACAGGTCTCAGGCGGCCAGATCACTGGGAAGAAATGTGGCTTTGCCTCTGAACTTCACACTTGAGGAGATGTGGAGTGATCAGCCTCAGCTGGCTCTGACTCAGAGCAGATTAACTTTTATGAAATGATTGTCTCCAAACACACTAACTAAATGCAAAACGCTTTTGTGGCCCTACAGGCACCACAGGGTGGGGTCAGCTGCAGATGCTCGCTCTGGTTGGGATCACCGATGGGGTCGATGTGGTCGGCTCCGGAGCATGCCGGTTGGCGGGCGGGAGCAGGAGTGTCAGATTCAGAAGCAGAAACCCTAGGCTTTGGTCCTAGATTTCCAAGAAGGGTTCGGCAGGGCCCTATATGGGAGCCCTGGAGTCAGAGTTGAAGTTGACTCTCAGAGGAGTCTCGGGGAACAGACTTACCTCAGTACCTCTGCAGGTTCAGCCGTTGCCCTGGGGCACTCATCTCAGTGCCAGTGCTGCTGCAGTGGTGGATTTCAGAGCCCGGCAGCTAGGTCCCTTGGTAAGTTGTGCTCCCTGCAGTTGGAGGTCTGCCAAAGACAGTCATTCTCGTGGGCGCCACAAATATCCACACTGAGTGGTGGCTGTGAAGATAAGAGAGCAATGATGTAGACAATGGTACATCTTATTTTAAGGATGATGTATATGTGTGCATGGGTACATGTATGTGTGGAAATTTTGGACTATAGAATATAGAAGGAAGAACACCAGACTTGGAATCAGGAGACCAATCAGGGGAAGAAAGAACCCTGCTCAGGACCTTCAAATTACTGCCTTAACTGAATCCCACAAACCCAGGGAAGTTGGACGTCTGAGGTCTCAAAGTTAGAATGCAGTATACTTGGGATTTGAACCCCCCAGTTCAAGTCTTATGATATTAACCTCTGACCATTCAGTGGTTGCCACAAGGTTGAGGTAGGGATCGTTATCCCCAGTGGCAGCTATCTGTCTTGTTTTATCCATACTGTATAATCAACACCTAGAATGGTCGTGGTACACAAAAGGCTCTTAGTAAATATTGGAGTGACGAATCCATTGATTGTGAACGTCAGTGTGGTGTCCGGTCTAACTCACCCAGATTCTATTTAAGCACCCCACCCCCGCCTCCCTCCTCATTAGGCCTCCCTAACTATGGTGGTCCTATGGGGAGCCTAGGATGCTTGGATGAGGACATTTTTCCTTCTTTTGCTGACAAAAAAAAAGGTCGTGGTGGAGAGAACCACTGTACATTATACTTTCTGTCTGAAGAAACAGGGTATAATGCAAGCTTTAGCGGCTCATCCCATGAGCATGAGCCTCCTTCATA
The DNA here is from genome assembly GCF_014176215.1 of Rousettus aegyptiacus. Taxonomy (NCBI): domain Eukaryota; kingdom Metazoa; phylum Chordata; class Mammalia; order Chiroptera; family Pteropodidae; genus Rousettus; species Rousettus aegyptiacus. Next base: position 84,678,494 of record NW_023416306.1, on the reverse strand, counting down.
CAGAGACTGGGCTTCAGATCGGGCATGCTTTCTTTGGGGCAGGCCTCGGCCAGCCCAAAGGCCCCTTGTTACTGCCCTTGTGAACAGACCATTAATGTGTTGCGGAATTGGAGAATTGGCCTTCAGGTCTCCAAACAGCTGCCTATTTTTGTTTCCCGTTTCTTATGTGTGGGCCTCTCAGACTTGAGCTTTCTCACCCTCCACATGCTCTAATTAGGCTGAGCCTTTGTTTTTTCTTGGCCAGGAGCCTTGTCATTCTGGCATCTACAATTTTGGACAGGAAGAATGTGGATTTGAGTGGCTGGCAACTGGTACAATGTAGAAGGACATTCCCATGGCATCACTGTGGGCATTTTTATTTTCCCAAGAATCAGCCAGAATAAGTGTACTAGGGGTTCTGGCTGTCATTGAGGATACATATTAACTCTGGTTCACCTTTCCACAGTGCTATTTCCCTCTCCATAGAAGTAACATTTTCATCTACCACCTGATTTTTAAGGTAGTACCAAGCTTTCCTCTCTTATAGGATTTAGTAGATGCCTGTTGAAAAAGTGTGGACTTTAGTTGACAAGATCCTGCTCCAGAAGGCTGTGGCTTCTTCCTGCCTTCCCTCTCCCGCCATTTGGACCTTTTTCTTCAACTAACATTTCTCATCTGTCGCTTTTACGACAAATACATGGAACTCAGAGATGAATAAGATGCCATCTCTGCCCTCAAGATACTAGCAACCTCCCAGCCTGCTATTTCAGTTGCTAGTTTAGTTGATGAAAATATTTAGAGAAAGATTATTTTTAAGATTTAGAATTTACATTATGGAGGACAATGTGATAAGATACAGCTAGCAAACAGGAAGCCAAAGCAATATATCAGTCAGAACAGTCATAAACTGAGAACTTAGTTCTTTTCCACAAAATAGTCCAAAGTATGTTCACGTGGAGTGTCTTTCTTCATAATATAACAAGTGAAAAACATGGAGAAATTTCTCCTGTTTGGAAATGGGGAAAGAGTCAAAGGATGTCTTCAAAATCTTAGCTTTGAAACCAACATGGAATTTCTCTAGAACCTTTTCTCTGAGAGACACACATCAGCAGCCTGTCTAAATTACTAGGTCGTAGAAGAGTTTGGGGTTTAAGCGCGAGACTGTTTGTGAAACATCTGGCACGTTTCCTGGGTGTTTACTAAACATCCAGTAGAATTGGTAGCTCTCATTTTTATTATCATTTCACCATCATTCTTGTTATTTTCTCAATTCCCAGCTCTGGTGGCAGCTGTTGTAAAGCTGTCCCCCAGGATCCATGGAGAAGCCCCGAGGGCCGGATAATACTGAGGCGGGCATTGGCCGAGAGTATGGCCAAATGCTGGCCCATCAGGGCAAATGACTTGGCAGGCCAGACAGGGTCTGACCCAAGCCCCAGGGAAGAAACACAATAGCTTCCCTATCTCCAGTTCTCTGAAACTGAGCCCTTGGCATCATCTGGATTCGCTGCTGGATAGATTCTTGGCCCTCACAGCTCTCAGAGGCAATTGGCAGATATGGTAGATGGTGGAAGGAAAATGTGTGTTCTTCATGGAAGCTATGCTGTTCATCTGGGGCAAAGGCGGAATATGTTCTAAAGCCCGCTTCTTTTTGAAGCTGTACATTCAGAACTAGAATGTGACAGACTGGAACAGATGGGCTGGGGCTGCGCTGGATGTTGGAAAGGCTTCCTTCTTGAGCAGAATTAATGGTGCGCGGGTCCTGGGAGGGTGAGAGCACTCTTGGCATGCAGCTGTCCTATGTGGCTTCTGCTGCACTCATCTGTGAGACATGCTGGATCTGAGAAATGAGTCTTGGAACCTGGGTCATGTTAGCGTCAGAGTCATCTTTTATTAATTAAATGAGACAATACGTGTGAGGTGCTTAGAGAGTGCCTGGCACACAGCTCATGTTTAGTGCATGCAGACACTCATCAGCACCAGCATCTTCTTTAAGTTTGATGGTTCTTTGCTTAAATCAGTGTTGTTGGTTTCAGAGATGGTTCTTCAATGAAACGAATTTTCCTGCTCTGTTTAGGACATGAATAAAGTATCCCTCTCCTCCAACCCCAAGAGGATTTTCATATAATCCTCACCTCTTAGAACCTGGACTCCCAGGATGGCAAATAGATTTAATTTGGAGCTATGGAACCTGGCTGGACTCCTTTTTGAGAAGAATTCTAGGACTTATTTCAAGCTCAGAGGACAGAGATACCAATGATTGATTAGTGATGTCTGTCATGGGTGTGAGAGGGGGATGGGAGGCAACGTGTGCCATGCTTTTACCATCTTTAACCAGATAGAGAAACTTCAAGCTCTACCTCCTCGCTGAAGATGAGTATGAGGTTAGTTTCTGAGGATGTTGCCATTCTGGCAAGCAGCTGAGACCTGAACAGCTGTTTGTCTTCCCGGTCATGTTTCTGGTTTCTGGCTGTTTGTCTTTTAACAAGAGGTCAGTGATTGAGGGCTCCTCCACATCTGCAGGGAGTTTCCTGCACAATTAGGATGTGTAAAATAAACCCACAAAATCAAAGCCCCAAGCAGATGCTGGAGATTATTTCCCATTTGAGGTCATTCTTCTTCCAGAAGGGCAGGGTGGTGGGTCGTAGAGAAATGATGTGGAAGGCTAAACTTGAGGAACTGGATTGCAACAAAGCACAATCAATTAAGAAAGAAAGAAAGAAAGAGAGAGAGAGAGAGAGAGAGAGAGAGAGAGAGAGAGAGAGAGAGAGAGAAAGAAAGAAAGAAAGAAAGAAAGAAAGAAAGAAAGAAAGAAAGAAAGAAAGAAAGAAAGAAAGAAAGAAAGAAAGAAAGAAAGAAAGAAAACCTTTTGAAAATAAATCTCAAACTGGGGAGAAAGCATCTCAATGGATGGCCATTCAATTGTGACCCATTAGGTAAATAAAGTGATGGCTGCTATACCCCCAACATGTGTGCGACATGCATACACACTCTCTCTCCCTCAAATGCTCGAGCTTTTAGAATGTACTTAATCAATTAAGTGATTTAGGGCAATTGCTTTGCAAGTTTTAATGTAAAAGGAAATTTTATAGCCCTGGTCTGAGTAGTGAGGGTCTAATGATGCATGGAAAGAGGTGGTATCTAATGAGTATATCAATGTCCTTTATTACCAGTTTGGAATATTTCGTTAAATCTGAAATTCAGCTTTAGACATAAAAAATGCAAATTCGGGTTACTGATATGTTAAAATTTCTAATTACCAACAATTAAAGCAAGGAATTTTATATTTTGTCATGTTAACACTTAAAAAGTAAGGTGGTCATTTGGGTGTGATCGGTTTTTTTAAAGTTGAGGGTCAGTATTTGGAACAGTAATATTACCACTGATCCTTAATTGTATTTTACATTTAACCATGTCTGTTTGTGGTGAAGTACCACATGTGCAAAGAAACAACTCTCACTGAATCAGACTTTTTAAAAAAGACATAATATTAACTTTCCGTAAGACGTGCTTTTAAAAAGCTCAGTCGAACAATTGATCATTTCTGTTCCTCAAAATATTTCTTATTCATAACTTATTTCCCCTTATTTGGTAATTCAGATACAGTTTCTAAAGTAACAAACAGAGCTGACCTATTTAATTTTTCTGCAGGAAGCAGGCAAAATTCTAAGAATGACACACAAACCTGTCAAACACAAAATGAGCGAGACTTTCACATTTCATCAGGAGAAAATGTTATTTATTAAGGTCAGCTGGAGGTGACTTTGGTCACATTTAAGCATGTGCATTAAGAAGTAAGGGGCTTTATTGAATGGGAGCCATTTGCTTGAGGGCCTTTTGTTATCTGCCCAACCCTTGCAGACCTTAGAACAAATCAGTGTGTATATATGCACATGCGTCTTTGGTAGGGAAGGAAAAGGGGAAGAAGAAGGGCTTAGGACATGTAAAATAAACCTTCCTTGGTGTCCAGGGTCTGCAGATGTGGATGTGGCTCCACAGGGTGCAACCCGAAATTGCTTCTCTAGTTCCACCCCTAAGAACTGCTGAAAAAACTAAGCGGCCATCTCCCACCCCAAAAGAGAACTATGGGAGGCAGTAGTGGTTACAGAAGCTAAGCCACAAGTAGAATGGACGCTGAACCCAGTACAGAGGTACAGAGAACCGGGCAGCCGTATTAGGGTTCAGGTAGACCTGCATAGAGCCAGGCCCCATGGCCCTTGGTGGACTGGGAGTGAGGCTGAGCAAAGTAGCTGGGAGGAAACCTGGCCCTGCGGGGCTCGGCTCTGTTTGTTCACTGTGTCGCCCTAGGAGAAAAACCACAAATACTTGCCTCGTGAGCTAAACCTTACAAGAACCAACTAGTTAACATGTAAAGTTGTCCTAAATTGGAACTGGATAAACTGGTCTGGCTTGATAAATAGCTAAGAGGTTTCCCAGCTCTAGGCAGGGTGAGAGAGCCCTCGGACATTCTGCCTGGGGTAGCCATCCATTCAGTAAGTCCTTATTCAGTCCTGTAGGTCTCAGGAGCCTGGGCCCCAGTGAGAGAGGCCCCAGCCAGGCTGCAACATAAAGCTCTCGGCCCGCACACAAGGAGGTCTTTGGGTTCCCCAAACGGGCCTGGTAGAGGGCCGAGATACCTGGGAGACATTCCCAGAGGGCTTGCATGTTAGTAAAAGAACTCCTGAATGCAGTGTGATGTAGGCAGAAAACCCCATTTGGAGGTAAAATTGAGTTCTAATCTGGACTCTCATTCAGGAATTGACTGTAGTCAAGTTTCTAAGACTTTTCTCAGCCTCAGCTCCTTCCCTGTGTAAATAAAATCGGTGGTTCTGAGGACGTCCTTGAAGGATAATGAGGATTAACAGAACTATAAACACTGTCTGTGAAATACCTAGCAGTGCCTAGAAAAGGCTGGTGTCCATTTTTTCCCTTCCCTGTGCTATTCTAAAACTGCCCCCCAACGACCAAAAAAAAAAAAAAAGCGCTATCATCTTTTTGCCCTGAGAACTGGGTTCAGAGTATGGTTTTTAACCGTGAAGAATCATAAGTTTGAGCTTTGAACTCTAGAGCCTCTCTCATTAGCTGAGTGATTTTGAGCCAATGATGCAATCTTGGCATGCCTTGAAATATCAGGAATCCCTAGATGATGGCCCAGGCCCCTCCTGCTCCGACCTTTCCAAAGCTTTCCGCAGTAGCACAGGAGAATCCAAAAGCAAAGAGTCTGCTTATATGTTGCATGATCAATTTTCTTTGGCCCTGCGCCTGAACCAGCCTTACACATCAAGGAGTTCCACGTTGTCCCAGTTTATACTCACGCGTGGAACCTAGAATCAGGCTGTGAGGTAATCCCAAGAATATGTGGACTGTTATAAATTAATATGCCAATCTGCTCTGCAGTGAGGTTCTTTCGGCTCTGATTTCTCCTTTTATGGTGTCTTTAGAAAAAGGCAGGGACGTTAGGAGGTTGTTGACCGAGGAGTTAGAAATGCAGGCATTTGGCACGTCGGGGTTGGAGTTTAGCTTTTTGTTTTCGAGCAAGTTCTGTTGTTTGGGTTTGGTTAATCTGTGACTGAAAACTCACATTATTAGAAGGAAAAGACACCTATAATCAGCCCCTTGCAGTAACACACTCGATGGAAGGTAAGGACGGGGGTTGGGGAATGGGACAAAATAAAAGAGACCCTCTAAATCAAACCATCAGAGTGGGCCTGGCAGAGACGGAAGTGTCCAGTTCCGTGTGGCCCAAACCAAGGCCAGAGTCCATCCGTTGTCTGGATGCCAGGGTCAGAGTTCTGAGCCTGTCAGTGAAAGGCTGTCTGTTGTAGAGGTCACCTTTGTTCCTATAGGAAGGGGACTACAGGAGCCCACATGGTCAGTGTTTACAGGATGAAACCTAAGCTCCTCACAGGGCTGTCACGCCGTGTCTTGCTCCAGCCGCTGGCCATCTCTGTGGGTCACCTCTTCTCAGGCCATCTTGTTCCGACCTCTTCCCAGATCTTTTTTCAGTCTTATTTTCAGCCCTTCCTCCCTGTGTGCTGTGCTCTTCTCCTCATAGCGTTGTACTGTTCTTAGCATGTTTGTCTCCATTAAACTTTTTCAGTGTTCTATGTTGTTACCTGCTTTTTTTTTTTTTTTTTTTTGCCTCTGCCTACCCAAACTGTTGCTTCTGTCGAGGCCTCCCTTTGGTTTATTAATTTTTTTAACCCAGAAAAACTCCCATTCATCCTGCAAAAGCCAGATTGAGTTATTTCACTCTTAGGAAATCTTCCCTGACCCTCTCAGATATTTAATTATTTCCGTCCTGAGTCACCCCTGTACTTCACACACATGGCCTGTTAAACCAATCACAGTGTGCTATTTTACATTTGTTTACATGCCTTGTCCCTATCTAAAATGTAATCTCATTAAAAATGAGAGCTATGTATTACTTATTATAGAGTAGGCACAGGGTGCAGTGTTTAAGAGATGGATTGCCTAAATTAAAATTGCAGTGCTACTATTTGCAAGCTTTGTGACTCAAGGCAAGTTCTTGACTCGGGGTGGGGGAGTTCTTAACCTCCGTGTACCTGTTTCCTACATATAAAATGGGAATAATTAAAGCATTCACCTCCTGTGGATGTTATGAGGATTAAATGGTGAATATGTATAGAGCACCTAAGTGCTCAGTCATTTCCAAGCTCCGTTGCGGCCTTGGAGCTCTGCGTGTAATCAACAGACAGGCCTGATTTGCTCTGTGCTGGGACCCTGTGTCCGAGCTGTGTGCTCACTGAAGAAGGACAGCACATGGGACCTGTCTGTTTTGTGCACATTGGGTTCAGCATCTTGCTAGGATGGGTCTTGGTCCTCCATTTCATAGATAAGGAAGCTGAGGCTCAGAGAGGTTAAATGACTTATCGAAGGTCACTTTTAAGTTCAAGATGTGGTAGAAGTTCTAGATCTCAGAATGGGAACTTAACCCAGAGAATCTAAAATGTCGCCCACTCTGGAGTTTAGGTGTTCTGGCTTCTCAAACCAAATCCTCAGGGGGCGAGATAGAGGGACCATGATGTGTGGCCCATTCCACACTGCACTGGGAGCTGGCTGTGGCCACCCACCCTCAGGACGGCCCGTGGCCATAGAGGCCTCCCACTTCTCATGAGTTCTTTTGTAGGAAAGGTGTTTGGGTCTTAATGAACCTCTTCCATGAGCTTTCCCTGGGGGTTCGCTTGTGACAATGGGGTGGGAGGGCCTCTAGTGGGCCCTGGACTTCCTAAGGTGGGTATGCAGATAAAGGCCTCACCATTTCTTCTGAATGTTTATCATTTCCTCTCTCTTCCATTTCATTTTTTTATTCTTTTATTTCTTTTATGTTCTTCCCTTCTCTTTTTTATCCTTTCTTTTTTTCCTTCTCTTTCCCTCCTTTATTTCTTTCTGTTTATTTCTACTACAGGATTTTTTAAATTATATGTTTTTTTAGAATAATGACCTTAATGTTTTTTCTAAAAGTAGTGTGTGTCCAATGTAAAGAATTCAAACAATCCAGACGAGAGCCAAGAAGAGAGTGAAAAATTACTCCACATCCCATCACTGAGAGTTAACTCTTGTTAACAGTAGATGAACATAATTCCAGACATCTCTAATGTGTGTGTGCACGCACGTGCATGCACACACACACACACACACACACACACACACACACACACACACCGAGAGAGGTGGGAGGATGAGCGAGTGAGCTGATTGATGTACGTTCTAATGGACAAACCAGTATATCAGTTGATTGACTGAAGTACTTCTTTATAAAAATAGGACAGTTGATTTTTTTAACAATAACTTTAAACTGGAGTTTGAAAATAACTTAGCTGATGAGGTTTTAAAGTATGCTTTGGGAAGCTGGACCAGAGAGGCCATTTGTATCATAGACACTGTTGTGGGAAGTGCAAAATAATCACGGCATACATAATTAAACGAATAAAGAAGTTGGGGCATTGTCCTCTCCCTGCAGACCCTCTAGTAAGCGTCGAGTCAGTGGACGGCCAGAGGACTTGAGAGAAGAGAACAGGGGTACAGGCCCAGCACTTGTGTCTCCCCCTTCTCCGACCTCCCATTGAACTGATCTCTCCACAGTGTCATACTGCCGCTCTCTCAAGGTCCCTCCTGCCTCTCCCCGCACCCTAGAATGCTCTGGCAGGGACGGGCCCTGCAGGACTGCAGAGTGGCCCTTGGGTGTGTGCATGGCTGTGGCTGCTTTGACTGACTCTTGCACACTGTGTTGTGGGGAACTGAGCCTCAGCCAGAAGCAGTGCCTGGAGGGGTCCTGCGCACACAGCATCACCGTGTGGGGACCCTGAGCGCCAACCAGGTACCCCTTTCCCCATGTGAATTCCCTTCTGGGGCCTTTGGGTGTCAGACCCATCCAGACCTCAGATTGCTGAGTCTCAGAAGGTGTCTGAGGTCTCAGTTTGTTCCAGGGCTCTCTGCTCTCTTCCTTTCACTGTCCAGTTCAGTGTACAACAGGGCCTAAAGAGAAGTAGTTTTGCCAAGACTTTGTGCTCATGGTCCTGTGTTATCATAACTGGAGGGGAAACCTGCTTCTTCTGTGGACAAAGCTCCCCCTCAAATGATCGTCCTTGCCCATCGTATTAGTTTCCTGGGGCCGCTGTAGCAAATTACCATGAACTTGGTGGCTTAAAACAACAGAAGATCATTCTCTTGCTGTTTCAGAGGGCAGAAGTCTGAAACCAGGATGTTAGCAGGGTTAGTTCTTAAGGCTCTGGGGGAAAATCGTTCCATGCCTCTCTCCTCAGCATAATCTTTGGCTTTCCTTGGCTTCTAGATGCATCACTTTAATCTCTGCACTGTCTTTATATGGCCTTCTTCTGTGTGTATGTCTCTGGGACTCTAATCTCCATCTGCCTCTCTTCTGTTAGGACACCTGACATTGGATTTAAGGATGATCTGAATCATCTGGAATGATCTCATCCCTAGATGCGTAACTTAATTTCATCTGCAGCAACCCGTTTTCCAAATAAGGTCACATTCACAGTTTCAATGATTAGGACTGGGATATATTTGGGGAGTAGGGGACAGCATGCATCCCTCTGTGCCCACCATATGGAGAAGCGCTTTCGGCCTCTCCAAAAATATGCGAGCTGCCTCACCAGGCACACATGCAGGGTGCTAGCTGTTGTCTGCTTAAAGAACCTCACCTCTCTGTCCTTTGTGTCTTCCTTGGCACCTAGCACTGTGATATAAGGTTATCTTTAGTTGTTTCTTGCCAGACATGATAATTTTGGGAAAACAGTATATAGTAGGGACATTATTTTTATAGTCAGAAGAAGTTATGGAAATAACCAGGTTGTATGGTGACCATTCAAAGAGATTTCTTGTGCTCACCTCTGTGGGTTCTACATTCATCTGTCCAAGATCTACTCAATGAACATGACCTTGGTTACCAGAATCTTCAGGGCAGTGGGAAGGACTTGAAAGTGGTATGGCATCCAAGTCTATTTCTCAGGTCTAGCTGACCTGGGAGATGCCCTTCGAGTGTGATGGCAGGAAAGTGAGCCAAGAATTCCGAGTATGTGCATGATGGTGAGGGAGAAGTGTGGGAAGAGGGGCGTGGGTTACACTAGGTGAAATATGCAAGGGGATGATGATGAGACTTAAAGTCAAATAATACAAAACTGTTTACGGATTTCTTCATTTTTATCCTTGTGCCTTTCTTAGCCTAACCGGGGTTGGTGACATTGTCTATAATTATATATCTTGTTTCTGTAAGGTACACTTTTTTCTATATGTCTAAATCTATTCATTCAAATCTTTTTCCTTACTTGACTTTTTCCTTACCTTGGTGTTCCATCAATGATCTTTCCCTAAATGGGGATCCTGCTGGTCCCCCGTGGGCCTAAGGCAGACACAGGGGCTGGTTTATATATACCTGTGTTTATATACACCTATGGTGGCCAGTAGTCACATGTAGCACTTTAAGTTAGTTAAAATAAAATACAATTTAAAATGTAGTTTCTCCGTCGTGCTAGCTGTATTTTAAGTGCTCAGTAGCCACATGTGGCTAACAGCTACCATATTGGACAGTGTAGACATAGAACATTTCCATTATTGCAGAAAGCATAATCCCTCTTTTTTTCTCCTCGTGCAACATTGATCCTTCCCAGATTTCCCTTCAGCCTGACGTCACCTTAATTTTTCATTGTCAGCCGGCAGTCCTTCGTGCTAACTAGCCTATCCACATGGTTACAAGCTCACTGATCTCACCCCCCGAGTACTCATTCACAATACCGTGCATGGTCCATGCCCACTGCCTCAGATCATACGGAATACGAGGTCTGCAAATGGAACAGAATATTTGAAACTGAGACTGTCTTGGAAACTCTCAGATTTACAGTTGTAGCAGTTGTGAAATGAGAGTAATAAAACTCCCGCTCGTGTGAGCTTTTGAAAAGCTTGCTTTTTAGGTCATTCCTGGAAACCTCTATTCCAGGTTGTCTGTTCAGTTCCTCAGTACCCAACCCTTGACATAGGGCCTGCTCCTTCAGACCAGTGCTTCTCAGACTCGAATGTGCAGCAGAACCACATGAAATGTTACAGAAATGCAAACATTCTGATTCAGTAGGTCTGGAATGGGCCTGAGATTCTGCACTTTAATGAGCCCCAAGGGCTGCTAATGTCGCTGGTCTGGCCATCTGCGATGCTGAATCTCAGAAGCGTCAACTCTCTCCTCTGTTGTTTCTTTATCTTCTCTCAGAAGACCTGGTCACCAAAACTTGATATCTAGATGAATGTTGTCTTTCAACAGAGAAACCTCAAAAGACTATACTCCAGTGATACTACCACTTCAGAAAACAACTCAGAGCTTAGCTCTTGCTTGTATGCAGAACCAGGTGGAGCTATTGAAGATGTAGTCTCTCTATTTTGTAGTCAGACCTAGTCGTAATGGCTGTTTTAGCCTTTAATTACAATTTACACGTCCCAGAGCAACATTTGCTCTAGGTTTGGTTCCAAAGGATGAACACCTGTTAGCACTAAGCTATTTAAAAAATGTGCCACACGTTCTTTAACTCCATTTGAATGACAGGTCAGATAAATGCTTTGAGCGACTGTAGCATCTTCAGAATAAGTGCCAAGTCTCCACGGTGAGCCCCTGTAAAGGGGAGCTATGTTCTCATTGGATTAGGCAGGTTCTTACCTTTTTGTTATGAAATTCACTTTGCTCTACAGACATACCTTATAGTTCCATCTCTGTAACTACTCATTCTGGATTTCAGATATACCTTCTCTTTTTATGGATCCTTTTTCAGCCTCTGTCTTCAAACCCATCCCATCCCTCAGGGCTTTACAGCATAGGGAGGTGGGGTAACTAGGACATAGCAGTTAGGCTAACCTGGGTTCAAAGCCCATGTCAGTTCTTCTTGGCAATAAGATCGTAGACAAAGTATTTAACTTCTGTGTTCTGTTTTAAAATAAGGCTACTCTGATATGTGGGGTTTAAATTAGATATAGTAAACACAAAGGATAAATTGGATACAGAAGTATCCAGCCCAGAAAAACTTTTCCAAAATATTCCAAAATATTTCCCTTTCTTAGTCGTTTCTCTCTTCAAGAGCTGTTGACCCCTGCCTTGCTCGCTTATTTCCTTCTTCATTCAAACATGCACATTTCCACTATCTAGAAAACAGCAATGACTTCAATCTACTCACTTCTGCAGATGCTCTTCCATCTCCCCCTTCCCTGTTCAATGACAAACTTCTTGAAGATGTGGTGGCTCGCTGCTCTCCTCACTTCCCTGTCCGCCTGGCATCTGTCAGTAACCCCACACCAGAGCACATGCCTTTGGCCTTGACAGTCCTATATTTTCTCTGGTCCACTCACCTCTGGGAGGGAGCGTCTCCATCGTCACTCGATGGCATGCTCACAGTGCAAATGGTCTGCTCCCAGCATTGGTAAGGTCACTATGAAAAGAGAAGGATTGCTGAGAAATTAATGACAAGATCAGTTTTGGTTTATTTTGTTTTGCTATCTTGTGTTTTAGAGAAATGGGGTGAGGCTGTGCATGCATGCATTTGTGTTTGAAATAGGCCAGGGATCCTCACTCTTATACGCCGCAGGGGCTTTATAATTGAGGGGGAGATTCAGTGTGGGCCCAGCCAGGGGGAGCCAGTAGGCAGCTGGACTCAGGAAGGAGATTAGAGCAGGAGAGAAAGACTGGGTATGGTCCATTTCACCAGGAGCAGAGGTTTACAGTTCATGTATTTTAATGTAATGCAAATCGGTTATGGAAGTGCTGACACACTGTGATTTAAAAAGCCTGAGTAGCATGATAATTAAATCTCTGTCTACATTTCACTTTAGCACATTTATAGTGTATCCTTGTCCAGCTGATGTGATAAGTTCCCAGCCTTATACTTATATAATTTGCAAAGTAGCAAAAGAAAAAAAAATGGCCAAAAAGAAGGGGTATATTAACTAAAATTTCATTTTAAGCTGAACTCTGTTTTGTCCCTGACTTGGACCACACTCACTCACTCACTCACTAAAACGATCCCAAAGTTATGCTTTCCAGTATATAACCTGAGGGGATACTCATGTCTGCTTGATGGGGGTTTTGTCGTTGTTGTCGTTATTGGTTTTTTTTCTTGTTTTCTTGTGTTTTTTGTTTGTTCGTTTGTTTTTGGCACCTTCACTTTGACGCATACATTTCCAGCAGGAAGCTGAGCACCCTAGAATTCAGTCATTCCCTGCAGTGCTCGTGGGTAGAGGAACAGGAACGAGTCCTCTGAGGGGAATCCAGATGCCTGCGTCTGCTTCAGAGCTGCCACTGACTGGGTTAGTGACATCCCCTCTGGGTTTCTGTCACGTGAGGAGCCAAGGCTCTGTGACTTCTAAAGTGAACATTTTAAGACTCGAATTTTTATTTTTCCTTCATCTCTTAAAAATCTCTAAGCATAGCGCTTTACGTGACTCTGAAGTTGCATTTCTTCAGTGCCAAAAACATTCAACTAGGAAAAATGGCCAACGATCTTGAGATATCCATTGGAGATGAGGAAGAAAGCAAAGAGGAAGGCAAGGGAGATAAGCTGAGGCCTTGGAGAAGGGCAAATAGAAAAAAATAACGCAGTTGATGACAAGGATGTGCCACCCCCAGATTTGGGGAGTCTCCTCTTTATAAGTACATGGTTGCAGGCAAAGCACATAGCCACACTTCTACCCTTTTCATTGCACAAAGCCTGTTGGTAATTCTAAGAAACACCATTGGGAAAATTGCTGATTTTATTACCTCTAAGCTGATCTGATACATGAGGCAACTGGGGTCCCTGCGTTCAAGGAGCATAATCAGCCAGGTCTGTCAATGAGCTGCGGTTAGAACAGCTTTGCTTTGAGAACCAATGACCTCTGTTTGGGAAGTGCTGTCCAGGGCCAGCTGTGGTCCTGGGTATCAGGTGAGTGATTGGGGAACCACTGGGGAGTAGTAGAAATCCATGTGTGCTCTGTAGGAAACTGGCCCTGCATCACAAGTTAATGCTGCATGGTAAATCAGTCATGGATGTGAGCACTGCAAGAGGCTTTAGAGATCATCTAGTCCAGGCCTGTCTTTTGTAGAGTAGAGGCCCAAACACAGCTAGCGAGGGGCAGGCCAGTCTGCTACCTGGTGCTGAGCTGAGCTTTCTGCATTTCCTACTGTAACACACTATATATAATTATTACCAAAAAAAAAAAAGTCCCTTCTTTAGGGAAAGTATTCATAAGTGAAATAGACATATAAATAGACACTTAAACTAGATTGCTTTTGTTGATTGATTTTATCCTTTAAATACTGTTTTTCCTCCCAACCTATGGTTTCATGAGACCAAACCTTGCTGCTTCTCCCAGCCATCTGCTCTTAAGTTCCTCCAGCTAAACGATCTTTTTGTGACATCAAAATCTTCAAAATCTATCTAAACACTTCTCACATGTGCTCTTGCCCTCATTATCTGTGCTGAGGCTGCAAGCTTTTGGTCACAGCCATTTTCCAGTCTTATCTAGATTTTCACCAGAGACTGGAGATGGCATTTGCCTGGCCCCTCTCCTGGGTTGGGGGAAGGGAGGTGGTTTTCTTTCCATAGCCAGATTGGACTGGAAACAACATGGAAACCAGTTTCCTTTCTGCACCATGTCTCCCTATTGCCTTTGCTTCTGTGTCTCTACTCTCTTACAGGGCTCACGTTGATTCAGAAGTCAATTACCAAATACTGGTAACTTGCCAACTCTGGTCTGCATTTAGGAAAACCACTACTTTCTGTTATTTGGCCTTTCCATCCCATTTTTCAGTCCTGTTCTTAAAACTTCTCAACACATTTGTGCAGCTAACCGATAAAAGCTCCTTTTAAAGAATCATGACACACATCTTTCCTCTTTGGCTTCCAAAGTGAGCCTACTAATTATACGGAAAAAAAAGATTACAATGTCTATTTGTTTTTGGCAGGTTGGTGATTCAAGCAGAGTTGCTACTTTTCTGTTCTCTTTGATTTTAGCATCCTTTCCCAACCAAGAACACGTTGCATGTTCATTTGGAAAGATGAAAACTTCCAGGATCCTCGTTCTTGGTGTTACCATTTCTAACATGTGCAGTCCTCAGCCAGGTTAAGGTTTGATGATTGGTCCACAAGGTAAATTTCTGGCTGAAGACACATGGTCTGAGCTTATCCAAAGCCCTGATAGTTGCCAGCCATTGTTTCTGAGAAGCAGACATGTTTCTTTCCCTTGGCAACAACTTCATATGGAGATAAATTACAGGATGTGTCACACAGTCATGGCCTTATAACTGAGTAGCAGGCATTACTGTGTCTGCTGGGTCAGTTATGAACAGGGTTGAAAGTTTTGAGTCTTTTAAAACCAGGTGAATTGGAGCATACTTGAACTTGAATAAAGCTCCTAGAGACCCTGGGACTAAGAAAGTTTGAAAGGATTTGCTAGAATAGCTGAGTTCATTTCAAAGAGTATTTATGGAGATCCTCTGTGGTCTGCTAGGGATATAAATGTTAGAAACAGGGTCCTGTCCTCAGGAGCTCTGAAATACCAGGAGAAAGAAGTGAGTAATTGTAACACAGTATCATATGTGCAATGATAGAGGTTTCTCCACAGAGCTTTATGAGATCCAATGAAAGGAAAATGAATTCCAACCACGGTTTCAGTGGGGGAGGGGCCATGGAAATCTTAACATTTGAGCTGGATCTTGATGGAATTTTCCATGTAGACATATTGGTGGAAGAGCATTCTAGGGGGAGGGAACAGCATGAGTGAGGACACGGAAGCCTGAACACTCCGGGAGGTGCTGCTTAGTGCTGAAAGCCCTGGGAATAGGTTTGTCTAGAGGTTGAGGAGATGAGGGTGTGCAGGGGGGCTGTGACCAGCCCTCCTAGGACCTTGCAAGCGATAGCTCACATACATTCAACCTCGTGTCACATACCAGACAATTTGCTGAGCACTCTATACTTGGTATTTCACTTAGTGATCACAACATCTCTGCCAGACCCTTCTGATATCAACAGATACATGACACATGAAGTGGTGCTGTGTTTTTCTATTTTCATACAGAGATGTCGTACCTAAAAGAATAGTGGGGGATGCGGAAAATAAAACTTTGTGTGACGTGTCTTTGGTTTGGGCCTAGAGCAATTTTTGATTAAATAAGTCATGTTAATAAAAACCAAGTGTCTAGTTTTTTTAAGAAAGCACTTAATCTGAGCCCAGAACAACCCATGACGTGATGCAGCTCCAGCTTGCTTCCTAATGGCAGGTTAGAGCAGATGAGAAAGAACACCGAAACTGTGGTTTCATTTAAAGGACTTTGAAGATGTCGTCTGTCTTTACAGGGTAGGTTCTTAAATGAGAGGTCCCTGACCCAGAGGGTGTCATTGATGAGCTTTTAGGAGGTCCAGGACAGCTTTTAAATTGTATACAAAACATTTTCTCTACTAACACATTTCATATGTCAGCTTCTATGGAGAAAATCCATGCATTTATACAATTCCAAAAAGGGTCTGTTGGTCCCTAAGATGATAGGAGCCACTAACTTATAGGTGATCTTTGGAATGTAATGTCCCTGCTACATCTTCAATGCCCGATGATAAAATCCCAGCTTCTTTACGTGGGAGGTGTGGACCTGAGAATCTAACAGACTTGGATTCAGATCTTGCCTCTGCCTTTTGCTATTTATGTGACCTCAGCTTTAGTTCCCTCCTATGTGGATGTGGAAAGTATTATGGGAACAGATAATGAGATTCACACACATGGAATCAAGAGCACAGATGAGATTGCCAGGTGTTGAGGAGGGAAGAAGCTGAGGGTGGACCCTGGAGGGGCCAGTGAAGGAGACTGAGAAGGAGAGGCGGGGAGCCAGGAGGCAAACCAGGAGGGAAGAGTGTCAAGCAGGGAGCCATCAGAGTGGCCTCAGACTGATCCAGCTAGGTAAGGACTGAGAAGGCACCCTAAGTTTTTCATTTGGATCTCAGATCCTACTTCTCCAAAGTGTGCCCAGAAAGTGTTTGATGAACTAGTTAAAGTTTCCTCCTTTATTAATTCAACATAAATCAACTGAGTGCCTAGCATGTTCCAGGCAAAGCTGTTGATGCTATGAAGCTTGGGTCAGGAGGTCTCACCTTAGAAACTTTAGTCTCTAACATCATTTCTACCTCTGTAATTGCTCGCAAACATAAGATGAGCCAACCAGATGCTGTGTGGGCCCACGGTGTGGCCTTGGGCAATCCACATAATCTCCCCAGGCCTAGAGAGTGGAGCCTGGATTATCTGCAAAGTTCCCCTAGTCTAAAATGAATCCTGTATCATCACTGCCCAGTCAAGATGGGGACAGGGGTGATGGCCAATTAAAACCTTTTATATACAGAACTCTGGTTATGCTTAGAGCACTTCATTTTGAAGGATGTCCCTGCATAGCGTCACAGTCTTGTACTTCCTGGTGTTTCCTGTGCCTATATGGGTACCATGTTTGGTGGGTGGGTATATGTTTTGCATCTGAGGACTTTTTCCTCTCAAGGAATCCTGTTGTTTTAACATGGAAGCATTATAAATGTTCCGTAAAACAAAAATAATGTTTGCTGAATGCCCACCATGAAATAGACCCTGTGCTATATGTTCTTTCATATACATCAGCTTGTTTGGGGTGAGAGTCCTCTATATGGAGATTTCAGTGCATTGCAGATCAAATAATACTCTAAATAAAGGTTTTCTGGAGCAAAACCACAAGCAATGAAAGACTGACATAACACATCTAACACATAAGGTGAGTATTAATCCTGGCCTCTTTACACCCAGCTCACCAAGGAGCTCTCTGTATTTGAAAATGGCTTCCAAACCTGATGATGTTCATACTTTCCTCCAGCTAGTTTGAAATTAGCCTCGTGTGTGTGTTTATGCGCGCGTGCATGCGCACACCTTCAAAAGAGAGGCGATTAATGAATGTCTCTCAATTTATTGTCCTCGCTGCCTAGAGGTTTGTTTCTTGTTTTTCTGGCAAGTATGGACCTGTAGCTCCAAGTATTCCTGGATTATGTGTCATTCAGTGGTGCCCTGGCGGAAGAGGAAGGATCACCAGGTAAAGAGAACTGTCCAGGGCTGCTGGACCAGCCCCAGCTCAGCTGGGAACGTGTGCCTGGGTGGCCAGTTCTGGGCCTCAGGGGTCTGAGTTAATGAACACAAGGCCCAAGGAGGAAGCTGCTTCTTGATGAGTTTCTATCAGCTGGACCCAGGGTCAAGGCAGGAAGCAGTTTTCTTTATGTGTCAGAAATGGAGTCTTAGAGAAACCTTTTCCCAAGTGTTCTAATTTACATTCTTCCAGTTAGTTCTGATTAGTTTATTTTCCAGAATATCCAGTTTTATTTTGTCCAGTGAGGCTGATGACTACGCTCTGCAGATAGTAGCTTCTGGGGCCCAAAGACCTTTCATGAGCACCAGACCGAAGTGGCCATGTAGCGGTCACTTCCTGTCTGATCCTCTTTTCCAGTTCTCTCCATCACATCTTTATTGCAGTCTAATACAGGGAGGGGGAGGTCATCCGTTTTCTTATTTGTTGATTGACTTCCTAACCCCAACAACAGAATGTAACTTGGTGAGAGTGGAGACCTAGTGCTTCATGACCTGCAGTGTCCCCAGAGCCTAGAAAAATACTTGGTACATAGTTGATACTTAACAAAAATGTGTTGAGTGAATGAACAGAAACCAGAGAGAAGGAAGAAGAGGAAGGAAGGAAATCGGGAGGGAGGGAACTTTAGTTGGGACACTAACTCTTTTTGTATTAAGCAAGCTGGGACTGAAGAGACCACAGTCGTCAAAGCTCATGAGGGGTACCCTGCCCCCTTAGTGTCTTTCACCTACCCTCTGGAGCCCACAGTGCTGTCTTAGGCCAGATGGGACTCTGCCATAGCTATTCCAGCACTGAGGGTCCCGGAACTGCCTTCCCCGCCTCAACTCCCTCTACCCTCACAGCTCCTTCTGTAAGAGGAGTTTTGTTCCCAGGACTTTAGCATCATCATATACCCGCACACACCAAGGGTCAGTGCATAGGGAGGCAGTCAGGTCTAGCCTGGGGGGCTTCGAGGGGGACTGGGGCTGCCCTGCTCAGTCTGTGCTTCTCCGCCTCACCGATGTGGAAAGATGCCATTTTCCTTGTAGATTTGGGGTAATAAGAGCATATCCATGCCACTGTTCCCAGCAGTTAGGAAGTGCACAGGACATGGTAGCTGCTCCATTTGTGTCCTGTGACATCTGGGCCAAGGATCATGATTTCCCTTCCTGGCATGCTCCTGCTTATGTTTGTAGCAGGTGGAGAGAAAGTAAAGGAATATCGCCTCCTTCCCACACTCCTACGCTAGCCGGCCTCTGCTTGCAGTCCCTCAGTTTGGAGCCTGCCGCGCTAGGGACAGGCTGTGTGCTGAAGGACATCTGTGCCGTAGTGACGACGGTATTGCTGTTCCCGCTCTGGCATCACGTCACCGAGGTGGCTTGGCCAGAGGCGTGCGTTTCCTTGGCGACTGCTCCTGGCTGGGTGGGAGCTGACATGCTCTTCAGTGTGTATTTTAGCAAGTCAAGCCAGTGGGATGCCCTGCGGGCCGGCTTCTCCAAGAGGGTGTGGGCTGTGCTGCCAAGAGCAGCAGGGGCAGCTGCCAGGTTTCGAGAAAGTATTTGAGGCATCGAGGCTGTGCAGGGCCCCACGCCCTTGCTCCCTCTCCCCTCCTGCAGTTTTAATATGGGCGGGGGCTGGATTAAGTGTCTTGGCGGAATCTAGCAACCAGAGTCCTTTCTGGCAGAGGATGGGGAGTGCACATCAGGATCACATTCCAGATGCAGGGACAGAGATTTGGGAAGGATAAAAGAAAGAGAGTGAGAAAATTAAATGTGGCGAGAAATGGATTTTCCCTTTCTGCTGTCTGAAATAATTGAGTTATGTTATTTTGTAAAATAATCTGTTTTGAGGTTTTTCCTTCCCCATCATACTACCAGTTGCCCTGCTGATTTTAAGAAGGGAATAAAGCCTTTGTTTCGGCCCTGGCTGTGATTCCTACTAAATGCCTCAAACTTGGGCTGGGTTCTAGAGGTAGCTGCGCTGTCTGCTAGGACTGTGGAAATGAGAACCAAAGCCTCCGGGGACAGGTGCCGCCAGATCCCCTCTGTCAGGCCCTGGCCGGCTCCTCCCCTTCTTCCAGTCAAGGCCGGTCTATAGCGAGGCCTGCCCCAGGGTCTTACTTTTCTCTGGGCTCTGAAGGGCTTAGTCACATTTGGCCCGAGACCCTCAAAGGTGCCCATCTTGCCTCCATGCTATCCTGTCAGAGTTTCCTTTCCCTACTTTTCAGCTATTCCTTGGATTCTGCTCCTGGCCTCTCTCTCTGGTGGCTTAGTGGGAGAGTTCCCATGTCGTGCACGGCTGCGCCTTTAAGTGAGGTTTCTTTACTATCAGTCCAGGGACTACTTGGTGTTAGTTTCTGTACTTTAATTGTGGAGTGTGATGAGATGGGACTTTGGGCAGCATTCCAACAGAAATCCCATTAGACAGGTGTCCATTTAGAAGCAGCCTCATTGAGGGACAGATGAGAATAAGCATGGAGCTTGCAAGAGTTTCAGCTCTGGAGCCAGATTTCATAAATGTATATCCTGGCTTAGCCGCTTATCAATGGATGGCCTTGGGCAAAGGCATAACTTCACCGTGCCTCAGTTTCCCTATCTACGGAGTGGATGTAAAAATAGTATTTAGCTCTGGTTGCTATGAGGATTAAATAAAATAATGAATGTAACGTGCTTAGGACGATGCCTGCTGCTGCTCAGCTGACCTTACTTAGCAACATCACTGTTATCGTTGTCCTCTTTACTCACTGCCTGGTGGCCTTGTGCAAGTGACTTTGATTCTCTGCGCTTTAGCTTCCTCATGTAAAAAAGAGTGCAATACGAATAGGATTGTCAAGAAGATTTGGAATGTATGTGAAGGCTCAGTATGCTAGGGGTGATAGGGGGCTATAAAAGGTTCTTGAGCCTGTGAAAATGCAGCGGTACTCTAGGTGAGGACTGGTGTTTGATGAGTGAAGGGGGTGTGCAGTGGACAATTCTAGGGACCATTTCAAATGAGGCAGTGTGGCGGTGACATGGCATTGCACAGGATTGGAGTTGGAAAACCTGTCTTTGAGTCCTAACATGGCTATTTACCACCCCTGCGACATTGGGCAAAACTGGACCTATTTGCTTATCTGTGCTTAGGGGGTAATATTAATTGCCTCGGAGGCCATTGTATTAGATGAGAAATCATGTCTCTTAATATTTAGGACTTTTGTGGCCTTAGCAGTTTGTAATAAGTTTAGTTTCTTCCATCTAGGGTGCTCACTGGACACTCACTGTGTGCCCTTGGGCAAGTTACTTCAGCAATCTGAGCTTTGGTTCATTTATCTGTTCAAATGCAGAACATGATATCCGCCTCATAGAGCTGCTGAAAGAATTGGCAAGTAGTGGTTCCAGAAAATACTGGCTCCTCTTGGGGTTCAGGAAGGCCTCACAGAGGAGATGGCCACTAAGTTAAGTCCCAATGGATGCATACATCAGCATTTCCAGATTTCATAAGATTTCCCAGCACAATAATTATCATATATATAATTCAGTTTTGTTTTATTTATTTTCATCATATCGTTTTAGACCATTGTGTTTTCTTCTTAACCATTATACAGCACTGAGTTTTAAAGCGTGTCATGGTAAGGGGCATGCACTGTGGTCACAGTATGTGGGAAACAGTATGAACTGTTTAAAGCTTATTTGGGGATGTGTTATAAATGGAACATATATTGTGCATGTGAACTAATGATTAGTTAAAGCTCTGTTAAAATGCAGGTTTGGGGGACAGCCATAATCTCAAATATTTTGACCCATTGCTTCTACCTAAACAATAAAGTATCTTAGAAATGCTGTTACTTTGGTATCTCAACTACATTTCCCAGATTTTTCTCTTTCCCCCAGGAACAATATAAAAATCATTTATCAGATGTTTGGAAATGATGCTCGTTTCACTTGTAGTTCATGAAATTGTGTTTCTTTCTCTCTCCCTCCCCCTGTGTGTGTGTGTGTGTGTGTGAGTGAGTGTGTGTGTCTGTGTCTGTGTCTGTGTGTATGTCTGTGTGTGTGTGTGTGTGTGAGAGAGAGAGAGAGAGAGAGAGAGAGAGAGAGAGAGAGCGAGCGCATGTGCAAGTGTACCAGCCATGACCCACTTAATTGGGTATATAGCAGTTTAAGGAATTTCCATGAGCATTTCCAGGTGAAGAGAAAGCCCTAGCTCTGGGCTTTCCTAGCCTGCCTTGTAGTTGCCTTGTAGCTGTCACCTGCTGATATAATAGTAATCAAACCGATAAAGTGATGGTCTAGACAGAACACCAGAGTACGAAACTTAAATCCAGGGCATTCTCTCCACTCCATCAAGCTGTCTTTCTGCCTGCTTGGGATCCCGATGCTATCCTTTTTTAGCCATGGTTGCCCTAACTCTCCTCTTCTAGTAAAAAGCCTCCTTCCATGCTTTTAATGTTTCTCAGACTCTCTCTTCTATCATGCATTTCCATCTCTCCCAGTGACAGCTGTCATTCAACAGCACAATCTGCTGATACTTTACAGGAATGGGGACAGGGTGAGAGAAACATAGGAGAACAGAAAGGGAGAAAGGGAAGAGATTTTATAAAATGAAAGGAAGTCTCTTTTGTTCTTTGGCTTCCTTTGGAGCCTGTGGTATCAGAGCATCCTGAAGTGGGTTCTGGTTGGAAAGGAGATAGAGTGGTAGAGCTTGTTAGTGAAACCTGGTCAGTAAACTGACCAAGAAACTCATGGATTTAATTACAAGCATCTTTTTTCTCTCTCACTGCCCTTTTAAAAGTTCTTTCCCTGCCCTCAGTTTAAAACACAGGCAGTCCCGTGACTTTTCTGGCCACTCTCAAGTAATAAAAATCCCTAGGACCACTAGAAGTTGACAAGGCAGTTTCAATTCAGTTATTATAAGTATCTAGTCCATGTAATAAAATTTCCAACTTGCTTTAATGTTAAATCTGCCCCCGTCTCTAAACTAGAACCTGCTACAAGTGAGAGAGGTCGAGGTTCCTTTTCTCGCTCCTTTCACACACCCTCCCTCACGTTGGTGACCAGGGCTTCTGACTCTGCTGGGTCTGCAGAGAGGGAGGAGGAAAAGGCAGAAAAGTTCTTACTCGGCAAATCCTATGGTCAGATGTCTTTACTCGGTGTCCTTGGAAGATCTTTAGAGCCGATTTCTTCTCTCGTGGATTCTTTTCTAGGTTCTCCTGAGACCCTTACTGGGGACATTGAACCATACATCCCTTGACAGACATGTTGCATTTTCCTCTAGCTGGCTATCCTTTCCTCGGCTGTTTTTTCCAGTGGTCTATTCTATAGAAACGCTTTTGGTTTGGGGTCTGTCACCTCCCCATGGATTTTTCTTAGGTGGGATTTCAAATAGACCCAGACTGACTGTCTCTTCAACATGCCTTCGACCTAGTCCACGAGCAGCACTCATACGTCATCTGCTCTGACAATGTCCAGGAGCGCAGTGCCCAGCAGATACCTCTCCTTTTACTTGTACTGTTAGAGCATCCAGTCTTTTAGATTTTCCAGGCAGGAATCAGACCCAGTGCTCTGTGTCCCAATTGTAAGAGACTAAATCAAGCCCTTCAATGACCTCACTGAAGCTCCTTTCTCTTAACCTGAAGAAGAGCCCCAGCCATCTCCTAAAGCCGTGGGGGTGGGGGAGGGGGGTGGTCAGCACAGCTCTCTCCAAAGAAATCCTTTTTCAAGCTCCATTTTCTCAAAACTAGTCTTTCCTCACTCTGTATGAGGGATTCAAGAGTCATGTAATGAGTCCATCCATCAACTTTGAAATTTTTGTATGTTAGTCTTTTCAAAATGTAGCATCCCTTATTTTTATATCTTAGCTGAAAATGAGATGGGAAGAGCCCCGTTGTGACAGCCAGTTACATAAGCTTGACCTTAGTGTTAGCATCACACTCGCTGAACAGTCACTCTGTGCTAGACCCTTTTTCCTGTTCGCTCTTTTAATCTTTGCAATGACCTCCTTTTAGAAAGAAAGAAATAGATTAAAGATTTGTCCAAAAGTGTTCAGATTGGAAAAAAATTCTAAATAGTTCATATCAGTTTTGATTGCCTCTTTAATCAACATGCATTTAAAGGAATGTCTATAACTTGCAAGTGAATAGATTAAAAATAATTATTTTACTGTTAATTTCTAGTTTTATTGGGGGTTTTTTGGTCAGAAATACAGCCCTGACTGTGTTCAGACTTTTAGAACGTAGTGAGGTTTATATGGTGGCCTACTACATGGGCAGTGTTAGTAACTGTTTATTGGATGTTTGAAGATGATGTATTTGCTTATTATCAGGTACAGAGTATTGTGGCTTTCTCTTAACACAGACTTTCATGGCTCCGAATTTGGGTTCGTAAACATAGGAGATCCCAATGCTGAAACAAATACATTTTGGAGTTGCTTATGACCTAAAAATAGGAAATTATCATTAAAAACATTAGTTAATATGAAACTCAATTGCATTCTTGTTATTTCCTTCCCACTAAGCAGGAAGTCGTATCTAGATCCAGAAGATCTAGTGTGAGGTTTTCTCCCACTTCTAAAACAACTTCGGATGGTGAGGCTGGATGTGTGAGTTCTTGGCCCAACTTTGCCACTACCTTGCCCCTGGGCGGGTTACCTCCCCATGAAATACAGGGGTTGGGCAGATGTTCTTATGGTCATTTCTGCTTCTCAAAGTCTGAGACTCTGCATAGTGGGCCTGTGGCTTTCTATCTTGAGGGCCACAGGCAGTTTATGAAAAAGGGTGTTCCCAATGAGAGTGAGTATTTCTTGGAGAAGGCATTATACACAGGCAAATGTTGCGTGCTGGTCCCTGGGAATTACAAAATCATTACTTAGAAAATGCTAGAACTGCTGGTCTGCAATCAGTTGTAAAATCACTGGGGTAACCCTTTCCTCGGTATGTTATATGAACACTGGACCAAATTCGGTTATAAATTAGGTCAGAGGGTAGACCTGGAATGATGGGTACATGTTGGCGTGTATTTTCTTTGTCTAGAACAGCTGGGCTGGGTGATGTGTGTACTCCCTGAAGGTGATGCAAACCCATGTTTCTAGCATGCACTGTGTACTCTTTCTCACTTAATGTCCTTGACTGTAAGACAGTTGAACAAGGGAAAGCAGAGGGAAGTGTAACCTTCTATGCAAAACATTTTCTTCATTTCAAATGTATACCAAATTAGTACCTCAATTATTTCATTCATTTTCCATCTGTTGAGCATTCAATACAAGCCAGGCTGTGATGTCTTCTGCAGAGACAAAAATGAATAAGGGACAAGAAGGCTAGTGGGTTTTGTCACTTCTTATCCCACCTAAAGTGGACAGAAGCTGATCATATTCTAAATGCAAATAAATGAATGAGGTAAGAAAGGGAATGTGTAAGAAAATGTGTGACTAGATTTCCGAATCAGAAAATGGAGGTTCTGGGCGGAAGGGGTTGTGGTCTACCAATTGAGCAGTCAGAGAAGGTGGCCTTGATGTCACCAGAGTGCTGGACCTCCCGCCAGCTTCCTCAGAGGCTGCTTTAAGGGATGAATCTTGAGGCCAAGCAATGGCCCTGACCCTCAAACTTTGAATCCTAGGAGATTGCCTGCAGGAATGAGCTCAGCCTAATCATTCGAAATTAGCACAGCAGAGGAAAACGCCCAATCTCTGTTTATGAATTTGTAGAACAATTTGCTAGACACAGCTATTACTCAAGCAAGAGACTGTTCACAGATGGCGGCTTGGGCTGGGAGTGGACGCAGAGGCTGGGACTGTGGGCCATTAATCACCATCTGCAGATATGCTGCTGGGTGTAAGCAAGCATACCAAGCCCCAGCAAGGTTTATTGTAGGGGCTTGATGATGAATCCTCTGTCCTGCAGATAATTAGGGAAATTCTTGCAGCCATAAAAATCACCAAAAGCCCACAGGGGGATTTGAGCCAAACCCACATGTCCTCACATTCCCCTATCCTCTTTTCCTGTGCCTTCCCAAGTACAGAACATTTCCAGCCTGTTGCATTGGATATATTCAATCAATGAACAAAAACTTCCATGTCTGCAAGAGCCCAAACACTCTGAGGAATGCCTGTGTAGGTTAAAGATTATCTCTTCATCCAGGTAGATTAGTGTCTAGATGTGGAAATACAGCAGTGTATATGTATATGTGTGCACATGTGTGTGCAAAAGGGGAACAACCCAAGGCAAGTAAGTTTCCTCTCTCTCTCCCTGACTACCTTTATCTCACCCTTCAGGTCCCAGCTCAGCTGCGCCTTCCTCTGAACAGCCTTCTCTGACCTTCCAAGACTGGGCGAGGCGTCTGGCTGTGCACAGCCGCCTATACTTCCCTCCTCACAGCACTTCTCACATTGAGTTGCAGTTGCCTGTTAAATTATTTGTGCCCCCAGGTCCCCATCCTGTGACTTTTGTGAGAGCAAGGATTACCCATCTCTGTCATTCCCAACATACTACATATTTGTTGTCATAGTACATAAATAATATTGATGATGTTCTCTGAGAGTGGAGATGGAAGAGGTCATTTTAAGCCAAAAAATAAATAAATAAATAAAAACTCCAGCTGGCCCTAAAAGCTGAATAAAGAATAAAAATAGAAATGACATGGTTTTACCTAGTACAGTAGTTTTCAAACAGCGATCTCTGTACCACCAGCATTAGCATCATCTGGGAGCTTGTTAGAAGTGCAAATTCTGACCTCGCTCCACACTTACCAGAACAGAGACTCTGGAAGTGGAATCTGACAGTCAGTTCTAATAAGCCCTGTAGGTGATTATGATGTAATTAACTCTCATATAAAGATTTGGCCCTATCTGTGACTTTGGGACCAAGTGTGACAAATAGAATTTATATCATGCGCTATTTTCAATTAATTGGCAGTGGTTGTTTGAAGATCTTTGTGGGGAATTCTGAAGCCTGACAGTACTCAGGGTGAAAAAGTGCCATGATTGATTAGTGATGCCCACACAAGCGCAAGAATAAGGTATATTCATGTCCCCAGTGTTTGCCACCTCTGATCTGGAGCCAATCCTGAATTTTTATAGAACATGATGAAAGCAGTGCTTAGGGCTAACTGGCCATGAGTTCTCTTTTGACCTTCATGCTTTGCTTTTTTGAAACCACTTTTCCTTCCTCAGGCCCCAGTTTGGGTATCCTGCCCCTTGACACTAGTCTTGCCTTGATTAGGTCTTTAGTACCAGACACTGGACTGGCTGCATGCTGACTGCCACCCCTCTGGATCTTGGTAGATGGCCTGACCTATCACTGTTTGACCAGACCCCCGCCCCTTATTCTGAGTTGGAACCTCCTTCTAGCCATGCTCAAGCCCTCCTTCTGTGGCTTGATTGGATCATTTTGGATCTGCCTTTGGATGTACACAATTCTGTTGTACCCTGAGAAACACAAACCTTTCTCCTTTCTTCCATTTGCAAACTCTGTCTCCCAGTTCAGGCCAGCTACTTTTCACAAATTCCTAGTCCTGGCTGCCTTCTTAGCCTTCCCAACTTATTCAAGAAAGAGATTCCAAGTGGTGGCACTAGTACAAACAAAGGCATAGAGGTCAGAATGTGAAAAACATGATTGGGTTCCATAGCGAGGCCAGTGTGGCTGAATTAAGAACCCATGCCAAAACACATTCGATTGAAATATTGGCAAACAATTGGTAAGATCATTTTGTGGAATGTCTCAAGCCCCCAGAGCTTGGACTTCATTATGGAGGAGGGAGACATGACATGCTCTCAGCTGAATAAGGTAGAGATACTTGAAAGATATGCTGCAGGAGTTCTGACACAGCATGTGTGTACAGGGTGATGTTCAGGGGACGGACAAAAAAAGAGGCTGCCACAGTTATTCAGGCCTGATGTGGCAGTGACCGTGGGAATAGAAAGGAACTGTCATGTCCAGTCAAGGTGGTAGAGTAGGTAAATGCTGTGCTCTCCTTCTCCCACAACCATGTGAAGATTACAACTAAATTATAGAACAACCACCCTTAAGAACCACATTGAGACTGCCTGAACAGAACTCCTGTAACTTAGGATATAAAGAAGAAGCCAATGTTGAGACTGGTAGGAGAGGCAGAGACGTGAAAAGGGTTGATTCTAAACCCATGTGTGGCAGTTAAAAGACAGGAGGGATATCTTGACTGTGGAGGTGCCCCCTTGGAAGCAAGACATCTGAGGCCCATACTGGACTCCCCAGCCCAGGGTTCCAGTGCTGGAAAGAGAAGTCCCTATAACTTCTGGTTGTGAAAACCAGTGGAGATTCCATCCAGGTGACATGGAGGGCTGCTTTAGACCTAGGCATCTCCTCATAGGGCCAGAGCACAAACTCACTTGCCCCAAACTCCAGAAAAAGGACAACAGATTAAGAAGCAGCAGGTACATACAGGGAGGAACTGAATTGTCTGGAATCAGGGTGAAAGTTGGAGGGGCAGCTCTCTTCAGGACAGAAGTTCTGGCCGATGGATGGCAAATCTAAGTCACCATCAACCTGGCTAACACTACTCATCCCACCCTGGTAAATCCCTAAGACCCCAACCTAACCAACTCGCACATTAGCACAAACCCCTTTCAGTGCTTATTCCTCACAAGTGGCTGGTCTTGGCACACACTAAGGACTTTCCTAAACATTTACAAAGGTCTACAAACCCAAAACAAACAGCAGCTGGCCTTGATGTGCCTCTTGCTAAGCAGATTCACCCTGGCACTAGTGGCAGTCAGCCTCAATTAATAGCATAGCCTCTACCAGGTACCTTCAAGCCCACAGGCAGCTACCAACTGAAGATCACTTTGCAGCTCCTACCAGATGGCTCCAGGCTGTGCACAGACAGCAGCTGAACTTGGCCAACATGGGAGCCCCTCCCAAGAGGCCCTAAAACCAACACACCAGTGGCCAGCTTCAGACCATACCAGAGCATGACCCAATTAGCTCCAATAATGACACACCCAAAGGGTGGACTTGGCACCCACCAGTATCTTGATAAATTGAATTCTGCTCCATGGGGTCAGCCGCTGCACAACAGCTCAGCCATTCTAGTCATGGCCAGTCCTCACAGCCAGTCAGGACTGATGGTGTCAGTACTGCCCACTGACATGCCAACAGCAATCAAGATCCAACTACAACAGGAGGGCACACAAAACCCACACAGGGGACAGTCCTGGAGCAAGATGAACGGGGAGACTGTTCCACTGGGCCCCAAAAGACTACCCTTCAAAGACTAGGAGATGTAGCAGCTCTATATAATACATAGATAAAAATTCAGAGAGTTGGCCAAAATGAGGAGACAAAAAAAAAAAAAAACCACGTTCCAAAAGAAAGAATAGGAGAAAATTTCAGAAAAAGAACTAAATGAAATGGAGGCAAGCAATCTACCAGATACAGAGTTCAAAATACTGACTATAAGGATGCTCAGTGAACTTAGGGGAAGAATAGATGAGAACTTACACAAAGAGGTAGAAATCATAAAAAAGAACAAGTCAAAAATAAAGAATACAATAATTGAAATGAAGAATACATTAGGTGGAATCAACAGCATATTAGATGAAGCAGAGGCTTGAATTAGCAATTTAGAATACAAGATAGCAGAAAACACCCAGTCGAAACAGTAGAAAGAAAAAAGAATGTTAAAAAAGTGCAAGTAGTTTAAGGGACCTCTGGGAACAATATCAAGCATAACAACATTCACATCATAGGAGTACCCAGAGGAGAAGAGCGAGAGCAAGAAATTAAAAATATATTTGAAGAAATGATAGAAAACTTCCTTAACATGGCAAAGAAAATAGACATACAAGCCCAGGAAGCACAGAGAGTCCCAAACAAGATGAGCCTAAAGAAGCCCACACCAAGACACATCTTAATTAAAATCCCAAAGTTAAAGACAAAGACATAACCTTAAAAGCAGCAAGAGAAAAGCTGTTAGTTACATACAATGTAGTTACATACAATGGATCTCTCATAAGACTGATTTCTCAACAGAAACTTTGCAGTCCAGAAGAGATTTGTGCAAAATTTTCAAAGTGGTAAAACGCAAGGAACTGCAACTAGGATTACCCAGCAAGTGTATCATTTAGAATAAAAGGAGAGATGAAAAGTTCTCCAGACAAGAAAAAGCTAAAGGAGTTCATCACTACAAAACCAATATTATAAGAAGTGTTAAAAGGACTTCTTTAGAAACAAGAAGAGAAAAATAATATGATGAATAATAAAATGTAACTATTTTAATTATAAGAGAATTAAATGTTTCAATCAAAATACAGGGTGAAAAAAAAAGACATAGGATGGCTGAATGGATAAGAAAACAAGACCCATAAATTTGCTGTCTACAAGAGACCCACCTCAGATTGAAAGACACACACAGACTGAAAAAAGATTTCATGCAAATGGAAATGAAAAAATAAGCTGGTATAGCAATACTTATATCAGACAAAATAAACTTTAAAACAAAAACGATAACAAGAGACAAAGAAGGGCATTACATAATGATAAAGGAATCCATCCAATGAGAGACATAACCCTAGTAAACATTTATGTACCCAGCATAGGAACACCTACATATATAAAGAAAATGTAAGGGAGAGATCAACAGGAATACACTCAGAGTAGAGAACTTTAACACCCTGTTGATATCAATGGGCACATTTTCCAGACAGCAAATCAACAAGGAAACAGCAGCCTTAAGTGACACAATAGACCAGGTGGACTTAATAGATATTTTTAGAGAGTTTCACCCCAAAGCAGTAGAATATACATTTTTCTGAAGTGCACATGGAACATATTCAGAACAGAACACATGTTAGGCCACAAAACAAATCTCAGTACATTTAAGAAGACTGAAATCAAATCAAGTGTTTTCTCCAACCACAATGGTATGAAACTAGAAATCAATTACAAGAAAAAACTGAAAAATACATAAACACACAGAGGCTAAATGACACCCTACTAAACAATGAATGGGTTAAAAATGAGATCATGGAAGAAATCCCAAGATACCTAGAGACAAATGAAAATGAAAACACAATAACTCAAAAATCTAAGAGACACAGCAAAAGCAGTCTTAAGAGGAAAATTCATAGCAATACAGGCCTACCTCAAGAAATAAGAAAAATCTCAAATACACAATCTAACCTTACACTTAAAGGAACTAGAAGAACAACAACAAACAAAACCCAAAGTAATTAGAAGGAAGGAAATAATAAAAATCAGAGCAGACATAAACAATAGAGTCCAAAAAACAATATAAAAGATTAATGAAACCAAGAGCTGGTTCTTTGAAAAGAAAAACAAAATTGATAAATCTTTAACCATACTCATCAAGAAAAAAGAGAGGGGATCCAAATAAATAAAATTAGAAATGAAAGAGAAGTGGCAACTGATTCCACAGAAATACAAAGTATTCTAAGAAAATACTGTGAGCATTTTTTGCCAATAAATTGGACATTCTGGAAGAAATGCATACATTCCTAGAAATGAATAATCTTCCAAGATTGAGTCAAGAAGAAACAAAATCTGAACTGACTGATTACTATTAACAAAATCAAACCAGTAATTAAAAAACTCCGAACAAACAAAAGTCCTGGACTGGATGGCTTCACAGGTGAATTTTACCAAACATTCAAAGAAGAATGAACACCTGTTCTTCTCAAACTATTCCAAAATTTCAAGAGGAGGGAAGGCTCTCAGACTCATTTTGCAAGGCCACCATTATCCAGATTCCCAAACCAGACAAAGATGTTACAAAAAAAAAAAGAAAATTATAGGTCGATACTCCTGATGAACATAGATGCAAAAATTCTCAACAAAATATTACCAAACTGAATTCAGCAATACATTAAAAAATTCATACACTGTGATCAAGTGGGATTTATTCCTGTGGTACAAGTTTGGTTCAAGATCCACAAATTGATTAATGTGATACACCACATTAACAAATTGAAAGATAAAAATCACATGATCATATCAATAGATGCGGAAAAAAGCATTTGACAAAATCCAGCTTCCATTTATGGTAAAATCCCTCAACAAAGTAAAACTGGAGGGAACTTAGATCCTCAACATAATAAAAGCCATATATGAGAAACTACAGCTAACATACTTAATGGGTAAAAGCTAAAAGTGTTTCCTTAAGATCAGGAACAAAATAAGGTATTCACTTTCACCACTTTTATTCAACATAATACTGGAAGACCTCATCACAGCAATCAGATAAAAATAAATAAAAGGAATCCAGATCGGAAAGGAAGAAGTAAAGCTGTCATTATTTGCAGATGACATGATACTACATATAGAAAACCCTAAAGATTCCACCAAAAAAAAAAAAAAAAGCTGTTAGAATTGATGAATCAATTCAGTAAAGTAACGGGATACAAAATTAATATTCAGAAATCGGTTGCATTTTTATATACCAATAATGAATTATCAGAAAGAAAATTTAAGAAAACAATTCCATTTACAATTGCATCAAAAACAATAAAATACCTAGGAATCATTATAACCAAGGAGGTAAGAGACCTTTAATTGGAAAATTATAAGACGCTGAAGAAAGAAATTGTAAAAGATAAAAAAAAATGGAAGTTTATAATATGCTCATAGATAGGAAGAATTAACATTGTTAAAGTATCCTTACTACCCAAAGCAATCTATAGATTCAACACAATTCCTATAAAATACCAATAGCATCTTTCACAGAACTAGAACAAATAATCCTAAAATTTATATGGAACCAGAAAAGATCCGGAATAGCCAAAGCAATCTTGAGAAGAACAAAGGTGGGAGTATCACACTACCTGATATCAAACTATACTACAGGCCTGTAGTAATCAAAACAACATGGTACCGGCATAAAAACAGACACATAGATCATTGGAACATAATAGAGAGCCCAGAAATAAACCCACACCTACAATTAATCTATGACAAAAGATGCAAGAATATACGATGTGGTAAAGACAGTCTCTGCAGTAAGTGATGGTGGGAAAACTGAACAGATACATGCAAAAAACAAACTGGACCAGTTTCTTACACCATATATAAGAATGAACTCAAAGTGGATTAAATATTTCAATATAAGACCCGAAACCATAAAACTCCTAGGAGAAAATATAGACAGTAAACTCTCTGACATTGCTCTTAGGAATATTTTTCAGATATGTCTTCTCAAAGAAATGGGACTACATCAAACTGAAAAATTTTTGCACAGCAAAGGAAACCATCAACAAGACAAAAAAGACAATTTACTGAACTGGAGAAGATATTTGCCAATGTTACATCTAATAAAGTGTCGATACCAAAATATATAAGAAACTCATATAACTTAACACCAACAAACAAACAATCTCATTAAAAAATGGGCACAGGATCTGAATAGACATTTCTCCAAAGAGGAAATACAGATGGCCAAGAGACATATGAAAAGATGCTCATTGTCACTAACCACCAGAGAAATGTTAGTTAAAACCACATTAGATGTCAACTCACACCTGTCAGAAGGGCTATCATCAATAAATCAGCAAACAACAGGTGTTGACAAGTATATGAAGGAAAGGGAACCCTCTGACATTGTTGGTGGGATTGCAAATTGGTATAGCCACTATGGAAAACAGTATGGAGGTTCCTCAAAAAATTAAAAATAGAATTACCATATGACCTGGCAATCCCACTTCTGGGTATTTATTCAAAGAATTTCAAATCACTAACTCAGAAAGAAATATGTGTTCATATGTTCATTGCAACATTATTTACAGTAGCCAAGATATGGAAGCAACCTAAGCGTTCATCGATCAACAATTGGATAAAGTAGTACATACATACAATGGAATATTACTCAGCCATAAAAAGGAGATATTGCCATTTGCAAACACATGAATAGACCTAGAGAGTATTGTGCCAAGAGAAATAAGTCAGAGAGAAAGACAAATACCACATGACTTCATTTATGTGGAGTCTAAAAATCAAAATAAATGAACAAATAAAACAGAAACAAACTCATAGATAGAACAAATTGATGATTTCCAAATGGGAGGTGGTTTGTGGGGCTGGGTGATAAAAGGAGGGGAGGAAGAAGTACAAACTGGCAGTTATAGAATAGTGATGGAGATGTAAAGTACAATATAGGGAATATAGCCAATAATTGTGGTAACTATGTACGGTATCAGATGGGGGATCACTTTGTAAGTTATATAAATGTCTAACCACTGTGCTTTACACCCGAAAATAATGTCATATTGAATGTCAACTGTAATTGAAAAAGGGGGAAAAAAGTTTTAAAAGTTTTTTAAAGAAATAAACTGACATATGAAAGAAACAATAGAGACACTCCCAAGGGGAGTCAGTCGACTGGTTGACTGACTGCATGCATGGAGTAAGGGACTGAGAAGAGTCAATGATGACACTGTTTTGAAGCTATGTATGTGACTATAATAAAGACAGCTCTGACATAAAGAAGGAAGAAGAGATGTGGGAGGAAGTTGAGAACGTGAGTGTAGTGATAAAGTAAGTTCGAGGTAAAAGCACCACTTCACTGCTGACCAGGCACATCGAGATCCAGGACCACAAGACCACAGCTAGTGTGCAAGCATGGATGAGCAGGTGTGCGGGTGCGCCCCATCCCAGCAGACGGCCAAAAAGGGGAGGGCGAAGAAGGAGCTTCCAACTCTAAAGCATGACCCTTGGAGAATGCCTGCATGGGATGGAGGAAGAAAGAGAATCAGGGAAGGAATAGCCCAAGCGTAGGGTGACCAGGAGGCTGCAGTGGCAGGGACATGGAAGGACAAGAGGGCACCAAGGAGGAGGTGGTCATCCGCAGTGTTAATGCTGCAGAGAAGACATGGAAAGTAAACAGTCCTGATGAATGTACCCGTGAGTTCATGGATAACACCCAGAGCGCCGTGGGCCATTATGTCTCAGGACAGCTATTTGGTATCTTAAAATTAACAGTGTATCTCTAGGGAAATCCTTTTGTGGACAAGTTTACAGGTCAAACTTGCGAGGCCTGAGAACTTCGTGATGGAGAGAAGAAATTCTTTAGAATCCTTGTGATCTAATTTGTGATCACCTGCTTGCCCCCTTCTCAAACTCTAACACACATACACAAACACCCTCTCACCTTTCATGAAAGCTAACATGAAAGTAGCAGAACATAAAGTGTTCTCCCATTTGCCACCAACTCATAGACTCAGTTTTTCAAGGCTAGCCACATAAATGCCCCAAAGAAATCATCTGCTTGACACAGTTATTCAGGTTGTTTGCTACACAGGTTATTTCATCTAAGAGGGCAGCATTTATATTGTAGGTATCTTGATCATTTGAATATTTTTATATTTTTATTGACTATATTAACTCTAAAGATGAGTGATTTGCATATTGAGTGATTTTCATATTAACTTTCCAACAAATAGCAGTAAAGTGGCTTTTTCTAATACTACCAGTACTTTATGACAATTTTCTACCAGGTGGAGCTCAAGTAGAGAAGGAAGGAACACCATTTCTACTTTTTATAAAGGCACCATGAAGAACACTGGCAGGGTTCTCAGCCGATGAATGAGGGTCAGCACTTTGGCTGTGCGTGTGAACCATTAGAATGGGCTCTGGTCAGTCCATTTCAATTTGTTAAATATTTATCAAATACAAGTACCTGTTCAGTGAGAAGATCTCTGTCAAGGGTACAAGGATGAAAAAGTAAGGGCCCATCAACCTAAAGGTACTCAGAATCTAAGTTGGGGGCACAGTAGGAAAACAACATAATGCAGTAACCATATGGATAAAGTGCTAGGGGCCTGGACTCAGTCCTCCCCGACCACTTTTTTTTTTTTCCATTTTGCATTTTCTTTTCATGGAATGAGTTTAAATATTATTCATGATTAATTTACCATTTTAATGGACATTTTATTGTTGTGAGTCACCACTTAATAAAACTTATTCTTTCTTTTAGGCAAAGAGAGTAACTTGTTTTAAATGAGTTTGCAGTCAAAAGCCTTTTAAGGCTTCTACCCCTGGATTAGGCAGCTAATCTGGAGAGAGAGACAGAGAAGATAGAGACAAAGGGTTCTTCTTTAGCTTTTCTCATTTTCTCGTTCTTGGGGTACATTTTAGCTGATGGTTATGAAAGACGAGGCATGTTCATCTCTATAGTTCTAAATTCTCCTCCAGCAAGACAGACGAGGATTTGGCTCTCTTGGGCTTATCTGACGACTGCTTCCTTATAGTTAGGTGTTCTCATATCTAGAGTGTCCTTCACCAGCCCTCCATTCCCACAAGGAGGACAAGATTAGCTGAGCTCAATTTCCTTGCCAACTTCTAACTCTGTCGAATTGGTAGTCTTTGAGAGGCTATTGAAGGCGATGGCTTCTTTACTTGTCTGGGCTCTTCTTTTCTCTGACCATCGTAAATAGCATGAACTTAAGAGACGGAAGCCCCAGAAAGCTGCTTAAGTTCATACCGTGAGTTTAACACCAGAAAGAAATAACTTACAAATAGAATTATAGATTGGTTTACTTTAAAGAAAGGAATGGCAGAATGGAGACTTAACACCAAAGAAAAAAGTGATGCTCAAGGAGCTAATGAGTAAACAGAAACAGCAGAGAAGTCGCCTGCATGTCCAACGTGCAGTATTTGGGGGGCTCTTCACTGAGTGGGTGCTGGGCCAAGGAGGAAGAATGGCCTGTGGACAAAAATAACCTTGAGCACCCATGTCCTCACTGCCCAAATGTGTCTGGGTTTATTTGTTTTTAAAATCAAAGACAAAAAAAAAAAAAAAAAAGCAGTTATTTAACAGTTTGGCCAGCTAAATAAAGGAGCTTGAGCTGTGAATAGCTAAGATTATAGTTCAAAGGAATGCCAGCCCGAGGAGGACAGGAACACTTGACCTCCAGGTAAACAGTATTCAGATTCAGCCAAGGGTTTCAGGACTAACCAGAGGATGTACAGTTGTAAAGCAAGATCAATAGGGACCTGCACAAACTGTAGGGAGGAGACTGGGGCCGGAGGGTGCTGCACATATTATAGGGAAAAAGACCATTGGGGGCCTCAGAAATAAGGGGAAAAGGCAGATGTTTTAAATAAAATGGTGAAGCCTACAAACCAGAAAATGATAATGTAATTTTGACCTAGATTTATAGGAGAATAAAACTAACGTTATCTGCCTTTAATGCAGACATCTAACTTTCCAGCAGATGGGGATGTTACCACATGAAAGAGAGATTTGACAGGTGGGCCTAGCTCCAGACTTCTTACTCCCCAAACAGGATGGTTTGTTTCTTAGGCGTAAGACACAGAGAGAACCTCTAAAATACATAGACTCTGATTTTTAAGTAAATAACACTTTCTAAAAGAAAACTTAGGCATTATCTGGGTTCCTAATTCAGAGGATAAGCTTTGAAATGATGAAAGCCTTAACCGGGTGTTTCCTCCTTGTTTTGGAGAATTTGGCAAAAATCCTTTGTTTTCTAAGCTTTGTTGGAAACCTTAGGCAAAAAAGCATTCTCTTTGCTTCTAATCAACATTCATTTGCATTACTGTACTTGCCACTTTAGGAGTCAAGTTTCAGGTTTTTTTCTTTTTGTTTTTGTTGTCTTTTCTTTTTTTCCTAGTCCCTAGAGATTCCTTTGGGGGTGGGGGTAGGCGTGGAGATCAAGGTTTTTTTTTTTCACAGCTTACTTACATTTTGTGTTAGGCTCCTGAGGACCTGGGCTGGTTGCTTTTATCACACGTTTGAAGAATTGAATAGCTGTGTTTGAAGATTTGAATAGCTGTATACTCGAAGCTAACTGCTAGACATAACTCATTAACATTAAAAAAAAAAAAAAACTGCCCAAGTGGCTATAGAAAGGGATCTTTTTGACAGACAGTGTTGTCTGGGTGATCTCAGGTATTAGAGAAACATTTTCAGATCTGCTCAGGATTCTGTGTTTGGTGATTGTCCCCAAACCAAGTAAGTGGTACCCATGAATCAGGGTTTACATACATCTGGGTTACCTAGCCATACATAAGACGATATGGCCTTAGAATATTGTTTTATCTCCCCTGATGTCTTTTTCCTAATGAGTTTTTTAAAAGAACTCAAAATTCATTCAAATACATTTCAAGAACACTGTAATATGTTCTATTGTA
Organism: Rousettus aegyptiacus; assembly: GCF_014176215.1. Lineage (NCBI taxonomy): Eukaryota > Metazoa > Chordata > Mammalia > Chiroptera > Pteropodidae > Rousettus > Rousettus aegyptiacus. The sequence goes on along the minus strand of NW_023416306.1, from coordinate 84,640,800 downwards.
CTTTTAGATTTTAATCTTAGAATAAGTTCCGGGAGGGGGAATGAATGTGCCAGTGGCTATGAATTATGTTGCCTGATATCTACCTTATTTTTCCAAAAGCATTGTACCAATCATATGAAGATACCACTTTAACCCTGAACTTGCTTTATGCGCTATTATTTAAAAAAGAAAAAAGGAAAACAATCTTTTTTTGTTAATTATAAGTCTACAGAGCAAAGGCTTAAAAGTAAAAACTGTGGTGGTCAGGGAATGTAGCTCAGAATTCTGGTCAGCACAGTTTTTAGGAAAATCATCTGGGAGATTTTCTTCCCAAGCTGAGAACCCCTTGTCCACATTCCTCTAAGTTCAAGCAAAGGTTACCCTTCCTTGGCCAGGGGACCTCTGGCTGCCTGCCAGCCAGGGATGCCTGGATCTTCTTTTGATCTTCTCTTTTCTCTAGACCCAGAGCAATTTATTCTCTCCTGGGAATGGCAGAGACATTTGTTATTTGGCCATTAACAGTTAACTGCTTATGCGGTTTACACACATACACAGAAGACAAATCAAAACTGCACTCAGGATATCACACATTCTCAGTAAAACCTGAGACTTTAACAAGTACTTACTTTACCTTGTTTCACATAAATCATCCCTTGAATTTGTCAGAAAGAGGCAATCAGTTTGCATTTTAACACTCTGAGGGCTTCTTACATTTCTTCTGTATAGCTGTTTAGTTTATTCCCTTTAGCCTATGGTGATTCATTAATTTGCTCAGGAACCATATGGAGTACCCACTATGTGCCAGGCACTTTATAGTAGGAGAATGCTGGTGAAGCGATGGAAATTCAGCCCCAGTAATGGGGAACACAGCAACCTTTACACATGCTTTGTTGGTTTGGGGTCTGTAATGTCATTTTTGTTTGCAAAAGAACAGCTAGCTGATTTTTTCTGTCTGTCAGAATATGTTCCCTTCTGAAAGATTTTCTGTTGTCCACTCTTCCTGTATGCCCAGCTCCACACGAAGAGAGGAAGAACCAGAGGCAAATAAATCTCTGTAGGGCAGAGAGGGCTGGTAGGAGATCATCCCAATGACTAGAATTTGATCACCTATTTTAGTTATGTTTTATTAGAGTGTGTATTTGATTCCTTGGAATATAATGGGGGGAAAGTCTGAGTTTTGATTTTATGATTTTATAGATTCTGCATATTGCCTACATCTTTAAAAAATTGTGCTAATAACATAAAATTTACCATCTTACCTATTTTTTAAGTGTATAGTTTGGTAGTGTGTCCACGTTCTCATTACTGTGCCATCAGTCTCCAGAACTCTTTTCATCTTGCAAAACTGAAACTCTGTACCCATTCAACAATAGTCTTCCATTTCCCCGACCTCCACCCCTGGCAATGTTATTCTGTCTCTATGAATTTTCTGTCATTATGAATTTGACTACTCTAAGTACCTCATACAGTGTCTTTTTGTAACTGGCTTATTTCACACAGCATAATGTCCTCAAGTTTCATCCAGGTTGTAGCAGATGTCAGAATTTCCCTCCTTTTAAGGGCTGAATAAGATTTTATTGTATGTATATACCACATTTTGTTTGTCCATCTGTTGATGGACACTTGGGTTGCTTCTACTTTTGGGCTCGTGTGACTAGTGCTGCTATGAACATGAGTGTACAAATATCTCTTTAAGACCCTGCTTTCACTTCTTTTGGATGTATACTCTGAAGTAGAATTGCTGGATCATATGGTAATTCTATTTTGAATTGTTGAGGAACTGCCAGACTGTTTTCCATAGCGACTGCACTATTTTACATTCCCATCAACAGTACACAAGGGTTCCAGTTTCTTCAGTCCTCACCAACACTTTTTTTTTTTATATAGTAGCCATCCTAATGGGTGTGAGATGTTGGTTCCATTTTTAAGGGTGAACTGATAAAAAAGAATGAAAGACAATATCATAAGCAATCCTTGTATTTTCAGATAAAAGGATACAAACCAGGAAATTCCGACATTTGCCACCGTACACCTAGCATCAAAAACCAAGCAGGATGGGCCCAATGGAATCTAAGCCAAAGGTTTAAGAGAGCTTTTATTATATTTCTTCTCTGTTTATGTTATCTAGTTTTATTTTTATGGGATATCTGCTTTGGGTGACCCCTTTGTTTAGCCTTAACTGGAAAAGGAAAGCAGGGGGGTGATTAGAGAGGACTCACAAATATGGATGGAACTATTGGAAGATTTCTGGATCGCATAGACAAGCTATGGCAAGTCTGACTTTCATTTATATAGGTCAACAAGCTTATATCCAGTTTTGCATCTTGTGTCTTCCCATGTCTACCTTTTCATGTAACCTTACCCTGACCTCCAACACGCTGAAGCCACAGAAAAAGAACGTGAATGTCTTTGGCCTACACTTGTGCTTGTTGGAGCTTTGCCCTGAGGAGTAGATTACTATATTGGATTATCCAGAAATTTTTCTTGATGTTTGAGCTACATAGTGCAGTGGGAAAGGAAATGGTAATAACCTGGATTAGTCAGTCAAAAAAATCACATTTTTTTCATCTCAAATATTTTTTCATCTCAAATCTATTGGGCTTTTGAAGACAGTGCGCTCATTTTCCAGCCATCTCCCCACCCTTTTTTTTTTTTTTTTTTTAGTTAATTACAAATGGCTAAATCGATCAAAGGAAACAGAGCATCAGGCTATAGTTGCATAGTCCAGGTGAAGTAGGGAACCGAAGTCTGGGAAAAGAGCCAGTATTGCAAAGGTTGACTGGAGATGACTGTGTCCTGTTGGGAATGTGTGCAGGGACACATCATGCCCGTCTGTTGTCACACAGTTTTCATCGAGGCTGAGTATGCTTGCTGGTGGGAACTTTGGCTGAAGGAAAAGAACAGTGAGTTTCTCACTAAGACCTGTGTTTGTCAGTGGATGATGGTTGAACTGCAGGAGCCTTTGGTCCTCAGAACACCGGAGACTCTCAGAAGAAGGGAGATGAAAACCATTTCTTTGCACAGACCCAATAACAAAATGAACCTCGCAGGTGGCTATTTGCAGGGACTATAAAGAGAAAGAAAATAGAACAATGAGATCCTGAACAGCATTCCCAAGGTTTGGCTGCTGAGCAGCTGGAGTCCTGAAACGCAGCCAAAAGCCATGGAACCATTCTCCCTACTCTTCTTCCAAGCATACTTTAACTTGGCTGTGCTTCTACGATAATTATCAAAGAAAATTAAAAGAGCAGTCAGCTCAGAAGGGCTTTGGGGACAGCCTGACATCAATTAGCTACCTATCGGCAAGTAAATACTTTTAATAAAGCCTTGAGACTACTGGGGACGACCACCGTGCCCATCTTTTTACTGCCAAGGGTTGCCACATTTCAATAATGGTAGATATTTCCATGTCGTTGCAATTCTTAGATAGCTTCCAAATGTAGACATTCCACTGCTTCCCTGAGCATCTAGTTTCAGGGGAGATGAAAGGAAGTAAACGCCTCTTGAGTGCTTGTGTTTTTACAAGCATTCTCTTACTTGATTGTGAGACAAGTCAGTGAGATAAGCATATAATAGCAGATAAGAAGAGCAAGATTCATAGATAAAATCTGTCCAATGACACAAGCTTGGTCAGTGGCAAAACTCAGATGCAAACCCAGGGAAGCACATGCAAAATTCGTGCTTTCTCTTTACCTTTATGCCTTTCAATAGATTCACAGATAGCAGGTATTTTGTCTAAAAATCTAACCAGCATCTTTTCTGCTACATTTCTTTAAATACTATTGCATTTTGAAGGTCCTAACGAGTCCTCAAGACCTTGGTTATGGAACCATAATGCTGGCAGCAGGAAGTTTTGCAAAATGGCTCTGGATCTCCATGAGACTGAGAGAAAGGCTACGCCTCATTTAACTCAATGGCCACCATCCAAATTGTCCCACAGTCAAGAAGTGGGCTGCTTTTCATGCTGCCTCTGTACACATCCTTTGTTCTCCCTTTTTGTCTTTTCCCATCCTTTCCATCAAATATCACAAAACACAGCCTCAGCCTGAGGTTTCAATTAGGTTCTGGCATGATGAGCTCATGCCCCGCTTTGTGTGGCCACAGCAAGAACATCCTTCCCAGTGCTTCCTCGAAGAGGGAGCTGAGGCTACTGAATTCCCTTTTCACGCCACCCCAAGGGAACCTCCATTTCTCATTTGTCCAAATTCGCGTTTGTCTTTGGGAAGTGAAATGCTTTCATTTGATTGTGATTGCGCTAGATTGACGTCTTTGACAGTCCGTAGAGGAATGAAAACCAAGCTTACTCAGGGGGATTATCCCCTGCATTCAGTCCAGTTGAATGTGGAGGGCTGCCCTCCTTTCGCAAACAGTGGAGGAGTGGCCCACCCCCCGCCTTTTTCTCCTGGTGGTTGTGCATATTTGGACAGAATGTGTTCTGCCTGCAGAGAGGGCCTGAAAAAAAAAGTCTCTTAGCAAATAACTGGAGACTGAAAGGGACAAACAAGGCCAGCTGGTGAGTCTCTTCAGGGTCACAGTTTGCATCGTAAGGTAAAAATGATCACTCACCATGTAAATCCAGGGGGCCACCATGCAAGAGTAAATTCACCAAGCCACTAAGGAGGAGAGCCTTGTTTCTAAGCTCTTGTAGAATCTCCAGGAAAAGGCTGAAGTCCGGCTGGTCAAAGCAGTTACTTGCTAGGGTCCTTTGTGTCTGTCCCTGTGTTTATGCATGTGCAAATGGCCCCTTCTCTGTCTGGCTTGCTGTTTGTTTTGTTTGGAAAGCTTCTGGCTGTCTGGGATTGTATCTGTTCATCCCCCTCTGTACAAAGGCATGCAAATGAGTTTGTTAATTCAACTGAGCAACTGATTAAGCTGTTTTTTTAACGGCTCAGCTCTGTTGTGGGCCCTGCAGGGAGACATGAAAGACACCCTAGTGGGGTCTCTTTCTGTGACCTTGAGCAGCTCCAGGTGCCTTTCTAAGCCTACTGTTCTTGGCTGTGGAGTTACGAGGTCCAATGAGCTGATTTCTAGGACTCTTCCAGCTCTAAGGTTCTTGGATTGAGGTCATAGGGGCCAAAAAGACATCAAGCCAACTAAAAAATAAGACCCATTGTTATTAAGATACACATGAGTTATGCAGAAAAATATGTTCTTTGGTTGTATCAGAGTAAGGTTGCTAGCAAACAAAAATAAAGAATGCTCAGTTAAATTTCAACTTCAGATAAACAAATGTTTAGGATAAGTATGACCCATTCAATATATGTTGTGTAACTGAAAACTGGGCATCTTGCATTTTATCAGGCAACGCAAGCTCAGAGAGATCACGAGAACTGTAGACTTAAAGAAGGGCCACCTATGTAGGTTTACTTCTTTCCAGGTTGTCTTGCTCTTTGCTTCCCAGCCATACTGGCCTTCTTTCCACTCCCCCTGCCACAGGGCCCTTGCACAGGCTGATCTCACTGTTTGAGATGGCTTCCTTCTTATCCCCTTTCTCATAGCACTTACTTATCCTTCAGATTTCAGTTCAAAGGTCACTTCCTCAGTAAAGTCTTTCCTGACACCCTAGACAGAGTCAATATCTCTATTCCACATTCCTGGAGAGACTGCCTTCTCAGCACTTGCCACACATTTTGTATTTCACAAATATAAGTTGAAGGTGAGGTTCGTGTTGGTAGACCTTATGGATATTCTGGATAGGAAAAAGAAACAGAGCCACAGAGGTGAGAATGCCCATGGTGTGTTTCCAGAACAGTGAAGAGAGCGGTTGAGTAGTTAAAGTTAGTTTAAGACCCCATTATAGAGAACAATGTCCTCAAAACCCATCTCAGGGTAGACGTTCTGAGGACACTGAAGAATTCAAGATGGCTGTGAAAAGAGTGGTAACATGATGAACGTTATTCTTTAGTGGGTTTTATTAAATTCTAAAATGGGGAGCCAAATCCCAGAGCCCTCCATGGGGCTGCCAAGGAACACGGTCTGAAGATGACAAACAGCATTAAGTCAAGAAACACCCGCTGAGCGTCGGTGCCTCCCAGGCACAAAGCATGTGCCCAGCAGGCAGGCCACAGATGCTCAGGTGAAACATAACCAGTGTCCAACTCCTTTTATTCCATATTATCCTGCAGTCAAAAGTTGAGACAAGTTTCGCTTGAGTTCCTTAAAGCCTTTCCCAGAATTCTGAGAATTTGTCATACTAAAAATTATTTTCTCGAAGCCATCAAAACTTTCTTCTTGCTGAAAACTTTTTCAGTGTCCGACCATGTCTGTGCTTAAACATTTAGAAGAGAGATAATGCCTTTGTTGGAAGCACTGCTAGGTTTTCTGGTATGTAGACTTGCTACCTTGCTACGTCTGCCCTCACATTCATGAGGTAAGATTTTCCACACGTGGACCAGCCCGTATTGTGTTCTTATCATTGCTGATTGCCCTGGCTTGTTGCCAATAGACTGGAAGACACATGTGTTCACACACATACATGGCTGTATACACACACACGTGTACATATGTACACATAATACACATATATAAACAATCACATGTATATACATATATATATTAGACACGTGTTCCTACATCCACATACATATACATAATACATATAAACATGTCCACATATACATACATGTATGCATATACACACATACAGACACACACATATATTTTTTTAATTAAGATGATAATAGCAGGAGATGGACGTAAAACCACCCTCCTCTGGGTTTTACCTGCAGAAATGATACTCCTTCCTCTGCTTCAGAGCTTCTCTGGCTTTTGAGACTTTTACTTTATGTGCTGTTTGTACCAGAGTTCCCTTCCCCGACTTCCTTCTCAGAGCTCTCAACAGCCTCAGTGCTTGACAAGTACAACCCCAAACACATCGTTTTTCTGAAGGATGTGTATACATTCCATATTTTAATATGTCCTTATTTGCTCAGAGAGAGATATGTTTTCCCCAGCCATAAGAAACTGGTTAAGACTCCCGCTTCCACTGAAACTGTCAAGCTGCTTTTCTGACAGTTGGCCAAACCGGCTTTCTACTGGCAGAACCTCCTTCAAACTTTTATTTTTTATTAAATGTAACATTTTACGATGTAACACTACATGTCACACAGCTTGAAGAGTTTTGAACGGCATGGTGTTTTTTCCATAATGGTATTTGTTTTCAGTCACTTTTTCCAGCTTTAGACATACTGTGTATGACATGAGAGAAAAAGAGAACACTTCAGAAAAAAGTTGGAGAAGTTGGACAGAGTTGGCTGAGACAATTCCCATGAAACTACGTGTCTAGGAACTTTCTCCAAATGGGAAACTACTGCTGTTCCATGTTCTGCTCTCCAGAAAAGTATAAAGAATGCAAGTGTGTTCATTCGTTCTACAAGAACAATGGTCCTGCGTGACCTCAGCATCCAGTCTGCCTCTGCAGCCTCATCTCATCTCATCTCCCTTCACTCTTTACCTTGGCCATGGAGAATGTCTCTCAGCCCCATGATGGGCATGTCCCTGGCCTTTGGGCATGGCCTTCGACTTACCTCTGCTTAAATGTTCCTCTCTCCGGAGTCCCCTCCCCTTCACAGTTACAATTTCACACTTCTTGGTGTGAATATTTAATGAATACCTGTCTTCCCCATGAGACTGTAGTTACATAAGGTCAGGAACCTGGTCTCTTTCTTATCATTTCCTCAGCACTTACTATAGTACCTAGAATAAGGTAGATTCTCAATAAATATTTGCTGAGTGAATGAATTCATAAAATGATTGAGTCCTGGTTGCCTCATGAGGGCAGAGACTCTGTCTTATTAAATTCCTTAAGCCTAGATCCTAATACAGTCCCTGGCACACAATAGGTGCCTAATAAATGTTCATTGGGTGAATGAACAGGCATTGCTCCGTATGTGGCACAATGCCAACGGCTCCTTGATCTCAAAGAGGTGAGTTTCTACTTAGATAATATGTACTCAGATGAAAGAATTAAGAGTTCAATAGGGCACCAAGAATAAGAACTAGCTTCTAAGTCAAAACTAGATTTGAGTCCTGTTGGCTCTCCCGACTTTCTAGTAGTGTGACTTTTCACAAAGTTACTTAACCTCTCTGAGCTTTGGGCTCCTCATATATAAAGGGGAGGGTAATATCTATTTCAATTAGTTGTAAGGATGATATGGAACAATACCTATGCAGTGTTTCACACAGTATTTGGTATACTGCAAGCACTCTAGCCATGTTAGGAATCATTATTATTAATTTAGGATATTCCTATGCATCTTAAGTGTGTTGAGGTCATTGACAAAACAGTGAGACTAACCCTAGGCAAATGTTTCCATTTTTCTAAGCTTCAATTTCCTACTGTGTAAAATGAGAGAATTTGGTGTACTCAGAACATTTTTGACATCAAACATATAAGTTTCCTATACCAAGCAATCCAGTTATCAGCAGACACCAATTGGGTATCCTACAATTTATTTCAATTCTGATGCTAACTAACCGGAGTTAGTGCAGACCCCACAGCATAAAGGCTCAGTCCCACAAGACTGCCCTCCAGGTTCAGACACCAGTTGCAAGTAGTAGGTCCCCAAGTTACCCAGACTTCTGTCCAACTTGCTAGAATGACTCCTAGAACTCAGAAAAACAATTTACTTACTATTAGCGGTTTACTATAAAGGAATAGCCAGATGGGAGAAATGCATAGGGCAAAGTAAGGAGGAAGGGGCATGGTGCTTCCATGCCCTCCGTGGGCATGCCACGACACATAGTAGGTGCTCAACAAACAGCATATAAAAATTTTTAAAGGTGGGAATACGTTAGGCAGCCAAATCCAAATGCAGATGCTAAAGAGAAGTTCCTTTTCCCTCGTTGCTTTCTAAACAGTGTGGACCATAACTGACAACTCAGAAGAGAGCTTTCTCCTTGCAAGGCCTCTTCACAGTTGCAGTCTAGCTTGCATGTATCTACATATTTAGTTAGCTGAACATCATGTTGGATGTCAGCTTTGGCGATGCATTCCCAGGCTGTGAGCTAGAGGTCTGGTTGCCAGGTAGTTCTCCTTTCTCTATCCTGGTTCAAGAGCATCAGCTGGAGCAGGGGTTATCAAAGTGTGCTTCCTGGACCAGCAATATTGGCATCACTTGGGAACTTGTTAGAAATGCTGACTGTGGGGCTTCACTCCAGACCAAATGAATCAGACTCTATAGGGGTGGAGTCTATCAATCTGTTTTCACAAGATCTCCAGGTGATTCTGAGTACACTAAAAATTTGAGAGCCACTGCATTAGAGTGTTACAGACTAGAACTGTGCTTTAGTGTGAGCAGTGCTACCAGGAATTTAACATCTATGGAACATTGAGGATTTGAAAAGATGTTTTTTTCACAATTTCTAATCCAGATCCCCAGCCTGTTAAGACTCTCAATTAAGTAAGATTCAGTAGGGTACTGCATGTGAACTTCTGAAATTTTAATTACATAGTTGCAAGAGTGGGATAGAAGGTTGGGGAATTAGGTAATTGATAAGCTATATGGTTTTGCATTTAAGTTTTAATAATGGATGCACCCAAAACAGTTTCCTTTTCAGAACAGGAAAAGCTAAGAATTAGACAGTCTCACCCCTCTTCTATTTCAGAACAGTTTTCTAATTCCAGAGAAGAGTCTGGGTTCTTTGGAGCATTCTCCTCATCTTATTTTCCATAACTTTGTCCTGGAAAATGCAGTCTGGGGGAAAGCGGTTTAAATAGTAATCACCTGTGTCTAGTCCAGAATTTGGAGTCCAAGGGCAGGCAGACCCTTTGTCGTAAACAGAATACCACGTAGATAATGCAGTCAGTGGAGGTGAAGACCAGCGCTGCTCTGGCTCTCTTGCCGCTGATTTATTCGCATGGACCAGATGCTGCTACTCCACGTCCACTACCCGGGCTTTGAGCAGCCCCCCTTTTCGTGTTATTTAAACCCTGCATGTACACTTAAGACATTGCATCCACATGTTTCTAATTCATTTACACTTCACTCATCAGCATGCGTTGGGTAAGCACCCTGCCACGTCTGAGTTTTATGAGCTGCATTTACAAGGCTGCTTTTCTTGAATAGGGATATCGTATATTCTACCAAAAACACAAAACTTGAGCCTGGGAAATGAGGGCTTCGGTGCTAAACTTGGAATGAACTTGTGAAGTTTGAATGGGTCCGAAACGAAGCACAGATGTTATCCATTCTCCAAGAATAGCCTTGCGTGTTTATTCACAGAATCTCTTCCCGTTTCTTACCTGAGACTTTCTCCCTGCTTTGCTTATGTGAGGGTGGGAGAATGTGCAATTGTAGGAAAAGCTTGCTACTCCTTTCCTGCTACTTTTGGCCCCTTCCATCTCTCTGGGCGTCTCCCTCTTGCTTACTGAGAGCTAGTGCAAACCTAGATAGTAGCAAAGCTAACTAAAATCTAGAACATCCACACTGCAGCAACATTTGCATTCCTGGAAAGCAACATTTTACTCTCCCACTTATGCAGAGTTCCTGAAAAGACAACAAGGAGTTTCGCCATTTTGTGTTAATTTTGAATAGAAATGGGAGGGACCAACCATTAATAATAACTGCAGGATTCTGTTTCTGAGAACTCAAATTGTTGGAGTTATTTTTATATTCTTTTAAAAATTATTTTGTATTGTTTAATCCAAGTTTTGCATAGATATATTTTACAATCAAATAGTTCTACAAACTTTGCCCCTCTCCCAATATTTCTTACTCCTTGACTATTTTAGCTATACTTTCATTTACCTTCTTATCTCTAAATTATGTTTAAACATTATTCCTGGATTTTTCAGTTTCAAATATTTTCTGTTGAAGATGAGGACGTAGCCCTCTTTCATCATCTTCTCTCTCCACCTCGCTCCTCCGATTCTACGCCGTCTCAACATAATCACCTTATAATTTGGGTTAGATCAATACCCATTGCTTACATGGTAACCATGTGCATAGTCTTCACAGCTGAGCCTTATAGCGTACTAGCTTAGGTCAGATCTCCAAAATACTGATCCTGAGGACAGAGATTTGTGCCCAGTGTTTATCAGGAAGTGAACCTGGAACACTGAGATGTAGGATTGGACAGAGGAAGGAGTTGGACCGGGACAGTCACACAGAAGCTGAACCTGGTCCCTCAGAAACCTGAGCTAGAATAGCCTTGTAGAGTTACCCGAAATTGAGTCTGAGTGGGCCTTTGTATTATGCACGGACCAGTCCCTGGGTGTGGGCTAGCTCTCGGAAGGAGCTTCAGCCTTGGGTGAGGGGCTCCCTTAGGCTGATGGCAAGTTCCAAAAAGACACAGCTGTCAACTACCAGCAGGTGACACTTCATTTCCCCCCAGCTAATGGGGGCATTCTAATTTTGATTGGGTGGTGATGGTCAATAATCTGGGCATCATGCTGTCACACCCAGTCCATATACTGCAATTACTTTCCTTTTCCTGAATTTCTTTTTTTTTTCCCCTGTTATCAATAAGTACCTTTCTGGTTTTAGCTTGTCTTCTTTTTTTTTGTACTTCACACTTATGCAACCCTGAGCTTTCAAAATTGTGCAAACCTTCTTTCAGTAACTTGGTATCTCAATATCTTAAAATTTTTTAGGTATTTTATTCATTTCATTTCCTTGAAGAAATGTCTCCTAGAACCTTCTTACCTTCTTCAGTCTTTCCTAATGCACATTGGTCCCATCAGAGTCTTTTCACGCTAGTCTCGGGCACTCTTTCTGCTTCTCTTGGGTTAGATCTTCTATTTCCTAAATCCCACATCTTCTTTCTTGGTTTATTTCTTCTCTGTGGTAGAATACATCTTCTAATAAAGGTGCAAATTGTGTGAGAATTGAATTTCTGAAGATGCCTTTATTATTTCTTAAGTGTTAAGAATTTAACTAGATATAGAATTCTAATTTAACTAGATATAGAATTAACTAGATATAGAATTCTATTTCCCCACAAAATTTATGAGGCATTGCTCAATTATCTTCTAGCTTTCAGAGTTACTATTGAGAAGAAATCCAATACCAATTTATTTGTTTGTTTCCTCTCAGATAGCCTGTGTTATCTTTTTTTGTCCCAAGTGTCTTGAAATTTCACAGCCATGTGGCTTGGTCTTGTTCATCATTCTGCATTTATTGGGAGACCTCTCCATGGGTCCCTTGTGCTCCTACAGATCTTGTGGAATATGCCAAGAATGCCCGACCCTGACCACCCTTAAACTGGGTCCTTTCTCAAGGTTGTGTTTGCAGTGAGCAACCTCGAGAAATGAGACACATCTCCATCAAAGACAAAGAGCAGGGCTTCTTATCGCTTCCCATAAAAGCAGTGAGTTCTTCAACCTCAGTGCTCCTCAGCAGCAGTGTAAAACCATTGCGTGTGTAGCATCCATACGATTTGGGAGCAAAAGGAATTGACACAAACATGTTGGTGTTCATTCTGCTTGCTCTTCCTTGAGTAAAATAGTTCTTAATCTCTGACTGAGGACTCTTCTGTCTCTTTCCATGAGACAGTAACAGGCTAACTTACCAATTGTAAGGAGCGTAAAATCAAATCCCACCCTTAACACCATTGCCCTGGGCACTGGATGGGCGCCTTCAATCTGGAAACAATTTTTTTTATTTATTTGATGATTTCCTGGGAAGCTAACTGCTGCTGCTTTTCTTTCTAAATAACTAATTTGTCGAGATAAAATTCACAAACCATGAAGGCCACCAATTTAAATAGTTTAATTTAGTGGTTTTAGTATATTTAGATAGTTGTGCAGACATCACTACTACATCATTTCAGAAATCTTCCATCACCCCAAGAAGAAAGTTCATACCCATTAGCCATTGCTCCACATTCTCTCCTTCCTACAGCCCCTGGCAGCCACTAATCTACTTTCTACCTCTATGGATTTGCTTGTTCTAGACAATAAATGTAACTATAAAATATGTGGCTTTTTGTGACTCGCTTCTTTCATTTAGCATAATATTTTCATTATTTATCTATGTCATAGCATGTATCAGTACTTCACAATTACTTTCTGTTTTTGAATGTTAGTCCATGTATGGACATTACACATTTTCTTTATCCATTCATTAGTTGAAGGACATTTGAATTGTTTCCACATTTTAGCTATTGTGAATCACACTGCTATGAATATTTATGTACAATTCAAACACGAAGACGTACATTTTCATTTCTCATAGGTATATACCGAGAAGTAGAAGTTCTGGGTCATGTGGTAACTCTATGTTTGACATTCTGAGGAAGTGCTAAATGTATTCCAGGGAAGCTATTTTATTTTACAGTCCTGTCAGCATTGTACAAGAGTTCCGATTTCTCTACATCTTTGCTAATATTTCGTATTTCTTATTTTAGCTATCCTAATGAGTGCTAAATGGCTTTGATTTTTATTTCACTAATGATTTATATCTCATTGTGATTTTGAATTATATTTTCATAATAACTAATGATATCGAGCATCTTTTCATGTGCTTATTATTCATTTCTATATCTTCCTTGGAGAAACGTCTATTTCAAATTCTTTGTCCATTTTTAATTGGGTTATCTTTTCATTGTTGAGATATAAAAGTTCTTTGTAGATTCTGATGCAAGTTCATCATCTGATATAAAATTTGCAAAAATTATGTCTCATTCAATGGGTTGTCATTTCATTTTCTCACTGGAGTTCCATAATGAATTTCAATATCTGTCTTTCTTCCTTTCTCTCTCTCTCTCTCCCCCTCTCTCTCTCTCTCTCTCTCTCTCTCTCTCTCTCTCTCTTTCTTTCTTTCTTTCTTTCTTTTGACATTTGTACTTCTGACATAGCATCTAAGAAATCATTGACTAATTCAAGATCACGAAGATTTATGCCTATGGTTTTTTCTAAGAATTTTATAGTTTTAGCTCTCAAATTTAGGTTGATGACCCATTTTGAGTTAATTTTTATATATGATATGATGTAGAAGGTCAGCTTCATTCTTTTGCATGTAGATATGCAAAGTCATCACAGCACCATATGTTGCAAAGACAATTCTTTCCTCATTGGTTTGTTTTGACAGCCTTGTCAAAAACGAATTGACCAAAATTATAAAAGTTTATTTCTGGATTCTCAGTTCTATTCCATTGATCTATACCTCTAGCTTTATGATAATATCACACCGTGTTTATTCAAATAAGGATGTATGAATTGTCCAGCTTCGTTTTACATTTTCAGGTTTGTTTTATCTATTCTTGGACCCTTGCATTGCCATATAAATTTTAGGGTTACCTTGTCAATTTCTACCAAAAAAAAAAAAGCCAGTTAGTATTTTGATTGAGATGGCATTGAATTTGAAATCAATTTGGGGAATATTGCCATCTTAACATTAAGTCTGTTGATTCATAAATGTGAGAAATCATTCCATTTATTTAGATCTTCCTTAATTTGTTTCAACAGTATTTTTTAGTTTTAGTGTTTAAGTCTTGGACTTTTTTTGTTAAATTTATTCCTAAGTATTTTTTGATGGTATTATGTTCTTAATTTCATTTTCAGATTGTTCATTGATAGTGAGCGTATTGAAATAAAATTGATTTTTGTATATGGATCTTATATCCTGTAACCCTGTTGAATTTGCTTATTAGTTCAAATAATTTTTGTTGCATTCAGGGGAATTTTTTGTAGACGAGATTATTTATACAAATAGTGTAGATGCATAGAGGGAAATTTATAGTTGTAAACATCTATGTTTTAAAAAGAAATCTCAATTCACTGATAGTTTAATTTTTTTCTTTTCAATCTAGATATCTTCTCTTTTTCTTGACTAATCTCTTGGGATAGAAGTCCTTTTTATTTCTGTGAAATCAAAAGTAATGTCTTCCCTTTATTCCTGATTTTAGTATTTTGAGCCTTCTCTCCTTTATTTATGGTCAGTCTATATAAAAGTTTGTAAATTTTATTGATCTTTTCAGATAACCAACTTTGGCTTCATTGATTTTCTCTGTTGTTCCTCCCTTCTCTATTTAATTTATTTACATTCCAGTTTCCTTCAGTCCAGTGGCTTGGATTTAGTTTGCTCTTCTTTTTCCAGTTCTTAGTGTGGGATGTTAGGTTATTGAGCTGAGATATTTTTTAACGTAGATGTTTATAGCTATAAATTTCCCTCTAAGCACTGCTATAACTGCATCCCATAAGTTTGGTATGTTATATTTTTATTTTTATTAATCTCAAAGCATTTTCTAATTTTCCTTGTGTTTTTTTCTTGACCAGTTATGTAAAAGTATGTTGCTTAATTTCCACATGTTTTTGAAACTCCCAAATTTCTTCCTGTTATTGATTTCTAATTTTATTCCATTGTAGAATTTCAATCCTTTGAAATTTATCGAGGCTTATTTTATAACCTAATGTTTGTTCCCTTCTGGAGAATGTTTCATGTACACTTGAGAAGGATGTGACTTCTGCTATTCTTGGGTGGCATGTTCAATAGATATCTATTAGGTATAGCTGGTTTATAATGTTGTTCATGTCTTCTATTTCCTTGTTGATCATCTAACTGTTCTACTCATTTTTGAAAGTGGGGTATCAACATTTCAAACTATTATTATTGACTCATCTAGTTCTCCTTTCAATTCTGTCAGCATTAGCTTCATGTATTTTGGGCCTCTGTTGCTGGCTTCCTGATAGATTGACTCCTTATCATTGTAAAATGCTCTTATTTGTGTTAAATAGAAATTTTGTCTTAAAGACTATTTTGTCTGTTTTTAGTATAATCACTTCAGTTGTCTTTTGCCAGTGTTCTCATTGTTTTTATGAAGGTGTCCATTTTCAGATGCGTTAGCCAACAATTCTGAAAAGTGGAACGTCTAATAACTTAAACACTCTCACAGATAATTTCTCTGTTTTTAGGACTGCATTCTCCTTTATTTCCAAAGTTACCATTTGGAAATGCTATGATATAGGTAGCTTTGTTACCTCAATTCTTAAGTTTGCTTAGATCTGCTAAGTTACAACCATAGGTCTTTCTGCTTTCCACCTTCCAAAACGTTGTAACTCTAAACTTCTTTTCTGTTTTCTTTGTTTTTTACATTAAAAAAAAAAAAAAGCCTTCGTGCGTATCGATGGCTTTTCCAAGACAAGAGAGCATAATGAGTAGTTTAAATATTTAACCTTTACTTGACTGTAAACCCTTTGACTGCCAGCTACTTTATTCTAACTCACTGGAATTTTCTTGCTGTTATCCCATTGCACCCGGCTTGTGGCCACTCCTCTGTTTTCTCCATGACAAACTACAACCGTGACAAAAGACAAAGACTGCTTAGTGAAGCAACTCCTGGCATCAGAATTGTGATTCTATTCAAGGAAACTAAAAGGAATGAAGTGATTCTCCATAAAAAAAAAAAAAAAAACCTTAAACTGAAGCCCTGCAAATGTATTTTTATGTGGAATTTTAAGATGGTTGGGAGTATATATAGGGCCTAGAGAAGTCGGTCCTTATGTAATTTTATGAGAAGCACTAGGTTGGATATTGCTAAGGTAGCAGGATCTAGGCAATTTGGTGAGTGAGGCACTTTTCCACAGATTTCGGTTATCTCCTAGGATCTCCCTTTTCCACGTTGCAAGTCTGAGAAGACGGGTCTAAGCCACATAAGCAGAGGGTCAGACTTAGTGGCCGCTTTGAGCCACAGGTAAGAGGACCCCAGACTTAACACCATTCCTCTGGGTTATTTCTATGTAGCCGTTTGAGGATTCTGCCAGAATTATTTCATGTTTGACTATGTTTTTGTGTTTTTTATGTGTGAGTTTTTTTCGTTGTCATTCTCAGAATGTTCTTCTCTAGTATGGTTGCAAATATTGAGAAATAAAATATTGTGGCTACAAAGGACAGAGTTAGTTGGGAGAAAACCAAGAGAAGTGAGAACTCAAAACCTTGCCTATATAAGGCTGCCTTTCAGAGACTTTTATTAACATAAAATGCAATGCACCTGTATACTTCCTGCTGTCACTTTAGAAAGTGAGGAGCTGGAAAGAGAGGAAACAGTCTAGCTAGGTAGACATGAGAAAGCAAGTTAGGAGACTAGTTTTACTTCTAACTTGTCACTTCATTTTTTAGGCCTGTTGTAGTTGGTTTTTTTTTTTAATCTATAAAATGATGGTTTTATTTTAGATAATTCCCAAAGGTGTTTCCATCTTTAGTATTCTTTTATTTTTTTTTTTTTTTCTGAGGTCGCCTCTTACATCTTTCGGTCAGCCAGGGTAAGAAACCAAGTCTCCTGATTTCTAAGGTAGAGCTTAGGACGTAGAGAAGATTCAATCTTTCCTAAACCATGTGGTCCCAGAGGCTCCGTGTTATTTCCTGGTAGCAGTTTCAGTGGCTCTGGAGAAGAAAATTCATTGCTATGTGACAGGCAGCCACACTGGGGAAAATATGATGTATTGTCTTGTGTAGGAAAAAGTCAGTATTATCCAACCCAGTAATCAGATTTTCAGACAAAGGCATGACCCTGGAACATAATGTCTGTGGCTGAGCATAGCATTAGTCTTGTCTCAAAAAAAGTTTTTTAAAAAAATCAACGTGCACTTGGCTTGTCTGTCTCTTTTGGATACGGAAACACATCTCACCTGGAAAAATTTTCTTCTTCTTATTTTGAAGGCAACTAAATTGCTCTGGAGATATTAGTTGTAGCAGTAATTAATTTAGATTTTCTTGAGCACCTACTGTGTGCCAGGCTCTGTGCGAAGTGATAGAAATATAGAGAAACACTCTGAGGTAGGTGAATACATCCAGTGGAGAGAGAGGAGAGAAAGGCCAAAAAAAGATACCAGTATACATTTATCTATCCCTCCTTTTATTCCTCAGGGCTTTGTTGAGCATTTGCTCTGTGCCTAGCTCTGTACTGGGGACACAAAAGTAAGACAGACATATTCCTGTGGTCCCTCAACACCATGCTTCAGTGAAGCTTGGTTAACCCTAGTGAAGGCCAGATCAGCCTCTGATGGGTGGATTGTATAGGTGAGATCAGGATCCATGGAGGGCTTCCTGGAGGAGGTGACCTGGGAACTAAAACAAAGTAGAACGGGTGCCAACCAAGTGAGGCAAAGGCAGAAGGACAGTGGATGGGTATAGTTTGGTACAGAACATAGATTTAAGGAAGATGGTAGGGAAGGAGACTATAAAGGCAGGCAAGGTTCAGCTCTTGAAAGATGTTTTCTCCCTTGCTTAAGACTTTTGGCTTCAACCTAAAGTGATGGGGCAACCACTAAAATATCTTATAATGGAGGAATTATTATAGGAAACTCCAACCATTTAAAAGAATATAAAAATGATATAACTGAATAGATTTTAAGTTTAAAAAAAAAGCAGAACATTAAAATTGTGTGCTCATTGTGATTGCTGACCTATAAAATATAATTATGACTATGGCAAAGTATGGGAGGATATCTAAAAGTAGAGTCTATTGTTTACATTGTGAGATTCTTTAGGAATTCCTTTGTAATGCTCAGCATTGAATCTCTACTATATGCCAGTAAGATCAGGCTACAATCCCTTACCTCCACCATTAAATATGGAGAAATCTAATAATACTCATGTAGTTTTAAAAAGTATGTGGTTATAAAATGTCCAGAATAGGCAAATCCATAGAGACAGAAAGTAGATTGGTGGTTGCCAAGATCTGGGGGGTGGAGGGAATTGGGAGGGACAGCCAACAGGTCCAGGGTTTCTTTTTGAGGCCATAGAAATGTTCTGGAATCGGTTAGTGGTAATGGTTGTACAACATTGTGAATACACTGAAAAACACTGAATTTTACACTTTGGTTAAAATGGTTATTTTTATATTACGTGAATTTTGTCGCAATAAAAAATACATTTCTTTTTTTTTTTTTTTTGGCAGTAAAGGGCAATCGGAAATGTGAGTTGAACTGCCAGGCCATGGGGTACCGCTTCTACGTGCGGCAAGCTGAGAAGGTCATTGATGGGACGCCCTGCGATCAGAATGGCACAGCCATCTGCGTGTCCGGGCAGTGCAAGGTAAGTGCCCCAGGACTGGGGTGTCCAGGGTGGATTCTTGAGCTCTGACTACCTACTCCTCTGTTTGCCAGACTGTGGCCTGCTACCTCCCCCACCCCCAGCCCATGGGCCTTCCGGAACCATGAGCTCTGGGAGAAGTGGAAGAAGACTGAGCAGCTTTGTCTGCTCTGTTTTTGATCTTTGGGAGTCGCCATATCTCACTCTGGCATATCAGTTGCTAAGTGATTTATGTTTACACCACGTGCTTCAGAAGGGACACAGTGATCTTTGCTCATTGGGTCTGGAGCTCCTTTCTTACCACCAAAGTCGAGGTTATGGAAAGGCCATTGCCGAATCAGTCCAGAAACGGGCGGCGGCGTGAGGGTGGCATTTGAAGGGCATGCGTATTTTATCTTGCCTCCCACCAGATGGGGCAGGCTTCCAAATGAAAGTCATCTTGTGCCTTTTATAGCAGAAGTTGTTTAAACAGGAAGAGTTTTCAGCCTCCTTGGACTTCTGAAGTGTGTTCCAGAAACTCCCCACCCAGCATTCTGCAAACATTCTGGGCTTGAGAGAATCCTTGTGGGGCACTAACCTTTGACAGAAAACATCATTTGGTTAAAAATAGGCATCTTAGATGAGATGGCACAAATCCCGTAGCCACATTAACTTGGGGCTGGACTTCCACCCTCCTTTCATCTATAAATGGAATAGTGGAGCTAAGACTGTAGCAGGTAAATGACTCTTGGAGCCCAGACTGAGATTCTATCTAAATTAACGCTCAAGAGCTGGCAGGACTGATTTTCATTAAAGGAAGAACGCTTTGGCTATCACATCTGAAAGTTTCTGTTACTACTTTGAATATAAATTGCCACAGTGTTTAGTATTCGAGCTTTTCAAATGTGATTTATAAGCATAGTCTTCCTTCTCCAGCCTTTTTTTGAGGCGGTTTCAAATAGGATACAAAATAACTTATCGAAGCAACATGGATAGTTTCAAATTTTGAATAAAAGTTAAGAAAGGAAAAGCTATCATTTGATACTGTTTGAGGTATGTGAGATGTCTTTGGAAGAGCAAAACCCCCAAGAATTAAGAGGCAGCATATAAGAGGCAAGGGGCATGATGGGAAGTGCAGTGGAGTCTGAGACCTGTCTGGCCTCCAATTTTCCACTCTTTTGGAAAAAGCATCGGGTTTCACACATTCCCTCTGAGCCTCATCATCTTCAGATAATACCTGAGGGAGTTTCAGTGAAGCTTTGTGGTGTCCAGCTGATCTCTGCTTCTAAATGTTACCAAGCCTGAACTAGTGATCCTAAGCAACCTAGCTTTTTTTTTTCAGATCCTGAATGAACCATTTTATTTCTTGAATATAGCTGTCCACTGCTGGGAGGTGGTAGAGTGTAATGGTTGAAAACATGTCCTCTGAAGTCAGACTGCCTGGGTTCAAATTCTGCCTCTTCTGCCGATTTGCTGTGTGGTCTTGCATAATCATGTGAGCTCTCTAGGCCTCTGTACTTCATCTACAACACAAGGAGGGTGGTACCTACCTCAAGAATCACGAGCTAATAATAGGTCTGCACTTAGTAAGCATGCTGGCGTTCATTAGTATTATGATCGTTTATGCCCACGTATGTCCTGTTGTAGTTGAGGTTTTAATTGCTTTTTTTTGTGGATTGTAAATCTGTGAGATTCACATCATCTTTTGAGGTGGGTTCTCTCACTGTAGTGTGACTCACCAGATTCTGATTTGACAGGTCTGATTTTCTAAGCTCCTATGTGATGTGGGTGCTGCTGGTCTATAGTCTGTGTAGTAGAGTTTTAAAAGATACTTTGATTAAAACATGGTTAGCAAAGAACCAAAAACGTAAATACAGAGTGGTGAAATGACTTGGAAGGAAGATGAAATGTGGTCTCTTTCCACTGGGCAGGCATGTTTTCTTAGTGTTGCAATAAGTGTCTCTGAACTGATGATATGAAAGAAAAACAAACACTTATAAGGACGTGGATATGGATTCATACTAATCGATGAAAACCATTCAACCTGCAGGGTAATACAGTTTGAGGATGATAAGTGCTAAAAGTCTGAGACTGACATTCCCAGGATGTGAGTAGATCAATACGAATTTGATGTCACAAGGATGACTTTGATATTCCATCACATTTGTTTTCTGTGCTTTTGCCTGAAGTTCACTCATTGAAGCTGCTGGAACCACTGACTCTCCCGTCCTCTTTAGAATTTCAGTTTAAATAATCTGAAATACGTTTGCTTCCCAGGCTGAAGCTCTGTTTACTTTGCAGCTTTCAAAGGGTAAAGTGTCCTTTTCTGAATATTTGATTGGAAGCCCAGAATTCAAATTGATGTCTGCCTGGCTGACTTGTGGCTGAGAGAGCTGTCACTCGTCGACATGAGTGTCTGCATCTGAAATAGCTCCAGAAAGCCTCAGCTTGCCACATAAAGTCAAGGAGCAAACCCATGCCTGCAACAAAAGTTAATGAAAGGTGACAAGCATTAAATAGGAACAAGAGTGAAACCCACAAAAGAGCGGCTAGGCGAGAAGGGCGTCCTCCGACACTAAGCCAGAGAAAGGCCCAGGCCCACCCAGCATAAGCTGGAATGCTCTGTTCCAGCACCCAGCAGAGCTCTCCCTAGCCAGCCTTTGTTTACCCTCTTGCTGGCACTCCTCTGTGTTTGAGATTCAAGAGTTGGAAGAGATGCAGGGGGAATGCAGACATCCTTTGGCTGGGTGCTGGAGAAAATAGGGGTACCCCTCTAGTCCCTCAGTGCTGGATGACACTTCCTTTCTTGACAGGGATTGAAGAATTCCAAATGTTGGCCTCAGGCTGAGGACGGTATGCGGATAGGCTTTAAAGAGAAGCCTCTGGCCCTGTCTTTTCCTAAAGAATGTATCTGAGGCTCGCAGATTCTGCCTTCCTCCTCCCGACCCTGTCCCTCCAGACATCAAATAGGACTGCCTGGCCAGTCTTCAGAACAGTCCCTGAGACACTTCCAGCCCTGCCCAGTCATAATTATCATTTATGGGAATGAAATAGCATTTATGTCTAATTAACAGAGATCACAGTAATGGTTTTTTCGATTATTAATCATCATGTTAACTGTGCTGCAATTCTTTTAACTTGATCTCAGCTTTAACTCTGAAAATAATTGAATTTTGATAGTTTGATGTGTATTTATTATTTTTGCTAACAAATAAATAAAAATCAATGAAATTTTGCCTTCAGATATAGTAGGCATTTGCAAGAACGGGGTCACTTGGGTAAAGACTACCAAAAAAAAAAAAATCTTTGCTTCCTGGCAACCAGCCTTTCAGGAACCTCAGGCTTCCAGAAAGATGCCAAAAGAGTCAGAATCACTCCAAGACCTACACTTCTTGCTCATCTCCCTCAAAAGTCTTTGGTGATGAAGGAACGGTCCTTACAATGCAGAGGCTGATACAAAACCTCAAAGAAACAAGGTATTGGAGCTGATGCAAGCTAGCAAGGCACCATTTCTGAGAATTTACCACATGCCAGAGACTGTGCTATGTGCCTTACGTACAAACTTATGTCATCATTTCATTTGTCTTCACAGTAACTCAATCAATAGGAATTATTAGTCCCGTTTTATAGAGGACTGTTGAAAAGATGAAATGACTTGGACATACTAAGTGCTACATAGGGGTTGACTATTAATATTGACTTTTTAGGACACACTGTTAATCAACAGAAAGAGTAGTTTACATATGATGGAGAGAAACCCATGTGCTTTAGGTCTCCCATATTCTGAGTTTATTTTCCTCACTGCCTCTCTCCAAAACAGATTGTCTTTCCAAAACACACATCAGGACATGCCTCTTCTTTGCCTAAATTCCATCCGTGGCACCCCATTGCCTGTGGAATAAAGGCCAGGCCCTACATCATCTGTCTCCTGTCAGGCCTCCCCAAAGCCACCAGTGCTAGCCAGGCTGGGACATGTCACTCCCTGACCCAGCAGGCCTGCAGGGTTTTGCCTCCACGGGAATGTACACACTGTCCTGCCAGCCTGGAGTGCTGTCTATGCCCCCTCCCGGTCCACCCTGTGGACTCAGCTCATAAGCAACTGGCTACCCCCTCATGCACCGTTCTATTCTTCTGTTCACACTTCTTAGAACTATTTGCTACCATCGCCCCCGCCTGCCACCCAGGCACCCTGGGAGAAATCCTGGCAATTTGCTTTAGCACAATGCGTACCCTTTGAATAGGTGCTTAAAATAAATGAGTACAAAAATTAAGGTACTTGGTGACTCAGTCTATTGGATTTCAGCAAATGAAATTAGTCTTGAATGCAGCACATCGTTTTCTCATTTTAGGCTGGGATGGACAGTTGACTACAGATAAACAAGGACATGAAGGCCCCTGCCAACTCCCCAGAACCCAGTCTTGGAGTTGGGGAGAGCTCGGCACCCCAATCTTGTTTCTAATTTTGCTCACTCTGAACCTCCTGAGTCCTTTCAGAGCTAGTAGCAGGAAGAACCCAAGCGAATGTGAGAGTGCACGCTCCCATGGTGCCTCCCGTCGTGGGGGAAGAGCCCCTTTCTGCTCAGCACACTTCCCCCTCCCCCTCAGTCAGCCATCACCTTCCATGCAGGGCGTTTCCAGCAGCCCACCTTCCGCCCACGCTCTGCAGGGGCTTCCGCACCTCCTCCCCCAGCTGGGATACATCAGCAGACAGTTTCATATTTATTCAATAAGTTAAAGCAAGGTAACTCCTTCCAAATGTTCAGAGATAAGCTCTGGACCCGCGTGTGGCCCCGACCAGGAAGGATGACTTAATGGGTGTGTGCATCTGTGTGCGCTTATGGGCGTTCAGGTGCCGGATTTTCATCATCCTCCTTTATAAACTGCTGTTGCGCTGTCTGGAACCAAAAAGGCAGACCCTGCTCATGTCACTGCCGGTTTACCCTAAGATGCTTTTTGTTTGTTTGTTTGCTTTTTTTGGTTTTGACTGTCAGCTTTATTTTGTGAACTTTTCTTGGAGTCTATTGTTACTTGAATGAAATCAAGAGTTATTCTCTTGATTTCATTGCATTGGGTAAAGCGTTTTACCCTTTGCCAGACATTTGCATGATTCAGCCTTGAAGCAGGGTGGAGAGCTTTTACTTTGCTCGAATTCTGAGCTTATGTGACACTTTGTGGACTCCCTCTTATATTCCTACCCCAAGCAAACTAAAAGTCTAAAGGTCTTTTTGCTTGTGACTATTAAAATGCTTTTTATGTTATGTTACAGTTATTTTGATGTGAGTCTGAGCTCCTTAAGGAGAATGGGTGTTGTATATGTTTGTATCCTCAGTGCTTAGCATATGAAAATTATTTTATAATGTTTTTAAAACAGATGAATGAATCAACGAAAGTCAAAAACTGACTGTGAAACCTCCTTTCTTACAAATAATCAAGAACAGGGTTAATGGAACATTAAAATTTTAGAGCCTCGGCGCTGTTCTCAAGACCTTGTGAAATCTTAAACCTAAAGTAAACACGATGAAATTTGCCTGATTATATATACTTCTTTTCCATTATTTTTGATTTTGCTCATTTTCAAACATTGGAACCACTATCTAACATAAAAACTGTTTACATTTCCTAATTAACACATACTTATTAATTATTAATTAGTTGTTATTAACAACTGAAGCGATACACATAATTGTTAATTTATTTAACAAAGAATAACTGTTCCCTGCCATACACCAGGTTAGGCATTGGAGATAAAACAGTGATTTCTACCCACATTGAGCTTAAAATCTAATGGAAAGTAATAAAGAGAAAAGGTCAGTTAACAAGCAAGAATTACAAATTTTGATGAGCGTTTTGAAGTTAATAGGGAGCTGAAATAGTGAACAGCGGTGAGGAACACGTGGTATGTCTGGGGAAGGTCTCCGTGGAGGGCAGGCTGAGATAAACGGTGGAGGCAACGCTGCTTCCCGACCTCGCAGACCCCGGGCTTGGAAAACTCATAGGCCAAGTCTCTAGCCCAGGACCCAGCGTATATGCTGAGGAGCTGACAGATACAGAGATGGTCGGTTCATGTCTTCTCCCTGCTCCCTGCCCTCGTAATCTGGTCCCTTGATGATGCCATTCTTAGTTCCTCCTGGGGGCCCACACATCTTCCTGAACACACGCTGGCTTTAGCAATAGAAAGCCCTCCACTAACTCCATTAAGTCATTCTTGAGGCCCAGAAAAACTGCCCTGGAAACTGGATGATAATGTCTCAAGAACGGGTGCGAGGGTCAGCCAGGATCTCCGATACTGAAACAGGGGCTGCCCTGGTAAGATTGGGGTAGGTTGTTCAGAGATGCCAACCTGCCTCTCCTGGTGGCCCCTCCTTTATCTGAGTGTTGTTAGAGAGGGACATTGAAGGTCCTTCCCCCTAGTTTTCTGAAGGAATGGACAGCATTCCTCCAAAGGGAACTAAAGAGGTGTTCTATCTAATCTGCAGGAGTGGTGACTGGCACTTGTAACTGAGGAATGAGAGGAAGCTTCAACAGAGGAAATCCTCGGGCCAAATAGTCCACCTCTGCCCCCTTCCACTCCCCTCCCTGCCCCTAAACCAAACACAGACTAGGAGCGCCGTGTGAGTAGGCTCTTTCACAATAAAGATGCTGTAGAGTAATGCAACTCTCACTGTACAGCAACCAGCTCGACTCTACAGACACTGTTCCACAAGGCACATAATAAAATTTTAAGGATGCAGAAACCTGTGCTGCATATGGAAACCACAAGCCACTTTTATTCAGACTACCAAGGCCAAGGGGAGCAGTAGTCCCCTTTCTCTTTGGTCCCTGTGCACATTCTTGCTAGTCAGCTCACGTTCTTAACTAACGAAGGATCAGCCTTTTTTTTTTAATGTAGGCTGCAAACCTGATGATGACTTTGGCAGAGCCTGGAAATCTGAGTGAAGGTGGGAAGGGAAAAGACCATCATCCTAACAGCACGTTTGGGCATCTCTTTTAAATTTCTTCCCAAAGGCAGGTCAAACCGATTAGTGAGTAGCATTGCTAGTGTGCTAGAAAAGGCTTAGAAAAATATCCTGAGGTGTCATGTATCCAGCTAGAAAGAGGTATTTGAAGATGAAGTGCCAGATGAAAATACTTTCATTTTTTAGTTCTTGTTCTTAATAGATGATTATCTATATTTAATATGTAATACATTTACGTGACTCAGACATCAAAAAGGATGATCCTGTTTCCTCTCCACACAGTTTCCCATTTCCCAGCAGGAAATGGCCTCTTTGATAGTTTCTTTTTTAAGGCAGATATTTTTCTGTACACATAAGCCCATTCGTATTATATTATTCTCCCTTTATTTTTTACATATACTGTAGCGTATCACACACACATGGCCTGAACTTTGCTTTTCTTACTTAACACACCTTGGAGAACTTTCCATTTCAATATCTGCAGTTGTGTAGTACTGCACCGAATGAAGTAATCATAGTTTATTTAATTGCGATGCACATTTAGGTTGTATCCAGTCTTTCACCATAACCTGCAATGCTGCCGTAAGTACGCTTGTGCATGGGCCATTTTACATGCTTGCAAGTATCCCTAAGATAAATTCCTAGAATCCACTGAAGAGTTTGTATATATTTGTGATTTTAATGCCTAGTGGGTAGTAATTTGCTCTCCAGAGAGGTCAAAACAACTAACACTCCCACCAGCAATGTCTGAGGTGTTGTGCTATCGAACGTTTGGGTTTTTGCCAATCTGAATAGTAAAAACTTGCATCCTGGGTAGTTTTATTCGTGTTATCTTCTTTTTAGTGAAGTTGAGTAAGGTGCAGAATTTAAGGAGGCCTTAAGTTAAATGAAGTTCTCAGGGTCTTCTTAAATCTCCTGCCCAAGGCACCTCACCTGGCACTGTGGTCCCAGCCCTGAGGGGCATTTGCCCTTCTGACCTGGGAACCATTTACATTCCTTTTGTGTGATCTGTTTTTCTATTGGCTTGTTGATCTTTGTCTTAATTTGTAGGAGCTTTTCATACATGAAAGAGATTTTTGTGTGTGTGATATTAATAGCAGGATTTTGTTTTGTTTTTAGGTAGTCTTTAACTTATACCTTCACACATGGGGTTTTGGTTATGTTTTTGCCATGCAGAAGTTTTTTATTTTTTAAGTGGTGAATTTAGCAATTTTCTCTTCATTCTAGATTTTGTGCCATTGAAAGACCTTCTGCACTCTGAAATAACAACTAAAAAAAAAAAAATTCTGCTGTCTTCTTTTAGTAATTAATGGCTTTATGCTTTTACATTTTTACATTTTACATTTATCCACTTGGAATTTACCCTAATGTATCATGTGAGGTATGGATTCAATTTTACTTTTTTTTAGATGGCTACCCAGGTATGCTCTTACCATAATTGAATTAATCTTTCCCCGACTATTTTTATCATATGTGTATATGTATGTATGTATGTATTTCAGTATGTCTGTCTGTCTGTGTATATGTATGTATTTGGGCTTTCTATTCTGTTCCATGAATCTATATGTCAAATACCAGAACATACATTTTGAAAGAGAAACGAAACATTACAGTGTTTAAAGTTGTGAAAAGTAAACTTGCTCTTTGTTTGGAACTCATATACTCATAGACTTCGGGTGGAAGCCTTTCTTTGTGTTATCACCTGGAAAAGCCATCTGCGTTTAGGGGCCTTAGCAGGACTTCAAGTGTACTTGTGATATGTTTTTACTTAATTGAAAAATGAATATTCCATGAATTTTTAGGACTGGCATAGCAGAAGTTACAATCATAAAGAGCACTCCGGATAACAAAATCAGTAGATTTGATGAAAAACAAAATAAGTTTTAGCGGTTATTTGCTTTTTAGAACAAACTGTGGGGGAGAGAGGAATCGCTGCTCCTAAGAGCAACCTAGCTCTCTTTAGGTATTTTTTCTGCCATTTAGTAAATAGGCAATATCTTCTACAAGTTTTAGTTTATATGGACCCTAATGGTTCCTTAAGCTTTATCAACTCATCTCCTAATGGTTTGAAATTTACAATTTTTTTTCTTATTTCTCTTGTGTTTTATTTTTAAATTCCTAGCAAAATGTTATTAATTGTAGCATTTAAGGACATTACAAAATATCCTAAGCAAACCTTGAGAGGGTGACAGGAGAAAATATTCTTTTTGCTTTACCTCCAAATTCACCCAAAAGGACTAAGGAAGGAAGATCAGTAATGGCCACTATTGTCATTTAAAGAGAGCGAATATAATCACATATATAAAAAGATCTTGGATTCAAACATTTGGTTTCCAAATACCAGCCTTGTTTTCTCAAAATTGTGCTTAACGAAACCTTAATGTATGTTTGTCTCTCTTGTAAGAGCTATGATGAGCTTTTTCCTCGGTGAAAGATCTCTGTCTTTTGGGTTTCGAATCAGTTTCCAAAAGGCTAATCTAAAACTTCACACATACAATGAGAGGTTTTAAGTGTATGATATAAATAAAGATCAATGCCTAGTTTTCCAATGGTGTTTGAATGTTCTTGCTATTATTTCTCACTTGGTGAAAAATAAAAGAGGCTTTGATAGATAGATAGATAGATAGATAGATAGATAGATAGATAGATAGATGGATGGATGGATAGATAGATATTTGAGCCCCTCTGAGGGACGCTAAATTGAAATCTGTATCTTGTCTCTGACTTCCAGCTCTTATAGATTATATAGCACAATATCAAGTAAAAGTGACTTTAATACTTCTTTCTCAGTGACGTCTTTTTCTCTGATACCGCATGAAGAGCGGTTTAGTATAACTGGTTGATAGTGACATCTAGTGTTCAGTATTGAAATCACATGTCCTGCCTAAAAGCAGCTTCTAAATAAATTATTGTTTAATTCAGGACTGGTGATATAGACTGAATAGGCCAGAATTAGTAAGTGGAAGTGAAGTAATGGGGGTAACAACCAAGGAAAATTGAGTCAAAAAGATGATATTTTCTTGATGACACCACCAAGAACTGTAAATAACTTGGAGGAATTGTGTATGGACACGCAAAGTAAACTGCTGTTTCCTTTCAGACTCAGTTCAGAATCCAATTTTTCAGTTCAGCCCTCTTTGGCTCTTCCCAAACCAAGTCTGGGTGTGACTTCAATAACCAAATTACTTGAGCAAGTCTTATCATTTCTCTGAGACTCAATCCTCTGAAATATAAATTAGAGATGCTGAGACTACCTTATAAAATCTTGAAATATAAATTAGTGATACTGAGACCACCTTATAAAATTGTTGTGTGTAGAGAGAAATCTGAGCTCAGCCTGGGGTGCATCATGAAGGATGGAACTGGTGGTTTCAGTGGTGGTCATGTGTCGGGGGCCCCATTTGCTGAATCTGGATGTCTAGGGATAGCAAAGACAGACAGGGACCTGGTGCAGAAACTGTCCAGAAGATTGTAACGAGATCCCGGAAGTAGTGAGCAACAGGAGCCATGTCCTGTATGAACAGAAAATGTGGGTTGTATGAGGTTCAGATGATGGGAACCATGTTGCCTAAGGCATTGGGGTTGAGAAATCTACTGCTCAAATGACTTGGGATACAGCATGCGGGAGAAAGGGATAGAAGGAAATGTCTGGCATCCTTGGGAAGACTGTTTTGAGTCTGGGCTTTAAGAAGATAAACTGCAGAAACGATTACTTCCTCTGCCACTCATGATCTTGGTTTCCCTTATTAAATTTCTTGGCTACCTTGATCCCCATTTTCCACTTCTGTAACGTGGGGATGATAACAGTACTGATTCAGCAAGGATGTAAGGATTAAATGAAATAATGTGTATGAGATCCTTGGCACTCACCTGGCGTGGCTTAGTAGTAAGCATGCTGTATCTTTTAACTTCCGTTGCTATCTATAGGGAGGAGATAGGAGCATCAGATTAAAGACAGGACAAACAAAACTCTGCCTAGCCCCTGGACACATGGCTAGCTCCTCCTTGCCTTTGTACCCTGTTCCCCTGCCTAAAAATTCTTTTCCTTCTCTACCTCCCACATAGGTCTCCTCTGGAAGCATGCCCTGTCTCTGGAGGATGGGGAGGCATCATCACTCCTTGTACTGTGTCCTCAAACCCCTTGTTCTGACACACTTTCTATTCTCTTTAGACTGTAGTATCCATATTTGTTGACACATCTGACCTCCTTGATAAACAATGAACTTCTTGAGGACAGACTGGCCAATCGTAAGTGCTTAAGAAATATTGATAGAATGGAGCAATATGAGAGGGGGAAGAGAGGTGAAGAGCAAACGGAAATAATATACCGTGGGGAATGTTCATTAGACCTGGGGGAAGCATGTGTGGCTGCTTATTGAACTATGCTTGCAACTTTTTATTTATGTTTGTAAAACATAAAGAGAAAGATGCAAGATTGCAGGGGAAAAATGAAAGATTTGCCATTTTTCTTTTTGCATTCAAAGCCTTTCTTTGGGGGGAGATTGGACTAGGCTTTGACAGCTGTCGTGTGTTCCCCACTTCCTTGCCTGGCCTCCTTGGCCACTCAGAAATTCTGTTTGTGTCCAAATGGTGAAGCTGTCCTCTTTGCCTACAAGTCCCGTGCCTGACTCGACTCCGCTCAACTGGGGTTCCACCTGTCATTAAGAGAAAAACAGATCCCTCCCCTCTTATATGTGGAAACTATTCTTGACTATTGCTTGAAAGCCACAGCATGTTTCAGAATTTTGGATTAAGAGTAATAACATTAAATTTTGCAAAGAGGAAGCATTGAAACGGCCCTGTGAAAATGCACGTTCAGTTCAATGCGAAGTGGTCAGGGGAGGACTCTACATTTCACCTCCAGGTCCCCCTACTGGGCATGTGCAGAACTGCTGCATCCCAGATCACTTGTAAAAAAAATTCATGCGCTGTGCTTTTGAAAAGTATAAAAGGTGCCATGTTTAAAGCTATATCCTTTCCCATTCCCTTCTACAACAAGTGTTGCTTAAGTGGTTAAGTTCTGTATTTAATTAAAGCACAATGGGCAAATATAATTTTTAAATGAAAGCTGTACAGCAAATGCTCGTCAAATTCTTCTACTTTATTTCCTTTTGTTTTATTTTTTTTTCGAAGAAAGGGTCTAAGGCAAACCTAGGAGACAAGACTTACACATATCCCTTCTGTTATATGGGTTACTCGAAGATCAAATCTGTAATGCTTTTCTCTTCATAGAAAACCTGTCACTCCTATAATTATCCAAGGCCAGGGTGGTACTTTCTGAGATAACAGACCTTTTGTCAATATTAAAAAGAAAGTTCCTAAAAAAAAAGTAGAACTTTCCAACAGTGGAATGACCCATTTCATGTGGTCATACTTTCCTTATTAAACACGATGTGACTGCCTAGTAACTGTGCGATGAACGGGTGATGGTGAGCAGGCAGGCACAGAGAGAGATGTACAGGCAGAGTCTGGACAAACCGATACACTGGTGCTGGAGAAGGGATGCTTAAATCGAGTGCAGATTTTGACAAGATCACCACTGGGTCCTTTTCTGTCGAAGAGGTTGTGAATCAGACATTCTAAAGAAGTCAATGGAGCATCTAAAGCGCTGAATCAATCTGGAGGGTCCTAAACTGATACCATCTCTTCTGTGGCCGCAAGTGACATTCCTAATTTGCCTGGTTGTTTATCAATTTAATTCTTGGTCAGAAGACAGAAATTTACCAAGAGAATCAGTGTGCCCTATGTAGCCAGGCCTCTCCAGAGCTCCAGACTCGTGCTAATTCGCACCTGTGTATTCCCACCTGGGAATGCTCAACATGATCAAATCTGAACTCCTTCATATTTCCCTTATGTTTCTGATTTTGACAAGTGGCACCTCCATCCTTCTCATCTCGCAAGCCAGGCCAGCTGGACACCTTCCTCTTTCTTACCTCCTCACACCCTTTGGTGACCAAGTTCTATCCTCTCTGCATCCCTGAAAACTTTTGTGTCTGTTCCTTCCTTGTCCTCTCAACGCCATTGCTTTATTTTAGGTCTTCAGTCATTTGTTCTTTGGCCCACTGCAGCGGTCTCCTAAATGATCTACCTGCTTCTTTTCTTACTCTCTTTCAGTTTTCACTCTGCTGCCAGAGGAATTCGAAAATATAAATCAGAGTAAGTTACTCCCCTGCTTCTGCGCCCACCATGGCCATCCCCATTGTCCACAGATAAAGTTTAAATGCCTTAGTGGGGTATTCGGATGCTCCATGATTTAGCCGCTGCCTCCCTACCCACTCTTACAGCATAGACTCCAGCCTTACCAAACCAGGCACAGCTCTCTGAATAAAGCAGTGTCTCTGCTTTATGCCTCTTAGCTTTGCCCCTCCTACTTCTGTCTGGAATGTCTCTTCTTCCCTATACAAATGGAAAATAGCTGTTCACCTGGCAAGATTCGGCTGAGGTGTCATTTCCTCTATAATGCTGTTACTCTTGGTCCCAGGAGAAGGTGAATGTCTGTCCCTGTTGCGCTCCAAGGACTTCTATCAAAATACCTGTAATTCGTTATTTCTCTTTTTTATTTACATAGCTTCCTCTCTTTGGATGTGCAGAAACACCTTGAGCTAGTGACCAACTGTGTCTTACTACTCTTGGCTCCTTCACTGACTAGCCCGTGGGTCAGCATATAGTACTTCCTCAAAAGATGTTTGTTCAAGTAACAAATGAACTTTCATTTAGCCACACATGAGATTGCCATAGAAAGCAACACTGTTCATTTGAGTTACAAGCATCATATGATCTATTTATTCTTCACCAGATCTTACCGGGATATCCCCTGACCTCACAACCACACAGTACAGGTGTGTCATATTTACAGCATTACCCTCACAGTCCATGTTCTGATCCTCATCAGCTAGATCAGCAAAACATTCTCTATTTTCTCAAATGATCTTTCCAGTCATTCCCAATGGTAATATCAAGTAGGCAGCTGGATATCCAAGTCTGAAGTCAAAGGATTGAGATCACTGGTGGACTGGGAAGACATGATGGTTTAGCTTCATAGCTAAAGCCTCAGAAAGTTATTCTCACAGTTGTAGGACTGAAAGGTCATCCATGACAGTGCAGGGGTCTCTTGTGATCTTGTTCTTTCCTTGTATATGAAAACATTAAGCATGGGGAAATTTTTCCGAGTTTGATCACAGAGACCGATCCATACTTTACTTCCTTTAGCAACTGCATGCTGGATGGCTCCACCTAGATTTCCAACCGGGATAATTAAAATTGAATTTATTCTTATCACTCCCCCCAGCTCCCCTCAAAGAAAATAACCTTGCTGTCATAGATGCTTCCTCTTGTGTCTCCATGAGCAAGACCCAGCTAGTCACCCGGGCAAGAAGTATAAATGCCATCCTCACTTCTTCTTTCCTTCTTCCCACCACATCTTGAAGTTTTTACCTTCTTATTAGGTTTTTACCTTCTTATTAGGTTTCCGTGTTTTGCTCATCATCCTCCTTCTTACTATCACTTCCTCTCTTCAAGCCTTCATCGTAGCTGGTGTCTATAAGTAAGGCAAATGCTTAAATGGTCTTCCTAGTGCCAGCCATGCCCCTCCCTCATACAGAATTGCCGGTGCTTTTCTAAAATATTAATCTAAATGCGTCACTCCATGCTGAAAACTCCCGGTAGCTCCCGCATGGTCTCTAGGTCTCTGCTAACTTTGCGGTGTCATTTTATCACATCACTCTTTAATCACAGACACTCCTCTTTTACTTCATGTCTCAGGCAGACATGAAGCCCAGCGAAAGAAAGGAGAGCCCGCTGTTCCTTGAGTGTCCTCTTTTTAAGAGCGAAGAAAGCTTTTCTAGGCGCCCTCACAGCAGGATTTGCCTCATGTCTCATTAGTCAAAACCAAGTCTCAGGCCCATCCTAAACCAACCATTGGCAAAGGGACTTAATGAAGTCACAGGAGTGGCAGATGGGAAGGAAAGACACTAACTAGAATGAAAAGCAAGGCACTGTCGGTGTGGAGAAAGGAGAACTTCTGCCCACTGGGTTGTCAAACAGCAGTGTCTGCTGCGGCCTCTACCCCCTTTACCAGGGTCCTTCCTAGTCACTTACCAGGCTTATTCAATGACTCAACTAAGGAGCCATTTTGTGGACACTTCGGCGACCACCTCCCTTCCTTCTGACGCCTTCTGTGTGTCATAGTGCCACCAGACCACAAGTGCCTCGAGGTTGGACTCTTAGTATCAGGCACAGTCCCTGGCACATAGTTACAGGTGCATACTCTACAATATTTGTTGAATAAGAAAATGAATGACAAAATCTGAGTTCTTGTGCCAGTTAGAGATGACCTTCTTGTGATGAAATGTGTGTGACAGATGCTTGTAACAGAAACCCAACAACAATGGTTTAACCGAAGGGGGAGTTGTTTTTCCAATGGAACAGCAACCCCAGAGAAAGAGGCCCGAGGCTAATGAAGATGCTCTTACCGTTCATCAAGGACACAGGCTCCTTCCGGCATCATGTTCTACACTCCTTGGCATGTGACTGCACGTTCTCATGAGCACAAGTTGGATGTTCTGCTCCACTGAGTCCATAGTGCAGGTAGGAAAAAGGGCTAAAGGTATTTGTCGACTGAGGCTGTGTCTCTTCCTTAGATAAATGTTTTCTCAACAATTCCACCTAGTTGACTTCTGGTTCTGTCCCATCGGCTAGACACAGGTCTGGTCTTCTGGGATCATAGCCGAGACAAACACCGTCAGCGTTCCATTCTTTAGGAAGAAGGGGAGGCTAGAGCATGTGTAGACGCTTAGGCAGTGAGTCTCAGGATAACTTACTTACTCTTTATTTGTCATTCCATCTTCCAGCTTGAAACAAAATAGCTATTAAAAGCTGTCGCATGCAAGTATTGTGTTTTATCCTAGAACCGGGCCTTGTTAGAATGGCTTATATCACACTGTTCAACATCCTCATTGAGAATATTGAGAAGACTGTACTGAGAGGACTGGGTCCCAGAGAGATGTCTCTTGCCCAAGTTTAACCTGAAATTTGGTGGCAGAGATTGTTTGGGAAACAGCCTGTCCTTAATTCAGACTCCCTTAACGTTCTAGGTATTTAGTGATTTCAGTGCATATGATCTTGTCGTAATAGAAGTTAGACTTATTAACTTCTCTTTCTAGGCTTACATAACAAAGTCTTCGAAAGCAGAAATCATTTTTGCATAATTTTCTAGATATAATGCCCAGTATAAAGTCCAGGTAATGAGAATCTCAATGTTGTCCTTCCTGCTTTTTCTGCTGCAATTACCTCTATTCACACCTAGATGGCACTCATACATTGATCAGGAAACGTTTGACAGGTAATGTTAACCGCCTGGTAGAAACTGACAAATTCTTGAATCTAGGTGGTGAAAAGTTAAATATAGGTGGCTTCAGGCGTGGCTGGGTGAATGGATCGGTTAGGGAGAGGTGGTGAAAACTAGGGACCGGCTGTAAACATATTTGATGATTACATAGAAATCCCCTGCCTTCTGCTCATTCTCCATTAAGTCCAGGTCCCTGCTTAGACAACCGCAGCAGGCAAACCCTGAATCAGACTGGCAGGTCTCGCCCGGGTGTGCCTGCCTGGCCAGCGGGCAGCCTCAGAAGAGGTACCCCAGAGGACCCAGGAGAGCCTATTCTTATTGGTCACATGCTCTGAGATGGTTATCACAGAGGAGACTCAGTCACCAAGCTATGACTTCACTGTTCAGATGAAGAAGGCTTATGTGTTGGATTGAGTTAGTAACTAGGGTGATTGGTTTTTAAATTATTCTTGTAGAAGTAAACTTATTATTATTATTATTATTATTATTATTATTATTCCATATATGATCACTGGTGTCAAATTCTTGTTCTACTGACTGACCAAATTATCTGGGGGTATATTTGATACCATTTCTATGTGGCAGTAGAGTAGAATATGAAGAACATGAGCTTTGTAGTTAGTGATTCTAGTCTATGTTCTATCACCCCCTATGTCTACAGCCTTGGGCAGGTTAATTAGCCCCTCTGTGCCTCAGAGAAATGGAGGTAATAATGAAACCTAATTCCCAGAGTCATTGCAAGGATTGAGTGAGATAATTCTATGTGAACCACCTAGGACAGCACTTGCTACACTCATAAGCACTCAAAAAATAAAATGAGCTATTATTATTATCATTACTCCAAATTTATTAAAATCACAAAGGACGGTGATGTTTATCAGTTGTTCCCATTCTATACAGATATTTTATAATCAGTTTAACTTGAGTTATAAAAAGTGTTAGGAACAAAAGCAATTGAATTTGACAGTAAAATCCATTGCTAGTTTCAAGTTAAAATACCATTTAGAAATAAATAGAATTAATTAGAGGGAAATTGACTTGCAACAAAATTTAGATCCCAAACTACTAGAAAAGGAAAAGTAGTCATTTTAACACCAACTGGTATTTGAAAGTTTTGCTGGCCAAAGTCAGTGGCTACTTCCTTGGGTAGTTTTCACCACAGATGCATAATAGGATTTGTAGACACTTAGGAAAAGACCACTTGGGTTTAAATGTAGGGCAAGAAACTGCTCCTCATAGTAAAGCAACATGACAATGCAAATAGGTGGGTCAGGGCTCTGATACAGCATGACTGTCCAGGATGGACACCTCCTAAGGGAGATGTGAGGTGCAAACCTGAAATCAAAAGAAGGGAGAAAGGAAGGAAGGTTTGGGTATTGGACCAATGTATCAGACCAGCGCTGTGTGTTTGAAAACTTGAGGGGCCAGCAGACCTGTTTCTTCTCTCTAAACCAGGTCAGGCCAGGTCATGGTCATGGTAGTTAATGACTCAGATAATTGTGTGTTCATGTGGCCTCATATGTTCCACTAACTGGTTGGCATCACTGTCCAAAGGAAACTCAGGCTTAGAAAGAAAGAGTCGACTAACCCTTTTGGTGCCCCGCGACTGTGAGCCAAGGCGAAAGTAATGTAGGAAGCCTAGGATCTCTTTTCTTGCCCTTTTGTTCACCCAGGAGAGCTGTGCCTGCTCAGAGTGGATTGGAGAAGAGAAGAACAAAGGAACAAACCCAAAACACATTGATCTTAGGCTCTGTAGATTCAAGTTCATGGCCATCTTCCATCACTTACAAGTTATGTGCCCACAGAAAAGTTGCTTTCACATTCTGAGCTTCTGTTTTATCACCTGCAAAATGGAAATAGTAAATCTTATAGCATCCAAGGTAGTATAGTATGTATAAATTAAACAGCCACATCCGTATCGGAGTTTGAAGATGTGACTTTGTTCATAGCTCAGCTCAAATTGTTCATGAAGTTCCAATTCGCACTTGGTAAACAGAGTTGCCTGAGTTGGGAGAAGGGACGGTATTTAATTTTCTCAGTTAAAGCTAGTCATTTCTAGCTTAGAAGTCACTTCTGGACTAACTCAGTCTTTCTGGGAAAATTCCATCTCTCAGAGTTCTTCCCATCTTCTCAAGGGGCCCTTTTCTTTCCCTTTCTCCATCTGTTCTCCTAGGGAGAGTCAAGGTGAAGGGGGAAGGCAGGTGATTTGGCCCCCACTGTCCTTTCCCTGCTGACTCCTGCTGACCGGTTGACTGTCGTCTGTGTTGCCTGGTCTTTGGGTCCTCGCTGTTCTTGCCGCATCTGTTCCAAGGGCAGCAGACATAGTGCTCAGGCTGTTCTTGCAGCACAGTTGAGACCTGGTGGACCCCAGTCCTTCCTCAGGCCACCCCCCTTGCCATCTCACTTCCACATTGGCTGCTGATATGCCCAGCCCCTCTACATGGCTATTAGGCTCCCAGCTCCGGGCTGTCTGTCTCGTGCTTCCATCCTCACGCAGCCATGTGCTGGCCTCAGGGCCACTGTATCAGCTCACCATACCACTGTTTCTTCTCTCCTGCAGCTGTCCTGTGTTTCTGGGTACACTCAGTGAGCCTGTCTCCCTGCCCCCACTTTCCCACATACGAAGGGTGACACGCATCTTCTTGGCTTTGGTTACCAGCTCTCTCTGGAGGTTTCAATTCCTACCTCCAATGTCTCTACCCTGAGCCGGGTCCAGGGCTGCATGTGGTGAAGAAACAGGTCCCATGCTTGGAACCTCATCCCTTCCCTTTCGAATCTCCACTCCTCTTCCAGCTCTCAAAGGCATTTTCCCCTGCTCTAGACTGAATTTTTCCCCTTTCCCCCAAAATTTGTATGTTGAAGCCCTCACCATAATGTGATGGTATTTGGAGATGGAGCCTTTGGGAGGTAAATGACATCATGAGGGTGGGGCCCTCGTGATAGGATTAGTGCCCTTATAAGAAGAGATACCGGAGAGCTGGTGCTATCTACCTGTCTGTCTCTTTCTCTCTCTGTCTTCACACAAACACATGGAAGAAAGGCCATGCGAGGACATAGCAAGAAGGCAGTGTGTGCAAGCCAGGAAGAGTCCTCACCAGATATTGACTCCATAGGACCTTGATCTTGAATTTCTAACCTATAGAACTGTAAGAAAATAAATGTCTGTTGTTTAAGCCCTCCAGTCTTTGGCATTTTGTTGTGGCAGCCCCTGCTTCCCAGTGGCAAGACACGGCCGCCTGGGAGAGTTGCCTCTTTGTCACTCCAGGAACAACCTGTGCTCAGACTCCAACGCTGGGTGATCTTGTAGGCCACGCCCTTTTGGAAGTCAAAAGTAAACTTTTGCCCTTAAGTGCCTAGTTCTTTCCAGTCGGAGTGTTTTGCTGTCAGACTCTTCTGCCTGAGATTGGAGTGAGGAACCAACCTGTGGTCTCTTTTGTCTCTCGGTGCCTCAGTGGATGGAGGCCTGTGGAGCACCATGGTTTCACCTATCATGAGTGTAAAATCGTGTTTGGTGACATGAATAGATGTGAAATTGTTTAGTGCTGTGCATGGTAAACGATTGATACTCAGTGAATGTTTTCTAAATTTCGACATTGAGTAACAGCTGTGAACTCGGATATTCTAAAAAACAAAGCTGAACTACCCCAAAATAACGGTTGTTTCCTCTGTCCCCTGGAGGCATGATGTATGGACATGGAGGGGCTTGGGTGTGTGCAGTTGCAAAGATTCTCTGACGAGAACCTAACTGAGGGTACATTTAACAAATACACTGTGACGATCATCACCTCCTTGTGTAATGAGCATCACGGCCACCTGCAGACATCCCCCAGAGGTGAGAAACTCCAGGCTTGGGAGCATGAGATATTTTGCAAATGATCCTCAGTGCCCATTAGAATGGAAGAACCGCGTGGAAAATAACTCAGAAGTGTACATTTAAAACTGCTCTTCCCTTCTTTGCTCCTCTAGGAAAGGAAATTTTAAAAAGAAGAAGAAGGAATAAAACTTAATGTTTAAGTCAAACAAGTCTTTTTCTATACATTGATGTAACTGGATAGCTTTGAAAAGGAGGGTGGGATCATCCTGGCCTGGCCCTTGGAGACTGGCTGCCAAGGCAAGAGGCGGCCTGGCCCCTCTCCCAGCTGCGGGTCTCCGGGGCTCAGGGGCCCTAGGCCCCGCATGTGACACCTCACTCTTAAGATACTCTAATTTATAGTTAACGCCTTTTAAGCAAACAAGAGAGAGAAAAAAAATCTGGTTCATATTATGGCAACTTGCAATGAAGGGAAGTCTGAGAGTTCAAAGAAAAAATGTCCCAGGAAAAGCACAGCCTGTTAAAATTCATTCTAAGTGGTCAGGAAGGTAATTGAAAAGAAGACTTTCTCAGTGCAGGGTTGGCAGCCCAGTCCTCCACCCCCTGCCCCTCTCCCTTAAAATATCTCTCCCTGTCATGAAGGTCATCCCAAAGAGAAACAAAAGTAAGAGGAATTGGTTACTAAGGTGTACTAAATCGACTGAATAAATAAAACTCCGGAGCTCAGCTGAAGAGATCAAGATGGGAGGAATAAGTACACTCTCTTTCCAAAGCCAGATCTTCTCTGGTTTGATTTGGGGCTCACAGAAGCTCCCTCTCCAATTCTACACACCTTTGCATCCAAAAATATCTGCCTCACCCATTAATCCTCTGGGGCTTGGTTTTCTACCATCGGGAAGTTTCTGTTTGGTTCATATGGGTCAATTGAGTCATCCTTTGCTCTGTGTGCTCGTTGGAGGTCTGTGGAGCAGGACAGGTGAGAAGCTGACGAAAGCAGAACTTCACCCCCACACACACTGCCACGTGAGCCTCTGCCCTATCTTGAAGCCTGAACCTCTCCAAGCTAGAAGGTCTTCATATTTGCTACAGCAGTGGCACTACTATGGCAAAGATCAGGGGCCCAGGGTGGCAGACCCTAAGGTTGGAAGGCAGTGTTATAGAGCTGGTCCTATAGCTGTGCTTATAGACTAGCCTATAGTTTTTTGCTTAGACTGTCTCCTGAACTGGAAGTTTGAAGGAAAGAATGGTAGAGGTAACATCCCTTATCCCCACCAGCTATCCCATTGGCCCTGCTATTTCATGGATGGGGGTGGCCCGCCTCTTAATAAGCAGCCATCATTTAACCCTCCAGGGAGCTTGTCCCTTCAGGAGGGTCCACATGCCATCAGCCCCATGTCCCACATGAGGGATTCTTTCTTTGACCTAAGGAATTGGCCCGTAATAAAATGTTGTTCTCCCATGCAGCATGACACCTGGACCTAGCGTGCAAGTGGGTGGTGGATGTAACCGTTCCAGATGAACCCCAGTCGGTTGAGAGGTAGTGGGGAGGAACGAGGAACAGTGAGGAAGGGGGCAGAAATTTGACACAGTACATGCTGAAAGGGAGGTGGGAGGTGTCAGAGACAAAAGTGCCCTCTTCACCTCAGGGTGGCCCTGGATTGAAGCAAGAAGGAGCACACCTCATTGTGTTTTACCTGGCGGTTCTCAGGTCCCATTGTTTCTCTTGAGCTTTGTGAGCCCGCCAGAGTGTCAAGGGTCAGGCTCAGTCCAGTTTGTCCCACAGACTTTTTAGACTGGGCCCCTTTTATAAACAAGGCCAGGCTTTTCCTCCCTTAATTAGAATCCACTAATATGAATAACAGTGTTATTTTGTGGTGTTTGGTTTGAGTATGAGGAAAGAACTTTTCTCTTCCTCTCTTTTCCTCTTGTGGCTTACTTTTGGACTACTCAAATAAATAGATGAAAATGTCCCCAGTTAAGCATCCAAGGAGTGCCAAGGCAGCACGCCATGTTTAGTCATATATTTTCCATCCTGTGTATGCCCCTTCTCCTCAGATTTTAAGTCAATTTATTCATTTCTTATTTCTACATAATTTCTTCCATTTACACGGAGAATTTTCACCAGTAACAAAAAGAAGCAGCCTTAGCGTATCAGCAAGATAGCAAAAATGCTAAAATGCTCAGACTTGCTGAAATAGAAAGGTGTAGCTTTGTTTCACATACAGCAGAGATGAGTGAGGTACTCTTCTGAGCACATTGCCTGACCATCTCATCCTATCCCCAGTCTTACTAGGTAGATCCTATAACAATCCTCAGCTTGTACATGGGAAACTGGGGGTGCACAGCAGTTTCCATGAGGAGTTATATCTGGCTGGTGACTGAGTCAGGAACCGAACCTCCTTGGAGGGCTTTCTGAGTCCAAGAGCCCATCTGGAGTCTGCACCGTTTCCCAATATTTGCTTCCTTCTCAGTAAGCCCTTATGGAAAGAAAATTGGGGAGGTGAAATAGTAAGACAGGGAGAGAGCCTTACGAACACTCTGTAGACAAGAATGAAGGCCCCGTAGGGTGTGGATTCCAACCTCGTCTGTGAAAGGGCCGGCCTCCAGGTGGTGGCGATGCAGGTGTTTCGAACCTGTACAGGTTTGGAAGTGAGATTCATCACTTAAAACGAAACCCAGACTCCTGGCTGTGGACTGCAGGCTGCTCTATAATCTGCCCCCACCCCCTGCCCCACTCTACCCTCCTCTCTGTCTTACTCCATCAATGTCAGGTACCTCTGACTTCACTTCTTGGGTCTTGCCAAGCTTTTCCCATCTCAGAACCTTGACACTTATTGAGACATCTACCTGGAACACTCAACCCTTCACTCCTTCACTTCTTTCATATTTCTACTCAAAAGATCTTCCTCTAACCAGCCTAGCTCCGCCCTACCTCTGCTCCCTCACACTGCCTCATTTTCCCCATCTCACTGTTACCTGAGATTACAGTATTTATTGGGTTATGTTTATGGCCTGTCATCTCCACAATCGAAGCACAGTTTTTGTTCATCTTGTTCACTGTTGAATTCTCTGCATCATGACAGTGCCTGGCACATATATGTTGAATGAACAATTGAGTTCAAGGAATCTGTGGCATCTGCAATTACCAGAATCCTTTATCAGAGGAAATCTGGGGTTTTCCAGTTCTGGGATAAATTATTAGAAGTGTCACAATCCTGTGAAAATGTAATCTCATTATGATCTCTTTCACTTATGTATTATTTAATTTTTTGAATGACCATAGGTAAGTCATTACAATTTTTCTCATTCACAGATGATAAAACTAAAGTTCAGAGAAATTCACCAGCTTGCCAAACATCATATAAGCTTTGAACAAGGATTTTATGGTATAAGTACACATGAAAATTTGATTCGTATGTCTATGGTTATATAGTGGGAAAAGCCTCGGATTTGGAGTCAAAGCTTTATATTTTGTCTTAGTTTGTATTTTAGTATATTTATAGCAATTTTATATAGGCAACATACTTCCCTATCTGAACTTTAGTGTTTTTATCTGTAAAATGAGGCATTTAAACTACAGGACTTCATTAGAACTACCTGCAATGGAGTATTAAAGTATTTAGCAGAATCCAGCATACCTGTAAGGCACCCAATAAATATTGGTTGATTTATACACATCTATTTCCTCACCTGTAGAAATGCCTACCTCTTGGGGTTGTTTTTAGTTCAAATACAGTGACATGTCAAAAGTACTTCATGAACTCTAAAACAATGCAGATGTTAACTGGTCATGTAACTGTCATGTTTCAAGACACTAACCATCCTAGAGTGACGAGTATTTCTACTTATTTTTAGACATTATTGGAAAAACTGATCAAAGCATTTATGATACTG
This sequence comes from Rousettus aegyptiacus, assembly GCF_014176215.1. NCBI lineage: Eukaryota > Metazoa > Chordata > Mammalia > Chiroptera > Pteropodidae > Rousettus > Rousettus aegyptiacus. Next base: position 84,597,864 of record NW_023416306.1, on the reverse strand, counting down.
GGAGAGCGTCATTCTTATCCTGTGAGGTTTCTGCAACTTCATTTTATTCTTAGACACATAATTTTTAAAAGAAGCTTCAAAACCCTGGAATCTTTTATTCATTTACGACGGTAGAAAGTGTAGACAGCACACTCACAGGTTTTGCGATTTGCTGGGTGCTCAGATGAGACTTTTTCTGCTTGAATTCCTAACTACACTGCCATTAATGTCCTATATTTTATTTTAAAATACAATTGACCCTCGAACAACATGGGTTTGAACTGTGTAGGTCCTTTAATACGTGGGGTTTTTGCTGTTGTCGTTGTTGTTTTTTAAATAATATTGAGTTGGCTCTTTTTATCTGGTTTTCCCATCTGTGGCTTCAAATACTGTTTTCGATCCGTAGTTGGGAATCTGTGGTGAGCCGACTGTATGCATTGTTCTATGCCATTTTATGTAAGGGACTTGAGCATCCTCAGATTTTGGTATCCACAAGGGGTCCTGAAATGTATCCCCTGTGGTCAAAAGTCATATGACGATTTCAGCCTGAGCAGCGGTGGGCATCCCCAACTCCTATGTTGTTCATTCACGTGTAAACTGTAGTTGGAAACCATACTTGAGGAAACTGAAAGCTATACTCAAGCCAGCTTTCTCATGAATTCCTAACTTCGTCATTTCTCTTTGAATCTTCAGTAGTAGTCAGCTTGTTTATTGTTTTATGTTTTCTGATTGGTCAATCCCAGTGCTGTGGCAAGCATGGCTTTTGCTCTGCTTACCTTGCTTGGTTCAAGGTGGAATGAAATATTTCTTTGGCAAGTTTTCTTCTAAAAGCGGAATTTCTAACATAAAATATAGTATTTCCAGCAAAAGTTATTTAGATTTCTTTTTAATTTGAAAACTTCAAAAAGATACTCATACCCCAAAAGTAAAAATCACCTATAATCCTTGAACTACAACAAAATGTAAATAAAAGAAGCGACTATATATTGTTACTGTTTGAAGCTGTCTGAACTCTGGCATTGCCCAAGTAACAATGGGGATTCTCCATTCTTTTCACTGACGCAGAATGAATTTCAGGTCAGTGAGATTTAGAAGAAGGAAGATTTAATAAATTAAAAGTGTGTTTTGAAGTAGCAGTGGATCACGCCTAAGCAGTGTATAACCATGCAGAGATGAAGGTGTGATTAATGTACGCTCCAAGTGAGGGGCGAATTACAGCAAAGAGGGCTGCACCAATGCAGAAATGGGAAGGTCTGTATGATGTTAGGGCCATGAGGGGGGCTACAAAGGTGTTCCTAGGTGATTGGCATGTGAAGTCACTTTGATTGACATTTAGCAGTTGTATAACAACCTGCCTACTGAGTGTGTAGTTACCCAGAATGCAGTCCATTATAATAAGATTCATGAGCTTCCGAGCAGAGGCATGATATTCTAATGATGGTATGAGGCTGAGGTGAAGAAAGGGTCAGAGCAGCCCTTATTGTGTAAGCATCTGTGGCTGAGCTAAACCAGCTATAGGTTTATGGCCCTTCAGTCCTTTGTCTCTTAGGAGACAGGAATGATTTTAACTACAAAATGGGTGGTCTTCTTTGGGAGGTCTTTGGGTGGTCTCTGGGTTGGGCCCTCACTCTTTCATTCTTCTGTCACTCATGTCTAACTACCCAATGATATAAATTAAGGAGTTGCATAATAACTAACATTATTTCAGTTTTGTGAAGGATTAGCTCATTGTGTATAACTAAACTAGAGAGTGGCAGGTGGATTGATAGATTCTGGCAAGTAAGCTTCACACTTTCTCATTTTTTTGGATTATGTTCCTCCTTAAAGACTGTCGTTAGTCTTAACACAGCCTTTATCTTGTCCTCTACCATACTTGACCATAACTTTTGTGGCCCCGGAGTGACCAGCACCCTCTACTTCTGGGTCTGTCTCCAAGTTTCTACCTCTGGCCACACTGATGTCTTTCCCATGAGAAATGCCATGGCCCTTTTTTCATGTTTCTCTAGAGCTGTCCCCTTTCTACCCCTTGATCTCTGTGGCTCACAATACTGATGGTAATTTTATTTCTGGAGCACATTCCCCAAGGATTTCCTAAGGAATGGCTAAGAGGTTGAAATGCTAGGCCAATTGTTCTGAGATAACTCATGCTAATAGGAGAAATAAATTATCTAGCAGCATTCAAAAAAAATATAGGTAGATAAACAAGAAGAAATACAAGTTGCCAATTTTTTTGAAAGCATACCATTGGGCCCAGATAATGCCAGGAGTTAATTAAATGGTATATTAAAAGGGACTTAAATATCATGCCTGTTCTTCCAAAATTAATCGGAGTACATTCCACATTAAATTTATTATGCCTGCCAGTAAGGTTGGATGGCATGTGGACATATTTGCACATCGTGAAAACAGTAGCTTGCTTATGATACCTCAAGTCCTTAGCTCACAACAGAATATGACAACAAGGCCCATGACTCAGTGGGTGCCAATTTATCCTGGACCATTTAAAGTCAACAGACACTTTTTGCTATCTGAGTTCTGATCTTTCTCTCACTAGGCTGGTGACTGTCTCTTTAGTAAAAATAGAAAAGGGCTACTTGAAACAATAATGAGTGTTTTCCTTGCTACTGTCTAGTCATTACCACCCAGGTAGATGAGACAGTTTGCTGGAGGTGCTCATCTGATCAATCACTGTTCAGGGAAGTCAGTCCTGGAAAGACCAAATAAAATCTGTGTCTTCTCTGTGGCTTCCTATGTCATTTTATCTATCTTGGCCCTTTTAGTGAGAGGCCTCTACTGATTAAGCACTACAAAGAAAAACTGAGTTTTACTAATTGTTGCTCTGTATTAACTTCCCAGTATTAGTGATCTCTAGCTGTGTAACAAATTACTCGAAAACTTAGCAATCTGAAAATAACAGTAGGTATTCATCGTCCCACAAAATGTCTGTGGGTCAGGAATTCAGGAGCAGATTAACTGGGTGGTTCTGACCCAAGATCTCTTATAAGGTGGAGTCAGTATGTTAGCTGGATCTGCTGTCATGTAAATGCTTGGCTGGGGCTAGAGGATCTGCTTCCAAGATAGCTCACTCACAAGACTAGTGAATTGGTACCAGCTATTGGTAAGAGGCCTCAGTTCCTAACCACATGAGCTACTTGAGTGTCATTACAATATGGCCGCTGGCTTCCCCAAATGATCCAAGAAAGCACATGGTAGCAGCCCCAATGTATTTTATGACCTGGCCTCAGAAGTCACACCTCGTCATTTCCAAAATGCCTTTAGTTACACAGATTAGCTATATTCAGTGTGTGAGGCAACTACAGAAGGGCATGAATACTGGTAGGCAAGGATTATTGGAACCCATCTGAGAGGAGAGCTACCACATTCTCTATGGCCCATCAGAACTTTCAACCCTCTTTGGTAGAAAAATTTCATAGTGTTATTTCAAATAAAGAATCAAAGGTGCTATTGGGATCAGTTGGTTTCATCAGTATTAAATATGACTGCAAAACAGTGTCAATAGTATATGTAGTCCTGTTAAAAGAGGTATTGCTTTCCAAACATCTGACTTGGTGTTAGCTAAGAAACAAAAATACAGTCCAGAAAAGTCAAGGTTAGAGTCTACTTTGATCACGATTTCCAAGCAGGATTTTCTTCCACCATGATGAAGCCATATGGGCACTGTCAGTTTTCTTTTCTTCCCTGGTGTTTGCATTGAGGAAAGTTAAACAAACAAATCAAAACTGACCCTCCCTTCACAAAGTTACCATTTCAAGCTCTGCCATCCTGGAGTACAGGCCAGGTTCTTTCGTTAGCTGCTGCTTTGAAAGCCATAGCCAAGATTGCCTGGCATGAAGTTTTGTGTGTTGGCAAGCCAACTTCATTAAGTTGGAAGCTCATTTGGAGCTAAAGGAATAAGAACAGAAGCATCATAGAATCCTATCTCTTATGGCCACTTGGAATCCGAGAGACTCTGTAGGCCTAACTTCCAATGTATAGAGGTATATATTCTAAAATACTAGAGGTGTAATAGATGATCGTTCTACTTCTGCTTTAATGTAATCAATGAGAAAAAGCTTACTACCATTACCTTTGATGTCAAAGAGTTCTCATTTTCTACTTGAGCTAAGTTTTATCTCTGCAGCTCTTCTAACTATTGACCCTTGTTTTTTTCCCCTCTGGAACAAAATCAAATGTGAAATTCCTTCTAATATTTGAAAACTGCTCTCTTGTGGGTCTCCTTAGTCTTTCCAGGTTAAACATTCCGTGTTTGTTCAGCCTTCTCTTCTGGGAACAGTCTCCAAATCCCTGACCATCTTAGTTTCAAGGTCCATCTGAAAATGTGGTATCCTTTTATTTGTGTGACAAGTATTTGTTGCATGCTGTCTGTTGGCAAGACACTGTGCCAGTCCATGTGTCGGAACAGGACAGGGTCAAGTGGGACTGTTTTTTTCCAATTAATTTGGATATTACGTTTCTACTGATGTAACCAGAGATTACATGAGCTTTTTTTTTTTTTTTTTTTTTTTTAACCATGTCAAGTTATTGGATTATTTTTGGCTGTGATCAACTAAAATGATCAGTTTTTGTTGAAGGGAACTATTCTCAGTTTAGGTCTTCCCAACTCTATATTCATGTAATTGATTTTTTGAAACTAAATTAAAGACTTCACATTTATCTCTATCCTATTCCATCTTGTTGGCCCAGCTCATCGTTCCAGTCCATTGAAGTCATTTTGATATTTGCTAACTCTTAAATCTTGATTTCATCGTATTAGTTATTTCTCGCAGCTTTATGTCATCTGCAGTTTTGATAAGCATTTCTTCCATCTTTGTGTCCAAATCACTTGTAGTAGAATAGGACCAGTGATAAAGCCATTTGGCAAGTCACTAGACACCTCCCTTCCCCCTTCCATCAGCACTGCTTGAGAGCAAGTTTTTCAGCCAACTACATGTCACCCAAATTATATTGTCATCTGGTCTGCATTTCTCCATCTTGTCCACAAGAATTTCCTGAGAGACTTTGCCAAATGCCTTGATTAATCAATACATTCTGGGTCTCTGACATTATAGTTTGTCAGTTATATTGACCCGCTTCTTGCTTTAGAGCAGGGGCCCCAGACCTCGGGCCACAGACCGGTACTGGTCTGTGGCTTGTTAGGAAATGGGCTGCACAGCAGGAGGTGAGCGGCAGGCGAGTGAGCGATTGAGCGAAGCTTCATCTGTATTTGCAACCTCTCCCCAGGACTAACATCACTGCCTCAGCTCTACGTCAGATCATCATGCATTAGATTCTTATACAAACACTGATTCCTGGTGCCTAAAAGGTTGGGGACTGTCGCTTCAGAGGAAAAAGGGAGTGGGGCAAATTGGGAACTCTTCTTTCCTCTGCTTGAGCTCCCTTACCAGCAAACTCCTGAGTCAGTCTAAGGACTGCCAGGTTCCTGAAAATACACCTGTTGACTGAGCCTTTAGGATGCTTGCCCAGACCCTTTAGGATCAGGAAGAATTTTAAGCAGTTTGTTGCTTAAAAGTATTATAATCTTGATTAGAATCCAAGTCTCTTAATTCTTAATCAACTGCTCTTTCTAGCTACCCTGGGTTTCTCACCCTCCTCATTTATCCTCATTTGTCTACTGTCTACCATGTTTAGATCCTCAGGTTCACAGATTTTCATAATTCTGATTACCAAATATTTAAGTATCTAGTGTAAGTTCCTGCACAAGATTTGTTCATGCCATGTCAGTACTTTTCAATGAACACTGTACAACTACCCAAATATGAATCCATGGCAAGCCATCCTGGTCAGCCGTGTTCCACCTTAGGCATTCCTTCAAACTCGTGGCTATCCCCACCATTCTAGGTGTCCAGCCTTAAACGTAAGGACCTATGACTTCTCCATTCTTTGTGGCTTCCTGCCCTGACTCCTACATTTCATTTGGGTCTTAGATTTGGTAACTAGGTTTAAATCATTTACTCTGGCTTAATCCTTGTTTTTCACCAGCATATGACTTCCATTGTATCAATCACTACAAATAGGACACATATCGACCCACCTCCACCTTGGAATCTTCATCATAGAGCCTACCCTTTACCTGTCAGAATGACTGGAAAGGCAGTGGGTAGGAAAATAGATGAAAAGACTGAGTTCCAGTTCCCAATCTGGTAGTGCTCATTGCCTATTAATAGAGAAGGTTTACCTCTTTTTTATTAATTTGTTTTTATTTTTTTCTGACTTGTAGTAATGAGTACCAACCACTATTCTTGGTGATAAGGATGAAAAGGTACTTTCTATCAAGGGTAGCAATTCAAGTTAACTGTGTTACCCATAGTCTGTCTCTTAGTTTGCAGGCCCTTTAAGTTGTGAGTAGCATAATCAATTAGTTTGCCCTGATTTTTTCATGAAAAATATAGAACTCTGGTACTTTTCCCTGGCACGCATACATGGTGTTCTAGGATAGTCTCACAGTCTCATCTGCACATTTTCCCCTCTAAATCTTAAACTTCAGACTCTCAAGATCGGAAATTCCTCTGCAGTATTTCCCCCAGTTTTGGGAGATGTATGTTGTTTTTTTCTCCTTTCTTTCTTTTTTCTTTAGAGTTTCATTCTGTTTTCCCCAGTTTCATTGAGATATAATTGCCATATAATATTGTATTAGTTTACGGTGTACAACATAATGATTTACTATATGTATATATTGTGAAATGGTTACCCGAATAAGTTTAGTTAACGTCTATTGCCTCATGTAGTTACAAATATTTTTCTTGTGATGAGAACTTTTAATATCTATTCTCTTAGAAACTTTAAAATATACAATACAGTATTGTAAACTATAGTCACTGTGCTGTATATTACATCTCCAGACTTAATAATCTTATAATTGGAAGTTTGTACCTTTGATCACTTTTACCAATTCCCCCACCTCTACTCCCTGCCTCTGGTAACTACCAATCTGTTCTCTGTTTCTATGAATTCAGATTATTTTTTTAGATTCCATATACACATGAGATCATATAGTATTTGTCCTTTTCTGTCTGACTTATTTCACTTAGCCCTCAAGGTTCATCCATGTTGTTGTGAATGGCAAGATTTTTTATTTTTTTTTATGTCTGAATAGTATTCCATTGTGTAAATATATATTTTTCCATCAATGGACACTTAGGCTGTTTCTATGTCTTGGCTATTGTAAATAATGCTACAATGAACATAGGAGTACAGATATCTCTTTGAGATAATGATTTTATTTCTTCTAGACATAGACCGAGAAGTGGAACTGCTAGATCCCATGGTAGTCTATTTTTAATTTTTTGAGGAAACTCCATATTGTTTCCCATAGAGGCTGCACCAATTTATGTTCCCACCAACGGTGTACAAGTGCTCCATTTTCTCCATATCCTCAACACTTTTTTTTGCTTGTGTTTTTGATGACAGCCATTCTGACAGGTGTGAGGTGATACCTCATCGTGCTTTGGATGTACATTTCTCTGATGATGAATCATGTTGAAAATCTCTTCATGTACCTGCTGACATTTGTTTTGTCATCTTTGGAAAAATGTCTATTCAGTTCCTCATTGTTTAATCAGACTTTTTTTTTTTTTTTTGCTGTTGAGTTGCACAAGTTCTTACATATTTTGGCTATTAACCTTTATCAAATATATGATTTGCAGATATTTTCTCCCATTCTCTAGGTTGTCTTTTTTTGGTGATTGCTGTGTGGAAGCTTTTTAGTTTCATATAGTCCCTCTTGTTTATTTTTGCTTTTGTTGCCTTTGCTCTCTTAGTGTCTAATCCAAAAACAATCATTGGCAAGACTGATGTCAAGGAGCTTCTAGGAATGAGATGTACGCTGGTTCTGTCCAAGAATTCATAGAATCCTTATTCATAAGCTTCACTTAGATGGCCAACTATCAATTTCTCATTTAGTCTATAACTGTATATTGGAGTAAGAGATGAAAACATGACCTCTTCTCTTAAATCTTTAATTCCTTATTAGGAAAGTGAATATATGCATTTTAAACATCAACTTATGTCCCATAAAATGATAAGTGAAAGTGAACATTTAAAACTTTTCAAACTAAGTAAAATTTGTACATGCGTGTGGCCCTTACCCGAGTTATTTTTTTCCTGGCGGGTGAGTGAGTTTCAGTAGAACTCAAGCTCTCACTCAGCCTTCCCCCTAAACACAAGAGAATCTGAGCTTTTGGCCACTGAAATTCTTTACTAAATGAGCTTGTTTACACTCATTTTCAAATGTATTAATCTCTTCTTGCATTTCACTTTGAAAAAAAAACAAGGTTTTTATTAATTGAAGCGGGCTCTCCCACAGGATGTCAGTGTGACTGCCTCCATCATTCCAAGATAGTAATAAACAAATGAGCCCCCTTTGAACTCCGCAGTTCGGGCTCCTACTGCATCTTGGCTGTGGTTCCATAGTTTGACACTTGTGCTGCAGTTAATTAAGGTGGCTGTGAGAGGTAGACAGGGGCAGAGAAAAGGCAGGATTTAAAGGCTATTCCTGCTACCTTTTAGGGAATTTCAAGTCCTTTCTACATTATAAAGCTAAATGATAGATTTATGCTTTATTTTCTCCCTGGCCTCTTTCCTTGGCCTCAGTTTTTATGAGCCCAACGGAAAAAGGACTCATTATTTAAAATCTGGGTGACGTGCATTTAAATTTAAGATTTGTATATGCCCAGACTTTTTATCCCTGCAGCCCAAGTTACCTACATATAAGTCAGACTTCATCAGTTGCATTGTTGATATTTGTCTCCCCTGTTGGGAAAAGCTTATTCTAATGGGTTATTTCCCAAAACTTGCTTTGGTGCTTATTTATAAAGCATATGGTATCAGCTGGAGTGCGGAAGGAACTGAAAAGAATGCTTTGGTCACTTGACATGAGTTTTAAAATAGTGGCAAACAGGAGAATGCCTATTCACAGTGTTTATTGGCAATTCCATGGGGCGGGGGGTGGGGGTAGATGCTAGTTTCCTTTGGCAATAGAGTGAAAGGTCCAGAAAGTAGGGCCCAGGGTGAAATCGATGTAGGAAAGGGGTCTGACCTACCCTTCCTTGAGAATTCTAAAGGATATTCCTTTTTCTTTTTTTTCTTTTTCTCCTCTACTTAGATATGAGGAATAGAGGCCTGAGGAGGAGAAACTGGCCAGAGTCACAGGTCAGATCTAGATATGCTATTGATCCTCACTGCTTACATGCCCCACAAGCCCTCCAGCTTAAGGCCCTCAAAGGTCAAAAAGGTCATGTCCTTTATCTGTCAGATCTCTGTTCTCTGGCCCTAAGGCAGAAACCTCTAGGTGGACTTCAAGTTTGTTGATCAACATCCTTCAAGTGTTTGTTCCATTCTCTGAATCTCTCTCAGATGCTGCTCTTCTTCCATCCCCTGGTAGACGCTATCATTACCTCTTGCTTAGATTGCTACAGTGGACTCTCCTGTGGCATGCTGGCTTGTCCCTGATCTGCTTTCTGTGCTTTTGAGAAGGCAACTCTGATCTCTGGCTCTTCGGATTAAACCTGGAGAGACTCTATCCTTATTGTCCTTAAAACAAAATATCCTCCCCTAACAAGTCTCTGAGGCTTTACATGACCTGGCCTCTTCTTATCTCCCAGTCCTCCCCTCCTGCCCCATTCAGCTCCATTCCAGCTATGCTGGACCAGACATGAGTTCTCTTTCCCCTGGGCCTAATGCCTTGAGATCCTCAACCCAGAGAGCCTTCTTTACCAGACTTTTAACTGCCTGTTCCCTTTGAGGTATTGCCCTCACGTTTATAATCCAGAGCCCCAATTTCCCCTCCAAGAAATCTTACTGAATGCAAACAGAAAACCCTAGAAACTCCAGAGCATTTCCTATGATTTCCGGAGACTTCAGGGCTTGCTTTTTCATGCTTCTCTCTGCCGCATCACTTCTACACCCTACACCCATGTGCCATCTTGGTTTCTGCCCTTGTTAGCCGAGTCCCCAAATCCATTTTCCACGCAAAACCACGACATGAGTTTACTTTTCATTAATTGACTAACTACTGAAGATGAAATGATCATGAGAGGTGATTTTAACAAGTGATTGGCCTCGTCACTGGCTCCACCCTATATCCACTCCATTACTTTAAGTTTAACACTAATTGATGATGATGATGATGATGATAACAACAACAACAATAGCAGTGATCAAAAAGAGTCTATTTAAGTCTCAAATTAAAGAAGTCTGAGAGTGGCAGGGCAGTTTTGTTGTCCTCAGTATGAGATCTTATTTTGTCTTATTCTTCCATGCTTTGCTTCTATTTCCAAGGTAATCTAATTATTCAAAATGACTGCTGTAGCTCCAGCCCTTACACATACATTCCAGCCAACAAGAAGGGCATACAATCTTCCTTTAAGAATATTTTCCAGAAGTTGCACATACCAACCACATCTGCTTCCATCCTATTAGCCAGAATTTAGTCACATGACCACATCCACTTACAAGGTAGGCTGGAAAATATAGTCTGTATTCTAGGAAGACATGTGCCCTGATAAAACCTGGGAGTTCTATTACTATGGAGAAAAAGAGAATAAATATTGGAGGATATCTGCAGACTCTGTTACATCTATAACAATAAACATCCATCTTTTCTTGCCCTGTCTAGTTTGACATATGATCAGCCTCCTTCCATGCTTTACATTTGACCTAGGGTATTTTCCCCAAATACTTACAGCTCGCTTCCAAAGAGGAATCTGCTGAAATTATTTTCTCCATACTATAAACCATGCTAACTTTCTGTGTCCTGCTTTGCCCAGGCCCCATGCTTCTATACCACTGAGGTTCCTTGGGTTGCACACATAAGCCTGGTCTATACACCTGCATCACAGTTTCAGATGATTTAGGTCACAATTTTAGATTTGCCAGTTCTCAGAAGGCAACAGCTGGTTCACAAGTCAATAGATGTGGTAAACAGTGAAAGAACAATGCAAGGATTTCCTTGGCGGGACTCCCCCACACCTCACAGGTCCACAGACACACACTGGTGCCTGGTTTCAAAGCTGAGGAACTACCCATCAACTTCTGATAGCCCCCTTCCGGTGAACTGAGGCACACATGATATTTATCTACTAAACAGCACCCATATGAATACATTTAGCTAGATATGTTTTAAGCTTATGCTCAACACATCTGCATCAAATATATCTTTGGAAGACTGCCCTTTGGAGGAGAGGAAGGCAGGAAATTCATAATCTGGTTATCTCCCTCCCCATGGTCTCCACTACACTGGTCTTGCTCACTGTTGTATCCTTCCTTAGTGTTGCACATGGTGCCTGACATAGAGTAGACTTTCCATAAATATTTGTTAATGAATAGATGAATGAACACAATGTGCTAAATGATGAAAGCACAAAGATAATTGAAACATGGTCTTTATACTCACAGAGCTCAAAATCTAGTGGGGGATGCTAAACATAAGCAATTATATTATAGTATACAGTGTAAATATGTGCACAATATGGAAATAACACAGACAATATGCCTGAGCTAGATTTTGACAGAGGCCTATGGAGGTAGAGATGGAGACACTACAGGCAGAGAAGCCAACTTGTGCAAAAGTCTAAAGGCATGAAGCAGGAATTCTGATCAAGATGTCAGGGTAAGTAAATGCTATGCATGCTTCTTCCTATGACAACATTAAAATTGCAACTAAACTATGAAACAGTCAACCTGGAGAACAATTTGAAGTCTAGCTGAACCAAACACCTACAGCTAGAGATTTAAAGAGGAGACCACATTGAGACTGGTAGGAGGGGTGGAGACATGAAACAGGTAGGTCCCACACCCACGTGTGGTGGTTAAACTTCAGGAGGGATATCTCGGCTGCAGAGGCTCCCCCAGAGGAACTAGGGGCCGAAGCCCCACAACACGGCTCCCCAGCCTAGGGTGCTAATGCCAGGAAGAGACCCACAAAATCTGGCTGTGAAAATCTGTGAGGATTCTGGCCATCCAAGTGAGATGAAAGGCAGCTGGAAACCCAGATGTTCCCTTAAAGGGCCCATGCTTAGACTCACTTGCCTGTAGGCACTCATCCTGGGCTCTGGTGGAGGGACAGCAGTTCGGGAAGTACCAGATACATACAGGGAAAGACTGAGTTGTATAGTTTCAGGGCAAGGGCTGGAGGGAAAGCCACTATAGTTCCTTTGTTGAGCCCTCCTCCTGTTCAGTCTACAGGCAGGAGCCTGTGTTGAGCCCTCCTCCTGACACAGCCTAAACTGAATCTGCATTGGCCTGGTGAGATCTGATTGCTCCACCCCAGTGAATCATTGAGACCCTGTCCCACCAAACTCACAAATTGCCTGGTGGTTACAGGGCAACCAGCCTCACCTTGTGCTCTCATCAGGAGGTTCCTTTCACAGAAATCAACAAGCCTCAGCTGGCACAGCTTGGTAGACACTTTCAGTGGTGGGCAACCAGCCCCAGCCTTAGCTGAAATATTTCTCAAACAAATTTGGGCATGTCCGGCCCAAGGTGGGCAGTAGCTGGCCTAGATATGAGCTGAGACTTTTGTAAATGGCCACAGGCTCAGCACTGGCAGAAAATTTGAATCTGCATCAACCTGGGGAACACCACTTGCCCCACCCTGGTGCCTCCCTAAGACCCCACCTCATTCAACTCTGGTACTCCCGAGACTCATTCAGCTTCTGAGTCTTACAGGCATCCAACAGGCAGCCTCAGGCCTGAAGGTGCCCTGGGTATTTTGCAGAGCTACCCCAGACCCAGTACTGGTGGCATTTGGCCTTGATTCACCACATGGCCTCTCCCACATACCACTAGGCCCAGCTCAGACAGTGACCAAACATGGATAGCTTTGTAACTTCTACCAGATAGCCACAGGCCCGTCACAGGCAGTGTCTGACCTTGGCTTGCACAAGAGCTTTTCCCAAGGGGCTCCTAAACAACACACACAGAGGTTGGCATTAGATCTCAAAAGAACACCACCTGATTAGCCCCATAAGTAACATACCCAAAGAGCAGTCTCAACAGGCACATGAACCCACTTGAGTGAACCCCATTCCATGGGGTCATATCCCACACAGCAGCTTGTATGTCATGGGTGTAGCCAATCCTCACAGCCAGCTAGCCTGAGAGTCAATCCCACTTACTGATATATCAACAACAATCAAGGTTCAATTACAACTGGAGGACACACAAGGGTCACCCTAGAGCACACAATGCAGGTGATCGATACATAAGGCCCCTCAGCTATGACAGGGAGATATCTCAGATCTACTTAATACATAAAAACAAACACAGAGAGTCAACTAAAATGAGAAAACAAAGAAATATACCCCAAATGAAAGAACAGGAGAAAACCCAAGAAAAAGAACGAAATGAAATAGAGTCAAGCAGCCTACCAGATACAGAGTTCAAAACACTGGTTACGAGGATGCACAATGAATTTAGGGAAAGAATAGATGACTCAGTGAGAATGTCACCAAAGTGATAGCAAGCATAAAAAGGACATAGAACCCATAAAAAAATCTATTCAGAAATTAAGAATACAATAACCAAAATGAAGAATACACTAGACAAAATCAACAGTAGATTGGGTGAAGCAGAGGATTGAGTCAGCAATTTGGAAGACAAGATAACAGAAAACATCCAATCAGAACATCAAAAAGAAAAAAGAATTTTTTAAAAAATGAGGATAGTTTAAGGAACCTCTGGGACATCATTAAGAATAGCAACATTTGCATCATAGGAGAACAAGAAGGAGGAGAGAGAAAGCAAGGGATTGAGAACATAAGTGAGGAAATACTGACTGAATACTTCACTAACCTGGTGAAGGAAATAGATATACAAGTCCAGGATGCACAGAGAGTCCCAAACAAGATGACCCAAACAGACCCCAGCAAGACACATCATAACTAAAATGCCAAAGGTTAAAGACAGAGAGAGAATCTTAAAAATAGCAAGAGAAAAGCAATTAGTTATCTAAAAAGGAACTTCCCTAAGGCTTTCTGCTGATATATCAACAGAAACTTTGCAGGCCAGAAGGGATTGGCACAAAATATTCAGAGTGATGAAAAGCAAGAACCTACAACCAAGAATATTCTACCCAGCAAAGATGTCAATTAAAGTGAAAGATGAGATAAAGAACTTCCCTGACAAGAAAAGTTAAGAAATTTATTACCAAAGAAGCCAGTATTACAAGAAATGTTTAAGGGGCTTCTTGAAGAAAAGGGGAAAAAACAAATATAAATAATAAAATGCAGTAACAGTGTACCTATCAATAATCACTTTAACTGTAAATAGAGTAAATGCTCCAATCAAAAGATATAGGGTGAAAAAAAAAAGACATGGTATGGATAAGAAAACAAGACCCATACATATGCTGTCTACAAGAGACCCACCTCAGATTGAAACACACACACAGACTGGAAAGTAAAGGGATGGAAAAGGATTTCATGCAAATAGAAATGAAAGAGAAAGCTGGGATAGCAATACTTATATCAGACAAAATAGATCTTAAACAAAGGCAATAACAAGAAATAAAGAAGGATATTACATAATGATAAAGGAATTAATCCAACAAGAGTACATAACCCTAGTAAAAATTTATATACCCAACATGGGAGCATATATATGTATATAAAGTGAATATTGACTGACATAAAGGGAGAGATCAATAGGAATACATTCATAGTAGGGGATTTTAACACTATATTGATATCAATGGACAGCTCTTCCAGACAGCAAATCAACAAGGAAACAGCAGCCATAAATTACACACTACACCAGATGGATTTAATCGATATTATTAGCGCATTTTACCCCAAAGCAGCAGAGTATACATTCTTCTCAAGTGCTCATGGAACATATTCCAGAATATACTGCATGTTAGGCCACAAAACAAGTCTCAGTAAATTTAAGAAGTTTAAAATCATATCAAGCATTTTCTCCAACCAGAGTGGTATGAAACTAGAAGTCAATTACAAGAAAAAACTGAAAAATGGATGCTACGTAATGCCCTACTAAACAATGAATGTGTTAACAATGAGATCAAGGAAGAAATCCCAAGATACCTAGAGATAAATGAAAATGGAAACACAACTCAAAATCTAAAGGACACAACAAAAGCAGTCCTAAGAGGGAAATTCATAGCAATACAGGCCTATCTCAGGAAACAAGAAAAATCTCAAACATACAATCTAACTTTTCACTTAAAAGAACTAGAAAAAGAACAGCAAACAAAACCCAAAATGAGTAGAAGAATGGAAACAATAAAGATCAGAGTGGAAATAAACAAAATAGAGTCTAAAAAAGAAAAAGCAGTACAAAAGATTAATGAAACCAAGAGCTGGTTCTTTGAAAAGATAAACAAAATTGATAAAACTTTAACCAGACTCATCAAGAGAAAAAAAAAAGAGGTTTCAAATAAATAAAATCAGAAATGAAAGAGAAATGACAACTGACTCCACAGAAATACAAAGGATTCTAAGAAAATACTACAAGCAATTACATCTCAACAAATTGGACATTCTGGAAGAAATGAATACATTCCTAGAAACGTACAATCTTCCAAGACTGAGTCAAGAAGAAACAAAATCTGAACCAACTGATTAATATTAACGAAATCAAATCAGTAATCAAAAAATTCCCAACAAACAAAAGTCTGACTTCACAGGTGAATTTTACCAACATTCAAAGAAGCATGAACACCTGTTCTTCTCAAACTATTCCAAAATATTTAAGAGGAGGGAAGGCTCTCAAACGCATTTTGCAAGGTCACTGTTATCCTGATTCCCAAACCAGACAAAGACATTGGAAAAAAGAAAATTATAGGTCGATATCCCTGATGAACATAGATGCAAAAATCCTCAACAAAATATTAGCAAACCGAATTCAGCAATACATTAAAAATACCATACACTATAATCAAGTGGGATTTATTCTTGGGATGCAAGTTTGGTTCAATATCTGCAAATTGGTTAATGTGATACACTCCATTAATAAATTGAAAGATAAATCATAGGATCACGTCAATAGATGCAGAAAAAAGCAGTTGACAAAATCCAGCGTCCATTTATGATAAAAACTTTCAGCAAAGTGGGACTAGAGGGAACACAGAACCTCAACATAATAAAAGCCATATGAGAAACTACAGCTAATGTATTCAATGGGTAAAAGCTAAAAGTGTTTTCCTTAAGATCAGGGATAAAACAAGGATGTCTACTTTCACCACTTTCATTCTACATAGTATGGAAGTCCTCATGATAGCAATCAGACAAGAAAGAGAAATAAAAGGCATCCAAATTGGAAAGGATGATGTAAACTGTCATGATTTGCAAGTTATATACTATATGTAGAAAACCCTAAAAACAGTTAGAACTGATAAATTAATTCAGTAAAGTAGTAGAATACAAAATTAATATTCAGATGTCGGTTTTATTTTTATACACCAACGATAGACTATCAGAACAATTAAGAAAACAATTTCATTTACAATTGCATGAAAAACAATAAAATACTAAGGAATCAATTTAAACAAGTAGGTAAAAGACCTGTATTCAGAAAATTATAAGACATTGAAGAAATTGAAGAAGATACAAAGAAATACATCATTAACATGTTCATACTACCCAAAGCAATCTTTAGATTCAGTGCAGTCCCTATCAAAATACCAATGGTATTTTTCAGAGAACTAGAACAAATAATCCAAAAATTTATATGGAACTATAAAAGCTCTCGACTAGCCATGGCAATCTTGAGAAAGAAAAACAAAGTGGGAGATATCACACTGCCTGATATCAAACTATACCACAGGGCTATAGTTATCAAAACGCATGGTATTAGCATAAAAAAACAGATACATAGATCAATGGAACAAAATAGAGAGCCAAGAAATAAATCCACAACTATATGCTCATTTAATGTATGACAAAGGAGGCAAGAATATACAATAAAGATGTTTTCTTCAATAAATGATGTTGGAAAAGCTGGACAGATACATGCGAGAAAAAAAAAAACGAGAGAAAGAAACTGGACCCCCTTCTTACACCATATGCAAGAATAAACTTAGAATGGATTAAAGACTTAAATGTAAGATCCAAAACCATAATACTTTTAGAAGCAACATATGCAGTAAACTCTTTGATATTGCTATCAGAAATTTTGCTCATATATATCTCCTCCGGCAAGGGAATTAAAAGAAAAAATAAACCAGTGGGACTACGTCAAACTAAAAAACTTTTGCTCAGCAAAGGAAACCATCAACAAAGCAAAAAGACAACCTACTGAATGAGAGAAGATATTCACCAATGATACATATGATAAAGGTTTAATATCCAAAATTTATAAAGAACTCATACAACTCAACACACACACACACACACACACACACACACACACACACACACACACACTACAAAACCCAATTTAAAATGAGCAGACCTGAATTTGGTATTTATTCAAAGAGGACAACATACAGACGGCCAATAGACATATGAAAAGATCCTCAAGGTCACTAATCATGAGAGAGATGCAAATTAAAACCACGCCTCACACCTGTCTGAATGGGTGTCATTAATTAAAAAACAAGTATTGGCAAAGATGTAGAGAAAATGGAACCCTCATGCACTGTTTGTGGGATTGTGAAATGGTACAGCCACTATGGAAAATGGTATGGACATTACTCAAAAAAATTAAAAATAGAACTACCTTTTTACCCAGCAATTGCACTTTTATATTTAAAGAAAACCAAAACACTAATTCGAAAAGATTTATGCATCCCTGTGTTCACTGCGACCCTATTTACAATAATCAGTATATGGAAGCAACCTGAGTGGCCATTGATAGATGATTGACAATTGGATAAAGATGTGGTCCATATGTACAATGGAATATTACTTAGCCATAAAAAATGAAAGCTTACCATTTGCAATGACGTGGATGGACCTAGAGGATATTATACTAAGTGATATAAGTCAGACAAAGAAAGACAAATATATGATCTAAGGAACAAAATAAATGAACAAATAAAAGAAAAACAGACTCATAGATACAGAGAACAAACTGGTGATTTTCAGATGGTAGAGGGAGTTGGGGGGCTGGGTGAAAAAGATGAAGTAATTAAGAAGTACAAATTGGTAGTTACAAATAGTCACTGGATATAAAGTACAACATAGGGAATATAGTCAATATTGTAATAACTGTGTATAGTGCTAGGTGGTACTAGACTAATTGGGGAGATCACTTCATAAATTATATAAATGTCTAACATTGTGTTGTACACTTAAAACTAAACAAAATAATATAGTGAATGTCAACACTAATTGAAAAATAAAATTAAAAACAAGAATACAAATAAAGTAATAAAACACACACACGCAAAAGAATACAAATAAAGTTAGAAGATTCCTGGTTGTCCAGTAAAAATAACAAACAAAGGCATAAAACAACCTCACACATTTAGTCAAGAGGTGTAACAGATCCTCTAACCTAAAGACCTGGCAGTTTTAAAAGTAGTTTTTTATGAAACTAAACTCTTTATTTCTTTTCTAGAAGTGATTTATAATTACTAGTAATTTATCAAAAGTCAGAGCTTTGACAAAATAATTCCTAGATACAGACAACAGAATTGTGTTTATGAGAGGAGGATGAGGGGAGGATGAAGAGGATAAAGGGGGTCAAATATATGATACCAGATGGAAACTAGGGTTTGGATTGTGAACACAATAGAATAAACAGATGTCATATTATAATGTACACCTGAAAATTATATAATGTTATAAATTTAATTTTTAAAAAAGTCAGGGCTTTGATTTAAAATGATGATTTGCATCCAGAGATTGTGGAACAGGATCTAGTAATTTGTTACAGTTCTAGTCACTCCTCATCCCAGGGGGCACTAGTAAATTTGAAATTTCAGATTTTTTTTTTTCCTAGAGGTTGACTACTTATAGCCATGTGAATGCTGCACTTCAGTAATCTCAATATAAAGGTCTTTTTAAAACCTGATCAATAACCACAATTAGAAAATAACGATTGCTAATATTTACATGACGGAATGCCCGGTGCTATTTTAAGCATTTTTTATGTACTGACTCATTTTCAGGTAGTACTAACCCCATTTTATAGATGAGGAAACTGAGTCACACAAATTTAGTGACTTGCTCAAGGTCACATAGCTGATAAGTGACAGAGTCAGCACTTTAAACTCACACAGTTCAAAAGTTTGGCTGTGTATTTAAAGTTATCAGGCTGTTTATTTTATTATTATTTTATTTTTGAGCTTTTTAACTAAGCAAAGAAAATATTTAGAAGGCAAAACCAGAAAGAACTTGCTGGTTTTTGGATAACCCATTGGGCCCTGATACCTCTGGAGCATACCTTCACCTTCTTATGCTGTGGGCCCCTCCCCAGCATGGCTTCCTTCTCTGGCTACTCCTTCTGTAGCTTGTCCCCACCCCCACAGCAACTACCCCTGAAGAACATATGCACACTGGCCCTCTGTGTGGTAAGGTTCGGAACTAAGCACTAGAGCAAGCAGGTGGAGGTATCAAAAAACTCAGATCTATGGAGAGAGGACCAGGTGACAGAGTTTCCAGAATGTTCTTACAGGAGGCCCTGCCTCCTGTTATGATGGTAAGTGTGCTTAATCTTTTTTATTTAATTCCTTGAGAGTGTAGCACTCTCAGCTTTTCAATGGCACCTCTTGCTCACCAGGGCCAGCCCTGAGGTGACATAACTGAGTCTCAAGTAGGCAGCGTGCCTCTCTGAGGCCTCCTAGACCCACACTCCCTGGTCCCTACTTTGGCCTTAGCCTTGCCCCTTCTGTGACCTCAAATATTTGCCTTTTACAATATGAAGGGAGAAGTATAGTCTAGTGCTCAGGAGCAAGGAACTCTCTGCGTACCTGGCTCAGCCACATACGAGGTGTGTCACCTGAGGTAAGTCACCCGAACTTTATTCCTCAGTTTCTTTGTCTATAAAATGAGTTGATAAAACCTTCTTTGCAGTGTCGTCATGAGGATTAATCTTAGATGATCCACATAGTAACACTGCTATGCAAGGCCGTCCGTACAGTGGTTCAAAGCCAGGGCTCTAGGGTCACACAGTGGGTTGGAAGCCCATGTAACCAATGACCATGTGACTTATCTTTCTCGTGGAGATGCTTAATGGTTGTAGTCATGTTATAGGACTGCTGTAGATATTTCACGCTTATAAACTTACTGCAGTAAAGTACTCAGCATGCTGTCTGCCGCACATTAGGGGTTCAATAAATGCTGACTACTACTGTTTGTCATTATCATCATCACCACCAGGTGGAGTTCATCTATTCTAGACTAATTATCCTAATACCTGGGGAAGGCTCATCTGAGCAGGGATCCTTTCCAGCAAGACTCAGACCAACCTGACAAGCCTTTACTTCTGCTCTCACTCAGAGTTCCCAGTTAGAACCTCCCAGTGGAAGGTTTCTTTGATTTTCTTAGCGGACAGAGCCTTGGCTCCCCTAACAGGCAGTTTCACGGCAGACAAACTAGGATTGTCTCCCTGAGGAATTTTCCTTCGTTCCAAGATGAATGTTTCAGAAACAATCCTCTCTTGATGCATCTTAGGAAGCCCTGCTTGCTGACCTGCTCGGAAACAGGAATCTTGGTTTTAAGAAAAATTGATTTTACAGGATGTTGACTGAATGTTATTCTCATAAGCACATGTCATCTTAATTGAAACTGTGTGCGTGGTAAATTGTGCATTCTAAATTTAGAAAAACAGATTGGGAGGAAGTGGTACCTGTGAAACAGTGGAGGAGGCAGTGTGAATTGTTTTATGTAGCTCTGGTGAGGAGGACACCTGGGTTGTGCAAGCAAACTGCTGTTCCTGGTGAGGTCGATTTTAAATAGTGCATTTTAAGGGGTCTTTTGTTTCCTAATGTTATCCAATTTTTTTGTTGACTATGTTCAGCTTTGTGAATTCAGCTAGGTTACTTCACTACACAAGTGGTTCTCAAAGTGTGGTTGCTGGACCAGCAAAATTAGCATCACCTGGGAACTGAGAACTGCAGCTTCCCAAGCCCAACCCAGACCTACTGATTCACATGCTCTGGGGGTGGGCTCCAGCAGTCTGGACAACCCCTTTGGGTAATTCTGTGATGCACACTTAAGTTTGAGGACCACTGTACTATGCCTACCTCTTTTGTCTTATCCACAACTTTGCTAGCAATCCCTTTATTAAGCCCTCCTCAGATCGTCTCAATTTGAATTTGCCATCTGCTTCCTCTTGGGATCCTGCCTAATGCACTTGTTGATGCGTGTGTAAGTTTGCTATTTCACACAATTATAATCTTTGTTTATAGAACTCTGCACATATGTATGAGTTTATAAATAGAATAAATTCCTTGAAGTAGCATTTCTGGGTTCAAGGGAATGTGCATTTTGAAGTTTGATAGATCGTGCCAATTTGTCCTAATTCGATATTATCTAAATTGTTCTATAGTTATTTCACATTGTGTTACCTCTCCAATGACCATTTACTAACCAGACAGTGTCAGTGTGTTAGGGTCATGCTTCTCAAACTTGGATGCACCCAAATCACCTGGGGATCTTGTTAAAATGCAGATTCGGGTTTGTGAGGCCTGAGGCGGGGCCTGACAGTCGGTATTTTTAACGAGCTCCCAGGTGATGCCAGTCCGTGCTGGTCCTGAATAACAAGGGGTTAGAGATTAAGCATAAAGAAATGGCTAAGAAATGTGCTTTGGGTTCAAAACCCCAATCCCTTTTACTGACTTTGCGCAAGTTTCTTCATCTTCTTGAGCCTCCGTTTCTTCATCGATAAAATGGGGATTGGATCATATTGTTTGATGATGACCACGTAAGTTAATATACATATATAAAGTACTTAGAAAAGGCTTCACACATCATTGACATTCCACAAATGGTAGCTCAGATTATCGTTTTCCCCACCCGTCTATTCATGATGGTTATTTGCCCCACCCCCATCTGTTCTCCATACTTAGCTGTCCTCAGTTCCCCTCAAAACAGTTTCCAATGGCCCCCAATGTCTCAGACTGGCAGCTGCTCCAGAAGCTTCTACTTGTTTTCAAGGCAGCCCCTGAGACCAAAGCGATACTATTCTCCTTTAGCACCTCTAGAAGGGAGCTTGTGGCTGAGTCATTGCCAACTGCCTCTGCTGAGCAGTCGTTCCAAGAGTTCAAGAAACGTTTGAGACATTTGCTTTTAGAAAAGTGAGCTTAGGCAGCACCAGCTGCCCCATCAGTCCCCCAGACAGATATCAAATTCTCCTTTTCTTTAGGATGGTCTTAATCCTGATGAAACCTTTAGGGAAGCCTCTAATTCTTTTTTTCTTTAGGATGAGCTTGAGTGAACTTCCAGTGGCATCCTCCCATTTGGAGTAGGGAACAGAGCTTCTCACTTCCTCCTAGCAATCTCTGAACTCATCTTTCTAGACAACTTGGCCATGCCCACTCTTGTCTGAATGTATCACCCATGGCCAATGGAGATATATGTATGTATGTATGTATGCATGTATGTATGCATGCATACACACGCACACTCACACACACACACACACACACACACAAATTGGTCCCTAAAATAGCACTGTTCACTAAAGTAAACATGGAAATCATTTTTAATACAGAATGTTTCAACAACCAGAGTCAGGACATCAGGGCTTTGAGAAGAGGCTTCAAACCTGTGCAGAGCCAGCCAGAACCAGCTGCCTGAGTGTGACACAACTGGCTCCTATGAAACATTGCCTCATGCTTCTGTTTGATATGGACTTGCATAAGAATATGAGCAGACGGCTAGTACGGCTGTGAGCATGTGTGAGGCAAACGGCGTTTAGAAGTTGCCCAGAGGAGTCCAGAGGTGGAGGAAGTGGATGTGCTGCCCCGCAGGCCCCCGGTCTTGAATTCATTTCCTCCACACTGAAGGCAGCTCTCTTGCCCAGAGGATAAAAGGACCGACAGATAGCAAGAGACACTTGGAAGTTACAGGAGTGAGATCAGGGATATGGAGGCCACGTTGAGCCTCACGCTACATGTTGCGGAAAAAGAAATAAAAGCCGCTGCTTCCTTTTCTTTCTGAGCAACTCTCTTATCTGTGGGTCCTCAGTCCCTTCCGTTGTCACCCCCTCAGCTGGGTTGGCTCTTCTCCCCTTGTCTCAATTTCGACTTTCATGTTGGTGATTCTCCCTCCCCATCTCCCACGCTGCATCTCTTGCTGACTGTCCCTCCAGAGCCCCGCCTTCGGCATCCCTAAAACTGCTCTCCTCCTCCACTTCACCAAACCTGCTTCTCTTCCTCTATTGCCCATTCTCAAGTTAGTCTTCATTGGAAGACAGTGTTCTGCAACTTAAAAACAATTACAAGCATTCATTCTGTTTGCTCCCAAATCTGTGCCTGGATCAGGTGCAGTACAGCAGAGCTGTGTGCCCAGGTCGAATTATTCTGGTTTCCAAGGAAGTGGGGCTTACGCTGTCAGCCTGTGGTAAGAAACAGCCCTGTGAAACCGCTGGCTGTCTTTGTGCAACGTTTTTCTTGAAGATGTTACTCATTACATTCCGCAGCAGCCTCTTAATGAGGACCTGAGGGAGAAATTTCCCGCAGGTTTAGTGGAGCAGCATTAGCTGTCTTTGTTCTGAGCAAGAAGCCTACTCTGGTCCTATGAAGCCTGTGTCACATTACTGCAGAAAACTCAGACCGAACCTCTAGCAAGTACATGAGAAGGCACAACAATATGTGTTGTCTAACTCCACTCCTGGCTTCTTTGTGGCATCTACTTACTATAATTTACATGGTCTTGTGTTATTGTATATGTTTATTTATGCCTCCTTTAAAAATGGGATATAAAATAATTATACTCTCCATTCTCATGTTTTTATAAATGAACATGCACGTGCAATGTCTGTAGAGAGATATTTATTAAGTGGAAAGATGCAACTTTTAGTCAAAAACATGATTTGGTAGATTCTACCCAAAGGATATGTTAAATATTAATAAAATCAAAGTAACAACACTTTTAGTGACCTGTTATAAAATAGCGCTGCATTGTGAAGAGAGATTTAGATCTTGAATTTCAGCTGGAGAGAATTTCAATTGTAGGTAGCAACCAAAATTCAAGTTACTTTATGTGATTTGAAACAGACACACTATAATTATGTAACATGTAACAAAAAAAAATATTGGGGACCATTTCCTGATAATGGGAGGTCCCTGGCAACCAAATGAGTGATTGCAAGGGACATGAAGCACCTGGGCCTTCTTCCAGACACCGGGCAGTGTGGCAAAGCGTTGTGAGAACTTGTTCCTCCTCCCTGTGCCTCCCTAATGAGCCATTAGAGAAAGGGACTGTTCGCTGGTTCCCAGAGATGAAAGTTTCTGTCATTTTTCTCCAAGTGAACAGGTCTTTAATATTTCCTGAAACCACAGGTCTGCTTCGTGTCTTGTAACTGAAACAACTCTAATCCTTAACACCAGAGAGCAGCGGGCCCCTGGTAGTGCAGTGGCAATCTAGGGGAACAGAAACACCTGCGGGAAAATTAGGCAGAGCATTTTTGCAAGCCGTGTCTGGGATCTGTAAATGCTGGCTGATTGCTGGCAGATCTTTTTTTTTTTTTTTCCAAATATTTTCAAGGACTCTGCTGTACCTGAGAGAGGTATTATTTGGGTGTTTTTCACACAAAGTCCCAGTAGATTTAAATACCATCCTCTGTGTCCATTTGTCCACGTTGTTTATCATGCTTACAGCTTCTGTTTCTGATACCAAACCTTAGTCCTTTCCATTGGTAAGTTTTCTCTTTCCCTGACATTAATGAAATTATTTTTTATTAGAGTCTGCACTTTCCTAATCATCGCTTCTGGATTTGGGCTTTTATGGGTAGATCAAGGACAAATCATCAAGAGTAAGAGGTGGGAGAGAAGGTTAATTTGACCTTTGGGAAATTGTATGAGGATTAATTCACAGAAATGCTACCCAGAGTCTGAAACAAAGACTTTCATTAGTTGATATAAGAAAATAGACAAATTTGGGAACAATCAAGCTGGGCTGTTTTTGATTTGTTGATGGGAATTTGATTTAACTTTTGAAGCATACTGCAGTCTGGAGTTGCCAGATTTTTTAAAAACATACCTATAACTCTTTAGGAGAAGAAAATAACTTTTTTCTTGTGGAAGGCCAATGATATATGGGAAATTAAGGCAGAATTCTCTGCGAGTTTTAATTATTTTCTAAATAAAATAAATTTATTATTTTCATTCTGACTTAAAATTGCCATAAGCCTATTTTTAATACAAAAATACAGATATTCATAAGGAACAAAGTTAAAATATTTATGTTCTTACCAGTCAGTGAGAAATACTGCCAATATTTGGTATATTTCTTCCCAGGCTCTTGTACATGTAAACACCTAATGTATGTATTTTACATAAGAAAGGATTTATACTATACATACATGTTTATAACTTGCTGTTTCACAATATATTTTAGATATTTTCCTGGTCAATATGTATGTAGTTCACAATCATTAATAGAAACTGTTTAATACTCCATTATAAGTATCACTATTAAATTCCTTATTTTGGGATGTTTAAATTGTGTATCAGTCAGCTATGGTCAGAATAATGCTGCATAACAGACAACCAGAAAATCTCAGGGCCATACAGAAACAAGCATTTATTTCTTGCTCAGAGGGCTTCACTGATACGTATTGAGGTGGATGGGGAGACTTTGCTCCAGGGGTCTTTCATTCCCACCCAGGATCTTCTCACCTTGATGCACCTGGTGTTGTATGTTCTTCTTGTGGTGATGACGAAAATGTGAAAGTACAAGCCTAGTCACACAAATACTTTTCAAGCCTTGGGTTGCATCTCGGTCATAAATGTTCCATTGGCCAAAGTAAGTCATAGCGCCAGCCTGAAGTCAGGGAGCAGGAAGCACGCTGAGTGCAGAGAGGGATGTAGTGAAGAGTAAATATTTCCAAATGTGAATCCAAACAAGTTGTCTCCATCTTTCATTATTGTAAGCATCACCGTGAGTACTCTAATGGGTACAGTCTGTACACTCGATTAATTTTTTTTGGATAAATTCATAGAAGCAAAATTTGGTCAAAGGTCAAAGGATATATAAGCTTGGATTTCTATACATGTACCAGACTGCCCTTGTTCAGTTTGTTTTAAAACAAAACAATTGTACAGTAATGCTTTTTTGTGTCATACAAAACTATTTATAAATATTTTCCAAAATGAAAATAGGTTTACAAAAAAATGTTCCTCACCGGGTAGAGGAGGAGGGGATAGCCCTCACCCCAGGCCCCCAGGGTGGGGCTGAGGAAAAGAAAACCTCCCAGCCCCCAGGAATGGTTTTTTACTGACATTTGTGAGATTGTTTTTAGGAGAGGAAAAGTGAAGATATTCACTAAGGCAAAAAACAAAACAACAATAAAAATCCTGTATTTGATTGAGAGAAAAAAATTCCCTAAATAATGACGAATTTTGTCTCTAAATGTAACCTTTAGAAGAAGCCCCAGTTAGCTCTTAAAGATCCAGAATAAGGCAATCTGATGACTTTGGAATACCATATCATTAGGCACTTGTGTGGAAGGTCCTGACAGATACCTCTTAGCTCCTAAGTATATTTATAAAATCTTGAGTTATTCCTTCATAGGCATATAAAACCTTAAGAATTCCTAGGAAAATAAAACTTTTAAAAATAAACTTTAAGGTTTGAAAATACACGCAGATCAATCCTTTCCCAACACAGCAGGGTTTTTCTTAGTTACAAACAGTTTTTTCTTAGTTTTTTTTTTTTTTTTGACATGTGCAGCCCAGATAGAGAAGACAAAAGTTCCTTTTTTTAATTTTCATTTTTTCCTCTTTCTCCTTCCCTACCTTTTAGTTTCTCTCCCTACTTTAGCCTCTGTATTTCTCCTCTTCACTGGTTCATTGAGTCCTTTATTCACCAAGGAAAGAAGGAGAAAAGGAGGAAGGGAAAAGATGCATATGTATGTGCCCATAGTTGTATAGAGCAATCATTTCATTGCATCTATTGACTAGAGTGTTATTGTCTCATCTCCTTAATTCAATCTTTTACTCTGGAGACATTTATGAGAACACTATGGTTTCTAATAAATGAACGTTTTGGGTGAACTCCTATAAGTGAATAGTGAGAAGGTAGGGCTTCTTAGTGTGTTTCCAGCCATTCCTCGAAAATGCATCCTTTTAGGTTTTAACACCAGAAAAATGGCCCAGAAACGAAAGTGTTCTTCCCAAAGTCCAACATCAACATAGGGTAAAAAAATGATCCCTGCTTCTCTGACCGTACTCAGATCACAAGAGGGCCAAAGATGACAGCCATATTATTCCATAATGTGTTTGGCTTCAGATAATTGTAACCAACTCAGAACAGCTAAAACCAAGAGGGGTTCATTTTCATCTCATAATAAAAATGTCTAGAGGTGGACAATAACCAAAAGTGGTTCA
Source organism: Rousettus aegyptiacus (assembly GCF_014176215.1). NCBI lineage: Eukaryota > Metazoa > Chordata > Mammalia > Chiroptera > Pteropodidae > Rousettus > Rousettus aegyptiacus. The sequence continues at coordinate 84,570,413 of NW_023416306.1, read as the reverse complement.
GTGGTTTAACAATAGCATCGTCTCTACTGATTCCCTTGGCCTTTCTCCCATGGTCACTGAATGCCTGCTACAGTTTGAGCCATTACACCTGAGTTCGAGGCAGAAAGAAAGATGGAAAGAGCAGTACTTTAACAGGAAAGCAAAACTTTCTCCCACCTGTTACCTCCCCACCCTCTGGCCACCCCAGCCAAGCTTGGCTTATATCTCATTGGCCAGAACTGTTAGAATGTCTATTCCTAGCAATGCAAGAGACCAGGAAAATGAATATTTTTGATGAAGACATTAAAAAAAAAGAAGAGGGTTGAGAATAGGTGTTGGATCGCCAATTAAAAATTACTTACACATTTATTTTAGATGGATCTTTTCTATTCGGTCTGAGGAATACTCTTAATTACTTTTTTATTATCTAAGTGATACATTGCATTGTAGTAACCTCAGAAAATGAAAATGAAAGGGAAAAGTGTTTTTAAAAAACATATCTTTCACAACAAGGAATACAAATATCAAAGCACCATTGAGAGATGCAAAAAGACCCAAAGTGGGGAGATGCAAGTCAAGTTGGGATGACAGCAATATATGTGTGATCATGTGCAAATGTATGGTTTATGTTATTTGATATGTTAGCATCTTAATGGGTGAAATATTAGTTACTAATATCGAGGCATATTGGCTTTGGACTTAGGCATTTTATCTAGGTGAGAATAATGTTATTGAACTTGGCCAGGTGGAGTGAGAGGCAATGCTCTGTCACGAAAAGAACATTCAGGTGGTTGTCAGTTTATTAGGAAAGTAACTTGAACTTTCGCAGCCTCCGTGTCTGCTTCTGGGGAACTGAGAGAGCACCCACTCTGCCTCCCTCTTAGGGTTGTGAGCAGCACGTGAGAAAGTACACCGTAAACAACAGTGGGCGTTTCGAATATGTGTTAGTGTGGTATCTGTTTCACATTGAGCCCCTCAGTCAGCTTTTCCCTGAACCTGGGCTTTCTCAGGGTTTGAAACTGAGATGGAGGCAAGACTATATTCCCAAAAGGAAGCTTTTGGAATATTTTCCTACGAAATTCCTCATGCTTCGACCACTGGGGAAATCCTGTCTACTGATTTCACTGACTCCACCAGCAGAGTCTAATCACCAAAAACATCCACAGAGAATGGTTTTACTTTTCTAAATTAGCTTTCAGAAAGGCCCACATGCCATTGTTTCCATGAGTAACATCAGAAGAATAAACTGGCTGTGGGTCTCTCCCTAAGTTGTTTTTCCCATGAGACCGGTACTGTTATTATTCCAAATTTAAATTTGAGGAAATCAAGGCTCAGAAAGAGTATGTGTTTTAACTAAGATTGTGCAGAGCCTGTGGGGCTCTTATCCAAAAGCAGAGCTCTTACCCTCAACTGCCATCAGGGGTCACACGTAACATCATCAGCCTCGGAAGTCTCTTCTGTCTCCTCCTCATCATCTTTTAAGCACACTTTTTACCTTATATAACCCTCTTCTCAACTCTGAGGTTGGTTCAGTTTTCTTGGCCCTGATTTTACAAGTGAGGAAACTGAGGCTTAGAGATATGAAGTGACCTATCCATGATGGTACAGGGAATTTATGATTGCGGAAACCTTGTGATGGAGTAAGACCTGGAGTCAGGATTCTCCCTCCAAGACGGAAGCATTCTAATTTAAAAGCATTCACGGGTTTCCGGCAAAGGGTTTGGTCTGGACTGATCAAGTATGCATTCTGGTTGAATTCGCTTAAGATTTCTCATCTTTTGGGAGACAGACCTCTGGCTAGAGTGCTCTGCTCTCCTCCCGACTGCTGCTGACTAGCCTGGTGAACTTTAACAAACGCTTAAACCAATCTATGTCTTCAAATACACTTTCTGTGCTGCTTTCCCCACCTCCTCTAGAAGCTGTTGTTTCCAGGTTTGGAAGAAAGAGGGTAGGGCTGAGGACAGGTGTTTGATGAGAAACCATTAGTGCCTCTCTTGCTATCCTCATTAGTGGTAATGTGGTGATGGCTTTTTCTAGGTCCTATTGGCTGTATATATATATATATATATATATATATACACACACACACACACACACACACACGTATATATGTATGTGTATATGTATACATGTATACATATACATATACACATGTATACATATACACATACATATATACGTGTGTGTGTGTGTGTGTGTGTGTGTGTGTGTGTGTGTAGATATAGCCATTATTCAGCTGACCCGATTCTCATCAGCATGGTATGGAAAACCAGGTAAAGAGCTAGAAGACGCAGGTTCCAGGCCAAGATCTGCCCTTAGTGGCCAGCTTACTCTCCATCTCTGGACCTCAGACCCTTATCCCTCAGCTGACAAGGTTGAATTAGAAACCCTCTAAGGAATTTTTCTGTGATTCATTTTCCTCCCTGGTAGAATTACAGTTCATCATCATTGACTATTTTGGGCTCAAAATTATTGTGGTTTAGTGGTAGAAGAGGAACTTATTGCAAATTCATTTTTAAAATGTTTTGAGATCATTAAGAGAAAATTGAGCTCACCATTGCCTCCAGAGCATTTGATGTTCCCAACCTTGCCGGGCAGAAGGAGGCCTGAGTGAAGTGGAACTTGGACTCAGAAGTACCTGGAGATCTTGGACTCCTTCTCCCACCTTCTGTGAAGGGAAGACCACAGCTCAGGTCCAAGGCCACCCCACTCTAAGAACAAAACCAAGCATAAAACTGTGTTTCCTACATTATTTTACAATGCCTCTCATAGAATGGCAGATCATTATTAATATATATTTGGGTGCTTCAGCAACGCACACCATTTTCTTTGTGGTCGAATTCAGTTACTACTACAGTTCAGTGACAAGTTTGTTTTTCAGCCTGTGGAAATAATTACATCGTCAAATACCACTTCATGATTAAAAACTTTTAAAACCAGGAATAGCTCCCCTTTCACAGTAATTACTTGTGGCAAATACCCTTTTTTTAGAAAATAAATGCTGAACAAATTGAAGTCAGATCATTTTTTCCTCTCCTGCTAAAATAATTGCGAGTAAGAGGTGATATTCCACTTTGGGGATGTTAGTGTTATATATTGTGTGATATTTAGTCTTCTGCGCTCTGACATACCCTTCTCTCCATCTCAACATTGTTCTCGTCCTCAGAGCCAGAGCCGAGGTGGTATCCATCTTCCTTTAAAATCAGCTCTCCCTTCTTTGGTGATATAAAGTCCTCAATTTTACATACTTTTCTTTAGCAATGATAGTTTCTCCTTCTTTACTAGTTTAGGCTTCCAATTCCAATTTCAGTTTTGTGACCTTGGGAAAGTTAAATTCTCTGAGGCCCAGTTTAAAAAATGGCAATAATGCTTTTATCCCACAAGGTAGTCATTGTGGAATTACACGCAAAAGTTACATTTTAGGATAGTGCCTGGTACATAATTAGTTATTAATAAGTGTACATTTTCCCAATTATTTATCATTTTTTCATTAGGGTTTATGGCATGTGAGTGTGATTCACATCTTACCAAACCTTCATTGGGACCAGCTGTCTACCTCCCCGATGCCCAGTTTCTTTTCTGTTCCCCCCCCTCACTCTTTCTCTCTCTCTCTCTGTAAACATTTTAGAAATAGTTTGTGAACGTTTCTTTCGCATTGGCCTCTTATCTGCAGTTCTGAACTTGGAATGTTGTGAGCGCTGATGCTAGCTGGCGGCGGGATATTTCTCCCACACACTTTGCAATTTTGATGTACGAGCTGGTTTAGCCAGAATCCTTTTCCTCGAGATACCCACTTGCCCTGAGTTCAAGAGGAGCACCTATGGAAAGATTTTGAATTTACCCTTTGGGTATGCTACAGATTTACTCAGTGCTTGGTCATGTTTTATGTTAACTTCTCAGTTTTTGAAGACACCATTAATTAAGTAGCTCCCCGCCAGTTAATAAAGCTTCCAGCCTTATGCTGAGAAATCCCATCAGGTCCAGCTGCCTTCAGCTGGTGAAGGATTGGCTATAGTCTCGATTGTAGACTATTAAAATTGCATTCAGATCTCATTCCCTCAGGGTTTATTAGGATCTGGTACCTCTGTAAGATATTCAGCTTCATGCCAGCACAACATTCTGACTTTGCATTTCCTCTTTATTTCTGATGCCTCAGGATTTACTTTTCTTAATCTGAATTTGACTATGTGGGATTTTTTTGTATGAATATAGGAGAAGGTAAAATTATCATTACCTATAGATAATATGTATTTTATCTAATTTATCTGTATATTTAGAGCAGGAAGATGAGCTTTTTACATCAGTTCAGCTCCCTGTACTCAGGTGAGTAATTCTGTTGTTTTCCTTTGACACTGAAATGAGTGACTTTCACTAAGAGATGCAGACTAATTTTCAGCCCCACTATTCTATGGAAACTACTTTCTCGAAACTCATCAGTAACTTCTTTGTTGCTAAATCCTATTACATTTTCTGAGTCTCGATATACATAGTGTTGTTTTTTGTTTTTTTGGGTATTTTAATAGTTGTGATCACAAGAAATTGTCAACCAAGATATGAAGTCCCAAGCTACCTGATCTAGAACAATTTTTGTTTGACTTATGTTTGCAGCCCTCCTAAAGTCCAGCACAGAATCTTTCATGTAGGTATCTGTCTAGTTACACGAGTAAAAAAGGATTGGTAGTTATATGAAGATCATGTTAAATGTATATAATTCAAGAACATGATATGCCTTTCCATTTGCTTAAGTGTACTTTTGGGGCCTTCAGACATATTTTAGAGTTTTAAAAGTGACTTTCACATTTCTTAAATTGATTTCTGTGTATTTTTATTATTGCTATCGTAAATGGGATCTGTTCTTCCATTATAACTTCAACTGGTTATTGTTTGTAAATATGAAAGTTACTGAATTCCATATGGTTTTTTCTACTTTATTATCTTTTTCTTTTATTATTTCAGTAGCTTTCGATTATTTTTCCTTTTTGAGTGTATAACTATATTATCTATAGGTAGTAATAATTCTCCTAATCAGTATTTTTAACCCTAGTTTCTTTTTTCATCTAATTATATAGGCTACGACTTCTAGTACAAAGTTAAACAATAGTTAAGTCTTTGTATCCTTGTCTTGTGCCTGACTACTGAAGATACTGCTTGTATTTCTCTCTTCAGCATGATGCAAGCTCTTAAGCAGGGGTAGATTTATTGTTATCATGTGAAGGGAGTATTCTTATATCACCGACTTTTTATCAGAATAGATGTTAAATTATGATTTTTCTTCTTAAATTTATTCATGTGATGAGTTATATTAATGTATCTCCTAATATTAAACTGTCTCTATTTCTAGCATAAATGCCACCTGATTAGAACACATTTTTCTTTTAATGTCCCAGATTCTGTTTGTGTTATAACTTCATTAAATTAACACTTGTTAACCAGAGCACAGGGTGCCAGATGGTGAGCTACAGTTCAACAAGAAACCAAACCGATATCAAAATAGAGAAGTTTATTACTCAAAGGCCTTGGAGGAAAGACACAGCACACCTCAAAGGACTATATGGGGAGGTCAAGTCAGAGTGCAGACAGTGAGAAGTAAACAAGACCCGGGCACAGGCCTCCTTTAGCATCCATGGGCAGAGTGCTTTGGGGTTCCTAGGCTATGGCCCGATTGATCAATTCAAGCCAAAAGAGTAGGGTTTGGTAAAACTAAGGCATAAAGCATACAGGTGGTGGGAGGTGGGAGAGACTGTTGATCACAAAGGCTATCGGGGAAGTCATATCTGGAACTTACATTTGCATGTGACTTTGAAACCACTATCTAGGGCATGCACTTGCACAAGGAGGCTAATGTCATTTTGAAATCCCTGCAGACCACTTGGCCAAGGCAACCATACCATGAAGTAGTTTAACTAAACTCTTGACAGTTTGTTAATATTTTATTTAGAATTTTTGCATCAGCATTCATAAGAGATGACCTGTGACTTTATTGTCGAAATATTTGTTGCATTTTGTTATTGGCACACGTTAGAAAAATTTGGAAATTTTCATTCTATTCCTACATTCTCGGATAGTTTAAATTATATCAGGATTTTCTGTTCTTTGAAATTTGGTAGAAATTCTATACGGAAAACCAGCTGGATCTGGTATTTTTAGGAAATGAGACTCTTTGTCAGTTTTCCTCATTTTTCTTCCATGGAAACTGGTCTGTTTAGATTTTCTCTTTTTCTGGAGTCTTAGTATATTTGTTTGGGGTATATTATAATTTATATATAGTTTAGATATATTATACTTTCTTCAAAAATCATCCATTCATCTAGGTTTTCAAATGTATTTATTTAGAGTTTAGCAAACTAGTCTTTTATGGTTCTTTTAGTTTGCTTAATTTTGTAGTTATTTCCTTATAATATTTCTTACTTTGTATATTTACTATTTCCTCCCTTTTTCCTGATTAAGTTAGTTTGCAGATTAACTGTCCTTTTAAAAAGCTTTGAGTTCTCTTTATTTTACTGTTTTCTAACTCACTCGTAACTGCTCTTACTTTTATTAATTCTTTACTTCGACTTCTCTTCAGTTTATTTCTCCTTCGCTAATTTATAATACTCAATTTGTTTTAGATTGACAGTTAAGTACATTCAGAGTGCCCTCCCAGTTCCCCTGCAATGGTTTCCCCTGTCATTATTTGGTTGAATGAAGTCCATCTTCTAGAAATCTCCACAGAAAGCTCATCAAAAAAAGATTCTGTGAGTTCTTGCATATTAAAAATTATTGTTCTATAAAGAGGTTATCAAGAGCTGTGCAGCCAAAAATATAGGGAAAGGAAGTGCTTAGAGGAGGGGTACTATAGAAGTGGGTCAGGCAGGTAGTCGGAGTAGTTCTTAGAAGCGTTATTTTTCTGGATCTTGGTGGTGTGCATAAAATTTGTCAGCTTAAAAAAATTGCCCTTTGCCCATTCTAAATAAATATGTTTATACCTAGATTTATATTTAAAATGGTATCTTGTTTCTTTCCAAATAGGACCCCCAAATTGTATAAGCTTCAGGCCTATGACACTGGATCTACTCCTGTCTGCTGCCCAGTCTGAGAACCCTCCTTTGCAGTTGATAGACCCACCTTAGGCCCTCAGGGGTCCCTCTCCCCCTCCCCCGCCCCAGAAGCGCAATATTCTGTGAAATTCACTGCTCCTAAGCATTCCCTTCTCCTCTTCTCTATACTTCTTTCTCCAAAGCTCAAGAGAAAAATTTACTTGCTTTTGGTATGCCTTAGAAAATTTTGATGTTTGTTTCTTAGTTTTGCCAGAAATTAAAGATAGTTTTCCTCTTGTCTTCATTTTTGGATTATTTCCACAAGTAGGAGGGGAGAATGCTGATTTTTTGCAACTGTGTTCACACTATAAGTTCACTTCTGTCATTTTAAACATTTTATTCTATTTTAAAAATAAAATGCATATACATTGTAGAATATTTAGATCCTAAGAAATATAAAAAAGAAAATTCAAACCACCATCACTGTTAAAATATTCGCCTCTTTCTTTTAATCCCTTGTCCACGCATACATTCTTCTTTTAAAAATTGGGATCGCTTTAAACCTGAAGTTTTGTACTGTGATTTTTTTTTCACATGACTATTTTCCCAAATTACCAAAAGAGAAGGAAGTTGCAATAGCCACGTAAAATAAATTAGTTTACCATTTCTGTATTGTTAGACATTTAAGTGATTCTGTTTGTTTTATTACTATAAATTATGCTATATGGGTTGTCCATGGGCCTATGGCTTCCTGTTTTTGTAAATAAAGTTTTATCAAAACACAGCCATATCCATTTGATTATGTATTGTGTGAGGCTGGTTTCTCCCTACAGTGGTGGAGTTGAGTAGCTGCAACAGAGATCAACTGTCTTGCCAAGCTTATAATATGGTGTCTGACCCTTTATAGAAATAGTTTCCGGCCTTGTTGTACTAAAGTGAACATCTTTCCATGTTCATTTTTGTATAAATGTATGTTTATTTTCTCAACATCAACTCCTAGAAAAGGAACTACTTTGATCAAAGGGATATAAACATCTTTATGGCATTTGCCAAAGCGCCCACCAGAAAGGTCAATTCACTCTTTCATTACTAGAGTATGAAAGTTGGCACTTTTCTTCACACCCTTGACAACACAAGGTATGGTCATATTTTTAATCTTTACAAATTTTGTAAGTTGAAGGATGATATCTTATTTTTGTTTTCCTACCTTTTATTACTATTGAGGTAAAACATTTCTTCAGAATGTTCACTTTCCTTTCATTTTTGAATTGCCTGTTCAAGTTCTTTATATATTTTCCTGTTGGAGTGTTTGGTTTTTTTCTAGGATCTGTGACACATATTTAAATGTTACAGATATTGTATTCTGGATGCTTTCAATATTGACCGCTTTGCCTTTTCTCTAAACAACATGCCCTCAGCATCCATAGCTAAGTGGATGGTGTACCCTGAGTCTGAAGTAGTGTAGCAGTTCTTAGGGTTTTAGGTTTTGTTTCAAAGGGAATCATATTTTTGTGGCAAATCTAAGAGCCTAGCTTCCCCGCCCTGAGCCTGAGAGAAAGAACGATGGCAGTTAGGAAGCAAATCCCTCTTTCCTTTCTTTTCCCAGGCCCAGAGTTCACCTAGGGTCTTCTTCAAAGCAGTAAAGCTCCTCATTGTTACTAAATTAGCCCCTAAATGAATTCCATACTCATGGAAGTAGGTAGCAGGAATCGATTTGTGTGTGGCAAGCATTATTCCTGAAGCATGCTGAAGTTAAATGCTTTGCCCTCCCGTAAGATCTTTTTTTGTGTTTTTCAGAAACCATGTAATGAACTGTTGAAAAAGGGTTAATCGCTATAATGCGTAAAGTAGCTCTTCGAAAAACCACTCCAGCCATCAAACTTTCCAAATAAAACTTTGTGAATTCAGGTGGGCATCCTGGCTGGGAAGAGGCAAAAGATTTTTCTGAACCATGTGGTTGTTCTTGCTTGTGTTACTCAGGGTAAAAATGAGTTGGAAAGACCTTAGTAGGTAAGCATAAAAGCATGACCACTGAGCCAGCTTGCCCTTATTGCACCCCGTGTGCTCTGGGGTGATGAGATGGTAGCAGGTTTTTTAAAACAGCTGGAGAGTTTGACACTTAACTGTGAGACTGCTTATGGCCTCTTCTGAAGCTTGGCTGATGAATCAGTCCTCTGTCTCTGTGCTCTGTACCTCTCACTCTTACATTCCTTTGATTTTTTTTAAATAATTTTTTATAATTTCACCTGAGTTAGGGCTGGAGCCATCTCAAACTTCATAATGACCTCTATGTGTATAGCATTCCACAGGTACCAAGAGCTTCCTTTGTGTGATCTTTATCATCTGCAAGGAGAACGTAGTCGACTATTATCCCCCCTTTTTTTCCTTTTATTATCCCCCTTTTATAGCTGAGTAAACTGGAGTTCCAGGAGCTTAATGTATTGTTGAATGAGTCATATGGCTAGTGTGCATCAACATTAGTATATGAACTTGGGCTTTATTTTACTACAAGAACTTCATACACTTCACCGTGAACAAAGAACACAGTTGGATTGCCCTGAAATTGTTGGCATGAATGCTCTTTGTCTTAAGCACAGCTTCTTTCATTCATAGAGCCCACACGCAATAAATATTTGATGTACCAACAGTGGATGTACTATCCACTCTTCTAGGTGTTTTACGCACAGTTGGATTAATCACAGCTACCTTGTGAAAGAAGGACGACTGTGATGATTATAGCTGGGGAGAGGGAGGCTTGCCCAAGCACAGCTCATTTGAGGTTGCACTGGATATGAACTCAGCCCTGTGTGGCCTGGGTCCTGGCATTGTGCTAACAGCATAAGGCTTGGGGAGTGACCACTACAAGGGCATGGCTGTACCTAGCAGCCTTGACCTAGACCTTCATAGTTCATAACTTTGACTTCAGGTGGCACCTGAGTGATGGAACGCCCAGATGTAATCCAGCTTTAATTCGATTGATTGAAGACTGCAAGGGTCAATTTTTTGAGGAAATTATGCATACCAACATGCAGAAGCTTTCAAAATTACACCCGAATCTTTGTATGTGAAAACATTTATGGAAAACTATTTTTTAATTTTCACTTACTGCTTTTATTTGCAAAGCTGACCTTGTTGGGAAGAGGGTGTTATTTTTTTATTATTTTTTAATAAAATAGATGAACGCCAACGTAAAAAAAAGGACCAACCTCATTTCTGTCCACATCTTTTCCCTTCTAAGCCCACCGCCCAAGCTGAGTCCTACATATGTCAACGGCCCCAAAGCACGTCAGCCCCAGAATCTCACTCCGAAGGCAACCCAAAGCACAAGCAGTTCCCCGATCCAAGAAGACACTGATTTTTAATTAAACATTTTTTAAAGTTTTCAAGCAGCCTGAGTAGGTATGATACAAAGTTTCCTCTTTACGCTTTCATATTCTGGCCCCTCCCCCACCACCACGCCATGGACCCAAGAAGCAGTACTGTCTGGATCCTTGCCCATTAGCTAAGTCAGTATTTTTCTTTTAAGTTCTGTTTCAGTTCAGGAAGAAGAGTGGCTTTATAAACCATTACCAAATCAAAGCCCCATCAGAGAGGGACAGAAGCCCCCATACAGTGGGGTGAATTATTTTCGGTTCTTGATTTCATGCCAGTGCTAGTGAAATTTCACAGCTGGTTATTAAAAAATCCTGGGGTCAGGGTTATGTGCTATTTATGTCACAAGAAGTAGGAGAAATAAAATACCCTAAAGATATGAAAACGTTTTGTAAATCGACATATTTTTGGCACATGTTTCTCTTTCAGGGCTAGGAAGCAATTTATGCGCCCTGATGAAGTGCTGGTAGAAAGACCTCCACCGGTCCCTCCCTGCTTAATGGTCTGTGCACCTTCCAAAGTATTGATACAGCTGACCTGGCGAAGGCCCACGACGGGTGAGAGGAGGGAGGCCTGGGAAACGTGGACAATTTATTGCTTTTCAGAAAGCAGGGAGGAGAAATGGTGTGAGTGACCTAAGTCACAGTTTCTTCGAAAGGTGGAAACTGTTAACAATTCAAGTTGACAACTGCCAATAGCAACTCAGCTTTGCCTTACTCACTATAAACTTGAATTGTTGGGTTATTTTCAAGAATGCTAAAATGGAGCACCCTCTCCTACTGCTTGGAGCAGCTCCAGCCCTACTCTCAAATGCAAAGATTCAGAGGAGATGTCCCACAGCAGAGGGGAATGGACCCCAAGAGAGGAATGGACGTGGAACATTTTATTGTGATTAGCTGATGGTTCCCAATATCCAGTCCCCCTAAAATGACACTCTAAAATAAAATAGTAAAAAGCATAGTTTATCTTCATTAGTTAGAAATATGATGTAGGAGAAGATGAAGCACTTTTCTTTGCTAAGGCGATCTGATACCCAAAAAAGCAAGCAGCATGTACCCAAGCTGCTGTGTCAAGAAAACTGCAGGCTGCAGAGGTTGTAAAGGATTGAAGAGAGAGTCAATATTATTATCACTGTAATAGAAAAGGATTTGGGTTTAGAAACCTCCCACGTGCACTATGTAGGAGAAAGTCGAAAGCTCTATTTCACAAACCGTTCTCTCTGCCCCATGGACTCTCCAGGCATTCAGTCCATTTTGTTTTTAACTTTTTCATGAGGCTTCGCTTCAGAAAAAGAACGTGCATCATATTTAAACCCGTGGTAGGGTCACTTAGGGGACTGATGAGAACTTCAGCCTTTAGAAGTTTGCAGGACAGAGCCTCCTCCTGTACACTGGAAGGGTAACCGGGGTTCGCACTCATTTCCCGATGCATAAACCACCAGCTCAGATGCTGGTCCGCTTTAGAGCACAGGCTTCTCCCTCAGATAAATTATACCTAAATACCATCCTTTGGTTTCTTGACTTATAGATCAGTTTGGACCATTCCTTGTCCTGTGTGAATCTGAGGTGTCCCTTGGTTAAACTGATGTAATGATACCTCTCTGTAACTTGCCTGAACTGCAGCTTTTGCTTCCTAACGTTACCTCATGGTTTTCCATATTAAAAATTGTACAATAGAAAACTGTTGGGATGAAGTATTATATTAATTAAGATTGGAGTTTGCTGCAGAAACATAAGACTCTAAATGACTGTGGTATAGTCCCAAAGATGGTTTCTGTTTTCTTTCACTTCAAGGAAGTCTTATGTAGGCAGTGAGAATCCCGAACTCCTCTGTCTTTTTGTTCTATCTACCTTAGCATGCAGCTTTCGTCCAGGTTGCCTCAGGGTCCAAGGTGGCTGCTGGAGCTCCTGTCAACAGAAATACATTCCAGGCAGCAGGATGAAGGAAGGGGAGGAAAGCAAAAAGCATACTACTGTTTTTTTCCTCTCTTAAGGACCCTTCCCCGAAACTACAACATCCAGTGACAACTCATTGGATACCCCTAACAACAAGAGAGGGTAGAAACTATAGTTATTCAGTTAGGCACTTTGATGCCTGGAATAAAACTAGGGTTCCGTCCTACAGAAAAATGAAAGAATGAGTATAGGTAAGTGACTCAGAATCTCTACCACAAACAATATTAGAGAAAAGACCATGGCACAGGCTTCACTCCCTTTTCACTTGGGGTGGTACCAGCTAAAAATGAGAGAAACCACTCTGGGAGCATTCACTGGAAGCTTTGCGTCCTGAGCAGGGGGATAAATTAATTACCAACTAGAGAGAAGGAAACACATGAACACCGGGCGTACTTCAGACTTTTAACCATCCAAGAAATGAGAATGCCAGCACTGCCACTGTACTCTAACCCCCAAAGAGTATTTTGCATAAGGAAGGATATTCTACAGGTTCTGAAGTCATTGCACCCCAGATGATATCCTTCCACAGTAAGAATGCAATTATACAAATTCAAATGTTTTTCAAATGCTCCATTAATAAGAAGAGTGAGGGAGTATAACCATGTATATGAAAGTATATATGTCATGAAATTTTTATATTTTTTAAACCTATTTTATAGTGCTTACTATAGTAATTCCTTGTCCAAGGAGTCCTGTCTACAGAAGTAAAGTCTAATCTCTTAAGACTGAAGTTCCCTGGGGAAAAGCTTTACTTACCAAGTGAGCCTCACTGGGTTATAAGTTCCCCCGTGCTACTGCAGTCTGTGGCAATTGTTTTCTTTCTGTTTATCAGCATACGATTGTCAGTCTTTGAATATAACCATAGGACTTAAAGATTTCTCATTCGGTGAATAGGCATAATGCCATAGTCTAGGAAAATAAATGGTTCGATGCCCCGAAAAGTAGAATATTGCTTCAGGGTCATCAACTCAATGTCCTTGGCAGATAGACTGTCTGGTACATGCCAATAAAAATTTTCAAAGTGAGGAATTAAAAATGTTGGGTTAAAATTATATTTAAAGGAAATTCAATTCTTTACCAGAGAAGGTGGGGTGTAGATTGATTCTTATGGTGATTTAGGCTCTTGTCCTAACTGGAGATGTCATGGCTCCATCCTGAGTTGGTGATAGAAATCCAATAGTCACTCAGATTTAATGATTAAGTAATTTTTATGACTAATAGAAACCCTGCTGTTGGATTATATTACCCAAAACAATATTAAGTTTCATAATGCTGTCTAATCCGAAAGATCCATGGGAATAATCCATATAGTATTGTGTAATTTATCATGCTTTAAGAGGGGGAACAACTCTTTCTTCTTGAGAAAGCTGATTATTTCTCACCTAATTAAAATGCCAACATTTTAGGACCCATTGCAAGTTGAGACCCACAAATCCTTCCTGCTGTGTGTAAGTACCTTAAATGTATTTCAGGATATTTGAAATTTTTTCACCCCAGTTGTGCTCATAGGTGGGTAATATCTTACTGATAGTAGTTGAGGAGCAGCATTTAATTGTTTCTCTCTCTCTCATACCACGGCTGCTTCTCTTCCTGAGGCTCTCTATAGAATCATTCCTTCCTCTCATTCCCATGACCATCCCCCAGTCCAGCTTTCATCACTGGTTTCCAGTAGGGACCACGGGCGCTCCCTCGGCCTCTGGGCCTACCTTTTCCATTGAACCCTTACAGGGCAGCCAGGTTAATCTTCTTGAGACATGACTTTGGTCATCTAATCACCAACTCAAGAACATTCATTAGTATTGAATCAATGACAGATGAAGCGCCATAGCTTGGCACTGATCAAATGGGCCCTACCTTTCCCATCGTGTCTCTCATTATTTCCAAACACAAAGCCTTCTCTCTGATCTAATCATTTCAACTCCTGGAGCCCAGAGTTGCTGTCCGCTTTTTGCAATGTTGCCTCATACTGTCCTCTATGCCAAGAGGACCTTCCTCTATCTCTTTACTAAGTCCCTCAAGTCTTAGGAGAAAGCCACTTTCTTTTTGCTTTGACTGTCCGTGGAGGAGTGGTCTCTCCAACACTGAATTTTCAAAGCATAGAGCATCTTGACTTTTTGTTTGTTTGTTTGTTTATTTATTTATTTATTTATTTATTTATTCATTCATTCATTCATTCCTGTATCACCATATATCTAGTAGCCCCCTTTATCCGCGGTTTCATTTTCTGAGATTTCAGTTACCCACAGTCAACAGAAGTCTGGAAATAGTAAACAGAAAATTCCAGAAATAAACAATTTATAAGCTTTAAATTGTGCACTTTCTGAGTAGGATGATGAATCTCGCACTTTCCTGCCCGAGATGTGAATCGCCTCTTTGTCCAACGTATCCACTTCCTGCCACTTATTAGCCATCTTGGTTATCAGATCAATTATCACAGGATCATAGTGCTTCTATTCAAGTAACTCTCATTGTACTTTATAATGCCACATTCACATAGCTTTTATTACAGTATGTTGTAATTGTTTTATTATTAGTTATTGTTAATCATTGTATCTAATCTATAAATTAAACTTTATCATAGGTGTGTTTGTATAGGGAAATAAACAGTATATATAGAGAGAGTTTGGTAATATCCATGGTTCCAGGTATCCTCTGGGGGTCCTGGAACATAGACCTTGCAGGTAGGGGAGACCGCTACACTATGTTTTCCACACATTTATCTTTTAAGCAATTTGAGGGCCAGGTTTGTATGTCTTAGGTGCTTAGCAAAATTCTTTATATTTAATAAGATAGTTGTTGATGATGAAAAGGTATGGAGAAAAAAATCACCAAAGCTGTGGATTTTTTACTTTTGGAGGACGTAAGAATAGAGGGAAAGAAAGCAATTAACACATATTTGGCACTTTCAGTGTATCAAACACTTTCTATATATGATTATTCTCAGTATAAACTTATGAGGTAAGTGTTGGTTTCCTTATTTTGCAAAGAAAGAAACTGAGACTCACACATAATAACTTTAGTTATTAAAGGTCATGCAGCCAGTACGTGGCAGAGTCTGCGTTTGCCGTAAGTGGGCTTGTCTGACTTCCAGGCTTGTGTTCTATTTATTCTCATTCTCATTCTCAGTCCCTCCTCCCTTCTCCTCCCCTCTCCCTTCCTCCTCTCTCCTCTTCTCTCTTTTTCTTCGCGGTAGTGTTTTCCAATTCTGCCCACCTGAGCTGTTGACTACCTTCACACCAGGGCTAGGGAACACCAAGATCATTATTGGTTATCCTTTGGAGAGGGTATTTCAGCATGGCAGAGGTATTTCATGACCGAGTTGATAGAACCATCCAGTGTCTTCTGACTTAATTCACTAAATCCCGTTAGCGTCTTTTGAATAGCCAACAGTTGAAGGCGGACATGAATTTAACGATGCAAGGAAAGCTTACCATCCTGACACCCCTGTGAACCTCCCAGGCCATTTTTGTTTTAGCCTCACTGTACGTGTTACATAATTTCTGCCAACAAAGAGAGAACAAATCACGCAGAGAACACACCTATTTAACTATGTTTAAGATCTGCCCAGGAATGTGGAACATGTTTAAATATAAAACTGAGAATGAAGTCTTTGACATTGATTGATTTGGGGAATAAATTAGAACTAATCCACGATACCAATCTCATAGAGAAGAATTTTCATAAAATTCCAGAACATTTGTGGGAACTAGACCTTAATTAGAGCCCCATTGTACAGGGATAAATAGCATGATCATTACAGTTGATATAGTTACTGAAAAGAATGATGCATAATCAGGGCAAATCTGTGCTTTTAGATATCATACATATTTAGAGATGCTTGTGTATAGGGCCATCCCAGAAAACACTTAAAAATACATCTCAAAACTTCTTACATGCTATTCAAATTAACTAGGGGTACAAAAGTTCATCAGAATTAGAGTAGGGAAATGACTGAAAATAATGGGTTTTGCTGCTTTGTGAATTTCCGTGATAGAAAACAATTTGAGGTCATCATGGATCACAGGTGAACAGGGACACAATATCTTATCCAAAATCAAGTACAAAAGATGTCAGAACAATTATAAAGCCTATTTAAAAGCTTCCAATGTGAAATTAGCTGTGTACAATAATAAAGTATCAAGTCATATGCTTCACAAGTGAGAGAAAGGAAAGAACTTTGAAAGGAGAGTAGTGGAGGACAAGTATGAAAGCATTGGAAAGTAAAATGTAAGAAGAGTCGAAACAGTTAACTTGAAAAATGAGAGATTGGATCATACTATATATTATGTATTGAACAGAGGCAAGATGTTCTATAGAAGGTAATTCCAAGCTCCTATCCATCTTTAGATAGAAAAAGGGTAGAAAATCTTTTAAATGAGAGTTGAAGAAAGAAAACAAATCATTTAATAAATGAGGTCTTCTTCCTAACAAATGGCCAAATATCGGAGTCCTCACTACCGACACTACACTTGTCATTACTTCAGTCCTCCTGCTGGCCAGGTGCCATGTCAGGGGCTGCCATTCTACTTAGAATTTGCCACTGAGTAAACTTACATAGTATATGATTGATTGATTGATTGATTGATTGATTAGATAGATAGATAGATATAGATAGACAGATAGATAGATAATATGTATATTATATGTAGCATAACTATAGTATTTATATATGCATAGTGTGAGATATATATACATATGCGTATGTATAAGTGAATTGTTATGGTATAAGTTGAATGAACATATATACATTTCAGGACAGCACAGGTTACCAAATGCCACCGCAGGTATGACCAAAACCCCAACATCCTGGCGGGGAGCCTTCGATAAGGGTATTTTTTGTGTTACTAAAAATCTAGCAAAACAAACCACAGCGAAGACCTAGTTTCTGGTGGCTCAACTGTCACGGCATTGGTGTGAGCATGCCAGGTACGTGGAAGGCTCAGGCTTCTCTCTTTTCATACAAAAACCTTTCCTTGGAGAGAAACCACCTTGGAGTTGTGGCAATAAGAGAATGACTGAAGAAAGTTCTGAAGCTTCCTGTCTGTGGTCAGCATTCCCAGGAGTCGGGTGACATCATTTCCCCCTCAAGACAGGTGATCTCTGGTAGCTTTTGTGGTTACATTCAAGCCCGCCACACCTAAGGACTGGCTTTTGCCACTGAGGAAATGAGTATATATTTCTCTGTAATTCCTGACTTTTTACCATTTTACCATTCAGAAATTTACGTTTCTGCTTTTCAGGATTGATGCCCACCTAGTTCTTATCTGTCTACCTGACTTCAGACCCTGAAGATTTAATTGGCTGAAAGTGACAAAAACTAACTAGTTAACGAACTAAGTAAGGCTGAATCAGATTGGAATTTCGTTTTGATCATATCAGAAGAGACAGACTGTCCAGGGCTGGTGGATCCATCATGCCATGAGAGACACAGGCCCCTCCCATGTTTCTGCCCATTCATCCTTAGAGTGTGAGCTTTTTCCTCACACTGGATGCCGTGTAATCACAAGGTGGCTGCCCCTCTTTAGCACTGAATCTGTGTTCCCACCAGGAAGAAGGGCAAAAAGTGGCTTCCAGCAATGTGTTCCCAGAAGCCCAATTAGCAATGTTCACTTATATTTCATTGGCCAGAACTGTGCGTGACCACTGCTTGCTGTAAGGAAGGCTGGGAAATGTAGCTTTTTGGCTGCACACACTGCTGCACCAACAAGTTCAGTGTCATGTGTTGACGGTAAGGAAGAAGTCAAGTGAGGTTACTGTGTAGCAGTGTCTACTCAAGACTCCTACCTTGTCTTGACTACCATCACCTTTTACATAATCTCTGACTCACTTTTATCTTTCTGATCCTATGTGCCAAGTGTAGCATGCTCTTCTCTCTGCTCAGTCTCAGCTCATGGTAACTAAGTCCAGCCTCAGGCCCAAATTCGGGTACTCTCAGAGTCCCCAGCATCTAACCCTGACTCCTGACTACCTCTAGCATCTCTTTCTTTGGTTCCAACAGTAACAATCTTGAGGATGACTAGCTCTGTTCCTAAGGAGTCGTGTGGCTTTATCCACTGGGAACTTCTTTAGGCCCAGACTAGCCCTAAGTAAAACCTTCGGAGGCAAGGGAAGGCCAGCCTTTAAAGCCCTGTGTAAAGTTCACACCCACTTGGGACATCTTTCCAGAAGTGGCAGATGCTCCCGTTCTGAGGTTTGCTGCTTTAGAAACAAGCTGTTCGTGTTGTGAAGATGAAGATATAGGAGTTCTCTGACTGGGGAAATGTCACAGAGTGCCACTGGTTCACTTGAAACTCAAACTCAACTGGGACAAGGCAGCACCACTGTTTTCAGCAAGAATTCATCCTGTATGTCAAGTTTAACTTCTACAGGCAGCCCGCAAATTGTGCCATAGTCACCTTTTGTGTAAGAATGCTGTCTCCACCTTCAGAGAGATCTCTGTAGAGACCGGGCAAGTAGGGGCTGAAAGTCAGTGAAGTTTGGAACCCTGAGCTCACGCAGGCAAAGGGAGTCCCCCTCCACTGATTTATTCTCTGCCTGGCTCCCTCAAGCTCACTGTCCAGGATTCCGTCTCCAGTACCCAACCTCTACAGCCCCCATGATGTCTGCCGCCAGAGAGAAAAGAGTTCACAAAGCTAACCCAGGTCTCATTGACTTTGGGGGCTGCTGATCCCAGACGTCTCTCCTGTGCCTGAAATCCGAATACCCAATGGTCCACTGACCAGCTTTGCCTACATGTCCCTTGGACAGCACAAACTCAGCCCTTATGCACTTAGTTCATCCCCCCTAAATCTTCTCTTCCTATGGAGCTCCTTGGGCTAATGGTACAGCTATGTCCTTGATACGCTAATCAGAAACCCCTGCCTGGTCCTAATGTTTATCCTGAAAATTCATCCAGGGGAATCGTCTGGGGATTCATCAAGCCCTGTGTGTTCTACTTTCTTTAGGCTTCCTTCTCCCCTCTTTCCTTTCTATTCCCACTGCCCTAAGCAGTGGAGTGCTGCTTATCTTCACTTAGAAGCTGGCCCAGTGGCCTCCTGACTGGTCCCCTGGTCTCTTTCCTGCTCTGGTCCACTGTCATCATCCTGCCAGGGAGGTTTTTGCACAGCCTTAAATCATGTCATTCCCATGCATGGAACCCTGAAGCTTCCAGGATCCCATGAAGATTCGGAAGGTCACCCACAAAGGATTTTATGATCTGTCTCCCACCACTCCCCCAAAGGTTGTGAAGCCATCACCCCACACTCTGCAAGGCTCACAGTGTCTCTGGATCCTGTCCTCTCTACCTAGAATGCCCCCATCCCCTGGCTCACTCACCTGGCTCACTCTCGCTCCTCATTTAGGCCAGGCCAGGTGTCCTATCCACTGGGAAGCCTTCCCTGAGCTCCCATTCTGTTTCACAATTATCCAGACACTATCAAGTGCCTGCTTTGTGCATTATGTTATATATATGTAGGTGAACAGGACAGGCAAGATACCAGCTCTTGTTCACCTCCTAGCTTAACACCTAGTGAGGAAAACTTGATAAAAAGCCAGTAAACAAATTAAAAAGTTGTTTAGCTAGAAGGAAAATGCCATGAAGCAGATAAAATAGGGCCATGGCTCCTTAAACTGTGTGCCTGGGTATCCTGAGGTGCTGCAATAAATTCACTGGGTACCATAGGAAATTTCATATATTTTAGGGAAACAACACCACTGTCAGAGTCTATGAAAGCTGTTGTCAAGTTGTTTGGACCTAACTACTCAATAAATGAAGTTATTAGGTATTTCTTTCGGTCTAGGTTTTCTATGAAAAAAAAAAATTAGTGGCACATTGAATACCATAAACCAGGAAGTTTGGGAACCACTGAAATAGGTTCTTGTGATAGTGACTGGTGGGACAGAAGCCCCTTCTCAGGAGGAGATATTGAGGTGAGGTTTAACATGCAGCCTCGTGAAGATCTAACAGGAGGACTGCTCCAGGCAGTGGAATCAGCATGTGCAAAGGCAGCAAGAAAGATCCCAGCGTGTTTGAAGAATGGGAGGAAGACCAGTGTTGCTGAAGCACAAACGCTGGGGGAAGGGGCGAGGAGGAGTGTGGAGAGAAGGTCAGAGGGGGCAGCAGGGGTCGAATCAAGGCTCTCTAGGCCATGGCAAGGACATAGGGTTTTATTCCTCAGGGAGCATTTCCACTCTTTCATATCATCCGAGGACCCGTCCGCTAAGGCCTCAGGACCTGGACTTTCTACAGAGCTGTTCTGCTTCGGGATTTGGAGCCCACCTATTAGGAGCTGTCTGGTCTGAAAGTGAAAACAACAAGGCGCACCTTCCAGCATGCCAGGAAGGCCCTGGTAAGCAGAGCACCTTCGGCCTGCCTGGGACCCACACGCTCGTGGAGTTGCTGCAGCTCCTG
This sequence comes from Rousettus aegyptiacus, assembly GCF_014176215.1. Lineage (NCBI taxonomy): Eukaryota > Metazoa > Chordata > Mammalia > Chiroptera > Pteropodidae > Rousettus > Rousettus aegyptiacus. Next base: position 84,549,702 of record NW_023416306.1, on the reverse strand, counting down.
ACTATGGTGCATCTTCAGCAAAGGTGGGGGGGTCTGGGCCGCTCCTCTCTACTGACCTCCTGACCCCTCCCTGGAATGTCACCTTCTGGGGTCATGACCTAATTTATTTGCTCTTGGGACCTGAACTGAGAATTTTGAGGGATAGTCAGCACAGTAAAGCCAAAAGAAGTACTGAATCCACTCCTGGAGCCAACCTTTCCATTTTTTCCCCCAGCTTTATTGAAGTAAAATAGAAAATTAGTTGCCGATGTTTACATTGTACAACTCAATGAGATTTTTCAATTATCATTGGCATATAATAATATGTTAGTTTCAGTTGTACGGCAGAGTGATTAGAGATCTGTATAACTCATAAAGTGTTCACCCCACTAAATCAAGTACCCTTCTTCCCCCTTACATAATTTTTACAACATTGTTGACTATTTTCCTTATGCTACAATTTACATCTCCATGACTATTTCATATCTATCCATTTGTACTTCTTAATCCCTTTGCCCTTTTTCACTATCTCCCCCCAATGCCCAAATCCTACTCATGATCTAGTAGCCCTCAATATAATCTCTGTATCTATGAGTTTGTTTCCGCTTTTGTTGTTGTTGTTGTTTATTTTGTTCTTAAGATTCCACATGTATGTGAAATCATGTGGTATTTGTCCTTCTCTATCTGACTTACTTCATTCACCCCAATACCCTCTAGGTCCATGAAGGCAATATCTTTTTCCATCCCTTTCCTTTTGATCTGTGTGTGTCTTTTAATCTGAAGTGAGTCTCTTACAGGCAGCATATGTAGGGGCCTTGTTTTCTCATTCATTCAACCACTTTATCTTTTGGTTGGAGCACTTAATTCTTTTCCACTTGAGGTACTTGTTGATAAATATGTAGTTATCATTCTTTATTCATGTTTTTGATGCATGTTTTTTCTTCTTCAAGAAGTCCCTCCAACATTTCCTATACTGGCTTGGTGTTGACAAATTCCTTTAGCTTATTTTTGTCTGGGAAGCTCTTTCTCTGTCCTTCGACTCTAATGGATAGCCTTGCTGGAGATGTTGCTACCCTTACTTTTGTCCCATAGGCTCCTTAAATTATTACTATAGTCTTGGTTACTTGGTCACTTTTCTTGCCGTTCTCATTGGGTGTCCTTGGCTTCCCCATCCTCTATATCAGTGTTTCGACCCTCCTCTTCCTCCATTCTGTTGATTGCCTCTAATATACTCTTCATCTCAGATAATGTGTTCTTCATTTCTGGCTGGTTCCCTTTTAAAATGTCGATTTACATTTTCATGTTTTTTAAATCTCTTTGTTAAAGTTCTCACTGAGTTCATCTACACTTCCCCTAAGTTCACTGAGCATCCTTATAACCAATGTTTTAACTCCATTCTTCTTGACTCTCTGTTCTGTTCTCTCCGATGGGTTCTGCTTCTTTGTCTTCCCATTTTGGCTGTTTTTCTGTGTCTGTTTCTATGTACTAATCAAAGCTCCTAAGTCTCCTGGTCTTATTAGTGCTGCTTTGTGTAGTAGGTGTCCAGAGGCACAGTTCTGAGAGGGTTCAGCAGCAGGCCAGTTTTATCCCCAGCTTGTGCCCCTCCAGGGCCACCTGTTAAGATTCAGCAAGCAGTCCACAGATGCTTTGCTTATAGTTGCCTCAAAAAGCCACACCAGAAACCGAGGTCAGCTGCCACAAGTGTAAGTCTTGGCACTGCTCAGCTGGTGGCACAGGACTCGCTGAAGACACACCTGGGTTGCTTGGGTAGGGACACAAGTTGGGTGAGGGAGAGATTCAGGGAATTCTCTGGGCGGAGTGACCTCTGTATTCCAGTTTGATGATGTCTCAGGTATGGTGAGGCTGTGTCAGCACACTGTGGAGGAGATGGCTCAACGGAGGATCAATGGATACCACCTCTGGCCCCTTGTTCTGACAACTTGGTGTCCCCCGTAAGTCCCTAGTACCACCCTGAGCAGCCAACTAGGCACTGGTGCTCAGAGTGAGCAAGTCCATCACCGCCAAAGTCTGTTCTCAGACACGGCCCCTTTAAGAGGCAGCTGCTGGCTACCACTGCCGTTGCCATGGGTTGTATCCCACTCAGCCACTCAGACTGGCAGCCTTGCATCTTTGTCCCTCCTACCTACAACCATTGCAGGGTGATTTTCTATTTACTCCCTAATTGTAGAGCTGCTATTCCTCTAGACCCCCAGGCAACTCTACTTGCTATTTGCTCCATGTTTCTGTCTCAAATTTGATGCGGTCACTGGAGGGATGAACGAAGCTTCCAGCATCTATGCCATTTTGTCTGGGTCCAAGCAACCCTCCATTTTTTTTCAATAAACAATAGTCATACACAAAACAGGAAAACGGAATCTCTGTGCTGAAATTTCTTAACTCAAGTGGCCATGAAGAACCAGTTCTGTCATTCATCATGCCACCAACATATGGAACCCAGTTACTCAGAAAGTTATGATTTTAGGGTGCATATAGCATGGTCTTGGCTTGAGGAGGGAAGGGAGAGGTGGAAAAGAATGGTAGAAAATGAAGACTTTTTAAATAGCAGAGCAAATCATACCTTAAAGGTTCAACAAGGCCCCTACTACATGCCCCTGTTTTAGGATAAGCAGATCAAGAAGAATTTAACCTTTTTTTTTTATCTTGATGGCTTGAGAGCTGGAACTCTAAGTCACCACCATACATTGAGTGGTAGCTCAAGGCCCAGCCTATTGTAAGCCTCTCAATATACATGTAGGGAATGAATGAATGAATGTATGCATATGGTGTTATGGAAACTGAGACAGTTAGGTGAGGATGGTTACCACTGTTGATTTATGGGAACGAATTGATGAAAAAAATGAAAGGGCATCTTAATTAAGTCAAGCGACCTCAGAAGAATCACTTTTATAAGCATAGAAACTAAAGCCACATATTTATCACACAAAGCGTGCAAATAATTCTAGGCAGTCAGGAAAAGAAATGAAAAAGTGGAGCCAGTGGTTAAAGCCATACATTCAAGTAGCTTGAGAATAACTTATTATTTGGATTAATTTTTATTAAAGTGTTTATTTTGGAATAATTTTAGATTTCAGGGAGTACAGAGAGTTCCTGCGAGCTGCTTAGCCAGTGTCGGTGTTCCTGACACGACCAAGGCACGTTTGTCAAGCTAAGAAGCCGACGTTGGCTAAACTCCATACAATTCAGATCACCAGTTTACCATTACTGTCCTTTCTCTGTTCCAGGATCCAGTCCAGGATCTTCCATTGTATTAGGTGATCATGTTTACTTAGTCTCCTCTGGTCTGTGACAATGTCTCAGTCTTTTTGTTTTTCATGCCCTTGACAGTTTTGAGGAGTATGGTCAAGTATGTTCTAGAATGTTCCTCGAAATGGGTTTATCTGAGGTTTTCTCGTGGTTAGACTGGGGTTACGGGTTTGGAGGAAGACTACCAGAAAGGTAAAGTGCCCATCTCATCACATCATAGCAGACAGCACATGACATCTACATGATGTCATTGGGAATATTAACATTGACTACATTTTTTGACCATAGTCCTTGCCTTTACACCAATATGTTCCCATCCTTATGGCCAACCTGCCATCCTCTCAGCTCATGTTAAGTGGTGTAGAGGTCCTCTTTCAACGGCGTCAGAACTCTGTTCCTTTATATCTTAGCTGAGACCCTGTTTCCCCAATTATTCTCTTGCTTTAGTAGCACCAGTCTCTCCCTTTATAGAGGTTTATTGAATATCTGCTTAAACATTGTCAAAGAGAGTGCACTAAACAAACATGTACTTTTAAAAGACATTCTTGGGTCTTAGGAAAAGGTATTAAAGCAATGAAATGCAAAATTAGATATAGAAAAAAAAAATAGGAGAAAAATGGCAGCCAAAAATAGACAGCCAAATCAAACAGGGTCAGAATTTGTGATTCAAATAGCAAATGCAAAAAGGAAAAGTAATGGTCAAAAGCAAAAGTTCAAAAATCAAAAGTTTCCAACTTTAAAATAAAATTTTGCTAAAGTAAAGGAAATGTAAGGGGCTCAAGTTTGTATAGGAACAGAAACAGAGATGGAAAAATATGTTTCAAATAGGTAAGGCAAATTTTAATGAAAAGCCAAATAATACAGTTATCTGATCTTGCAAAAGGAAAGCACTGCAATTTGGAAAGTGCAGGAAGCTTTTGGCAGCCCTGAAGTGATTAATAGCCATCAGCTTGGACTTAATGAAGAGGTGTGAGGAGGACCGTCCAGAGGCTGGAATTGGGGCCTATTGTTTACTTTATATAAACAGAATCATTTTGTTTTGAGAAGCAAGCAACAAAGGAATTAGAAATCCTTTTAAAAAAAAATATTTAGGTTGTTAAAACAGTTTTTGTTTGTTTATTTTTGAGGAAAAAAATGCATGACCATGTTTTCTAAATGTGGCTCGTGCCCACTGTCACATTGAATTTTTTGTTCACACGATAGAATTCGTTGTGTGTCTTCCCTATTCAGACATGGTGTCAGGAGTCAGTCCCTTCTCACAAGGATTTTATAGTTTAGTTAGTATATTCCCATTTTATTCCTTACCTCCTAGCTACGTCTTTACTAGTTTAGATCTTGGAAGTCGAATCTCTTTTGCAAGCAGGATTTTGGTTTTTGCTTTTTCCTTGAGTGATTTATTTCAGCACCATTCCTCCACCCCTGCCCAGGTTAAATACTGAGTTCCATGGATTTCCTCACTCTCACTTCCCCATGTGCTTGCAAGAGCAGCAGCCCATGAACAGGTAGAGACAGTAAATTTGTCACCATAGATTGGCTCTACTTTGCAACTTCCATGCCAGGCAAGTCCAGGTTGTTTGCAGGTGGCCTGTTTTGTCCACACTTTGTATCCTTCCAGTAGAAGAGCCATGCACTGGACATTCCATTCCATAAAAGAATATTGACACAAGGTTACGAAAATACATGTAATCCACATAAAACCATATAATACATTAAGCCTTTGGGTTGCATGTAGGAAACAGATCCTACTATATCCCATAATGTTCATTATTTTCTAATATTTCCATTCCATCACCAATGGTTGCTTGAATAGCACTAGTATCTCTTGGCCTGAACTGGCCTGCGGCCTTTGCCATGGCTAGACCTTTCTTCCAGGGGTTCATGGGGTTTGTGTACCAGGCTCATCTGTCCTGTGAAGTGCACTCTGTTCTGTTGCATCTCATGTTCTTGTGACATGGGTTAGTTCACAGATGACTGGTAAAAGGAGGAATGATGTCAATATACCATAGAAGTTAAATTGATTCATCTGTGATTTTTCCAAGGCAGAGGAAGGTAGAATAACAGGAGTAGAATTATAAACTTCAATAGGACATAAAAACAAAAAACAAAAACATAAGCAAAAAATTCAGTAGGGTGCTGCATTGGTGGAAGCCTTCAGATAACTGTTTTAGGCGAATTAAAAAGGAGCGCATAAGTAGGGCGCCCTGGAGAAGAAGCACATTTCCTGCCTGGTGGGGCTCTAGGACCATGGTTAGTTGTGCTTCCTGCCGTTCCCTTTAATGGCTACCCCTGGCCCAGGGTTCTGCTTCATCGCCTTGCCTCAGCATCTGCAAGCAAGCTCTGCCACTCTTTTATTTTTGTACACTTTTAATATCCATTGAAGCAGACTCCAGAACTCTAAGCTTCTTGCTAGTAAGACTGGGGTTATGTGTTTGTGGGAAGACTACCAGGAACCAATTTTTGGTTTTGCTGGCCTCTGGTTACAAAATTGCATAGGTTTTAAATGGTTGCCTTTAGTTTACCATCAACTATACTATTTTTAAGAGCACTGTTTTGCAGAACGCAAGGTTTTTCAGGAGTCCGTATTGAGAGGCCTGACTCGGCTATGAGTTTTCCTTTCAATCACACTCAGCTCTCCTCCCCTCTGATACGTTCTTAGCTGGGGGACACTGCTCCCTCCACTGTCCCAAAGTTTGAAAGGTAAGGTTTGAGAAGAGGGGAGGGGTCATTCAGTTTCTACCAATTATCTCAATGTATTGCCACTGCAGACTTCATCTGCCCCTTCTAGACCCCAAACTCTATGAAGGCAAAGACTAGATCTTTGGACCCTATATTCCTCATGCCTGGGGGGGAAAAAAAAACTGTACTCAGTGTTGGAATGTTAACTCAAGTTGTCTGTAATGTGTCAGAAAGCCAGATGCTCTCCCCAGATACACTCCCCATGGAAACAGGACCAGAATGATACTGCATGACTTTTAGAGATAAACTCCATGACACTCCAAGGGTATCTATAACTCTACTGAGTAAACTCTAACTCAACTGAGCTAACTGACCAAACCCCAATTAAATCTTCTAATAGCTTTGTTGTGCTCTCCTCCTGAAATAGATCCTAGCAAGGTCATTGCTCCTAAAAAAAATAAAATTAAAAATACGATGGTGTGATAATGTCATTTGAAAACAGTAGTGAGGGAAGAAGAGAGAGATAGATAAGTGTGTGACTGAGAAAGATGTGTTACATGAATTGTGAACATTGCTAAGAGAGCGGGAGGACCACTTAATTATCCAATGAAATGGGAACTGTCTAGACAAGTAATTCAGATAGCTCAGGCAGAAGCCAATCGTTCAAGAGTTTGTGCCAGAGCCCAACCTCAGCCTACCTACTGGAATCTCAGGGCTTTTTCGGCTCAGGTTTTAGCCACATCTTGGTTGGCTGCCAACTATTAACAATGAGTGGCTTACCACAAGAAGCTCAGACCTAAGGGAATCCATCCTCTCTCTCCCTTCTGTCCACTGTAGTAATGGGTGAGTGAACTTGAGTCCAGCTTCCAGTGGTCATTCAGTACACAAGGAACTCTTTCCCCCAAGTTCAGAGGCTCATAGTTACTTTGGCCAGACTCTCCATATCCATCTTTGCCCTGCTGCCCCTTTTAAGTCTCTAGGGGAGAAGGCATAAGATACAGCACTAGAAATCAGAGGGTGTGCTTTCCAGTACCACTCTGCAGAGAACCTGCTGGGGATCTGGGTTGGGGGGGGGGGGAGTCACTTAACTTGTCTACTTCTCAGTTTCTTATCTGTGAAGTGAAAGGGCCAAACTAGAACATCACATTTTCTTCAGAGTAGAGAAGTGATGCAAGACATTTTCATTATAGAATTTGTAAAACACAGTAAAAACATTATAGACTTTGTAAAATACAGAAAACTATCATACATATGCAGAGTATTTTAGATATTATTGTATAGTCTTATAACAATTGTATAATTTTGGATCCTTCTAATATTATATTCCATTCATTAAAAAAATTTCTGTGTAACTTGTAATGGCTTCCTAAAATTTCATAACCATTTGATTTTAAAATGTCTCCCATCACAAATATTTTGGAATTCCTTGAGTGATGATACAAAAAAAAGTGGATTTTTTTAAAAGAAAGATGTCTGAGAAAAAGAGAAAACAGAAGACAGGTAACATCTTTAGGTACCATGTCGTAGTCACTGTGGGGCATAATTTAATCACATTATTGTTGGGAGACAGTCCTCCATGTTCTCTCGTGCTCTAATGAGAAAATATGACTGCTTTTTACCTGAGCCATTCTTCAGGGTCGTGTTCTCAGCAAGCCACCCTGAGAAATGAGGTAAGAGCTACCCCAGAAGGAAGGGCAGACTTGCTTATTTGCTATAAAAGCATCACATTCCACAAGCTAAGTGTTACTCAGCTGCATGTACAAACCCACTGCATGTACAACATCTATCTAGACCCCTCTACATTGCCCTCATGGACTTGGGGACAAGGGTAAGCAATGCAAATGCTTATGTCCATGCTGTTTGCTCTGCCATGAGTAAAGAAGTGTTTCGTCTCTGACTCAGGAGTCTCATATCTTCTGCCAGCAACAGAGTAATTCATTAGCTTATAAGTGGAGTAAAATCAACCCCCAGACAAAACAATTATTACTTGTTAGTTAAACTATGACAGTTGAGCAGCAAGAATATTTGCACTCCAAGAAGTAAAGCATCTTCCTTAACTTTACACAGCTGATTAGTGGCAGAGCTAGAAATCAGACCTGGGTGTGTTGGTTTCCCGACCCCACGTATTTTGTTATCTGTTTTCACCATATTAGACACCATACTCTATCCTCTAGTCAGCGAAATCACTTAATATGAAATTAGATAAGAACTTTAAATGGATTCTTCATTAAGAAAAGTAGTTGATCCTAGTTAGATGTTGAGTCTGAAGATACTTTCCCTGGCAAAGCTTAACCATCTGCTACCTTTTTGGTGGATTCATCTCTAAGTTATACAGCTGACTTATTTATTAAATGAAAATGTTTAAATATGGTTGTTGTGGTGTTTTACTGGCTTTAAAAATTCTTTTTCTTCCGCAGTCTTCAGCACATAAATATTATGAATATTCTTTAAAAAAATGAAATGAGCACAGTAAGCTTTCCATGCCAGAGAGAAGAGGAGGTAATGAATAACCTTAGGGCATGTGTCACTTCTATACTGGGCAAGAGACATTTTTTTAAGACTCATTTTTTCAGAGCAGATTTAGATTCACAGCAATAGTAAGAGGAAGACACAGAGATTTCTCACATACCTCTGCCGTCACGCATGCATAACCTCCCCCACTAATAACATCCCCCACGAAAGTAGTACACACTGACACATCATTATCACCCACTGTTTACATTAGGGTTCGCTTTTTATTAATTGAAAACAACATTACTTATTGATAGAAAATCATCGTGTTGATAGAACACTCAATGAACTTAAAGTATCCAGCACTGTGTCTGGTATCTCATAAGCACTCAATAAATATGATGATTAGGTATTTGGTAAATCTTTTCTCAACGAATGGCAGTTATTTGTTCATCTGTTTATTTGTTCCGTAAGTACTTATTGAAGGGATACTAAAAGGACAGGCACTGGGGAAACAGACAGATGTGAACAAGACTGAAGTCCCCCTGGAGCTTATGTTCTAGAGAAGAGAGATAGATAAATAGCAGATAGAGATACAGACTTAGAGTGTCAGTGACGATGACTTTTGTAAAGAAAAGTTAAAGAAGAAGAAGAGGCTAGAGGGAGATGATGTAGGTGATGCTGTTTCAGCGTACATGGTCAGGGGAGGCCTTTGTACAGAGATAACAGCTGAGTAAGGTACAAGAGCAAGCAGCAAGAAGGTGTGGGTAATGGTATCTGGGTTAATAGACATGAAAATGATGTAAAGTGGGACAAGGTTTCTTTGCAGCCCAGCCTCATTTTTGGTTTTGCACCATGGTCTCTCTGTGGACCTTAACTTAACCTGTAGCCTGGGGACAATCCTTGTGAGTAGAGCCAGCAAGCAGAGTCTTTTGCATTGTTAATGAACAATTAGAGTTCTCATCGTCTACTTCAGGTGACCATCAAAGAAGTAGAAATTTTTAAATTTATTTGAACTGAAAAAACATTGATTTTTCCCATGTGCTGGGCTCTGATACCAGAGGATGAGTGTGATGTGTGTTGGCGATGTGGTGAGTCATGTTTTGTTATAAGGAGCATGGGGAGGAGTGTGAATGGGAATAAGGAGAAATAAAACATGGCTTCTGTTTCCAGTGGAGCCAAACAAATGAGTAAGGTGCCAAATTAAGGGAACCAAGAGGACAAGAGGAAGGAAAAAGAGTTGTGCTCCTTGTGGGTTGTTTAGGGGTCTGGCAACCAGGTTGATCTCAGTGGGCATTTTCATGAACTTTTGGTAGTGAGCTGAGGCAGGGGTTGGAAACACCAGTCTCTCTCTCTCTCTCTCTTTCTCTCTCTCTCTCTCTCTTTCTCTCTCTCTCTCTCTCTCTCTCTCTCTCTCTCTCTCTCTCTCTCTCTCTCTCTCTCTCTGTCTCAGATTCGCCCCCCTTTTGCAGCTAACGCTGGGAATAGGGTGGGAGGATTAGGACACTTTAAAGGCCAGGGTCTTCTCACTGAGTTGAACAACACAAATTCTGTCATTTTTCCTTCTTCCAAAGGGAGGGGAAAAGATTTATTTTCATTGCAAACATTAAATCATTTGAGCTCGATTTCACAAAAGAGTTTTAAAACGTGGGAAAACCATATTCTCCACCCCCCCCCCACCTCTTCCACTGCTTTCATTTGGCTTTTGCTTAATTTTGTAACATTAATTCTTTGATCCTTCTAGCCATAAATCATTTAAGTGACTTTGATTAAATAACCACTTAACTTCCAAAATTCTTTGTATAATGATTGTATTTCTTGTCATATGCTATACAATTATAATGAGGTTTTACAAAGCAGGTTCAGATGCCAGCACACCTGGACTCCTCCTGGCACACCATGATTTAAGGCAAGTTATTTCACCTTTCAGGGTTTAGCCTTAGCATTGATAAGAAAAGCTTGGTATTTAATACACATGTCCTGTGGAGACGATGTCGGGAATTTTATTCAGTTAGTGTTTATAAAGGATCTTTATTGGAGACCCCAGGGATAATGATACCCATGAATATTTTAATATGCAATAAGAACTCTGCTGTGTGGACCATCTAACCAATGTTACATAATGACCTGTTTGGGCTCACATTCCATACCGAGACTTTCTTCTGGCTTCTCCGTAGACTGAGTTTTGATGTTCTCCCAGGGGTTAAGAGATCAGGGGTGTGGTTGTGCAAACTGAGCAAATGGCAGGTTCTGCACACAGCGCATTCTTCTTTTGGTGTGGAGGTCCCGATTATGTCTGAATGGGATGAGTAGGGGCTGCCGACGTCTCTAGTTTTGAAGGTTAACGCAAAACTGTGAAATTTGAGACCCCCAGTTCAGCTCACGAGCCAAAATTTCTAGCAAATGACTCCTCATTTTGCTCATCCTGTAGCTTGATTGGTCATACCGGTGGTTGAATCCCACTGATATTTATGTGTTGCTGTGTTGCACAGTCTTAATCCTTTCAGTCTGGCCATGTTTTCCTGTGACCCCTACGTTTTACAGTAACTATTAAAGACGATGGTAAAACATATATAATGGACATGGTTCAAATATTTCCCATTGCTTCTGAAATGATTACTCCTCTACAAGAACAAGAGACCAGTGAAATGTGGGCCTAAGGAAAGGCGGCTACAAAAACCTCGGGTTTTTAAGTTTAAGCTAATATTTAACATAGCATAAGGACTACTGGTAAATATTGATTTATCTTCCCTCCTATTCCCCTAGGGGCTTAATCTCTCAACTTGGAACATTAAACAATTGTTTATTATTCCACCAGTATTAGAAAAACAATACTGGAATTCTTTTCCTTCTTTCTTTCCTTTTTTAAGGAATAAAAAGCAGCCAGTATCCCAGAGGGACAGAGCAACTGCTCTGTGTGGAGTGGCACACCCGCCCAGGAACGAGCCTTGCTGCGGCTCCGTTCTTCCAGGGACCTGTTTCTGTGCCTGGTCTAGATGCAGATTTTTACTTACGGCGATAATTTAAAGAATTCTTTTAACTCTGAACTGTAAAGAGAGCTAGAAGGATCGGTCGAAATGTTGGACAAGCCATCCAGAGCAGTGCTGTCTGATTAGAATGTTCCGAGATGATGAAAATGTTTTATATCTGTGCTGTGTGGTTACCACAAACCACACATGGGTACTGAGCATGTGAAATGTGACTTGTGCAACGGAGGATCTGAATTTTAAATGTTATTGCATTTTTAATAATTGAAATTTAAATAGCCTCATGTGGCTAGTGGCTACCATATTAGATAGCACACCTGTATGGTTTCCCAAGAGTTAGCTTAACAGTACATAGACCCCCCCCCCCACACACACACACACACACATACAACAAAAAGAGAATTAAATTGCTAGAGTGGTTCTGAGGTTACCTTGAACTCTTCCTCACCTAGAGAATGGTGAGTCCTGGGACAGTCTGGCCCTCCCCTCATGATTGAACTTCCTCCCTGTTTCTCTTCTGTGTTATACGTTGGCTTTTTAAAAATATATATATGACAACTTTATTGAAGTATAATTAATATTATACAACTTACACCTTGAAAGTGTACAATTTAGTAGTTTGTGCTATGTTCACAAGGTTGTGCAACCATCAGCACTACCAATTTTAGACCATTTCATTACCCTAAATGGAAAGCCTGTACCTATTAGCAATTACTCCTTATTTCTTCCCAAACCTTCACCCCCAAGCCTTGGCAACCACTAATCTTTTGATCTCTATAGTTTTGCTACCCTGGACATTTCATATAAATGGAATCTCACAATATGTGGTCTTTTGTGACTGGCTTTCACTAAACATATTTTTAAGGTTCATCCACGTTGTAGCATGTATCAGTGCTTCATTTCTTTTATGACTGAATAATATTGCACTGTATGGATATGCTAGTTTATTCATTCATCAGTTGATGGCTATTGGGTCATTTTCACTTTTCGCCTGTGATTAATAATGCTGTTCTGAACATTTGTGTGTAAGTTTTTGTGTGACTGTAAGTTTTTATTTCTCTTATGTACATACCTAGGAGTAAGATTGCTGGGTCATATGGCAACTCTATCTTTAACCTTTTGTGGAACTGCCAGACTGTTTTCCAAAGAAGCTGAGCCATTTAACATTCCCATCAGCAATGTGGGAAGGTTCCAGTTTCTCCACATCCTGGCCAACATTTGTTATTACCTGTCTTTTTGATTACAGTCATTCTAGCAGATGTGAAGTAGCATCTCTTTAGGGTTTTGATTTGCATTTCCCTGAGGGTGGGTTGCCCTTGGCCTCTGTCCACTCACATTCTCTGCAGGCCCATTCCACGGGTGGGTTTGCCCAGGGAATACAGTTTTGCAAGAAAAGAGTAAGTTCCATTTAGAAGTTTCTTCAGAAATAACAGAAGTTACTTCTGCAGCACCTGAAACCAGGGAGCGATAGTGTTAACCATTTCATGCTCAGTTAGATGTCAGCTACATTTATACTTTCTCTGGGTTGGATTCCTAGAGCACAGTTTCTTTCCCTAAAAACTTTGTGTGTAAAAGTGCTTTGAGCCAGGGAATGCTTTAAATTTTTTTCTATTACAAAAGAATTTCCCCCAAAATCCTTTCTCAAACAGGCACAGAATATTCTAAGATCACCTACAAATTGTAGTGGTTCAAATAATGCTAAATATGCAGAGCAAGAATCAAAATGCTAACACAGGATGAAAGTAGACAGATAGGCATCCAGGTATAGAAGGCCCTGACACGCAGGATGAGTGGCTTACCTGCAGGAACAGCGCCACCTTCAGCTGCCTCCCATTCAGGCTTCATGCATTTGTTTCTTTAATGAATACTGAGTGGTTAAATGTTCCCAGCATAGTTCTGGGGATAGAACAGTAAGCGAAACAGACCTGGTCTTTCCTTCCACAGAGGTGAGGCATATAGTAGTCAAACACAAACCAGCCAGTATGAAGGAGGAACAGTACAGGGCGCTCTGGATTGAGACCATCTATTGCTTTCTTGTTTAGTCTTCTTCCATGTACTCACCTCAGATACCACTGCAGTGGGGACGCTCCATCTTATCATGGCTTACTGAGATATAAGTTCATTTTTAATTGTTAAAGAGTCATTACTTCATTTCTTTATTTTCTTCCCTTCCCTTCCCTTCCCTTCCCTTCCCTTCCCTTCCCTTCCCTTCCCTTCCCTTCCCTTCCTTTTCTTTCCCTTCCCTTCCCTTCCCCCTTCTTCCCTTCTCTCTCTCTCTCTCTCTCTCTCTCTCTCTCTCTCTCTCTCTCTCTGTCTCTCATTGTTTCTAGCATCTTAAGAGGTTCAGCACTTGGAGAAACAAGTTTCTGTTGTCGCTGTTCCCTGTCTTCCTTGTCTTTCTGTCATATTGCTACTTATTCTTTAATGTACTGCTCATGTGCTACCTTCTCTGTGGAATATCACGGTCACTGTCAATGTTCTGATGACCTCCAGGAATGGATAGTACATTTCTCCCTGAACTCCCATAGCATCTTGTATGTGCATTATAACACTTTCCAGGTAGTAGACAGAAGGATTTTTTACTTGTCAGCTTTCCTTACCAGACAATGAACATCTCAGCGTAAGGTTTTGTGTCTGAGTCTTATTTATATTTTTAGCTCTAAGCATGGCAACTCACATCTAGGAGGTGATCTATAAAAAATGACTGACTGACTGACTGAATGAATGAACATATAAAAGAGTCCAATCACATGAGCCTGAGTTCTTTCTTCTAGCTAGGACTAACTTGTCATTGAAATAGCAATGAATTTTCGACCTTTGTAATCCTTATTATTTTCTATTGATTTTTTAATTTCATAGGGAAAATATAAGTATATATTCCTATTGGAACATTTGTTTTAAAAACAACAAAAGCTAGAGGGAAAGGTGACAGGAAGTCAATTGCTAAAGACCTTTGATGCCAAAGCCAGTGTTAATATTTTATCCTGGGAAACCGACTCCACATCTTACACCCAGAGCACACTGGCAATATTATTTCTAGGGTAAGGAATGAGGAACTGAGTCTAGTAGGTCGTCAGCCATCCCAGACATGCAGGGCATAAAGACTGGGCTGGTCCCAAGACAGAATCAAGGTCGTGAAGCCAAGTAAACAGCCCAAAGTATAAGTACCTCCTGACCCTTGGGATAAAAGAAAACCTCCATGCACTACCTGGAGTACCACTTCACTGACAATACCGTGTGTTGGTGAGGACAAGAGACTGGAACCCTTTTACATTGCTGGTAGGCATACAGAATAGCACAACCATTTTGAGAACTGATTCAGAAATTTCATTTCTAGGTATTTACTGAAGATAAATCAAAACGTGTGTATACACATGTATAGACACATATACATACACAGGACTGGAGCAAGAGTATTAGTAGCAGCTCAAAACTGAAAACAACCCAAACATCCATTAGTAGGTGAATGGATGAACAAATTGGGGTATATTCACACAATGGATATATTCCACAACAAACTGTTGACACAAATACGTGGATGAATCTCAAAAACATTGTGTCGATCAAAGAAGCCATACGCAATAGAGTTGATCTACAGGATCTATTTATATGCAGTTCTAGAACGGATGAGGCAAACCTGTGGTGAAAGAAATCAGAAAGTAGATGCCTCCGTTAATGGAAATTGACTCAAAAGGGGCAGGAGTAATGGAAATGTTCTCTATTTTGGTTAAGATGGTGAATTTACATAATTATAAATATCTGTAATATTTGTAAATGTTTGTCAAAACTCAATGAATTGTACACTTAAGCATTGTGCAATTTGCTATGTGTAAATTACACCTTTATAAAAGAAGAAACTCGGGTTCAGGGAAGTAAAGACACTTTCTTAAAGTTGTGCAGCAAAGAAATGGCAGAAATAATATTCGAATTCAGGCCAGCTGATGTCAGATCTAGGGTCCCTTTGGGTGCAACACACTCTCTCAGCACAGAAGGAAGGTGAGAAAGAGTTGGGCACAGCAGCAAGGGAGCAGTAGGTAGGCTCCTTTGTACCAGGGAAGGAAGGGCAGTAGTCACTGAGGTCACATTTCTGTCTTGGGCATGAAGCTTGTAATGGCACCTTTGACAGAAAGAGCCAATTCCATCATGGCCACCCACAGGAGTAATTAGGAGGGCTTGACAGATGTTGGAGCAGAGATAAGCATCACCATCTGACTCATGGAGCCTGCCAGTAGAGACGATATCAAGGTTATTCTTTTGTGGTATCCACCTTGGGTCATAAACAATAAACTTGTTTCATTTTTAAGACCTTCAAAAACTCTTTATGAATTCATCAATATGTTTCCATGGCAAAGAAATAGAAAATACAAACAAAAAAAAAAGAAAACTTTAAAACCTCCTAGGTCTTATTATCTAATGGTGATCTCAGATATTTTATATTGGTTGCTAATAAATAAAAAAACACTTTAACAGAAACGAGATCATACTGTACTTTATAATGTGCCATTTTAAACAACATACCATGAAAATGTCTCTCTGTTAGAGGATATTAATAGATCCCCTCTCTTTTGGGTATATAACAGCTCATGCATGGGTATATTTGTTTAACCAAACCTTGCTGTTATGAACTTAGTTGTTTCCATTTTTGCTACTACCTACTACCCTACTGTAAGAGAACATCCTTAAGTGCAATGTTTGCTCACATTTTATGTTATTTCCTCAGGAAAAGTTCCTGGAAGTGGAATTCTGGGTCAAAATTGAAGTTTGGACATCTTTAAGGCATTTAATTTATACTGTCATTCTTTTTTCTTTTCAGAATGATTTTACCAATTTATGTTCTCACTAGCAGTGAGTGAATGTGCTATCCTATGTCCCCCTGATGCAGAGACTGTAACTTTGGTCCCTATGTTAGGTACCACTTTTTTTCACAGAAACATGGTCTGTAAGGTTTAGAAATTAACCTTTCATGTGGTCTACCTTTTGGATCCTCTTTTGGATTCCTTTTTTGGATTCTGCTAATTTTAAATGGAGAATATCCCTTTTAAAATATTAATTTGGGAACATGATTGATATTCAAATGAAGTAGAAACATTGGGGGCGCTGGGAAGAAAAGCGATCCTGGGGCTTGAATGCCTTGTTTTCAGGGCCGGCTGGACCACTGTCTATTGCTGTGTGTCATCCTGTCCAGGTTTCTTGCTTACCCTGCCAGGGCCTCAGTTGTCTCACCTGTAAGATGAGGGATTGAGGAGAACCCAGTCACTGCAGTATCTTTAGTCATGACATTCTACGAATCTTTGTCTATTTAAAGCATTTCTCTCAAAGCTTACGCTTATAAATTGAGAGTATTAGGCCTCTGAGATGCAGTTTGTATGGGAAAGGAAAAAACCTACCAGTTCATTTGCTGCAGGGTCAGTATTCTCTGTTCTTTGTGAAGTAATAAATTGCGTCTTGGCTCCTGGATCAGTCCAGGTTGCCTCGGGTTTTGCGGAAGTGGCTTTTTCAGGAATTGCTCCCATTGCCAGAGAGAGGGTGTTAATTTGTGCCTTGGCTGTTTCTCAGGGCACATTTTGGCAAAATCCTGGCAGCTTTTTCAGAGGATCGGCAGATGCGGTGACCTTGCAAGATTACCGCATTACACACCCTGCATTAATAACCCAATCGGACCTACAGTCGGAGACCTAGGTTTTGTAATGGACCACTTATCCTGGGCCTCTGAAAGGTTTGGCGACCAAGTGGAAAGACTCTTGCCACCAGAAATGGGATAGCCAAAAGCATAGAAATGGATTGGTATTCCTTAATAAAATATCTGTAATCCACTGAAATGGGGTCCAGGTGTTATCCTGGACAAGGAGATGACACTAAGGAAAGAGAAGAGGGAATAAAATTGAGTAACATTTGTATTTGGTTCTCTACAGTTTGCGGCCTATGTTGACCTGCCTTATTTACTCCATACAGTATCTGGAATATCACCATCGCCATTTTACTCCAATTCACCCAGCAAGCAAATGCAGCAGCTGGAGTGTTGGTGGTGAGTGGCCCAGTAGCATCTACCACAGCTGCAGAGCTTGGCTTGAATTGCCCTAAATCTCTGCTTTCTTGGCAGATTTTTGCAGTCTCACACCTCTTTCCTCGTCTACCTCACTCTTCTGTGACAACAATTAAAAAAAAAGACTCTTAGATCTGGGGGCAAAATGCCATAGGTGATAGAAGCTTCGTTCATCCACTCTTGTGACCACAGCACAGTTGCGATGGAAACACGCAGCAAACAGCAAGCAGAGTTGCCTGGGGTCTAGAGGAACAGAAGCACTACAGCTAGGAAGAGAAATGAGAAATTACCCTGCAACGGTTGAAGGTGGGAGCGGGCAAAGACTCGAGGCTGCCGGGTCCCCAGCGGCTGACTGGGACAGACGCTATGGCTGCCAGGGCAGCTGCAGATGCCTCTTAAAGGAGCCGGCCCGAAGGCGGATTTTCGCGGTGATGGACCTGCTCGCTCTGTGCACCAGCACCGGATAGGCTACTGGGGGTAAGGGAAGGGGGCACCAGGGACTTAGGGAGACACTAAGTTATTGGATCGAGGGCCGGAGGCGAGGCTTTGTCCTGGGCAGAAGCGCCGGTGGTATCCATTGTTCCTCTGTTGAGCCCTCCCCACTCGCAGTGTGCTAGACACAGCGCCGCCATAGCTGAGACGTCATCAAACTGGATAACAGAGGTTGCTTCCCCCGGAGGACTCCCTGAAACCCTGCCTATTCATTCCTTGTGGGGAAATGTGTGTGTGTGTGTGTGTGTGTGTGTGTGTTGTTTTTTTTTTTTTTTTTTACCACATTCTAAATGCATTCAATTAGGCGATGGAAAATTTAGTTCCCTTTGCTAATTTATACAAGAAGTTATAATACCTTGGGATCCTTCATCTGTCAGCTTTAAAACCTTAAATATGGGATCGATTATTCTCAGGAAGGTGCTGTGATGATCTGCTCTCTTTCTCAGACAAAGGGAGGCATTTGTCCAAGATGAGAAGTCCCTACCTGGGTGGGAATGATAGAAACACATCCTTCTGGCTAGATTCCGTACTGCTCCACTCTCTGAAAAAGAGAAACAGGTCCAAGTTTAACTAGCCTTCATTTTACTACAATTTAAGTTTTGTGCTGTCTCTGGATAATAATTATCACTACGATTTGTTGATTGCTTGGAAAGTGCCCAGCAGTGTGTTTGCTACTATAGACACAATCTCATTAAGCTTCATCCCATCTCTGCTGATGTGGACCCTCCCCTGCCCCTCCGAGAGAGAGAAATACCTTGTCAAAGGTCACACAACCAATTAGTGGTAGAGATCACATTAAAACCCAGGTCTGTCCAATGCCAGAGCTCTGTAGCCTTTGGACTCCATAGTTCTGTGTTTGTTTGTTTTTTCATTAAATGCTAATCGATGATTACTGTGGACCAGCATTCTTCTAGGTTCAGGCGGTTCTACAGTAAATATTAAGGGAGAGATTCCTGATCTTGTGGAGCTTATATCCTAGAGAAGAAACAGAAAAAGAGTTAAAGAAAAATCTAGATCATTTTAGATGTCGGTAATGCCATAAGAACAATAGGTGGAGTAAAATCATAGCGAATATGGATCTGCTTGTGTTGGGAGCTCTTGGAAAGATTTTCTAAGAAGATAACTTTTGAATTCAGACTTGAATAATATGAAGGATCCAGAAGGCAGGTGTTAGGGCAGTGTAAACAGCAAGTACAAAGGCCCTGGGGTAAGAGCGAGTGCCATGGTTTGAAGAAACAGCAAGAGGGCCAATTTTACTATGTAGCCTGTGGGGGTGAGTGATATAATATAAGGTCAGACATGTAGACAGGCTTCGGGTTTTGTTCCAAGTATAACAGGACGCCACAAAAGGGTTCTAAGCAGAAGAGACATATGATCTGAATTAAGTTTGTAAAAGAGCACTCTGGTTTCTGTGTGGGGAAGAATGAGTACAGGAGGAGCGAGTCAGGAAGTGGGGGAAACGGTAAGGAGAACATGAACTTCAGAGGGGCTTGAGGATTTCGAGTAAGAAGGATAGCGCTTTGGAAACAAAAAAGGGGTTGCAGACGAGAGAGTGTTTATTCTATTTCCATCCAGGCCCTGAGATAGTCAAAGTGTAAGTAGGGAGGCTCAGGACCCAGCCAGGTCCAGTGGGCTGAAGGGAAGGGAATATTCAGAAAAGAAAGCAAAGCTATAAGGAGTTTGTTTCAGCAACAGTGGTGGCAAATCACAGTAACAACCGCTAGTTTTATCGATCATGTACTATGTATCTAGCAGTACTCTACGTGCTTTTCTTAGAATACCTTTAGTTCTCTAAATAATCCTAAACTGTAGATATTACTGGTAGCCCCATTTTACGCAGGAAACTGAGGCACAGAAGAATTAAGAAACTTGCAGCTACTAAGTGATATTGATATGGCTGTGATGACAGAGTCTGAATTTTGGAAGTCAGAATGGCAAGGTTCAGGGATTGTCAGAGAGGGTTGAGGAGAGACCTCACTAAGGGAGAGGTACACTGGTCTGAAAATAAGACTCAGGTGACAAAGGCAATCTGCAAGGCGGTGACGAAGGTAAACAAGTTTGTTCCATGATGCCATTCGCCCTGACGGACATTAGAAGAAGGATCCTGCTCAGTGCTAACCGGAAGCCTAGCGCCCAGCAGCGCTTTCTCTTTCCTGTAGCTTCTGTGGGTGGGGAGGAGCCACTGATCGAATGGGGCCTCCTTCAGGGATCGCTTTCTTAGGCAGCCTGTGAGGGGAAAAACAGTTTCATCTAAACATACAGTATCTGGACTCTTTATTCCTCTCTGCTCTTGGGCGGGAGGAGAATGCTCATATTTATACATTTCTGGGATGTTTTACCATCATTCTCATTTGGAGATAATAATCATTAATTAAGCACTTACTATGTATCAGTTTCTATCCTGAGCACTTGACATATGTTATTCCTTCAATAAACACAACGATCTCACGGTGTAGCTACTAATCTTGCTCCCCTTTTTTTCTGATGGACTAAGTACTGAGCTCCAGAGGGGTTACATCACTTGCCCAAAGTTATAGTGAGGGGTGGGCCTGAGAGCTGAACCCTGACGACCTGGTATCAAAGGTTAATCTTTAAGCACTCTGCTATGAGTGAGGAACATACGAGTACTGGGTTGAGGGGAGTGGCTTCCCAAGAAGTATTGCAAACCTGAAAAGAAGCAAATGTAGCAACATAAATTTGGAAGAGAGATCTAGTGAGTGAACAGCCAAGGTCTTCCATAACCACAAAGATTTTGAAATGTCCTGTAAACCAACTCTCAGATTCAGGGAGAAGGTGATGGACTTGATGGAAACAATTGTTGGGAAGGAGGAATTGAGAGAAAGAAATAGAGAAATAGAGAGTAAGAAATTACTGCTTTACTTTCTTGTCTTATCCTACGAAGTCTAAAATTGACACTACTCAAATAATGCTTTCCCCTACACCTTTTAATTCCACCTCATAAACATTTAGAAAGTTGTCTACTTCGCCACTCTCCCCTCCGACCAACCCCCCCGAACAAGAAAAGTGTTGTGGTTGTGGATGATTTTTGCTAAGGTGTTTTAGTTTTCCATGATTTTAAAAGAAAACATGTATGTAGGGTATCTTCAAAAGAAATCATTTAAATAAATGAAATAAGATTCTTTCAGCATCATACTTAATTAAATCCATTTTATCTTTTTAAAAAATATATTTTCTTTGACATTTACCTATTCCTATCCAAACACATGGGTAGATAACCTGATCTCAGTTTTCTTAGGCTCCATGATCTTGGCAAAGTCACTTTTTAATCATATGTCTGTGTTCCTCCAACTTGAAAACACCTAGACCTCCAGGACAATTGAACTGCCATGGAAGGGCCGCGAATTTCTCTGCCAAAGGGCCATGAGTAAGGAGACAGCTTCTTAGGTTGCTCTCAGTCCTTCATTATTGTATTCTAAGAGAATTTATTCACCTGTAAATCAATTTGTGTTCTTCTGATTCACCTGGTGGATCAGATTTTGCTGTCACTAAATGTTCCTTTGAGCTCCTCTGGAGAAAAATGTCATGAATAATAGACATTTGTTCATTTGTTTTACAAAAGTATATCGAATGCCTACTGTGTTCCATGCCCCAAATATCAGAAATGAATAAGGTAAGAGCCTGTTCTTAAGGGTTCATTGTTTGAAGGAATTATTATGGAAATTGGTAAGGGGCAGATATAGCTACCTTTGGGGTGAACTGGTCTGTGTCTCTTTGTGTAACAAATTCCTTGAGAGTTAGGGGCCTAAAGTCTTGAACACATTCACATAAGTTCCAGATCCTCATCACTGGCATACTGTTATGGTAACGCACTCCTGCACCTGGCATGGACCTGGGCTTTGTAGATCATAGAGGCCTACCTACTCTTTAAGATGGAGGATGGAACCCAGAGAGATCACCCAAATGGAAAGTGGCAGAGCCAGTCCTTGGACCTCAAATTCCTACTTTAGAGCACTTTTATCCATCTAAAATAAAACCCTATGTGTCAGGTGTATATTTTGTTTATATCTTTACCCCTCAATTTATTAATATTATTAGATATTAGTTATTTATTATTGAAAGCCCACATTTATTTAAATTAGCCAACATGTTGTTCTGTAAGGCTTTGGTAGAAGCAAACAAAAATCCCCAGTCCAAGGCATGCACCAGCCACCCATGAAAAACTTTTCTCTTTCAAGATGTAGGGTTAGGATAGGGGTGAGGGAGGTCCAGGCATGTGGCAATGAAAGGAACATGCAGTTTTAGGCTGAATGTTTGGAAAAGGAGAAAATATGGTGCATTGATTGAAAGAGATGTCTTTAGCATTTCATCCTTAAATGCAACCAGTTCTGAGAATAGTGGTCGTCACTTATTACGTGCTCAATAAACATGGATTGAATGAATGAATGAATGAATGAATGAATAAATGGAAGAGAAATACAAGCAGAGACAATAAGCAAATCCAGAATCTTCATTTACTTTCTGTGTGCCTCCTGGAATATATGATTTAATACCTCTGTGTCTCTTAAGTAGAACTAAGATGTTTCAGTGGCGGAGTTTATGGATGTCTATCTTCAAATGCTATTTAGTGAGGGAGCTGGCATTGTGGCAATAAATCAGAGAGGTGAAAAGAAGAATCTAGTAAGTTCTAAAGTTGGAGACTTCAGAGCCAGCATCTTAATGAGACTCCAATCTAGAACCTGGAGCACGGGCAGCCAAGCCTTCTAGAAGCCTCCCTTGCACACATGGACATACCACCACAGTGATGACCACACTTTGCCATCTGGCACCTGATGGGAACACAGGAATTGACACGCAGGGGGAAATTAGCATTGGCTCATGTTGCTTCATTTTTGGAGATGAGTAAAAAGACATTATGATTACTATATTAGTTTTTTAGGGCTGCTGTAACAAATTACCACAGTTTTGTGGCTTAAAACAACATAATGCTTTCTCTTACAGTTCTGGAGACCAGACATCCAAAATCAAGGTGTAGGCAGGGCTGCATCCTCTCCAAAAGCTCTGGGGGAGAATTTTTCCTCACCACCTGCAACTTCAGGCATTCGTTGACATGTGGCTCCATTACTCCAATCTCTGCCTCCATCTTCCCATGGCCTTCCCTTCTCTCTGTAGGTCTATTGTGTGTGTCTCTTATAAGGACACTTGTCATTGTATTTAGGGACCACCTGGATAATTCAGGATGATCTCATCTTAAGATCCTTAACTTAAATTAATTACATCTGCAAAGACCCTTTGTCCAAAGAAAGTCATGTAGGGGAGGAAAAATACTCCTCCTGTCCTTCTAAGTTCTTGGCTAGGTCCTATGTAACAAAAGACAGATTAACAAGACAAAGCCATATAAATTTATGTAATACAAGTTTTAGTTGACACAGGATCCTTTAAGGAAAGGAAGTCCTGAAGAAACAGTTAAACTCGAATCTCTTTATACTAGATTTAACGAAGAGTGTTGAGTCATGGGAAAATGTGATAGGACAAAAAGGAATATGAGCTGCGAGTACTGAACTGGGAAAACTTAGCAAGGCCTGTTCGTTCAGATGCCTCTTGGGGTCTCCGTGCTCCTGTCCTCCAGGTGCCTGTGCAGGGGAGAGAGGGGCGGTTCTCACAAGAGGATCCTGTGACCTGCTTAAAGGGAAGATCAGAGAGTCCTTCCTGCACTGGTCATTGCTCAGATCCCTCTAGCTTAAAATATTCAGTATGCCAAGGTGCCATATTTTGGGGAAGTGTTCTTGAAGCCCATCATTCACGTTCACTGGTTCTAGGGGTTGGGACATGGAAATGTCTTTTGGGGAGACCATCATTCAATCCATTACAATGACATGTATGTATTAGGAAGAGAGTTTGACAGGGGAGTAGGATGGCAAGGGTAGGCTGGGAACACTGGGCTTGTGGGCTGCTCTGGCCTTGGTCCAGGACAAAGGAAATGAGGAACCGGATCAGGGCAGAGGCCATGGGAACCAAGAAGAGGAGGTGGAATCAGGAGATATTTAATGAAATAATTTGTCGGGACTCGATCACTGTGTGTGTGGTGAATAAGAAAACGAGAAGTTTAAAATTTGGCACTAAAGCACGTGTCCCAAAAATGTGTGCTGTAGAATAGTGGATCTTGGAGTGTCAGTAGGTAATATGTGGGGGAAATGGCACTATAGGCAAACGCAGGTGTGAAACTCTAGGTCAAACATGGTTGAACAGGCTTCTCTTTTGTGGCCCTTCTCCAAGCCTTTGGCAGGCTCTGTGTCTTGTGGTTATTTAAAGAGGGACTTGGGGTGGGGCAGCCCTTCACAAAGTTACTTGACTGTGGACCTGTTTTATCTAGATTATCCCAAAGGACAAATGACCCGCACACCTTTGGCAAATATTGGTCTTAGGCTCCCAGCCCTCTGAGATGGGAATGGGGGAGAAAAGAAAATGTAAGTGAGAGCCAGAGGGATGGAATGAAGACAAATTGAGTCAGGTCATCTATGGAGGGCCAGGTTTGTTTCCTGAGACCCCTGCCAGTGACAAGGATGGCCACAGGGACTGACGAAGCTGGCAGAAGTCACTCGAAGGCTTGAACAGCTGTCTTTGACTTGACTAGCCTGTGGGACTGTCCCGTGGTTTGGGTTCTTCTTCCTCTGGCACCTTCTTACCCACAGCAGGAGCTTTCATTTTAGATGAGGTGTGGCACGTAAGTGTCCAGCACTGTGCCGACTCCAATGCGTTGGGTGGCGACTCCCCGGCTGCCTGGAGAAGGGGGCCAGGAAGAGTCCTGCAAATGATTAGCATAGGAAGAGGGTGGGGATGCGCTGTGAGTCCTTCTTAATTTATACCCTGAAGAACTGCCTTTCCTACCCTCCCACTCTACGTGAGGAAGGGGACCTTCCAAGAGCATAACTGGCCCCTGCCCCCGACTGCCACGTAGTCGCAAAACCTCTCGTCTTTAGCATTCCCTGCCCCCTGTAGAGAAGGACTGGTGGTACCAGTGACAGAAATATAAACATCAATTGTGCAATGATTGTAAAACAAGTGAATATTTACTGAGCTATTTATGCATGAGACACCACATTAAGTGCTTTATGTGTAATACCTCGTTTAATCCTCATGACGGCCCTAAGGGATAGGTGCCATCAGTCATCAGATTTTATAGATGGGGAACATGAGGCACTTGGGAATTAAGTTACTCACCCGAGGACACATAGCTAGTGTGTGGTACAAACAGAATGTGACTTCAGGCGATCTAATGTTAAAGCTGACATTCATAACCACCAGATTATAAACTTAATTATAGATGTTTTAGATTTCATATGTTGGTAAGCCTTGCAAATGGAAATATGCAAAAGGCAGTGGAGTATACAAAACCGGACGAGGTCAGGCCCAGGCTCAGAGCCATCAGGGGAGACGGTGGTTGAAAAGTGCCCGTGGATAGGTTTACTCGGCCTATAAGATCGAGAGTCGGTTATACAGATTTACAACACAGAAAGAACTTCATGCAAAGATTTTATATATTAGTGGGATGTTTTCCCAAGCAATGAGTTAGAAATAACTGACTACTGTTATCACAGTCCATGGACAGGACATTCCAACTGTGTGGAAATAGGACCCAGACGCAGAAGTCAGTGTCTTAAATCATGCTGTAAAGTCAAAATTGGTTGGGATTTTTGAGAAGCAGAGAACTTTCACTGGTCCCATAAGTGCAGTAGAAAACCATAGTCCTCGGTGAGCACAGCGCAGCTCTGCCTTAGCACATCTCACTACAGATTCAGTGCTCTACCCATTCCCTGGAGACCTGGAGCCCATTCATGCAAGAGCTTCCTGTACCTGGAAAACTGCAGACACCCAGGAAACAGTAGCTGAATTGATTGAACCCAGGAAATGAGAACCAACCCTAGCCAGCTACATTCGCTCCTGTATACATTATCAAATTTTAAACTGTCTCTACTGACTCATCATTATTTTATTGCAAATGTCTGAATTTTCTCCTATGTACTGGGACAACGCCGCAATAAATTGCTGCCTACTTGCGCTGAATTTCATTTTGTTCTGATTCATTGCCTGCTTCAGGGACCTTCTAAAATCACAGTTTATAGACTCTACATCCTGGTGGTTCCCACAGAGAAATGAGCCTAGATTCCAGGGAATGCAAATGTCTTCAAACTTGAAGCCAGCTTCCAGGCTCCCTGCAAAGGTCTCTTAAGCCTCTAAGTATTTCCTCTCTTAAATCACACATCACTGGCACAGGCAGAATATTTTCGAGTTACTTCTTTCTTGTTAGGAGACAGTCACTTCAAGGTCTTCTGAATACAAGTGCTGTCATTCTTGGCAGTTTTATTGCACTATTCTTAGATTTAGTTTAGCGATTCTTTTTTTAAAGTTGTGATAGGTTTTTTTGTTGTTGTTGTTGTTCCTGAAAGAAACTATTTCTTCAGTGCCGCATTTGAAACATAATGTTGAATCTTTCTTGGCATGTTTATGGGCTGGACGAAGGACTGTATTTGTGAAAGGGAGCTGAATCTCTTACTTGTGAAATGCTGTGACTTTTATTTGATACATTTCCAATTAAGTGATGCAAATCTTTGTAGCCAGTGATGGCTTATTGTGTAGCAGTGGCACTGGTATTCTGCCAAATTTTGATCTGGATATAAAATTTATTCGTGCTTGAACCTAGAATAGATTCTCTAATAGTGCTCGTCAGATGATGGTTGAACTGAGCAGGGACGTGGCACAGAATGAGGCACGATTTTCTGTGCCATGAGATAAGAGGCACAACAACACCTCGAGTTAGCACAACTGAAAAATGGCCATTTATTGAAATACGCAAACACTTGTCATGAATATAAAAAAGCACATGATCAGGAAAGTAAACAGTTCTCAAATGCAGGGTGACAAAAGTGAATGGCGTGACAACCGTAGGGAGTTCTTGGAACTTCCTGAAGCTTTCCTTTCCATAATCGGTATTCACCTTTAAAGCCCTTCAAATGTACAGCCAAAAATGTGAGTACTTGAAAGTGCATTGTAGACACACATGAAAAGATTGCAAAGCACTGACCTATTCCCAACAACATCAGTTAGGCTCCGATACACACCCATACCCCCCACACACTTTAGTTCATGTTTACAATTCTTGTTTTAGATTTTTGAACGTTCTTCAAATTTTGCTACTTTTCTTCATTGACATTCAGATTTTGTTGATTTCCACTCATGTTTCCATTTATACTGTAATGTCTTCTCAGATATACCCCAGGTGTGAGCCTAGGAAAATTGCCTTACGTAAGACTGAAGAGTGCCTCCAACTCACTTGGTCTTACTTAGGTAGACAACCAAAGTGATTGTTACTGGAAATCACAAAAGTCGAAAATAGAAGACTGCTAACTTGGAAACGCCCCCTCGTCCCTCCACCTCTGTTCTCTTCAGGGTTGGTGATAGGATTAGAGGCTAGTGCTCTTGCCCATGTGTTGTATTTTTGTGGTAGACAGGGCTCCTTGACTTTCTGAGAGTCGGTGCCCTTAAGAACAACAAGAGCTGCTGTGGGGGGCGTTGTCAGGGCTTCCCATCCCAGCGACCCTCACCGCGTCGCCTGAGAGCTCTCGGCTCCGTGCGAAGCTGGGCTCTCGTGGAGAATACATGGACCTGAACAACATCCAGACCAGGCTCCACTTCTCACTACTACTGAAACCTTGGCAGAGTCGTCTAATTCTGTGAGCCTCAGCCTTCTCATCCGGAAAATGGAGGTGGAAATAAAATTCCGTCTTCCATGGTTATTCCAGTTAAATAAGATCACATTTATCGAGCGCCAGCATGGTGTAGGCATTCAATAAATCTTCATTTCCTTGCCTCTCAGCACCTGATAATGTAAGCAATGACTCTCTTTCACTAAGCTGCAGCCTCTGTTTCTGAAACTAAAAATATCTGTGCATCAACTGATGGGAATGAAGAGAAATGCTTCTTTAGTGAATTCATCAGATTTCTTGACTAGACTTAGATGAAGCAGGGACAGGGGGAAATCTGAATATACAGCAGACGTTTGGGCCTCATAGATAGTAAGGGGTAAGTGTGGGCTATCCGTGGTCACCTTACTGCAAATGTACATCACAGGTAACAGAGATGAACTCTCCCCTTCAGATGATCCTGACTACAAAGGCAGACTATTTTGTTGTTTGCCAGACCTGTGATTCTTTCTGTGCTCACAGTTAAGTCATTTTTTCCAACCTTCTTGCCGTTGGATGTGGCCGACAGAAGGTGAGCCAGCCCTGGCTGTCTTCCAGTTTCTCCCCTCCCCATCTGCCAAGTGGATGTCAATGTCCAGGACAAGCCTGGAGACAATGGGTTGAAGTGGGCAGAGCCTCTGGGAGCCTGGGTCCCTGAGTGGCCGTGTAGAACAGAGCACCATCTGCCCCACCATCTCAACGTCACCCAAACAAGAAAGAAGCTCTCTTTGTATTAAGCCAAACCTTCAGGTTTATCTGTTACAGCAGCTAGCACGACCTTAACTAATAAACATTATGAAAAAGGAGATGAGTTTTAAAAACATTCCCCTCATAATAGCACTTGACGGTCTTCTGAACATGATGGCACCATTGTATATTTTGTTACTGTGGGAAAACAAATTTTGTAATTGCTTAAAAACTTTCTACATGGTCTATCTATTCTAAATATGCTGTGTACATTGATTATAAGAAATACAGAATTAGGTTCTCTGTCAGCAAGAAGTCTATTTGATTTTTTGCCTAACAATTTCACCCTGAAAGCCAGGGTTAGTGATTAACTACGTTTATTGTGTTTTAAATTAAACACTCCTGGTGCCAGGTGCTGGGCTGGGAAGGGGGAGCTCAATAAAGACAGGAGAAATAAGCATAATTATTTTTTCTAAATTATTAGAAATTCATAAATTAGAAAATTAAAAATATTCTGAAGTGTTTTATGTGCTTTTATGTTTTCTTAAACAAAGTACTCTGCTGAAAATAATTGTACTTTTTCCAATCTTTAGGTTCATCAACCAAAAAATGAGGGATACTTAATCCATAGAATTTGGGGCTTAAAAGGGGTTCGTTTCTCCCTCCCAGCCTAATGCCTGGCACAATATATGTTAAGTAATACACACAATAACTATTGAAGCCTTGACCTCTTTCTTAATGATATGGTTTACTAGATTCTGCTTTGAAATTGTGCTTAGGAACATGAGTCATCAGCCTCGGAGACTCGTAAAATATCCTACCCCATCATGAAACGGTGCTAGATACCGTCACTGTAGTTATGGAATTAGTTTTACCGTTCGTGTTGACGTCTTGCCACTTTTTACTGGTAGCAACAGCCTCCAAGTTATCATCTTTGAATCTTTTTTTATGGGGAGAAAAAAATAAAATACGGCTGCTATAAATTACGGTTGACCTTTGAACGACGCAGGGGTTAAGGGTGCCAACCCCCGAATATAAAATCCACATAAAACTTTTGAGTCCCCCAAAACTTAACTACTAATAGCCTACTATTGACCGGAAGCCTTACCAATAACATAAATGGCCGATTAACACATATTTGGTATGTCATATGTATTATGTAATGTATTCTTACAATAAAGTAAGCTCGAGAAAAGAAAATGTCATTAAGAAAATCATGGAAGAGGAAGTACGTATACAGGATTTATTGGGGGAGACAAACTGCATATTAAGTGGACCTGCACAATTCAAACTTGTGTCATTTGAGGGGCAACCGTATTACGAAGAAATGAACAAGTTCTGCACGTGAGCTGGTGAACACCCTAGCAGAGCAGAGTCCCAGCCTTCAGACGCTGTTTCAGCAGCTTAGGGGCATTACAGCCAGTGCCAAGACTGTTGCTGGTGCCAGCCTGGGGTAAGGTAAGGCAGGACTTCCTGCCTCAGCACGGCGCTGCTAATCCTCCGCCATCGCACTGCTGCTCCTGTGCGGGAAGGAGGGAGGGAAGAGAGAGAGGTGAAAGGTAGAGATGGGGGGCCGAAGGAGGAAAAGGGGTCCAGGGAAAGAAGTAATTTTGGCAGCTCTTCATTGAGGAGGCCAGGTGATGTGCAGGCACATCAAAGTTTGGATAGCCCAGTGCTTAAAGCGTCTGTTCTGATTTACATTCTCACCAGCCCTGTGTCAGACTACTTATTTCCCTAATCTCTTGCCTATAATGGCTACTTACTATTCATTAGAAAACTATTTTCCGGTGTATTAGGTGGACATGGACATGGCATCATGTTATTTGGTTTTGTAATTCTTTGGTGACCACTGATGTTAATATTTTTTTCATATTCTGTTTTCATATTGCATTTATGTATCTTCATTTGTGAATTGACTATTCATGGTCTTTCCCATTTATATTGTTATATTCACCATTTCTCCAAATAAAAATAATTTTGTTTTCTTTCTGCTGCTCATGTAGAAAAAAGGATAACTAAAATTTTAAAAACAAGAATGTGATCATCACATTTTATGTTTACCCAAAACAGAATCATATTAAGGATGCCATTTTATAGCCTACTTTTAAAAAATACTTTTATTAAGAAATAATTCACACACACTATCCACCCAGTTAAAGGGCATAATGCCATATTTTTTAGTATATTCATGTTTGTGAAACCATCGCCACAATCTAATCTTTAAATATTTTCATTACCCCAGAAATAAATCCTGTACCCATTAGCAGCCACTCCCCATTTCTCTTTATACTCCTCAGGCATAGGAAACTACAGTCTACTTTATATATAAATTTGCCTAATCTGGACATCTCATGTAAATGGGACCATTTAATAAGTGGTCTTTTCTTTTACTTAGCATAACATTTTCAAGGGTCACCATGTTGTAGCATATATCAGAACTTCATTTCTCTTTATTGATAAATAATATTCCGTTGTATGGGTCTACCACAATTTATTTATCCATTCATCAGATGATAGACATTTGAGCTGTTTCCACTTGTTGGTTCTTATGAATAACGTTGCTATGAGCATCTGTGTACAAGTTTTTAGGTGGACATATGTTATCATTTCTCTTGGGTATGTACATCTAGAGTTGGAATCATTGGGTCACATGGTAACTCTACGTGTAACTTTATGATGCCCCTGCCAGACTGTTTTCCAAAGCAGCGTTTCCCTTTGACCTTACAACCAGTACTATACAAGGACTCCAATTTCTCCATATCATCACCAATTTTTGTTATTACCTGTTTTTAATCAGTGAGTATGAAGTGGTATCTTATTGTGGTTTTGATTCGCATTCCCCTAACGACGAACCATGTTGAGCATCTTTTCATATGTCCATTGCCATCTGTATATCGTTTTTGGAGAAATGTCTATTCAAGTCCATTGCCTTTTTTTTCAGTTGGGCCTTTGGTCTTTTTCTTATAAAGTTTTGAATATTTTTCGTATAGATCTAGATACTAGTCCCTTAGCCAACACATGATTTATAAACACTTCCTCCCATTCCATAGGTTGTCTTTTCATTTTTTTGATGGTATCATTAGCAGCACGAAAGCCTTTAATTGTGGCGAAGTCTCATTTGTTTTCCTTTGTTACTTGGGCTTTTGGTGTCACATCTAAGGAACCACTACTTAACCTAACGTCATGAAGTTACTCCTATGTTTTCTTCTAGGAGTTTTATAGTTTTACGCATTAGTGTTCCGTGGCTGCTGTAACAAATTAACACACGCTCAATGGCTTAAAATAACACAAATCGATTTTCTTACAATTCTGTAGGTTAGATGGCCAAAATGGTTTTCACTAGGCTAAAGTCAAGGTGTCAGCAAGGCTGCATTCTTGCAGAGGCTCCAAGGTAGAATACTTACCTTCTGGCCTTTGCCAGCTTCTAGAGCTACCCACATTCCTTGGCTCACGGCTCTTTCATCTTCAAAGCCAGTGACGGCAGGACAAGTTCTTCTCACATTAGAGTACTCCAACTTCCTTGTCTGTGTCTTTTCCACATTTAAGAACCATGTAATTATATCGAGCCCACCTGGGCATTTCAAGATACTCTCTTTAAAGTCATCTTATTAGCCACATTAATTCCTTTCGATGTCTTAATTCCCCTTTGCCATATAATGTAACATATTCACACATTCTGAGAATTAGAACATAGACATCTTTGGGGGACCATTATTCTTCCTGCCACAGTCTATGATCTATTTTGAGTCGATCTTTGTGTGGGGTGTGAGTTAGGGGTCCAATTTCATTCTTTTGCATTTGGATATCCAGTTATCCCCATGCTATTTGTTGAAAAGACTTTTCTTCTGTTTATAAAACAATATAACATCAAAATGTATCCCTATTAATAAATACAACATGGTCAATTTAAATAATTGGACAGGATTTCACTTTTGGATATACCATAGTGTATTTAGCAACTTCCATGTGGTCGGACGTTGCTTCCAGCCTTTCGTATTAAAATTGTCATTATCTGATTTGTGGGTTTTTTTTAAAATACATTATGGACACATACCCTTTTTCATTTTTCATGTCGTAAATTGTCTTTGAAATTATTCACTTCTTTCCACCATCCTGGTTGAAGCTCTTCTCTCTTTTCATCTGGGTTATAGCCATAATCTGCTAATTGGGCTTCCAGCTTCCACTCTTTTCTCTCTCCAATCCTTTTTCCATAAACAGAGTAGCCTTTGCAAAATGCAAATCTAGTCTGGTGACTGCTGCCTCCGCCTTTGAAAGAGATTCTCATTAGGAAGAGGACAAAACTCTTTGTCGTGGTCCCTCCCTTTGTCTTCAGCCTAATCAGATGCTGTGCTCCGGCTTGTCGCTCCCTCTCTGTCCACACCTGCTTCCTCCCAGGTCCTCATGAAAGCACTGCTGCTTCAACCACAGGCCAGTCTCCCTAATGAGGGAGAGCCTCTTCTATCGCCACATATCTTTCCTTTGTCGCCTTTCCACATTGCAAATTTAAATTTACTTGTTGGCTTTCATTAATGTTGGCCTCCTGCGCCAGACAGTAAGCTCCATAAAGAAAGGAATTAAGTGTGCTTTTGCTCATCATGTACCTCCAGGTTTCAGTGCATGGTAAGTACTGATGTTTAGAGTAAATAAACAAGTGAAATACATTTTCTACTGTGTATTTGACTTTTAATTTTGTATGTGGCATTTTTGACTTACGGAATCTTAAAAATATATGTAAATGTATGAATTTTCTTTCATGATTTCTGCCTTTCTTAGAGCTATGTTGAAAGTCCTTCTCCACTCCAAGGGTATAGAAATATTGACCTATTTTCTTTTACTGCTTTTGTACTTCTGTTGTTTGCATTAACATCTTTAATCTACCTGCAACTTATTTAATGTCGGCATATGGTATAAATTAGGGAAATAACTTTATTTACATCCCAAGTGGTTTGTCAGATTCCCAGCCCTTTTCTCTCCTTTCCTTGATGATTTGAAGCGACTCATTGATTGCACACGAAATTCCTTTCCATGTTTAGTTATATAAATAGTGTCTATCCTACACTGGTAGTATTTGGCACTGTTTTAATTATTATAGCTTTATACTAGATTTTAATATCTGACGGTCACCTTTTCTAAGAAATAAGTTTTTATAAAATAATACTTGCAAGTAATACAATTTGAATTGAGGGTACTAGACAGAGAACTGTTCCTCAGAACATCAGTTCTCAAACTTCAGCGGGCCTCACCCCCAGAGTTTCTGATTCAGTAGATCTAGGGTGAGGCCCATGTATCTGCATCTCTAACAAGTTCCCTGCTGATGCTGACACTGCTGATATTGGATCGCAATTTGAGAACCTCTGCCTTAAATGCTTGAAATAAAAAATACAGTCAGCCTGATACCGGTCCTGATGCTGTCCCTGAATTGGCTCCCCGGTGTGTCTTCCCTGTGTGTTTGTGTGGGCTTCTCCCTGCCGGTGTCTGGCCCTGTTCCTGGCTCCACGTAAAGCTGAGCCGAGGAGCACAGTCCTGTCACGGCTGCCCTGCTGCTGACAGCTGCCCAGGCAGCCATGGTTTGACCTTTTATCAAGGATGCAGTGACTCCCTGTGCTGTAGGTACTCATGATCCCCCTTACGTGTAAGGGGAACGGCGCAGAGAAACTCCTCTTTGCTTTCCTCATTCCTACTTCCTTGACTTTTTAATGGCTCCTTGGTCCACACAAAGGGAGAGTTAATTACTAACACCTGCCTTCGCTCCTGGACCTACAGCCAACTTCTTGACAGAGACTTTTTCCACCCATTCCGCACAATGTAGCATATTTAAAGAAATAAACATAGTTTGAACAGTTTAGCCCTATGGTCTATACCTCTGTGGAGAAGCCTTTCTCTGACTTCTTTCTTTGTAAAAAGACAAGATTCTCTGTGGGAAATAAAATAGCCTTAAAGGTGCTACCTACTGTGAGTTTACTCTTCTTTGTTATTAAGACAGAAGTACATGATTATATTTTATGTGAAATATGTGGTCTTAGGAAAACATTTGTTTTCCCTATTTTTTGATGCTCACATTTCCCCCACTCACATATATTTTCCCTATCTAGGTCGCCCAAAAGTAGGTTGAAAATTATTTGCATTTCCTTGAGGGATATACCTTCAGGGCATTCCTCCTTTTTATGTTCCCTTTAGTGGTATTTAAGATGAACCATCAGGACACTTCTCCACTTATAAGCAGATGAGAGCGTCTATAGCAGTGGTCCTCAACCTTTTTGGCACCAGAGACCGGTGCTCCTATGAGAACCTAATGCCTGATGATCTGAGATGAAGCTGAGGCAGAGATGCTAGCACTGGGGAGCGGCCACAAATACAAATGAAGCTTCACTCGCTCACCTGCCGCTCGCCTCCTGCTGTGTGGTCTGGTTCCTAACGGGCCACGGACCAGTAGCTGTCTGCTGCCCAGGGGCTGGGGACTCCTGGTCTATAGGACTCTCCCTTGCATCCATCCCATATTGAGCACACACTGGGTGAGGCTGTCTATGTGCAAAGCTCTGAGAACACAGAAGGATACATCTCCTGTCATCAAGGACTCAGCTCCCTGTTGATGAAGGTTGATACATTAGTTAACAGTTACAATACAGTTCGATAAACGTTGCGCTGGAGGTAATCAGAGGATAA
This sequence comes from Rousettus aegyptiacus, assembly GCF_014176215.1. NCBI lineage: Eukaryota > Metazoa > Chordata > Mammalia > Chiroptera > Pteropodidae > Rousettus > Rousettus aegyptiacus. The sequence continues at coordinate 84,514,762 of NW_023416306.1, read as the reverse complement.
GTGGATGCAAAAGCCCGGGGCATGGTCCTTAGCTTGGCGGGGAGCCTGGGAATGCACAATTCCAAGAAAAGGTGATATTTAATGTCTGACAATTCAGTAAGTCTGAAAATGGTTATAGAAGTGCTGTGCAATAGAAATATGATGTGATTTCAAATTTTTATAGTAGCCACATTTTTAATAAGTAAAACAAGTGACATTCCTATTAATACTATATTTTATTTAACCACATATATAAAATCGCCATTTCAACATCTAATCAGCATAAAAACTTAATACCGAGATACTTTACATTCTTTATTATACCAAGTCTTTGAATTGTTACAATTGTAATTGTATATTACATTATAACTCATAGCAATTTGGAATAGCCACATTTCAAGTGCTCAATAGCCACATGTGACTAAGTGACTACATAGTAATGTCTCCTCCCATTTCTGCTCTGAGCTACCGAGTCCCCCTCCCTCGAAGCAGCCATTGTGGCCAGCCTGCAGCATGTTCTTCCACAGATAGTTACCATGTACACAAGCAATTATACACATATATGTGCAAACAATAGGACAGTAATCATATCATTATGCTTCCTACTTTTTTTTACTCAATAGATCATGGAGACTTAGGAAGCAAGCTCAATTTTTCTTTTCTTTATTTTTTCATTTGTTTATTTCTTTAACTACAGAATATCTCACTTTACGGATATCACAAATTATTCATTTAGTCTTTATCAATGGACAATTAGATTATTTTCAATATTTGGTGCTTATAAATAATTTGAGCTGAGTTTTCAGAGGCGAAGAGGAACAAGAGCTAACCCAGCGAGGATGGGGAAATAACGCTGTAGAGAAAGGGACTGGCATGAAGGAAGGCCTGGGGCGCGAGGACACATGGCACTTGGGAATAACTTCTTATGGCTCAAGATGTCTGGAGAATACAAACAGAAGAGAGGAGAGGAGGTGGGAAAGGCAGGAAGAGACCAGATTTCGGGCAACCTTGCAAGCGTCATATTAAGAAGTTTAGACTTCATTCCTAATGGAGAGTCATCAAAAGATTTTTAGAAGCCGGGGAGAATAACTAAATTATTGAATTAATAAATAAATGAGGGAGGAGGGACAAATCTTCCATACTGATAAATTCTGATTAGTGGATATAGAAGGCATGAGGGAAACAGAAAATCGCCATTTAGAGCACTGCAGTAATAGTTGCTGCAAGTAAGAGCTACTGAGGAATATTAAAGTTAGCGGGTGAAACTTTGAGAAACGGTATTTTTGCATAGCCTCAAAGTATCTCCCCCAAAATATGCATTAATTATTGTGATGGTTTTAACATATGTCTAAATATTTTTTTGATATTCTCCCTCCAGGAAGTGGAGCTTAATTCCACTGGACTTAATGAGTCATTTCTAATGAGTAGGGTATGGAAAAGGAAAAATAATAACTTTACAGTGGATAAACACGGCAGACACCACATTGGCCAAGGGATAAATGTTTATATCACTGGTAACATCATGTTGGAGTAGAGTGCCCTGACATATGTGATGAGAAGGGCACTTCACCTCTATGATATTCCTGACCAGTACTCTTCAAGTGTCAAGGTCATGAAAAACAAAGAAAAGCTGGGCCAAATGTCAGACACCAGAAGACACTAAGGAAGCATGTTGATTAAATGTAGTGTGTTCTCCTTAATTGAGTCCTAGAATTAGGAAAGGACACTTGAAGAAAAAACTGGAGAAATATGAATCAAGTCTCTTGTACTAACATCTTAAATTTCATAAATGTACCGTGATTATTTAAGATGTTAACTTTAAGAGGAAGTGGGTGAATGTATACTATGACACATTGTGCTACCTTTACAACTACTCTATTACATAAAATTGTTTCAAAATAAAAAGTAAAAAAAAAGAAAGAAAGAATTAGGGGCGTCACAGGATAGAGTCACATTTTAGAACAATCCCAGAGGTTGTGGTAGGAAAGAAGACTGGAAGGGAGAAAAGCCAGAACAGGTTCTGCTCCAAAACGTCAGGACAGATGGCGGACGCCTGGATGGGAGCAGGGGCAACAGGTGTCTGAGGCCGGGGACAGACTGGAGAGATCTCCAGAAGGAAATTCAGTCAGACCTGGTGACAGTTCGGATAAAGAAGTGAGGGAGTAGGAAGACTCAGGATAACACCCAGCTTCCGACCTCAAGGAATTAGATGGGTAATGATGTCGTTCACCAAGATGGAGAAAACAGGAGGAAGAACAGGTTTTAGGGAAATATTAGTTCAGTTTTAGACCTGTTCAGGGGGCAGTACATTTGAGAGGGCCAAGTATCTATCAGGCAACTGGCTATATGGACCCACAGGTCAGGAGGAAGAGCTGGCTAGAGATTGTGGTGGACAGTCATTGGCATTTAAAAAGCTGTCGAGGCAAGTGAAATGACGAGATGGCCCTAGGAGCATGGCTAGAGCAGAGAGAGGGCCACGAACACAGGCGTTTGGAGACTAGGCCCAGTAGGTGGCAAGGAGACCAGAGCATGTCCAGAGGAGTGGCTGCAGTGCAAGATTAAGAACTGAATCCTGGAGGCAGGCTGCTGGAGCCAGAATACTGGCTTTGCCACCTACACAGTGTGTTACATGGGCAAGTCATTTGATCTAAAGTGATTGTTGTGAGGATTGTATGAGACACTATTTGTAAAGTTCTTAGGATAATGTTGAGCTCATAGTGCTTAAAGAATGTTGGCTAATTGGAGGCAAAGGAAAACCAGGGTGTTTTTCTGGGAGCTAAGAGTGGTTCATAAAGAAGGGTATGTACTTTATACTCCTTGAGATGGCTATTATCAAAAAAGTGGAAAATAATAAGTGTCGGCAAGGATGTGGAGAAATTAGAACCTCCGGGCATTGCTGGTGGGAATGTAACATGGTGCTGCCGCTTTGGGAAACAGTTTGGTGGCTCCTCAAAAGCTAAACACAGAATTACCATATAACCCAGCAATTTCGCTCCTCAGTATATACCCCCCAAAAAATTGAAGGCAGGGATTCAAACAGATACTTGTATACTCATGGTCATAACAACATTATCCACAATAGCCAAAAGGTGGAAATAATCCAAGGGTCCATCAAGAGATGAATGGACAAACAAAGTGTGGTATATCCCTACAGTGGAATATCATTCATCCTCCAAAAGGAATGAAGTTCTGATACACGCTACCACATAGATGAACCTTGGAAACGTTCGTCTGTGTAAGCACAGCATAAAAGGACAAATATCGTATGATTCCACTTGTATGAGAAACCTAGAATAGGCAAATTTCATAGAGACAGAATAGAGGTCACCAGGAATTGGGGGGAGGAGGAACGGGAAGTTATTATTTAATGAATACAGAGTTTCTATTTGGGATGATGAAAAAGTTCTGGAACTGGTTGGCAGCGATGGTGATACAACATGGTGAATATACTTAATGCCACTGAATCGTAGACTTAAAAATGGTTAAAATGGTAAACTTTTATGTTTCGTATATTTTACCACAATGTGAAAAATGCTGGTTAATGCTTCAGAGAACTCAAGTCCTGATAAATAATCTTTTGTATGTATTTTGTAACAGAGGGCCCATTGGCGACATTTCCAGAGTCCTTGTAGTGGAGCAGAGATCGAAAGTCAGCTTGCAATGTGTTAAAGGGTGACCTGGAAGTATATAGACCAGGGACTGACAAACTGGGGCCAGGTCTGGCCCGCTGCCTGTTTCTGTAAAGAAAGTTTTATTGGAACACAGCCTGGCCCCTCACGGGTGATTTGTCTGGGCCTGCTTTAGTGCCACGACAGGAGAGTCAAGCAGTTGCCACAGAAACTGTACGGTCTGCAAACTGAAAATATTACCGTCTGGCCCTTTGCAGATAGTTCCTCAACCCCTAGACTAGACAAAAGCTCCGGACTTTCAAGAACTCTGGCTTTCTAAGACAGTCCTGCACCTGTGGTGAGGTTGCCGAACAGACAGACGGAGGTGTCCCTTTAGCGTCTGAGCAGATCAGACAGTTAAACAGCACTAATGATGACAATGAATAAGAAGGAGGAAGAAGAGGAAGAGGGAGAAGAAATTTCTTCCTTTCCGTCTCTAGTTGGAGATGGCTTCGCAGTACCTTCTGTCTCTCACAGCCTTGGAGAACAGGATTGTAAATCCCTCCACCCAACCCCCCAGAGAACTCCCCGCTACTAAATTGTCATGTGACTGGTGATAATAAACATTCCGAGATGGCTACAAACAGCAGTTTGGTTTAAAGTTTCCTCATTAATGTAGGAAAATGCCTACAACCTGAGGCTTTTCAAGGGTTTATTAATTTACTCTAGGGGACCGGGTGCCGATATTTATTCAGATCAAAGAGCCGATGTCTTAGCACTTACTGTGTGTCAGGAGCTGTGCCAAGTTTTATGCCTAGGTGACCTAATTGATCACCATCATAACCCTCAGATGGCCTTTCCGCACCACACAGGTGGACGGCTGGGGATCCCTGGGAGGGAAGACTCAGCCACAGACTCGCAGGGAGTTAGTAGCAGAACCAGGGTTTGCATGAGGTCTGCCAGACTCCAGGGCTCCCAGCTGTTTTACTGCACCAGGCAGTCACCTTATCCTCTGTGGTCACCCACAGCCTCAGAATAGTTCCTTGTGCCCCTTCTAAGCAGAATCTAATATTTGGTGGGTTCTCGATGTGTTCTAAACCATGAGCCCTGCTTTCTCACAGTGAGAGCTGGCCGCGTAAGGTGGGTCTCAAGTGGACTGTGAGCTGTAGCGACACCTGTTCCCCGATCTGCTCCTGTGCCTCCTGTGCCCCCAGCCCCAACCTCGTTCGCCTGACTCTACCCAGAGGTTTTTCTTTAAAACTATCCTGCTTTTCACTGTATTCTGCCAATACCATCTAACACCTGGACTTTACTTATTCCCCTCTTACTGTATATTTTTATACTGTCCGCTGTAATTCCTCAAGCTCTTCGTTAAGCACAGTGACCCAGGGAGGCAGCAAGAGGGGGACATAGTGGCTTGCCCAGTTCCCATCCATTCGTGTTCGTATGTTCAGTGCATAAACACACAGTACCGTTGTGACATCTTTCTTCTTCAAGGCACCCTGGGGAACACAACCTTTGACTGCCTGGATTTCTGTAGCCATCAAATCGGAACTAAAAGGGAACTCTGTTTATCCACCCAACCCTTGATTATATCAGTGAAAAAAAACCAGCTGACGCCCTGAGAGGATTGGCAATTTATCCAGGCGTACACGGCTTCTCGGCAGCAGATCCTGGACTAGGAAGACCCGGGCGTCCCGGCTCCCAGCCTGGAGCTCATTCTACGGCAGCTCACCGCCTCCTGCCTGCCTCAGTTGGTGAAGCAGGGGTCGTCCCCCTGCATGTGGAGTGCTTACCTTGGAGCCTTTTCATGAATGAGACCAGATGCAGAACTCCACATTGATCATTTCTGTCCCTCCCCTTTCTGCTTTCTGTTAAAGGCAGCCCCCCAGCTCCCAGCTGGCTCCTGTCCCCTCCCCCAGCCGGGAGAAGTTATTACATGAAGAGATCAGCTTACCAGTTTTCTGCAGAGCAGAGACCGAGCTCGGAGCTCTCCGGGTAGTGCAGTGAGGGAGAGCAGAGGGAACAGCGCGGTGCCTAGCGGAACTCCAGGCTGGAATCCCGAGACACAAGTGCATCTGCTAGCTGTTAGCACTTGGCAGACGGAGTTCTCCTCTAGGGTAGTTCTAACTTTGGGTAATAATGTTTGTCAGCTACCTGATATTAACATTGCTCCACGTTCAAACAGCAGTGTTAGCAAGACCTGGGGGAGAGGTAAGCCAAATAAAATATCTTGTAAGAAGTTGTATTTTTGTCAGCATTATATTTCCTCTTCTATCTATCAAGAGGGATCAAGGAATGGGCTTTTATGGTGTGCAAAGAGTCATGCTTTATTTTGCCGTTTTAGGCTTGCCTGGCCATTTCTTATAGATGGAATTCTTTTCTTCTTGACGAACCCTGTGATTTCTAAAATCTCATTCTGAGGCTGTCTGTACAGTTGCCACCTTGGAGCGTTGGCATGGCCCTGATGACAGATGCCCGGAGGTGCACGTTTCTCCTCCTGCCATTGCAGAATAAAGAAAATGTGCGCGTCAGACTCCGAAAGGCACTGTTACCTTTTGGGAATTTTTCTCCAGTGTTGCAGAGAGAGTGTGCATGCTAGAGGAATTGCTTTTCTTTACTGCTTTTGGATCACATTTTTCTCCTTTTTCTGCTTTGATGTGCTTGGAAAAATCCGTGCTTAACTTGCTATCACAGGTTTGAAGAAGGACAGTGATGCATATCAGGGCTAGGAGTGTGTCCAGATCGACCATAGAAGGAGGCATGTTTAAGACCCATGAGGATGCTTTATTCTTATCGATTTAGCTTATGTTTGTTGGATACAGTTCTGGACATCATGGATGCCTGTAGGTGCCAGTTTTTTATACAGGCAAAGAGATTAGAAGGGATGATCATATGGGCCAGAGAGGGAAGCACTTAAATGTAGCCACCGTCGCCTGCAACAAATATTCCTCGTCCCCTCCTCGTACTTCTTATGCTGATGAAAAGTCACAGATCCTGAGTCATGAAAGGACAGACTTTTTCCCGAATCCATCTTCCTCTTTGAAAAGCCAAGTGAAAAGTGTATCTCCTAAAAAGGCCACGAGGCCACCTCACAGCTTTGCTTTTGTTAGCGCTGTCAGGATGGAGCAGGCTCTGCAAGCCTGATGTAATTACTTTCCCTTTTCTAAGGAGTGGAAGGGGTGTGCTCCCAAACCCGGGCTGCAGGACTGGCTGTGGCTTCAGCAGGCTTGAAACGGGTCACTTGTTTTAGGCGTTTGGCCTATTAGTTACCCAAGTCCTCTGCTCTGCAGATATTTTCTGGGCCTGTGGGGGATCGAGGTCTTGAATTGGAGGTGGAGAAACCTAATGGGTTAGTGATGCTGGAAGCCGAAAGCAAACCATTGCCCTCTAGTTGTAGTTGAAGTTCGCAACTTCCTTGTTGATTTTTTCCTGTGCAGAGTAAATGACAAATGGGCAGGCCTAACTCAGCCTGGAGTCCTTAAGCATGTGAGAGGAGAGCTCATATGGAAAATATTTCTATCACCCCTGCATGCACATATAGTCTGGGGAGACCCCTGTACAGAGCAAGTCACGGCGCCCCAGCAGCCAGCCCCTCAGTGGTATGCCAATTACTCTTATTAACAGCAGGGCTAAGGGCAGGCTCCGAGTACCTGTGCACAGCTGGCTCCTGGGGAAGGCCACTCTGGAATGTGTGCGCCTCCAGCCGTGTCACGATGCAGAGAGGCAGGAGCGGTTCTGTTTCACTTTACAATCAGCAAAGCAGATGAAAAATGAAAGGGGATTACGCAGGCTCATCCAAGTCTTGATGCTGTTCAGACGGCACTCAGCACTTGGAAGAGGAAGGCAGGACTTCTGTATTTTGAATTAAAGCGTGTGCACCTAATAGCCAGAAAACCCAATCAGAAATGACGAGGTGCCTGCTCTCTGCTCCTTTGTTCTGCTCTGCTGTGCTAAATAAAGACTCTCATGTGCCTTTCACTTTTTTCTTCCTTGTTTTTCTTCCTTCTCCATGTGTGTGTGTGTGTGTGTGCGTGTGTGCACACACAAGTGCGTGTGTATGCGTGCGTGTGTGCGCGCACACACACACCACTACAAAGCTTTGGTTCCATAACCACTGTGTTCCTCGGAAATTGTACAATTAGTGAGATTCCTTTCCCCTTGTTGGAAATGAAATGATGAGGGAGGAAGGAACATGAGTATGAGTAGCTCCCCCTCCCTTCTTAAGAAGAATGTAGTTTATATGGAGCTTTGAAGAATGTGGCATTTATTTATAAGAGGCCCTATTTTATAGCCATGTTACTTACGAAACTCACCCATAAACATGTGGCGTCGTCCCCAAGTCACCAAGATTTCCTTTTTCTCTGCCAGCCGGTTTTCTTGCAGGTTTTAATTATCTTCCCTTTGGATGTTCATAAAAACACATGAGGAAAGGCAAGAAAGGAGAAGAAAGCGTCCTGCACCTAGTGGCGCTTCGCTGGCTGTGTTCTCAGCGTGCAGCTGGAAGCCGCGCAGCAAACTCAGTCAGTCTTGTAAGGCGTGAGGTCCTTCCAGATCAGCAGGGGCTGGCAGGTGGCGGGAGGAGGGGGTGTAATTCAAAGCAAGTCTCATTCGGAGTCCTGTTGCTGGCAATATTGACACCAAAGACTGACGTGCAAAGTATAGTATAGTATAGTGTTGGTGCATGGGTTTGAGGACAAACACAGAGGACTATTCTTTGCTTCATTTCGGGTTGAAGAAACATTAAACTAAGAACATCCTCTAAAAGAATTTAAAGAACTAGGTCATCCTGGACTTGTGGTGTATTCGTCAGTATGGGAAGCATGACAGGATCCAGTTTCTTTGTAGGATGCTGCAGAACTGGGGTGGGAGGGGGTGGGGACTTCTTTCCTAAACTCCAACTTGCCTCCTCAAGTAAGACCAATGAGATACTGTTATATGTGGGGAGACAGAGGGAGAGGCAAGGCTCCATATATTGTGGTGAGATAAATTCCTAGAATTTAGTCAAAAAGATATTTATTTTAATTTTGATGAAGCAAAATTTGGCAAAACCTATCAAAATTTTTAAAAATTATCTTGGCTACTAATGGGTTTCTTTCTGTGGTAATGACAATGTTTTGGAATTAGTGGAAATGGTTGCACAATTTTGTGACTAAACTAAAGACCACTGAGTATTATCTTTAATGAGCAAGTTTTATGACATGCGAATATCTCAATTTTTAATTAAGAATAAATGAATAATAAGCATCTGTTTACCCTGCTTTTCCGTTTCTAATACTCTATCATGTAGATCTGCTCTGAATGTGCAAAATGCTTTCTGAACCATTTTTCATAATTAGACTGTTGCAACTGTACAAGCATCCCTCGATGAAGGACACCATGCAGGTGTTCAAAAAGAAGAAAATGCTCTCTAGGTACTGATATGAAAAGACCACCAGGATATGTTGCTAGGTAAGAAAAGCGAGTTACAGGACAATGTGTCTGTCCTCTCTCTGGAAGGATATACCAGAAAATGGGGAGATAAATAGAGTGGCTGGGGGAGGTAAGAGACTTGTCGTACCTTTGGTACCTTTGGTACCTTCTGAATTGTGTGCAATAAGCATGTTTACTTATCTAGTAAACAATTAAAAAATATGTGACATAATAATAAATCACTAAATGTAATAAATGAAGTCCATGATATAATAGGTAACGTCCTCAGCGATAGCTCAGAGCACGTGCCAAGGTGAAGAGTACATGAGTTGACAGTCATAACACTGACGTGCAGCTCAGTGAAGTGATCCCTTGAGGGCCAAAATGATGTTCTTTAGGTGACTCATTCACTCATTTGACACCTACTTATAATCTCTCTGTTTTCTTCATTTTTACAATGAGGATAATAATAGCAGCTATTTTAAGGGGTGATTGGAAGAATTAAATGTGGTAATATGGGTAGAGCTTGTAGCTTGGTGTGTCAGGAACATAGAAAACAGCACTTACTGGCTATTACTACAATTACTGTGGCCGGTGCCACTTCAGTGCTGGGAAAAGGAAGGTGAAAAAGCCTTTGTCTTTGATGAGCTTATGCTTTAAAAGGGGCACAGAGTGCAAACAGTTAATGACCATGCAATAAAAAAAAAATTTTAAAAAAACTTTCTTTGATTGCAAAAACAGAGGCAAAGAAGCAATGAAATTTGTCTAAGAGAGTGAAGAAAGAGTACATAAACAATGTCATATTTAACTGAGTCTTAAAGGATTGTGTGTTTGGGGACTTCAAGACACTCCCAGGGATTTGCTGTGATTCTGTAACTCAGCATGTAGTTTGCACTCACAGCTCTGAGTTATTATGGTACAACAGAGGAAAATGTACGTGGGGTGAAGTCTGGGGGAAATCAAGTACAAGCTTCCAGGGAGAGACACAGGACACACCTAATTCCCTCGCAATGAGTGTGACAACATGTGTGAAATGTTGCCAGCCAAGGAAGCTTGTCGGACTCGGCACCGAGGGTTTTCGTTGGGCGCTGGCCACATAGGCACCCTCTGCCTGACGTGCCCAGAAGGGAAGCAGGTGTTCAGCATGAACTGTGTGGTCTGTACAGTAAGGGCACCGTGAGCCACTCTCACCAGTTCTGGGTGTGGTGAGAACCCTCCCAAAGTCCAAGTTCACATAGGCCAGCCAACAGCCAGCCTCGTAAGTAGGTCCTTTTAAAAGAGAGCAATCAGGTCTAACATGTTTATTAACTCTTTTCTGCACTAAGGGTAGGAGTTCTGAGTGGAAAAAAGATGGAGGACATTCCAGGCAGAGGGAAAAGATCTATAGAGCCCCAGAAATAAGAAAGAACGCAGCACGTTCTGGAAACAATGCTTAGTTCAGATTATAGAAGCGTGCTCTGTGAGGAGATGTGGCAGGAGAACGTTTTCCATCCTGAAGGTGGGAGTTTTTCCTGCGCCTTTGAAACTTCAAGAAATTCCATATCTACAGTCTTAAGATTCCATTTTTATGAAATGTCATTTAGGTTATCACCGTGGGAACCTAATCTTGGTTATAGATTTTTGAAATTATTTTAAAGGATTAAATCAAATTCGATAATGAATATGGAGTTGCTTTGTAAGCAGTGACAGCCTTTATGAAAAGCTAGCCGTCATTATTTGTAGCAAATAGGAGTGCAGGATGGGTGTAATGCCTTTAATGGCTGATTCTTTGTGCACGGGTCTCAGTGGCTCCACCTTTCTTTTGCTCTCCGATGTCTAAAATGAAAAAACAACTGTGGGGAACTCACTTGATGAAGCAAGACTGGAGTTCAAGCCTTGGGTCTATCACATTTAGCCATATGACTTTTGACATTTTAATTGTTTTATTTTTTAATTATGAAAGCTGTAGTTGTAAAAACAAATCCAAACAATAAAGAAATGAAAGGGATAAAAAGTTAAAGCTTCCTCTTTACCTTCACTCCCTCCCCAATCCTTCTTCCCTCCCCAGATGAAACCACTGTTAATGATTTCGCATTTGTCCTTCTAGAACCATTCTTACATTTATTAGCATAAGGGTGTGTGCATATGTGCATGTGTGTGTCTCCGAGTGAATGTGTGTGTATGCCTGCGACTTGCAAATAATACCTATGACTTACAGCTCTCATAATTAAAAAAAAAATTAAGAATGTCAAAAGTCACATGGCTTGACATGCTTTTGTTTGAATTTTGTCTTCTTTTTTATCCAGTACTGTTGGCTCATGGCTCTGTTTCATTGTGCTCAAATAGGGTTTTGCTAGCTTTGTAAAATAAATTCATAAGTTTCTCATCTTTTAGTGTGCATTGAAATGGTTTAAATAAAAGCGGGATTAACTTTTTCTTAAAGGTATTTTTATAAGTTGGTCATAAAACCAGCTCTTATGTAGAGGGGTGGTCCTTGAGTACCTTTTCTTTCATTTATGAAAACTGTGAAATATTTAATATATATAGGAGAATATATGTAATATATGCAGAAGTTATAAATCAAAATAATAAAATACCTATGAACCCACCACTCGACCAAACAAATGAAGCATTCCCAAAATTGTATGCCATCTCTCAGGTATATCCTTCTCTCTTCTTTCACCCAGAGAGAACCATCATCCTGAATTTTATGGTTGTCATTTCCTTGCTTTTAATTTTAATAATTTTTCACGTATGTATGTACCTCTAAAGAATATATTTTGTTTGCTTTTGAGTTATGTAAACATGGTACAGATTTTTTTATTCAGCTTGAATTTGTGTTCTACATGATGATGCCTATAATTGTAGTTCGCTCATTTTCACCGCTACATAGTATTCTTCTATGTGAACGTATCATCTTTCTCCTGTTGATAGATAGATGGGTACTTTCCAGGTTTCTTTGGCATTTTTTCTGTTATAAACAAAGCTACTATGAACATTTTGGAACATGTCTCTTCATATATGTGCGCAAGAATTCCTTTAGCGTGTATACTTAGCAGTTGCGTTACTGGGTCAAGGAGTATGGGTTTGTTTAACTATAGAAGATGATGTCAGGTTGATTTCTTAAGTGGTTGTGTCAGTTTTCACTTCTACTAGCAGTGTGTAAGAGTTCTCAATAACCTATCTCCTTGTCAATATTTAGCATTGTCAGACAAATGAATTTTTGCTGCTATAATAGGTAAAAAAATGTTATTAGTGTAAGTCAATTGACATTTCCCCTGATCATAAACTATTGCTACACTATAATTTTCATATGCATACAAGCTATACATGTTTTCTTCTGTGAAATGTCTGTTCATGTCTATTTCCTGATTTTATTTATTTTTTAAATTCCATTTTATTTAATTATTTTTCATACTATATATACATAATTTTTTTAACATTTTATTTTTTTTATTTTCCCCCTCCTTACTCCCTCCTGATAACCACTGGTCCATTGTCTTTGTTCATGAATCTCTATTTGTTTGTCCTGTTCATTTGTTGCTTTTAGGTTTGGATCCCACATACCTAATATCATGTGATATTCAACCTTTTCTTTGTGGCTTATTTCACTTAGTATGATTATTTTAAGGTCCATCCATGTTGTTGCAAATGGTAGCATTTTATCTCTTCTTATGACTGAGTAATATTCCATTTTCTATATATACCACAGCTTCTTTTAGCCAGTCATCTGTCATAGGACACTTCAGTTGCTTCCATGTCCTGGCCACTGTGAATAATGTTGCTATGAACATCGGTGTGCAAATATCATTTCGAATATGAGTTTTCAAGTCTTTGCGGTAAATACCCAGTAGACAGATTGCCGGATCATATGGTAGGTCAATTCTTAGTTTTTTGAGGGACCTCTATACCACTTTCCATAGTGGTATACCAATTTGCAGTTCCACCAGCAGTGTATGAGGGTTCCTATTTCTCCACATCCTCTCCAACATTTGTTATTACTTGTCCTATTGATTATAGCAATTTAACAAGGTGTGAGATAATATCTCCTTGTGGTTTTGATTTGCATTTCTCTAATAGCTAGCAATGTTGAGCATCCTTTCCTATGTGTGTAGACTATTTGTATATCCTCTTGAGAGAAGTTTCTGTTCAGATCCTCTGACCATTTTTTGATTGGATTGTTTGTTTTTTGTTGTTGTTGTTATTGAGTCGTATGAGTTCTTTGTATATTTTGGATATTAGGCCCTTATCCGAGGTGTTGCTTGCAAACATATTTTCCATTCGGATGGTTGTCTCCTTACCTTGTTGACGGTTTCTTTTGCTGAGCAGAAGCTTTTTAGTTTGACATAGTCCTATTTATTTATTTATTTTTGCTCTTATTTCCCTTGCCTTTGAGATCAAATTCATAAAATCCTCTTAAAAAGCCCAAGGTTCTTGAGTTTAGTTCCTATGTTTTTTCCTATGCATTTTATAGTTTCAGGTCTTCTATTCATGTCCTTAATCCATTTTGAGTAAATTTTTGTGTGTGGTGATAGACAACAGTCTAGTTCGATTCTTTTACAGGTGGCTTTCCAGTTTTCCCAGCACCACTTATTGTAGAGGCTTTCCTTTCTCCACAGTATATTTTTGGCATTTTTGTTGAAAATTATCTGCCAATATAAATATAGGTTTACTTCTGGACTCTTGATTCTGTTCCACTTGTCCGTGTGTCTATTTTTCTGCCAACACCATGCCGTTTTGATTACTGTTGCTTTGTAGTATAATTTAAAGTCAGGCAGAATGATGCCTCCAGCCTCGTTCTTTTTTCTCAGGATGACTTTGGCAATTCGGGGTCCTTTGTGCTTCCATACAAATATGAAGATTTTTTCCTTCTATTTCTTTCAAAAAATGCTGATGAGATTTTGATGAGGATTGCATTAAATCTGTATCATTCTTTAGGTAATATGATCATTTTAACTATGTTGATTTTCCAATCCAGGAACACCGAATCTCTTTCCATTTCTTCGTATCTTCTTCGATTTCTTTTAATAGGGTCTTACAGTTTTCATTATATAGGTCCTTCACATGTTTCGTTAGATTTATTCCTAGGTATTTTGTTGTTGTTGTTTTTGTTGCAATTGCAAAAGAAATTATTTTTTTCACTTCTTTTTCTGATGCTTCATTATTAGAGTATAGAAATGCTATGGATTTTTGAACGTTGATTTTGTATCCAGAGACTTTACTGTATTTGCTTATTGTTTCCAGTAGTGTGCTTGTGGAGTCTTTAGGGTTTTCTATATAGAGAATTACGTGCTCTGCAAACAGTGACAGTTTGACTTCTTTGTTTCCTATTTGGATGCCTTTTATATCTTTCTTTTATCTGATTGCACTCGCTAAGACCTCCAATAATATATTGAATAACAGTGGCGGTAGTGGACAGCCTTGCCTTATTCCTGATCTTAGAGGGAAGGTTTTTAGCTTTTCGCCATTAAATATAATATTGGCTGAGAAGTTGTCATAAATGGCCTTTATTATGTTAAAGCACTTTCCTTCTATACAAATTTTGTTAAGTGTTTTGATCATAAATGGGTGCTGTATCATGTTGAAGTCTTTTTCTGTATCTATTAATATGATCATATGATTTTTTAAAATTTGTTTATATGGTATATCATATTAATTGATTTGTGTATGTTGAATCATCCCTGTGCCTCTGGGATGAAGCCCACCTTATCATGGTGTATAATCTTTTTAATATGTTGCCGTATTCGGTTCACTAGTATCTTATTTAGATTTTTGCATCTGTGTTCACGAGAGATATTGGTCTATAGTTCTCTTATTTTGTGTTATTATCTTTACCAGGTTTTGGTATCAGAGTGATATTGGCCTCATAAAATGAGTCGGGAAGTATTGCCTCCTCTTCGATTTTTTGGAAGAGTTTGAGGAGAATAGGTATTAAATTTTCTTTGAATATTTGGTAGAATTCACTGGTGAAGCCATCTGGTCCTGGACTTTTACTTTTTGGTAGGTTTTTGATGATTGTTTCAATTTCCATACTGCTGATTGGTCTATTTAGATTTTCCATGTTTTTTTTATTCAGTCTAAGAAGGTTGTATCTTTCTAAGTACTGGTCCATTTCTTCTAGGTTATTAAGTTTGGTGTTAAATAATTTTTCATAGTATTCTTGTACAATCCTTTGCATTTCGGCAACGTTGGTCATAATTCCCCCTCTTTCATCTCCGATTTTGTTTATTTGTGTTCTTCCTCTTTTTTTCTCTAGTGAGTCTAGATAGGGGTTTGTCACTTTTATTAACCTTCTCAAAGAACCAGCTCTTTGTTGCATTTATTTTTTCTATTTTTTTTTTTTTTTTTTTTTTTGGTTTCAGTTTCATTTATTTCTGCCCTGATTTTGATCCTTCTGCTGACTTTAGGCTTCATTTGCTCTTCCTTTTCTAGTTTTTTAAGATAAAGCATTAGGTTGGTTATTTGGGCTCATTCTTATTTTTGGAGATAGGCCTGTAATGATATGAACTTTCCTCTAATGACCAATTTTGCCATGTCCAAAAAGTTTTGATACGTTGTACTATCATTATCATTCATTTCTATGTATCTCTTGATCTCACTTTATATTTCTTCTCTGACTCAGTTATTCTTCGATAGCATGTTGTTTAATCTCCATTTATTTGTGGCTCTTTCCACTTTCTTTTTACAGGTGATCTCTAGTTTCAAAGCATTATGATCAGAGAATATGGCTGGTATGATTTCAACCCTCTTATATTTGTTGAGGCTATCTCTGTGTCCCAGTATGTGGTCAGTCCTTGAAAATGTTTCATGTGCACTAGAGAAGAATGTATAAGCAGCTGTTTGGAGATGGAAGGCTCTGTAAATGTCAATTATGTCCAGTTGGTCTAATATATCATTTGAGGATGTTTTTTCCTTATTGATTTTCTGTTCGGATGATCTGTCCATATCTGACAATGGGGTATTTAGGTCCCCTACTATGATAGTATTTTGGTCTGTTTCTCCCTATAGTTTTGTTAGAAATTGCTTTACATATTTCGGGGCTCCCTGATTAGGAGCATAGATATTAAGAAGTGTTGTCGTCTTGGTGCATGATTCCCTTTACCATTTTGAAGTGTCCCTCAGTATCTTTCTTATATTTTTTATTTTGAAGTCTATTTTATCTGATATTAGTACTGCTACTTCCACTTTTCTCTGAATGCCATTTGCATGAAACTTCATTCTCCACCCTTTCGGTTTGAGTCTATATTTGTTTTTGGAACTGAGATGTGTCTCCTGGAGGTAGCATATGTTTGGGTTTTGTTTTTTGATCCAATCTGCAACTCTATGCTTTTTTATTGGTGAGTTCAGTCCATTTACATTTAAGGTGATTATTGAAATATGAGGTCTTCTTATAGTCATTTTATCTCTTGCTTTCTAGTAGCTCCGTGTTTTCATTGCTTCCTTGTCCTTGTGTTTCTATTTTCTTTATTTTAGTTGGCTTTGTAGGTTTTCCCTCTGGTCCTTCTTGTTTTATGTTATATACTTCTAAATCTTTGGCCTGTGGTTACCATTACAAATATGAAAAGGATAGTTATCTATATATACAGTCGTCCTTCTTCTTCTGCATGTACATTATCTCCATTCCTTTTTGCGAATTTGGACCTTTGAGGCCTCCCCTTTTCAGTCATCGCCGTCTCATTTTGTCCCTATGTATGCTGAACATTCACTATGGTCTTGCTATAGCAAATCTCTTCTTATTTTAAGCTTATAATGCCCTGTTCCTAGTAAGGGCTGCATTCCTCTGCTTTTATCAGCCTGCTAGTCACCTTACTCCTAATCATACTTTTTGTTGTTATTTATTTTTTTTTAGATGAGCTGACCTCTTTCAGTATGTCCTATAGTGCAGGCCTCGAGTGGAGAATTCCTTCAGTTTTTGTATGTCTGGAAAGGTCTTTTTTTCTCCTTCATATCTAAAGGAGAGCTTAGCTGGATACCATGCCAACTGGCTAACTGTAACTGTGCAGATAAACTCTATAAAAGCAAGGTTGCACCTGAGCTCTGGGCCCAGATCTTCAGAGCATTAGCTCTTCTGGGACCACTGGCACAATAAACCTGAGTTCTCCAACTCTCTGTGTGGTGTTTGGTCTCTCACTGGTCTGATTTTTCTGCAACATTTCTTCAACAAGAGGAGACCACACTCTGTGGAGCATTACCCCTTTTCTAATAAACTTTCCTTTTGACGCTAAAAGAAGAAAAAGAAAGAAAAAATTATTTATCCCAAGGTTATAGAGATATTCTCCTAGTTTCTTTTCTAAAATTATTGAAGGCTTGCATTTCACATTTATATCTTTAATACACTTAGAATTGATTTTCTGTTAGTGTAAATAAGGGATCTAAGTTCATATTTTTTCTATATTAATAATGAACTATTGAAGAACTATCCGTCGAAGCCTTTAAATCTTATTCTTATTCTTTGGGAGTGTCTTCGTTTTTCTTAGACATTCACTCTTCTTTCTGAAATGTGGAGTTAATGCACCAATTTTGCCCGGAAAACCCTTTAGAAATTTTTATCAGAACCGTATTGAATTTATAGATATTAGAGTACTAAAATCAATCCAATATTAAGCCAGTCTATGCATTAACACAGCATAAGCTTTACATTAGGTCTTCTTTGAAGTTTTTCAATTTTCTACATAAAGATCTTATACCTCTTTAATTTAGATTTATTTCTTACTACCTTGTTATATTTTCATTATTTTAAATTATGTATATATTTTTGAATTAATTTGTTGCTAATGCTTAGAAATGCAAATGATCTTATATTCAAGCAACTTGCTAAACTCTCTTATTAATTTAAATCGATTGTAGGAAATTTGTGATTTCTAAGTATATAATCATGTCATCTGTGAATAATAACCATTTTGGTTTTTTCCTTTTCTAATTCTTATACCTTGTTTCCTTTTATTCTTATAACACGGGCTAAGACCTTTAGTAAATTGTTGAATATGGGCAGTATTATTTTGTTCCTGAGGTAAAGGGAAGGTTTCTTATGTTTGGACATTAAAAATGAAGTTTACTGTGTTTGTACACTTTATCAGGTTGATAAACTCTTTTCTAGTCATAGTCTGGTAAGGACTTACTTTTAAACATGAATAGGTATTGGACATTATTCAATATATTGTCTCTTTCTATTGAAATTATCGCTGTATAGTATTTGATATATAGATTGATATATCGTACTTTTATTATTATTCATCTTTAACTATTTTTTAAAAATTGTCATTTTATTTTCTCTGACCCATGCATTATTTAATTATATTTTCAAAAGTATGGCCCAAGTTCAGTTCTAATTTGATTGTATCGTGTTCAGAGAATGTAATATCTTTTGAAATTCATTGAAACTTGCTTCACGGCCTAGTACATGAACAGTCTTTATAAACATTTCACATGTGCTTGAGAAAAATGTTCATTCTTGCTAAGTGGATATATGGACTTTTTATATATCTTTCTAATTAAGGCTGTAGATTGAGTCGTTCAAGTCTTCTATATCTTTACTAATGATTACCTGCTGCACCTTACCAGTTTGAGAGAGAGAGACATGTTTAAATCCACCAGCCTCTCTGTTGGCCAGTTGGGCAGACAGGACATGACTGCCTCAATGGCCTTCAGGCAGTCTTCTCCTTGAGTTTAGTGACTATGCTTCCTCAATGGCCCCTCTTGCCCATTGTACCTGTTGTTACTGAGTTTAGAATTTTTCCATCTCTACAATAGTCTATTCTGGTGTTTTTTTCTGCTATGGTTTCTTGCCAACATAAACTTTCTAATATCCAGAAATTCTTGAAAAATTTTTATCTGATGATTGTATCCTTTCTTGTTTCATAGTTATTGTTACAACGTGTGTGTCTTTTCTGCCATTTGAATGGAATTTTGGAAAATGTTGACCTTAAACAAATAGATAGCCAGATATTTCTCCAGCAAAATGGGTTTATTCAGGAACAACAAAGAACTGCAATTTGGGATATGCAGTCACCAGTCCAAAGAAATGGGAGAGGAACACTCTTTTATGGGCTTAGCGGGGCCTGTCATACAGGAAGAGTCCATTGGTGGAAACTGAACGTTCCAAGTGTAATGACTTTCCGTTAGCTGAGTTGTGGCAATCTCCCATTAGATAAGCTGTCATTGAGGAAGAAGGAATCTTTTCTTTCTCCTGCTGAGGTAGTAATGTTGCATCGTCTCCCGTCAGAGATGTAAGGTACTTCTTTTCTTATAGTGTGTGTAGAGTGACCCGTGCATAACAGTTTTCTCTTCTAGCCTCCCAATTCCATTATAAATGACAATTCTGTTTATTAATTTTCACAGAAGAGAAGACAAAAACAAATACCTTAGCTCAGTCTGCCATTTTGAACCTTTTAAAGACACATTTTTATGCTTTCTTCTTTTCTTCCCTTTCCTTTTTCTCTCAAATTATATTTATTGGGCAAATAATTTTCTAGACCTCTATTTCCTTATCTATAAAATGGGGATGATAATATTAATCTCAATGGCATGTAAGGAACATTGCAGACCTTAAAGATCTATACAAATACAAAGGATGACCATAGTGCATTTCTTTAACCTTTCTTTTCTTTAGCATAGCTAATGTTATAAAGCAGTTCAGCTACATTAGAGAAAATTGATTTTAGTTGGCATATCATGAGAGGCTCAAACAAAATTTTATTTGCCACTTTTTGAGAAAATGACTTGCCAAGAAAGTATTGGGAGCTTCAATAGAAAGTTACATATTTTATAAGTAGAAATACTAGTCTCAAAATAAATGTTATAGTGGGTGTCTTTTTTCTCTTTCTTATTTTCTTGTACTGTGTTGTTGGAATACATACTCAATTAGGCATTTCTCCTTTAAAAATAATTTTACTTAGACAACCTTGTTTGCTGACTCAGCACATTATATAAATTTATTTACTTTAGCTTAGAAAGTTAATATGAACTGACAGAAAGAATGCTAAAATTTCAACCCAAGCATATTTAAGAGACAGAATGAGTAATTGATGTAAGAGACCAAGTGGTTTGTATTATAATATACTGAAATCATCCTATCTACAGATTTTTTTCCATATTTCTACCTCGCACCGAGGCAAAATAATCAACTGTCAATTAAATTCAACAACTGTGTATTGAGCGCTATTTTGTGAACAAGATTTGTGCAAAGTGCTGCAGAATTCAAAAGGAGATGAGACCCTTCATTTGTTCTCTAAATGTGAATACCAACAAGTAGTTAGTTCAATCTAAGATATAATTACTCTAACAAACATATCACACCCTAATGTGAGGATCAGGAACAACTGTGTGGAGAAAAGAACATTCAAGATGGGATTGAAGAATGCTTAAGAGTTCCATAGACAGATAGTGAAAGAAAGCCATTCCAGGTCTCAGGAACAGTGTGAACAAAGAGAGGTATTCAGTTGGGAAAGGTAAGGGTGTACTTAGACAATGGCAAATAATTTTTTTTTTCTTTTACCTAGAACATAAGTACACATAGTGAGAAACAATGCGTGCAAGATGACACAATACAATTTTAGCCTTAGAAAAGAAGACGGAGGCTTTCTTTGTGGCTAAATATACCAATTTTGTAAATGTTCCATGGAAGCTTATGAAGATATACTTTACATTTTATTATAAATATAGATGCATATAATAAGTGCGCATTCTCCTATATAATTGTATCATTCCTTTCTTCTGTGGGTATGTTCTTATATTTCTTAGGGTCTACTAGAAGTTACTAAAACTAAATGATTTCTTAAATATGTTCCAACTTTCAGATTCTCTGAATCTTGGAGTGACCACCAAACTGCAAATGCATATTATAAACCCTTGGATAGTACTGATGTCTTTAGTAAAGTGGGAAAGAGCCACAGGCTCTGAGACACACAAGCCTGAGCCTGAATCTCTGGTTCTGCATGTTCTTACTTGGGCAGTCCCAGTGACTTCCCTAAGCATCATTTTTTTTTCATCTTTAAAATGGGGAGGATATGTCAACATCATAAAGTTTACATGAAGATTAAGAAGGTAATTTCCATAAAGTGTTTGGTGCACACCAGATGCTCAATGGATGGCAGCCATCTTTGTCATAAAAATATTTGATCTCTCAAGCCTAATGGAGAAGGATTCTTCAGTTAGGCCAGAGGAATTGTATAAAGATACAAGGAGATGTTGTCAAATTAAAGCAGATTATAAAGTTAGAGGAATGAGAGAGAATGAATTTAGAGTTGCAGGGAGCACCCATAAAAACAATAAGTAAAACAGAAGATCCTAGAGAGGGGAAGAATCCAAAAAGTGGCTCCAAATTCCTTAGCCAGATCTTATGGAGTCAAAGGGTCAGAGAAGGAAAGAAAATATCCAGGTTGCTTTTAAATGGGAAGATGGGGTGGGCAGTTGAAAAATGGGAAAGAGCAAAAATAAGATTCCTAATGATAGAACAAGTTAGCCACGCCTTCTCAGTTGGTGAAGGAGGGAGCTGGGACATCACTGTGGTTTTCCCAGCAAAGGTGTGGATTAAAAAAAAAAATTTTTTTAAATCACGCTGGCTTCCCTAAAGTCAAGAAGTTCTGTAAAATACTGATTTCTGTTCTCTTGAAACATTATTTGAGAAGGAACCTTAGAGATAATCTAGTCCAACCCACTAATTTTACATAGGAGGAAAATGGATCTTTTAGCGGTTATGTGGCTTGCCCGAGATGACACACTTGCTCAGTCCAGAGCTGGAGCATGAATGGTCTAGAAGCCACATAATCATGATAGACCTAGTTGTAGCATCAGAGACCTTTGGGAGAATGAAAGTTTGGAGGTAACTCGAAAGAGAGTGGTTGTAGCTTTAAATTTTTATGGCAGCAACAGTTAATCCAGATACTTTAAATATGTTCAGAGCTATTTGTAAGAGAGCTCAGCTGTGTAGTTTGTTTCCCAATATGCCGACCTTACAGTCATGGTTACATTTCTTCATCAACCATCTGAGTCTGTTGGAAGGTGGTGGGGTGGTAGAGGAAAGGTTGGAACCCAGACCCCCACTGCACTTCTCAGTACACTGCTTACAGAGGGCTTCCTGTATACCTGGCACTGTTCTAAGTGCTTGCCACATATTAGTGAGGCAATCAGACATGGATCCTAACCTGATATTCCAGCTTTCTTGCTCCTGGAAGTGTAGCAAGAAATGGGCCTGGATGTGGTACTGCATCCATTTCATCACACCACCCTTCCTGCCCGTTCCAAGTCCTACCTCTTCCAGGACACCCTAGCACACTGGCCTTAGAGTGCCTTCCGCTTTGGTACATTCCATAACATCAAGCCCCGGATCTAGCTTGACCTCTTTTGCTCTCTTCGTTTCATCCATGACTACCTGGTTTCCCGATGAGCCTCCGAGCAGCCTGAGGCTGGGAACCCATCCCCGTACCCCTCATCATCTTGTGGTGCACAGAACTGGACACCAGATGCCTGCGTGCAGCACACAATTATTGAGCCTTCACGTCAGACGGGAGCAGAAAAGCTTTGTGGTAACTGATGAGACACTTCAGAGATGAGAGGTGCAGCACAGTCTTGCTGCAAGACCCACTAGTAAAACCACTCCAGGGATCTTCATTCTGAGGCTCAGGTAGTTAAGACCCAGTTAGTGCCCTGGAGGCAGCTCCATTGGAACTGTATCTTCTAAGTGCTCTGGAAAACCCATTCAAAGGGAATCAAAATCCCAAATGCCCCTGAAAACATCTAAGAACTATGAGTCTAAGCACCATGGGATTGTCAGATGAAAGGGGCCCTCTAATCATGAAGCATTTTGATGATTAACAGAATTCTATGCCAAGACATAAAGCCGGATACACACCATCATGATTAAGCCAAATAATGTTTAATCATTTTGGCTCTTATTTCTAAGAAAGAAAGCACAGTAAAGTAGAAAGACAGTAAATTTAAAAAAAAAAGTCTGCTTGCTTTTCTTGGGTTCAGATAGCCTGATTCTAAGTACTTACATGGCCTCTGATTTCAATGTTTTATAGTATGCTTTTCGATAACCTCAATAGAAATATGGCTTTGTCCAGCCTCGGAAAAGGTTGCTGTCCAGCCAGGGCTCCCTTTCTCCCTGTTACTGCTTCCATCTTTCACAGATATATTTGACTGGTGAATAAACTCTTAAGCCCATGTGGCAAATGTGTATCCATGCTTTACCAGAGGTGTAGTTTGACTTGCATGTCTGAGGCAGCCCTGGTTTTAGTGATGGGAGGTGGGCCTCTCCATCAGTTGTCTTAGTTGATGTACCAGTTGGCCAATTCTATAGCAACTATGTTTTTATTTTTTCATTTTAGCTTTTTACACCGATGAAAAATACAGTTTCACAGAATAGATTACAACAGAGACTTCTGTTTCACAATTTACAGAACTGGATTTATGCACTTCTAAGAGTTCATTATGTTTATGCTCATTTTCTCCTCTTTGGGAAGTTGCAGTAGGATACCATGCTGCTTTTGTTGGGCATTATACCAGAAACCGAAGATGCAAAGATGGGTCCTCGCTCCTAGGAGCCCACTGAGGAGGACAGATGTGCAAAGAGGCCATAATGCAGTGTAAAAGCTGCTATCGTATGTATGGACGACACCCAGATGAGACCCCAGATGAGGACATGGCTAATTATGCTGAGGAAACAGGAAATACGTCGCAGAGCAGAGGACTTTTAAGTTGGGGTATTCAGGATTAGTAGGAGTTTGTCGGTTTAAGAAGCTGAGGGAAGGAGTGCTGAACTTCCCGAGCAGAGGGGGCAGTATGTGCAAAAGCAGGGGGTCTATGCAGGTTCGCGTCCCATTATTGAAAACTTTTGTGCCCAGATGTATTTCAGAATATGGAGATTTTTTTGGTGGGGGAGGCATATTAGAAGGGTAATATGGGACATATATTGTATATTACATAACACCCACAGCAGGGTTCTAGTCAAATACATGAATATATCCAGAGCAGAAAGTTTGAACAGTCATACTAAGTAGGATTAATTAAAGACTATTACTTACCAGAGAAGGGGAGGGGAGAGGGGAGGGGAGAGGCAGATGGGGTAAAAGGGGTTAAATATGTTTTAAAAAATCTAAATTAGTTAAAAAATAAAATAAAATAAAAGACTTACTAATAGTGTCATATAAGTAAAGTCGTGTTTTGCTACCAAATGAGTTTGGATATCAAACTTATCAAAAAAATTAGGTTTTTAAGCCTTTTAGATTTCAGGATTTGGAGTAAATGGATTGTGGCTGCAATTCCAGCAAATTTCTAGAGCTAACGCTCATTGAGCTGACCTAGGTCACATGCTCATCCCTGAACCAATCTCAGTAGCCAAGGCAATAAATATGCTGATTGACCAGCCCAAGTCGTAGGTCCAAGCCCAGTCCTGGAACTGGGTGATGGGTTCGGTCTACTTGGATTAGAGTGATATCGGGATGGTATTTCCAGAAGAAAAAAAAAAAAAGGATTCTTGACAGGTAAAAGTCACAGCTGTCCATTATATGTGCATCACAGATGTGCCCACATCATATGACCTAGATCATGCAATCCTAAGAGCAGAAGCAGGATTTGGACCCCTTCTGTCTGATTCTAGAGCCCATGCTAGACTAGGGTACTTGCATGTGCCAATGGAACACAGTCTCTCCTTCCCGCCCCCAGTGTAAACCACTGTTCAATTAGATGATGCAGACAATTAAAACCTAGCAAAGTATATAATAAGGTGCTAATTACATGGAGTACAGAGAGCCAGTTAGTTGAAATGACTTAGAGAAGTAAGAGACATTAACAAGCTGGAGTTTCACAGGGTAGAATGTGAGCTCAGTCTCAAAGGATTTATTAGCAGAGATGATGTCTGCTCCAGGTACTCTCCTGTAAGTTTAGTTACAAGCAAACATTGAATTTGAGGAAGAAATAACAGATTAATCTTTTTTAATAAACCTCTGAGACCACAAGACATAAATTACAGCAAATGCTAACAAGAGGAAAAACATCACACTAATGTGTTGACAAAGGGAGAAAAGCAAAGGAATCATTAAGTTTTAGATGCTCTCAGCCAGCTTCTGAGGTACTCAGAACACAAGTGTGATGATGGCAGATGGCAGTAACTCTTTATGGCCATGTAAAGGACTCAGTTCTCTGCTTTCCCAGGGGGTCTAAAATTGAAACAGACCAAAGATCTGAACGGGCTCTTCAAGCGTTATCTGTCCCAGTGCCCCTTGGTTTTAGTTACGGGAAATCCGAGGTCAGTCAAGGGGAGTACCTTGATAAGGTCACAGATAATACTTAAAGAAAAGAAGCCAATGGTTCAATGGTTTCATTTAATTTTTTTCTTTTCTGAAATTCAATAGTGAATTCAAGTACCCTTCAGGCATCATTGTTCCGTGTCAGTGTATGGTTTGAATGTTGTGTGTGTTTCCTCTTTATAGGGATTTAATCAAATAAAAATGCAAGCTAGTTTTGAAATAGCTATAAGTAAAACTATCTACTGTTTGAGTGCTGAGAAATTTGTAGTCAGAGATGTCCATGCATTTCCTTAATTCAGGATCAGCCCACAGATTCCAATACCACTATTATTCCAATACCACTGTTATACCACTATTTGCTAAACATCTACTTTGTGCTCATTTAATTCCCAGCAGAATAATTGGTAATAATACCAATTATTATTCCACTCTTAGATGAGAAAACTGGGCTAGAGAGAGAAGTAACATGCCGAACGTATCCTGTTAAAAGGTGAGGCTGGGGTTTCTCTTGTTCCTCAGCCACACCAAGTGATACCATCCCACCCTGAGTTTCTGCAGTGCAGACTCTAATCTCTGGGACCATTTTACCCCATAGTCCTCTCTCTTCCTAACCTGAAGCCAGATTTTATTTTATTATATTTAATTTAATTATAGTCAATTTAATATAATTATAGTCAGTTTAATTATAATTGACTCGCTGTGCCTCCAGAAGGCCCTGTCATTTCCTCTCTTAGATTATAAATTGTCCTCTTGGCCTCTTAGATGTCCCTGCATCCTTGCTTCCTCCCCACCCAGACCCCTCGCATTTTCATTTTCGTGGTCATCACATGGAAAGCCGTGATAGCTGCTTCAGACAATGGCTCTTCTTCCCTCCAGGGGCACCTCTCTATCTTCTAGCCTGAAGGCTTGCACAAAACAGACTGAGTTCTCTGAGAAACATTTTGGCAGAGAGAACTGTGATTTTTTTCTCTCTCCCTAAAAGCTTGAACTCATGTAGGTGTGGCATATTTTACATTGAGGAATCTTAGAACCAGAAGAGATGAACAGACCAACTCTCCCTTGTTAGAGATTAAGACTCTGCAGGCAAACTTGTGGGCTCAAATGCACACAGCAGTGCTCTGCATTAGTTCTATCAAGTGGATCCCTCTCCCAGAGAGCAGTGAGTTAATGGAACTGCCCTTGCCTGTACTGGAGGTCCTTATGAGAGCCACCAGAGGACAATCATCATTGTGTTTACTGCGTTTTCACTAGATCCCACAGCATCCCCGTTTTGATTTCATCCCCCCAGACACAGACCCTGAGCCAAGGACTCAAATGCAAGTGGCTTATTCGGTCTCAGAAAACCCCACTAGAACAGAGAAGAAGTGAGACAGGGAGGGGAGGCACCCAGTATAAGTGTGTGATCAAGACAGTGATGCTGTGAGCACCTGGGGCTCCATCCTGCTGGGGACCTCCTGGAATCAGTATAGAACATAACTACCCAATGGAATTACCCAGCAGAGTAACAAGGAAGCTGACATGTTTGCCCCCCAACTCCTTTTCATCATTAGTCGAGGGGCTGCTTTAGGAGCATTACTTCTCCAGCATTTCCAGCTTGCTCCCAACAAGAACAAAGCGCCCAGGCAGAGTTGCAGGTATTCCCAGCAGACCACCTTCAGAGCAGTGAGTTGAGTGTGGAGAGAATGCAGCAGGGTGTGGGTGGACTAGGCGACAGTCCCCGCTTACAAGGACCCACAAGAGGAAGCTTCATCAGATGCCGGTAGGGAAAGTCAGAAAGTGCGTGCGTGTGTGTTTGACTTACAAACACTAATTCTGATTAACTGCCATGCTTGATTCTTAGTCTTGGCAATTTGAAAGTTCAGAACGAATGTATAGCCCACTTCTAGTTATTGGACAAGACCTTAAAGGAATGCAATTTTTGTACCGACTTTACTGTTTGATTTCCCTTTTCTATTTCCATTCTGCCCCAGTTTCTTTGTGTATTTACTCTTACCTTGTATGTGTATGCCTTTCAAAGCCCCTTCAAATTCCTTCGTTGGCATAGGTTGGATACAAGTAAATACAAAATCAGATTACCCAGTTAAAAGAAACCATTCTGGGACTAGCTGCGAGCACCTGCCAGGCTGCTGGCTGGTCTCTAGCTTTACTTAAAGATTTTTATTATCAAGGCCACTCCACCTGGATGGCCAGACTGCATGGAGACCACAGAATTCTTGCTAGTGTGTCAGGTTGTAATGAGTCATCAGAGAATCGCCAGTAAGGGGAAATGCATGTGTTCTTCAAAGTGGCCACCGAAACAGGACGGCCACCATCCCCAGGGCGCTATAAAATAGGAGACTTCTGTATCACACAGGTGATGTGATGAAGGCCGAATTGAAGCCCATGATTTGTAATTCAGCTGAATCGGGATTATGAAGCCTTTTTATAACATGGGAAGTAGAAAAATAAATGAAGGCAAGTACCAGCAGAAGCTTCCAGGGTTTTTAATAGCTGTAATCTTACTGCTCTTTTTTTTTTTGTAAGGCTAATATTTAAAATACTTCCTCCTCTGCATGATTTTTATTGATTAACATTTTTACCACTTGTCTTATGGTATGTGACAAATTTTCTTTAATGAACATGTATTGCTTTTAAATGGGGAAACAATGAAAAGGCACATCCGAAGGCACATCATCTGAAGATTTTTTAGTCATGACATCACCCTACAGATCTTGTTTTATAAAAATAGGTGTTTTACTAGAACCATCCATAGTAAAATGTGACCTGCCACTCAGAAATCTAAGGTTTGGGTTGTTTTCATTGCTGGTCAAAAGTCCTAAAGAAATTAAGATTCCGCCTTCTGATACTCATGGGCATGGATGCAGACCCACACTAAATCTTCCTTTGCCATCTGGTTTCATATCTCAAGGAATATGTTAAGGTAGATGTCACAGTACAAGGGAGGGAGGAAGAGAGAGGGGAACTATCTAGACTCCACTCTTGTTTCTCTTTCTTCTGTCCAATAATCAATGACATTAACTGGGCATAGCTCGAGTTATTTATTTATGATACCTTCATTCTAAAAAAGATTTGAAACAACCATAAAAAATTTAGTGACTGTAACACACAAGATAACAAGCAGAAAAATGGAACAAAGGGAAAACTTGAGATAGGAGAAATGAGACTGGTGTCTAAAATCTATATCAGTAAGTCCTACTAGGTGTGGGTAAGAAATTCTATTCTGAGCTTCTTAGCAGCCAAAGCAAAGAAACACATTCAACTACAAAAAACAATGCTAATTTATTTGGGATGGGGTATTGAGTTGAGCAATTTGGAGGAACATATACAAAGAGGATAAAAGATATTAGCCCTTTGACTCAGGAAGTCAGTGCCACTATTTTAGTGCTAGCTAAATCGGTTGAGCTCTTCTTGTATGCCAAGCATTATCCCAACCCGTGTAATGACACGAGAACACCAGGCATGAGGTACAGCTGCATATATTTGTAAAAGGAGAATTTATCGTTTACAAAACGCTTTCCCATTTGTGTTCCTACTTAATTACTCACAATAACCCTGTGAGATATTAGCCAGGAAGACATTATTTTTCCATGAGGGAAGCAAGGTTTTATAGCTAATAAGTGGTGAACCTGAAATATATAAATCTAGATTTTTCAATTACACCTTTTCCATTACTTCATGATCTAGGGGGAA
Organism: Rousettus aegyptiacus; assembly: GCF_014176215.1. Lineage (NCBI taxonomy): Eukaryota > Metazoa > Chordata > Mammalia > Chiroptera > Pteropodidae > Rousettus > Rousettus aegyptiacus. The sequence continues at coordinate 84,485,847 of NW_023416306.1, read as the reverse complement.
AAACTATGGTGATGGAAATGTGGAAATTTGGCTCTAGAATCTTTAGCTGAGTTTGTAGGCGGTGTCTGCCCCTGAGCCTGCCACTAACTGTGGTGTGTTGGGGTCCCTTTTCTTCTCGGAGCTGCAATGTCTTCAGCTGGAGAATAAGGAGGAAGATGACTTGTCTGGGAAGATGAATTACAGCTGTGACAGCCTGTTCATCTCTGGGTTTCTGTGGCTCCAGGCAGTTTCCCAGGCTCCACTCCAGAGTGCTCCTAGTCATTTTCGAGTTAGCAGTTGCTCTGTGGTATGGCGCGCCCAGGCCTCTGTGGGCCATTTAACCTTCGCCATTGTCCCAGCTTGCTTGGGGGCTGGGGTTGTGGGTTGTATCTTAAAGGCTGAGAGAAGCCAGAACTCCCTTTGAGCCTGAGGTGTCCTACAGAACATGTTTTTTGTTGTTCCTGATGGATAGTTCATCTTTCATGGATTTTTCTGAGGAAGGTTCGAAATGGAAAGTTGGATCCAGACCTAGTGAAGAACTCACTTTTTTTTCCCTTTTTAAACCAGTTCTTAGCCCAAAGATCTCAAGTTCATGTCTAAGATTCTAACAGGTTAGCTGTGTTTCTGAGGAGGACTTCCCTGGGGAACAGAATGTTGTGTGCTAGTTTTCTGTGCCCAAATAAATAAGCCCTGTCGTGAACTTTAGTCTCCAGCTTTGTTTCTGGCATCCCTTTGCCTAAAAGTTTCTGTGTCAAATAAAGCTGAAATGTTTAGCAAATCCCAAGAAATTCCTTATTTAATGGAAAAAAGAGATCCTTGAGCTTATATTTCAAAATGTGATTTCCATGTTCCCATTGCATTAAGAGAAGTTCGCCTCACCAAATCCCCAGATGTTTGGTATGCTTTTCTAAAAATGCCTGTATTTAGCCCCTAAAATGCATTTTGAGTACCTGTTGTGGCCAGGATTCTCCTCTGAGCCCTGTAGGAGATAGACATGCCAAATGAGACTCTGACGGCCTCTAATTGAGTATGTAAAATAAAGTTTGCTTAGAATCTATAGGAAGTTTCAGCCTTAGCCCGAGGACAAGCTTTCCTCCCTGCCTGTGATCTTTGACAGGATGTGATGCAGCACCTCTGTGTGGTCCTCCTTCGTGATGGTGGGGCTCAGCTCTGGGGTTGGCAACAACTAGCTTATCTCATCAGCTATCCTGACACCTGGGAACAGCCTCGGCAATTTCTCTGTGAATCGTGAATCGTATTTTCCTTCGAAGCCTGGGTTTTTCTATTTGCTTCTTGTCTCTGCCAAGCCTAAACCGCTTTCCCTCCTAAAATGTTTGCCTTTTATTATAAAATTAGTGTTCATTGTTGAAAGAAAGAGAGGCAAAAACAGAAAGAGACAGAGAGAGATTGCAAAGAGAAATTTAGAAAAACATAATCATAATAAAGAAGAAAAATATCCCAGCACAGCAAACTTACTGCTGTTAACATTTTGGATTTACTAAAGTTTACCTGTGGTTATTTATCCTCAACTCTGGCCAATTATGCGACTTTCCAGTTAGGGGATAATAACTATATTATATATGAGCAATTTTCCTATGTCATTAAATAGTAGTCTTCAAAACCTTGATTGTTAATAGCTGCTTAGCATTTAGTCTACAGGTGAAGCAGTTATGTTCCCCATCTCCTTTGTGCTGGGCTTGTGGAGGCTTTCCACCTTTATTCTTCACACCCACCTTTAAGATGGTAGCGGCCTTGTCCAGAGCAACCGCTCATGCCTGGCGCTGGGCTAGATCTGGGGATAAAGAAAGAAAAGGCACCAGTTTGCCCCCAGGGAGAAAGTGGGGAGCACTGGCGCTGGGCATATTCCATGTCCACTAATGTGATACTTAATATTAGGAGCCATCTCCTCCTAGCACAGCAGAGTCTAAAAGGGCTTTGCTGAGTTATTTAATACTAAGTCATGTTCAGTATAATCTTAGAGTTATATATATTTTATTGTCATCTAAGTGTGAAAAATGGTCTTGGGGTGGAAGTGGGGGTGGGAAGAAAACTCCCCAAGAGTAGCTGACTGTTGAGCTGTTTCTTGAAGGACAAAGTGACTCGGAGAAAAAAGGGACTGGTGAGGAGGAGAAAGGGAGAGGTCATTGTAGGAAATGCAAACAATGCCGGGAGAGGGAGTTCAGCAGGGTTGGTCCACGCCGGGGCCTTATTCCTTCCTGAGTTTAGGATGCCTGTGAGGGTGTGACAGGAGCTGCAGCTGGGGAAGTCTGCAGAGGACACATCCTGAAAGGTCTCTGATGCCCCACCGAGGAGGGTAACTTCATCCCAACGACTTGGTGAAGCACCTAAGACTTACAAATAGAAGCCTGATCTCAGCAGACATGTGCTTCAAAGACACTCAGTGTGACACCTGCAGGGGGACAACAGATTGGGGGGCTTCTGGGAGTGGTTAGTGGGTGAGAACTCCTAGCCTTCTGGGCGCAAGAATCGCCACTTTTGTTTGCTGCTGCCTGGCACATACTAGAGGCTCAGGATTTGCTGCATCTGAAAGAGACTGTTAACAAATTCCAGGAGGGCTGGTGGCAGTGAGAAGAGAAGGTAGGAGTCCTAGAAAGACATTAGGAAGGGACACGGAAGAGAGTTACTGATTTAATAGCCCAAGACCGCAACAGACCTTATTGCTTAAGCCTTAGCAAAAACTAAAATGTGGCTTTTGAAAAGGCATTTGACGTTAGGAACCAATTGGCCAATGGAATATTTCTAGGCCTTTCAAAACTCTAATCTCTGCTTTGTGAATTACATAGTTTTGTTCTATTCAATGGGTCCCTTTTTCCCCCAAAATACCACCTGTGAAATAAGTTAAACGCCATACTGTTTTCATGTAAAAATATTTCCTCAAATCCACTGTATAAATGAATTGCACTCTAGGGAATAGGATAATCTAATTTCCCTTATACAATGTTCTCTATTCACATTCTCTACGTTGCTGTTAGGGCAGCTTATGAATCAACTGCTTCTGAAGGATTATGAACTATAATAAATGTCAATATGAGCTCTGATTGATTTCCTACGGTCTCACTAGTTGTGACTTCAGTTAGTAACTTAATACTAATTGTGTCACTTTGATTACCTTTAATTTTCACCCTATTCCTAGCACCTACTAGAGTACCTGGTACAAGCAAGGTGCCTAATAAATGTCCATTGAATGAAGGAGGGCTTTCGATCGTTTAAAAATACTCTGGAGAAATTTTAGAGCAGTCAGAGAGAACTCGTGCAAGTCAGGTGGCATTAATTTGAGGCAAAAGCAGAATTCAATCCTTGAAAAAAGAACACAGACCCGCTCTAATGTACCACTTTATCCCGGTACCTTGGCACACAGGCGCTCAATATTTGCTGACTGAGCAACCCTGCTGTAGCAACATCTCATGGTGAGCCACAGCTCATAGTTCAAGCCTATGCCTTCAACAGTAAGGAAATCTTTCATACATGCCTTCAGCCTTTATTGAGTACCAATGGTATACCAACACAATAATAAACATTCATGGTGTTCTCTAGATTCCAAAGAGCTTTCTCATTTTGAGCCCTGCTAACCACCCTGGTAGATATATCATCATCCCCTTTTTGTGGATGAGCAAAATGAATTTTGGAAACACGAAGCTACTCATCCACAGCCACATAATCAAAGGGGAAGCTGGCTTACTCACTTGCTTCCTCCTGGTACCAAAAACTGGCTTCTGGATCTCCTTTTACCAACTGAGAAAGCAATAGTAGCTATGAAGTAAGGTGTCAGGAGTTTGAAGCCCTGGCCCCATGCTTTTTACTGTGTGATTTAGTGGAGAACTTTCAAGATGGAAATATGCTTCATAAATTGTAAAGTGTTCTATAATGACTTCTCTTTGGTTTACAACTAATTAGTTACGAAAACCTTCACTTTGTGCCCCTAATTTAGCTCTCCGGGGGATGTCTTGGTATTTACGAAAACCAACGTGGATTGGTGCACCACATGAATTGCTGTGTGCCCTGCAGGTGATCATCTGGGCAACTGTGCAGTTGGCACCAACATCTGGCTGAGCGCACTCCTTTCAGATGACTCGTCATTTGCTATTTATAGCAGCGATGATGTTCATTTGATGTCACCTTACCTGAGTGTGGTGTCAATTGCATTGTGTTCATTGATTTCTTTGAATTTTAATATGTTTTTAAATTAAAGGTTGAATTATTAAACTTTGAGTATTATATACATGTTTCATTTTTAAGTATTACTTATACAGGAGAAAATAGCCTAAGGAGAACAAGTAAACAGCTATTCAGTAGACTGAATAATAAAGAGAAAACACTTGATTAGGTTATATTACGATACTAATGTTTTCTAATGAAGTAATCAAGACCATTTTAGTGATATTTGGTGTTGTCTTTGCATACATTGATTTAATTTGGAGGCCCAACTTGCATTAACTATTTTTTTTTATGAAATTAGTGATAACTATGTTTCTCGTTTAGATAATTTGAGTTAAATTATAAAATATAAATTATAAATTGGAGACAAACTGAATTTAGGTAAGGAAATATTATTATTATTTCTTTTGCATGCTCCATAAGATCTAGCTCTTTGTAGGTGTCCAATGCCTACTGTTAACTTGCTTGAGGCCAGCTGGCATTTGAGAGAGCATTTCCTCCAGCCAGCGTCCTGCTGAAAAGGGACCCGGACCTGTTCTCATGATGATCCGCCTACTACAAGTCTATGGAGGTTCCGATGAGAAAAGTAATTAGAAATACCTTTGGGTAAATGAGTCCTGAGAAGAGGGGAAAAATATGTGTGAAAAATAGTAATAATTCAATGATCTGGATTCACTTTCTCAGTTCAGAAGTTTTGTTAGTTTATTTAGCTTCTTTTACTTAGACTTAAAGACTGCTGCTACACTCTTGAGAATGACTCCACTCTACTCTGCAGTAACTGCCTCCATGTAGTGGATACCTCTCAAATCAGCTCTCCTTACCCTCCACCTTGGAGTTTATTTTCCATTCATAGCTTTTAAAGTATCTGAGCCACCATGATTTGGAAGGTAAAGCAACAGCAATGAGAGATGCTCGTTTTACAGAGAAATGGAAAACTTAGTGTCTAAAACTACCCAATTCTATGTGTACTAATCTTCTATTGCTACATAACAAATTACCACAGACTTAGTGGCTTTAAAAAAACACAGAGGATTTATATCATAGTTTCTGTGTTACATACAAAATGTTATATTAATACATATGTATTACATATTACGTCATTTTTTTCTGTAGGTCAGAAGTCTGGGCACAGTATGACTAAGTTTTCTACTCAGGGTCTCACTGGGCTGAAATCAAGGTGTTCCCCAGGGCTGCCATCCTAACCCAGAGCATGGGGTGATAGTCCAAGCTCCCTGGATGTTGGCAGAATTCATTTCTGAGGTCCCATTTCCTTGTTAGCTCTGAGTTCTTGGAAGGCCACCCACATTCCTTGCCATGTGACCTCTCCATCTTTAAGCCAGAAATAGCGCGACAATTTGTGCTTCAAATCTACAACCAGCCAGAAAAAACTATCTGCTTTTAAAAGGCTCAATGATTAGGTCAGGCCACCCAAATCATCTCTCTATCTTAAGGTCAGCTGTGCCATTTAATCATGGGAATAAAATTCATCACATTCGCAGTCCCGGCGACTGTCCAGGCATGGGCTCCTCAGAATTCCACCTACCCCACTATTCTTTTTGCCCAAAGGGAAGCTGATTATCACAGTAAGTCATCAGACCTACACGGGGGCCCAGTAGAGAATGCAAAATGCACATCAGTCCTTCTCTGCCCCTTAACAGTTTGCAAAGCACTTCCGCATCTGCGATCTCATTTCCCCTAAAGCGGAGGTAAAAAAAAAAAAAGAAAAAAGAAAAAAAATTCTGCCACCTTCTTATTTTATATGCAAGGAAATTGGAGCTCCAAAAAGTTAACAGATTAACCCCGGGTAACAAATCCAGTGTCTTGGAGCTGCAACTTCTGACTCGAGGATGAGATCCTCTGGCTCTAAGACCAAACCTTCCCTGTGACATATCTCCACGCTCAAGAATCTTGTCATGTGGAAGACAAAGTGAGACACAGAAGGCAGTTAAAGATTACGGAGTAAATAGCACAGTGGTGTTTTTAAATGCTGCTTAAGTTCAAGGGTGGTGTGGGGCCGGAGTACCTGAGGACACTTGATGGGAGATGGGCACAGGTACACAGAGGAGAGAGAGTAGGGCAGGCTGGGGGACAGTGTGAGCAAAGGCAGGAATGAGCAAAATGTGTTGTGGGGGCGGGAAGGAAGTCTGTCAAAGGGTTAATGACCTGTCAGAGAGACCCAGGAATTTGCTGTGGGGTGTTAGACAGTAGGGAACTGTTAGGATATTTTTAGCTGAGAGTGATTCAAAATAGCAGTGTTTAATAGGTTGATGTTTCACATAGCCTTTTATCTACTCAGCAATTCCATGCCTAGATATATACCCAAGGCCCATTAATACCTCATGAAATCAATTTAGGGTGTTCAAACAGCATGTAAACTGTAAAATAGAATGGAATGGGGTTTATTAAAGGACAGAGGATGCAATAGGGATAATAAGTATTATTTCTTGAAATACTTTCACTTTGCATGTGTATGTGTGTACATATTTGGTTTTTTTGTATAGTATACTGTGATATAAAATATATTTCTTACTCTAGGTTGGAGCCAAAGGTTTGGGAAAATAATGCACAGAGAAACTCTTGCACATGTGTACTCAGACAAGTACAACGACGTTGCTAGCAGCACTGATTATAATCACCAATAATTGGAAACACTCTTGACGTCCTCAGGACCGGACTCAGAATAGATAAGTTGTGCGTTATGCATGTAATGAAGTACAGAGTAACACTTTAAAAAAAAAAAAAAAAAGGAACTGAAGTAACATACATCATCATGAACACAAAAATCAAAATGAAAGAAAAATGATGGTTTCTGAATTATAAATGTATTATGTAAATGTATTATAAATGTATTAAGAACATACAAAACAATGAATTACTTATGGATCTGCAAATATTAGTAGGAATATATATATGCATGAGAATGATAACAAAGTAAGGGTAGTAGTTATGACTGATGGAGGAGAGCGAGGAATGGGACCAGGGAGATAGCCTCTCACCTGCATCTGTTAGATTAAATCCGAGTGATGGGAACTTGTGTTTTATGACATCATTCCTGATAGTTGTCTGCAAGCTTGAATTATTCCATAAAACATGTGTTTAGGGTAGAATTGCAGGATAATTCATGCGCCAGGCTGAGCAGAGACTGATTTGGAGACTTGCAATGTTGTAGATCTGTGGCAATGTGGACCTGGACGAGGGTGACAATAAGGATAGGCTGTTGTCACACAGCAATAGGTAGGAGAGCAGTACTAATAATACTTTGTATTTTGGAAGGGCTTTTCAAACTAGAAAACCACTTCTGCAGGCATCTTCTCATTTATGGTCTCACAATGGGCAGGACGGTTGTTTATTATTATAAACCTCAGAACGATGAAATTTAGGGACATTAAATGGCTTGACAGTAATGTGTAGTGAAGTGGGGAATTGAATCCAGTCCGCCCATGGTTGTTCAGTCTTTCAAGGCTGGCATGTTGGGCCCACCTTTGGCCAAAGCCCAAGTGTCATTCTTTAAATCTCTGCTTTGCATTTATGTGCATCACAAATATGTGACCTTGCGATAAAAAAATTTTTTTTTTGATTGTGGAAACATCTTCAGTTCTCATAAAGTAAGAACATTGTTGTAATCATCCTCTTGGCTCACTTTCGTCTTAATGGTACAGGAGCAGGTAATGGCTGTGTGGCATGTTCCATATGTGACATGACACTGAAAAGGGGACTTCGAGGGTGAACACCTGGTCCATTCATGCTGGCAGAGCTTCAGGGGATGTCAGAGGACAACTGTTGGGGAAATGAGGCCTGGTGTGACCTTCTGCAGCAATGTTTGCAACCAGCCCATTTATGGGAAGAGATGTTTAGACGGGCCAGATGTTTCCCTTAAGAAAAAAAAAAAAATCCACAAACCAGACATCTTCCATATACTAAGAACTAACAAACAAAAAAAGTGGGTTTGTAACAAGAAGAAGGCAAGTAAATGTGAATGGTATTTTTCAGAAGTGGTCTCACTGCGTAAATAATGGAAGAAAAGACGAAAACAAGTATTTGTGGGTTTAATGTGTGATAGACTCTGTGTCAGGTTTTTATGAACGTTATCTCATGTGATTTCCCAATGACCCTGTGAGGCAAATGTTAATACCTGTCGATTCAAAAACAGGGAAACAAGAGCTAAGACATTAGCTTGTTTGCCCAAGGTCCCTGGCCTAGTAAGTGATTGAGCCAGGATTTGAAACACTAGAGTTTGTCCCATAGTTCACAGCCTTTCTTCTATATCACATGGCAATAGAATTGAAAGAGAAAAAGAACATACATTTATTTATAAGCCAACATGTTGTTATCATGGAAAGAAGTGGCTTTTGGAAGGCCTGGAATGTTGCAAGAGGAAATTTGGATCTTTGGGCTGAGAAACCATCCGAGGTTCTTGAGCAGACAGCCGTCCAGGTCAATGCTCTGTTCTTGCGTGTTTCATCCAGTGTTTCATGCACAACAGGCGGGAGCTATAAGAAGCAGCAGCAGAGAGCAGGGGGCTGCTGGCGGACCTCAGGGTCCCCTGCTGCTTAGAGCATGGCCACAAGGCCCTCTACTCTCTCTCAGGAGCTGAGCAGTTAACCTCTCCGTAGAGAGGCAAGGAGAAACCATTCATCTGGCATCACAAGTCAGAATTCAGGACTTACTTTCCCACGGAAACCATGTCCTCTTTGGTATTGGGTTCTGGCCTGCAGTGGCAAAATTCACTGTGGGCTGGATTAATTTTTTATGGGCAGGTCTGGGAGCCCAGCCACCACATGGAAATGTGTTCATAGTTCAGCTTTCGAATGGACATTTGGAACATAGCCTGCCCATAAGTTGAGAACAGCCTACCATGACAGAACATTGAGCTCTGAGGTGTTAGGAGTCCGGGTTCCCGTGGTGACTGAGGGAAGGGATGGAGGTTGACACTTAGTGAGCACTCACGGGTACCAGGGGTTGTACGGAGCTGTGCTGGGGGCTTTACGCACCCTCTTGTCATGTTTCAATTCCAGTTCTGTGAGGTCGATAGGAGCATACTCATTTTTGTGTGGGGGAATTGGACCTTCAGAGAGGTCAATTAACTTTTCCAAGGGTCTACAGCTGGGAAGAATCGAGGCCTAGAGCTCAAGTTCTTTCCAGGAGGAGTCAGATTAAATCCAGACCAAGTAAAGTGAGCAAAGTTTCTCTTCCTGTCCCCAGGCTTGTTCGTCAGCATCATTGTGATAAAAATAACCCACCAGAAACCTTTTCAAAACACCGTAAGTCCCTGAAGAAAATGTGGCACTAGCGGAATGGCGATGCCCCTCAGACCTGCTCCCGCCCTTTCCCTCACACACCTTCTCATCTCCTTTCTTCTCCGTGTCTAGCTGCAAATTTTTACTACGAGATCAGTGACTGTCTAAAGTCACCCAGAGAGGGGGCCACTAGGAAGGGGAGAAGGTGCTCAAGGACAGGAGGGACCTGAGAAGGTCGCAAGTAGGGGGTGCTGAGCGTACTCTGTGAGGGTTGCCTTTTCCTGCCAGGTGCCTTCCTCTGCACCTTCTGCCCTGCAGCCCAGGGACCTGCTAGACTTCTGGTACCATTTGCTCCAGTCCGTCTCCGAGCCTGCATGGATCTCGTTCTAGCTGGGATTTCTGCCCCTCTGTGAGCCAGCCTCTCCCCTAGGCTGGGAGAACCCAGCCTGACCCAGGTGTAACCAGGTGGCCCCGTCTTCCTTACTACCTTAGACCTCCTCCTTGGAGTCTCGGTGGCCTCCCTGGCATCGGCAGCAGACATATCAATGTGATACCCTCATCCTCCTGCCTCTTATTTATCCAGCAAGCATTAACCCACTGCTTATAGTGTGTCGGGCTTGTGTAATGCACTGAAGCAGAAAGGAAAATAAGATCTAGTCTTGGTCTGGAGGAATGCCGGGGGCGGGATGTACGTATAACTGAACAAAGTATGGTTATGAATAAGGAAGGCACAAAGAACTTGCGGGCAGAGATGACTAGCTGAGTCTCCTCCTTGGGATTAGGGGATTGGGGAAAGTTTCTTTGAAGAGATGACATTTGAGCCGGACATTGAAGGAGGAGGAAGCATTTACCAGTTGGATAGGGAGATGGGCAGTCCCAGTAGTGGGAAATGAGTGGGAAGGGTATGATGTGAACAAAGTAGATTTGGCACCACCGGAACATAGAGGCCAGGGATGAGCTGAGTTTGGAAAGTAGGATGATATTGTTACTAAACTAAATGTATCAGCTTCTCTCTTTAATCAGATTGGGATGGGATGCTGTGTGGTGATACTTCCATGTAGATACTGGGTGATGCTGGAAAGGCACTACGGGCAGAAGGTCTGGAAGTCAGACACTATGAATCCTACAGATTTCTTGTATAGCTAGAGCTTTGGGAATTCAAAGGGCCTGAAATTGCACGTGTGTATATGTAAGTCCAAAGGAAGTATCCTTTACCAGTCCTTGTGTTTCCAGAGTCCTGTTAATAATTAACTGCAAATGTACCACAGTGAAGAACATTCTCCTCTTAACTGTTAGAGCAGAAGAATTCCCTCACCCCATCATCCCAAGGTCTGCTAATTCAATATCCTCTATCTGATGATGATAGGTACTATTATATATATAAGAAACCAAGACCCAAAGAACTTGTCCAAGGTCAGTGTAAGTGGCAGAGAAAGTTTTGAGTTGGTGATTGCATAACTGCCCATGTTGATTTCACTAGAGGATGGCACAGCTTTTTTGGGTGACTGTTTCAGCCTCTCCTAGCCCTTAAAGTCAGGACATGGGTCCTTCTGTCCAACCTCATCACTACTTTTCTTTCCCAGCAAAGGTTCTGTTTTGTTTTTCGTTTTTTAAATCATAACCAGAATGGCCTTGAGGTATTTTTGTTTGTGTTTTTGTTTCTTATGAGTATTCATTCCACCCTTTATTAAAAACATGTCTTTAGAGAAATCGCTGAGTGATGAGTGAGACATTGAGGTATTTCTATGTTGCTGACTGGTTTTAGGGGAGAGTGGCCTTCCGCAAATGACATGGGTGTGTGCCACCCCTCCGTGGGTAGATATATAGTCAAAATCATGACATCATTGTGGTATTATCTTTCTCTCTTTTCTCCAAGTACAAACACAAGGTAATTATCCAAAGCCTCTTTTATATGAAAAAAGAAAACTCCCACCACATTCCAGAAGTAGCCATCAATTTCTCTAACGCAGTAAATGCATCAAATATCGACCTTCCAGAAGGTGCTGTGATATCTTATTGCTAAGAGTTTATAAGCTGTGAGTTGCCATTCAGATCGTCCTTAGTAACTCAAGACTGCATCCCCGGGAACACACCAAGACACTTAGCTTTGTCTCATTACTACAGATGGAGACCCTTGTTGGGGCTCTGAATTCTAACATCCACCGGTGTTGAAGAGACCTGCGTTGATACTTGCTTAGACAGTGCTCTTCGGACTCAGTTTGGCCAACCTGTTAACAAGGGGAGCATTTTCTGCTTGTTTCCTGTTGTGCATAGTAGGACTGGAACCCCGCAGGCTTCCTAGCTGGGGAAGGACGATGCCCTACTGGGAGAGTGCAGAAGCAGAGGGAGGAGGAAGAGCGGCATGGTTTGTTGGGCCCTGGAGTGACCCTGGCCCTCCTGGCCAGGAACGCTGTGCAGATCTGCAGCCAGAGAGGGGGTGGGGACACGGAAAGCAGCCAAGAAACATTGAAGCTGCAAGCTTGAGGGAGCAAAGCTGGGTGAGGCAAAGAAGAACTATTGCTAAACCAAAATATTTAACTAGATTTCACTTTTTTCTTTCGGTCCAAATTCTTTGCTTGAAAGTTTAGCTTTGAAGTTGTTTCTTTTCTTAATGTTCCAACAATATTGTTCTTTTAATCTTGTTTTTGGGTGGAACATAGACTATTTAGATTATTTCTAAATTATAGCATCGAATTTCTTGGATTCCTGGGTATGCTTTTTGTCATAAGCCTTCTTCGGTGCTGCCCAGAATCTCCTTTCTCAAACAGGCAAGAATGTGTGAAAACAGCCTGGCTAAAGCTGACAGTTCGGTTCTTCAGTGTCTGGTATGTGTTTTGCAAATTTTTGTATTGTTGTTAAATAGATTATATGTGTTTATAATACATGCAGATTCTCCCAACTTAATACAGACTATTTATGCCAGTTTTTTCAATAGACAATACACGCTGTAAAGAGCATAATAGCAGAAACCTTTATAAGGATAATAAGCTTTATAGAGAGAAAGCTTTTCACCAAAAAACATGTTTACTGAGAAAACAACCTTTATATTTCACTTGGAATACCACAGTGAGAAGCTCTCTGGTTAAACCATTGAGCTTCGATGCATGAGTGTCTCTTGCATCCTTCTCCCCATGTATTAGATGACACTGGCCCTCCTGTTTTTAACAAGCTCAACACCCCGTATGAGAGGAGCTTCTTCCATCCTCGGCCTCCTCGGGTGGGCAAGCAGATCCCATTCCCCAAGCTTGACTCTGAGCCCCCAGGGTTGTGCTTACAGGGCATCTCATCAGGGAACATGGCTGCGTCACCCCAAAGGGAGTGAGTTCAGGCACCCCCTCGAATCACTTTTCATTCTTCCCTCACACATTTAGTGAGTGCCTGCTGTATGCCAGATCCTGTGCTGGGCTCCAGAGTCGCCCAGGTGAACAAACGGTGATTCGGGCCTTCCAGGTGTGCCTAGCCTGTCAGGGGAGAGAGAAGTGCTCACGAGAACAGAGTTAGCTGAGCAAGGAGGCCAGCAGTAGAGAAAGGTGGGACGGGCTGTGTCAGAGGCTAGAGGCATGAGGATTAGCAGAGTTTCCAGAGCCTGTCACACACTGAGGTTAGCCCTTGAAGGCCTGGTAAGAATTGGTCAAGTAAACAAGGGAGAAGGGCCTTCCAGGCCAAGGGAACAAGAGCAAGAACCAAAGGCATAAGGAACCCAGCCCACGGTGTGTTTGGAAAATGGAAGTTTGGCTCGTGGGCTACATCGGGAGACTTGAGAAGTCAGCCAGGACACATCCCAAGGCCAACAGCTTGACTTCTAATATGTAGGCTTTGATAGGTGTTGAGAAGAGGAAGCCTGGGCGTATACATGGTATCAAGTATTAACACACCGGAGTTTCATCGTAAAGACCAGGATCTGACTGAAGGTTGGGGAGAGGGTTCGTTATTTGTTGAGCCTCTTCTCTCCAGCCTTATGGCACTCCTCCTCCTCCTCTTCCCTGTGCTTTGTGCTGGAGTCTTCCCCTCACAGCCAGGGACTCAGGGCTCTTACAAATAACTAAGCTCGTCTTTTGAGGAAGGAACCAAAGGCCTACAGGTTTGTGTCTGAGAGAACCCCCCACGCACTCTGAGGGGCACATGCTGCGCCACGAGGGCTTCTCCGTAATCCGTGTCGTCGCTAACTGAGTTGCTTGTATTCTTCAAGATGGCAGATGCCTCAGGCTAATGCCAAGAACAGCATTTCCATAATCAAGCTCCCAAGGGGAATAACAAATTTCCTTCATAAATTCTTGATTTAGTGCCACTGAGCAATAGATTAGTTCCATTGAATGCTGCTTTTTACTCCCAACCCCTCCCAGCCACATAATTTACGCAGGATCCAGAAGGGGGCGGGGGGCATGTATTATTCAAACTAGTCTTCTATATGAAAGAAGCATATTATTTTTATATACCTGGAATGAGAACTGCAACCTGCATGAAGTTCGAGAACAGCCCCAGGTTCAGATCCTCTCTCACCTCTGATGAACCAAATAACCTCAGACGTCAACTGTTTCACCGTGTCCCTGAGCACTTACAGAGACAACAAAGTTCTAATTGTTTCTCTTAGAAGTTATTTTTTACAGATCGACAGAGGTATGTGTCACCAATGTTAGGGGCAACCTAGCTAAAATTCTGCCCCCTTCCTGACACCTTTTTCAACTACTCAACTCGCTCTGACCTTTTTGTTTTCTCTGAGCTCCACTTGCACTTACAGTCAGTGTTTGCGTTTGGGACCACTCGGAAACCTTAGTAAACCCCTAAATTATATCGGCTACAAGTATTTCATGTGGCTTAGTTTTGTCTCTCAAACTAAACTGCAAACCTTTAAGATCAGGGCCATGTTTTATATTTCTTTGAATCCAGCTTCTGTGTCTAGCATGGTACAATGCTGGTTACACGGTACAGACAAGATAAACGCTTGATTGACTGATGTACTGTGGCTTTTTCCATCCCAGTGGAAATATGGATGGCTGTCCCCTAGGAGGGTCCAAGTCCTTTGGGCTGAGTCACTCAGGGGGCCCACTTCTGTCCGCACATTCATTTATGTTGTGACATTCAGGACATAGACTGAGCCTCTGCTGTGCTGGGCCCCTCCAATACTCATCAGATTTTTTTCTCTTTGCTCCTAAATTTGAGGCTCAGACCCATGCAAACTGTTCACTGTTCTGACCAGACCTCAGTCACCTGTGAGGCTACAGAAATGCTGTGAATATCTCGAGGGTAGAAAAGACCTGAAAGCAGGAACCCTGCCCGAATCATAATGCATGGTAATTACACCCTATCAGTCTGGCGGCATGCACTCCCCTGGCAAGGTCCCGCTCCATTTTCTTCATAAAACCTGAGGAGGAGCATTTTTTTTTTTTTTAAGTAAGAACAGTTAGTTACATTCTGCCACTCAGCTGCTCCAGTGGACACTGGCGGTGGGCCCAGAGGAATGTGTGTGCATTCAAGGGCAAATGTCGCCTCCCTGCATTGTGTGGAGAAGCTCGCTTTGTGCCTAAAGACTGGGAGCTGCATAAAGCCCCAATGTCTTCCCCACAATACACTCCAGTATGAGAAGTTCCTTTTCAGCGGCAGAGCCACAAATCTTCTCACTGAGATGCACTTCGGCTCTGTTTTCCTGTAAGCTCTTGCATCTCAAATTCTGAAACATTCAGGCTTAGTTAGTGTCATCTTTCCGTTATGACTCCATCTGGTGAAAGCCTATTCAGTTTCCCTTCCAAAGTGTCTGATTTGAGCAGGAAAAAGAAAAAAACTTTTTTTTTTTTTTTTTTTTAAGACTAAAGCAGCAATTTAGATTTTATAGCAATGTGGCCTTGGGAAAATACCACTAATTAGCTACAGTCAATACTGTGGATTAGATGGTATTCTGTGTAAGGCTGCCACTCACACAGATAGCTCTGTCTGGATTTCAAAGCTTTATCCTCTTCCTGGAGTGCTTGTTCCCCAGTCTTCCAATGGTCAACTCTTATTATCACTTGGCTAGCTCAGGTACCACCTCCTCCAGGAAGCCTTCTCTGGTCTTCTACACGCTCACCTTCTGAATTCCCAGAGGGCTTTGTTTGCTCTTTTCTTGGAACTCCCTTTATTTTTTTTCTTTGTATCATCTTAATATGTGCATAAATGACTTTTACTCTTTTGTAAGATCTTCGAGGGAAGAATCTGTGCCTAATCATTATAATTCCCTCAATATCTAGTATAGTGTCTTACGCATACGAGACACTTTTTAAACATTTAGGGTATGGGGGTAGAAAAAGAATGATTAGGAGTTATTTAAATTAATCCTACTCAACCTTTTTTGTGTGTGTGTAGTTGTCATTTCCAGTTTTATTGAGATATAATCGATATCTCTATACCTTTAGGTATATGACATGATGACTCGATATCTATATATAGTGAAATGATTACCACAATAAGTTTAGTTAACATCCATCACCTCACATAATTACATTTTTTTTTCTTGTGATGAGAACCTAATATCCATGCTCTTAGAAACGTTCACACTTGTTCTTAGCCAGAAGGCATTGGAGCAATTCTTAGTGACTTTTAGATGTACACATTATCATTAACTTTAGTCATTTTGAACATTACATCCCCAGAACTTTTTTATCTTACAGCTAGAAGTTTGTACCCATACTCAACTGTTTTTAATGACGTCTACAACTGGTTCAAGACTATGTTGTCTGATGATATGATAATGATGATGATGATGATGATGATGATGATGATGTGACTAAAATAGTGATGTCTATGGCCACCCTGATTCTGAGATCATCTGATCTCAGAAGCCAAGCAGGGTCAGGCCTGGTTAGTACTTGGATGGGAGACCACCTAGGAATACCAGGTGCTGTAGATATTAAAAATAAAATATAAAATAAAATAGCGATAACGGCCTCTATTAGTTGAACACTTGCTACATTCTAGACACTGTAATAAGCCCTTTATATATTTTTATGCTTATTAATGATGAGGCAACTTGGTTTTAGAGAGAGTAGATAATGTGCCCAACAATCCACAATGAAGAAATGATAGAAGCAAGATTTGAACCCAGGCTCATCTGACTGCAGAGAGCCAGCCATGAATTATTCCATTACACTAAAGACTATCATTGAACAATTCTTGCTGTGTGAGAGCAGGCTTTTCCCTTTATTCCCTCAAGGGTTGGGCCAGACGCGTGAGGAGAATTAATGCATTTGTGAGGTCAGCCTGGCGTGAAAGCGTTTCACAGCTAGAAAGAGCATAACAGGTCGTCTACCCTTACCCCAGCTCTGGCCTCCACAGTGCAACAGGACAAGGGAGTGGAAACCTGGGTGAGCGTTCCCAGGCAGCCAGACCTTGCGAGGCATTGTCACGGGCTTGCCAAGCTTCTTTTCATGTTGGCTACTTTATAAATGACTATAATTGCACCGAGCTTTGGTGGAAGACTTTGAGCCTAATAAAAATGTCAAACTCATTAAGAAGTTTTCCAAGACCAAATAAACTCCGAAGAGGCTGTAATCTTTGATGGCTCTAAATTTGCAAATCACAAGAATGTGAACAAATATAGCTCCCATGTAAGAGCTACCGAAGTGTCACTATTTATTGCTTCAACATCATCCTGTAATGGAGGTTCTGTTGCCAAATCAGAAATCTCTTTTGAAAATATTGTAGCACTCTTTTGCTTTATTGTGACAAAGCAGCTGTGTATATCAGCAGTACTGTATGTGTCACGAAGAAAAATCTAGAATAAACACAAGTTTGATTAGCCTGGAGTCGTGACCAGAATTTCATTATGTTGGAAATGTTTAGTCAGGCTGAAAGGGTTTTCTTCTCTCTTGAGGGTAGCTGAGGAAAATCAAAGGAAAAACAGAAGTTACACCAGGGAAGGTTCCCCATGTAGGAGGTAGGGTTTCAGCTGGATCTTGAATGTTTGTTTTGGAAGGCAGAGACCTAAGAGACAGGTGAGAAGTAAGAACATAGAGCTTCAGGTGAGGCAATAATAAAGAAAATGAGTTGACTGGAGCTAAGGGTTTCATACTAAGAAATTGGAAGGAACCAGAAAAAATAATTAGCACATTATTAATAATTTATTAAAATGCTCTGAGATGCCAAATTCTAAGCTAGAATCTTTGCAGTTTGCCTCTATCCTGAAGGCAATTCTATAAGGTAAGTGTTATGCTCAGTTTAGAGATGATTAAAACTGAGGCTCATGCAAATCCACGGAGACAGAAAACAAATTGGCGATTGCCAGGGTCTGGGAGAGGGGGAAATGGGAAGTGATTGCTAATGGGTATGAGGCTTCTTTTAGGGGTGAGGAGTGTTCTGGAATTAAATAATTGTGATGGCTATACAACTTGTGAATATACTACTGAATTGTATACTTTAAAAGGGCAAATTGTATGGAATATGAATTTTAAAGAACAATAATAAGGCAAAAAAAAAAACTGAGGCTCAAAGAGATCAAGTGACATTCTCAAGATCATGAAGTTGGTGATTAGTTGGCAAACGAGGATTTGAACACGGGGCTCCCTGCTCCAAAGCTTGTGATCTTGTTCCTAGATCATGCTTCCTTCTGTCCTTTCAGGGACCATGAAGGCTTGCCATGAGGGTGGCTATAAACTTTCGATCGATGAGTAAAATGTATTTTTGCTACAAATGCAGTGATGCCATCTGACAGATACAATGCAGAACCTTGTGGGTTGCGAGACACATAGTAAACTTTCTAATAGGAAGTAACACGCAAGATATTGGCTTTGAAGATAGCAAGACCAATTCTGGATCTTACCCAGGTCAGGATGGAGATCCTTTTGGGCTGGCTGGCTCCCAGGGCATGGTGACTGACTAAGCCTCGTGATGGAGTATTTTTGGTGCCTTCAGCTAGTGTGCTATGACAGGTAGGGTCTGTGGGAGGGGATCATATTATGAAGGGCTTGAAGTGGCGTCTGCTCTAGTGGGGGCATTTTAATTTGGTGCAGTGGGCAGTAGTACGGTATTGGTGTTAGAAGGTTCTTCTGGCAATGTACAAATGGTGGGTTAGCCAGCCGTGGCCATCCAGGGGTAAGTTGGGGAGAGTTTAGTTCAAGGTTTGGTAATATAAATGGAGAGGAAGTGTGAATCTGAGTGAGATTTAGGAAAACAAATTATAGCCTTGCCACAGATGAAGGAGAAGGAATAATTATAGAACTCGCCTAAGTTTCTCCCCTTTTAACTCTCTATTTTACAGCCTGGAAGGCTAAAGACTTGAAGGTGCTGAGGATGGACATGAAATAGAAAGGGGGCTCAGTTTAAGGAAAAGATCATGAAATAAGTTTGGGACCCAATGAGTCTGGGGTAGTGACATTGGGTCCTGTATCAAGGGTTGTGCTAACTTCCCGCCCAGGCCCTCATCCCAGACAGGGGCAGCCTTTTCCTTCTTTCCACTTTAGGAAGGCAAGTTCTGATTGCTGTGCTAGCTACAAATATGCAAGAGAAATAATATTGGCAATCCAAGGCACTTTTATAACACTTTGTAATTTACAGGTTACTTTGACATCTTTTATTCTATTTATTGTGACATGGTTTTATCGCAATCCTTCCACAACAGTGAATTCACCCTTCATGAAACTATAGCTGGATTTACTGGATTAACTATGGCATTCCATTCAGCAGTTTAAGGATTTCAGAGTGTATTTAAATCTAAGAGATGACCTCGGGTGAGTGACATAGGGCATTCAAGAGGGAGAATCAGAAAGGCTTTGAGTATACAGATATAAGATGAGGCGCTCCTACCAGTGACTGATGAAATACATGTTTTCTGCATCGAATCAACAAATATCTTCTCAGCTTAGGATAGCTCCAGAAAAGTTCTGTCAAGCAAGGGCTGGGAAATGTGTATATATGATTCAATGTCAGTTATTGACTGTTTTAAGGTGTATAAAATGTCTATTATAGTATGCAAGCCAGAAAACAGTAGAATAGTGTCCTTAAGTGCTGAAAGAAAAAGAGAACTTTCCACCTAGAATTTTAAATCCAGTGAAAATATTCTTTAGAAATGATGGCGGAAGACATGATATGGAGAAAAATAAAGCCAGAAATGTCAGTAGGAAATGCGTGGGAGGAGGAAGAGAAGACCTCATTTTTAAAGTAGAGTGGTCAATGAGGACCTTTCTGGGAGGTGAAAGTTATTCAGAGACTGGAAAAAGGTGAGGGGGTGAGCACGTAAACAAATGGGAGAAGAGCATTCCAGGCGGAGGTTGTAACAAGCAGAAAGGCCCTGAGAATGGTGCGTGTCTCACATGTTTAAGGAATGGCAAGGAGACCAGCGTGGCTGGAACGGAAGGACTCAGGAAGAGAAGGGAAGGGGATGACCTCATGAAGTTGACTGTAGCCCAGACTGTTGGGTTTTATAGGAAGAATAAATGTGTATCTGTTTGCCTGTGACAATCTAAAGTTTTACCTATTGTCCTATTATTTTATTCTAAAAAGAAGTCCTGGTTTGGATGAGAAACGTTATGGTAGTCCTTAGTATAGCTCATCTAAAGGCTTTGGCCCATTCATATATTGAAGTGGACCCCCCAGAGAGTTTCGACCAGAGATCTGACTCCAAATGACCGTCTGACTGTCATGTGGAGAATCGATAAAGAGCGGTCAGAGCAAGAGAGAGACACCAGTTAGCTAACTATTGAACAAACCCAAGTGGGAAGTGAGGGCATCTTGGTTCACAGGGCAGCAGTGGAGGTGATGAGAAGTGTCTGGATTCGGGAAGTATTTTGAAGGGAGAGTGGCATACTGGTTGTCGGGTGTGAGAGAAAAAGTGAGCAGAGAGTGACATCGAAGTGTTTTGTCTAAACAATGGGAAGGATGGAGTAGCTCATGGCTGAGATGGGGAAGATTCTGGGAGGAACAGATTTGGGAGGGAAGACCAGGAATTAAATTTTGGATTGTGAAGTTTGTGATCCCTTGTGAATGGCTAAGTGGAGATGTCAGAAAGCCAGTGGGTACAAAACTCAGAGATCCCAAGAAAGCTTCAGGCTGGAGATAAACGTGTGGTGCTTAATGCCGAGAGACTGGATGAGCTTTCCAAGTGTCTGTGTAAAAGAGAAGAAGGTCAAAGAACTGAGCCCTAGGGTGCTACATGTCTGAAGTCAATGAAATGGGGAGGACAGCAGATAAGACTAAGAGGCATCAACCAGGGAGATAAGAATAAACCCAGAGAGCACATGGTGCCAGAAGCTGACTGAAAAAGTACTTAAAGGAGGAGGCAGTAATCAGCTGGGCCGAATGTTCCTGTTAGGTGCAGTATCCGCCACTTGATTTAATATCATGGCAGTCACTGATAAACTTGACAGTAGAAATGTCTGTACATAATGAGGGCAGAAGCCTGACTGCAGCAAGTTCAATAGAAAATGCTGTCTTTTGGGGGTTCTTTTTAGGAGGGGGTGGGAGAGTATTTTGTTATTTTGTTTTTCTTTTCCCCAACTCTCAAGCACTGTCCTCAGTCCTTGTGAAAAGCAAAAGACAAAGGCAATTTCTCCAAGGAACCTATTCTACTTTGTACCGTGGACAGGCAGAGAGACCAAGGAAGCTACATGGCAAGGGTGCCCAACCCCAGGCTACAGACTGATACAGGTCCGTGGCCTGTTAGGAACCGGGCCACACAGCAGGAGGTGAGCAGCGGGCCAGCAAGTAAAGCTTCATCTGTATTTGCAGCTGCTCCACAGCGCTAGCATCACCGCCTCAGCTCCACCTCAGATATCAGGCATTAGATTCTCACAGAAGCACTGGTCTCTGGTGCCAAAAAGGTTGGGGACCACTGCTATATGGTTTTCTCTTGTTGGCATCTGGCTTCTTTTGGGGATAGGGGCATTTCGCAGCAATGTGATATCTTGTTTTCTATTACTTGTCACTTAAGCTCCTACAGCAAAGTGAATACAGTTTGGGAGCCACAAACTCCAGCAAGGAGACAGGATAAACTGCTCAAAGGACCAAGACCTCCTAGAAATAATGTATATGGAGTGGCAATTTTAATGTAATTGTCCTTAAAATTGAAAGATAAAATCTGAAAACATCTCAGAGGGAAGAAAAGGCAGAGCTAGTTGATAGCCTGGCTCTAGGGGATGAATTAAGGGAAAAGAAAGAATTCACTGAAGCTTTTCAAGAAGCCAGAAGCTCAGTGTTGGGAGGAAAAGAGAGGCCAGCTGGGAGCAACATGGTAAGTGCAATTTGGGACCATTTCAGGAGATAAAAATGGAGACGGTCTGTCATTGAAGCCAGAGAGCCAGTACAGCTAAATGTAGATCCAGGAGTCCCTGATCGAAAAGTGGCAGAGGAAGTTCTGTTTCATAGAAGAGGTAGGATTTAGGAGCCATTGCAAAGGTTGGAGAAAGGCAGCTTGACCATTTTGAGAATAAGGGGTGATGGGGAAGGATGCAAGAAATGGTCCAGCCTGCAAGACAACCCAAAGGCAAGGGTGAGTGGCCTTGAGAGGTGATCACAGGGAGTTAAGATATTAGAATGAGAGTCTCTCACTTCTGCACTCACTTGACAAACTGCTAGGACCCAGCTCTCATGCCCAGTACTGAGAATTCAGAGATGAGAAAGGTATGGTGTCTATACTTGATGTAGGCCCCCTCACTGTCATTTGGTGAAACAGAAGTGTGTGGTAATCACTGCGCAAAGCATGTAGGTTATAATTGGGGGACGAGGAGGTAAAACCTTACCTCACCCTGAGTCTCAGAGGAGGTGTGCAGTTAGAGTTGTACTGAGTGGAGCTTACCCAGGTGTGGGCAGGAGGAACCTATAAAAATTTTCAACACAAACACTAGGGTGCGTAGAAGAGCATAAAAGGGCCTGGGAGGTACAGGGGATTGAGAACTATGGAAGTGACTCCAGTCTGGAGGAGCTGGAAATGAAGCAGGAAAAGTGGACAAGGCCCAGATCTTTAGCAGCTTAGTCAGCACGCTAAGGGGGAGGAGAACGGGGCTAATACTTGTTACGTGCCTCCAGTGTAACAGACCCTTTGTTAAGGCCTTCATATTTTTTAGTTTAGTTGCGATCTTTCAATTTTTTTAAATACGTGCTCATTGCAGGAAAGTCGTAAAACACAAAAAGTAGAAAGAAAATCTTCCATCATTGGCATCCAGAAGTACTTCTGGATTATTATACAATATTATTATATAATTTCCCTTTTATCTCTTTATCACTTAACAGTTAAAGGGGATTTCCCACATTATTAAAAATTCTGTATGAATATCATTTTTAGCAATATCTAATATTCCATCGGGTGAAAGTACAATAATTTAGCCATTTTCCTAGCACTGCGTGTTTGGGTTTGTCTCCAGTTCATGTAAATATAAATAAAGTTGTGATGAACATCCTTGTATGTAAATCTGTGGCCTTGTTTTGGATTATGCCTTTAGAATTCATTCCCATAGTTGGAATGACAGGGTCAGAGGGCATAAGCATGTTAAGTCTCCCGGTCCATGTTGCCAGTGGCTTTCCAACAAACCCTTCCAATCTGAGTTTCAAGTGGCAGCATTCACCACATACTCTCCAAAAGTGAATGTTGTAATTTAACATTTGATATCACTTAATCTTTATGATATTCTTATGAGATGAGTATTATCTCCAATTTACAGATAAGCAAACTGAGGCCGACAGGTTTTCTTACTAGCTCCAAGTCGCATAGCCAGTAAGGCGCAGAGACAGAACCAACACCGGGTGTGGCCGATTCGAGAGCCTTACTGCTCTCTCCCCGAGTAGGTGAGGGACCCCACTGGAGGGTTTTAAATCTGGAGAGTGACATGAAGTACACGTTCCTCTTGGCCTGCTCTTCTTAGTGCTGCCTCGTACATTGGTGGTGAATCTAAAGATTAACTACCAACTGACACGATAGCCCCCTTTCTGAACACGCCGCTTCTTGTTCTTTGGGGCATTTATGAGCTGAAGATTGACTATGTGGAGAGAGGGGGAAAAAAGAACCGAAAATTTAATGTATGTTATTAAGGTTAATAAGTAACATATATGAGCTCATACAAATTAGTTAACAAATATGATCTGCTGTGATAATTTCTAAACAATGTTGTAGCGATGTTCATAATCATAGAAGGCCATTTCACCAAGAATGACATTGAGCTGTTCGCAGCTCGACCCCATCTCTGATTCCTCCCATGTCACTTCTGCTTTTCAGACTTGAAGGTCAGAGGTAATGGCATTCAGCTCTGGGGTCACCTCAGGATTTAACTCCGTCTGTGGCCAAACTAACCACATGGATTTGATTTGCTCTCTTGAAAGATCCAAATTGGCCAATAATCTCACTTGGTCACACATGTGGAGTGTAAGAAAAATAACAATCAGAACTACCATTTATTGAGAGCTTACTATATGCCAGGAACTTAGAGAAAATTAACTACTTTGGGCACATTTGGGGGCCAATAAGCAATCCAAATTAAAGACGGGCTCCCTGGCCTAGAGTCCAAGATTGTCATCGACAATAAAGAGGTGAAAACTGTTTGTGAAAGGATTTAAATAATCTGTTTCAAAGCACATTGAGTCATGCACATTCCTTCCCTAAGTTAAAGAACACTTGTACTGACTAGGAGAAAGCATCAGATGGACAAGTAGTTGGTAATGACAACCACTCTCACGTCTCAGGAAATATATGTTGGTGGTGCTTTGCCCAGTGGGATGCGTCGTCCCTACTGCAGGCCCCTCCTCTCTGCCTTCTTCCCTTCTCCACCTCCCCCCTTGGGTTTTTATCCATGGCTCCCGTCAGTAAGAGAGAACATCTCATTTCCTAAGTATGTGTGAATATAGAGAAAGAGAGAACATCTCATTTCCTAAGTACGTGTGAATATAGAGACCCCATCAAGCAGAGAATGGCCATCCTTAGGGAGGCCCTGGGTTGCACTCAAAGCAATGGCAATTTTTTCCCAACAGAGCTCTTCAAATTAGCAAATGGATGGCTCTTGGAGAAACAGTCTGTCCTGCAACAGAAGGGAGGTTACAATGGAGGCGGAATTCCACTTAGTAGGGGCGGGTGTGCTGGACATTCCTGGTTCCAGTAATTTACTAATACTCCCTGTGCTTAAGAGTAGACTCAGGTGATTTATATACATTTATGTACATATGGGCATACCTCAGAGATACTGTGGGTTCGGTTCCAGGTCACCACACAATAAAGTGAGTGTCACAATAAAGCGACTCATAATCTTTTTGCTGGTGGAGGATCATACCTTCAATCTGTAAAGAAGTACATCTGTGAAGCTCAGGAAAGTGAGCAGTAAAACTAGGAATGCCTATGTTTACTAGAATATACTCACGCAGTAATAGACTCTCCTTCCCCGTGTTGTATAAAATGCACGTCTTTGCACCTCTTTGCTTACACGAGGGAAAGTAATGCTTCGACAGCCGCTCCTCAAATATAAATTGGAAGGGAACAGAGAGCACGGAGCAGACAAGACAGCTATGTCATGGGAGTGGGGATCTACTCCCCACTAGGGAGAGGTGTGTATGTGAGTTGGTGAGTTGGTGTGTATGTATGTATACATCTATGTGTATACATATGTGTGTATGTATGTATATGTGTGCCTTTATTTGTGTGCATGTATGGAGAGGTGGGGAGAGAGAAGAGGAGAGAGAAAGGCTGGGCTGTGGAGAAGACCGCATGAACGAGCAACATGCTGACCAACTTAGGACCAACATATTTGGATCAGAACCTCAGTAATGCAACCCTACCAGCTGTGCAATCAGTAAATAAGATGCGTATCAGTGGTAGTTAGTTCTAGTGAGTAGATTACATTTCCCTCTGTATTCCCAACCCTTCCAATTGCCCAGTGTCGTGCTGATCTCCTCCTGCTCTCTGCATCAGGCGTTAGGAGGGGCCCGGGTTTTTCATTGGAAATGGAAGGACTGACATTTTCCTTCTAGAACTAGATTAAGGGTGGTGCCAGGCCAACCTTTTCATTTCGCTTCCTGTTCCCACTGCCAGCATCTCCTATGGAAACTAACTCTCCCTCAGCACCCTCTGTACCTGTTCACAGCAGAAACTCAGCCGTTCTCCTCTCTTTTTGGGTGAACACCCTTTGGACGCCTGCTTTGTGCTAAGTACTGGGGACCCTTGGGAGTTCACTGTCTAGACTTAGGAGAGACAGATCAGTGACAACTAACCATTGTGTAATACAGCAGGTGAGCGACCGATATTATGTGCACAGGAAAGAGAAGGGTTAACCCTGCCTGGAGAGGTCAGGAAAGGCTTGATGGTTGTTTGCAAGGAAAGAGCAATTAGGGCAGAGCCTACACCATGATAGGGTTAAGGAACAGGGAATATAGTCTGGAATTCCTGCATCCATGGGGGTGCTGTTGAGCCTGTAAGTTGGGGAGTAGGAAATGGCTATAGGGTTGAAAACTGGGCAGGGGCCAGGTCTTGAAGGCTTGGAGCTGAGCAGGAGTTGAGAAAGCCCCTTTGCCACAAACTGCTGCTGTATAGAGAAATTTAAGTCAGTGAGTATCGTGTACTATTTGTAGCTAAGACATGTGGGACCCCAGAAGTACTGAGTCATTTGAAGGATATCCCCCGTTAGCCAGTTCTCTGGAAATGGGTGGGAGACACTAGCTGTGCAGTCATGGAGGGGCCAGAGGCCTGGAAGACCTTTGGGAAAACATCGTGAATGAACAGTATGTTTGCGCTTTTGTCAGTGTAATATCTAAAGAGGGATCAAAGCCTTTTGTGGAAAAGGTAATGAAGCTTTCTGAAGTTGGATGAACTCAGTTTTAACTAATCACCCTCCAAAAGGGTTGATGCAAGACTTCTTCTGCAAGCTTCCTTGTAAGATGGTGTCTTGAGTTGAAGAATTTCTGAAAACAGGTATTTCATAGAGAAAATGATTGCATGGAGATGGCAGATCTGGAATTCAAAGGGCAGGCCATAGGAAGCAAGAATGGTCTTCCAGGCCCTGAGAGACTGCTTGGATTGTAAGTGTGTGAACCTGTTCAAGGTTTTCCATGGCTGTTTTCTGAGCCGACACCCATGAAAAGGAGTGGGTTTCATGGCTGCAGCTGTTAGCAGAGAAAAGAGGGATGTGCAGCTGCTCAAATTTTTGACACATTGCTGTGAGACTGGAAGGCCCGTTCAGCTTTGCCTCATGTCTGCCTCTGTGCTTTCTGAATCCTACAACTGAAAAAGGCACAGTCAGAAAGAGGCCTCAGCTGTGAAATTATTTCCCAACAGAAAGTCGATGCATTGATAAGTTTCGAAGGCTCAATCCAGGCTCTCCAATGAGCTTGGAGCAAGGTGGATGATTGTTGCAGCTTTTCTGAAATTTATTGTTGTTGCTAACTGTGGCCAAAGACAGAATGCTATTGCCATCAGCGGAAAGGAGTTAGCAAATTTATAAATTGTGCTTTTCATAGTAATTTTATCTTGAAAGGTATTGTTTATTTAATAAAGGCCTTTGCCACCTGGTCACAGGAATAACCAAGGCAAAGCATCTATGGAGTCTGTTTCCTTAATTTAAAAGCATTGTGAATTTTACCTCAACTTATGGAAAAGCAAAGACATTCTCATTTGCTAATGGCCGTAGTCACCAGCATAGTGTTTGTATAAGCAAAGTAGATGAAGAGCAGTCTTTTCTAAAGCACATTCCAGAACCCTTGGTCCTGGAGAGTCCTGTACAGGAAGGGTTTTATATGTGAATAAATGCAAGAAATGCTGTGTATTATATGCCCTTGTCGGAAATTCACAAGGCCCACTGGCATAGTAAAGGTTCTAAGATATCTCACACTCAGGAAACCCGGTTGACTTGGTATAATTTAGTATTTCCCAAACTTGTCCATGGAGCCATCGTTTGGGTTTTTTGGTTTTTGGTTTTTGTTTTTGTTTTTGTTTTTAATTTTTAACATCTTTTAAAATCTTACATATTCAGGACAACGTTAGGAAATGCTAATTCAGAGAATTAAGACTTAAACGGGAATAGGAATAATTGATTTATCAGTCGTCTTTTTTTATTTTTAACAATGTTGAGCCAGTTCATCCTTAGCCAGAAGAAATATATTGTGCCACATATATAAAATGTGTCATAATCTCTCTCCAAACCTCTCTTATCTAGAACCTCTCATCTTCATAATTCCCCACATCCACCCAAACAGAGCTGGCCTGACCATGTCAATTTTTCCTCTACAGCCTGTCTATGTACCTATATCTACACCAACTATTGTGCTCTGAAGCGTTCTTCTATCCACACATGGGTTATATCCCATCTAAACCACTAAATCCGTGCAGAACCTATGTACTCCAATAAACCGGTCCCGATTAGATGGAATGTAGTATCCCATTTGGGCCAAATTCCCAGCTGACCATTATGCTTCCTTTTATGTGGGGCGTAAGTACAGCTCATCTGGCTTAAGTGTAGCATAACCGGTCTCCATCTACAGTCTAAACGGGGGTTTGCTGCATGTAGACCAGACCATAAAATCGCTGAGTAAACAGACCCTTTCCCCTGTCTTCCCCATGCCGTGGGGATATTTATTAACACAGCTATTAACCACGGAAACCAGCTCCAGACATCCAGGTTCTGTGGTTAGGGCTGGACATCACAATGGTAGAAGAGAAACCCTTGCTCCCTAAAGCACCCTCCCTTGCCTTTCTCCCCAAAACCCAGCTGCTCTGTATTAGCTAAGTATTTCTCTTTCTGCTCCAAATAAAGCACTTCTGCCCAAAAGCATTCGTGAAGAACTCTACCCACTTGCATTTCCTTGCCCCGATTTACTACATTCTCTTACCCATCCAATCTGGATTCAGTCACCATCTGGTAACTAACTGCCTAATTACCATATCTGGTTGCCACGGCCATAGCTTTATGTTTTCCACCTTCTCCTCGGAGACTTCTTGAAGATTTATTCTCCCAACTCACAGGATGCTGAATTCTCCTGGTTCTAACAAATATACTCCTGAGGTCAACTACCTAGTGAAATGCTGTGGGATATAAGCCAATTTTTGCCCTCCTCCAAACATTTCTGTTTCTCTAAATAGAATCCCATATTTCCCAGGTCAATTGAACTTAAAACATCAGGATTATCTTTGACTTCTCTGTCTCCCTGAACTCCTGTGACATTTGTGACCATGGCATAAATTAAGATGCACAAGGGTAGATCTGTAAAAGATGTTTATTTCTTCTGTGTCCTACTCAAATAAATGGAATTTATTTAACCCATTTCGTTTTAAGCTATGAAGTTGTCCTGCTCTCTCTTATCCTCACACATTACTTCGAGGTGCTCCCGTGCTTTCTTAATAAGTATGGTGTTATTTTCTGAAAGATGTACATGTTTTATTGGATATCTCTATTTATCTACAGTTCTGGTGACTATCTTCTGGTGAATGGTCGTGTCTGTTAACGATTTTGTAAGCCTAGACCAGAGGTTTTCCTCACTGTGCAGCTCAGCCCTGTACTGGATTTTTGAGAAGAGAAGAGTAAGATTTGGTTCTGACTCTATAAAGCATCATCTCACTGGAAAGA
Source organism: Rousettus aegyptiacus (assembly GCF_014176215.1). Taxonomy (NCBI): domain Eukaryota; kingdom Metazoa; phylum Chordata; class Mammalia; order Chiroptera; family Pteropodidae; genus Rousettus; species Rousettus aegyptiacus. Next base: position 84,456,962 of record NW_023416306.1, on the reverse strand, counting down.
AAAGCCATAAATCTGAAACGTTTAAATAACGGTTTCTGAAGATATTTAATTAAATCCAGAAACATGTAGTTGGAAGACATACTTCAAGTATAGGAAAAGAGGGAGGGGTCAGTGTTGGTTAGAATCGGTGGAAAGTTCCCAAAAATGATGAGACTGAGTGGAGATGAAGAATATATAAGAGAGCAGTATGGGAGACGAGGAAACTCAGGACTATTTCTTCTTCCTTTTAAAATGGAGAAAGGCAGTGAGCTAGATCTATCCGTATAAGTGTAGGTGAACCTTGTAGAACTTCACACTTACCAAGACCAACTCCGGGCAGGGTACCAAGCTGGGTGCTTATACAGCTACTGATGAGGCCTCTGTGTGAAGTGTCCCAGCCAGTAGGATAGGAAGGTGCCACGCTCCCTACCAAATGCCACCCTAAAAATAGGACCTGAGAAAGAGCTGGCATTCGGAGTAGTTCTTAGATTACTCTATCTTCAGTGTAAATCAACTTGCATAGACTTGGTTTTGCAAATGAAAACAGTTGGCCAGTGTTTTGTAACTCTCCACTTCTGCCCTCAGGCTCATTCACTCACCCCTTTCAAATGGAAATGGAAAAAAATGGAAATAAGGTTTCTGTGATGCACGAAATCTATTTTCAGAAAAGACAAACAGGGTCCTCTGGTCAAAGACTCCTAAGAGAAATATGGCTCCCAAGGGATGGAAGGCTAAAAATAAATGTAAATGTTGGTAAGTTGGTAAGTAAATTAATAAAATTAGACAACCAATCAAACCCCTACACTCAATTTACTTTACCATGATGGAGAACACCACTAAAAGAAAAGGAGAACCAGGGAAAAGAGGAAAACTTCCAGAGAAACCCTTGAGGCTGCCCTGGAAAGTCTCATGAGCTCAGGATTCCAAAAGACTGGCCACATGGGTGGAGGGGCCAAAGGCCCCAAGATGAACACACAGACAGCTGTGGAACTTAGGAAAATGGACCCGGCAGAGGTCAGAATCAGTCAGGACTCCTGAAAAGAGGATGTCTAGATAATTACGTTGGTCTATAGGTAACCAGGCCAGCAAGACAAGCGGTCAGAGTAATATGTGCATCTGAGGCGCAGGAACCCTGGGTTTGGGGTCCAGCAGCCTCATTTCCTAATAAGGTGACACTGGACAAATTACTGAGCCTGTTTTCCAAGCTGTAAATAAGGATAAAAATACCTCCCTCATAAGTATGCCATGAGGATTAAAAAAGATTAAAGGAGTACATATGAGATATGTATGTAGCATATACTTTACACAGAGCTAGCAGAGCTAGTCTTCAAAAAATGCAAGCTGCTCTTCCTCTCCATCCTCTTTATATCATCCACATCATTCTTTAGAGTAAGGAGGAACAGAGTAAAGGGCCAGACCTCCTCCTTAGGGCCCCAGGGATACTGTTAATAAATACTAGAGAATCAAAGGCTGTTTCCACAATCATTCTGTCTTTACCTGGGTGGCAGTTGCTCTCTACAGGGGAAAGGGTAGCAACAACAGAGTAAGAGGCACCTGCAGCCCAGGGAAGGTGAGGAGACGGAGCGCCCAGACACTTGAGATGAGTTTGGGCTCCTGCCGATACTAATACATGCAGGTTGGCCCATTTGGGAACTCGTGTTCCCATAGCAAATGGTTCCTGAGCCACCGTAACCTTCTGCTCACTCGTGCGACTCTCCCCGCTGGATAGAGGCTCCTCGAGGGCAGAGGCTGTGTCTCATATACCGGCCGTTCCCAAACCCAGCACAGTGTCTGGCCCGGAATAGACACACAACACAAATGTGCCAGTTGAATGAGAGACCAGAAGACTAAAGATGGACAAATGTCTGCATTTTCAAATTGGAAGAAGGGTAAAACTTGGAAACTACAGATATCGAAGCTTGATGTTAATTTTTCCAAAAAAAAAAAAAATCTGGAACAGACCTAAATAGCTGGTTGGAAAAATCTGCAATTCATCTAGAATTAATCAGGAAATTTGAGCTGACCTTCATTGAAAACCACTAGTGCGATGAAAAGATTTAAAAAGCAAATCTAATTGTACAGAGCATTGATAGAAATGTAGGGTCCCGAACAATCATAGTCCTCTTGTGTTTTACTGATCAGACCACATTATGTTCTGTTCTCAGCAGCTCATTTTAAGAAGAACTCTCATAAACTAGAACACACCCGAGGGAGGGTGGCCAGGATCAGTGGTTCCGGTCCCTATCAAATGCGTGCAGTGGGGAGAGCTGGCATGGTTCAGCCTGGAGAATAATTGGTCGAGGTGGCAGGAGGAGGCAACAATGCCATCTCCAAAGCTCTGGACCGTAGGCAGAGTTCCCTTTGGTACTACTCACGATGCAGAACTGGGCCAATAGGTAGAATGGGACCCAAACTCGTTCCACTACCAAGAAGAATTTCCTTGAGAACAGAATCGTGCTGCCTCCGGATGCAAAGAGCTCCCCTCGCTGAAGACGTTCCAGCAGTGTCTGGATAGCCTGTTCGGAGAAGCCGTAGATGGGATTCCTGCACTGAGCAGGAGATTGGAACCGGGTGGTCTTCTACTCCAAGAATCCCTGACAGTCCCACTTCATTCACCATGAATAGGACTGACTCTATAAAAAAAAAAAACCTTTCCAAATGAGGGCCACCATGTGGCAGAGCCTCTCAGAGGCTCCAGTCACGTTATTTTCCAGGTCAACTGCTCACAGTAACCCATATCTGGAATAGGGATTCGAAAGAGCTTAGCCATTATTTTAAAGTGACTTTCTACCTGTCACTGGGGAGGAGTCAACCTATAATCACTTCTAATTATTAGAAGATAATTTATAAGTTAGAGAATTGATTCACATTACATCATGTGATTTAATAGCAAATGCTAGCAGAAGTTTATGGTCATAAATCAACTAACATGAACTATAATCACATTTCTTGAATTCTTCAAATTCTATCTCGAAGTCCTCTCCTCAGTTATTTTAGAACATTTAGTAACAGTCTCCTACCTTTTAAATAAAATCAGATACAAGCCAGAAATAAATTAATGGAAGTACATGAAATTAGACTATAATAATTTTTCTTAAATTACTTTAGTTTAAAATCTTTCCACCATCGTTTAGATTTAGCTTCTGTTTTTGTCAGTAATTTCTCATTGCGTGCCCCCTTTCTTCTTCTTCCTCTGTTTCATTTCTTTTCATCTCTTTTCCTCTAAGAATTTCAATTTTTAAACTTTCCCAGGACTCAATTAACATCACTTAAAAAAATTTTTGTGGGACCAGTGAAGTCTTGGAGCTGCTGCATTTAATACTCAGCCGAACCCTGGAAACGAAATCTGTAGCCAAACATTTGGCTTTGGTTTGAGGCAGAAGTCAAAAAAGGGAATTGATATGCAGGTGTGGTACAAAGCTGGTCTTAAAAATACAGATGTTATTACCTCTGGGCCCTAGGGACCTGGAACAAAATGCAGCGAGCCACCCCCAGAGGTGAAACAATGGTCATAAAATGGTTTCTCGATTTGTGAATTTCGCTGAGCTGTCTCTTTGCAACATTTAGTGACTATTTAATAACACTAACAGCTCTTTGAGCTAAATTGCTAACATTTGGGGAGCAAGGTTATGTAAAACAAAATTGAATTATGAAAACAATTTTCCAGTTAGCTCTGGCATTTCTTTATTTCTGTTTATCTTTTTTCTCAAAGGGGCCATTTACCAGTTCTTACTCAGCTGGCATGAGCTGATGTCCACAGACCCCAAACAATCAGCACACACCTCTGAACAACAAGGGTTCTTATTCTCCATCTCTGGTCCTAGCCCAAAGCTTGGAAACACATTCAGTCATGGAAAGATCTAAAACCAAGCACTACCCAATGTGGTCTTTTGAAGAAAATTATGATGCTCATTTAACCCCACTTAAGTTTTCATAAAACCTCTTTCTTAGCCTAGTGCTGTTGGAAGTAGTCTTATTTAGATGTAGAAACAGAGTGAATCGATAAGCGAACTTAAAGACAGAGGCACTTTCTAGTAACGCTGAAAATGTGCACACCATAAAAGCAAGCAATTCTACTTCTAGGTACAAACTTTAAGGCAACTCTCCCGCACGTGCACACTTAACAGCAGTTAAAGTGAATAAACTAGATGCATGTGTGCCCACATGGACAGATCTCAAGATCAACACAGAGTAAAGAAAGCGAGCTACTACGACACGTTACCATTATGCAAATTTTTAAAACACAAAATATACAGTATAAGAGCATGGAAACACCGCAGCTTCAGAGGTTGCCTCTGGGGAGGGGATGGGCTGGATACCAAAAGCTCTTCAACATCGTCGATAATGTTATGTTTCCCTAAAAAGAAAATATCTAAAGCACATTTAACAAAAACTTAATTTAGTGAATGCTTGGGTATAATTTTCTACAGTTTTCTGCATCTTTATATATTTGACAAGTTAAAAATAAAGCTTAAACCAGGACTTAAACAAAGGGATGGAAGCACTGCCAAGCACCCAAGAGGGTTTCTTTCCAAACCTGGCAGGGCAGGGACAGTCGGCATCTGGGAAAACCAGCCGAGGCCATCTCCAGAGAGGACAAAGTACCAGGGAGTTATGGTCGAACCAATTCATTCTTTCTCTTTCAGCAGCCTGCTCCTAAGATTCCATAAGTGCTTGTTTAATGACTTAACTTCCTGGTCACATTCTACTTGGCAGACATTTTTAATTCCACTTGGTGAGAATATAAATTAAAATTTCCATTTTTCCTATTTATTCTGCCACTTCGTGGCTCAAGATTTCTCTTCTCTCTATATACATTATATTCAAATGTATATTTGACATTTGACAATAGGACTTGCGAGCAAGGGCTACAGCCCACTCTCTATTTCAGGTAGAACTTTAATAAGTAGAAATAGCTACACATAGAGGGAAGTCTGTTCAACAGTAACAGTTTATTTTCCCAACTAATTCAGTTAACACTTGATTGAAAATCCTGACCAAGTTGTGGGGTTATTTAAATGTTACTTAGTATTACTTCTGTTCAGCTAGTATCTACTCAATATCTTCTCTATCAAGAGTAACAAGCCTGTAAGACTAGAATTACATACAGCTCTTTAGAAATTCACGTGCAGTCCCAGAAGTCAGTCTGAAGAAAAACAGTGACTCATCACACGTTGTACTGATGCTGTGATTAAAGGCCTTGGAGAGTCTTGTGAGGCAGGGTATGGAGGAAACGATGCAGGGTTTGGGGTCAGCCAAATGGGGCTTTAGGTCCCAGCTCTGCCACTTTCCCACCTGTGCGCCCTTGGAAAAGTTCTCTAACATCTCCACTCGTATTTTCTCATCTAAACAATTATGATGCTGTTAAGAATTAAAGGACGTAAGTAATGTAAAATGCTTAATCCAGTGCCTGAGGTACTGTTGGCATTTGAAATCAGTTGTAGGTTCCTCTTTCTCGTCCCTGACAGAAGACACAGGTAAAGACGAGTGGATGCCATGTATATCTGTAAAGATACATTATTTATGTGTCATGCATTAATAAGGAAAAATATTGCCCAGCTTTGGTCAGATTGGTGTATCAAAGTTTTGCCTAGGGATTGTAACCATCCATATGGCCTTTGCCAGATGAAGGGCATTGCCTTACATGATGATTTGTCATCAAGAGGGCAAGATTTGCTCATTGTTCTAGCCAAATAACTCAGCCGAAGCAATCCTGGTAATAATTGTTTTATCAAATAACACAATTAGATTTATAGTTCTGTGTACAACCCTGTACAAAGTTTGAGAATTGGAACCTCAGGATAGTTAGATTCAGGGTCCCATGCCATCCGTCCAGCCTATACTCACTGCCCTAGTGACCACTGTTACTGGTGAGGGCATGTCTTAGCCCTCAGATGGGGAGGAGGGCTGAAAAGGTTAACAACCAGTGAGGCCAGCTTCTGCTGAGAGGCCAACCTATTTTCCAGTTTCACTATTGGCCACTCCCTATTGTGTGATGTTGAGCGAATAATTAATCTGGCTTAAAATTTCTTGGTCTTTAAAAATAAGGATGTAGGATGTTGGATTAGATGATTTCTGGGGTTCTATGCTTCAGTATTCTGCATGTTTATGATTTCTTGTTCTTGGCACATATGATTAAACACTAAACTACCATGTGTTACTGATTCTAAAATGCACATTTTTTTTTTTTACATTTTAACATGGATGGCAATTTAGATTTTTGTCAAATAAAATATTAAATTCGTGGCAAGTCCTAATAATAAGTGCTATTTTATTAAGAGTTTCTACAGGAAAAATTGAAAATTTAGTGATACTGTACCTATTAAATAATTACATGAAAAATTCCATTGCAGTGTTGTTATTGATACTCCGATTAGCTGAGCGTTACTATAGCTGTCACGCATTAATTATTTTCAAAGAAATATATTTGGACACTAAAACTATAGTCAAAATCATTTCATGTTGTTTGATGCCTTGAAAACTCCTTTAGATTTTGTAGAAGCTCAAGAGTTATTTGCTGTGAGCGTAGTGCCATCCAACAAAAAAATATTATTTGTGCTCTAGGTTAATGGAATTTTCACATTAATTTTCATCCTAGTAATAGTGAAGCTATTACTTTATTATAATTGCTAATGATTTTTTGTTGCTGTTGAGCTTATACGCATAAAAAGAAGCCATTGGTTACTTGTGAATGACTCATTGCTTGATTTATCAAGAACTTCATAGCGATTGCAATACATGTTGTCTATAGTCAGTCTCATGGTGACAATTAGCATGGCTGACAATTGAAATGACTTTGAACCTGACTGCCCCAGGAATAAGGCCCAGAGGTGTGATGCAGTTGATCTTGGAGGAGCTACTTAGAAAGCTATTCCCAATGCCAAAATCTGGGATCAGTTATTCAAAGGGCTATATGAGGGCTGGGTTTAATTTCTGGATTTCCCTAATTGACAGTAGAAATCTTAGTTTATCACATGTGCCATGAATTTGTTAGTCTGAAGGAACTAATCAAAATGCTGTTTCCATAAACATTTTTATTGATTCATCATTTCTGAAATCATGCAGTTTATGAGTTGGTCCTATTTTGGGTAATAGCAATTACTTATGAAAGCTGCTAGATAGTTTCTGTCAAACTTAATTAAACCTTTTCTGCTGGAAACCTTCTTAAAGAGTTTATGAACTGTTGACTGTTGATATCATGTCCCAAATATTACTTGTAAAGTGGAATCTCTACCAGTAAAAATAACTCAGAGGCATCAAACCTCCAAATCTGGAAGCCAGTTGACTCCTTTTAGACAAATTCCATATGTCTCATTACCTCATCTCAGCTCTGCATTTGGTCTTATGTATTATTTATGGTGGGATTCACTTTTTTCCTAATGTGTTCTAAATCTGTTTGTTTTTAATGTCTACTCTATTTTTTACTATTATTCTTTCATAAATTTTAATGATGTGGAAAGTACCTAAGGACCAATGTAGACACTTAGAATAACAACCTTTGTAGGAAGCCCTGATGAAGAGCTTATCAAAGGAGATTTTTGTCCCAGTTAGGAAATCAGAGGAAATCTAGAACTTTAGGGATGCCTTTGACCACATAGTATTGGAAACGTGAAAGAACGTTAGGTTAAGTGAAGGCTCGGGACAAAGGTGGCTATAGACTCAGACTGAGGGCAAGTTGGATTGTTGGGGTCCACTTCGAACTGGGCAGGCAGGGTTTAGACTGATAAAGACTATAAAGAGAGAAATCCCTGAAGAGTTGAGTAGTGATGTAAAGAAAGCAATATTTTAAGAAAATTAATTTGGTAGCATTGTTTAGAATTAGAAGGGAGGGGTCAGGACGAGGCAAACTGAGAGGCAAGAAGGACTCGTTTTTATATAAAAATCAAGGAGTAAGGTGACGACTGAGGAAGGCAGTAACTAAGGTCACCAGAGTGGTGGCAGTGTTGTGCCATTAATAACAACAACAGCTACCATTTATTGAATGTGCCAGGCATTGTGCTAAGTGCTTTACATGGATTACATCATTTAATCGTTCACAACAACCTTATGAGATAAGTACTATTATTAATTCCATTTTGCAGATGAAAGAACTGAAACTTAGAAATTGAAATGATTTCCCCTAGGCAATTGGTAGGGCTAGGATCTCAAACTAAGCCATCTGATACTTGGACCCCTGCTATAAAAGAGGGGCATTAGAAGTATTTGAAAGGTGGAAATGAGAACTAGCCAATATTTGGCTTAGAACTGTACTTGATATTATAGCATCTTAAAGTATTTTATCTGAAGAATTTAAAATCTAACCAGAGAATCAAATCCTACAACATGAACCAGACAGATGTTGTCATAGGTAGGGTTTCCCAAGAAACAGACTTCGAGATTTGTGTGCAGGAGGTTATTTGGGGGAGTGCTGGGGAACAACATTCAGGAGAGGCGAGGGATTCAGGAACGGGCAGATGTAACGGAGACTTCAACCAGTCTTATAGGCAGTTCTGGAACTGGAATGACCCTTGAGAGTTGTCCCAATAAAGGCAAAGGGTCTGGACTTTTATATCCCTCCATCGAGCAGTCACTCGATGCTGGCTGCTCACAGGAAAGGAAGGTAACCTTTGAACAAAGCAGCTTTTTTCTGTTGATGACAGATCCCGGGGAGAGATTCAACTGTGAGTCTCCAGCCTTAGTCCTGAAATGAATCCAGACAACACACCACAGCATCCACTACAACAAAATATAAAAACATGTTATATTTTTTAATCATATACTCTTCAATATGTAAACACCTTAAGTCACATTTGGGGCCATACTTTCCTTTTAAAGTACTTTTTTGGTGGGGAGGAGACACCCAATAAATCTGTCAGTACATTTCTTTGCCATGGAATGGTGGCCTTAGTTCTTGATGAAAATAATCAATATGGAAGGCATTTGGTGCGTGGCTTAATTGAAACACTGTGTTTTGGACCCATTTGGTGTTAATGTGTAAATTCAATACTGTTTTCACACCTGCTCTCTTTTTTATGATCCCTTGTTTAAGTGGAAGTCTAGTCTGGATTTCTTGTTTCAGACTAAAGAAGGGTATGGACTATCATCACTGGCCAGGAATCCAACACATATGGAATCATGAAGTCATCCTTCAAGTCCATCAAAAAGACCTTGCCAGGCTTGCCTGCAGAGAAGAGCTGTATAAATGAGGTCATGTGCCAGAAACACTTAGGGAACTCTTTATTATGACACTGCTGATCCTGACAAACATTAGGCACACACACACACATACACAAAATATGGGCATATCTGAACTTCGGCTCCCAAAGAATCTGACTACTGGTAACTAGGGTGGGATCTAGTCAAGCATTATAGTTTTGACAGCCTCTAAGATTCACCAGAGTTTGAGAACTCCTTTCCCTTGAGCCCATGGAGACCCTTGATAAATCAGTCTATTTCGTGGGCATCTTTAGAATGAGGTTCATAGCTTCCTTTTATTTATTTTCATTACCTCATCTATTATTCACAAATGAAGATGATCTTTATGTTTACCCATCAAGGTGGGAACGTGCAAACAAGGATCTGTGTCTCTTTTCTTTATTTCTACAGTAAGCTTTAATTGAGCAGTTGCCATATTCCAAGCGCTGTACCAAATGCTAGGAGTGCAGAGACAGGAAGAACCAATCTCTGCCTTCAGAGAGCTCACAATCTAGAGGAGAGGACAGAGACTACCAGATGATAAAGTGCTAAAGAGAGAGGCACAGGGGCTGCTGTAGCACAGATCAGCAATCCTTGAGTCCTGCTCTGATAATCAGGAAGGGCTTCCTGGAGGAGGTCTAGAGGACTCTGTAGGATTGGAAATGGGTTAAGTCAAATGTGGTTTTTCCATCCATAATTACGGTACATCTTTTCACTTATTTAGATCCTATTTTATATCCTGTAAGAGGATTTTTATACATTTCTCCACGAAGATCTTATGAAATGTCTTTGAGCTTAATTCCCAAATAATTCATAGCGTTTGATGCTATTGTGTTATTCTATATTCTTTTTTTGGTTGGTTGTGTTAGTTATAGAGAAGTACAGTTTACTTTGGTACAGTGTCTTACATCTTAAAACTTTGCAGAACTCTTGACCAATTCTGAGAGTCTGGGGGTTTCTTGGGTTTTCTATGTAGATAAACATATCATCCACAAATAATGGTGATCTTGTTTCATCTTTTCCAGTCCTTATATTTCTTATTTCCTTTCCATGTGTTATTGCACTGTCTAAGACCTCTATACTTACTGGAGAGCAGAGGTAATTATGAGCATATTTGTCTTCTCACAGAGCATAAAGGGAATGTGTCTCAATTTTCTGAGTGTGATGTTTTCTGTGGGTGGGTTTTGGAAGGTGACCATTTTCAGTTTCAGGAAGTGCCCTTTATTTTTTTCTAAGCATGTTTTATCTTAAATATGAATTGGACTTTAACAAATGCTTTATTTAAATTGCATCTTTTGAGATACCCATATAATTTTTATTCTTTAAAACCAATGATAGAATGAATTACACTGATAGATTTATCAGATTTCATGCCTTATATTCTGGGATAAAAGTACTTGATTCTAATTATTACCATTTTAATATACTACGGGATTCCACTGGCTAATACTTCATTTGAGATTGTGGCATCCTAAAGTAGGGAACAATAGCTTATTATTTTCTGTTTTTTCATTGTTCTTAACCAGCTTTGAAATCAAGGATATACTAATGTCATTAAATGAAATTAGCAGCTTGCTTGCTTTCTTTTTCTGTACTCAGGAGCAACTCGTAAAGTGGGGATTATCTGTTCCTTGAACATTTCATAGAATTTACCCATAAAATCATCTGGTCCTGGTGCTTTGGGGGAAGGAAGTGGGACATATGGAGAGCCTCTCTTACTATATGTCAATTTAGTTAGTGGTCATTGATCTGTACAAGTCTTACGTTTCTTTTGTGTTGGTTTTGACACCCATTTTATTTAAGTGCTCATGAAAAAAAATGGAAATGTCCACCGTGTTGTTACGAGAAAAGAAATAGTGCCCCAAGACCTGTTCAAGGATAAAGAGGCACCCATCTCTGAGCCAGAGAACAATCAAAATACATGTCTGTCTGAAAGGCACTCAAATGTCTCTTCTCCGATCCATGTGTTTTTTCTGTCCTAAGAAGGGCACCTCAAGAGGCAAGATGCTCAGCCCATGTTAACTTTGTGTAGGATGAAAACTCTCTGACATCTTCATCTGTAACAGGGCCAGTAGTCCTTTATCCTGGCATGGGCTTTTTTGGGGAATCACTGACTTGGGACCCAGGCAGCAAAGAGCCAGCTAACACTACAACAACTTCTTTGAGAAAATCTGAGCTTAGATGTAAACGCTTCATCAGATGAGAAGTGGGCTTGCCTTTTAGGACACGTGGATATCCAGTGGCTGATAACTGGCCTTCAGAGGAACTTGACCAGGGGTGTGAGAGGTGCAGAAATCTCATATGAAGATTGCCTGACGGAGCTGGACTGAGAATGACAGTAAGGGGCAGGCTAAACATCTTCTCATATGTAAAGAATCCCCCTGGGGTAGGGACTGTATTTTGCTTTCAGTGCACTGTGCTGTACAGAAGGCAGTGGGGGAGGCAGATTTGGGTTCAGAGTAAAGAGAGATGTTTCCAATTGAGCTGTGAGTTCTCCATTACTGGAAGAGTTTATTTATGCAGAGGTTTTAAAAAGAGCATCTCCTGGACCAAGGCAGAAATTCAATGTTGACAATGAAAAAGAGACTTAAGTGAGGGTTGCAAACAGACTGTGCACTCAGGAATTCAGTGTGGATGACCAGACAAACATTCCCTGTCTCTTTCATATTCCAGATTCTGCACCAGATAGTTTTATATCCTCAGCCTCCTTAATGTTTCATAACAACCCTATGCATTATTTATTCCCATATTAAACATGTAGACATCAAGGATCAGAAAAATTAAGTAATTTGCCCCAAGTTCCTCAGCAAGTAAGGAGCAGAACCAGGATTTGAACACAGGTACACCAAGCCTGAGCCCATTTGGCAGAGACCAGAGCTGCTCCCACCTTGGTGCACATACAGAAGTGTCCTGGGAAACTTGTTAAAATGCAGATTCAGTTTTAGAAGGTCTTGGGTGGGGCCTGTGGTTCTGCATTTGTAACAAACCCCCAGGTGATGCTGATGCTGCTGGTCCACTGGAGGCACTTTGATACGGAGGGTTTAGATGATCTGGATAAAGTAGTTCAGGAGCCTTTGCTTACAGATGAATCTAGTGATTCTGTTTCCCAGATAAGAAAACCGAGAAAAAGAGGAAGATGGCCCCCAGTGTCCATGCACATTTGGGAAGCCTCCACCTTGACTCACAACTGTTACTTGTCCTGTTGAGGCATCAGACAGGCTTCCTCAGGAATTGGGAAGAAGGGGGCTGGCAGTGACAGAAATAGGGTTGGCCATCTAGCTGTTCAACTAATATTTATTGAGTGCCCAAGGTGAGCTGGAGACTGTTCTGGGCACTTGAGATGCAAAGATAAACAAGGCTTTTTTATAATCTATCGGAGTAAGTTTAAACCAAAACACTTATCACAGGGTTTGGTTCCGTGTCTACCTTACAGTTTTCCTGGCCCAAAGCCTTGAAATACCCTGACTTTTCTCACTCCATCAGCCTCTATGTCCAATCTGTCACCAGGTTGGCTCAATATGAATAAACAATGTAGTGGAACTGCCAGAAATCTAATAGAGGCTCCATCTGCATGAATAGAAGTGTCCTGAACTAGCTCTTTCTGCCCGGTCAGCCCGCAGCTGGACGACTGGCTTTGAATCTCTGGGCCCTATCTCAACGGGAACTGTGACAAACTGGGCTTCATCCAGGGAGAGCAGCCAGAAAGGGAGGAGATGTGAACTGTGTCACATCAGGCGCCATTGAAAGAACCAGCAGTGTTGGTCCTGCTTCAAGATGGAGAGGCCAAGGGACCCTGAGGGCCTTTCCCAGCTGCCCCTCTGCCACCAAGTCTCCTCCCTATCCCTCCAGGGATGATGCCTGTCTTTCCACTTATTACTCTCCCAGACTATCAGAGCTAAAGCAGCCTCCCTGAGTACGTCACGTGCCCATGTTTTAGTTTCTTCTTAGCTCTTATCACTTCTCTGGTTATACCTTCATTTTTCTGTTTGTGAGGACAGTTTGAGAATGTTAACTCTAGAGGCTATGATAGGTAAGGCAGTGGTCCCCAACCTTTTTGGCACCAGGGACCGGTGCTCCTATGAGAATCTAATGCCTGATGGTCTGAGATGGAGCTGAGGCGGTGATGCTAGTGACGGGGAGCAGCTGCAAATACAGATGAAGCTTCACTCACTCACCCACCGCTCACCTCCTGCTGTGCAGCCAGTTCTTAACGGGCCATGGACTGGTACTGGTCTGCTACCCTGGGGGCTGGGGACCCCTGAGGTAAGGAGCTTCTCAGGACTTCCCAGTCATTCTTCCTCATCCAGCCCCCACCCCACCCCACACCTAGACTGTGGCATCAAATTCTCTGTAAGTTTCTCTTTGTTTACCTCTCATGTACCTGCTCCCAATAAAATCCATCCTATGCACAGCTGTTAGAGCTGTCTTTCTGTCCATTCCCTCATCCGGGATGTGTCAATTGAAGCCTCAGCTCACAGGAGCTTGATTCCTCTGGTTATCCTTCCCATAGAGCCAGAGAGCCAGTCCTCTATGACTGGTGATGGCTTAGCTCTGGAACCCTTGATGGTTCCTTTGTACCCACAAGCCCACATAGTTACGGCCCCTACACACTCAGAGAGAGCCCTCCCTCCCCCTTGGACAGCCTTACCCTTCCTGCCGCAAGCTGGAATCTCTCGATAAAAATGGAAACACTTTCCAAACATCAAACTTAGGTCTTTGCAAGCTGGCTCTCAATCACTTTCTTTTCTTAAAATTCGTTGCTATCTAATCACATCCTAAAGTTCTCCCAATAAAAAAAGAAAACACACGCGCGCGCGCGGGACAACCTCTCTCAATCAATGCTTGCTTAACTGGTGCTTCAGACAAGCACTTCTCAGACAAAGGGATGACCACATGGATATTTCCAGGGAGGGGCAGGGGGAGGTTAAGTTGGCGCAGAGCTCTGCTCTGTCTCGTCACGGCACTGCCTTTCATCTTTAATTCGAGCCATTCTAGGCAGAGCTCAGTACACTCTGAAAACACACTTTGTGATTAAAAAATGTGCACTGCATCAGCCAAAACATTTGTTTATATTTTACCCCCTGTTTCAGGGTCCTTGTTTCTTGTCATGCTTTCCTCAAGAACTTTCTCTGTATAAAGAGGTGTGAGCGCTCTGAGTGTGAGGACGATAGAGCACGAAGCCGGTTCCCTCCTCCGAAGACAGAAGAGTCCCTCCCAACCTTCGCAGGCACAAAGTCTGTAAGGATGCGACCAAACGACCTTCACGCCCACATTTCTAGAATGGCAGTGACAGCTGGGCTGGAAAGCAGGAGCCTCACAAAGGCCGAGGCCTTCCAAGTAGGGCTTCTCACAGCCTTGGGCATCCCATCAGGGCGCAACGGTGTGTGAACGTCTTGGTGTGTGTCTCTGGTTCTGTGCGAGCGGATTTCTCACCAGCAACACGACTCACATTTTAGACCAATAGTTTTGGTTGTGGGGCTGTCCTGTGCATTGTAGGATGTTTAGCAGCGTCCCTGGCCTCTGCCCTCCAGGTGTCAGAAGCACTCTGCCGCTGCCTCCACCAACTGTACAATCAGAAATGTCCCCAGGCCTCCCTGCGTTGTGAACCACTCGGTGCATTGACCAGACTTGGAAAGATGTCCCTCTGTGAAGCAGGGTCTGAGGAGCCCAGAGTAGCAGGCACACTGTAGGGTCACCTGAGGAACGTTTGTCAGATTGCGATGGCCAGGTGCGTGCCAGACCAAGTCAGTCAGTCTTGGGGGTAAGGCCCAGATGTAAGTAATTTTTAAAGGCCATCAAGTGATTTTAGTAAATGCTCAGGGTTGAGAAAGAGAACGTTCATGACCTTGGCATGAAAAGAAGGGAGAAACAGGGAGGAGCATGGACCTTGGCATATCGCAGTTTCACTGATAAGGGAGCTGGACAGGAAAGGCCGAGAAGGGCAAACAACCGCCCGAAATCGGCATGTGTTCCTTTCCTCTTCCTGGGTGGTCAGTGGAACTCAAAATGAAGATTTGTGCTAGGAAGGGCTAGGAAGCCTGAGTCCTGCCTCACAGCCAGGCTGCGAGAGAGGAGAATCCTAAAGGGATAGAAAGTCTTGGTGATTCTAAAAGGGAAAAGTAGGCTGAGTCTCAGAGGCCTCAGGGAAAAGGGCAAGACAGACCCAGAGGGGCAGCAGCCTGAAGCCGAAATTCAGTCCTTCTTGGCCAGTTGGTTCCAGTTAACATAGGTAGGGAAGTTGCTTCAGCGGTGTTGGCTTGGGTGTCTTGTGATGTCTCTCCATTTTCCTCTGTGATACATAGTCCTATTATAAAGGAGTAAGAGGAACAATGGGATGCTTAGTGCCAGACTTCTGGGTTTCAGTTCAGGGTGCTAGAAAACTGCAGTTATTTTGCACTCGATTTCTACTACAGAAGGGAGATTACGAGCATGGGCCTGACAGTCGTCACTAGAGCTTATTCAGTTCTTGATGCCATGCCTTACTAGTTGAGAGATCTCAGAGAACTAAGCTGCTCGGCCCCTCTGAGCTTCAGTTTTCTCATCTGTAAAATGGGGATAATATCATACCTATCTCATAGAGCTGGTAGAAGAATCGAATGACACAATCCATGAAAAGCACGGAGTAGAGAACTCGCTAAACATTAGCTACTATCACTGTTCTTTGGCCCCACTGTACAGTGGATCAAGAAGTCCTTTCACCTATTCCTTGGAGATGTTTTCTGAAAATCTGGCTTCTTCCTCCCTGTCACCATTGGCATTACTTGGGTTCTGTGCCACCGGTCACCCCTCGTGACAAGTCTACCTTGCTCTGCCACCCAGCTGACCTCTTTCCAGGTGTTACTAGGATCATGTGACCCCCGATTAAAATTTTCAGGGGTCCTTTGCAACCAACAGGGTGAATGAAACCCAGAAGCCATGTAGCCAGAACCTATGTCTTTGGCCCTACCGTGGTCTCCCAGTGTGTCAGAATTGTGGGTTTTGATTCCCACGACCAGAGAGCCTTCACTGACTTCCCTTGCTTGTATTTTAAATGTCTGTATGTTTTCAAGTCACTCTAAGTGTTGTTCGCATGAACTCCCCTGTTCACAGTTTATATGTCTTGGACTGAAGTGTTGCACATTTTTTTCCATGTTTTAAATATAAAGTTTTGTTTTCCCAGCAAGCGCTGTGAATGATCTGGAAACATTGCCTGGTCCTGATTAATTTCTTTTCTACAGCTTATGTAGGGCCTTGTTTATTTACATTAATAAGAAGACTATACAAACAGCTTACATGTGAAATTTTCTCCTGAGGACACAGGGGCTGATGATAAAGGCTAATTCATGAGTGAGGGGAAGTTGGATCTAGGCTCTCTTTCAGCTCTTGTCTGAGCCCATTGTGGCAACAAGTCTCCTAATTACTATGACAGACCTCGTCTAAGGCAGTTATTTTACTATAGGTCTCCCCAATTTGGCAGCTTACCTCCCAGCTTGCCCTTTTTTGAGGGTTCAAGATGAGATGAGAAACAAAAGAGAACATAAAGGAAAAAAGCAACTAAAAGACAAGCTGCCTCAAAATCAAGCTCTTTAAAACCTGTAGGCATTGGTTGACCCTCAATAGGAAGATGCTTCCAGGAATATTTTGTTGCACCACCCCAAAATTTGGACTCTTCAGATTCTTGTTCTAAGTCACTCCCTATCTACCGGATGTACAAACCAGCCCTGCCTGTGAGGATGATTCCACTGACATTGTAGATGGGTGTAACTGAGGAAACATGGTGACTTGAAATAAAGAGCAGTATTTCTTTTGAAAGGACAAATTTTGATTGCTTGCATATTCAGCTCACCTGGGTATTGGTGTAGATTAACTAATATCTGACTTCCTATTCTTTACCCTATTGGGTTATAATTATCACTACTTGTAAACCTATTTGTCTGTTTCCCTCCACTAGGCTGGAAGGTAAATGACTAGAAAGTCAGCACTGAGTAGTGGAGAAGGGCATGGATAATTGACAACAGATAATCCTGATTCTTTGTCCTAGCTCTGCTGTTTTCCAGCTCCCTAGCTTGGGAAGAGTTATCTGATTGCCCTCCCAATCAAAATGCAGTTGTGTCATCTGTCATTGGTTACGTGGGCTGTTCTGAGGATTAAGTGGGATATCAGCACCCAGCAGAGTGCTTGGAATACCTAATCCAGGTCAGCTGCTACACTGATGAGGAGGGAGGTTTTATAAACTCCTTGAGGACAGGGAGTCTTCTATCTGCACTATTAGCTTCTAGATCTGTATCCGGAAATGAGAACATTTCCAAAATGCATGGAGGAATGGCACACCCACGTATTCAGGTCTTTGTTGTCCCCAGGATAAGTATTTAGGTAAGCACGAGCACATCTGCAACCCAATGGCATGTCTGCAACCCAATGGCATGTCCGGCACTTTGGCTGCAGCTGGATAAGTGGCATTCTTAAATCTCTATGTGATTTGGGAGAAGGAGTCTCCCTGGGAAATCATTCACATACCAAGTGTGAACAGAGAAAAACAATGATTTGGGGGACTGACTCACTGAGGGGATGAGAGGAACCTATCAATGAAATCGGAAACGAGAGGACAACACTAGCCTCAAAGGTTAAGGGAAGACTTTCTTGAAGGAGATGACGCTCCCCTGTGCCCAGGGTGGCGGCACGTTAGGGAGAAGCCACTCTGCACGAACCACAGACATCTACATGGGCTGCTCCCTTGGGCGCCCAGTTTTGCTGCAGTTGCATCATGCCATCAGCTCACTTTGCTCTGCTCTGATTAGTGGCTATTTAAGAGCCTATACACAGCACCACAAATGAAAACTCTATTCTAACAGCTCTCAGCTGGGCTGTGGTTTGTTCACCATTGTTTGCACACAAAAGCCTGATCCCATTAAGATGGGCAGATATTTCCTGCCATCGCATGGCCTCATGCTCACAAACATTCGATGCTATTTAAAGCCTCTTTTTTGCAAATATGCTTTGGTCACATTTGTGCAATGCCCATTAATTAAGGCCAGATTTGAAGCTCTCACAGCTGTCACTTCTATTAACGGCAGAGAATGTAGGACTTTATTTTTTCAGGAGATAATTTGGGGATCGGAGAAAAGCCAAGAGATCCTCAAATCCCTATGGCACTTACCTTGACTTCCAGGCTTCTAATGAAAAAACTTTTTAGACAAAAAGGGACACAAAGACCCTTTCACAGAAACCATCAACACTCTCTGCCAAGCAGATTTATTGGGTGGGAACATACACACACACACACACACACACACACACACACACACAGGCTTTATTTGAGGCACCCTGGAAAATGAAAAGCTATCTGGGAAAAGTAATCATGTGAAAAGATGGTCTTAAAGATAGCAGCTTGGATTTCTGTGAAGGCAAAAATGGACCAATTTATAACTGAGACTGCTAAGAAGCTGAAAAGAGTTGTCTGTTTTTCTCTCTCTAAAGAAACATCGTGGATTGGTTGGAACACATGATCTTTTGATTACTGAATGCTTTAATTAATAGAGAATCAAAAACATACTATACAAAGATTGCCAGCTATCAAAGAAATAAAATACTGGTTCTTTCCTAGCCGAATGATTTGAAGCAAGAGTGTGGCAGTTCAGGTGATATTGAAAATAATCACAATCGTAATATTAATAGAGTTAATATATATTACGTGCTCATTCTGAGCCACTTTAAATGTATGTGTTTTCATGCATTATCTCACTTGGCTCTAGAAAACCTATGAGGTACTCACTGTTATATGTCCATTTTATAGATAAGGAAATGGTGGTTTCACAAGCTTAAAGAATTTGCCCAAGGTCACCCAACTGGGAAATGGCAGGGTCAGAATCTTGGCGAGCTCTGTGTGCCCCGGAAGTGCCCCCACATCACTTCCTGTTATTCTGGGACCATGGAAAGCACGTGGTCTTTGAAGACAGACCAGGGTTTCCTCCGGGTCTGTTATCTGACCTTCGACAAATCGCTTAGCTTTTCTGAAGCTCAGTTCTTCAACTGAAGTAAAATGGAAAAAAAATAACAGCTGCCTCATGGCTGGCATAAAGATTAAATGAAATAAAGATAATCGAAATCCTAAGGTATTCAACAAATGTCAGTTCCTATTTCTCCATTTCATTTCATTCCAATTATTCCTTTCTTCTATCACTGGACTAAAGCTCCCACTGTCTTCTGCTAACATTGTCCCTGCATACGTGGCTTCTTCTTGGCTTTTTATCACGGGGACCAGTATAGAGAAATCTTTCTTTGCTTAGCTCTTTGTAGCTATCCCACAGTTGTGCTTTCAAATCCCCTGACCCCTGGTCCCCCAGGAATCATGGCCTCCCACCTCTCTCCTCAGACCCCCACAGTATCGTTGAACCACAGAAGGACCTGTGAGGTGAGGAACCCACAGGCTTCATTGCTGACCTAGCACTCCCTTCCACTCAGGTATTTCTCACCTGTTAGCAGGTTCCTAAGAGAAGAGCTCAGCGCAAGTGTTATTTTCTCCCTCAAACCTGCTTTCTAGATTTGATTTTATTTCTTTGAGAAATAAAATTCCTATCATTTAGGGATTTTTCAGCAGGATGAGTACAAAAGAGAAAAGATGATAATCAGTAGGATGCTTTTCCAACATAATCCATGGACTTTCGCTGGAAAATATAAGACACCTAAGGGACTCTTTGAGATGGTTGTCTCTTGGATTAGGAGTTCAGATAAGAGGAGATAGCAACTGGATGGATAAATAGAAAACTGGATGGATAGCAACTGGATGGATAAATAGAAAACTCAGGGTGAACAGTTCTCTTGGGAACAGTTCTCTTGGGAGCCATTAGGTGGTGGGAAGAGTCAGTGATCATTGCTTTTTTCAAGTCTGATTAACTCTTTTTAACCGTGGTTTACAGATCTTTAACTTCTCATATACTTTCAAAACACCTGAATTTAAATTTTGAGATGAAAACCAAAGCATCTTTAATAACAAATTCTTAAAAACTTCGACTTTCAAAAACCATCTTTGGCTTTATACACTGAGAATGTGCAGTCAAGGACTGAGCCTTCAGAAGCCCACACTTAGGAGACAAGTGAAGGAATGGAGGGGAGGGAGAAGATGGCAGGCCAGGGTAGGCGCCATCATGGAATTTAGAGAATTTAGAGAATAATTCAAGAGGCGAGGCATGAGGAATGCCCTTGTGAACAAATGAGAACTGAGAAGACTCAGTTTGATAAAGGGGAAATGGCGAGGTCATTGGCATCTTCAAGGGAGAAAATCTCAGTAACCTGGTTAGTGTAGTAGTCTGTGGCCACAGGTTAAGAATACCTGATTGTGTGGAAGTTGGTGCTTGTTCAAGATATTTGGTAATAAGAGGATACTAGGCAAAAGTGGAGGCAGCATCAAACTTGGGGCTACAGTGAAGGTCAGAATCATCAAGGATCCCACATGTAATTCATGCATTTTTGCAAAACATGGTACCTTTTTGTAGCATTGTGTTGAGCTGCTAGTATCCAATGTGGACAAGTGATGCAGGCTTCTCTGGGCTGAGTTTTTAGAAGGTTGAAGGCTATTTGGATACTTGTGGGTGTCTGCTTCACTCTGGCTTTGGGCGATACATTAAAGCAGTGATGAAATGTCCTATAATGGCATTTTCCAAACTGTGCCACATAGCCCAGAAGCACCTAATTAAAGGTAAATTTTGATCCAGCGAAGACTAAAACTATACATGAAAATTAGAACTGTATGTGGAATTTACAAGGAGCATTCTATATCTATTAATAGTTTTTTTTTCTATACAATAAAGAAAAAAAATTAAGCGATTTCAACTACTCAATTTAAAACTTTGTTATTCTCATAGCCACGGTACTTTTCTTTTAAGACATATTATTACAATAATACAGTCTTATTCAGGCAATAGAAAGAAATAATTTATAAGATAGTTTGACTGTATCAGATATTAAAAATTAGTATGGACTAGTGTTTTATCACCTAATGTGAAATTCTACATAATTTCTTGCCTGTAACTTTAAGAATTCAACCAGCTGTTTTGTATCAAGCAGAATAAGCTATATAATGCCTGAGCAACAAATAAGTACAAAATATCAGTGGCTTCAAAGAAAGATTTCTTTTTCACACTAGTTAAAGGGCCAGCAGGGGCTCTGCTCATCATAGTCCCTCAGGGACCCAGGCTCCACCATCTTAGGCAGCTGCCATCTCACCCCAATTTTACAAAATATGCTCTGGCACAGAAAGAAAGGGTTGAAGAATTGAGCACCAGCAATTCAATGTTTCAACCTGGAAGTGACACACGCCATTCACACTCACATCCTATTGGCCAGAACTAGTCACCTGGCCACACCTAACTCCAGAGGTTTGGGAAATTGTAATCCTTCATTTACCTAGAATTAAAAGAACCAGATACTGAGAAACATCGGTATTGTTGAACAGAAGTTCATCTTACCACTTTTTTCTTTTTCCTAAGAGGAAAAGATTAGTACTTCTCAACTTTGTAAACTGTAATATTGGAATAAATCCTGGTGGTTTGCATGGGGGAAGTGGGGAGTTCCAGTAGGCTGGTGTAACTGGGGAAAGGCATTCTCTGAAGTTAATAGAGTGCCTCTTTGATTTAAATGTCCCATTTGTGATACAGAACCAAAACGCACTAAGCCACCAAATCCCACTCCACCAGGATCTAGGCTGCAATTTCTTCATTCTCCAAATGAGACATTGTGTGAACTAAAATGGTAGCTTGGCTGTGGCCATAGAATTTTACTTAATTCAAGAAGTATCATTACTTAATATGTGATAGTTCTGAAAGAAATGCAGTGTTAAATTTTCCGTGTTCTTTTCTCAAGGGACTTCGATGTAACTTTAATATAAGGCTAATGATAATGTTTGGATTTAAATATTTTAAACAACTTGCTATTAAATCAAATCGTTAATCAACAAAGCATTATAATCTTTATTTTATGGCTTTGTGTAATTCTGATCTACTATCAATATATCCTTGGGGATTCTCAGCCCCTAATTTTTGTAGGATGGTCTAGGCCAATTATGAATAACCTATTTAGCAAAAACACCAAATCAGAAAACCATTAAAATAGAGTTTTCTCTTGTTCAAAATAAAATTAGTTTAGTGAGGAATAATACATCTCACCATGTATATTATGGACTGTTTCAAGAGGTGAGGCATGAGGAATGCCCTTGTGACTGAATGAATGAACGGGAGAAACAGGTCAAAAAAGAAATAGTACTGTTTTGAGCCACCAAATCGTAGTATTCAGGGTGTAGTTGAAAAGTAGTAACAAAGGCAACTTTCCAATCTTGTGAAGTGAAATTAGAGGGCAGATCATAGCAAAGCCTAGTGAGAAATTTATGGTGAGAGGGCCAAGGATTCCTCAGAGGCCACCCGGGACTAGTCTCAAATTCTTCCATATTGGGCTGATTTCTGTTATGTAACTGAACCAGGTGACTCCTTCAGAGCCAAGAGCGGGAAAGATAACATAACAAATATAAAAACCCAATTCGTGCCGACTATTGTTTAGATATTCTAGGCTTTTCCAAAACTGCATGATTTTTTAATCTTTAATTTTACTTCATTCGAGCCTAAAAATCCATTCTTTATTTTACAAATCCTGATTCTGCCATGAAGCCATCTATGTGAACTTCTTTGCCATTGCTGCTCAATTGATCCATTAAATCTTGATCTACCTACCATGAAGCTGACCTTGTTTATTTTTCTCATGGACATTTTTATCCCCAGCCAGACAGTAAACCCATTGGAAGCAGGGATGTGATTTCTCTAGAGGACAGTGGTGAGCACGTGAGAGATGTTTAATTAATCCTTCATTGATCTAATAACTTGTTGGATGATTTAAACCTTTCTTTCCACACCCACCTACACATACGCGCACGCGCGCACGCGCACACACACACACACACACACACACACACTCAGATTATTCAGTCTTTGCCTGAATAACTCACTTCCTCCCCAGCCAGCCTGTTCCTTCCTCAGTCAATTCTGACTGTTAATGTTCAGTGTAATGAAGATTTATTGAGTGCCTACTATGTTCCAGGCACAATGCTAATAAGCTCTTTACACAGATCGTGACAGTCAACCCGCATAGCAGTCTTACAAGGCAGACGTTCTCTGAGTCTCCATTTCAGGATCAATAAATGAGGGTAGGTCCTCTGTACATCCACCTGTTAGCCCCAGTTCTGTTTCTTGAGACCACAGATAGAAGGTCTTTCTTCCGTATGACAAAGTCTTCAATATTTGGAGCCATCTAGCATGCTTGTCTTCTTTCTTCCTGTTAAAAGCCCCAGTTCTTTCTACTTTTGTTAACAACAATCACAAACTCTTATTAAATGCTTACTATATTCTGAGTACTGTGACAAGTGCCTTCCTCTTGTGCCTTAAGTTATTATAATTTTTTTTTCTATTTACAGTTGATAGAAGGGGTACAGAGAGGTTAAGCACCTTGCCTAAGGTCATACATCCAGCGAGTGGCCAACAGGATTGTAATCCCAGGAGAGCATGATTCCAAAGACAGAGTTTCTAATTACTACTCAGTAGCATTACTACTTAATAGTATAGTTCTGATAGTACAGAATTCCTTACGTCAACTTTTTTATAAAAGAATGAAAGGGTAAATACTTTGTCATAGAAAGAAGATTCGTGAAAGGGGTATTTTTAAGCCACTTTTCCACAGGCAAACCAAATGTTAGAAAAAGTATGATATTAAAAAGAACCTTCAAAAATATTTTTATTACTTGTACAAAAGTAAAGTTATTCCAGGTTATTCAGCTCTGGAGCTGGAAACCTAGGACTCCACTTGCACCAGGGTCTCACCTCATAGTCCTGACAAAGAGAGAATAATGTTGAGAAAAAGATGTGTTGTAAGCAAAGACATCAAACCAAATGGAAAATATTAGAAAGGAAGTGGCACAGACCAATGACAGAGGTCTCCAGAGATCAGAACATAGAACGCTGGTGGACAGCGCACAGAGAGAGGTTTCCAGTGGCTACAAGCCAGAGCCTTTCAGGCACGATTGGGCTTCCACAGCAGGTGGGGAGCTCCCTGACGCTGGGATAGGGCCGGACACAACCAGCTACACAGGTCCCTTGCCAAGAAGGGAAATGTCTTACAAAGCGAGAGTCACAAGACACCCATTACGTAGTAACGTAATGAGAGTTGGGAGGTGTAATGAGAGTTGAAGTTGGCGGTCCAGTTGGCCGGTTCCGGAACCGGACTGCCCAGGTACATCCCTGCTCAACAGCTTGCTACTCTTGGACAGTTTCCTCAGCCTCACTGTGCCTCAGTTTCCTCATCTCTAAAATGGAAATAATAAGATCATTTTCCTCTTGTGATGCTGAGAAGATTTAATGAGTTAATTTATGCAAGATATTTTTTAAAATAAGTGCTGTGCTTATGCAAAATCATCTAGTCTTAGTCGTCGCTTTTTAGAGAAGTGCTCTTTCATCTAAAGGATGAGGGCTATGAGTGATCCCAGGACAAAACACACATTTTCAAAAACCTAATATATTTTCTTAGTCCAAATTAATTTTTAACTAAAGCATTAATATTTAATTATCATAAAGGCAATTAGTGAGCATGTGGCTATTTTGTTAAATAGAAAATTTAGCACATGGAATATGGAAGGTGGTTTAGATACCTCAGCATCCAATTTATTATTGAATTTTGTTTCAATTTACAGCTCTTGAGGGAGTTCTTGATTAACACGGACAAGAAATTGTAAATTACTAACAGATATCTTTACTGAAATAAAAATGGGAGCCATTTGTCCTTAAGAGTTAACGCAGCAGTAGCCAATGTGTTATAATTAAACATATACGATGGTGTGGCATAATATGCGATGTCTATCAAGTTCTTCATATTTTAAAAATGTTTTAAAGATTATGAAAACATTAAAGTACACCTTTGGAATAGCTTGAAAGCCACCAACCTACTTCATCTAGCAGACCTGTTTTATCAGTTAAATTAGTCCCAGTGACCTGTCCAAGGTCTCAGCAAGGTACAGCAGGACCCAGGCTGACACTGGTATGGAACTTGGCTCCTTGTGGCACCTCCTCTGCCCTTGGTTATGCCAGACGCCCTTTGAGATTCTAGTATTCTGTGTTTAGTGGGAATACTTCCTAATAAGACTGATTTTACTGTGATAAGCTTTCTCCTCATCCTATTGGCTGGGCCATTTTGTTCTTCTCTAGATTACAAAAATCTATTACGAAATGAAATTTCAAAATTAGAATTTCTGAAAAAAAATAGATATCTTTTGTTTCAAATCCACTTTCTTTTTGGTCCTATCCATTTTGACGATGTTTGTATAAAATAGAGAATTGCGGTCTTCTACAGCAAGAAGAGTTAGTAGTTTTTCCTAACACTCCTTGGTGACTGTAAGGTCCAAACTGACAAAGAAATTTAAATTTAATTTTCATGACCAGGCCTCTGTCACCCTTGTTTGTGTTCTGTTTCCTAACGTTTTAGCTTATATCAAAAAGCCTGGTTCAATTTGTTGATGTTTGTGAGACACAGCAGAGAAGAATTCAGCCATCCTAAAGAAACAGAGAAACCATTTTGCTGGTTGCCATCTGAATGGCTTTATGTAACCCATGTCATGTCCCCAACATATTTGAGACAAGGATTTTCCAGTGTTCAAGTAGACACTTCCACTTGCTTTCCAATTTGCTCCTTATATCAGGGGAGATGTCTTGGTAGTGCCTATAGGCTATAGGTTTATAGCCTTCCTCCATTCAAGACCTCAAAGTTTCTTTCTCTTAAAGGAAGCAGGCTGTTTTCCTATCACTATTTAAAAACATAAATTGAACAAGTTAAAACTACACAGTGATTCCTTTGCAGACCTTGAACATACATAGTCTCAAAGAGAGTAACCTTAGGCTTCTAAAGAGAGTGCCCCAAGATTATTAGAATGACTCAAAAAACCCAAGGGAAAGATGGTCTTGAGGAAATCCTGGCCTATATGCTCATGATACCATGATTTTAGGTACCCTCTCTGCTAGTCAAAGGATTTAAAATCCCAGACCTTTGGGTGTGCACCAGAGAGAAGGCTTCCATCAAATAGTTTTGGTACAACAGGAAAAAATGGTTGGGAGAGTTTTTAGTGCCAGGACTTCGGGCAGCACGTGGAGGTAATTGGTAAGAGAATACAAAGCCTCTGAGAAATCAGAACTTTACTGTGAGAATAAAAGGGAAGTTCTAGAATATAATGACTCCTTTCCATGAAACAGGAAAGAGCAGGCATTCAGAAGCCACCCGGAACCCTTTCTCTCCTCCCACCACCTGTCAACCCCCATTCGCGGGCACTCATTGTGTGAACAGTGGCCTTCGTGGGCCTTCGTGGGTCGCTGCATTCATCCACTTCCAGAGCTGTCCTCACTCCAAGCTCTTGCAGCTCTTGTCCTTCACTTAGTAACATGTGCTGGTTCCATCACCATGTTAACCTTGCCTGTTGGGATTTCACCTTATCGCTGTGCTTGAGTGTTTGAACTAGATAGAGGTGGGTTTGTACCCAGAGGCTTAGCTATGTTAAATACCTTGGGCAAGGTATTTAGCCTCCCTCTTCCCTCCTCTATTAAAATGGTAGTAAATATTTTCACCCTAGTAGATTCTCAGCAAATAACCATTCCCTTTCTTTCTACCACTTTTCTTGGTGCACATGAGCATCTTTGTAGACCTCTCTTGAAGGCAAGACTTTCTTGTAGGGCCCAGAGAATCCATTACTTGTCAGAACTGACTTTTTGACTCTGTTTGACTTCATCTCTGGCTCTCTTTTAATGAGGGTTTATTTTACTCTGCCAGAGAAATGCTTTTCTTTTTACTTCCATATTTGCTGTCATTCCACATTCTTTAAAGCATAGGCTGGCTGTTCTCTAGCTAAATAACATTCCAAGGCAGCTATTGTTTAAGCTAAGAGTGAGTATCATTTGTTTGTATTTCTATGAATTTGCCCTCTGTGTTATCTTTAACTTGACTTTAAATAAAACATAATATGTACTGAGTTCCTTCCATTTGTCAGATGCTTTTTACAAGTTTTATCATCACAAGACCAACCTAATCAATTAGAATACATAACTAATAATTAACATTGGTAATTAATATGTACTGTCACTTTAACAAGATATTTTTTCTGTCAAAGCCTAAGTATTTTGGATCATTTTCAAAATTCTTAATTTTGCTCAGTTACATACACCTGGGGTAAAGCTTCTTCTCGAGCTGCCACAGCCCCAGGCTCTCCTTTCCACCTGGAATCAGGGACTCAAAAATACGCATAAAACGTAGGAGGAAATAATCAGCTTGTTTAAGTGACAGCTGACATCAGGAGCTTTCTGAGCCAGAAGAATGACGTGATGACAGCAGTATCTCCGGAAGATAAATTTCGCAGCCACATGCAAGATAGATTACCTGAAACCACAGCATTAGCCGTTCTTATACCCACACATCTGGGGGGCATGATTTAAAAGCTCAAAAACAGGATCTGTTCAAAGAAAGGACTGGTGAAAATTAAGGATTTCAAGGTTCCACCAAAGAAGGCAAAGGATCGGTGTTTATCCAACTGGTCAGCATGTCCTAATCCTAAACCTTATGTACACAAGGGCATATTACTAATGTGGTCACGTGGAAGCCATGTGTGGGTGCCGTATCTGTCTTTGCCCTAACTTTTTGGCCAAAAGTTACAAGAGGAGGGAAATTCTCTGAAAGCATGAGAATTATTCATCTGGCTGCCACCTGAATTATTGTGATGGAACACATTGAGTTTGACAGATAACCCTGTTCTTAGCCACCCTTCAAAAGAAGCCTTCATGTTTAAATATTTCAACCAAATTTCTTCCTTTTGAGCATGCATGGAACACAATGTCTTTATTTATGAAATAAATACTTACATTGGATGCATCATGGTTCAAAGAGAGAATAAAAAGAATTATGCTTATTTGATTTCTTTGTCATCCTCGCCCCAAAGAGCAAGCTCTTGGATTGGGTGATGATATTTTGCATTTAACCTAATGTTTTTCCTTGAGTCATAAAAGTTTCCAGTTTGGTAAACCAAAAGTTTCCATTCCAAGGAAGACAATTAGAAAAACAATTACTATTTCAGTGAATAAGTTTGGACCTAGGAATTTATTATAAAAGGAAGGATGGTGTGATAGATATTCCTTCACCTGGGTGAATGAGCACGAGGCTCTGGGGTAGCAGGAGAATAAAGATAAGCTACAGGAGATGCTGGTACAATTCAGTTAGTCTTGTGGGAAGGAAGGCCTCAGACTACTAGTAGAGCCACTGTGGAAAGGCCTTGAGAGAGCCAGAGAGCAGCCTGGAGATGTAAGCAGTAAGAGGGAATTAGCCTCATTTGATTTCTTGGCCATTCTAGCCCTCGCTTGACCACCTAACAAGCCCTGTTCTTAAAGTAAAGACTTCCCATCAGACTAAGGGACTGCCCCTAGCAGAGGAGAAAGATCCTGGGCATTGGAACCAGAGGCTCTTCATTCAAACCCACCATCACCACTTTTGTGGGACCTTTGGCATATTGTTACTTTCTCTGAGCTTCAATAAAGTAGGAAGAAGTGAGAAAATTGAAGAAGATAACATATGAAAGAGGATAGCGTGGTGTGTACTCGGCCCGTGATAGCTGTTACATGTCTGTGTGGGGCTTTCCACTGCCTGCGGCCCTGGGAATAGCATCTGTTTTCCACCTACAATGCACGTAGGACTGCACTTCAACGTGCCCGAGCTATAAGCTCTGCCTGGTAGCTTCTCTTGCTCTGTTTCTAAAATGAACACCACTCCTTTACAGTTTTTGAGACTTTCCATAGCTGGGCTCCAAGACAAACCAGGAAAGACTAACAAAAGAAATGTTCGGTTTGGGTTTTTTTTTTTTTAATAGAGAGGTAACAAAGTTATAAGAAAATCTCTGGAAACATCGATCGCCACCATCCCAGACCATTATTGAAATGCAAGTAGATCATAGCAGTTTGCCTGTTACAACCCTGCTTCAAATATCACTTGAGAATCAATCGCATGTAGATAGAAATGGGGATTCAGTAGACAGTACAAACAGAGCAGCCTCCTCTGTTAGTGGAGAAATGTGTGTGCCTTGTGTGAGAAAGGGGATTCCCATGGCCCTGCCTCTGGGCAGTTATTGAAGGGAGACAGGCGGAGCCTCAAAGAGCACTTTCCAGCCCCTCCTCCATGCCAGTGCTGAACTGGGTGCCTTCAGCTACATGTTCTCCTTTAGTCCTCACTACTAGAGATTTGAGAACTAGATTTTAATGCCCTCATTTTACAGGTGAGGAAACTAAGGCTCAGAAAAATGGTGTCACTGCAGGTGTAGAGGATGCACTTAAGTGAATACCGTGTTTAGAAGAAAAGACTTTTCAAGATGTGGGAACATAAAAGAGAAGTTTTTGTTTCAGGTTATGAAATGGAAAGGGGGTTCCAGGAATCTAAACCAGGAGTTCTAAAGGCAGGAGAATCAGCATAAATAGATGTAGAGCTTCAGGGAAGACTTGGGAGGGCTGGGAACAGAGAGAGGTTTAAATCACAGCAAGTAAACTTCAGATGCAAGGTCAGTTATTAATAGCCCTCCCAACCACTCAGGGCTTTCGTTGTCCGTCCACCATCCCCTAGCTTCTCGCCTCCTCCCCTCGCCTGTCCTTTTCTTCTCTCTGCACACCTGGAACCAAAGCCCGACTCTTCTGTTGAGCCACACCTCAGGTTCACCGTTATCTCTTGTTTCTTTGGTTTCTGCTGACCGCCAGCGCAGGGCTCCTTGAAGTTTATCTAAGTATTTTCACAAAAACAGTTTGCTCTCTAAAAGGAGTTGCTATTCTAGCTGGAGATAAAATCTTTTTCACGTGGTTCCAGAGACATAATAAAAAGAAAGGAAGAAGAACATTTTGGGAAATGAGAATCATGTCTAACAACATGGCAGAAACTTTTAAGGAAACAGTAAAACCCTGCCTCAGAAACAGTGGTGGGGGGGGCACCATAGTGACGTGGAAAGGGGTCTCTAGCAGGGGATCCTCTCCTTGCCACTTTGGAGAATATATTCCGCTCTCGGGACTTGGTTCTTCATCTGCGAAGCAAGGGGCTGGCGTTCCCAGAGCCTTTCCTACTGTCCAGTTCTGAGATTCTCAGGAGGTTATTTGCAAACACATGTCTTACCACCACCCCTGCCCCCATGAAAAACCTCACAAAGAAAAGCTTTCCAGAGGCATTATTCTTTTCAGTTTGTAACCAAAAGAACTATAGTGTTGTTTCCTTTTTTTGACTGGACAGGAGAGCTGGTCGTCATGTGGGGGTGCAACGTGAGAGAAGAAGAAAGTCCACAAAGTAAACAAAAAGTAGCCTGAAAAGTCAAATAATCCCAGATTACACAGGACTTCCCTGAGGATGCTGCCTAAATGCAGATTCCAATCCATTAAGCCTGGGATGGGGCCTGAGGTTTCTAACAGGCTCTCAAACGATGCCTATGCCCCAGGTCCAGTGACCACACTTTGAGCAGCAAGGGGCTAGAGAAGATCAAATAAGGTTTATTATGTTTTTATTTAAAAAGAAAAATAAAAGCAGAGACATACAAAATATACCTTTAGAAAGATTCCCATCCAAAAATCTAAAATAAAACTGTTTAGGGTTCTAGCGGAACATTCCAATGAAAAAGGAGAGAGAATTAGTATGACAAAATTCAGTGGGTAAATTAGTGATTGTCAAGATCCACACTGACACCCTCGCTGTAGGATGGTTCATTAAAGGCCCACCCCCATCCCCCCAGTAGAGCTTCTGTCTGAAACAGGCAATGCTACTAGGTTCTTCTAGGTTCCCAGACCTCAGAGTTTTCCTCACTTTGCCTTCAGTGGACCGTCCTCCTATGGTCCATTGGTACTCTTGCCCTCTGTTCTAATTCTGCCTTCTGGTTCCTCTGTGCCCTTCTTAGTGCACTTGTCTGTGTGCAACTCAACCTCCAGTCTCTTCCATCTTCAATCCACTGCCTGTGTCTACCAAGCATCTTCCGAAACCAGCATTTTGGTACGCCATTCCTCCAGTCGAGAATCTTGGGATCCAAGCCCACGTGCTCTGGTAGCCAGTCATTTCTCTCATCATCTCCTCCCAACCAGTCTTCTCAGTAGTCCCTGAAGATCACCCAGCGACATCTAAAGAGCCATGTAAACCCAAAGTTTAATTTATTTACACAGATTTTTAAGCATTTTCTTGAATTCTAGAAATAAAAGGTCCGAATAGTCCTCCCACTTTTTTAGATGCTCCAGAAAATAATTTTGAGAAATAGAAATAATATCTTAACAACATGGCAGCAGCGTGCACATAAGAGCACAATAAATATCCAGTCAGCTCTTCTTGCGTTTCTCAACTATTATTCCTTTAATTATTTAACCAGAGTTTCTTGTCCCTAAACTAAGTGCTTAGATGAGTACCCCTTTAGGAAGGCTTATAGGTGCCATCTTGTGGAGAAAAATGCAAACAGACACATATGGAGGCAGGCTGCGTGTCCAGGAAATGACAAGGATGCACGCACGAGCATCCATCACTTCCTCTAGGTGGCTGAATTCACCCACAGTCCTCTGAGGGCCTTCTGGCCATGACCCACACCTATGGACATGTGCTGTCTGCACCCAGGATGCCATGTAAATAGGGCCAGTGTGTTAGAAGCCTCTACCCCAGAGTAGAGGTCATCAACCCAGTGCCTTTTTGCTGATAAATATAGCTTTCAAAACTTCACCAGTTTTGAAACTGGCATCTCTGATCATTTCTGCAGGAAACTTCTTAGTTCCAACTCCTTAGGAGCCCAAACCCACAGCCTCTGACAGGCCCATCTCATATGGTGCTGGCTTCTCCTGAGGCCCCATAAACATTACGATACAATCTGACCAGATATTTTAAACAGAATTCTCTTTAAACAGAGAATTCACCATATGGCCTTACACTTTAAAAGAGAAGTGGAAGCCCACAGGCTTCTACTATTTCATAAAAACAATATGGATATCCTACTTTCACAATAGAGCAATTGTCGTCGTCGTAATTCTCTCCATGCCCCCGCCCCAGTTTCAGTCCATTCAGGAGGAAGATCGTGAAAGTGAAACACTAGAATTTTAGAGTTTGGAATACGCCACTCTCCAGGGAAAGACAATCTCAGTGGAGTGGCGGAGCAGGTTGGGGATGATTCTCTTACAGCATATGAAATGTTTTCCTCTCAGGGCTCCTATCTTTGGATTTGTAAACATTGGTGTAGCTGATTCTTCTCAGTTTTATCCTATAAGAATGCCAACATTTTCTTCCAGTTGAGTCACTTGGTAAGGCACTGTTCTCTCATGAAATAAGATAAGGTATTGAAAAGCGACAACTGTAAGCTTGATTAAAACCAGATCATTAGTTTCACAATTACCATCATTAAGGAAGCCAAAATACCTTTTAACCTATGGACCATTTCTTCTCTTCAAACGAATGATATTGTCAGTTTGTTTCCCATTGATTCCTGCTTCCAATTTAATTTTAACTACATAAAGTAGATTCCTTTGACTTTAGACATGGCCGAAGCCTTCACATCATGGCTTCGTCTCTTTGTTATTGTTGTCCTCGTCATCGTTGTTGTTGTTATTGTTGTTTTCAGAAACAGTTTCGCACCAGAAGAGACCTTAGAGATAATCCAGTTCAAGGAGCAAACTGGTCCTATAACTCTGATCTCTTGACTCCCCAACCAGCTCTTTTTTCATTCAAAAAATACTTTCTGAGTATGTACAGTAAGCTAGTCTTTCTAGTGAACAATCCTGTTCATACTGGGTAAGCCAAAAGGCAAGCTTAAAGAACTCTAAAAGGCTACTGGTTAGTTTGGTGGCAGTGAGAAAGTAATTTTAAAACTGGATAATTAAGTATTCTTTGCTCATTAGCTTCTCTGACATCTACAAAATACTGTTTTTGCACTTCTGTAGAATTGCCATTGTTTTAAAGCTTCTGGGGAAATCCAGGGTATCCCGTGAGCTTTAGAATAAACTAGAACAATTATTCTCAACTGAGGTGATTTTGTTCCCACAGGGGACATTTGGCAATAGGTCTGGAGACATATTTGTCATACTGAGGGGTAGGGGTGCTACTGGTATCTAGTGGGTAGAAGCAAGGGATGCTGCCAGCCAACCCATCGTCATTGTAACACAAAAGCAGCCCTAGACAATAAATAAACAAATGGGCATGTTTATGTTTCAATAAATCTTTATTTACAAAAACAGATAGCGGGCCAGGTTGGCCTATAGGCTGTAGTTTGCTGACCCCTGATTTAGACCCTAAGTAGAAACCATAGTGGTTTTACCTTCCTGTCTCCCTTGCCTAACACCACGTTGGCACATAGTAGGGGTTGCCTCAGGAAGCACTGAGTGTCAATCATGCAGGCACAAGTGCCAAAATATTTTAATAAGAGTAACTGGAAAAAGATCCATCCAGTTTTTCCTAGAGAATTTCTATATATTGTTTAACTGTTTCCCTATGTTGGACATTTAAGATGTTTCCAATTTATTTATTAATAATAATACCATGAGGAGCTCCTTCATACGGAAATGTTGGCCTCATTCTTTATAATTTCCTTAGATAAATTCCTAGAAGAAGAATTATTGGGTCAAACAGTATATATTGCTAAATTGCTTTCCAGGAAGGTGGTATTGATCTACATTCCTAACAATAATAAGAGGGAGCTATTTATCATATGCAAAGGATTTCTTTCAACAGAATGTCATGAATAAAAGTTTTGGCATCCATATCTATTTCCACAAATTATCTCACTGTAAATTGATGTTAGCTACTAATCATTTTAATAATAACAGTCTCCCATACTGTTGTGACAGCATGATTATTAAGACATGTTGTTTTACCTGTTGGTGTCATTTAGCCAACCAGTTGAAGTTACCCTATCTGGTGTGTTTACTGAGCACACACAGAAACATCTGCTTTCCATTAAAGAATCAGAAGCTCCACTATCTGCACGCCTGGCACTGGCCTACCCGCCATGATGTACAGAGGCCTCCTCCCTGTGAAATTCACCACCAAATATGTCATCCAGATTGTTCATTTCCCTCAGGAAATTTCATTTAGGTTAATTTTGGCACACAACTGGGGGCAATTCTTGAGCAATTTCTCCTGTGATGGCTTGCAACGTGTAAAATTTTCCTACAACATGTTGCAAAAATCACTGGAAGAATACTAAGGATATTTGATAGTTGCACAATTGCCTTTGCAACAGTTTGAAATATCTCTTTTGAACTGCAGTACATTGTGAGCAAATTAAAAAAACAAGCAAACAAACAAAAAACAAACAAACAAATAAAATATGAAAGAAAGGTAAATTAGAGAACAAGTGTTCATTTTTTTTCAGTTGATGCTGGGGGAACAGTAAGGGAGAAGGGCCGTATAAATGTCTAATTTTTCTGGTGAGCTCTGACCTTTTCTTATTTCTTCAGCCTTTTCTACATTTCTCCAAATGAGGAGAGTATCTGTGACTGAAAACTAATAGAAAATGTTATAGAAATATGGTCCGAGTGGTTACATGATGATGGAATTTATTAAAAAGTGGATAGCTTCCAGATGAAACCAATAGATGAAGACAGTGATTTAAAAAAATAAAAATAAAAATTGTGTTTTCTGAGAAGCCATCCTATCAGAGCATTCTGCTAAGTGCCCTCCGTGTTCACCTCATGTGGTCCTCCCAACAGTGCTCTGAGGTAAATCCTGTACCAGCCACAGATAAAGAAACCGAGGCTCAGAATGGCTGATTAAAATGATCAGAAGTACAATACTCCCAAGTGGCAGAGCCAGCACATGTCCCAGCCTCAGCAGATGCTAGTGCTGCCTTACAAGCCCACCGATGGCACTTTGGTGGTACCTCTGAGTTTGGGGACATAGGCCAGCACCGTTAAGTCATCCCCGTCAGAAACCAATTGACTAGCCTCCCGATAAAACCAGTATTCAGGCCAGATTCACTTCTGGATGCCATCCCCTGAAAGATCTGGACATGATGGAAATGCTTTCAGTTCTAGCCTCAGAGAGAATTGACCCATCCGGCATCACAGAGCAAGACAGGGACTGAGCCAGGACTACACCTCAGGTTTTCTGGTTCCCAGGCCAACATTCTCTCCATCGTGCCAACAGCTTTTCCTGCTAAATGACGTAAGCTCCACTTATCAATTACACGGCCATGTTCTGGAGAAAACCAGTTGCTTTAAAGAAACATAGTACAGGAAATCTATATATGTGATGAAATTTTATAGAACTTCACACCAAGGAAAAGTAGCAAAATCCGAATAAGGTTTACCCTTAAGTTAATGTATCTTACTGTTGGCAATGGTATACGTGTATGTGGTTTTGACAGTGTGCTGTACTTATGTGAATATTATCATTGGAGGAGGCTGGTTAAAGGGTCACTGAAACTCTGCTTTTTTTTTTTTTTTTTTTGCAACTTCCTGTGAGCCTTAAACTATTTCAAAATAAAAAGTTATAAAAGTAAACAATTACTATAATAGGAAGATGAGCTAAAATATTTAATCACGTACTGCGTAAAGTATAGGGTTAAAACAGCCGATGTGAGTGAGATACATATGTGTTTGGTGCTTCATAACATTGGAAGAGGAGAATGGCAGAGCCGCTTCTGGGCCAAGTCCTCCGTGAGACTTCACGGTAATGGTGCCTTGAAGTGGTTCCTCTACCCTTAGGTCACTGCTACCATTCACTCTCTCAACAAAGCTAGAACCTTCAGTGTGATCTCTGATCCTTTGGTGGGTGGGGTGGTGGGGAGATTTTCGTATAATGGTTAAAAGCATGGGATGTGGGTTCAGATCCCAGCTCCAGCTTTTGCTAACAGCATGGCGTTGGGCCAATTATCTAACCTCTCTCCTAAGTCTTAGTTTTCTACAGTTTTCAGCGATATCACAGAGTGAAAAAAATGTATGTACAGAGGACCTGGACAGTAGTAAAGATTTGGTTAATGTAAATACGATGGCGTGCGGTGATGGGGATGAGGAGGAGCAGACAGAGAGGACAGACATTCATTCTCCCTCTTCTTCCCCAACCGATCAGTCTCGAAGGTCTGTCCATTTCGTTCCCTAAGTGTCTCTCAGTATCTTTTCACTCCATCACTATTCCCCTGGTTCAGGGATGTTGCAGCATCTTCCAGACTTCACATACTCCATCGTTAATTGACGACTTCCTAAAAGAGAGTAGATCCTGGCACAGTGTGATGAGGAGAATGCAGGACTCTCCCTGCCTAATAGTGAGTGATTATTCATAGTTATATCTCATCACCCCAGTTAGACTCAGATTCCCAAAAGCAGGACCTGAGTATGATTCAGCCTGGGATTTCCTCACCGGCCTGCCTAGCATAGTCACTCAACAGTATCGGTGGATAAAATGCATGTTTATATGTTTAGATCTTGCCATGGTTGGTCCTTCTTGTCATTCAGGTCATGGCCCAAAGATCATTTCTTTAACCATGCCCTGCCCAGACATCCAATCCAAATTTTCTCACATTATATTATCTGAGTCTCACAATAGCCCTGTGCTGAAAAAGGGACAGTTGTCAGAAATGTAATTGCCTAACAATAGAGACCTTGAATGTATGTTGTCTGCCCATTTCTCATTGTGGGGTTGTCCCTCCTGCTTTGTGAAGTGCATATGGGGCATTTTGCAACCCAGTCTCTCAGAAACCCGGGCAATCACTAGAACACTGCACAGGTGCTCTATCCGCTTCTTGTCACCCATTAGGAAGGTTCACACTCACTCGTTCTGATTTCTCAAATGAGTGAACCCTGGGAGCTCAGAGTCCAGAGTCAGGCCCGGAGGGGACAGAATGTCTCACCTTTAGTTCTCGGCATCACTTGCTTGTGTGGCCATACACTTCACTGAAACCAACCTCTAGGCTATCGGACATCTAGTAGGAAATACTGCTGCAGCCCTCCCTCCCACATCGAGATTCATCCAGAGTGACAGTGCTGCACTGGAAACCTGGTGGGAAGGCATGCACCCATCAAGCTGTGCAGAGCATTTTAACATAATGTCCGATTCACAAGATAAAATGACATTTTGTCTTTGCCTGTGCTTGTCAGAAGCAATCCATAGCCGTGTAATTTCCTGTGATCATCCCTTTCTTGCTGGGTTGGAGCTGAGGATTGATGCAATGTCTGTCCCATCTTCAGTGGCTCTTGTTCATTCCCCCCATTTACAAGAGAGAGATTCACTAGATTGCCTGTTCTCCCCATTCTAGGACCCATCCACACACAGCCCAAGTCATCATCTGAAAAACAAATCTGAGCATAGTCCTCCCCTTCTTCGGACATCCAGTGGTTGCTGGTGCCATCAGATAAAATTCTAATTCTTCACCCTGGCAAACAAGGTTCTTGACAAATTCAGCTGAATGCTCCAGCCTCATTTCATCCCTCCCAGCAAACCTACACTTCAGCCTATCAGTCAGTGAACATGTGTTCCTACTTCTTACTTCTTAAGTGTTCATTTCTATATCTGTGCCTTAGTGCACGTTGTTCCCTTTCCCTGGTGTGCACATAAGAATGAGCTCAGTCTGGAACAAGTTGAGTCTATAGACAGCAGGAATGGATCCCGGGTGGGGAAAAGCAAGAGAGTGAGTTGTTGCTACACAGGGCAGGGAGTGAGCGCTGACCAGCTTCTCTGTCAACCCCCCCCCCCCCAATCAGTGACAGTCAGAGGCATCTCCTTAATTCTGTTAGAATCTTGCTTTGGCAGCATGGGATCTCCTTTCCAAAACCTCTGTCATGGTGGCATTTTTTGTTTGTTTGTTTGTTTCAAAGCAAAGGAGAACTGGCGAGGGTGGGTGGTAGAAATCATGCATGGAAAACATTTTCTTTATTTTTCTGCTAAAATGTGCATGGAGCAGGACAAGAAATATTTGAGTGAAGAGAGATATATAGCAAACATGCATTTTTAAAGGCCAATTGGTTATGGATAAACATATCGAGACAGTGTTCTGTTATTGTCAGAGATAATGTTTTACGGAGAAGCTATTTGTGAAAAAAGACCAATTATTGATGGATTAATGTGCACTCAGGGATATGGAAGTAATAATGCAGACCCATAGTGCCTGCAGAAGGATGTCAATCAAATGTGAAGCTGGAGGGGAAAGAATGAACACCTTCTGACTTGACCCTGCCTGTGGGATTTGACCTGTAAGACTCACATGAGCAGACCCAGGGTTGGTTAACAAAATCAAAAGTGTACTCTGAATGGTTTGCTGACCACTTTGTCCCCTGAGATGAGGTCCTGATGATTGCTCTTAGAATTCAAGAACCAACATAAGCCTGTGGTTCAGCAACATGTGTCTCAAACTTTAGAATTCCATTCTGACTTCAAGTACCATTTTCTATCACCATGATTCAGTGAAATAATTCTGTCACCCAATATTTCATTGCCCAGACTATAATCCACTCACTTCCATCTGCCTGAGGAAATGTGACAGAATTCTTTGCTCATACTGCGTGTCCCAGTTTGGGATTCAGAGAGCACAATTATGAACTCCATGGAATCAGTTCTAGAAGTGGAAAAGGATTCAATGAAGATCCTTCCCTTCTGACCCAAGGTTTCTTTTTTTTATGCAAAATAAAATGGCCCCATCAGAAACAGGAAGGGGGAGGGAGAAGATAAAGCAAAAAGACCTTGATATGAGTAATGGGAAGATTCTTTAGGGGAGCCAAGCAGAAGCTCTGACCCATGGGGACCCACACCTCAACCAATCTGATTTGATTTCCTAAGAAACTGGGCCTGAGAACACTACTTTTGGGGAGACTTTGCTAGGTATTTATAAGTCTGTCAGAAGACTTGGGAGCAAAGCCCAGTTTTAGGTGCATCACTCATCATGGTCCCAAAGAACTTCTTTATATAAAAATCCCAGCATGATCCAGACTCGCCTCTCTCAGAGTCCAGTAGGGGCATGATTTGTGGGACAGCTTCACTGTCCGACCTGTGTGATAGGTGTCTGTATCCCCACACTCCCCCTGTTCCCTTTTCCTGCATTATTTTTCTCCTGGTCATTTCCCACCATGAAAGACACTATTTTGTTTACTTATCTTATTTACTGTCTGTGGCACCCACTCGCACCTAGAATGAGCATTTCACGCGCACCCAGAAAAGAAGGCCCTTGCCCAGAGTAGGTGCTCGATGAATATCCTTTGAGTGAAGGGAAGAATGAGCTTGCTCATCTGCAGGAGCTGAACGGGGCAGGAGGAAGGTCCCACCAACAGAACTTCAGCCGGCACCCCTCCCTCCCCAGGTGCTCCGGATAGATGCTACAAGAGTCTTCTGTGTTCCACCCCTTTGCAGAGCATCGGCTGTGACGACTACCTAGGCTCCGACAAAGTTGTGGACAAATGTGGAGTGTGCGGAGGCGATAACACGGGCTGTCAGGTTGTGTCAGGTGTGTTTAAGCATGCCCTCACCAGCCTGGGCTACCACCGCGTGGTTGAGATTCCCCAAGGAGCCACAAAAATCAACATCACCGAGATGCACAAGAGCAACAACTATTTGGGTAAGCTTGGTCTTTTCCCAGAGGAAACCATCTGTCCCTGCCAAGTAGTCTATTCCCTCCAAGATCGTGGGATGAACACAGCAGTGTCCAGAGGTCCTGGGACATGCTGAAGGTCTCACTGGGAATGCCAGAGCACCATGTCCCCCTCAAAATGAGAAGCTTGGATGGAAAAGGTTAAAAAAAAGTCCTAATTGCAAGTAAATGTTTGATAGCTACACATGTAAACCAGCCTTTGTTTATTCCAGGAGAAACATGGTTTGGAATTCTATAATGAGCTAAATCGTTTCTCTAAGATGGGGGAGGCTCTTTGAAAAGCAGAGATCTGCCCATCTTCTGTTCTGTTGGAGTTTGGGGGTGGCCAGGGGCAATTTATGATCCTGTCTGAACCTTCATTGCCTGGGGATCTAAAGGAAAAGCCATTTTCCTATTCTTTCTGCCTCATCTGCCTGTGGTAACAATATGTGTGTCTTCTGAACAGCTGCAGAATCCCTCAGCAATCATTTGGGGCAATATCGTTAATATGGAGAGTAAGCAAAAGGAATACTTCCTTCTTGGTTTCTGGCTGACTGCATTTTATGCAAAGCAACTGAGGTCTTGCAAATTAATTTTTACCAATTTCTAGTTCAAGTAAGCATATACAAATCAATTAACAAAATACTACTATAAGGAAAGCAATTTCTTCAAGTCACAATGAACAATATTCGTTTTTAGTTTTTAATTATTTATTTTAACAGGAACTTAGGTAATACAGACTAGGCGCCAGGCACTATTCTTAATACTTTACATGTATTAAATCATTGAACCCTCTCAACAGCCCCAGGGAGATAGGAGCTGTTCTCATCCCCATTTTATAGATAAGGAAACAGGGACAGGGAGATTATGTAACTTGCCAAGGTCACACTGCAAAGAAGAGGTGGAGCTGGGATTCTAACCCAAGCAGCCTAACTCCAAGCTTGGTAGTCTACCAAGGGGCAATACCCATGAGCAGTTCTCAGAACTGACTTCTGGTATACTCTTGGCCATGCAGCAGTCAGTGACTTCAGTAGTTGAGAGATCATTAATTTGGCAGATTTCTAGTATCAGAATGCCCAAGGAGAAACCTCCAGACCCGAGAACTCCGGGTTCTGCAGCTCTTCCTTTTCTGCTCAGTTGGATGCAACCAAAATTAGCTTCACTTCATTTTATTGGAGAGCGGAGGAAGGGATGGCAGATTGGACTCTAAGACAAACCGATTACAGTGGAAAGCTGTTACATTCGCTCTGGCAAATCCAGGAGCCATGGAAGTGGAAATAAGCCTGGATTCCCAGTAAATGGTTTGTGTGTTATTTTTAGTTGCAAAAAAAAAAAAATAGTCTTCGTGTGTTTCCTTCTTTCTTTTGTACTATTAGGAGATCACATCTCCATAAACATCCTGTCTCCTAGAATGGAAAATGTTCTTCAGGGAATTATTTAAAGTATGATTGTGTTCAAATGCACCATCAAACAATGCCACTTTTTAAGAGCTTTATGTTGTTTTAGTAAGTGTTCCCTGGCTTGAATTAGTCCTATTCAGTCAGCGGTTTTAAAGTTGTGCCCCCTGAAGATAAAATAGATGCCCTGAGTGAATAGCCACCAGATGTCTGGATGGAAATTGCTCTCAGAGCCTCCATGTTTTCATCTAGAGTATGAAATGAGAATCTTGACCTTATAAGCTTTTGTGAGAATCAATAGGATTACAGAGATTCAGGACCCAACAGAGCCCCTGGCACTTATTAGCAATTGACAAATATTCATCCTCTTTCTTTTGTCTTGGAGAGCCTGTCAGTAGCCAAACTTCATGGAATCAAAATTCCATCTCCGCCTAAAATAGATGAAGGGGAGTCAAAGGAGAATGGAAGTACTCAGAGTCACTGGAAAGGTGATTCAGAAAGTCAAGTTCGACTTTCTTTTCCCAGCAACCAGAGGAGTGCATGAGAAATCCAGAGTCTGTGGCAAATTTACATGATGTCGCCCGGGCAAAAGAGGGAGAGTGGAAACAGAAGAGCAGGGTGTATATAGTGGGGGAGGCACCCGAGGTGATGAACAGGAGCTTCTGCCTGTAGTACTTAACCATAACTTGGGATGCAGCATCAACTGACCCACTCTTTTTTTTGTTTTTTTTTTCTGTTTTTATTAAGATATAATTCACATCCCATAAAATTCAACTTTTTAAAGTGTATAGTAGTTTCAGTGCTGCTTTTCCCATCATAGGCGTTCTCTTTGCCTATCCAACTTATCCTGCTAACGCGCCTGTTCTGTGAAGTCTATATATTTTTAAAGTTGAATTGCATGGGATTGCTTAAGATTATGTATAAACCATTAGATCGGGGGTCCCCATCCCCTGGGTCACAGACTGGTATTGGTCTGTGGCCTGTTAGGAACCTGGCCGCACAGCAGGAGGGGAGCAGCGGGCAAGCGAGTGAAGCTTCATTTGTATTTGCAGCCACCACCCTCCCTTCCCATCCCCACCCCCACCCCCCGCACTAGCATCACCACCTCGGCTCCACCTCAGATCATCAGGCATTAGATTCTCACAGGAGCACCCGTCCCTGGTGCCAAAAAGGTTGGGGACCACTCCAATAGAGCACAGGTCTACCTAGCTATTTTTGAACTGTCCAGTGACTATTTTTTTACATTACATATTTTCAAACATCGAAACTTTTTTTCGAAGAGATATGTGGTGGGTTTCTCCACAACTTTTCGGGTAATAATGAAAGTTTCCATTTTCTTACCTTGTGATTTCTAGCTATGTAAACTGTATTTTGTATAAAAATTTGACTTGGTTCACAAAATTGATTTGGCTGTTTCCACACATTTGTTCAGTAGAATAGACAATATAGAGGGGAAAAATACTTCAAATTTCTATCATTACTTTTTAAAAATGTGCACCTTTAACAAATATCTTAGTTGCCTTATTATTTTCCACAATTACCTTTAGTTATTTGTAAGGCAAATAAAACTTTTCTTTGTATTTTTTAATGATTAACTCTTCAAACTTGGTGGAGATAGAAAGTAGATTTCTATAACACAGAAGGACTTGTGTTATTAGTGTGGGAGGAGATGGTTTAATCACCTAATTTTTTTAACCCTCAATATTTAAATGGCTTGCCCTCGGCCACTCAGTTAATAAGACTAGTCATGCTATATGAATACATAGCACTTTGTCTCCAAGATTTTTACATGCATGGTCTTCTGACTTAAAACTGGACATTCTTTACTTTGCTTGTTTCAAAAAAATTTGGAGTTGGTTACTAAAAATGGAATCATAGAGTTAGGCTATGAAAATTGAAATTTAAAAACTACATAGAAGGAGTCGTGTGTACCAAAAACCTTGGCTAATATGTAAGTCATGACAGCTCATTCACCCTGGTTTAACTTGGTTTGGCCATCAAGAACTGAACCTGCTGGACTCAGATTCTGATGGTCTGAATTCTGGCCCGGCCGCCGGCCAGTTCGGCACTTTGTGATGCTTCCCGTTTCTCTGAGAAAAGCTGGAGAAACAGTGACATTCAATGGTACACAGATTTCCAGAGATAGAGTGGTTGTCTCATTTTAGGTGAGAAACCAATGAAATTCT
Organism: Rousettus aegyptiacus; assembly: GCF_014176215.1. Taxonomy (NCBI): domain Eukaryota; kingdom Metazoa; phylum Chordata; class Mammalia; order Chiroptera; family Pteropodidae; genus Rousettus; species Rousettus aegyptiacus. Next base: position 84,413,655 of record NW_023416306.1, on the reverse strand, counting down.
ACAAAACTGAGCTCTACTTTTCAGTGGAGTGGTCAATATGAATTTGTTCACATGCTACAAAATATACACTAGTTTGTGGTTTATCGATTCCTAGATCCTTTTTTTTTTAATGGAAAAGACTTTAAATACATAGGCTATGTAGTCTCCTTTTGCAGGTTGAGTTATTCTGAGCACTACTCTTTGGAATTACAAAGTTAAATCTAATTTTTTTACAATGATTGACATTTTATGTTACTTGCCTCTTTCTTAATAATAAGATGTAAAATTATTTTAGCTGAAATATCAAAGTTTGGCATAGTTCAGCCAGCTCAGTTTACTAATGTCATTATGTAACAGTTAAGAAATCAGACATAAAAGCATACCAAGCAAAAATTGATTCTACAAGACATGTTCTACCTGCCAACATGTTACATTGTCATAGAGCCTTAAACTTGGAAGAGATTTTTTTAAGATCTGTAAGCTTTTAAAAATAAGCTGGCAATATCTTTACTCTTAAGCATGTTTTCTTAAAAGTTTTAAACAATAATAAAATGGTCAGCATTTTAAATACCAACTATCATGGATTATCTATAGTTTGCAAATCTTTATTAGTTGAGCAGCTTTCTATGGGAAAGACTGGAGTCTTTCATTTGTATGACAATTAATCCCAAAGACTTTTTTATACATGTTGTAAAAAGTTTGAACAATACAGATGAGACAGGGCAAAAAGATGAAATTCCTTCTTCATGCCAACCTCGTGCTTGACCCTCTGCCTTCAAGTGGAAAGACAGAAATGAATGACCACTCCTAACGGTTCAGTGGGTATCCTCCAGCCCTTTGTAAAAATGCAAATAAATGTATATTTTCTAAAATTGGTATTACTGCACACGCTTTTTGCGATTCGCTTCTTTTGATATTATATTATGATATCCTTTCATATCAGTACATACAAAGCTTATTCATTGTTTTTTTAGTGTAAACTATTTCATACAATGGATGTACTGCCATTTAAGTATTTCCCTATTGAGGAATGTTTAGATTGTCTCTAGTTTTCTAAGATTACAAATAATACTCTAGATTTTTGGTTCAAGTTGGCAGATTACGTACATGAGTTTTCTTCCCTTCCTCCCAAGATTCCATCAAAATGATACTAAAGGAAAACCTACAACCACCAAGAAAACCACAGGGGGACATTTGTTAAATGATTTAAACAAATTTCTGGAAGACAAAAAGCAGATGGAAGAATGCTCACTAATTGAACAGAGGAAATCAGAGCCTAGGCAGCAGAGGGGACTGTGATAAGAAGGGCCGGCCTGCGTGCAGAGCCTACGGAGACTCTGAGTCTGGGGGTACAGCAGGTGAAAGTAGAGTAGGAGGGGAGAATACAGCTAAAAGTGAGAGAATGGTGAAAAATGGTATATGAATGGGCATCCCTGCAGATATATTGAGGATGCTGGCATCTACCTCCTTGTCTAAAAGCTGAAGGGACCTAGGGCACTGATGCTCCGAGACCTCTGTATTCATTCTGGAGCAGCTTAGTGATGGGTGCCTCGTTCTCTCATCCTATAGAACCTGGCCTGTTAACAGAGCTCTCAGGCAGGCTGCCCATTGCTTTTGTCTGAACCGTCAATGGATAACCGAAAATAACGTGAACGGACAACCAAGGATCGCTAGACATTTTTTAGAAGCCTGTAGCGTGAAAGAGAAAACCCAAGATAAATAAATGGATAAATTGTTTCTAGAAGAAACAGAACAAATTCTTGGAGAAGAAAACTTCAAGGTTCTCTAACAAGTAATGCTTCCATGACTATCCAAATATGCATATCTTTTCATAATTATATAAATATTTCTGTAGGATAGACTCCCAGAAATAGAACTTGCAGGTCAAATGGAATGAGCATTTAAAATTTAGAAAGATAAAAAAAGTTCCTATCCAAAGTAGTCGTAGCAATTTATACCTCCACCAACACTAAATACTATGAACTTCATTTTTAGTATATCTTTTTTATTTGCACTTTCCTGATCACTCATTTTTATCATTATTTGTACTTCTATGTGTTCACTATTTTTAAATTGTGTTTGTCATTTTTTCACTAATTTAAAAAATTCATATGTTATGAACAATAACTATTTCTTGCTTGTATGTATATTAGTCTTTATCATATGTTTCACCTCTGCTTATGAGATCTATTATTCTGCGCAGAAGATTTTTAATCTATTTTTAGTCAAATCTATCAATCTTTTTTTTTAATAACTAATGGATTTTGTCTTACTTAGGAAGACCTCTCCACCTCTAACATTTTAAAATTATTCTCTAATGTTTTATTACTTTTATGATCATTTTTTATATTTAAATATTTAACCCATCTGGAATTAATTTTTGTACATGGTATGAGGTAGGGATCTACCTTTCTTTGTCCAAATAGATAGACAGTTGTCCCAAAACTACTTATTAAATTTCCCCCACTAATTTGAAATTCTACCTCCGCCATATATTAAATTCAAATATATGTAGATATACTTGTGGATTCTTAGTTCAGGTCCATTGATTGATTTGTCTCTTCCAGCTTCAGTACCATACTGTTTTCGTTTCTGTAGTTTTATGTGTTTTATTCTTTTGTAGGTAAACTCTCTTCTCCTTCTCTACTTCCCTACCCACTTTTCCTAAATTTCCTTACATTTGTTCTAAATACTTTTTAAAATTCATAACTCTGTTGAGATTTTAATTGATATTACAATAAACTTATGAATTAATTTGAAGAGGAGGAAAAAATGTCTTTATAATATTGACTCTTGATTTAAGAGCATAGTATATCTACCCATTTCATGTTGTTTAATAATATTCCTTTACCTAAAGTTTACATATGTTTTATAGGTTTATTCCTAGGCATTTTATAGTTTTTACAATATGGTATAATATCTTTATTTCCATTTAGTAATGCTGGTATATGTGAAGTCAGTTTATTTTATATATTTATTTTGTACCCGGATACCTTGTTAGACTCTCACTCTTTTACAATTCTACTAGTTGTTCAGTTATTTGATACAAATTTTCTATGTGGAAAATCTTGATATCTATAGATAATAATTATATACTCTTCCTTTGGAGCTTTTTAACTCTTACTTCTTTCTTGTCCTGTTGCACTTAGAGGCTCAGACCTCTATAAAATTTTGGAATAATCATAATGATAGTGGGCTTCCTTATTTTGTTCATAACAGTGGGAATGCTTCTGAATGTTTGCTGAAGTTTCTGATAGATACCTTTTATCAAAGTAAGGAATTGTTTTTCTGTAACTAGCTTTTAAGAATTATTATTGGAACTTTCCTTTGTTTTTATTTTTCCCCAATGTCGAATTATCCTTAGTTGTCAATTTATATTTATAAAGTTAATGGATATTTTTTTATTATAGGTATATTAAGTGAGTTTCCCCCAGTTACTGCAATGGACTGAATGTTTATATCCAACCCTCACCCCCATGATTCATATGTTGAAATTCTAACCCCCAAGGTGGTGGTGTTAGGAGGTGGGGCCTTTGGAAGATGATTGAGTCATGAGGGTTCAGTGCCCTTATAAAAGAGACCCTGGAGAGATCCCTGGCCTGTTCTGCCATGTCAGGTTACAGCCATCTAGGAGGCAGGCTCTCATTAGACACACAATCTGCTGGCACCTTAATCTTGTATAGTAGGTCCTCAAATAACATCATTTCATTGTTTTATTCAGAATCGCTTTGTCATGATGTTGATAAGATGCCATAGGAACTTAACTCTTGTTTATATCAATTAACCTATGGTAAAATTGGTTTCATTATATGTTGTTCCACTTAAATTCTCAGGACCTATCAACAACATTAAGTGAAGACTTACTGTTCTTCCCAACCCCCAAAACTGTGAGAAATAAGCTTCTGTTGTTGATAAGCCACCCGTCTGTGGTATTTTATTATAGCAGCCCACACAGTCTAGGACAGTTACCTATTTCTGATTTTGCAACAAGCCTTTCCTTCAAACAGAGCTGACCTCAGTATGCTGGTAATCTGCTCTCAGACAGGTTTCCTCCGAGTGTATGTGGGCAAGGGGCAGTCGGGGAGTAAAATAGAGACCACTCTCGTAGAGTCAAATCCACCGAGAGACTTATGCAAGGATTCAATAGGTTAATGCACGTGAAGCGTCTAACATGATAAGAGTCGAATACCTATTTCCCTACCTTATCCAAGGTGCCAATATTTACAGATGACTGCTTAACATATCTCTAGCTTTCCTTGAGCTAGCGAAAGAAAAAACAGCCTTCTCTTCCACCACCCTGCTGGAAGCTTCCAGGATTATGCCAGCTTAATTGTGAACTTTCGTACCTTTCTTCTCAGACATCGAAAGCCTACCTGACTGAACTCAGTTGCTCTGTGTGTCCTTCTGGCTGCTGTCCCTCTAGTAGTTCCTTCTTCTCAGCAGAACAAAGAGAGAAACAAAGTGGACACATGTGTTTGGCATCTCACCTGCGCTTACTCATTCTTATCAGAAAACAGTTTCTTTAGGGTATAAATGTATAATAACGTTGCTACCCTTTCCACCCCAGACTGCATCCAGCACTTTGAGTGACGTTTCTCTGCTCTTACTGCCATCTAGCCTCCAGTTCTTGGCCTTGTCTTCCATTTATCATCCAGCATGCCCATTGAAATTGCCCTCTGCAGAGCTACCATTTCTGGCTGGGATGTTCTTGGACAAGTTTCTTAACTTTTCTGAACTTCCATTCCTCGTAGGTAAAATAGGAAAACAATTGTAATTTCATAGAGCTGTTGGCTTTAAATGAGATATGTATGTCAAATACCTGGCATCTTAGAAGTACTCAATAACGGTTAGTTTCCTTATTTCCCTAGATCTGGAGTTTTCACCCTGGGCTCACATTAGAATCACAGGAGACCTGATATTTGAGGCTTATTTGGAATATGCCAATGTCTAGCTCCCACCTGTAGATTTAATTGATCTGGGATACAGCTTGGGTATCAGGTTTTTTTAAGCTCCCTAGGTGAGTCCAATGTCCTTTCAGGGTAAAAAACTATTTCTTTATTATAAGGGGTTTCAGTTGGGGGCTATTCTCCCCACACAGACACCCTACCCATACATGTGGCACTATCTGGAGACGTCTGTGATTGTTACAACTGGGATGGGGGTGGGGTTGCTACTGACATCTGGTGAAGAAAGGCCAGGGATGCTGCTAAACATCTTACAGTCACAGGACAACCCCACAACAAAGAATTATCCAGCCCCAAATGTCAATAACACGAAGATGAGCAACCCTGGCCTGTGTCATCACTAAGATCCTTGGTGGTGCTAAAGTTTCATGGGCCGCTTACCTCAGAATGGTGTCTAAAAAATAATAATAAATGTCCAAGGTGCTATTAGAATGACTGTTTTATCTACCTTTAAGTTCGCATTCATCAGCTCACTCTGAATTCTTAGTTTCCAACCCAAGTTCCCGCTTACAATTTATCTTCAGTATTTCACTGATTCTGTTGGCTGTGGAATGAAGCCCCGGCAACAGAAATTCCAGCTTAAAACACCTCTCTATAGTCTGCCTTTCTGGCATTCGGAGTACTTGCTTGCTTGCTTAATACATGGCAGGAGAATAAAAGATAGATGGAGAAAAGACAAAGCAAAAAGAGTAAGACTTTTCCTCTGGGTTCCCATAGGACTTTGACCATATCTCCAGTTTGGCACTTACCATATTTTATTGTAATTTATCTGTTTAGATGTCTGCTCTTTCCAGCTAGGTCGTGTACTCTTTGAAGATAAACATTCCAGCCTTAGACATTCCTTCTCTCAAGGACCGTCTATGTGCTAGCAACTGTGCTAAGAAGTGGGGATACAGGAACCAAAGCAGTCCTGGCTCTCCTGAGGCAACACTCTGCTGTGCAGCGTGTGCTGGTCTGTGCTCGGACACCTTGGTCACACATGTTACGCACAGACTGTTGGAATCCAGGAACTGCCTCCTTCATGTAACGCGGCACTCGCACAGTCAGAAAGGGGCAGGGGTGCTAGTGTCTGCATCTGCCATGATAGCCGAAGACACTGAGCCCAGCATGGCTGAGGGACCTCTTGAGGTGAGCAATTTGTGATTAGCTTAGTCAGGAGCCAAATCCAGGCATGGTCTTTCCCCATGACCCGCATTCTACGTACATGCCCGTGGTCACTGGCGAGTGAAATGTGGCCGGAGGCTGAGGGCTGGCTGGGGAGAACCTGAGCCTCTTCCCTCCCCCCACTGTTAGGAAAAAGACATGTCCTAATTTCTGGCAGCCTTTTTGTCCCCCCCACACACACACACACCGTTCCACTCCTGCCCTCACATTCGAATCCATGGACTAGGCTGCCATAGTTCTATCTTAGTCACTGGACTTTCACCATCTGCCTCAGCGGAGTGCTTCTGAAACGAGCATCTAAAAAAACATTTGGCTCTTAAGAGTAGAGCATATTGGAGAAATGAAACATGTAGGTTTTTTTCGCCTTTCTTTTTAATTGTGGTAAATATAGATATAATATAAATATAAAATGTATCATTTTCATGACTTTTAAGTACGTAATTCAGGGACATTTAGTACATTCATGGTGTTATGGCACTACCGCCACCATCCATTTCGAGAACGTTTTCAGCATCCCAAAGCTGCACCTAATAAACAATAATTGCCCATTTCCCCTTATTCTAAATGCCTGGTAACCTCTATTCTTTTTGCCTCATGAACTTGCCTATTCTAGGTACGTCATACAAGTGGACTCGTACAGTATTTGTCCTTTTGTGTCTGGATTATTTCACTTACTGTCATGCTTTCAAGTTCATCTATGTCGTAGCATGTGTCAGGAATGTATTCCTTTTTACATATGTACCACATTTTGTTTATCTGTTGAAGAGCAGCCGGGTCATTTTGGCTCTTGTGAATAATACTGCTGTACAGGAATCTGTTTGAGTCCCTACTTTCAGTTCTTTTGGGTATACACCTTGGAGTGGAATTGCTGGATCATATAGTGATCTTATGTTTGACTTTTTGAGGAACTGCCGAACTGTTTTCCACAATGGCTGTGTTTCTTTTTCCACCAGCAATGCACCAGGGTTCCAATTTCTCCACGTCCCTGCCAATACGTCAAGAGTATTTTCAAAAGTGTTTAAGTGGGTGAAATGACATGCATCAGTGGTCTGCTTTTGGGCATCAAGACAGGATGCTGAGATGGGCCATGTGACCCTGCTCCGTTTCCTGTTGCAGGAAGTAACAGCCCTGGGAGATGGTCAAACCACAAACAATCAAAGTGCTAGCCTGACCTGTGGCTGGAGTTTCCTGATTACATAAGAGAAGGTGATCACTGAGCAGCTGGTTTCTTATTCGGACTCAGTTCTCACCTTGTCTTCAGCAGCAAACTTTTATGATTCCTGTCCAAAACTAAATCTTCACAAAACGAAGTTCCCCTGCCAAGGAGACAGTTCCCTCCTGCTGTGATTTGGAAAGATGCTGTTGTTTGTTTTCATACTCCTGGACTTAATTTTTCCACCTGGTATCTGCCAGCACTTACCTTTGATTCAGGAAAGCTCTGATGTCCTTACACCTATTTACATGGGCTTTCTTTTTTTCACTTTCACTGTTGTTCTGCCTTGAAAAGCTTTCAGATCTGCTGGACCAAAGCAAACCCTGTTTTTCAGTTAGCACTCTGTTGCCTGGAGATGTAAGACTGGGTGTGCCTGTCCATACTCAGATTTGCCTTTGGTTTTGTGGGGATGGTTAAGCTGCAATTTGTTTTTGGTTTTAATTGTATCATCTGTCTCAGACATATGCAAATCATCCACACCTGCTTCTCTATGCCTCATAGGCTTTGCTTAAAATCAGGAAACAGCTGCTGGGCAGGCTGGGTCATGAATTTTTAAGGAAGTGGTTTGACAGCCCTGAGCCAGCCCACTCTGTGCGGCAGCTCCTCCAGACAGCATCTTCAGCAAGGCTACTGATCACTCCCAGGTCTCCTACCTGGATTCAGGTGATCTCTTGGAACCCATTTTCTGTGAGTCCACTGTGGATAATGCTGTCCCGAGTCCATCCATTCTCTAACCCACTTGCAAGTGTTTCTAAGCCTTCCCTCTTTGAATCAAGGTCAGGCTTTGCACTGTGTTAGATTGCTGAGCTTCCACATTAGCGAATTAATACAAGTTAAGCCTCAAGAAGAGAGAGCTAAGGTTTAAACAACATTTAGTCAATATAGTTGACTTAACAAAAGAAAAGTGACAGCTGAGAAAAACAATAATTTCAAGGTTTTCTTAACCAGCAGCTGAGGCTGCCCACCCTCTGCCACTGTGTGGTCGTTGCTGTCTTTCGGTAGGTTCCTTACTTTCTCGAAGGTTGTGGCTCCAGACATTGGAAAGCTGCCTTCTAGGATGGTCACCCTTCTCTCTCCTGAACTCTCCTTCCCATGGGAGAAATTGAGCACCCTTTCTCCTTCTCTTGTTAAGCAGAACTCTGGTCAGATTCTGCTTTTCTTCTGCAACTTTCATTCTTGCCAATAAATCCCTGAAGGGATGAGCTTTGAAGAAAAGCCTCTTTTCTCCTGATAGTGGACTGCCTCTGTTAGCCCTTCCCCAGCTGTTTTAGCTAAGGAAAGAACTTGGGCATCTCCTAACTTTCTGTACCCTTTCCCTGAGCCAGGCACTATGCCTTGGATTAGAGGGCATAAAAACGTCAGTGTGGGAAAAATCCACTCCTTCTATCTGAATTCTGAGTCAATATTCATGCCCTTCCATAGACGATATACTTTCACATAGCCCTACTCCTCTAACTTCTTTGTAGCCTGACGGTTCCACTTATTGTACGTTGAGTGCAAAACTTGTCTCCTTGTTTCCCCTTTATGTAGTAGTTATATAATCTGATTAAGTAAAACATTTCTCTTCATCTGATTTGATATTCATACAAAAATAATTAAACACTTCAATGAATATCTAAAAGCACCTACTGTGTGTAGTGCATTGCAAAGACCTGAAGTTGAACAATGCATTTACAGTTTGTTTAAGAATCCTTTAATGACTTTGATAAGAAACCTAGAACTAAGGGAGTGCAAAGATTAGAGAAATTACCTCTAACAGGATGATCTGAGGAGGAACAGGGGGAGATGGTGTTTGAACTGGGCCTTTAGAGCAGGCGTTGGCCACCTCTTGTGAGGTAAGGGCCATATAGTAAATATTTTAGGTTTTGCAGGCCATTTGGTCACAGCTGCAACTACTCTGCAGTCATAGTTCAAAATCAGTGGTAGATGATATCTGAATGGTTGGATGTGGGTGTATGCCGGTAAAACTTGATTTACCACAAAAGGGCCATCGCCAAATCCAGCCTCCCCTATTTTAGAGGATGGGTAGGCTTTAACCAGAAGAAAGTGGGGAAGAGCGTTTCAATCCAAAGGAGGAGCATAAGCTGAGATACAGAGAAAGAGGAAGTGGAGCATGTCTGGATTTTGTGTCTTAAAAAACAAGCAGGGCAGCCTTGGCATTTGAGACTGCAACTGAAGGATAAGGCCAGACCGTGAAAGACCTTTCATCTGAAACCCCATCCTTTGCATGAAATCTTTGGGCAGTGGTTAGCCACTGAAGATGTTGGGCTGGAGGAGGGTTGCAATAAGATATTTTTTGGGCAGTTGTAGGGGAAGAGGAGAACAGAGAGTAAGCGTTTCAGAAAGGCCAGGTCTATGTACTGAGAGTTTAAGGACCAGAAATAACTAATAGACAAAGATATTGGTATATCAGGGGGCCGAGTGTTTCCAAACAATGGTCTCAACCTTAACTGAAAACCAGAGTTTGTGTATGTATGTCTTTAATCAGTGACTATAGGTTAAGTGCCTTATTATACAAAAACATAATACACACCAAAGTATTGCTAGATCATGGAATGATAATATGCATTTAGCATTTTGAGATAATCTGGACCAAACGATAGTATAAGGGACAGATGAGTAATTTCAGGAGTTGGAAATTTAAGTGATCAATCCTACTTAGAGAATGGGACGATATACAAAGAGAAATTTGAGTTGCATTTGAGAGAAGCTAAGTTTCTCTCCTCATCTCTAAAGCAGATCTTGAAACCTGGCCAGTCTTTCCTTCCTTGTCAGTGTGTTCTGGGGACACCAAAGCCAAATGGGTATCTAGATCTTTACCCTTGGCAATGGCCTCATCCTTCCAGCAAGTTCTCATCGGGCAGCAGAGATCCTGTCTCCACCCTTCTTTAATGCTCTGTTTAAATGCAATTCCTCTATGTTCAATTATCCTAAATAAATCATATATCTGATAAGTTTCCAGCATTGCCTCAAGAAGGCCAATATTAACCCTTAAGATAATTTTTTATTATTACAGTGGAAATGTGTTCATCAAAGCAAAAGGATCTAATCAATTGACTTGAGATTTCTTCTGATGAGCGCTCAGGTTATGGTCAGCCTCTCCTTTGTGAATGGCTAAGACTAACTTGGAATTTTAAGATATATTACTAGTCACCAGTCTCACTGGCAAAAGTACCCAATGTTCAAAGTCTCAAACATTTCAATACTAGCAGGATTGGGTGGGTTGTGCAAAGCACTTTCTGGCTTTACGGCCTTCAGTCTGTCACCTGACCTCTCCACATATCATTTTCTTTATAAAATGAATTGACAATAGTGGTTATCTCATAGGGTCTTTAAAAATTAAATAAGATCTACTAATAAAGCACTCTACACAAAATACTTACTTAACAAGTATCAGGTATCATTACTACTTTTATTGTTGTTACTATTATATAGACTAGTCTGGAATTACGTGGTTATAGATCCACATATTTGTGCTTTGAGGTTTTGTCTGGACAGTAAATACCTTCCCACAAGCTAAGAACCTTTTTCTAATCATACCAAGCCAACAGCAAAATCAAAGTTTTATGGCCCACGCTTTTATAACTGACAGTGAACCAGATCTGAAGAGCTGTTTGGATTGTACCCAGTCGTATGGTGTCCCCAAACTGAGCTCATTGGCTCCAGGTGTTACCAAGATGTTCACAGATGCAATCAGAGGTTGATCAACACTCATACTTAAGGTCTGGACAAGCCATGAGCATTGGGTTTTTGGATGTTCTACTTTTAATATGAATTCTAACTTTCTGTTGTGATGAGTCATTTTTTTTAGAATGTTCAGCTGCATCTCAGAGACCCACATAACAATGAAATTCCTTCTGTGAGCAAGTGAGAGTCAAACACATAGATCCTTGGTATTCAGCCTGGGGACCCTTGAAGCCCCTGTGACACAGGCACTTCCTGAAAGAAGTGAGGTCACATTTCAACCCAAGGTTATACGGACCTGCTTCATTGATTACAACTAAAGAAGTTCAACTTTTCCTCACAGAGCTTTATCCCCTCTTCTCAAAGCACAAGTGAAAAAGAAATGCATACTTAAGTGCAGAAAGCCTAACCTTTGGCCCGAGCCATCAGCTGACTTATTTATGTGTTGAATAAGCTTTTTAATTAAGTATTCAGTATAAATACATAGGATAAGTCCTCAGTTCAAAATCATACAGCTTTGAGCACAGCATAAGGAATGCAGACAGCAATAAGGTAATGGCTGTGTGTAGAGCCAGAGGAGAGAAAGAGCAATCGGGGGATCGTTTCATAAACTATATAAATGTCTAACCAATGTACTGTATAATTGAAACTAAAAATAAAATAAAATAATTGTTTAAGTTATACAGCTTTGATGGATTTTCACAAAGTAAACACACTCACGTAACAAGTACTCTGATCAAGAAACAGAACTTTATTGGCACTTCAGGGGCCTCTTCGGCTCCCCGCACCCAGTCACTAATCTTCCCACATCCCCAAGAGGAGCCATTACCCTGACTGCAACCACAGATTCGTTTTGGCTGGTTTTTTAAAACCTTATGTAAACGAAATAATACAGCATATACTGTTTTGTACCTGGCTTTTGGGGAGAGAAGGTCTAAACATTTTCACATCTAACTTGGAGTAGAGTATAAAATGAGTCTATGGATTTTCCCCAAATATTCAACCGACTTTCCAGCCCAGTTTGTTGAAGAATTCCTTTACTTAACATTGGAAAGCTTAGAACACACTATGTCTTTATCTCTATCCTAGGTCTGTTTCATGGCTGTTTGTTCTGTTCCTTTTGTCTGTCAGCTCATTTCTGCACCACATTTTGACTGTTGCAGCTTTAAAATGTGTTATAATATCTGGCATAATAACTCTCCCTGTTTTGTTTCTTTTAAATAACATTTTAGATAATCTACCATGTTTGTATTCCAGGCAAATTTTGGAACCATTTTGTCACATTCAAGAAAAAAAAATTTTATTGGCATTTTCATGTGGTAAATGGTGTTAAATCCTCTCAATAAATAGATATTGAGCACTTACTGTGTGCCAGGCTCTGTTCTAGGCACTGGGAATACCACGGAGAACAAGGCACGCCCCCATGCCGGTGACATTTACATTCTAGTGGGGAAGATCAGAGTCAAAAGAACAAAAAGATAATTCCAGGTGGCAATATGTGCTATAAAGAAAAGAAAACAGGGGGAAAAGAGAATGAGCGACTCGCTGGAGGAGCAGAATGCTGTTCAAGTTAGGGGATGTGAGACGATCTTTCAGAGGAGGCAACACTTAAATTGAAACCTGCATCATACCAAAAGTGTATTACATCGCTAAGTCAACTTGAGAGGGATAAACATAGTTAAAACATCCAGCCTAAGAACATAGCACTTATTTCCATTTATTTAAATAATTTACATCTGCCAGTAAAATTTTGATATTTCCCATATAGATTCTCTGCCTTTCTTTCTTTTATTAAATTATTGAGGTGACACTGGTTAATAAAATTACATAGGCTTCAAATGTACAATTCAGTAATACGTCATCTGTATATTACATTGTGTGTTCACCACCGAAAGTCAAATCTCCTTCCATTACCATATATTTGACCCCCTTTACCTTTACCTACCTCGCCCCACCTGTCTCCCACTAATTACTAAATTGTTGGTCTGTGTGTTTTTGTTTATTTGTCTTGTTTATTTGTTACTTTTAGTTTTATATACCACATATGACTAAAATCGTATAATTCTCAGCTTTTTCTGACTTATTTCACATAGCATGATTATTTCAAGATCCATCCATATTGTTGCAATGGCAGTATTTCATCTTCTCTTAAGGCTGAGTAATATTCCATTGTATCTCTATCAAAAGGCACTTCAGTTCTTTCCAGGTCTGGGCCACTGTGAATAATGCTACAGTGAACTTTGGGGTGCAGAGATCTTTATAGATAAACGTTTTCAATTTGAGGGGTAGACACCCAGAAGAGGAATTGCTTGGCCATATGGTAATTCTTTTCTCAATTTTTGAGGATTCCCCTCATTTCTTGTGAAGACTGGTCTTAGATATTTAATTTTTATTTTGTCATGTCATGGTAGTGGCGGTGGTGGTGGTAACGATGATGATGCTGATGATGACGACAGAGAATGAACTCTGTTGCTACTTAATCTTCAAAATTATTATCAGTATGTAGAAGTTATAGGTTTCTTACTATCTCACCACTTTGTTGAAATTTTATTCTGAGCATTCTCGATTGATTCTCTTGGTTTTCTAATAACATAATTATACCATATAGAAATAATGATAAAAATTGCCTCCTCCTTTCCTATAGTTATACTTCTGATTTCTTTTTCACGATATATTACCAAAAGTTTACCAAAATTTCTGAAATAATTGTAAGTGATAGCAGACATCTATACCCTAACTCTGATTTTAATATGCATACCTTTAATTTTCACTATCAAGAAAGATAAATGTATATTCAATACATATTTTAAAATAATGTATGATTACATACTATTGGATTGAGAAAGTCTGTTTTTAATTCTGTAAATGTTTTTACCAGGATGACTTTAAATGCCATTTTGGCATCTATTTAAATTATTTTTTCCTAAAAATTTCCTATATTAAATCATTCCTACATTCCTGGAATACAACCTGCTTCATCTTGCTCAGTGATTCTTTTAATGTTCTATTTGTTGGTACCTTACTTAAAATTTGAAAAATCTATAATTCATGAGTGAATTATATTCCTTTAGAATTTGACGAGAACTCACCAATTAAAAACATCTGGCCCTAGAATCTTTTAGGAAGAATTTTTTTTGGTAACTTTTAAAATTTCTTTTATGGCTACTAATCTGTCATGTTTTCTTATTCAACTTAGGTCAGTTTGGCAATTTTTTTAATGCATCTTTTTTATAGACAATTTTAAATGTCATAATATAGATTTACACACAGAATTCAATTACAATTTAAAAGTATTCTGATATATTATCTTTTTTAGTTGTAATATTTATTTGGATTTTATTGCTTTTTTATTAAAGTTGTTTATTAAAATATTTTTTGGAGAACAAGCTCTCAGTTTCTAATGCAACTGTTTTTTTTTTCTTTTTTTTTTTGATTTATAAACTTCTGTTTTAAAATTTCCACTTTAACTTCCATTTTTTTAAAAAATGAATATTTATCACTTTGGCCACATCTAATAAATTCAGTATGTGTTTGTTTTCTTTTTATTTTTTTCAGTCAGTGATTTTCAAGTTTTCTGGCCTCATGCTATACATGCTTAAAAGTTATGTAAGACCCCAAAGAACCTTTGTTTATATAAGTTGTATTTATTGATACTTATAGTATTCAATATTTAAACAAATCCAAAAATTATTTATTATTTTTAAATAACAATAATAAACTCATTATATAATAAGTTTTTTGAAAAGTAACTATTTCCCAAAGCAAAAAAGTTTTGAGAAGCATAGCATTGTTTTACAATTTTGCAAATATCTTTTAATCCTTGGCTTAATAGAAGATGCTGGATTCTCATATCTGTGTCTACATTCAATCTACTGAGATATGTTTTTTGGGGAGGCTGTATATGAAGAAAATCTGGTTTCACATTGATATGTAGTTGGAAAATGAAAATTGATTTGGTAGTCTTCAGATAATTGTGAATCTTTTTTTCTGATACTATAACATACTATAAATTTTTTGTGATAGTTTCTTAAAAATTACTTGTAACATGAATATGAAACCATATCAATAAACTTGTCATATTTTTATGTTTGTGAGAGAGCGAGAGAGAAAAAGTGAATAATATCTTAGTGTTATTGTGAAAGTAGATTTGACATCACAGACCACTTGAAAGCGTCTCAGGGACACTTTGAGAAACGCCATTCTAAGTAGATGGAGTATGCGTAATTCTTTTAACTTTTTATTTTCAAATAATGTTAGACTTATGGAAGAATTGAAAAGATAATACAGGGAATTCCCATTTACCCTCCATCCGCCTCCCCAATGTCAACTTTTTTTACGTGTGGCAGTATATATATATATATATAAAACATAAAATTTACCACATTAACCATTTAAGTGTCCATTTCAGTGGCACTACATACACTCACAGTGTTGTGCAGCCGCCACCACCATCCGGCTCCAGAGCTTTTTTCATCTTTCAGAACTGAAGCTCTTGACTCATTATGTGTAATTTCAATTTATTCTTTAACCTAAATTATCTAGGGCATTTGTCAATATTTACATGTTCAAGTAGTTATATTTGTGCTGTTAATTTCTGATTTTATTGTTTTGGAGAATGTGATCTGTACAATTTCAGGAGTTGGATGAGCCAGAAAAGTAGGGAAATGTTTCTTCCTCTGTCGCTGATTGAGTCAGGGTTTTTAGCAAACAAAAAAGGAGACAGCTGTCCGGTGCTCACATAAGAGCGTCTTTGTCTTGAGATGGCCAGAGCGATCTTCCCTCACCACTTCATTGCTCCCTGTGTTTCTGAATAAACCACGAAACCAGAACACGTTGGGAACAGAGTGATGACATGGCCTTTCACCCACAAACACCATGTTGTTAAAGCTCGGGTTGTACAGACAGAGCAAGGAAGAATGCCTGAAGCCGTGCTTGCTAGAAACGGAAGGAGATGGTGGTGATGACAGTGATGCTGGTGGTGGTGGTGGTGATGGTGATGATGTCAATGTAGCACATTGGTTCAATCTCCGGGAGCGCAAGTGGCAGTAGGATAAAGGGGAGGTTTCCAGCACTATACTAGACTTTTTCTATAAAGAGCCAGAAAATAAATATTTTAGGCTTTGCAGGCCATATGGTCCCTGCCACAGCTACTCAATTCTGCTGTTGTAGTGTGAAAGCAGTGACTGGTTTCCAATAAAACGTTCTTTACAAAGCAGACAGCACGCCAAATTTGGCCCGCAGGCTCTAGTTTGCCAACCTGCACTAAATGAATGCCTGGTGGATCTGAAAACAGGCTAAGAGTTTTAAATAGCTCACTCTTCACCAGCCGAGCATTCTAAAGGAGAATTCTACCAGCACATATATGAACAGTAACCAGGGCAATGGACAGTCATTTGCCCTACCTATTAACAGGTGCCAAAGCTGGGCTCATTCCTCATTCATTTAGTTGAGAAAAGTTTCATAGTCAACTCTGAGCACTGACCATAAAGCTAGACGGTGGCTAGCAACCACTGGGAAATAAAAGTTAAGCCACCAACTTCTTACGAGGTGTTCACTTTCTTTAACTGCTTGTTCTTTAGGAGTTTTTAGTTTACCTCTTAATGTAGTTATATTCTGCTATGTTACATAAGAATTTTATTTTATATAAACGATTACACTGATCCACTTTAATTTTTCGAAGTTGTGGGGTCTCGGCTGTTTGGACCAAGAGACCATACCAGAAAATCATTACTTCTTCCTGATAGCACTTTCCATGTTTAAGAAAAGACCATCAGAGGGAAGTGGACCATCACTGAGCTCACAAACTAACCTTAAAAACTAACATCTCAAAAGTTCATTTGTTTCAATCATCGATCAGCCAAAAATATTTGAGTGCCTATGAACCGATTATGCCTATTCATTCATTTGTTTATTCAACAGACATTTATTGAGAGTCTGTTATGAAGCAAGTCTGTTTTAGGCTGCAGTTATGACTTCAGTTATAGCTTCTTTTAAATGTTTGTTTTGTTCGCATGTGTTCATGTGTGTTCTATATAATAAATTCTTCTACCTTCCTTTTTAATAATAAAAGATGCTTGCATGCAAATATATGTTTTCACTTTCTTCATAATGCTCCACAGTACCTGACTGGATGTTGCATGCCACAAAGCACTTAGCACATGATTTTTATTTACCGACTGGTGAGAAGCCTTTATAATCCAGCCTCTGTCTTAAACCCCATCTAGAATCCTTCTCTTAATTTTCCCAGAGTTCCTAAAGGTTGCAAAGAACATTTCCCTTTTGCCTGTAAGGGTTCATGTAGAATGAGTCATTACTAGGACCCAGACTTTACCCTAAAGATAAGTGTATTTATATGCTCAAACGAAGTAATCCTGAGGTAATATTCAGAACTGCACCCTTTTAAAGAAACTCCATATTGCATTTGATTCATAAAACTGAAAAGTAAAATGCTAATGTGTAAAAATGTTATTCCAGGCAATAAAATCTGTTCCCAGCCCTTCATAATCAATTCCAGCCCAGTCGACAAGCTTATTAGCAGAAATAATAGGAAGAAAGGGGAAATTAAAAACTTTATAATTAAAAAGAATAACTCTTCTATTAAGTTACCTGTTTAATACTCTTAGTTGTTTTTTTTTTCCTTTTTGTGAGCTGCCTATAATTTTTAAAAACCTGTTTTCGAGGGCAAAATGTTAACATCTTGGAATAATCAATCACCCCACGTTCTTTCTTTCTTTCTACTTTCTTTCCTTCTTTCTTCGTTTTCCTTTTAGTCCTTTACTTTGACAATTCCATCCCCAGTTATGACAGAACCATGTGCATCTGGCTCTTCTCAAGAGCAAGGCCTGGTTTCCCTGCCAGCCCACGAGACAAGACACATGAAGGTCTTTGGTCCATCGTGGGTGCTGGCAGGTGCCAGGGATCCTATGCTCTGAAGCTCTGCCGAGATCTTCAGTTTACCTTCTCCTCAATGAGAGTCTGAGAGAGAAATAGTATATCTGAAACATGCCCCCAAAATAATAATACTCGTACCGGAAATGTCTACAAAGTGTTTTTAACCTTCCAAAAGTATTTTATTCTCTTAGTTTCCTCAAGTGGATGTGTACTGTCAGACCCAGGATGGATTCTGGAGCTAGTGTGTTTTTCCTGCTCTAGAGGCCACCGCCTGGTTCCTCGGGGTGCTGGGGAGCTCTGGGCTTCCGGAAGCAGCATCTCTGAAGGACGGAGGCCAGAGCCCCAGACTTGGAGCCTCAGTCGGTCCTTGAGGCAGCTCTGTGATCTTGCGTATATAACTTAAACTCTGTGTATCTCCTTCTCCTCACATATAGAGTGGAGAAGATAGCGATATTGAGAGGATTAAGTGAGATGTTATATAAAGTTGCCTTTATATGCAAAGTAAACTTTGTTTTCTTACCTCCACTCTTGGTGTTATCAGAAAATCGGAGCATCGAGGATTCATGCCCAACCCGAGACGTGTCAGGGGCCTCATTCAAGGGGGAAAATCTGAGGACGTCTCTCACTCCACCATGTTTCTCCAAACTTTGTGAGGGGCCTGAGACTGAGCTTGGACAAGCTGTTAGCAGGGGTGAGCCCCTGTGCCTCACCTCAGCTTTCTGATCTATAAAGAGGAGCTAAAACTGTCACCCTCATCAAGGTCCTGGGGTCCAAGAAGAGGGTGCCTTTAAGAGGACTAGCACCTCACCTGGACCAGGGAGGGGATTTTCCAGGTATTACTTCTGAGTCTGGGTTCTGAGTCCAGAATCCTGCCTGGAACTCTCTAGACCACGCCCCCCTGTCCTGAACACAAGCGGGAGCACAGAGCTGACTTCCTCACGAGGCGACCTTGTCAAGCCTGAGTAGCTCTGATCATTCGAAAGTCCTGTATATTTAATCAAAATCTGCCTCTTCCAGCTTCCCACTGATAATGCATGAAATGGAATAATAAATGTCCCAAGCCTTTCTCCAAGAAAGGTTTTTTTATCCAAAAAGAATCAGGTTCAATTAAACGTCAGAGTCGATCTCAAAGGGGAAAAAAAATTAATCAAAAAGCCAGCCAGAAGGATCTTTGGAGAAGGGCCATCCTTGCCCTTTATCTTGACCAGGAGTGTAAACCAGGTTTTGTGGTGGTTGGGTAATTGCATCTCTGCGTGTCGCCGAGCCTCCTATTTTTGAGACCACTTGGTGTAACTGTCCTCAGGATGTTGCTGGCTCCCTCTCTGGCACCACTGAGAATCAGCTCAGAATCCTTGCTGAGAAGCTGGGATGCCTGAGGGGCTGTCACTCCCATCCTTGCCTCCTGGGATGGTGCACAATTCTATATTTCTAGGCTTCGACATGGTTGCCTAGTGGGGTGAGAGCCAGGGGTCAGTACTCATGACGGAGGGGGATACAGGGACCCGAGTGCCACTATCGGCCAGCCTCAAGTAAAATTTCAAGGAGGCAGAATCTTATTGAATACTCTTCGTGGAAGGCAGAATAATGTCCCCAACCCTAAAAATGTCCTTGTCCTATCCTCTGGAACCAAAGAACAAGGTAGGTTAGGTGGCAAAGGGGAATTAAAGTTGCACATGGAATTAAAGTTTCTAATTGAGACCTTGTAACGGGGAGATTATCCAGATCGGTTCTGTGTAATCACAAGGAGTCTTACAAGTGGAAGAGGGAGACAGAAAAGAAGTCAGAGATTTTAAGGTGCTCCACTGCTCGATTTGATGGAAAAAGGGACCATGAGCCAAGGAGTACAAGAAATGCAGCTCTGGAAGGCGGAAAAGGGAAGGAAATGGATTCTCCTCTAGAACTTTCATAAAGGAACACCTGCCAACACCTTGATATTAGTCCAGTGAGACTTGTTTCAGACTCTGACCTACAGAACAGCAAGATAACAAATGTGTGATGCTTTAAGCCACTAAGTTTATAATAATTTATTATAGCAACAGCAGTAGGAAACTAATACACTCCCCTTCCTTTGTTAGAGACACCCACTATGGGTGTCTCATTCTTTACTATCACCTGGCTGGAGACCGAGGCTGATAACTCATCTTTAAGGGCAGCTTATCTGGAGAGGAAGGAGCACAGACTCTGGATCCAGGCAGAGCTGTATTGGGTTCCAGTGTCATCACTTCCTGGATGCACAGCTTGTTCAAATTGCTTCATCCCTCTTTAACTTTATTGTTCTCATCTATAAAATGGGCATCACAAAAGGATTAAACTGCATAAGGTACTCCTCATGGAGTACCTGGCACCCAGTAGGCTCACAACATGTGACCTCTTTTTACTAATGACTCTGGGAAGAGTTTCTCCTTTTTTAGGGTATGAAAGAGTAACAGTCGCTCCCGTCTTGTACCGCATAACCTTGCTCTGGGGATTCCCAGGTACATCACTGCAGGTAGTTAGACCACCAGTTGGACTCTGGGCAGCTGGACGCTCGTTCCGCAAGGGCAATGAAAACATGAAGGCTTGGCCCGGCAGGGAAGTCAAAACTAAACAAAGATCAAGATGTCCAAAGATCACACCATCCAGGTGAAAGACTCAAGTAACCAAAAACAGCAGTGTGGTTAGCCGAATGTTTAACCTCTCCCCGAAGGGTAACAAAATTCCAACTGGGACTTTCACCAAAAGTAACAAATAATCTCACGGGTGTGCTCTTTCTTCGAGTGACTAGAGCCTCGGTTGGACCGGTTTCCCACATAATTAGTTTAAGAGTAACAAAATACCAGGACATTAATATATACAAATGAGTGTTCCAGAACATCCAGGCACAAACTGATGAAAGAGATGTGGGTGTGTGTGCACATAAGAAAACATTTGAGTCTAATTTTGATTTTTCCATCATTCTAAACTGAATTGCTGGGTTTCAAGAATTACAGAGATTATGAGGTCACTTTACTGGAATTATGCTCCCAGGCCGTCCTTCAAAACACTTCAGGGCTTTCTTTTTCCCCTTTTTACTTTGCTGGATGCCAAGGGGATTTAGCTAGACAAAAACCGTACTTTATGGCATGACATGTACTCTTCCACTGGAACTTTGTTGTTGTTGTTGATGTTGTTGTCGTTGTCATCATCGTTGTCATCGACTGAGTTGTAAGACCGAACTCTGCAGTAGGCTGAGAGCTAGCAGCAAGCTGGAAGTCTAGAGGCAGCCATGGTGAACTCAGCTCTGCTATCAGAGCCAAGGTCTCTAGCTCAGTCTCCTCTGTGCTTGGGGATGGGTCCAGGAGATCCATGAATTCACATGTAGCTCTGACATCTGGGATGTCTTAGCAGTGAAAGTGGGGAGGAGAGGAGGAGTGGCACTGAGGTGGCTGCAGATGACATTTGCTAGCTCTGTTCCTGGCAGTAAGGAATCCAGCTACACACCCTGGTATCTGAAGGGACTCATGTTCCAGTGTAGGCAGTTCGGGAAATGCTGACTTGGGCAATATTTAATATTTAAAACTACTTTTTAAGTAGTCGATTAAACTTTATGTACAAGTCATTATTCTGGAATTACAATCTCATAAAACTTTCAGTCGGACAAAAATAAACATTTAAGGAAGAGAGAGCAGTTTCCTAAAATGGTGATGAGTAAATTCAAAATTGTTTTTGAAAAGATACCAAAATGTTTCAGATTACTCGCTTAGGTTCTAAATGTTTAGTCACAGGTTTATTTGAAGACTGATGTTAACTCTAATGTTAACTCATGTTAATTTCAGGATGTGGGATGGTATAGGGAAACCTAGCCTATGGGAGAGGAAAATCAGAAAACCCTCAGTGGGGAGACATTTCTCATTGTGACCAAAAAGCGTGAAAGGCCACTTCAGAGGAAGCATTCGTTTGGTGGTCCCTTCATACATTCTGCTGGGGCAGCAAAGCAAGGAGATCCAAGTCCCATGACCTGTCTTCTTGGGCCCACTGGCCACAAAAGATCTTGAATGAGAGGGAGAAGTGGAGGAACAAAGCCTGTGTGAGGGCGGGACTCTGAGTAGAGGCTAGTGCAAAGGTCTCTTTTCAGCTGAAGGCTGACCCCTTGGTGAAGACCATCTGGAAAGGCTCTCTGTCAGATGCTCTATTTGGAAAAGCCAACAGCCATGGAATGGATTTTCATTCATGGTCTAGTGACTTTCTTTCCCGTTCTGTCACAAGGTCTGAATATTTAGATTTCTCCTCTTTCAGTTTTTTTTGTTCTTTATATTTATTATATTTTACCTTACAATACAGATTTCAACCTGTTTTAGCTTTTCGCCACTTGCCTCCAGATCAGTTTCTGATGACTTTTAATAAAGGTCTGGCATCCTTTATGCATGACTTTGGGTCATCATATTTTCTTTTACATGGTTAAACTTTGCAAGAATTATATCCTTCAATTTGTTCAAGTTTCTAGCAAGTTATTTTTCCCTTCCTTTGTATAATTTAATTGAAATTTTTATTGAAATAACTGTGGGTTCAACATGCAGTTGGAAGAAATAATACAAATATCATTTCAGTTTTTAACTGAGTGAAAACTTCTGCTCCCAAACAATAGAGCCATTAAAAACTTTAAAAAAAAAACATAATAATTGCTGCTTATTAATAGGATGTCCCAAGAAAAGATGCAGATATCAGGAATGGAACTTAGGTTTTTAGGACACACTGCCATAACCATGTATGACTTCGTCCAGAGAAGCCTGAAGCACAACTCTGAGGCAGTTCATAGCCCTGTCATAGTACCAGAGACCACCCGCTAGACCCTGCAGGACCACAGCAAATCACACAGGACACCCCACGGCATCCATGGGGGACCCATGTGGACCTGGCAGCCAGGATAGGCCAGAAGTGGAGTAGGCCAGGGGAGGCAGAGAGGTACAATAAAGTGGTGTGTGAGTGACCAGAAGCCCCTCCACATGCCCCGTCCCAAGCTCTGCTCCCTCCCTGCCCCCACTTGTATAGAAATCATCCCTTGCCTATACTTATAATTTTATGGCCCAAGTGTGCATTCTTGGACCTGAGAGTCTAGTCTTATCCATTTTTATTTAGGTCCTTTAAGCCTCTCTTTCTCTACAGATTCTCTCTTCTGTTGTTTTATGTTAACGACTTACCTGCTGGACGACCCATGGTATTAGATTGTAATGTTTCCCATGGCAGTGAGCTTTACAGATTGCATAGTTATAGTGCAGCTTAGCACGTTCCTTTGTCCTCTGTATTTACTGCTAATTGACAGCTGAATCAGAGGCTTAATCAGAGTCAGAGTACCATGGGTTCCTTGAGTGAGACTCCAGTCCATACATCGATACCTCCATAGTAGATCAAGCTCAGGAAAGAGGTTGGCAGACTGTAGCTTCTCCCCCAGCAAGACTCCCTCCAGCCCCACTCCTGCATCTGCTGCCCACCCTTGCCACTTCAGAGAAGGACCTGTTGAGACATGGAATGTCCCTGCTCCAAAAGAAGGCAGACTCATAGCTCTGTAAAGGCTGGAGACAGTCTCAGCGAGAGAAGAAGGGCTCCAGACAGGCCCTTGCTCTGCTATCCTTACCGCTGTCCTTGAGCCACCACGTGAAGAGACAGGAGCAAGCGATGTGACAGAGGCCGGGAGAGGGGAGCCTGACTCCCATCATACCTAGAGCGGCACAGCCCCCACAGCTAGGCACAGCTCCAGCACCGCACCCTCAGGAGCCAGCACAGATGCTGCTTTCTTCCTCCTTCACAAGGGAGAAGAAGGGTTTTGGAACCAGGTTCAAATCCTGGCTTAACTCCTTGGTAGCTCCGTGACCTTGGGCAAGTTACTTTGCCTGTCCGAGCCTCAGCTTCCTCATCTATACAGGGGATCTAATAATACCTGCCCGGAGACCTTGTGAAGATTATATATGATAATGTGTGCATGTTGGGCAAGTTACTTAACTTCTTTATAAAATGTGAATAATAGAGGTGCCTACTGGTAAAGCATTTAGGACACGCCTGGTGCATGGTAGGTTCTCGATCTTTGTTAGCTAGTTTTACTATTATTATATGAAGTGTCTGGTCTATTGAAAAATAGCTGCTTTATGTAGCTATTATCACATAAAAGAAGAGCACGAGGGCTTCCAGGTAGTTGAAGACAATGGCAGCAGTAGATGCCTGTCTCCCAGTATTTCCTCCACAAACAACTAGAACATCAAGAAAGGGAAAAATGGCACTACGTGAAAATCATACCCTTGGCATAACTTGAGGACAGAGAATGTTAAAATAACTGTAACTAAAAGGAAAAGGAACACCAAGTTTCACCCCGCCCCACTGTGTGGAAGCAGAGACACGTGGAGAGAATCTCTAGGAAGAGAGAGGAAGGGGACCAGCGGGGAGGCCTCTGGTTGATCTAAAACTGCCCCCAGGCAAGGTCAGCTCTAAGACCAAGGATACTAAAGGAAATATCCAGATAGATCAGAGTACAGATTTCGGGGACTCATAAGCGTGTGTGACTTAAAGGAACAGTCTTCCTAACGCATAGCTTCTCGGAGAGAGAAACAGGGAGAGGAAGGGAGAAGTGCCCCTGGGTGATCGGTTGGTAAATGAGGCAGAATGCAAAGGGAGAAAAAGGGGCAGCCGCTGTTAAAGGCACACAGATATACGTTATGAGGAAAGGGGAAGCCTGAAGAGAGATGTGCCAGGGAGAATACCAGAAGGAATATGAAATAGGAGACCTTGAAAAGAAACAAATGGGGAAATTAGGTGGAGGGACTGTCCCAGAAGTGTGAGATGGCAGAGCAGAAGGGGATGGTCAAGGATGGTGACATGAAATGAAGATCTATGAGGTGCATGAAATCGGGGGGTGGAACGTGCTGGAACGCAAGCTTTCTTAGTCAGACTGGGTGTTCTTTTCGGGAAAATAAGGGGAAACGCCTGCTCAGGGGAAGTGGACACCTAGACACATAGACATAAACACACCGGTTCCCCAACAGGCCCCGCCGAAGGATCTCAGCGCTGACAGGCGGGGGGAGGGGTGTAGGTGAAACATCCGAGCAGCTCTGCTGTGCTTGGGACCTCGCCGAAAGGAGAGATGGGGGAAAGAGATGATTACCGACACCGTTAGAATAGGAATGATGTAGAATTCAGGTCCCCGGACTCCAAAATGCACCGTATAAAATGAGAGAAGGAAGAGGTAGCAACTTCGATAGTACTCATTAACACTTGGGGTTTTGAAAATAGTGGTGTTTGCAAAACCTGCACTTCAGTTAAGTATTTGGAGGAAATATTGGATATTCATAAAACATCACGTCTTTCCATGGCATCATTTCTGGCCCTCAGAGAACTCAGAGTGTAGTCGCAACACAATGAATTGGGTGTAAGGCAGAATCGAAGGAAGAACAATAAATTCTGCCTGTAGGGTATGGAGAGGAGAGAAAAAGGCCTTCAGAGGAGCTGCCTCTGAGCTGGATTGCAAAGAACAAAGTTCACCAGGTGAGAATGGAGAAACATGTTTGGAGGCAAAGAGAACAAACTGTGTAAATGCATGAAAGTGTAAATAGGCATAGAATGTTCTGGAAATACTAAGGAGTTCAGTGTGCGAAACTTCCAGATCACAGGATGACTGTGAAGGGTAGAAGAAGTTGAGACTGGATGAGGTGAATTAGGAAGTCCGGGAGCAATAAGAGAAGAAGGGGACCTTGTCATCCAGATTTGCCAAATTGACTTGACAGGATTATAGCCTGGTCACCCTCATGGGATCCAACACAGCATTTGGAACTACAGTCTCTTATAAGACCTTATCTAAACCCCAAGAAATGTTTCCTTTGGGAGCAGCAAAGCTAGATAGTAAGATATTTTTCATAGCTAAGAACGTGTATATCCCATATGTTGTATGTCTGTCATTTTTCTCCACTTTCAAAAGCAACGTTTCTAAAAATATTTTACTCCAGTAGTTAGTAATGTTATTAACCTTTAGTGTCTGTTATCCTCTCTCTTCTTAAAAATAGCATTATCATTACCTTTGTTGCTCTGTTTTGGACATTTCATTTCTCGGTTGACAGGAACAGCCCGGGTTTTGCTGAAGCCACCTTTATAGAGCCCACACCCAAGGTCTTACAGCGTGGCATACTACAGTGTCACCAGGACCTTCCACACCTGAGAGGGCCAAAGAGAGCAGAAATTGGCTGAGAGGCAGCAGGTCCCGCATTCTGCATGGCATGGATTTCCATGTTAGTAAGACAATCTTTGCCATTTCGCGGTCAAGTTTATCAAAAAGGCTTTGTGGGGAGTAAAAAGTTGTGGTTTAATTTTTAAAATACAAATTATTTGGGGAATAAAAAGTAGTTAATGTTAGAAAATCTGTAACTATAATAACGTATTAAAAGAAAAAATCATCCCGATAGGTGCTGAAATGTTACTTGATAACATTTCCCACACAATCTGTATTAAAACTTTTAATAAACTAGGAATAGAAGTGAAATTCCTTAATTTGATGTGAAATGTCTACTTAATGATGGAATGTGAGAAGCAGTCCTATTTTAGGGAAAAGGTACAAACACCCACTATCTCTGCGAGGTTCCTCATCTGTGAAATAAGATGAGAAAAATAACCAAGGTATAAATATTGGGAGGAAAGGGATAAAACTTCTTATTACATATGCCATGAGTTTTTACTAACAATATTTTTACCAGCATCATTACATCTAACAAACCTAATCATATGTTCATTACAGTGTCCAAATCAACATAAGTATTCAAAAATCACTAGCTTTCCTATATGTAAGCAATACCCATATAAAATATGTAATTTTTAAAAGATGCAATTTATTATAGCAACAAAAACTTAAAATATTTAGAAATAAATGAAGTAATAAATGCTTCAGAAAACTGAAGCCGTATGAAACTTTACTGAAGTATATATTAGAAAAGTTAAATAAATTGAAAATATATACCATATTTATGTCTAAAATAATGCCATATTAAAGATCCATCAAGTTCCCCTAAATTAATTCATAAATTTAATAGAAAAGAATCTCATCCTCATTTCAATAGAATTTTAATGAAAATTACCTGATTCAAAAGTTCATCTGGAAGAATAAGAGCAAGTGTGTGAGAATAATCAGTTTTTGAATAAAGATAAAGTGAGAACATGTACCAAAGAAACTTCAATGAAATGAAATAGTCTAGAAATAGACTGCGCATCAAAGAACAGAGTATATGATAAAAGGTCCATTTCAAATAATTGAAGAAGGTTTGGACAATTTAATAATCAGACCTGAGATAATTAGTTATCATTATGGAGAAATAACAAGGCTATATTTCTGTGTCACATTATGTACCAATATAAAAACTAGATAGATAGATAGAGATATATCAGAACTATATATGATATGTATATCAGAAGAAAATATACAAAAGTAAAATCTATAAAAATACCTGAGGAAAGTATTTTTAAATCACATAGTAAGGAGAGACTTCCTAACATGACCCTAAACCCTTTAGGCCTCTGTAAACATTAAAAAGATTTATACATTTAAATTAATAAAGAAAGTAGAGCTTCCTCTATGTCTAAAGACTCTATTAAAGACAAATGGTAGACTAAAAGATAATATTTCTGAACATACAAAGACAAAGGGCTAATGACTAATAGTCTTAATATTTGAAAAAGCTCCTACGATTCACTAAGAAGAAATAAAACAACCCAATGTAAAACAGGCAGATGATATAAGTAAGTAATTCCCAAGGGGGGAAATGCTAATGACCTAAAAATAAATAAAAAGATATTTAACCCCATTACTAATTTGGAAAATGCAAACTATTGCAGAACAATTTTTGCCTAGCAAATTGCAGAAATTCGAATGTTGGTAAAAACACAGTGTGGGAGAGGAGGCAAAAATAGTTGGCAATGCAAACCCTTGACTTAGCAATTCGCTTCTGATTGTTTCTCCTATGAAAATACTCCTTTAAGAGCGCAAAAACTTGTGCAAGAATATTTATTGCAAACAGTTTTATATGCCAAACAAATAAATACACTCTAACCACCCAACAATAGGAAAGTGATTGTGTTGCAATATTTCCATCCTGTGAAACACTCTTCAGCCATTAAAAGTAATGGAGTCACTCTACATTTAATGACATAAAATCAAGATCCTTGAAGGGATGCTGGGCTTTAAAAGAAAAGTTATAGTACAATCCAATTTTGTATTCAAAATTCACCATATGAAATTGTATATAACCTATGTATGTCTGTTTCTGAACATGAACAAAAGGTCTGGAAGGAAAGGCACAAAATTATTACAAGTGGTTATTCTTGTGGAGTGAAGTGGGTTTGGGACTAAGTAAAGGTAGAAGTGATAACTTCCACTTCTTTTAGGACACTTAATTTTTAAAAAATGAATTACCTCTGTGATTTAAAAAAAAAAAAATCCAATGGTTCTGATGAAAAATATATGGAAAATAAAACTGCCCGAGGTAACACTGCTGTACGGCCTATAAATCAAATCCAAAAAGTGTCTTCGGACCAGATGCCCTCTGCCAGCCTCCGCCCCACCTGAGATATTCTGAACTGAAAATCTTCAAAAACTTGTCTGCAAAGCGCTCTGTGACTGTCCTCCTAGGGTCATACTTTCCCATGGATTCTTCGTGGAGGCCAGTGCCTCATCCAGGCGTCCATACGCACCTCACAGTAACCCCACAGCCCCGAGTACTGTAACAGGACCAGGGAAAAGGCAGGAGGAGGCAGCCACCAAGTCTACAGAGCTCATCGTCATGTTTCAACTCTTAGTTAATGATTCATTCCATCATTTTGAATTCATTATTTTAATTAAATTTAATCTTTTAAGAGAATTTTTCACTTAAAGGGACCTTGGAGATCTTTCAGTTCAATCTTAACTTTTTATGTATGAGGAATCAGAGGCCCAGAGAAGGAGGTTAATAAATTGTATTATATTTAAGACCCTGCACTTTGGGGCTCAGCCCTGTAAGATTTTAATTCTTATGAGAGCCCCTTTGCTACCATTTGAGAATGTTATTGCCATCATCTGCACCCCCACCATCAGAAGGGTAACTATAGCCGCTTCTCTTTATGAGAACAAAAATCATCAGCCAGACCTTCTGTCATCGTTTCAAATCAAGTTCATCTGGCCTTGGAACATTTGCACAGGCTGTACTTTCTTTCCAGGCTGTGCGTCCTGCGTTTCACAAGGCTGGCTCCTTCCCCACGCTGAGGCTCCTCCCCCTCACTGGGCTCCTCCCCCTCGCTGGGCTCCTCCCCTACACTCAGGTATTCCTTGCCCTGCGTGTCTATTCCATCCCTCCCCATCATTTCCCCTTTTAGCAACCTGTTTCCTTCCAGAAGGCAGCCTCTATGTCTCTCTTGCTGTGTCCTTGGTGCCCGAAACGTAGTAGGTGCTCAAAAAGTTTGTTAGGTGTATGAAGGGGCCGCTCCGACACCTACTTTTGAAAGCTTCCTGTCTCCTCATGTAGTCCATGAAATGTGTATTATCATTTAGATTTTTTTTTTTAAGTAAAAAATTATACAGCTTTACTATTTTAATTCGTGTGGATTACAAGGGAGATCGGACATATTTCCGTTAGCTTATGTTGTTTGTTCAGCTGTCCATTGTCATCTAATGTTTTACTCTGTCCCAGGTAGTGTGGCCACAGTCAGCAATGTGGGGAACCTCTGAGTGGTTGCAACCTGAGGCAGGTGGTAAAGAGAGAAGGTAGGTTTCACCTAGGTACCAGGGAAAGGGTTGCAGGGGCTTTGTGCTCTGACAGACGCCGAAAGCCAACCCCACACTTTGACCTCTTGCTGGCTTTTCCACAGAAGAGGGCTCATCTGGGCCCGCAGTGCAGGCAGCTGGCACAAGAGAAGCAGGTCAGATCTGGAGAGAGGGCGGGTCCAGGTGTGGGGCTCAGCTGCGGGCCTAAGGCTCCACCACAGCCTTGAGGGTGAGACGGAAAAGTTCTCATTCTGGGAGCCTCCGTTTCTTCCTTGTCAGGGCTGACTTCTGCCCTCCTGTCCAGCAAGGGGCAAGGATATTTGTAAATTTTAGCCACTATTTAATGAAAAACTTTACAACGTTTTTAACATAACTTAAAGTGATGTCCCCCGAAGAAACCACAGTTTTCTTAGAGTGGAAATTGCTAAGTGACAAACTAAAGCTAGTGTGTAAGGTTACATACACTAAATTGTATAATTCAGAGCTAAGTACTTATTTAGTTGTTATGCATTTATCCAGCAACCACTCTGAACCAGGCACTCAACTCTGGAGATCTAAAGGCCACTTTCGACACAGCCTCTGCCTGCAATGGCTTATATGATGGAATGGGGAGGAGCGGGAGGAAGTGAGAGCAGGAAGAGCACTGGGGCCCAAAGGCGCCTTTGAACCCAGACTCCGAGCCCGTTAGCTGTGCAAATGTGGCAGCCACAGGTCTCTGAGTGAGAAGTAGGCGGCAATGCCATCTTTGTGAACTCTGATTAAAGACCTTAGCCTGGAGAAGCTATAAGAAGTCCACTTTAGGTCTTCGAAACAGAAAGAAAGCAGATATCTAGAGTAATCAGGAGTAGGGGGGTTGTGGAAGAAGTGGAACATGGGCCAGGCCTTGAAGAATGGGTAGAACTTGGAAGGGAAAAAGCTGAAGCGAGGGGCGAAGATAACCGTAAGCCGTGAAAGGCCAGTCAAGGGACTGGCAGAACTAGAGTGAAAGGTCCCGCTGGGCAAGAGCAGCGCCGAAGGGGTGGGCACCCAGGGCCAGCCAACAGCCAGGCGTCCCTCACGCCGTGTCTTCAAAGATGTATTCAGTTTTCATTTTGGGGAGGCTGGGCCCTGTGTGAGAAAAGGGAGACCAATGGTGGCAGCACCCTTAATTTCCATGCCCTATTTGGCAAAATCAAACATGACCAGACCCACATAGAGGCATTTGGGTGGCGTCCGTTGTTAATGAAGCATTGCCCCAGGTAGAAGAGGGTTGGTTCTCCCCTAACCCCAAGCGGCTCATCCAGGGCGATACTCTTACCATACACAGGAGTCCCTGAGAGGAGCTGAGGTGAATAAAATTTGCTTTATCTTTACATCTCTGGTAAGAGGTTGCTGTCTTAGAGACGTCTGCGAGCTCCTCACAGATTCACGCCCCACGCAGCTGCTAGGCTGGCCCACTCCTTATTCCAGCGCTCAGGGTAGCCAAGCGATTCCAGCCCTAATTTCAGGACAGCACCAGGAAGAAAGTGGAGCTCTTGTGTGTTTTTCATCAAGGGAAAGGATTTTGCAGTCATTCGTTCATTCATTCATTCACTCACTCAATGCCTATTTCAGGTTGCCTACTATCTACAAGGAGGATTTAAAGAAAAAGGAAAAACTAAACTCAGGCTTTTCCCTCCAAGAGTGTTTGTGTGGTCAGTTAATCTGGAAGGAGATAAGAAGTAATCTGTGACGGGAATCCAGAGGGAGCCACAGTTACTTCTAGTTGGGGTGGGGTGGAGTGGGGTGGGGAGGGAGTCTTGGGGTTAGTTTTGGAAGGAGGCAGCAACTACCATCAATCTTGAAAGATAAGTAGGTCGTGGACATGCAGGCATGGTGAAGCATTGCATCCTGAGAATCACAACGCCTCACAGATTATCTGCCTAACCCTTTATCTTGTATGTGATAAGACTGAGCCACTGGCAAGTCTGGAGATGGAGCCGTTACCTAAATGAGCCTGTGCCCACACAGAGTGCCCCCGACACAGGGCAGGCCTTCCTGCACAGCACCGTCCAGGCAAGGGCTTGGAGCTGTGGAAGTTCTGACTTTTGGTGGAATGAGGATTGCAGTTCACTTTGAAAATAGGATTTTG
Organism: Rousettus aegyptiacus; assembly: GCF_014176215.1. NCBI lineage: Eukaryota > Metazoa > Chordata > Mammalia > Chiroptera > Pteropodidae > Rousettus > Rousettus aegyptiacus. Next base: position 84,381,931 of record NW_023416306.1, on the reverse strand, counting down.
TAGTTGATTCGATGCCAGGGGCAAAGGAAGAGCAGGGAGAAAACGGTTTTCCAGCCCAATGACTGGGAGGACACCTGGGCCGGAAACAGGAGGCCGCAGGGCTGGGAGAGAAAACAGTGTGGTAGCTTTGGGACATGCTGAACTAGAGGCATTTACGAAAGGTACAAGGGAAAGTTCTAGCAGACCATGGAAACGTGCTGGAGTTCAGGAAAGAGTCAGGACCAAGGATATAAACTGGGAGTCCTCTCTTCAGAGTAGATGATTGGGGTACTTCAAGAGATGGAATGGACAGGAAATAGAAGCTGACCAGAGGCTGTAGCAGCAGCTCCCTTTGGAGAGAAGGAAGCAGAGGGGACCTGAGGCGGGTTAGAGGTAGGAAGGGGTCAGGGATGCAATACCCCAGAGGTGAGGGATGAGAGGGAGTCCACAGGGAATGGTCTGTGCCCCAGGAAAAAGGGTTAACATGCTGCAAACATGATGTCTGAGAAGAGGCAGATCTAGATCTAGAGACTAGAACATTACTCTTGACTTTTGCAGGTGCAAGGCAGCCAGAGTAAATGTTATTTAGGAAGTTTGACAGTGAAGCGGAGATGAGAGATTAAGGGGTGCCAAGGCTGAGACCACTTGAGTTTCTTTTTTTTTTTTTTTTTTAACTTTGGATAGACTTAAACGTGTTTATTGGAAGATGAGGAGGAGCTGGCAGAGAGAGGGCGAGATAAGAAATGGAAGAGAGAAGGAATGTTTAATGGAAACTGATCCTGAAGGAGGAAGGAGGGATTAAGGTCAAGGACATGGCCTGTTGACAGTTGGAAGTGAAGTCTCTAAGCTGAGGTGGGAGGGCTGGGCTGGAGAATCATAGAAGGGGCAGGGGGTGAGTGCTGAAGCCCTAGGATCAAGTCACACAGGAAGAAGAAAACCAAAGGGCTAAGGCTCTGACCCTAGGAGAAGCCCAAAGTCCAAAGTCAGATAGGGACCAAGGAAGGGACAGCAGGAAAACATAGCCATGATGTCCAGAGGCCCAAACAGGTCAGTCAGTGATGCCCCGCCCAGAAGACGGGCACAAGATGACCTACATGGATAATGTTTGCTCATGAGACAGGTTAGAATGATAAAGCTAACGTCCATTAAGCCACATATCAAATGCGTGATTTCTCTGCTTGCACTGGACTTCAAAGTCCAAATATTTTAATTAAAACAGTATGTGAATATTGAGGATATCAAAAGAACGGGGACATTATTAATTTTAGGATCAAGGCAACTAACCACTTGATCCTTTTAAGTCATTTCCTCATTTAGCTCCAATCTCAGTAACAAAACATTCCTGTAGCTCCTTGATAACGTTCCTGGATCTAAAACCACAGCTTTGTTTTTTACACCCTCTGGGACTTATTTCTTATCTCAGGCTCTTTTGAAGTAGGCAGTTATCAGATCAACCTTTTGCTCACTGGCCTTGGGTTGAATAGGTGATTTCCCCCCTGAATCATAGGCTTGTAAGAATTCAAGCCAAAATTCCAGGCTGGCTTTAAGCAATAAATACTGTAATTAACTTCTAACCAGGCAAGGCTAACATTTTGCTTGGAGAAAGCATCATTTTCTCAAATGAATGACTTTCAAATAAAAACAATTTTCATGCCCTCTTTTTTCAGCAAGATACTTACCAGTGCTTGGGAATATCCAGTGTGTCATGTAAAAGAACATGCTTGGGGATTTTTTTTTTTTTTTAATTTTTACTTTTTAGGTGAGGCAACCCTTGGTCGACCTCACAGATTGCAAGGACCTTGTCACCTTACAATCTCTTATTTTTTTATTTTTTACACCTACAGCACCTGGTCTTCCTAGGTGGTCCCCATCCAAGTACTAACCAGGCCCGACCCTGCTTAGCTTCCGAGGTCAGATGGGATTGGGCCTGTTCAGGGTGGCATGACTGTAGACTCTTGGGGATTTTTAAAATCCAGTTTTCTCTCGTCTTCAAGTTCTGCCATAGAAACTGCACTGTCTTCTAGAAGAATATTTTTTTCTAACAGTTAACAGAGTTCTCTTCCATCTGAACTGTGCAGGAAATTTTCTGGAAGTCTCGCTGAGCCTAGTTAGTCATGACACCTGTCCTACCCAACAGGTGGGGCGGAAATGGAGCTCAGGGCTGTGGCAGGTTGGGATGGACGTTTGGGACTGAATGTTACCAGTGGCATACCAAGGTAGGGGAGGAGGAACAGAGACAGGAGTATTTTATCATGATGATAATAAAGAATAGACAGTTTTAATATCGTTTTTGAATCTTCTACAGTTAGTGCACCACCTCATTGCCTGCACCTGGGACAGGCCACCTGGCCCACAGATGTCACACTGTCTCTAAACCAATCAGTGAAATCAGTGAAATTAAGACCCATAGTAAGGTCAGCAATGGGAGTCTGAAATGAGGAAGTTCTGAGAATATCCCAAACATGAGCCAGAAAACCAAAATCCAAAGTCAGAGCTGAGCTTGAAATTAAAAGAACGTAGAGTTACAGTGTCATTTGCTAGAAAGGAGTTTTTTCATCCTAGGGCAAAGGAAAGTTGGGAACCAAAAAAAAAAGAGTCATCACATTTAAATAAATACAGGAAGGGATCCATCACGAGATGGATTATGAATTTTCGCCCAACGGTTGCCACTCTCCAAACTGTTTTTTGTTATTGTTTTTATGACTCAGCCATGTACTTGGGGCCTTGCTCCAAGGTGCTTATTAAGTCGCCACATAATTTTTGTCAGCATTCAGAGTGAGGGGCACATAATGACGCCTGAAGCTTGGCCTTATTTTCTCGACACTGGGGCAGAGCCCCCTGTCCTGTGGTTATGGTTCTCCACACACTGCGCAGAGAGCTTGGGTGGCCCTGGAACACTGCCAGCTAGAGCAGCAGTAGTAACCGGAGGTTCCTGTTCCGTGAGGTCCCGGCCCTGGCCTGCCATGTTCCTTGCGGTTACGTCGGAGGCAGTGTGGCCTGGTGTGAAGATCGCTAAATATGGAAGCAGGAGCCTTGAACTGTGCCCGCAGCTCCACTACTTACTAACCTTGGGGGTTTCAAGCACAAATCTTTTGTTTTGAAACTAGCTTTCTCACCCGACTAATAGGATTGGAATAAGGGCAGCTGAAATGAGGGTGTGAATTTACTTTGGGAACTGTAAAAGACTAAGAGACTTAAGGGTGAATTACCTACAGGTTCCGCAGATTTGGTTTTCTGGGTGTCATGGCCTTAGCCAGTAACTAGTAATGAGCACCCAAATGCAAGGTGGGAGGAAAGCTTAGCAGCAGCACCTGTTTAAAAAGGGCTCTTTATCAAATCAGCCGTGTGCTAGGGCTTCGCAGAAAACCACAGAGTGCGAGGAGGAGGGACACCCTAGTTCTACTCTCCTGAGGAATGATCACATCCATCCTAGTGTACTGTATGCCAAGGGAGGCTCCTCGCTTTAAAGGGAATGTCAACCAGCCAGACAACATGTTGTGGGAAGAGACATCTAGGGACCTCCAGGATTTTAACTGGAAGGGGAAAACTCTGGGAGGAAAGTGAAAACTCTCTTTGGGTTTTATGAATATTGCTATGTGGGAGACAGATTTGACTCATTACATGTGGCTTCCAGGGGAGGGAGGGTGGACGCTTCAAAGGTACAGATCCCAGCTCGTGCAGCATTGGTGGTATAGTGGTGAGCGTAGCTGCCTTCCAGATCCCAGCTCATCTAAGGCAGTGGTTCCCAAACTTTGCTACACATTAGAATCACCTAGGGATCTTTTAAAACTTCAACTGTCCGGTTTGAACCTCAAGCCAATTACATCAGAATCTCTGGGGGGAGAGCCCGGCATCAATGTTTTTTAAACTCTCCAGGCGATTGCAACGGGTAGCCAAGTTTTCAAAGTGGTGATCTACAGAAGAACTGAGAGCATTTGAACTAAGCAAAGAAAGGGTGAGCTACTAGAGGTGTGGAGAGTTCGTGATGTTGACGCTGCCCAGACTCAGGCTGGGTGTCACTTGGTGGTGACAAACTCAAGCCTTCCATGCATGATTTGACTAAAGGAACCAAACCTTAAGTGCCCACCTATCCTGAGAGGCTTAGTCAATGCTCTGAGGTGAAGGTTTTCAAATTTTTTTAATAGTTCCAGGGAACTATTTGTTCAAATAAAATTAAGTATTTAAAACAAACAAAGGAAGAGGGAGGTGGATTCCCTTCCTGCACAACATACATCTCTTCAACCCTCTTCTCATGATGACCCCTGAGGACACTTTGTGGAAATCTGGGAACTTAATGAAACTCTCTAGGACTCCAGGGAACATGGTTTTAAAAAAACACCAATTTAAGGGAAGGGATTTCCACAGAAATGAATTTCGTATTCAGCCATCTGTAGTTGGAATCTTGATTATTTTGACGAATAGAAGTAGCAAATCCCAAATGGAGGAGAGCCAACGTAAATGATCATGGACCTAAACTATTCATTAGTTGGGAACACGAACAGCATCAGCTAGTGCCTTAGAAACTAGACCCTATTTCTGCTTGTAATTTTGTGCCACACTTGGGATCTAAGACCCACCTCCTCTAGCTCACCAAAGGGAAGAATGCTTAAATATTATTTGCTAAAATTCCCAGGTTTTGTACTCATGTGTTGAGGTTCAACCTCGATTGAGCTCTTCGTGTCCTACAGTGTGCAGAGCAAGTCTTGAACTCAGGTGTTCTCATTTTCAGTTTCTTTTTACAATTTCATGGTACCTCTGTGTTACACAGACTAGTTTCTGTACCAGAGCCATAAATGACACATGGCAGCCTAAGGACAGGGAAAGGGATAGAAAATGAAGACCAATAGGCTGAGTCCCCGTTCTGCTAATAGCCAGTTGCACGAATGCAGACAAGTCACTGACTTTATCAGTTTGCTCCTCTGTCAAATGGAATTCGTTATTCCTGCTACCGATTTCACAGGATTATTATGAGGTTAAAAAAAAAATAAGCCAAGGTCATATCTTCTTAAATTATATAAAATATTCATGATTATTGAAAGAAAAAATATAACATTGGAAGAATTTCAATTTATTAAATGTCATAGATATGGCAAATGTAACAAAATAGGGGAAGTAAGAGGACCGATACATTTTTAAGACTTCTCCATTTTACTTGAAGTGGTAAATATTAACTCTAAACTGTGACAAATGAGGTTTGTATAATTTCTAAACAACTAAAATATAGTACAAGAGATATGACTAAATGCCAACAGACAAATGATATAGAATACTGAAAATGATTCAAATCCAAAAGAAGGAAAGAAAACAGAGAACAGAGGAACATAAAACAGAAGAGACCAACAGAAGACTGATAAAAATGATACACCTAAATCCAGTCAATAATTATGTCAAATGTAGATAGTGTAAAATACCAAATAAAGATAGATATTGCACAATTGAATTTTTGAGAAAAGATCTGACATGCTATCTACAAGAAACCCACTCTAAATGTAATGATATAAATAAACTAAAAGTAAAAGGATTTAAAAAAAAAAAGATATGCTGTTGATAGACTAATCAAAAGAAAGCAGGAACAGCTATATTACTATTACACAAAGTTGACCTCAGAACAAGAAAAAATTATCAAGGATAAAGAGGAAAATTGCATAATAATAAAGGGAGAAATAACTAAGAAAATGTAGCTGTCGTGAATGCACATGTACCTAACCAAAAGCCAAACAACACATAAAGCAAAAACTGCTAGTACTGAAAGAAAAAAATAGACAAATCTACAATTATACTTAGAGACTTTAGTATTCCTCTCAAGAAATTAATAGAGCAAATATACAACTTGACCTAATTAACATTTATGCAACATTTCACCCCACAGCAGCAGAAATACACATTCTTTCCAAGTGTGCATGGAACAGCACCAAGATAAGCCATATTCTGGGCCATAAAACAGACCTTAACAAATTTAATATAATTATAATTTTATAAAATATGGTTTTTTTCCAACTATGATATAATATTTCCAAACTATTTCAGATTAAACAACACATGGAAATGAAACACCATAAGTCTCATGTGAACTTAGAAAATACTTTGAACTGAATAAAAGTGAAAATACAACATGTCAAAATTTGTGGGATGCAGCTAAAGCAGTGCTTAGAGGAAATTTATAGCATTAAATGCTTATACTGGAAAAGTAGATCTCGTCAATAATTTAATCTTTAACATTGAAAAACTAGGGGGAAAAAAGAGCAAATTAAACCCAAAGCAAGCAGAAGGAAGGAAATAACAAAGAGCGGAAGTCGGTAAAAGTGAAAATAGGAAAGCAATAGAGAAAAATCAATTTGCTTATATACAACCTTTATATTTCTTTGGCGAAGTGCCTTCTCAACTCTCTACCCCAATTTCTAAATGGAATTTTGTTTTCTTACTGTTGAATTTTAAGAGTTCTTTATACCGTCTGGATATAGAATCTATACAGAGTCTTTCACAGAGCAAAAGTTTTTAATTTTGATAAAGTCCAGTTTATCAGTGTTTTCTTTTAATGGATCTTGCTTTGGGTATAATAACTAAGGAATCTTCACCTAACCCAAGGCCACAAAAATTTTATCCTACGTTTATCCTGAAAGTTATATAGTTTTATATTGACACATAGTTCTAGGATCCATTTTCATTTAGTTTTTGTGCAAAGTGGGAACTATAGGTTGAGGTTGATTTTTTTGCATATTGATGTCCAGTTGTTAAAGCATCATCGGTTTAAAAGACTACCTACCCTTTTTTTATTGAATCGCCTTTGCAACTTTGTCAGAAATCAACTGACCATATTTGTGTGGGTCTATTTCTAGACTTTATTCTGTTCCGTTGACCTACGTGTTCATCCTTTGGCCATTACCACACTGTCCTGATTACTATAGCAGGCATGGGGTAAGTTTCAGGGTGGGGTAATACCTAAAATGGGTAAGCTTCAGAGAGCCAACTGCACATAACTTGTAATAAAATTTGAAAGCAGAATCAATAAAATTAAATATAGCAGCAAAGACACTTAGATTTTGCCTAGGAATTTTTATTTGTTAATTTCTTCCTCAAGTTTATAACCCATTTGCCAAGTAGAAATAAGTGTTTAGGCTATTTTAAATAAAAATATGCTTATACTCATGCACTTGCACACACTGGTATTAAGAGAATGTAGATTGGTTATCATATCCTTGATTCTTGCAGTCGTCCATGTCTCAAGTTAGCCCAGCCTCTAGAGCAGTGGTTATCAAACTGGAGTGTGCAACAGAATCACCAGAGGGGCTTTCACGGATTTCTAGGCCCCACTTCCAGGGATTCCAGCTCAGGAGGTTTGTAGGGGGCCTGAGAGTTTTCATTTCTAACAAGTTCCCAGATGTTGCTGCTGCTGCTGCTGCTGCTGCTGGTCCAGGGGCCACACTGTGAGAACCGTGGCTCTAGACCTATGCCACTCTAACTAGATTTTATCATCACTGGGTGCTCAGCATCCCAAGTGTAGCAGCAGTGCTGAGATGGGGTTAATTCTGTTCTGAGCTCTATCTTATATTCCTTAACCAAATTTGGAAATGGAATTAAAGCAGAAAAGTAAAAAAAAAAAAAAAAAAAATCTACCTGTATTCTTGGAGTCTGAATTGAGTGAATACTTGCGGGAAAAAGAACAAGACTATCCCGCCTAAGTGTCAAAAAGTGAAAAAGATAAATGAAGCTATTAGAGAGGTATAGATGAAGAATGGCTGAATGAATGTTGGTGATTCTTGAACCTTGGTGGTGGGAACATGAGAACTATACTGCTTTGCTTATTTTTAATATGTTAAACATTTTCCATTTTGAAAAAAATTTTTTCTTAAAATGTAAACCAAGATCGTAAAGTAGAGGAGCCTAGCAGAGGATGGATGCGTGTGAGAGAAAAATTAAAATGCTATTTTCAGATTCTCAAGATGGCTAGAGAGAAATCGACTCCAGCAGAGCTTCATAGACTTTCCCTTTAAGCCCCTAGGAACTAAAGTTAATACTTACATGAGAAAAAGGAGCTAGCCCAAGGTCGTTCTAGGCAAGTCCAGATTTCTTGGAGGTTTTCTATTTTATCTTTCAAATGTGATTTTTGTATTCTAGTTAGTATCCATTTGGTTTCATCAAAAAATAATGTTTTAAATTATTATCATTTCGAGAAAATGTTTCCGACCTGTTCAACTAGTGGATGGACAAGTTTCCATCATTAGATTAGATACATAACTTATAACTTCGACATGTAAGTAGTTCATTTCAGTCTTAGAGGAGTATCACATGCAAGAATCATAGCTCGACCATGAAAATAATTAAACAGGAATTTCTTTCTGTAAGTTTGCTCTCAACGGACATTAAAATTGGTATGCAATTATTGCTCAGAGTTCTCATACTCAAAAAACACCAAGGTTTGGGTTCATTTACGTCTCTATAATAAAACCCTTATATTAAATTAGCATCTAAGTGCATCCTGTGTTTTTTTAGACTAACTTCTTCTGCCATTACCAGTTCACTAGTTTAGACTGAACTAGTGCCAACATCTTGGAACCCTCAGCAACAATGTCATTGGATCAGTCATTTGGAATTTCCCTCATGATCTTCTATTTTTTCGTTGGATTCAAACTTCTGCTTCAAGCTTCCTATTTTTAGCCACCAATTTTTGTAATTAAAAAAAAAAATCACCCAGATCCTAAGTTTGGAGAGGGCTTTGGGATACGCAGTGCCTAGAATAGGAATGTAACTAAGTACAATTATACGTTTATTTAAAAAAAATATATAGAGCATGCACTTAGAACAGAATATGGGAGCCATTTTGTGTGAGTGAAATCAAAGGGAAAAAATTTTGGCTCATAGTGTAACAAAATTTAAAACACTAACTGTCCCATGATGTCGAGAATTCTGCTCATTCCCCAATGTCATTCCAGTTTAGCCACAGTTTTATGCTATGAAATTGGAATTAGGCTCTGGGCTTTTTTCTCTATTTATGACGGGTCTATTTAATACGAAAACTCTGAATTTGAGTATTGGCATTTTGCAAGATAATCTGTCTTGCAAAAGATGATCTAAGTGCACCACTCTATAACCACCATATGTGTGAAACACACGTATATATTAGATACCTACATAATAGGTGTCTGCATTAGTTTCATGGGGCTGCCATAACAAAATACCACAAACTGAGTACATTAAGACAACAGAAATTCATTCTCTCACTGTTCCAGAGACCAGAATTCCGAAATCAAGGTGTCATGAGGGCTGGTTCCTTCTTGGGGCTCAGAGGGAGAATCTGTTTCATGTCGCCCTCCTAGCTTCTAGCACTTGCTGGCAATTGTTGGCACTTCTTAGCGTATGGCCAGATTGCTCCAGTCTCTGCCTGCCTCATCACATGGCATTCTCCTAGTGTATCTCTGAGTGTCTGAGTGTCCAAACTTTCTTTATTTCCTAAAGACACCAAACATATTGAATTTAGGGCCCACCTGAATCTAACTTGATTATATCTTAACTTGATTACATCTACAAAGACCCTGTTTCTAAATAAGGTCATAGTCCCAGGTTCTGGGTCCACATAAATTTGGGGGAATATCGTTCAGCCCAGTACGGTATCTGTGTGGCTATGCAGATGTCGAGCATGCACAATTGCACAGCAGTACTGATGATGTTATCTTTTTGTCCATAGAGCACTTTCCCGTTTTATAGAATGTGTGGGGTTTCACCTCTTGCTGTATATGCAGGATGCTTCTTTCTGGATACATTTGGTCACCTACGTGGAATCCTCTAATGTAGGACCCTAAAACACAGCTCCATGAGTTCACCACAGATTTCCCTGCTGAAAACTTTTGAGGCAGAGCTAACCAGAGGAAAAGCTGAATTCTCATTCTACTTCCAACATACAATTTTTTTAGTCAACTCCAGTTTTCCTTGTCTGTGCCAGGAGGAGAGCACATTCTTACAAACATGTTGCCACCTTTTACCTAAATATATGGGCCCTGATAAAACACTTCTCCTTTTGCCATTGATAAGATTGCTATTTTTTTTTTAAATGGGCCTTCTTGGCTTTGGTGTTTTGTCAACAAATACCTATATAGTTTCTTCTAAATACCAGTTCTTTGCTGACACCGTGGACCATAAAAAGAAATTTAAAAATTAGTCCCGTATGACTAGGGGATTGGATTAGTAAGCCGAGGTAGGTGTTTGCCATGGAATACTATGCAACAGTGAGGAAAAATTATCTAGACAGACATTACAGCAACAAAGGTGGATCCTAAATGCAGAGGCTTGTTGGAAAAACAGTAAGGCTTGTATGAATTACGCATATACATTTAGATCACAATAGCATAGGTGCTTCCTGGGGTGGGCAGGGGGTGATGGCAGTGGGAATCCAGCCTGAAGAGAAAAATAAAATAAGACAAGAGAGGTGGGCTATAAAGTATAATGAACTGAAGAGTCTGATTAATTCTACTTCCCACTCCTAAGGTTAAAAGAAATCTTGAGGAGCTTAGAATCAGCATTTAGAATAGTAAAACCATCAAGACAGCAATTGATTAAGCCTCAAAGAGCAGGGCATAGAGGGACATTAAGATTATGGTTAAGAAGTTAGAAACAGGAGGTAGAAACACTTAAACAAGACCCTCAGGTTGAGAGGGGTCGCCGGGAGTATCTGACAACATCTACTGAGGTCTTATTGTCAGGAAATATATAAGACAGGGCTTATGCCCTATGAAAAATCACAATAGATTTTTTTTTTTAAGTAGGGACACTAATTACTGACATGACGTTTTCCATACTTAGTTGAATGCAGACAAGGGGGTCTGTGTGAGGAGGTTGAAGGTAGAGTGAAATCCACAAGACCTTGACTGTGAATTGGGAAGGTGGACTTCACCCTTCGGGCTTGGAAATGTAGGGTCAGAGGAGAGGCAGGAGGAAAGGTATACTTTGAAATATTAATCTTGAGAGCATGCAAGGAGATCTGCGATTCTCTGTTACGGTCCACATGTGAGGCAGAGAGAACCTGGATGTAGGAGCAACTGGGCGGAGGAGGAAAGGGAGGGAGACCAACAGGGCAGCAGCTCAGAGGATACACTATGCCTGATGAGTGATTGCCTAAGGGGAAAGAAAGATAGGAAAGTGCCAAAAATGAATCTTTGAATCTGAGTCATGGGGGAATAATATTTTTTTTAAGGAGGGGTCAGGAAGTAGGCTTACTTATGGTGAGAAAGACGGTAGATTGAGCTCTCAATTAACTGAACTATAATGAGGCCCGCTGGAGTAGGAGACTCCTGGAATTCCTTCTGAAGGGCAGACGTGGTCCGTCCCTGCTTGTGGGTAGCGGACGTTCCAGCCCAGAGGGGAGAGCGTGGCCTCAAGATGGCTGCGGTGGCACAGCGGGTTCTCTCCAGGCGCGGGAGGGGGCATGGCAGGTGCTCAGGGATTGTGGTGCAAACGAACTTTTGGACCTCTTCCTATTCAGCAGCCAATGCTATCTCTAAAAACCAGGTCTCTATCCTGATCGAACCCCTTTCACAGCTCCCAAGCGCCCACAGTTCAGTCCTCACTGTCAGCCTGTGGTCTCCCTTCCAACCTCATCTCCAGGGGCTCTCACTCCACACCCCGTACCCAACTCCAGTCCCCAGCAACACATGACGCCCTTTCTCTAGCATACCAGGCTGTCCCCCACCCCTCCAAGGGTGTCTTCCTGCCTCTGCCTTTGTCCATGCCCTTCTCTGTCCCCAGATGCCCTCCCCACCCCCACCCTCTGCCTAGTCAACTGCTCCTCACCCTGCAAATTCCTGCCCAAATGCTACCTCCTGTCCAAGATTCTTCTGCCCTTCCATGGAAATTTTATCAGCCTCTCTATTCACATTGCATTAGTCTGAGCTCCCAAAGTTGAGGGCCATGTCCTACGTTTGCAGACTCTCAATACTTCTTTGCCCAGTTTATTTTCTCATTTCAACCATAGGTGGAATCTAGTTCATACAATATTATTGGGGGCTTAAAAACACACAAACTTTCTTAATAGTAAGTATTCAAAGGAAATTTGGAGTTGAAATAAATCAAATGTTAATATCTTAAAGAATGAGAATTAGCTGTATTTAGCTGTAATTTAGCAATGAAATAAGAACAAAGACTTGGCATTTCTCTTTATTCAAACCCCTCACAACATGGGATCATAGAGTGCCAAAGAGAAAGCCAACCTTATTTCTCTGATACTCTGATTTTCAGTCCAAATGTGTTACATCATATTTTAGAAAATCACACGAGTTCAATTTTTTCCAAACCCCAAACGCCAAAGCGAATCTGAACTAAAAAATTACTATGATACGTGCGTATATTTGTTTAACAGAAACCATAATTTGGACATTTTATCAAACTGGGCCTGGATCGACCTCAAAAGAAATGCTTTTTTTTTTTTTTAATAGAATTTTAATGCATCATTGTGTGTGTTTACCATTTGGGCCAGAATGAATGGAGGACATTTTTGAGATTGGAATTCTTAAACAGGAATATCCAGATAAACAGGACTTTAAGGAATTTCCAAGACTCTCTTATCTGAACTCCAAGGTTAAAATAATAGATCAGAACAATACAGCCGATAATTTACTTCTATACAACAAGCATTTATTGAGTGCCAACCAAGAGCCAAGTAGTGGGCAAAAATGCATTATGTCACAGTATCTGCCTTTAAAGCACTCACCTTCTAGCAAGTGAGGCAGGTATATAAACATATAATAGTAGCACAGAGAAATAAACTTAATAATAGAAGCCAGCTATAACACGTATTTATATAGAGATGCTACTTTCTATCACCATCGAAGTTGGACTCCAAGCTTTCTTATTCAGATCCTAAAGCTCATTCTGCACCGTTTTTGGCCTCAGATAGTTTTGTGGAGCAAAAGAGTGACAGAATGATTTGTGTGATCTGTGCACACGGCCTTCCTTTAGCATTTTTATACCTAGTAGTAGAAGTACAAAGCACTTTAAGGAATACTGGGGCTTGTCTGAGTTTCTTGTTTGATTTTACACTCTGTTTTTCCTTCATCAAATTATGTACTTTAGCAGTTACTCCTAAAGGTTAGCTCAAGCTTTTGAAAAATAGAATTGGAGCAACAGAGTAGTGGTTGCAAATGCAGAAATCAGTAGCATCAACTTCTGCTGGCTTGGGAAATTCTGTTATCTAGTCCAGTTCTGGCTGTAATCAGTATCACCTGGAGAGCTTTTAAATCACTCAATGCCCAGGCTGTGCCCCAACCAATTAAACCCAAACCTCTGGGAAGTGAGACCCAGGCATGAGCATTTGAGGGAGAAGGAGTCAACTGTATGTTTTAAAAACTTTTTATTTGGAAATACAGATGTTCCCCGACTTATAATGGTTCGACTTAACGATTTTTCGACCTTGTTTAATCCATGTTACAATGGCGTGAAAGTGATTCGCATACAGTAAACCACACTTGGAATTTTGAGTTCTGATCTTTCCCAGGCTGTGACGCGGCATGATTCTTCGTGGTGGCGCGGGGCAGTGGCAGGAGCTCCCAGCCGCAGCTCCAGCCGCCGGGATCGCCAGGGGAAACAGCGAGACTCCGCGGTGCGTTGTGCTAGCGGCGTTTTTGTTTTAGTTCGGTACTTCAAACAGTCTCCAGGCCCAGTGTGCTTTCAGCTGTGCAAGTTAATGATGAGGATCCAAACGGCCATTCTGTTCCTCGCTTTCAATACAATATTCAGTAGATTACATGAAACAGCCAAAACTTTACTATAAAACAGGCTCTGCGCTAGATGAGTTTGCCCACTCTCAGCTAATGTTTTTAAGTGTTCTGAGCAGGTTTAAGGCTCAGCTGCAAAGTGCTGGCTTTGGGTAGATTGAATGCATTTCAGTAGATGACATTTTCGACTTACCATGGGTTTATCAGGATGTAACCCCATTGTAAGCCAAGCAGTCTCTGTAATTTAAAGTTCATAAAATGTAGCGAAAATAGAAAGAGTACAAAGAACCCACGTATTCTGTTTATCTAGAATCACCGATATGTTTTTCCTCTGAACCATTCGAGGATGTTATATATATTATGGCCCTTTATGCGTAAAGAGCTCCGCTTCAGTGAGTATTTCCTAAGAATAGGGACATTCTCTTTTGAAACCGTACTACAGCTGACAGCTTCATATTAATACAATACTTAAAAGTATTTAATTTACCAACCATATACCGGTTTTGTCGATTGACCTAATGATAGCCTTTACAACATTTTTCCTCCTCCATTTCAGGATCCATTCTAGGGTCAGGTATTACATTCAGTTGGCATTTCTCTTTCTCCTCTTTTAATCTGTTTCCAGGGACTTTCTTGGTCTTTCATGATACTGACATTTTTGAAGAACACAGGGACCCTACTTTTGAAAAATAGAATGTTCCTCATTGTCTAATGAAATGATACCCTTTCACCCAGGACCCTGCTAGTGGTTGTGTGTCCTCTACAAGATACCATATCAGGAGGCAAATGACGTCCACCTTTTCTCATGGGCGATATTAATTTTGAACACCTGGTAAAGTGCTGCCCGGTTTCTCCACTGGATAATTATTCTTTCTCTTTCTCCCTTGCAACTAATAAGCAGTTTGAGGGATCAATAAGACCAGGGGACATCAAAATTTCCCCCAAAGTTTAACATCCATTGATGATGATTCTTGCCGATCCAATCTTCACCATGATGATTGCAAAATGATTTTCCAACTCCAGCACTCCATGTTTACCAGCCAGTCCTTGAAACCCCTGTAATGGAAGGGCTCTCCCTTGTCCCCCATGTATTTATTACACTTATAATAATAATCTCCATACTGTTGGTAAAAACTCATAAATTTCATTTTTAAAAAAAAATCATAATTCATTACCATACTTAATTGGATGCTCAAAATGTTCCAGATGTGGCCAGCAAGAGCCCCTTCAAGGTGATGCCCATGCCCTTGTGACATGTCCCCACTGTTTTTGTAAACATGTCCAGACTTACCTAGTACCTAGGCTGCCCCATCCCTAAATCTAGTCATTTCCCAGGAAATGGTGCCTTTTGATGAGGAATGGTATTAGAGACCAAGATTAAGTTGCTAGGTATGCTTATTGCTAGTGGAGTGTTTTTGCCTCCTAGCTCTCTTAGCAGACAGAGCTAGGCAATATATGCACGTACATATGCATACACATACATAAAAATATGCATGCTCACATACATGTAAATATATGCCTGTACATATAAACATGCACATTTACATAATCTCAAGGTCATAAATTCACGCTGCCCCAAATTTAAATCCATTACCACAGTTGTGTTGCCCTCCCCCGTTCCATATTTGTGCATCCCCTTTTCCACAGGGAGGGCCCTGGCTCCCAACGACGTTAGCCCCAGGGGACAACACTTAGGAAAAATGTTTGCCCACTCTCAGCTCATGCCTACTACAACCAAGCACGCATATACTTATGTCCTGGCAATTCTACTTCTGGGTATATCTCCAACAGAAATGAGGACTATGTCCACCAAAAACATATAAGAATGTTTATAGCAGCATTACCCACAAAGTGCCAAAACCTGGAAACAACCCAAAACTCAACCAATAAAAGAAAAACGAAATAAATTGTGGCACGTTCATGTAGTATAATACGAAACTGCTGTGAAAAAGGATGGACCAATAAATGCAACAATGTGAACATATCTTGTGGATATGTTAAGTAAAGATGTTCAATACAAAAGAGTATGCATGGTATTATATGCATACTCTGCTGTGTACCACTATTCTCAAAAACAGGAAAAACTATAGTGGTGCACAGCAAAGTAGTGGTAACCCTTGAGGGGGAGAAAAAGGAATCTCCTGGGGGGCTGAAATATATCTTTATTCAGGTAGTAACAGATGTGATACAAATATAAAAAAAAATCAAGTCATAAACTTGCAATTTAAATACTTTGCTATATATAAGTTATATCCTAATTTTTAAAAAATTTTAATGCAGCTACAAATCGGGCTGCCAATGCAATTAACTCAACTGAAATGACCTAACCAGACCAATTTCACATGTGTTCAGGAAATGACAACTACATCAGAACTTAATCATCTGCCTGGCAGCTACTGCTTTTCTGTTGTAAGACGCATCCAGCGTCAGTAATGGGAAAATGGGGGAAATTGTGCATCCTAAGATTTTACAATGGAGAGAATTTTGTGTTGAGTTGAACTGGACTCTCTTTTATACTTCTCCCCTTCCCAAGGGTTAGTCACAAACCAAACCCTTGATGGCTTAAGCCTTGTGTATGAAGTCACACAGTCATAGGCGTCGTCCTCTAGGACCGATTGCTGATAACTATGAAGAAGCTGGCTCTGGAAACCCCACGTGCTCACAGACAGGGAGGGTGGGCATGTGGTGAGCGCTTTGGTAGGAGGGTGCAATGAGGGCTGCCACCCACGGACAGGCCCTTTTGCTTCCCTCTGCTCGGTGTCCATCCTGTTGCTCAGGATGAGCAGAAGATGAGAGGTGAAACCTTTCCTCCCTTGATGGAGAAGGCTTCTCTTTTGACCAAGACTCAAAAATAAGAGATGAGGGAAGGTGCACCGCAGTGGTTCTCCAACTTTAAATGCACCACAGTCACCCGGGGGCTTGATGATCTCACCCCAGAGTTCTGATTCATCCAGCCTGACCCTGCGCATCTGACAGCTTCCAGAGATACTGATGCTGCTGGTCCAAAGACCACAAATTGAGAACTACTGGTGTAAGGGAAAGAATATGGAATTGGAGCATCAAAGTTCAAGTCCTGAACCCTGCATAATAGTCTACGACCTTGAGCAAACAACTTAATCTCTCTGAGCCAATTTCCTCTTCTGTGTAAGAAAGGTAATATGTGTCCTGCTTGCCTTATAGGATTGGTATTCATATTATGAGTTCATTTGTGGGTTGTTTTTATTGAAATATAATTGACATATAATATTATATTAGTTTCAGGTGTACAGCATAGTGATTTGATATTTATATACATTACAAAGTGATCACCACAATAAGTTCAGTTACCTTCTGTCACCACAGAAAGTTATTACAGTTGTGTTATGAAAACCAGCAATCGTTAAACCAGAGATTCTTCACTTTTTTGTGCAATGGTCTCTCTTGGCAGTCTAGGGATACCTTCTCAGAATACTATTTTTAAATCCATAAACAAGATATAGAAGAGTACAAAGGAAACCAATTATATTGAAATATTTATCAAAATATTTTTAGAGAACAAATTTGCAATATAGTAACGTGCTTATTTCACACTAAAATAGGAGATCTTATGGAAGGTCTAACAATTTCAAAATAACAATGGATTTCAAAATATCTGTAACATCTGTAATGTCATTTGTGATTTCTGTTGGTGACAAAGTCACAGTACTGCTAAATACTATTATGCTTTGTAGTTTCAGGTGTACAGCATAGTGATTTATAATAGAAGGAATGCTAAAATAAAGATGTAATTGACAGACCCCTCCAAAGTGGCAGTATGAAGTGGATAGTTGTGTTGCGTTTTCAGGTCATCCAGATTAGCTACCATATCTGAGACTCACTTGGGTTTGCGCCCACATGTGGGCTTCTGTGGAAGCTCAGAAACTAGATGGAAAATGCCAGGGCGCAGACCTCCACCTGGCGGTGACCAGTGACATCAGGGCCCTCCGCCCTCGAGTTTGTTGTGATACTTCCCAAATAACTTCTAAGAACTACTGAAATATTAAGAAGCTTGGAATTTTGCTACTAGAAAAAACTTAACTTTCGCTTTCCAAAAGAAGAAACACATCCGCATCACAGTGATCTGTTTGCTGTAAGGAAACCACCTTCTTTATTTGATGATGGAAGCCAGAGGTCAACGACGGGCATTAAGATAAGATTATGGGGTACATGATATGAGAAGCAGGGCTTGGATGTTTAAGTGAATCCTATATGTTTAAGTGAATCTTGGAGAAAGGCATTGCTGGTGCAGATAGTTTAGGCCAAATATATATGCCCAGTGCTGACAACTAAAAGTGGAATAAAACGGAGCGTCGAATAAGAGTGGAGATTTCCTCATATTGACATAGCTGTGAAGTTGCCTTTCAAACAGGCTCTACCAAACAAGCTTGACCTTCAGTGAACACACCCACTAGCAATAATCATGAGTCACCTGCATCTTTTTGTGGGGTAGTCCTGGACACCATTTATAGCCCTGGAACTGCTTACAGGCACTAAAACTGTAGATGCAGCTGTTTTCACATGCCAGACCAGGGGCTAGTTTTAGAGCTATTTCAGAAGCTAACCTATGAGCATATGGAATCAGGACCATGTTTGCTAAAAATCTGATATGGCTGTTTTTTATGCTTTGCTGTTATGATTAAAGACTCGTCTAAGCTCTTAGAGGGGATGCATGGGGAGTAGTAGTAGATGGTAGAAAGATGCAGGGCCTCCAGTTTTCATTTCCTGGGAGGCCCCTGCAGCTCTCTCCCGTGCAGTATTTCAAGTGGTTCTTTACTGGACTTTTTGGTTTCCAGATAGTAACATCTTCTACAATATTACCATTAACAGTAATAAAAATGTTAGCCAGAACCCACCTCACTTCTGAGTTTCTTATGCTCTGAATGGGATTTTAACAAGAAGTTGTAAAAAGGGGAAAATGTGTATATCTCTCAGGAGTATTTCTGCCTGCATTGTGTCCTTTATATTAATTAAAATTTTTAAGCCTTGAAGAAAGTCATGTAGGCATTTGGTAAAACATATTTTAGGTGGAAGTAAAAAGATGTAAAATGGAAACTAAATGGCTCCCTTCTCATCTCCCACCCCAACCTAAACACCAGTTCCTGTCCCCAAATGTTAACAGTTTTATGACTGTCTTTCTCTAAAATGTTTTATGCATGTGCCTACATGTTTTATGTGCATGCTTCTATTTAAAGGTATACACAAATGAGATCATACCAAACACACTGTTCTGCATTCTTGTTTCCTTAGAAATGTATCACAGGTGCTTCCCATACCCACGCACGGATACCTGTCTCATTGGTTTTAGGGCCATGCTGTGTGGATACCCAGTATGACGACTTACTTAAGCAATCTTCTACTAATGGATATTCAGGTTTCATTTTTTATATCTAAAAAATCTGCAGAGAATATCCTTGTTACAAACCCTTTTCTATATTTAGAGAAGGGTATCACTCAAGTAGTTTCCTATGAGTACAATTCTTAGGTTAAGTGTATGGGCACTTAAAGTTTTAAAGGTGTAACCAACAGCCCTCCAATATGGTTGAATCAGTTTACATGCCCACCAACAACATTTTGGGTTCTTGCTTATTCGTACACCTGTCAATTCTGGTGGCATTAACACTTTTAAAACATTTGCCAACCTGGTGGGTCAAGAATATCCCATTGTGGTTTTGTTTGCATTTCTTAAACTATAAGGAAGGTAGAGCATATTATTATGTACTAATGGGATATTTATACTTGGTTTTCTGTGACTTGCCTATTTATCATTCTTCGCCTGTCCTTTGAGCTGCTGCCTTTTTTTTTTTTTTTTTTTTTTACTATATATTTCTTTCATTCAGTGAATAATGAAGTGTCTCGTATGTGGCAAACACTATGCTGGTCTCTAGAGCTATAACAGTGAGGAAATGCCACCGTTTTTGCCCTTTTGGAGCTTATGGTGTACTGGGTGACAGACATCAATTATGAACCATGCTCTGGATGGGTGTATGTACAAACTGAGTTAAGTATCTTAAAGGAAAGGCTCTTGCATGTCTTAGAGCATATGAGAGAAATGACAGGCCTGGACCGGGGGTGGGAGAAGACTGCCCTGAGGAACTGACATCTAAAGAACAAATAGGATTGGGGGTTAGGGGAAGCACTTCTGGAAGAAGGAACAATATTGTGGAGGGAACGCAATGTATTAGACGAGCTAAAAGAAGGCCAGAGCAGAGCACAGAGAGAAGGACAGTGACACAAGGCGAGACTGGATCACATCACCTGGGGCTCTAGCCCTACTGATGATTAGGAGTTTTTTCCCCTAGAGAGATAGACAGCCATTGATGGATTCTGAGCCTTAGTTGGTAATCAAATCTACCAAAGTGAAAAGATCACTCTGGCTGAAAAGAAGGGAAACAGGAAGACCAATTAGAAGGCTTTTGAGTTAGTCCAGATGAGCTCTGATGGTAGGCTGGCCCTCGATTATAGCACTGGACATGAAAAGAAGCAGATGGGTTCAAGAAATATGGAGAAGGTCAACTAAAATTTGATGATGGATTGAATATAGGGGATTAAGAAGAGAGGAGGTGTCCAGGATGATTCCTATGTTTCTAAATAGATGGATGGTAGTACCATTTACTGAAATAAGAAACACTGGAAGAGGTCAGGGATGAGTTCAGTCTTAGACAACACATCTGAGTGAAGCTGTCAAGTAAGCAATTAGAAATAAAAGTATGGGACCAGAGGGAAAGTCCAGACTGGAAACATATATTTGGAAGTCACTGGATATAGTAATTAAAGCCATAGGCATAGGTGAAATGGCCCGTGAAAGAAATACAGCTCCCAAATCACATCTACTCTTAATCCTTCAAGGATGCTAATATTTAATAGCCGAGTAGGAAAGATGTGACAGAAAATAAAAACAGAGAAACGTGGGAGCAGGTGAAAAGCAAGTCAAGTGTGGTATCCAGAGACCAGTGAAAGAATATTTCAGATAAGATGGAGTGGTCAGTAGTGTCAGATGCTGCCGAAATGTCTAGTAAGAGGAGGCCTGGGAAATACCCACTGGGTTTAGCAACATGGTGGTCTTGAGGACATTAATTTGAATTCTTTTAATGGAATAATGGAGGCAGGAGTCAAATAAGAGATGGTTGAGGAATGAACGGGAAGTGAAAAGGTGAAAACACTGTATGGACCACTCTCGAGAAGTGTGATTTTTCCTGGAAAATAGACCCAAACCTGTTTTTCCTTAGTCTCTATTCTTGACCTCCTTTGCCACTCAGTAAACTGAATTCACTTTATAATTCGGTAATCAGTGTTCCACAGCTGTGTCTCTTGGTAGCCATGGTAACCAGCCAGCCAGGGGTAGTGTCTGCAGGGGAGGCCACCTTGAAAACAGGAGGCTCATCCACCCCTTCAAGCAGCCTCTGACTCTGCAGGCCTGGGAAGGCCCGTTGTAGAATCGCTGCTGAAAATGGGTTTAATAAACTAAGAGTCCTTATGTTTTAGAGACAACTACTGAAAAATATAAAGATAAATGGGATCTGGGAATTGTAAAGTGAAACGAGATAAGCCATGAGTTGGTCATTGTTGAAGCTGAGGAATGGGTACCTGGAGGTTATTATATTATTCTCACTACTTTTGTTTGTGTATAAATTTTTCCACAATGCATTATAAAAAAGTAAATTTAGCAATTCTGTAAAGTGAAAGTTCACAGAGCCAGTGACCATCATGGGGCCCACTATGTACATGGCACTTAAAAACAGGTCCTCCTTTAACCCAAGCTGCCATTGGCTTGTGGGTTTCAAAATGCCACATGTCTAAGGGAAGAAAGTCTGCTCTCACGTACTGTCCTTTCTTCTCTCAGTAACCCCGATCCTTGTTTCTTACCTCCCTTCTGAGTGTGGATTCCACTCACCATCTTAGTGAATTTGAACAAATTCCCTCTGGCCTCTGAAAGATGAGGCTATGCATCTGCTTAGCAATGTCGCCAGGGTTAATTTTGAGAGTGTATGTGGAAGTACCTCACATAGTTCACAGCCTCAAAAGCCCAGGGAGTCAGGGAGGTGATTATAAATAAATGAAGCTGATCAGGTAGGAGAAAATCATGTGAAACCTCTTTGCCTATCTTTAGCTTTGCCACTTTGAGGATAAGTACAAGTAGAAAAGTTACAAGAAAAAAGCAATGCAAGCATGATCACGAAGAAAATAAATAACTCATATTCATTAATAAATGGGTAAAAAACTGAGACTTAGCCTCAGTGTTGGGGAATATTAGGGAGTGGTGGGGATTAGGGCAAACCGGAGCATACAGGCCCCAACTAAAAGGTGCCTGTCCGCCACAGCGCCAACTGAGTGCTGCCCTGAGGGAACGGAGCCAATGTTAACATGTCTTCTTGTTTTACAAGACAAGCTAGAACTCTAAATTTTTTATATGAAATCTCCCAATTCTTAAATTTACTTTCAATTATACTTTTTAAAAAACACTATGAAGGCCAAACTAAGCCCATCTGCGGGCCAAAATCAGCCCGTGAGCTGCCAATGTGCAACCTCTCACCTAGATAATGCGATATAATATCATTTCCCCTCCCCCTCCCTTTTATCTTCCTCCTCTAACTTTCTTCTTTCCTCATCGTTTTCCACATCCTTCTCACTCGCACCCTTCATTTCTACGTCCAAGTGGTGGAAGGGATCTAAATGGGTTGAAGAGGTGATTAAGCCCAAAAGGATGTGATCTAGATGTCCTATCCTGCCCCACGGCCTCCATCGGCACCTGGCACACAGTGGATCCTAATGAAAAACTTGATGAATAAATCACCCAGCAACTGGGGTGAAGGGTGTCGGTTCGGATTTTTGTGCACACCCAGGGCTTACTTGAGAAACTATCTCATTTTTCTCGACAGCCTTGCGAAGTCGTTCTGGCCGCTCCATCATCAACGGGAACTGGGCGATTGACCGGCCTGGAAAATACGAGGGCGGAGGGACGATGTTCACCTACAAGCGTCCAAATGAGATTTCTAGTACTGCCGGAGAGTCCTTTTTGGCCGAAGGTCCCACTAATGAGATCTTGGATGTTTATGTGAGTTTGGATATTTCTGGGGTGTTCTCTGGATTTGGTATCTTGTTACTTCTAAGGCCCACACTTGGAACAAATAAGCAACACATCATTGCCCATCCTCGATAAAACCATTTGAGCGAAGTCTTTTGAGGTGCCCTTAAATCTTGGCATTCATCTTTGCCATTCGCCCTGAATGTACCTAGCTTACAGAAACCTTAAACTCTACCAGATGCTTATAACCCTCGGAGTTTATTGACGCAGTAAAACCAATTTTACTTGTTGAACCAAATCAGAGGCAAAACATATCCTTTATTTCATGAGCATTGGATCTCCTCCAGGCACTTTCCTCCTAATGCTAATTTGGCATGTTTTCTTTTTATGGCAAAAGAAAGCAAATGCCTCAAGCAAGACAAGACCGGCTCACAGTTCCCAGCCCTCTTCAAATTCTATTAAAGCAAATGAAGAAAGGAGAATTCCAGAATACTCCAGATGACACAATAAAGCTCAGAATAACAATGCAGAGATTTACTAGAAGTTCTGTGCTTCACAGAAGACAAAACTTCAATTTATTTTACGAGAAACTAAATTATTAAGTTACCCAAAAGTAAAAACGTTTTTTGTTTTTAAAAGAAACCACTAGAATCCAGTCTTCTTAAAAAGATCAGTTAATAAAAGGTGACAAGAAATAAAAGCTTGAAATCAGGTTTTTATGATAAAAAGAATGAACTCACCCACAGATACGCATTCTCTTACTACCTCTGAAGCCACACTAACGTACACGACTGTGCTATGTTGGAGTTTTATATATATTACTGCTCTAACTATACAGTTACACGTTCATGCCTCTTGGGCCTAGTGGCTCACGGACTAGAAACTATAAAGGAAGCCTTGTTATAGTTCATTTTGAATATTTTTTTTACACTGTCCAGTCAGTTGTTGGACTCTGGGTAAGTTTCAAATGGCATCAAGGATTAAAAACCCAGATTGTTAGAGGCCCACTGTGGGTGGTCTAGGATGTGGCGGCCAACAATAATTTCATAAATGGGACAAGGTTTGCACTAGCAGAATGCTCATGCCGAAGAGGCACGGAAGAGGGAGAGAGGGTTTCCAGCCTCAGACTGATGGTCCAATTGTGTGAAAGGAGAAGTGAAGGCATGAGGGGTAGACAGCAGGAACCCAAGGTCACACCACTGTGTCCCTTGGGGATTCTGTGCACACCACCATGGTTTCTGAGCATAAGGAGCCCAGTGGTTCTTATGCCTGCCTTCTGTCAGGTGATTTATAGAACGGAGGCCCCATTTCACACATAAGGAGGGGGTAAGAGACATGGTAGGCGTGTTCAGAACCCGAACAGGACCCACCCATGCTGGAATGACTCGGAGACACTTACAGCTAAAAGGACCTAAGAGATCAGCTGTGATTCTAATGTTCTTCTTCCCAGATGACGAAGTCAAAAAACTGAGATTAAGGGATTTCTTCAAGGCTCCACAGTTGGTCAACAGGAGAGCCCCTTTATGAAGCAGTAGAGCCAGAAATAGCAAAATGTGACAGTGTCTCCTTGCCTGGCTCATATCTACTCTGTAAATTCCTGTTCTGCTGATGCATTTAGCCCCCTATCCTATTGCCCACCAGGAAAGCCATGAGCTGAGAAGACTTTGTGCTCTAGAGCCAATAGGGAGGGATTTATTCTGCTGGGCTCATTTATTTTGTGTTTTCGTCCCAGGCAGGTGTCATTGCTGACTTCCACAGTCTATGCAGCTTCTTGCTTGCTGTCATTCTTTTGTCATCGGGTCCTGAGAATAGGACCCAGAGATAGTTACTTCCCCTATACTTGTTTTCCTTACCCCATTTTTTGTGGTTCTGGAGGTTTCCGTGGATGAGAAGGGGTGGCACCCAAGAGTCAACAAGGAAGAGGGTTGGGGCAGGCTCTTCCTGAGCTAGCCTCACTGGCCAGGTAGAAAACTCTGAAGGAAAACTAAAGGACCCGAGCGGGCTCTGCCACGGGTCTAGCCCTTCTTTGCATGACTATCTCGCCACCTTGTGTCCAAATGGGTTCTCTGCAGCGTAAACATGTATCTTTTGCGCATTTTAAGAGCACAATCTAAGCCATGCTATAGGACGGTTGGAAGCCAACAGAAAGGTTCCACTGCCATTGCCCATCTTCCTATTTGGAAGTCAAAAAATCTTGACTTTCAGCCTAGCTTTCTTCCAAGTTCTTCATTCTTCAAAAGCAAATAACAAAAATCCATCTGGAAACAGTTTTCATTGAATCTGTCACAGGTTCACTAATATCATTAGATGTAAATCGACCCACTCATTTATAGATAGCGTCAGGAGGAAAGGATTGCGTGTGTGCCAGTGACATGGACTTTTGTATTATCAGATGATACACCAGCAGCCTAACCCAGGAGTCCACTACGAGTATGTTATCATGGGGACCAACGCCATCAGCCCTCAGGTGCCACCTCACAGGAGACCAGGTAAAGTCCCTGGTTTTGCTGCCACGCACTTGGGTCGTTTCCTTTTAAAGCCCTCTCTCTTCTTGTGCAGCTACCCTCTGTCTCTTAATCGACACAGAGAAAACCCAGGGACACATATTTCAGAGTTGGTGACCCAGATATTAGACGATGCTTCACCATTAGTCGGAGCCTTCATTGATAGGAGTGAACAAACATCCTGGGTCTTTCTTTCCAGTTCATCCTTTTGAAATGCCTTATATTAGTTTCCTATTGCTTAGTGGTTTCAGGTTAGTGGCTTAAAACAACACAGGGGTGTATATATGTTGTCCAAACTTCAAGGCTGCATACCCAGCTTGACAGAATTTTTAAGCCATTTCAAGGAGCAACACACAATCTGAGAACCAAGTTCATATGCCAGACTACTGAGGTTACTGCCGTCTGATGCTGATTTATAAGGATGATTAGACAGACTATTTGAAATCATATTAGGATGATGATGGTTGAAACAAGTCCGATGGGTCTCAGGTAGCATGGGGTTCCGGGATTGGGACAGAGCGGGCCCAGAAGGAGTCAGTTGTAAAAAGTTGGTGACAAAGGGCATTCTGCTCCAGGCTTCATCCTCTGTGTCAACGGAGTCAGGAAGCCAGAGCCTGAATCCAGATCTGCCCCTTTCTTGCTGTGCAGCCTCAGACAAGTCCATAACTTCTCTGAACACATTGCCAATCTGCAAAAAAGAGAGGGAAAAAAACTGCATCCAAACTTTTTTATTTTTTTATTTTTGTCTTGTTTTGGGAAAAGCCGAAGCAAAGGAGGAGATTAAATAAATTAGCTGTCAATCCTAGTGCCCAGTGCATACAAAGTATTCGAAAGATTTTTAAATGTTTTTGGCCAATAACATCTTAGACAGTCCCATCTGTATCAATAGGCCTGATCTTTATTGGTTTAATTTGCATGTAATATTTTAAATCACAAATTATTGTAAGTAGCTACTAAATAAGAAAGTACTGGTGAAGGGGTAGAGAAAGCCCTAAGCTTTAACTGGATTCTACAGTAACTCTAGAATTTGCCTCCTTAATTTGTATTTAATATGTGCTTAAACATTATTCAATCAAAATAAAAGTATGTCAAGTAAAATGTACCTGCTTCATAACTGCCAAAACTTGGAAGCAACCAAGATAACTTTTGGTAGGTGAATTTGGATAAGTAAACTGTGGTACATCCAGGTGATGGAATATTATTCAACACTAAAATGAAATGAGATAAAAAGTCATGAAAAGACATGGAGAGAACTTACATGTCTATTACTAACTGAAAGAAGCCAATAGGAAAAAGCTACATACTGTATGATGCCAACTACATGACACTCTGGAAAAGACGAAACTATGGCGACAGTAAAGATAGTGGTGTCCAGGAGTAGGGGAGAGGGAGGGATACAGAGGTGGCACACAGAGGGTTTTTAGGGCAGCAACGCTCTTCTCTATGGCACTATTATGATTGACACATGTCATTATACAGTGTCCAAATCTGTAGAATGTACACCACCAAGAGTGAGCCTAAGGTAAACCGTGGGCTTTGGGTGATGCTAATGTGTCAGCGTAGGTTCATTAATCGTAACAATGTACCGTTTGGTGGAGGCTGTGCGTGTGTGGGAGCAGTGGAGACACGGAACTCTCTGTACTTTCCACTTGATTTTTCTGTGAACCTAAAACTGCTCTTAAAAAAAAAATCTTCCCCATCTTTTCTCTCCCTTCGCAGAGGGAATCTTTCTTAACATTTAATGGGATTCTGCCCAGCCCTTTCCTATATATATACTAAGGTGTTTGTAGCCAATTTGAATCTTTGTCTATAATCTAAGTGTACAAGGAGCATCACAAGTAATTGTTTGCTATAAGTCAATGTAAATCGAACCTCAACATGGAACTTCTTTGAAACTGGTAGAAATTTAATCTCAGTCTATATGTGTGTGCGCACGCGCGCGCGCGCACACACACACACACACACACACACACACTGCAAGTATAAGTAAAAATCCCTGCCTGGCACAGGTAAGGGTCCGTGGTGGTCCGGAAAACGAAGACCTCTCATTCCTGCCTTTCCTTGCCATGGAAACCTATGCCACTTGAGCTCACGCGCTCGCGCTCTCTCTCTCAAAACAAACAAACAAACAAACAAACAAAAAACACCTTCACTTTTCTCTTCTTCCCATCTGGGACCTGTCATCCTTACTAAGAACTAGGCTTTCAGTATGGGGAGAAAGAGCTGTTGACTTGAAGCAGCTTTTGCTTTCTGTCTGACAAAATTCTGAGGCAAGAAAATCTAAGCATCTGACTCCTCTTTGAGACTGAGGGAGGAGAAGGAGCATCGGAGATAAAGAAGGAACCACAAAGTAAACTCTCACAAAGCGTCCTGCCACCTCTGTGTGCATGTATGTGTATACAAACCGAATTCTGCTATGCTTTTTTCTTTCAGCAAATACTATATCAGAGTCAAATCTCCACACCAGAACATATATTCGCTTCATTCTTTTAAAAAAAAATAACATAATATTCCATTCGTGATTGTAGCATAATTTATTTTAACCAGTTCCACTGGTGAACATTTAAGTCCATTCTACTGCTTGGCTATTTCAAATAATGCTTTAGCAACCATACTTGTACATACGGTTTTGTGTAAAAGAATGGGAATGTTTATACAACAAACATCCTAGAAACAGCAATGCCTAGGTCAAAGTTATGAACATTTAAAATGTGGATAGATATTGCCGAATTGCTCTCCAAAATTCACATCTATTTGCAGCCTCCCCCACGGTGTATGAGACTATTTTTCAGCGCCTTCAACTAGACGTTTAGGGAGATAAGGGTTTTCAAAGCTTCTAATCTTTATCGTTAGGTAAATAGAGATGCTGTTCTTGTTCTTGTTTTCACATGTAGTTCTTTAATTATGAGTGAAGTTGAGCATTTTTGTGTGACTCTTGGCTGTCTGTATTTCCTTTTGTGTGAATTGCCTCTCCCTGGACCCTGCCTTCTTTTCCTATTGGGATGTTAATCTTTTTCTTATTTGTTTTTAATCATGTCTGAATATTAGGGAAATTGGTGTCTGCTTATTTTAAATACATGTGCTATGAATTAGAAATCATCCCATGCTGCTTGATTTCTCATGTTGAAGCAGTTTCCTCTTTAAGACTCAATGTCCAAATCAACCTTACTGTGTGTGTGTGTGTGTGTGTGTGCACGCGCGCGTGCATGTGCACACACTGGCCTCTCCTAGGGGAGCCCTTCAACGGCCAGCTGGTAACAGAAGGAAGGAGCCAGGAAGAGGGAGAAGAGAAGGAGAGGAATGAGGAGAAGGAAGACTTGCACCGTGGGACACCTGAAATATTCACCTCAGAATCAACACAGACCTTCTCAGTCAGGCATCCGGATAGGTTTTCTTCCCATCGGCCAGACAACTTGGTGCCACCAGCACCTCAGCCCCCACGACGAAGCCGAGATCACAACTGGAAGCAGCTCGGGACAACAGAGTGCTCCACGACCTGCGGGAAAGGTGAGCTCGTGGGTGCACCTGGAGGGGCTCTGCGGATCCCTGAGTGAGTAATGTGCAGTTGGGCCCAAGGGACATGGCAAACCCTCACCTCCATGAGCCTGGCCATGACATGGCTCATTAGTGTGATGTTGTGTTGAGGTTCCCCGAGACCACCTTCAAGCTCTTTGATTTACTAGAAGGACTTACAAGATGGAAAAGCTGCTATGCGCATGGGTACAATTTATTAGAGTGAAAAGCTAAGAGATTAGAATCAGCAATGAGAGGCAGAAAGCTGGAGATAATTACATATTAAAGCCAAAATCATTTTAGTGAAGACCATTCCCAGACACTATAAAGGTAAACGATATGAAACATAATTGACAGAAGACTCCAAAATCGAAATGTATTATTACTGAAATATTGTACCTTTTAGGTGGTTGGTCTGATGACCATTAAAGGAACCAGATACACTCTGAACTAGGTGAAAACAAGGAAAAGTTATAAAAAGGATAAAAATTGTTGTCATGCAGCTTTATGTCAAAGGCGACATATGTAGAAGATTCTCTTACATTCCATGTCTTTAAAGATAATGTGGCCCAGCCCTTCCAGTAGGGTGGGATGGAGCTCTGTCCAGAGACCATAAGGCATTGCATTGTGGACACAATGGGATGAGGACAAAAGCAGGTGCTGTTTGTCAGCTCACCCTTCAGGCTCACAGTCTTGTGTCCATTGGACAGATGCCACCTACTCACCCAGAAAGTCATTCGATGGGTCTCTAGCTGTCATGTGCCAGGCATCATGGAGGGACTCCAAAAATGCTAGTAATCTTGCCCCCTCGCCGCCCCAGTCTTTATGGTCCACTCTGAAATAAAAATCTACCTCCCCGCCGTTCTCTGGTATCTGGCCGGCACACCCTGCTTAACACATTACAATTAGCTCAGATACCTCCTGCTCTGTGAAACCCTTCCTGATGCTGCAAGGCAGAGGTAGGAATGTCTTCCCTGGGGCCTCACAGCGATTTGGGACACAGTTCTGTCCCAGCTCTGCTTGGACCGTCTATCTCCTTGAGTGTATCCTTTCAACCGCTGCACCTGGTCTCTTACCAAGCACACAGTAGGCACTCCTCAAGTGTTTCCTGAATGAATAGATATATTGTCACTACATTTTGAATGAGATAGATAGATATAGATAGATAGATGAGAGAGAGAGAGAGAGAGAGAGAGAGAAGAGAGAGAGAAGAGAGATCAGCTATTAGAAAAGATATAAAGGTAGTTTTTACATCTTCATTACTTCCTAGATATACAAGTCTATTTGCTTTTACCCGTGTTGTCAGCCACACAAAGAATGTGGATTTATGCGTTAAAAGCTGAAGAATCTTTTTCTCTAGGTTTCCATATTATTTTGATTAATGTTCTAAGATAGTCTTTCTCCTTTGCATTGTGGATACACACACATCATACATCCACACTTGGCATATGCCACTCATGTGCCTAAGATGACACGTCTACCTACTTCTTTCTCCTGAAAAACATCACTGGTTCTCAGGCAAAGAGATATTGAAGAGGGGTCTTGAAAATAGAAAAAAAATAGAGATGTATTTTTCCTCTACCCGTCCTTCTCTCCTACTCCTAGTCCCCTTTTTCTTCCATATGACAAAGAATTGAAGCCCAAAGATGCCCCACCTTTGTTCCCTCTACGGTTTGCTCCCGGGCGACAGAGGCCTCAGTCAGACGGGCAGGGCAGGTGAGGTAGAGTGGATGCACCAGATGTTGAATTTGTCTCACTGCCGTCAGTAGTGACAAGTGTCCCATGGCAAGAAATTCTGAGCCTGCCGGTACTGTCCAAGTCTTTTCTGCACAACCCAAGTCCATTCCCCCTTGTCATTTGTCCCCACACTGACACTCTCCCAGACTCTTCTCCAGTCCTTTCTGGTAAAACTAACCAGACCGCACATTGCTATGTCTGTCCCATTGAAATTTCCCTTTCTATAAATGCTTTCAACATCACGATGTCATCGTCATAGCAAGGACTAGTCTCGGGCATACAGGACTCCATCCGGTCATTGCCAAGACCTCTTCTGTATACCTGGTCAAACTCTTGGCTTGGTTTGGTTGGTTCCTGGAGTTCCAACTAGAGTCGTGTTTTTTTTTTTTTCTTGCTCCTTAGTTTCTCCATCTTTCCATAATGCCTTACTGACCTCTACCTGTGGTATGATTGCCTGCCCCAATGTAACATACTTCTGTTTTGATCAATACACCTGACATATAATCCAAACAAACTGACCCCAGATTTTTCCTGCTGCCTAAAGCCAAGCCTTGCTCCTGACCTCACCAACTTATTCTTGTTTGATGGCAATTCGAAGAAGACTGAATGTCATGCTTCAACAGTGAAGAGATGGCCAGGTGTCTCCCTTTCTGAAGAAATCAAAACTTTCCCAAAGGAAGAAATCATGGTCACTAAAGCCAAGAATTATAGATCTGGTATTTTCTTACCATCAGAGAAAAAGAGAGAGCCTCCAAATTTATTTTATTGGCTAAACAGTGGAGCTAGACCATAGACAAGTGTACTGTAAAGGCAGTAAGAGGGTAGGGGAAGGCATGCAAACGGCTCCCAGCAGGACCCATCTTTTGCGAGACACAGAACATTCCTATGGTAACCTGTGTCCTTTTAGCTAGAGATATTAAATTTCTCCCTCACCCGAGTGCCAAGTGGTTGGGTAGTTACTTTTGCTTTCCAACCCACAGACTTGTCAGTAAAAATGTCAAACCCATGTGGTCTGAAGGGAAAGGGATAGGCTAAAAAAAATAATAAGGTTTTTACTTAATCCCTTAGTAGCTGGTTCCCAAAAGGGGACCCTGCAAGCCGTGAACCGACTCTTATTCATCTTTATAACTCAGCACAATGTTCTTAATGCTTGTTGAATTTAATCAAAGAGCTCTTCTTAAATAGAAGCAGAGATGATGCTGGCCAAAACCTAATTCCACAAAAGTTTTTGCTTCTTATTAATTTTACAGTCAGTACTGCTTTTTACTTGGCTAATAATTATGCTTAATTGGACCGGCATTTTAAATAATGGTCTCAAGTTATAGCTACATTGTAAATTTTTACTGCCAGGGTACTTTAAGCAAATGTTTGTTTCAAATTCAAAACTGTCTTACAGACTGTCCAGTTTCTTATAAGAACTACCCTCTGGCTTACTGAGTCGCACAAGATTAGTTTAAAGAAGCATTGAAACACTATTCATAGCTGATGAAATATGGAAACACGTATTAAAAGTTATCCCTCTAGTTGCAATTAAAATTGTAGCAAGTTGGAAGTTTAGAAACTATAAATGCCAGACCTATTAGCAACAGAGCTAAGACAGAGCCAGTGACCTAGACTGGGGTGGGGTAGGCAGTTCTTTGTGAAGACGCATCTTACTCTTCCAGCAGTTGAGTCGCAGGGTCCATCTGCTTACATTGCTCACTTTGTAAACATCCATTATGCTTCAGTGCTGCCACCAGGGGGTAGCAGAGAGAGGAAGACAGAATTGTGAATTTGCTATTTCTTGGATTGTTTGGTTTTTGTTCTGAGAACTAGAAATTCCACTGAACAAATTATTTTTATCAAAAAAAAAACAGATGTATCCATTTTTATCCAATGATGGATAAGCTGTGTACTTAAAAAAAAAAAAAACTTGAGGCAATTAGCATGATTTTTTAGCAAAGTAATAAAAATAAACATAGACCTCTGATAAATATTCATTCAACAAACTTTTATTGAGAAGCTACTACTCTGCTAGGTACTGGGGATACAAGGATGAACAAGAACTAGTCCTGTCCCTGAGAAGCTCACTGTCTCATGGGAAGCAGACATATATACTCAAATAAAATATCATTGGATCGATACTTTATTAAGGGAGCACGTAGCACGCTTTACAAAGGGGAAGCCAGCTGCTCTTGCAGCCTTTCTCAAATCTTCTGATTTCTCTGCTCCAACCTGTCTCTTAAACATATCTAGCACTTGCAGGTCAGTTTGTTGGGCACTTTTGTTCCTGTTCAGTGACCTGAACAGCCCAAGACACAGGTGCACACACCGACCCAAACTCAATCCTTTCTCCAGGTTGCAGCTTGAACCCTCCAGGGCCCTTTCTCTTTGATGTCTCCAGAAAACATGGAAGAAGTTATTGTTTGTGCTTATTTTATAATCACTCACCTGCCTAGTGTTATCTTAAACTTGGGAAATTTGTTCTTATCTGCCTTTGAGCACTTTCAAACAACGTCCACGAATAGATTATAAGCTCTTTGAGGGCGAGAACTATTCCACTCTTTTTTATGCCCACAGTGCTGAGCAAAGTCCTGGCATGGGAGGTGTGTGAGTGTGTGTGTGTGTGTGTGTGTGTGTGAATTGCTCTGTTTCTATAGCTTCTCATCATCAGCACCTGGATCTCTGTGTGCCTCCGCCACAGACCGACATTCAAGGCACTGTCCTTCAGACGTTCTCCTTGTCCTTACAGGATCGCAGTATCCCATTTTTCGCTGTGTGCACAGAAGCACCCACGAAGAGGTTCCTGACGGCTACTGTGACTCCAGCATGAAGCCAAGCCCCGAGGAGGAGCCGTGCAACATCTTCCCCTGCCCAGCCTTGTAAGCCAGCCTCTCTTCCTGTCCGTCGCCTGCTATCGGGTCACTTCCGGTTGCTCTTGCGTAGGACCCTAGTAGCAGATAGAATCTCATTTTTAAATCAGACTGCATCTGATTTAGAAACATGAGACTTGATCTACGCATCAAATGCAGCCTGTTTAGCAAAAGCACCTATCTTTCAGGATTAATACAGGAGCTTGTAGTCTTTAGCAGGTCAGCACACCCCCAGGGGACCCACCCTTTGGGAAATTGGAGGCATTAGAGTTTAGCCTGGTAAGGAAAACAATGAAGGAAGCAAATACTTAGAATCCAATGTAGTCGGTGTACTTGTAGGTGAGCTGTGTACAGAGAGAGAATAATAAAGTCACATTCCACCTGCCTGGAAGCCAGGGAGAGGATCTCAGGAGAGGCCTTGGACTGGTTATTGAGTGATAAACAGGACGCTTTCTGAAGATCAGAGGAAAGGGGCATTAAGATGGGTCAAAACTTAATTCTCAAGGTGATAAAAACAAAATTCTCATGCACATGCATGATGAGCATGTGCTGATGTCTTATTTAACTAAATGACAAAGCAGGATGCCAGAGGAGGGTATGTGAAAATGAAATGTAAATAGTTCACGAAAAATGAAAGAATGCCAGACTAAGATTTCTAAGTAAGTTCCAAAAGTGGGTTAGTGTTCTACAAAGTAATGAAACTAAGCTTTGGAGTTCTTTTATTTTTACTAAATAAAAATCATTTGTACCTTCTCAGTATTCTTAAATTTTATAGACTCTGGGCCCTAATCATCGGCAAATAGTATATCGAACAGAGCTAATTTCTTTAAAGCCAGGTAGCCCTTAGGCTGGCTGTTGAGCAGTGCCCTGGGAGAAAGACCGCTCTCAAGCATTCTGACGGTGGTTCTGTGTGAGTCCGCTCAGGTTCCTGCCCTCTTTCTGTTGACTGAAGCGATCTGTCCCTGTCACTCTTTCCTTCCTGAGCCAGCTGGGACATCGGGGAGTGGTCAGAGTGCAGCAAAACCTGTGGCCTGGGCATGCAGCATCGCCAGGTTCTGTGCCGCCAGGTGTATGCCAACCGCAGCCTGACCGTGCAGCCCTACCGCTGCCAGCACCTGGAGAAGCCCGAGACCACCAGCACCTGCCAGCTCAAGATCTGCAGCGAGTGGCAGATCCGGACAGACTGGACCTCGGTACGCGTGGCGGGGCGGCCTGCTCTGGAGCTCCCTCTCCAAGACCCACACCACCCTCCCCTCGCCCCCAACCAAGGTCTGACTCGGAAAGACCCCGAGTTCTTGGAACCTGTCCTGTGGGGATCCGGATGGCTGCTTTTGTAAACTGTTGCATGTACCGATAGCTCAGTAGAGTTAAAAGAGTTAAAGCTGGTGTGTAACACCACACCCGACTCTAAGGGGGAGCCCATGGGAGCCGTGTGCATACAGGTCTCATTTCTCTCACGTGTCACAGGGGAGTGGCGGGTGGCAAGTGCCGGTAGAGCCAACTCCTTCCAATCTGGCTCTTCCGTTTCGTAGATGACAGAACTGAGGCTCAGAGAAACAGAGCAGTCAAGATAGCTAAGAAAATCTTAGAGAAAAAGCTTGTGATGTTTTCGAGGCTGGGCTCCTCCTCAAGCAGCACTGCATCGCAGGAGATCCAGCAACACAGGGGAGTCTCGCTGCAGCCCTCTGTTCGGGTGGCAGGTGACAAGGACGAGGGCACCGTAACTGGAGAGTCACCCAGACCTAACGCTACCCCTGCCGCTGACATAAGCTCGCTGTGTTTTAGTGCTCGGTGCCCTGTGGAGTGGGACAGAGGACCCGAGACGTGAAGTGTGTGAGCAACATTGGGGATGTGGTGGATGACGAGGAATGCAACATGAAGCTCCGGCCAAATGACATCGAGAACTGTGACATGGGACCCTGTGCGAAGAGCTGGTTCCTCACCGAGTGGAGTGAAAGGGTGAGCACGCAGCGTGGGTTTTCTAGAGCTGGGGACCAAGGTCTGCTGGGCTGACGGGCAGGGGCATGTGTCACAAGGTGCCCCCAAACCACACAAGTATGAATCCCTAGCTGAGAATCGCAAACGTCATTTCTGACTGGGAGAAGGCCCAGAAGTGAACTCTCGCAGGCTTTCTATCCTCGTATGAAGACTGAGGGGCCCTAAGGTTGAGGAGTTGGGTGTGACAAACTTAGTTTAACTCTCCTTAGCATGCCACGTAATATTAAATAATGAAATACTAGGTAAAGTGAATAATTACCTCACACTTCCATAAGTTTTGTGAGTGCCTGACATACAAAAGGCTTCCATCCCTACTCTTTACTAACTCAAAACACTGCACACACTCTTCTCCCCAACAGCTTGGCCTCCCTCCATGGCTGGTGTTAGGTGTCAAGGGTTAACTCAAAGGCACGTACAGTCACTTAGCCCACCAGTTACCCATGCAGGGGGGAAACCAATGAGACTGAGTTCATCTATCAAAGACAAAAGTAGGATTTATATAAGAAGATTCTGGAGGTGGATGGTAGTGATGGCCGCACAACAGTGTGGATGTATTTAATGCCACTGAGTTGTACACTTAAAAATGGGCAAAATGGTAAATTTCACATTATGTACATATTACCACAATAAAAATAAACGGGGTAAAAAAACTAAGCAAAAATTAAAGTGCACACCCTGGGGCGGAGGAAGGAGATAATGAACTGTGCGGT
The DNA here is from genome assembly GCF_014176215.1 of Rousettus aegyptiacus. Lineage (NCBI taxonomy): Eukaryota > Metazoa > Chordata > Mammalia > Chiroptera > Pteropodidae > Rousettus > Rousettus aegyptiacus. Next base: position 84,345,898 of record NW_023416306.1, on the reverse strand, counting down.
CCTTTTCCTGCGGCAGCCACTGATTGGCCAGCAGTGGGCGGGGCTCGCGAGGGCGCTCCGCCCCGCGCAGCTGGCTGGCATCCGACCAACACTTTCCCTTTCCGGATTGATGGTTTCTCCAGATGGCTGTGGAAGTTTAACTGGGCTGTGGACATGACTGGCTGCCTCTGTCCTGAGGGCCTCCTTCTTAGGACATGCCTGCACCGTTTCTGTATCAGAAAGTCCACGGTTCTTCCAAACTGTAATGTGCCTACAAATTATTTGAGAACCTGGTTTCAGCATAGAATCTGAGTCAGCAGGTATGGAGCAGACCCAGATCCTGCATTTGTCATGGGTTTCCAGTGGTGTCGAGGCCACGGGTCTACGAATAGAGGAAATCAGCCATGTTTATGGAATCTTAGGAGACATTGCTGAGCTGGCGACTCCCCCCTACCCCACACCCCGTTGTCTTGTGAACAACAGTGAGGTATTTTGCGCTTGGGGGAGTAAACTTTACACATCAACAGATTTGGGCCCATCCACCCTGTTGCTTGCTTCCAATTGGCCGGCATCCATTCTGACTGGTCAGTGCCCACCGTGGACCAGTTGTTGAGTATTCTGAACATCGCCCTTGAGTGTTCATGTGGGTTTCCACTCCCTCCAAGTTGTACAGTGAGCCTTTGTTTCCTCCCTTTCGTCATGATAAGAATCCACGTCAGTGGGAATGTTTCTGGAAAGAAAGGAAGAACAAGGCTGCAAATGCAGGCTTCCTTCCACATTCAGAGATCATCCTGGAGAGTGTCACCAAATGATTCATCCTCTTGTGTTTTCCTGACACCTCCCGCACACAGCCCCTGCCCCTTAGTCCAAGGCAGTCCCCAGAGAGAGAGCCTTTGGCACAAATAGCGAACTCTTAGGATGAGCAGCTGACCCTGCCTTCCGTCCCAGGAGGGGCTCTGACGCCTCCCAGTTAGCCATCAGGAAGATGCTAACCAAAAGGAAACAAAGGGAAAGTGGGTGCCCATCTAAAAGTGTCCAGTCGAGTCCGACTTCTGCCCTGAAAGCCAAGTTCAGCAGAGCTCAACCAGTTCTGTCTGCGTGTCCTGGCTTTTCCCAGCCTCCCAGCAGGGGCATCAGGTCCTGGCGTCCTGGCAGCGGTGCTGGGAGGTGTTTCAGAAGTCACTCCTGGCAGCCTCCCTGGCAGCACCCCTGACGTAGGTCAGGTTCCTGTGTCAGAAAATCTGTGTGTTGAAACAGTGACGTCTATTTCTTGAACAGCCCGCGGTGTCAGGAGGTTTCCTTTTACACTGAACCAGTATTTATTTCTTGCCAACTCCTGCCATGTCCCGTAGAAAAGCAGGGTGCACTCTCCTCACACTACAGACACACACATATTGGGGAACCCCTTCCACTTCTCCAGGCTAAACATTCCTAGTTCCTCCAACTAATTCTTTAGTGTTTCTGGATTTCTAGCTGTCCCAGAACTCATTTGTATTCACAGAAAACTTGCTGAATTTAATGTGTAAGCAGATAAATAAAAACAATAATTCTGGGCTTTTCTTTTTATATTGGAAAGATGCTTTTGAAAATAATGTTCATTTTTCTGCTTATAAAGTAACATATACTGATATACTATTATAAAAAATATGGGAAGAATCAGAAAAATATACTTATAATCTCTCCACTAGAAGATAACAATTTAAGATTTTAAAGCTACACTGCCAAACCTTTTTCTACTCATACATACTTTGCATACATAGCTTTTTTGTACTCACATAGTTTGAGTATAAATTATAAGATGTGCATAATCTGGTAACCTGATTTTTTTCGCTTATGTTTTATGAACATTTCAATGGTATTAAAAACCTTTAAAGCATGATTTTTAATTAGAATAAGCTATTGTATGACTATTTTCATTGAACTGATGCCCTATTTCTAAATGTTTGAGGATATTTTTTTTTAATTTTTTGCTATTTTAAAAAATAATGCAGTAAATATCCTTATGCATAAATTTTTATATGCATCTTTATTTTTGTTTCCCTAAAATAGTCTTTAAGAAGCAGAATTATTTGACCAAATGTTGTGAATTTTTTTAGAATTCTTGATATATTTTGGCAGAACTCTATCCAGAAAGATTATTTCAACTTAGAGTCGCCCACACAGCAACAGAGAGTGCTTTTATGGCACTGATTCTTTACCATTTTGTAATTCCATCTCTACTGGAAAAGAATGTCCTATGAAGAAATGGGAAAAAAAAAAACTTTGTGGGTATGGGAGTGGAGACTGCAATGATTTATTCCTCTTTGTGTCTCCCTTGTTTATTTAGAACAGTAAAACTCTACATACAGATTTACAAGGAATTCCACATGAGCTATTTCCTCTTCAATAAAGACTTGTAAATTTCCCTTTAGTGTAAATTTGCCTTGTATTTTAACATTGGTACTTGCTGGATCTAACCCTTGTTTCAAAATTCCAAAGAGAGCAAAGGATGAGCACTTTTTCTTCTGTTCAAAGGACTTTTTTTGTTCTTTTTTGGAAAAGGGATTTTAAGGCATGTAAGGTCAATGCCATGATGTAAGTAAGTAATTTTGCTCTATCCACCACCAGAATAGATCAGTATGCCTGAATGTTCGTGATTACTATAGAGCAGATGAGTGTGTGTTGTGGGCGGGGAGGGGGGAGGCGTTCCTGTTGGATTTCAGGAAGGTGAATCGCCTTTGGCAATTCTTTTGCAATTTGAAGACTTCTCATTAGTCCTTAAGGAAGCCACTGACTCACTGACCCTGTTTCCCCGTCAGTAGTAACATTGCTGAGTGAACATTAAGGGATAACATTAGATACCATGAGCTAGATGAGGCTGGCACACTGGGGAGGGCTTCTTATGGGCTGCTTCACACTTCTTTGGCTTCATGTCAACACTGGGCCTTCCAGCCATCAGTCAGCCTTAAGAAACATTCAGCCCACAGGAATGACCAGCTGACAGCAGTCTTCCACATGTTAATAGTGGCTTCATATAAAAATCAACGCTGTTAAGCTTTAGTCTGAACAACGCAATTTTTAGCATAAAAATGTATTGAGCACCTCTTACAAGCTAGGCATGAAGAGGCACAGCTTCCGTTAGAGGAGTTCAAGTGGGAGAGATGAGAGAAAATGAGATTAAAGTTTACAAACACTTAAGGATCCAGAGCGTATCTGTGATACTGTGATTTATAAGAAATACAGTTCCTGGCTCATGGCTCCCAAAACCCTTGGAATTTCCTAAATATCGAAAGTGATAAAAGTGTCCTTTGTTATGTTAACAAGGTGACTTTTGGAAAGCACAGAAGAATAGGGGCTGGTTGCCAAAGGCGCCAATAGTGTGATTAGAGGGTTGGAATTTTCCATCCTACCCTCAGACCTCCAGGGAGGGGAGAGGGGCTGGAAGTTACCTCAATCGCCAATGACCAATGATTTAATCAATCATACCTATGTAATGAAGCCTCCATCAAAACCCAAAAATGATGGGGTTCAGAGAGCCTCTGGGTTGATGAACATGCGGACAGCAAGAGAGAAGAGTAAACCTGGACAGGGCATGGAAGCTCTGTATCCTTTTCCCCATACCTTCCTGTGTGCATCTCTTCCATCTGGCTGTTACCGAGTTATATATCCTTTTATAATAAACCAGTACAATATTTCTCTGAGTTCTGCGATCTGCTCTAGCAAATTAATCGAACACAAGTTGAGGGTCTTGGGAACCTCTGATTTAAGCCAGTTAGTCTGAAGTACAAAAAGTAACCTGGTCTTGTGATTGGCTGCTAAAGTTGGGAGTCGGGGAGACAGTCTTGTAGGACTGACCCCTTAACCTTTGGAGTCGAATGCTATCTACAGGTAAATAGTGTCAGAATTGAGTTGAATTATAGGACTCCCAGCTGTGCCTTGAGACTTGCTTGTCAGTGGTGAACCACTGTACCCGCCCCCAACATTGGAATTGGTGCCAGAAATACCAAGAGTGTCCTGTTGCCCTTTACAATTAATTGATCTCTACCCAAATGAATTGAGGTTGTAAATTCAATATGAATCTTCTCTTAAACTTCTAGGGCTATATCAATAGTTTTTCTGACTTGATGACTCACCTTAAAAACATCCTTCGGCTACTTTTAATTGAGGGTGGGCCTTATCAGACTAGGCATCATTTACTTTTTAGTCCTGCAAATCAATGACAGGTTTAAACATGCATGCAATTTTATATCACAACAGGAAAAAAAAAAATCTTTTAGAAAGTTTACCAGCTTCAATTTCGTAACACCTAATTTCTAAGGATATTTTTTCCAAGAGTAAAGATATTGAGTTTTTTTAATTATGGAAGATGATCCATAAAACTGAAGTTCAGGAATAGTCATTAGAGCTTCATAGTCCCTCAGGGACCAATTGGGCCAAGTTTACCATTTAACCGTTGCTGGAGTATGCAGGGAGTCCTCACCAGACGGTTGCTTGGGAATTCCACGCGTCACTGTGTTTCATCTGCCCAGAGTTCAATTAGCAGTCAGATCCTCCTTTTAATGCACATCCTGCAGGGACAGTGAGTGCGTGTGTTTCCCTGCCTCACTCTGAAGGTTAGTCTCTCCTGTCTGGTCGGAACCCCTCATTCCCCTGTTTCCGCTGACAGGCTTCCTGGGCCAGGGCCTATGTGGTGAGCACCTGTCAGTTAAAATTTGTTGTGCTATTCACTGCAGTTAGTATAATCGCCGCAGGGCTCATTCTTATCATGTTCTTTCACTGGGTTATGGCTTGATTCTTAACATTTCTCTTTTAAATTAAGCACATGGGGATACGGGGAAGCTTCCCCCAGATGCATGTATATTACTTGGTTTGGAAAGCAGAAAATTAAGTTAATGAGTCAAATGAAATTACCTAGAAAGAAATATTCTTAGGGTTTGAAACACAAAGATAACATAGATTTCTTTTGTAATTAAAATTATTGGGATCACATTGGTCAATAAAATCAAACAGGTTTCAAGGGTACGATTCAATAATACGCCATATGTATGTTGCATTGTGTGTTCACCACCTAAAGTTAAATTACCTTTTGTCACCACATATTTGACCCCCTTTACCCTTAACTAGCTGACCCCTCCCCACTTCCCTCTGATAATGACTAATCCACTGTCTGTGTCCATGAGTCTGTTTGTCATGTTTATTTGTTGCTTTCAGTTTTAAATCCCACATATGAGTGAAATCATATGGTTCTCGACTTTTTACCTGACTTCTTTCGCTTAGCATAATTATCTCAAGATCTATCCACATTGTCGCAAATGGCAGTATTTCATCTTTTCTTATGGCTGAGTAATCTTCCATCATATATATGTCCCACGTTTTCTTTACCCAATCATCTATTGAAGGATACTTCCATTGTTTTCGTGTCTTAGCCACAGTGAATATTGCTGCAGTGAATAATGATGTATGTATCTGTGAGGATAAATGTTTTCAAGCTTTCGGGGTAGATACCCGGAAGAGGGATCGCTGGGTCATACAGTAATTTTATTCTTAGTTTTTTGAGGAAACTCCACACTGTTTTCAATAGTGGCTGTACGAATTTGCAGTCCCACCAGCAGTGTATGAGGGTTCCTGAAGATAACTTAGATGTGATTTACCTTGTATTCTTTAGGAGAACTTAAATATCTTGAGTTTTAAGGTTAGGAGACTAGGTAATGCATGGCCGAAACAAACAAACAAACAAAAAGTTTAGTAATTGAATTATTTTAATAATAGTAACAATAGATTTTTTTTCACCTAAGAGACTGATTCATTGTCTCAGATTTCGAGTAACAATGCAGATTAAGTGAAAAGTACTTGTGAGCCTGTAGAAGGGAAAAAACTTTTCCTCTACCTTCTTAGGCTCCGTAATGGAGGCCAGCACATAAGCTGACAAATAATAAAGCCAAGTTAACTGAAAAAGCATACAAGTTTTATTTGATGTTAATCGCTTTACATGGCGCAGGGGGGCTTCATAGGAAAGAAGTGAGAATCCCAAAGAAGCAGTTACACTCAAGGGCTTATATACCATTTTTAAAAAGGGTGATAACGTATGAAGCAGTCGCTAGACCAAAGGAAAGGGGTTTGGGCTTCTAGTGGCAGGAACTTGTAGGAAAGTGGCTAAGAAATGTGTGGAAGAAACTAATGGAAATACGCATTCTTTTAGTAAAGTTCGTTGTGCAGACTGATCTTGGCATTGACGCGCCATCGCCGATAGGACTATTCTCTTCTGCCTGGAACTGGAAGGGCACCTTTCTTACAGGAAATTTATGCCCTGCTTTTAGGCAAGAAAAGGAAGGGCCAAGAACTTTTCCCGCATCTGCTGTTTTTCAGTTGCCTTCGGCTCAAAATAATCACTAGGACAAAGCAGCATATTTTGGGGGTGGCATTTTCCAACCCCCTTCAAGCTTTTGGCTCCAGAGAGTTTCCTTTGCTGAGGAGTCAGGCTCGGCTTAGCAGTGGTCATGTAAATGTGGGATTGCTCATCCCGGGCTGTGATTTTACAAGACTAGACAGCAAGTTACAAGAACAAAAGTAGGAATTTTGATAAGTAAACCAGATTGTGAGTATTATTTTCCTTTTCTCAAATTTTATTTAAATTAAGTTGATTTTATTAACTTTTAAAATTAGTGATGTTGGTAGAAACCAAACATGGATTTTTTAAGAAAAGACCCAGCAGAAACCCTTAGAAGGGCTTTAGTTGTCATGTCAAGGGGCACTTTCAGAATCAGTAGGTGCTGATGAGAGCAGAAAAATAAGCGAGGGAGGGCCCAAGTCTGTGTATTCATTTATTCAGCTGATACTCATGGCTTCGCCGTGGATAAGGTGCTGACTGAGAAGGAATTAAAGTTGCTTTAATAGTCCCTGCCCATACTGAGCTTACCCTTATAAAGACAACAAAACAGACGGGTCACCAGTAACCACGGTCCACAGGCAGAGACAGCAGAACACAGTGTCATGAGAACTCTGAAGCTGGGGAGGGCATACTGAGTTGGGCAGTCGAGAGCGCTTCCACAGAGGAGGTGATATCTGAGCTGAGCGGAAAAGACGTCGTCGATGTGTCCTGGTGAAGGGGAAGAGCGCTCCGGCAGAAGAAACAGCGCGGACAAGGCGCTGGGAACATGTCACGTGGTCAGGGAGTAGTGGACCCTGGCCTCGTCCCGCGTGAGGTGCATGGGATGGAATGACAGGTTGACTGGGGCCATATTTTAGGAAACCTTCAATGTCAGTTGGGGAAGTCCATAAGTGACTGTTGTTAGGAACGGAACAGGCTCGGAGGGAGTTCAGTACAGAGCTCCCCGCCCCTGGAAGCCCAGCACCTCAGAAAGCTGGTGAAGCTGAGTGAGAAGCCGCAGCCACAGTCCTTGAGAAGGGTCTCAGTGGTGCCAGGAACCACAGGCAGAGGGACAAGACAGATACGAGAAAAGCCGTTAAACTAGAATCTACAAGACCTGGTGGCTGGCTAGATTTGGGAAGCCAGGAGGCAGAAGAACAGTCGATTTTGAATCCAGGTATAGATTTGAACACGTATTAGAAAATCCAGAGGAGGACTAAGCATAGTGGTGAATGTGGCACCCCATCATTTCACCTGTTGGGCATGAGATGTCTGTGGGGCACCTCCACGAAGATGTTCGGAAAATGCAGGATGAGAAGCAAAATGAGGCAGCATTCCAAAGCATTTCGAGACAGAGGGGCAATGCTCTTGGAGCTTCCAGGTATGACTCAAGGATGTGTTCACTGTGCTCTGGATGAGGACAGAATGAGACCTTAGTGACAAAATCATGAACAGTTATGTGGCTTTGGGTGAAGCCCTTATCCCCGTGAGCCTTGTTTTCTCTATCTTAGAGTGGGGATGGAGGCCTTGACCCTTCAGAGCCCCTCAGACATTATCGATCACCTGTCCTATGCATTCACTGAGTACTTGCTCTCTACCTGCCATCCATTACCTGTAATCCTGCCAGGAATGTGTTCCTATGCTGGTTGTGTAGATAAGCATGACAGAAGTGTGAAGACCTGGGTCACTTGCCCAGGCCGCTCAGCTGATAAGGATATTAACACTGATGTGACTGGTTCCCAGGCCAGGCTGCCTCCTGGCATACTGTCACAGCTGTGGCCTGCGGGGACTGGAACCGTCGGCCTTAATATCAAGCAACAGTGTTGAGGTGACAGATGTCAGTTCCCCTTCTTCCCCAGACCAAACCAGACTCACTACCAGCAGGTAGGCATGTGCCCAAGTTTTCATGCTCTCATTCTTCTGCTGCTGAATATATTTTCAAAAGCAAAAGCCAAGAAAAATCATCTGACCAGTGTAAGCATGTTAATCGCAACAATGGGGCAGGATATTGGGAACAAGACTGTTTCAGGAAATCTAAGGTGGGGGAACATGCCATACTGAGACCCCATAATGGAGTAGGCCACGCATGAGAAGTGGTCAGAGACCTCTAGGGGAAAGAGCTAGTAGGGAAGCGAGGTGTTTGGTCCTCCACATCGTTTGCAAGTGGCTTTAGACCCTGGAGGAGAGGCTTCCTTCTAACGTGCCCATCTTCCATCTCGCAGTGCTCAGCGGAGTGCGGGGCTGGGGTGCGGACACGCTCGGTGGTGTGCATGACCAACCATGTCAGCAGCCTGCCCCTGGAGGGCTGCGGAAACAACCGACCAGCAGAGGCCACCCCGTGTGACAACGGGCCCTGCACGGGCAAGGTGGAGTGGTTTGCTGGGAGCTGGAGTCAGGTGAGTGGCCGGAACTGGGTGCGTCTGCCTATCTCTGGTAAGGGGCAGCACAGAGGACAGGTTAGCAACAGGAACCTGATGCGTCCCGGGATTGTATCCCAGCTGCGTTACCCGTGACCCTGAAGAAGGTGCTTAGGCTCTTGGAGCCCCATTTAGTCAACAGTATTTATTGCACACCTCCTATGTGCTCTTTTAAGCACTTGGGATACAGCGATGAGCAAAACAAACATGTCCGCCCTCAGGGAGCTTATGGTCTAGCATGGCTTCCTCGTCTATAAAATGCTAGTAGTGATAGCACCTTACAAGGTTATTTTTAGAAGAAGTGAAGTAATATATATTAAGTATGTAGCACAGTGCCTGACATAAAATAAACACACAATAAATCACAGCTACTGCTTCTGCTATTATTGTTAATAAAGCCAGTTTTGTCTGTATCTGAGTGTCAGAAGCAAAAATAGATATAATCCAGCAATCCCACTTCTGAGTATATATCCAACGGAAAAGAAATCATTATCTCAAAGAGATACTTGTACTCCCATGTTCAAAGCAGCATTATTCACAGTAGCCAAGGTATGGAAACAACCTAAATGTCCACTGACAGATGAATGGATAAGAAAATATGATATAAATTTTTTTAACCTTAAATAAAAGGGAAATCCTGCTATTTGCAACAACATGGATGAACCTGGAAGGTATTATGCTTATTAAGGGAAATAAGCCAGAGAAAGACAAATACTGCATGTAATCAATTATATGTGGTATTAAAATAGCCAAACTCAGACAGAAAGTAGAATGGTGATTTTCTTGGGGCCGGGACTTGGGGAAATGGAGAGGGGTTGGTAAAACTTCCAGGCATAAGATGAATAAGGTCCGAAGACCTAACATATAGCATGGTGACTACTATTGATAACACTGTATCATATAATAGAAATTTGCTAAGAGAGTAGAACTTAAGTGTTTACATCAAAAAAAAAAAAAAAGGTAAATGTGCATTAAATCAATGGTGAGATTCCTTTCACAAAGTATACATGTATCAAATCATCAATTTAGATATATCACAATTTGATTTGTCATTTATACTTCACTAAAGCTGAGGAAAAAAGAAGCAGAAATAGAAAAAGTGGAGGTTGTTCATTATGAAGAACAGATAATACTGAATACTTTAATAAAGTGACTTAATCGATCAATTAATATTTTTCCTCTCTGTTCCAAAATTAAACATGAACCCCCTCAGAAAATGTGGGAGAGATCATCTGCTCTTATTCCCGTTATGATGACCATCAGTATTTCGAGTTCTTGGGCCACTTAGCATTTGGCTCCCAGGGCTGGCTGGTTCTCCAAGGGCTTTTTTGGCTGATGATCATGGTTTACACATTATCTGGCTCCATATAGATTTTATTTCTTTTAAGTAGCTTTAAACACAGACTCTGAAAAAAAAATACACTGCCTTGTCCTTATAAATCGATACAACCCCTTTGGAAAGCAATTTGGCAATAAAAGTCAAAAACCATAAAAATGTTCATTTGCCTTAACCCAATCACTCCACTCCCGGGGATTCATTTTAAGAAAATAATTAACAGCAGAAAATGTTTTTTCAACAGAGATGTTCATGATGGTAGGGTAGTGAGGAATATTATGGTGTATCATAGCTCATTAGAATATTATGTAACAATGATAATTAGGAAGACATGAAAAGTGAATATGATATAATGGCAAGTTAAAAACAATTTGAAAGTCTATAAACCCTATGATCTCAACCACTACAAAGTATAGTTTGTTTATATAAGCAACATGGGGAAATGTTTTCTTCTCAATTTTTCTTTAATGTTTTATAATACAAACTGTAAAATATAGAAAAGAAAGAAAGAAAATGCAAATATGGCCCACGCTTCCCTGAATGTCAGAGTTACACGTACTGGTGACTGGTCCCAGCCTTGCCTCCGCTTACTCCTCTGGCTGGGGGCAGGTATTCCAACCTCTCCGAGCCTGTTTCCTCACCCAAATGTGATAATGATACTGACTTCCTAAGGTGATTATTGGGTTTTCACGAGATGATATACATATGGAGGTTACCCATTGCTTGGGACATGGGAAGTACTTAAGAAATATTAGTTCCCTTTTCTCCATGTTTATTACTTTTCCTGCCAGCTGTTTTTATCTCTTCATTGGTAACAAAACACCTAGGACCTAAATCCCAAATATAATTCAGAAGTGGACTATATAGGGAATGCCAAATATTCATGGGAACTGAGGCAAGGGGAAGAATTCTATGGAAAACTGTAATATTAAATTGTAATAGTCTTCACACACAGTGAAGTTCAACTCGCATGCCTACCAATTTCAGAAGAGAAAGAGAGCAAGATTCAGGGTCTTTTTTACCTGTGGGCCTCTTACTGACTCTAGACCTAAGCTTGGAGAACAGAGTGGTGTGACTCTTAGTGAAGGCAGCTGTTATTTCTGCTAAGGTTAGAAACATGGCATTTATTTCCTGTTGCCCAAACCTGACTGAATGTGAACAGAGTTCAGGTTCTGAATTTAGAAGGATGTCGGAGCCTATTGGCACCTCCCTTCCCTGGGAATTTGACATTACCTACCCCTCCCCTCCCCCTGCAAAATGAAATGTTTATTTATTGAAAGGTATGTCTTAACCATTAACTGACTTCGGAGTATAAAAATAAATATTCCTTCCTGCCACGCAGTTTGGATGAGTGTTGGCATCTTGAACATCCCACTGGCCTGGTTATAGTGACTAGTCCAGGATGGACATGTGACCTCAGCTGAGCTAAACACAGTTCTTCCCTGGGACTCTCATGGACTTAAGGGCAGAGACTTCCTGGGAAGTTGTGAGGACAGATGCCAGCAGTGGCCATGTTGAGGCTTGTGAAGAAAGCCAGCCTGAGACAATGAGACCTGTAGAACTTAGGGTGTCTTTTCCACTCGGGAGGCAAAGGAGCCCAGCTCTTATTCATATGGTAATCTACCTAGTCTATTATTCATGCCGAGATGTTTCCTTTCTTCCTTTTCGATTATGGGTTTACTTCACCCTTAGTCCTGAGAGGTCTTTTACAGTCTCTGGTGATCAATAGCCCTCTTGTCTGCCCGTGTGCATCTGGATCATATTTATTCTCACTGGCATCTGAGCAGACACCTCCACTCTCACGTGGTCTTGGAAGAGTGATTCACCAAAGTACGGCTGCCAGAATTCTTTAGGTGTAGAAACACACAGAATTGCTATCACCTCTCATGGAAGCATTTATTCTTATTAAATATCACCTTTGTCTTCTATGCTTTTCTCCATGAGTTACATTTTATCTGATATTTGCATTACTCTGTCTTACTTATCATTGTTGCTTTTCACCCGGCATACCTTTGTCAGCTTCTTATGTATTTTTTAAGATGTGTCTTTTGTATGTAGGACTATTTTTGTCTTTATTTTTACCCAAACTGCAAGTCTCTATTTGTTAAGAGTTAAATTTTAACCATTCACACTTACTGTAATCACTTATATGTTCGGACTTTTTCTTGCCATCTGATTTTCTGTTTTCTTTTTCGTTTTCTATTGCCATACTTTCTTCAGTTTTTTCCTCTTTCCACACATTTGTATTGGTCAGGCTTCCTTAATTCCATTTTTCCTCTAATATTTGGAATTTATAAATCCTGTTTATTCGTCTATTGATAACAGAAGAAAAGATTTAGCACAGAGTTTTAAACTTTTAGGTTTCTTTTCCTGTCATCAGTAACCACACCTTCCCCTGAAACAAAACAGAAACCTGAAGTCTCTTTTTATTTACTTCTCTCTCTCAATCTATAATACCTCCAAATAGATGTTGAAACCATCTGGATTTAGCTCCATAGTAATGTTAATCAATTTTACAGAAAATACTAATTTAGATTTTAAAATAGCCTCTGTCCCTCCAAAGGTTATTTTTATTTTAATATAATTCACATAAACACCATAAAAAAATCCTCTTAAAATATAGAATTCAGTGTTTTCTGTGTATTCACAAAAAAACATGCTACCATCTCGACTACCTAATTCCATAACATTTTCATCATCCCAAAAGAAACTCCATATTCACTATTAAAAAGAGCCCTTATTAAAAGTGTTTTTGCCAACTTCTGCTTTTGTATCCTGTCTTCTTCCTGGTTCTTTTTCATTTTGTTAGAGACCATAATCCAGTAAGTCTTTCTTATAAGATTCTCAAGCCGTGAGTTATCTGAGCCCTTGAATATCTGAAAATGTCTTTACTTTTTGCTTTGACTGGAATGCTCCCAGTAGGGGAAGATGCTTTTGCTTCTTCCTTGGCACAGTCAGGCTCCTGGCCAGTATCTTAGCTGACCATTCTCTCACTGTCCGGAGGCCTCGCTCCTGCTCCTCAGACCCACGTGGCCGCCACCATTCTCGCCCGGAGCATTTGAGCTGCTTCCTCTGGGCTAGGGCTCCTCCTCCGTGTGTGCTTTGGACTACAATTTTCTGCTTTAATTTAATCTCATCTATCTTTTCACCATCCAGAGATTCCTCATAATTTCCGCTCCACCCTATCCTGTTTTGAATACTCTCTCATGCACACACATACACACCCACACACGCATCCATTCGCTTGTTCCCAGACACACAGATTCTGCCATTTCCGGGCCTTTGGAGTGGGAGGAAGCTGAGATGTGTGCCCATTGTCCCTTAATTCCTAATGTCTTCAAGGACTTTCCAAATATAGCATAAAATAACTTCAGGTTTTTCGTCAAGGTTTGCAGTCTGCTATTCTGCCAGGCGCTCAGTACAGACCTAGCTCCTCAGAGCAGTCAGGGGTCTTTCAGATCAAGTTTTCAAACCCACTTTGCAGGTGAGACAATAGAGACCTGGGAAAGTGCTGTGCCTTGGCCAAAGACACAGAACTGTTTAATGACGCTGCCTAGGCTGGTCCCCATGTCTCCCAACTCCAGCTCTGTGTTCTGCTCCTGCCGTCGTCTGGACCTTTCACATGCACCCTCACTCCTCCTTTGCCTGGAAGCCACTGCCCCTCTCCTGCCTCAGGTTGTCAGCAGCACTTGAAAAAAAAAAGGACAAAACATGAATGTACATCAAATTCATAATCAACTAACATGTTATGATGGGCATTGTTATGCACAGATGAGAAAGATCACATTTGGGGAAAACACATGTCTGATACATCATAATATACACTGTACAAATCACATAGATTGAATCCTGTCTGCCTATGATGCTGGGATTGGACTCAACCTCCAACACAAATAAAGGAACTAACTAAACTAACTGACATGGAAGAAAATAGGAAAAACAAACCTAAAATGTTTCCTGGATGTCTAGAAAATGGCAAAAAAGAAAGCGCAAAGTGGAAACTGCTAATGATGATGCTTATTACGCCCTGTATGAGTAACTCAGTCTCTTAGCTTGGGGTGTGTGTGTGTGTGTGTGTGTGTGTGTGTGTGTGTGCGCGTGTGTGTGTGTGTGTGTGTGTGTTTGGGCAGGGATATGAGGGGTTTTTTCTTATTTTATTTGACCCGTGTCTGCCTACATAAGCAAGGCTGATATTAAGAGTTTCAGCTATAGATGTTGTTACAGGCTTTCCATAAAGGTAGTGGATTCTTTAAAGTCTCTAAAAGTTTATAGATCACAGCTTTTTTAATCAAGAAGTAAACCAAAAAATATTTTACAAAGTAATAGATTCATGACCAGGTATATACATCATATTTCTATAAACTAACAAAATGTACCAACATGTGTAATTATCTGACTGGCCTCTGGGGACACACACCAACAAGCTTTGGCACCAGGTTAGGAAGCGAGAGAATTGGACTCTGTGGTAAAAGGCTTCCTACTGGCCAGCCGGTAGTGAGGGCAGGGTGTGGGGTGGGGGGAGGGGGGCGGTTTACTACAGGGGACATTGTCCCACATCTGAAATCTTCTCTGCTTTCATGTCCCAAAGAATTTTAACTTAGCCTTCATGCACAGGTATTCGGGCTCTGGGAAATTAATTCATTCCCAGTGTTCACCCACTAAGGGACCAGCAGATAAACCAGAATGTTAGTTTATCGTTTTACAGTGACAAGTGTCCTAGTCTACTGGACAGAAACCAGCAACTTGACTGGCTGATGTGTTCCTGTGGGGAGTTTAAGGGGAAACGATCTTGCACTTAGTACAGAGGGCACCAGGATCTCAGCAACCAGCAGCCTGAAACTGTTATAACAGGGCACCCACCCTCCATTCCACACTCAGAACTATTAAGGAAATTGGAATTTGTGGGCAACTCCTCCTCCAGAAATGTTTTCCAGTGCCCATGGGCTCTTCCTCAGTGAATTGATAACAGAAAACACTCACTAATCTCACTAATGTCCCTCAATGGGCAGTAGTTCTCATCTCCTTTCCATCACGTGACACTATCTTTCTTTGCTTCTTTCTTCAGTGTTCCGTCGAGTGTGGGAGCGGGACCCAACAGAGGGAAGTGATTTGTGTTAGGAAGAATGCAGACACCTTCGAAGTGCTGGACCCTTATGAATGTTCCTTCCTGGAGAGACCCCCCAGCCAGCAATCTTGCCACCTCAAGCCTTGTGGGGCCAAATGGTTTAACACAGAATGGAGCATGGTAAGTCAGCGTGCTCTTGGTAGAGACCTACATTAGCACATCATTCTTCTGCTTTTCTCCCATAGACACTCTGGGCCACCAAGTAGGTGCCAGGCACTGGGCTCAGCCCTCACGTAGATTCCCCACAGTGTTCTACTCCAGCTGGGTGCTGCTGGGGCACCACTGGACTCAGCATACTTGTGTGGAGCCCGAGGATGGGGCAATCTTGATCTCCAAACTGTAGAGGCCATAAAGTGGTAACTCTCAAGCTTCAGAGAGCGTAAGAATCTGCTGGGATCTTGTTTGAAAAGACCAATTCCAGGCTACTCTGGCCAAGGAGTTTGCATTCTGAACAGTCTCCTTAGATGAGTTGCATGCAGGTGTCCTTTGACCACACTTTGAGAGATGCTGCTACAGAGGATTGATGGCCAAAGGGACTCCAGGATGCTGCTGACAAACTACATCATGACGTGATCGTGTTATAAAACTCACTGAAGGAATTTCAGTGGGTCTCAGTGCCGATGTGAGACCCACACCAGTCAGGCCACAGACGCGTGTGTTTGTATGTGTATGCGTGTATACACTATCTTTACATTCTACAATGTGGATTATGGGACTAATTCTGCTTTTCTCTTAGAATTGGCTTGCTAGGAAACTCAGAGCCAGAATTGTGGCCCATTTCTAAGAGTTTATCAGACCTTACAAAATGGATGTTTCCTGCTTTTATCTTCTTTTTACCCTAGTTTCCTCACTTTTTTTTTTGTAACCCTCTAAATATTTCTTAAGCCATCTCAAATCCTTTCTGTGAGGAGGGAAGGTAGTATATAAATGAAGAGAAACAGAGTCAGAGACAGAGAGACAGAGTTAATACAGATATAAGTTATCAAGGAATGAAATGGGAAAGAATGGAAATAGTGATAAAATCTTTTTTTTTTCCCAAGTAAAAAGTTTATTTTTAAGAAACTTCCTTAAACAGAAAACATCCTCAGGACTTTATTCCTTAACTCAAACAAATTAAACAAATTAACCGAAATGTGTATCCAGCTGGTGGCATCAGCACTATTGCATTGGCATTAAAACATAGTAATTTGACTGTCCATCTTTAGGGACAAAAGGCCTGTGGAAAAAGGTTTACATTGTTTGCAGTACTCACATTTTTAGTGAGAGTGTTGTACTGTATTCTGAGATGGTTGGGTACATAATGTGTGATAAAGTAAATGAGTAGTATATTTTATGGTACTACAATAATATATGTGATAATATGTATGATAATATGATAGTATAACTTTTATCCCCAGTCTCCTTGAGAAATAGGGTTTTCAACTTAGGAGAAAAAGATGCAGATAAAAAAGAGGTTTAAGTGAAAATCATGTTAACCTGAATTTGAGTTAGAAATATCAGTATGAACTCATAAATTAATTCATCTTATTTTCCTAGTATTAGCCATTGAAAGAGCCTAGAAACAATGACCAATCCGGCAGCAAAGGGCATGCCAATCAGCCAGAATGTGATTTCAAACTGCTGCTCTCCACTAAAGGAACCAGGAATTCTTAGAGAAATGGCTGATTCTGGTCTGAGACTATGTATATACACACACACGCACGTATATATACACACACACATATATATACACATATGGTGTGTGTGTGCGTGTGTGTGTGTGTGTGGATTAGATTGGAATATCTTTTTATACCAGGCAAAAGGGAAACTCTCAAAGACAACCGAGTCTGTAACCAAAGGACTCAAGAAACAACTTTTAGAGGCTCCTGCTAGCCATTGACTGGGCATCAGTGAACATAGTCAAAAGTAATAAATACCATAGATTGAAGGAAACCCATTGTACATGTTAAATCCATCAATTTATAAGTTTATAATAATAATAATTAATAATAATAATATTAATAACAATTAATAGGTCACCATTAGAGGATGTTAGGGGAACCAACTCATTATTCTGAAAACTGATAAAAGAAAATAATCAAGCATTTACTCTGTCTTTCCTACACCACCGGGTAACCAAAGAGCAAATGTATAGGTGTCGGGGAAGGTAAAGGGAATTCATCAGAAAGATTCTCAGCTAATAAAAAAAGAAGAGATGATAGGATATTCTCATCATTTTTCAATTTCCGAATAAACTAAAGGATCTGGGCAGTGCTCATCAGTGACTGCTGACATCTGCAAAAGAGAGACAATCATACATATCCTATGAAATACTCTCACCACAAAAAAAAAATCAAATCCGTACCTGTTAAGGCCTCCTCTAGATCCAGCTTCCGTAGCGAATGCAGATGACAGAGAAACATGTTAAGCTGAACCATAGGGACGGAGTCAACAAAATCTCAAGCATGGGAAACTCCAAGACAAATGGTACAGTTCCTTTGACAACGAAAATGCAAGGGGAAGGAACAGAAGAGGAGAACCTATGTATTAAAAGAGTTGTAAAAGGCATAGCAACCAACTGCAATGTGTAGACCAATGTGGATCCTGCTTTTTAAAAAATGATATTAAAAAATCTATGAGATTCACAAGACCAGTGGAAATAGGAACACCAAATACATATTTTAAAATAATAAGAAAATATGTATAATTTCGAGGTGCAATAAAGATATCGTGGTACTTTTAATAGAGTCCTTGCATTTTAGAGCTACAAACTGAAATAATGGAAGAAGTTATATGATGTATAGATTTGCTATAAAATAAATCAAAGAGTGAACGTGAGTGAAGTAGAGATGGGACCCAAATGGCCACAAATTGATGGACATTGAAGCTGGTTTATAGTTGCATAGGAGTTTGTTTGAATATTCTGTCTCCTTTTGGAGACATTTGAAGTTTTCCAATATTTGCCCTCTCTGGCATGCTGAGCTAATAGGCTGCGAAGAAATCTAACTTTCTCCCTCTGTCCCCATGCAGTGCTCCAAGAGCTGCCAGAGCGGCTTCCGGGTCCGGGAAGTGCGCTGTCTGTCAGATGACATGACCCTAAGTAATCTCTGTGACCCTCAGTTGAAACCAGAAGAGAAAGAATCGTGCAACCCTCAGGACTGTGTCCCTGAAGTTGGTAAGTTGGGATTCCTATCTTGGCTTCCTCTTTGTTAAGCTCCATCAAGTTCTCTGGCATGAAAATGTCATGCCCATCTAGGTCTCTCTGTGACATTGTGCATAGTCATGGAGTTCAGGGGTCAAAGGGCTTTTGGTATGATATGTTTATAGCACAGATGGCAATCCAAGCCACCCACCAGAAGATAAACTTTAATGTGAATTGATTAAAATGGTAATGAATTCAGAGATTCGTTTCCATCATCCTTAAGGTCGAAGCAGTAAGATTCCAACTAAATGTTTAAAGAAAAAGAAAAGACCTAAGCCCTTGGTCCACACTCACTCCTCCCATAGGCAAGGACAGCAGGACCATGATCGCGACCCCCACCCACCGCCCTTTCGCTTTCCAGTAGTCCCAGCTGCCCCTGTGCTCAGACTCTTCTGCTCTCTTCTCCTGCAGATGAAAACTGCAAAGACAGGTACTACAACTGCAACGTGGTTGTCCAAGCGCGACTCTGTGTCTACAACTACTACAAGACTGCCTGCTGCGCCTCCTGCACTCGTGTGGCCAACAGGCACCCCGGCTTCCTGGGGAGCAGATAACACCCCTGAACCACATCCATAGGGTGGGGCGGGGAGGCTAAACAGGGTGACTGGCTGGCTGTTGCTCCAGCAAGGGCTCCCTGGCCCAGGGCGCTGCCAGCCAACTTACACCACCCCTGCCTTTGGTAGAGTGTACACATGGTGCCCAAGAGCAGAGCCACAGCTGTCTTTTGAGCATTGCCATAAACTGATAATTCCTCCTTGGGAACCCTGGCATCTGCTAAAGGTACTCCCTGAAAACCAGGCAGTGGGGGGTGCAGGTAGCTCTCAGCCAACTCACGTCCTGGCACTTTCTAAGTCAGCAGTTAGGTCCTGGCGGGGTGCTGCCTCGTCCCTGGTGCTACTGGCCTTTCCAATATCAGCGTCCCCTGGAGAGTCAGAGGAGGTAGCGCCCCTGCTCCAGGGCCCCACAAAGCCCTCTGAGATGCCTGATCCCTCTGTTACCTCAGCCTAGCTGTGCCTATCTTCATTCTCAAAGACATTAGGCTGTTTTCCTGCCTTAGGATACAAATATCTCAAGTCAATATAGTGCTTTATTGTTTCACAGGCGTAGTCACAGATAGTAACTCATTAGCAGCTCACAATACCCCAGAATGGGAAGCAGGGAATGAATCATTATCCCCGTTTTGCTGACAAGGAAACTTAGACTCGGCTTTGGTAATTGACCTGCCAGGTATATTCACCTGTCAAATGGCAGAGCTGAGTCCTGACCCTAATCATCTGACTACAAAACCCTCCCCACAAGGCCTGTCCAGAAGTCTGAAGTCTGAAGGATGCAGCTTCGTTCCAGACCAAGAGGCTGAGAAGTTTCCCAATTTGCAAAGGAAGCCCAGGTCTTTGAATTCTTCCCTCTGTGGAAAGGTCAAGACTTTCTCCCCTGAGTCAGTCGTCTCAGAAGTATTTTTCTACTTATTCCTTCCCTCACAAAGTCACAGATTGTAGTCAGTGGACTCTGCAGGTTTTGTTAAACCCCTATCCTTAAAGGAACTGTCCCATGAGACCAGAAAGCCATTGGGTAGCGAGGTCATTACCTTCATTCTGATTCCAGCTCCCAGAGAGATGTCCTCCCCTGGAATCTCAGGTCAGGATCCCTTTGGCCACTGAGCCTTTCGGATCCCAGAGCAGATTTCCGGAGCTGTGCGCTCCTGCATCTTCCTCAGCCAGCTCCCAGTGGAAAGTCTAGCCAGCCCATCTCAGTAAAAACCTTATGTCTATGTTGGAAAGTCCCTCTTTGGTCTTTCTGGTTTGATTTGTGGATTTCTCACTGTGACTTCAAATCCTCCCCCTCGCCCCATGACTCACAACCATACTCACCCCTCCCTCCCAGATGTGGCACCAACATCGACATCAATGCCGCCCGTCTGGGAAAAGGGGCTGCGAACTCCAGTGACGGCTGCAGCAGCAGGGTCATTCACCTAACTCTTTAGTTCCAGAGGTCGAAAGGGGGTTGCATTGCACACTGAGAGGTGAACTATCTGAAAAGTCAATTAAGAAAAAAATATATATATATTTTTTTTTCTTTCTCCCTTTAAGAAAAATATCAGGCTAAACAAATAGTAAGCTTACAAAAAAAAAATCTATCTCATTTAGTATCATGGTCCTGGGCCTAGTTCCCTTTTAAAGCAAGTCTAGATTCTTCCCATGAACGCTTTAAACCTTAAATCTGCTAACTCAACGACCATTTGGAGCTTTTGGAAGCAATATCAGCTGCCTGGTCTGACAACACTCCGTTAGGTTCTCATCACTCCCCTTGAGCTTTCAGAAATTCCGCTGGGCCTTTCTGTGGCCATCCTCTTCCTGGAGAGCCCTGGCCCCCACTTCGCAGAAGCACCCCACCTCTCCTGATTCTTACGAACTTGCGCAGAGAAGCGGGCAGCGAGAGGCCCAGATTCCCATACCTATCGAGCCTATCAGTGGTTTCGTCCAGTGCCCACCCTCTTCCTTTCACGGCTTACGAGGATAGTTCTTTCTTTGTGCAATTGCTCTCAGGTCTTACTGAACAAGACAATCATTCAAAGGAGTCCTTGGAAGAGGCTTTCTTTCCATGCTGGAGTTTAGGGCAAGATCAATGGGCGGAAGAGCAGAAAGGCCGATTGCAGCCGCCCACCGTTCATGAGTGCACTCTCCATCCTAAATAGAATTTCTCCATCAGGTGAGGGTGAGCATCCCGGGTCTTTCCAACTCAGGATTCTCATGACTAGCCAGTCAATGAAGGCTTTGTCTCCTTGACATCTAACAGTGTTCTGTGGCTTCCAAATGTTACCTAACAGTTCTTTAAAAGGACAATAATTGACCCCCATGAGAATAGTCATCCTGCCAATTGTGGAATTGGGTGAGACCAAATGGATCGATCCTATGACTTCAAGAGGGAAAAAGTACCTAAGCTAGGGGTGTTTTTCTCTTCCAACAAATAGTCGAGCTATTTTTGGAATTCATTCATCTCTGGAAAGGTTATAAATTACTAGAACCAGGTTTTATCAAGTTATTTGTCTTAGAAATTCAATTTTTACTCATTTCCTAGCTTCTTGTGTCCATGTCTAATTGCCCTTGTCTTTAGTACAACACAAACTATAAAGTCCTTTGGCATTTCCGGTGATAACTTCCTGGGGAGGGAGTCTAAGGATAGCCTGCCTTTTGATGACTAGCTCCCTTCAGTCAGGTCTCATTCTCCCTTCCTTGCACCCCATTATTTCTCCCTCTCCTTTCCATTACCTGCCACCTCCTCCTGGGACCTCTCCATGCTCCTTTAACTGGCCATATGCGAAACTGAAATTTACATTTAATACTGCTTTTTTTCCCCATATACTGGATTGTCCCATTCCCTGCCCTGAGTTCTAAAATTAGATGTCTTTAAGTTGATAGATATTTTTCTCACAAATATCAACAAAACTCCAAACAGAAATAGTTTGCTTTTTCACTTTCATTTTTTGGAAAAGGAAACTGTTCCCCTTGCATCCTAAGCAAAGGCCATTTATTGCAGTCGGTTCTTCCCGTTCTCACACTGACTCATCTGATACTTTGCATTAATTACTTCTCTGGCCCAGGGTTCTCCTTTTTTATTTCCTTGAGTATGTATCATTTATCCTCAAAGTGTTTAGCATTCAACACTCTTTTTCCTGTAAAACAATGGTCTTACAGAGGGATGAAAAATGGGAAATAGAGGCTTAATTTATTTTCATCAAATTGTGTGGCAGAGAGAGAAATGCAGGTATTCCTAGTATTGCTAGCACCTTTCTAAGCCAATGTCTTTTTAATATAGCAATTTTAGAGTTCAAATATCAGTTTTCTAATATGGAAGAAGACACAAATAAAAGCGGTTAAAAGAAAGAGTACTTTCCTTAAAATAGGCTTAATAATCAAACCTGAAGAAACCTATGTCAGCTTGGCAGGTGGAGGCCATTTTATTCTTGTCATATAAAACATTTTTAATATGACTTACGTGTGAAAATAGATGCCTTACTGATTAAATTTGTAGATGACATCGAGTTGGAGAGCTAACAGCTTGGGTAGCAGGTTCTGGATCCAAAAAGATCTGGGAGAGTATTCACCAGGGAGCAATATAAAGTTCTACTTTAGAATTAAAAAAATATATATTATACAAGTACAAGATGAGGAAGAAGTAAGAGTTTCAGTTGACTAAGGTCAATGTGAGTTTGGAAAGTCGGATGAACCCACAGAAACAAAAAACACAAAACCTTTAGACTACCTAAGGAGAAAACATTGGTGAGAGTCATACCCCGTTGTGCTCATGATTATGGGAAACTTTAAGAATATTGCAAGCATGTAACATTCAGATAATGTGCCCAGTCCTGATGAGGAGTGCAGACTGTTAGGAACAGTGAAAAGGACTTGATGGGAATGCTTAGCCTAGAGGAGAAGAGCCTTGGGATAGCACCAGGACAGCTCTCCTAGGACCAGGAGATAAAAGCTACAGGGAGACAGATTTTAACTCTTGCAGAAGAATCAACTTTCTGCAAGTTAGAGTATTCAGAAGGTGGAGGCCTCTCTGGTCGGTGGTGACTGACCCATCGCTGGCGGTTTCAGCAGAGGCTGAATGGCCATTTGTCGGGGATACTGGAGAGAGGATTCCAGCACACATTTGTCAGGAATGTTGTAAGATTCTTTCAAAGTCTGGGCTTTGGTAACTGTGTAAGTAGAACAGCTTTAAGTGACTCGCCCGGTCTGGGATGGCAGGGACAGGAGCACATACTTCTCATTTCTGCACCTGCCATTTTGAACCCCGTGTCACACCCCTCCTGTGAACCATGTGGCCATGAGAGAACCACTAGCAAGCTGGTCAGCACTGCCCCGTCTGGTCCACTTTGTGGGTGAGTAACCAAACATCGCAATGGCTAGTTCCCTACTCAAGGTCACACATCCTGACGGGGGCACAGCTTTGACTAGACTAGGACCCCCTAATACCATTTCTCTTTCTCAACCTTGCTTTCCTGCACCTTTGTTGGAGCAAAGAAATGCTCTCCACCCTGAACCATCCCACACTCCTAGTTCTGTTCAGTGGGTTGCAGTGGGAGGCACACCACAGTGCTGAGGAAAAGTGACCATGAGAGAGGGTGGGAACTTCTAACCAGCTTTCTCAGCATATTCTAGCCTCAGTGAGAGGAAAGCCATTCGGTTACATAAATTAACATCCACCTGCCTTGACTCTCAGATCCCCACCATTCAGTCTGACAGAAGGATATATACTTTGTTATAACTTATTATTTGTTCTTTGTAAATACAAGATGTTTATAGGAAATGTGTATTCTGAACTCTATTGGCAGAATGAGTCACTACACCAAAATAGTTCTATTATTTAGAATATGTTAATTTTAAAGGGACCTAATAGGTATTTATTTACATATGCGACCCACATTCGTGTAAAGTCATTTGATCCTACTAACGCAGCTTCCTGAAAAGTTGCTACATGGTGTCTTATTCTAAGTCCATAGTTACAATTTAATATACTGATTAGTCAAACTCCTTGGGTTTTAAGATCGAATATAAATTACTCTGCTTTCGACTTGCTCAGGGGCTTTTACCCCCAGCATTGTACCTGAAACAAGTCTGTCTGAATTGCCACCTTTCCATCTTAAATATCATATTTATTCATATAATCTGCCCTCTCTTCATGTCCAAACATTTGGATAAGGAAATACGAGGGTCTTTTCCATCCCTTCCCTCTGTCTTGCCTCCTTCGTTAGAATCATCAGCAGTAAGTTGCTTGGAGGCTTGGTTAGAGCTGTGGATGAGGCAGGGTCTCCTCACAGAGGCACAGGGCCCATAAAGGGACGTGATGCGCCCACCACTCTGACCAGGCCTCCGGGGTCCTCACTGGGGACTGCTGGAGTTGGGGCTCTGGGTTATCCTGTCAACTAACTGCATAGTCAGGAGCAAGGAACCCATCAACTCCTTGTCATCCTTATAGTGTTAAGTTATTGTTTAAGGAGGTGGAGAGTAGCAGGTGAATTATATGAGTAAATACAGTCTGTTTTATCTGCAGCAAAAATGACAACTATTTTTGTGTATGACTAATTTATTTTTATTATTGTAAAAATACAATAAACTGGTTAAGAGATCAGCTTTGTTAACACATTTGTGCTTTCTTGAGCCTCATTCCATTTCTACTCACTTTGCTTCAAAAAGCCTCCTCTAAAACAAACAAACAGACAAACAAACAAAAACCCTTTAGAGGTGAGGTGGGTTGGCTTGTCGGACTTGGGTTCTTGGCACTCTGTAGGTGGCTAGGCCACTTAGAGAATAAGGACCGCTTCAGATACAAAGGACATTAGCCTGCTGGTATATGCAGGTTCTCAACCTTGCCTGTATGTTAGGATCACCAGAGGAGCTTCTGATAAAATATTCAAGTGTGTGCACCACCCCCTCCCCCAGGATTGCACTTGTACCTGTATTTCTTTAAACCTCCCCCAGGCAGGAGAAAAGGTGGGGATCCACTGTACAGATTTAATGTGGCTCCATCTCTCAACCTGACTAAAACTTCTCCCATCTCCCCTCGAGCTGACTTCACCTTGGTCTTGAGTTTAGGGAAGTCTCAGGTTATCTTGGTGCACAATAAAGTGAAATATAACTTAGGTTATAATGCCTATTGAAAGTTATCCTGGACAAGAGAGAGTCTCTAGTGGAGTGCCTATGAGCTCTGTCTTTAACTGTTCAGCACGGTGGTGCATCAGTAACTCTCAGAAACTTATTATTATGCCTGAAACATGCTTCCCACACCTCTTGCCCATCTTTTCTACCTAGAAAATCTCCATTTATTCTCTTCTTAATTGCGATAAAATTCGCTCAACATAAAATTCACTACTTTAACCAATTCAGCAGTACTTAACACACAGTGTGTGCAACCAGCTCACAATATTGTCATTACTCCAAAATTCCATGTATTCTCCAACGCCCAAATCAGAAGTCGACTACATGCCAGACAGCATGCTGCACACTCTTGCACGCTTTATCTTATTAAATCTTCACAGCAGACCTAGGAAGTTAGAATGTTACCCCTTTGATAAACGAGAACATTGAGACAGAGTGGTTTCGTCTCCAGCTACCACTTGGTGGCGCTAGGATTCTACAGTCGGCTTCCCCAGAGGCGGTCCGTGTCTCTCCCAGCTCCATCTTCCCAGACCTGGCGTGCTCCATGATCCTAGCATCCGTGAGTTCCTGTCTCTTTCTCCACATCAGTTCCAATCAATGGACCACAACTGCACAAGGACTGGATGGGGCGCTTAGCTGTTGATGAAACCTCAGCTCAAGAGGACCCATCCAATCACAGGCTGCATTTGAAGATCTACAACTGCCTCCTAGAGGCAGGCAACAAGCCTCCTCTATTGTTTAAGGAGGTGAAGGGTAGAGGCCAGACCCCAGCTGGAACTCAGTCTCCAGTTCTAGGGACCACAGGCCATACGGGTCGATTGACCACCAGGAAAGCGCCCAGAGGATGCTAACTGAAATGGAGGCGGGGGATCGATCTGGAGTGAAAACTGTCTTCGACCACCTTCAGCCATCTCAAGGACTGTCAGGGACAGAAAACAAGAACCTGGATGCCTACAGCAGATTAGCATAGAGAAAGGACAAGGAGGGAGCCAGACTTTGGTTCAAAATAAAACATTATAGTAACAGAGGCTTAACAGTGGGAAAGATTTTGAGAGACAGACCCTCAAAAAAGAGTGATCAGGAACATTTAGGTAGAAGGAAATTTTGAATATGGATTGTATTTGAGATGACACAGTTGAATCCATGTAAAACTTCTTAGTTATGATGATGGCATTTGGCCAAGCAGGATGCGTCTGCTGCAGTATCCAGGGGTGGAGGTCATGATGTCTGCAATCTGTTCTCATGTGAATGAGTGAAATTGTATGTGTGTGTGCACACGTGTGCCTAGAAACATAATTCATACAAATAAGTTAAAACACACCTTGGCGAACATTAGTGAAGGGTATGTGATGTTCACTATATTATTCTTTACTTTTCCGAAGTTTGAATTTTTCTAAAATATAAAATTGGTGTCAGGAATAAAGTACAAAAAGTAGATAGGAGAACTAATGTTTTTTGCAGTGTTTTGCTTCAAATTTGTCTGATGATCAGAATCACCTGGAGTGCTCATCAACACCCGCACACGTGCATGCCTCCTGCCGAGGCGAGCGCCGCGGTCCGCGTGACCAGCCCACGCCCCAGGCCAGTCTTCGCATCCGTAATTTATTGAGCACCCACCATGTGCCAGGTATCTTCTAGGTCCTTTACATGATTTTAATCTTCACAACTCTTAAGAAATAAGCGGTTTGGTTTATGGCCATTTTACGGATAAATAAATTTTTAGATTCAACAAGAATAAGTAATGTGACCAAAGACACAGCTGTTAAGTGGTGGCGTCTATTTTGGGTTTTCATTCAGCCTCCTTGTGTAATTAACTCACCTGGAACTTTTTTTTAAACTGAGGTTGGGACCCCTCTCCCAGATTCTAGTCTTTGGTCGTTTCCAGGGTGGAGACGAGGCTTTGGTGTTCCTGGTATTACCAGGAAATCAGCTGGGGCTGAGAACCCCTGAGAAGGGTGGTCTCACCCTTTCACTGGTATATGAATCACCTGGGGTTTCCTTAGACTTCAGATTCTGATTGGTGTCTCTGGGATGCCAGCTAAGAATCTGCATGTCTAACAAGCTCCCAGGTAAAGCTGATGCTTTGAAAATGAAGCACCTAAATTAACTCTTTAAGAAAGCTGCAGGTTATCTTGTTTTTATTGGGAAGTTGAGCAAATGGCGGCTAAGACTCTTTATAAAAGTCTCCTCTAACATTTAGATTCTTGGACTTAATCTACCAGTTAATCCCTTCAATCAATGAAATGTAGGGACCGAAACTATTTGGTGTCTTTGTACTCCTGTGTCTTACGTGATTTAATTCTTTAACTAGGTAATCTGTGTCTCATTCAGGCATTCGTTTGGCCATACTTAAAAGGAAATCTGACTACACGGACTTAGGAATTTGTTTTTCTTTTATAATGAGAAGTCTGGAGCAAAGCAGTTGCTGGTGTCAGTTCAACAACTCAGTAGTTTCAGGACGGCTTCTCTGCAGTTCTCTCGCCCTCTTCCTCTTGGTCGTCAGCTTCTCCTGCTCCAGCTCTCTCATCTATTTTCAGGGCAGGAAGAAAAGACAGTCTCAGCTGCATTTGTCTCCATTTACTAAGAAAGCGACCATATCCCTAGAACTTTCTCCCCTGGCAAACGGACTTCTACTCGGATGGCCCACATGGGTTCCATGGCCATCCTAGCTGCAAAAGAAGCTGGGAAACAGAACTGCCACGATTAACTTGGACCAAGTCACTAGGTGCTGTACACACAGCTGCTCTGGGCACAATGGGTAAGAGAAGCAATGATGTCTGATCATTGCATCATTAAAGAGCACAGACTTCCAGATAGGAGCAACGGAATTACAAATACTGTACTGTCTGCTCACTTGTGACTGGCCTATTGGGGAGCTACCCCTTACAATAGGTTTAGGCTGGCTGTGATCCAGGCTCACGGCTAGAGATAGGACCCGAATTTAGAATGTTATATTAGTGTAGTAGGGCGCCTGCAGCCAGCTCGTGTAAGCATGATTCAGATTATTGTATCAGACATGTGTGGCAGAATGGTACTGTTGTACTCTGATCTGTGTGGAGCCCATGCGGTCCCCTAGCATGGAAGTCCATGCTCCCCACAATAAAGTTGGTGCCTGCCGTTTCATTCTTATGTCGGCCCCTTGTAAGTTCTTCCTACTGGGCATCTCATCACTGAAGCCTTCCCTTCTCGATCAGCTCAGCGCTGACGAGGCTATACATCTCCCTTTACTCAACAAATATTTATTGAGCACATACCATGTGCCAAATACTGTTTTGGGAATTGAGAATACATAAATTCAGTGGACTTTACAAAATGCTGTGCAACTGTTATTGGGACAAAAATGGGGTCTGTCTGCCTTCGTCCATCTAAGCCAAAAAAGAAATACATGCAGGTTTTGCAGCAAAAAAGAGTAAGGTTTATTAGAGTTGCAAGTCCCAGAGACACAGGCAAGCTATAGCTTAAAGGCCTGGTTCCCCAGGTGTCTCGAGAGTACAGATTATATAGGGAAAAATGACTAGTCATGGAAACTAAAGGAGTTAGGGTCCTGGGTGCTACCGATTGGATGATTGGAAGAGCATGAGGTAATTGATCATTGCTTCCAGTTCTGGACTCGGCCATGGTGCCATCCCATCTGGTGCTGTGGTCTGATCCCCTGGCTGTTCTTCTTTGATGGGCCTGGAGTTGAAATATATCTAAAGCCAAGATGTTATCCTTAAAGTCCAACCAAACCTATTGTCCTCAGGACTATGGACCTGAGGCTCGGTTCATCTTATGTCATAAGCCCTAATGATTAAAGGGGCAGACATACAGAGGATAAGGGTAGGGGAAGAGCCAGTCACAATGCCATTATCTGGGCAAAAACAGCTTGAATCGGGGGGAAAAAAACTATATTAAAGAAATGCAGTTTGTGTGTGGTTACACAACCTAAAACATTTGCAGATAAGGAGGCCCCCATAGGACAACATGGATGGAGCCAGGCTTCTGAAACAAACAGCAGATAAACAGACATCATTTGTGTCTCCGTTTTCTGATAGCTGTGATGCAGATTTTACTTCCGACCAGGCAGCCAGAGAACTCATGCTTATAGTGCCTCCTCTGCAACAGCATCTGCACCTCCTTTAAAACACACAACTACCTTGGCAACTGGGTACTATTCTCTCCATTTTCTAGCTGGATAACCAAATCTCAGCCAGATTAGGAAATTTACTCGTGATCACACAGGTCATAAGTGTCTGAGGAATTCGAACCTATGTCTGTCCAGTGACAAAGGTTGTGTTTGTTCCTCTACATGGCACTGCCTCTCCAAAAGAATAAATCTGTGTGCAAGACGAAACTCCCTTTAAAACTAAACTTAAGCCAGGATTTACTCCCTGAGCAAGAGCTGCACATTACAGCACATGTTGTTGATGACTGTGGCTTCACGGAGACTCTCTGGCTTTAGGGGGAGAGCCAGAAGGCAGCTCTTCCATGATATTTACACACACACACACACACCATTGTCTCCAGGGAAAATGCTTCAAGAGCCACCTCTACATCTGTGTCCTACTTTTATATGTGAATTCCAAAAATTTGTTCTAAGCCCAGAGTCAGTCTTGTTTAATGGCTTGTCAGGAAACAAGTGGGACAAAAGCAGTGGGACTCAAAGGATCAAATTTGCCTGAACTTGATACCAATATCAACCTCTACTCTCTCATCCTGACAACAGAATTCTTGGCTCCTAGTTCCGCCCGGGCCCTGGATGGCCTTTCCTGTCTAACTTTTACTTTCATCTTTGCCTTGTGGCTCATCTGTGCTCGGACACTTGCTCCCTCTCACACCAGTTTACAGTCTCAAGCAATGACCCTGTTTGTGTTATCTATTACTGCATAACAAACTACCCCCAAAACTTAGTGCCTTAAAACAACAGGCATTTTATCATTTTTTTAAGATTCTATGGGCCAGAAATTTAGTCAATGCACACTGGGCACAGCTCATTTCTTCACATGTTATCTACTGGGGTTGGACTGTCCTAGGAGGCTTCTCCACTCACAGGTCTGATGCCTCTGCTGAGATGGCCGGAATGGCTTGCCCAGGTCCTATATCTGGGGCCTCCGTTCTCACTGTGGGCTGGATTTCTTGAGTCTTCCCCATGCAATTCCGGGCCTCTCTCTCTCCACGTGGCCTTTGCCCGTGGTCTCTCCTTATAGCTCTGGCTTCTCAAACATGGTGCTGGAGGAGGAAGGAAGATCATGCAAGAGAAAGGAGAAAGCTTCCAGATCTCTTCAGGCCTGGGCTTAGAAATCCCAAACACCACTTCTGCCTCGAAGCCACTCGTAGGCATCCCAGATTCAAGGGAAGGGAGACAAGCATGCCCCTCAGCCTACTCCCAACCTGAGTTCTGTTTGCTTCAAAACTCAGCATTCTCCCTGAAGATTCACTTTCTATCACCTGCCTTTAAGCCTCCCTAGTCATGACTCACTCATTCAACAAGTATTTAGTAAACACCTACTCTGTGCCTGAAATTCTGCTTGGCGCTGAACATGCAGCAGTGCACCCCGTGGAACAGAATTGCCCTCATTGTAGTGGGGGAGACAGAAAATAAAGACATAGACGAGTAACTATGTGTGCTATGTCAGGTGATACGAATTATGAAAAACGGCAAAGCTGAGAAGATAGATGGGAAGCAGTAGAGATAGGGCAGGGGCTGCACCTTTCAGTTGGATGGTTGGGTGAGCGGGACCAAGCGGGCTACATGGCTGCCTGGCTAAGGGCATTGCAGGCAGAGGAGCGTGCAAGAGCCCTGCCCAGACGGGAGCAGGCACGGAGTACTCAGAAACTGGGAGAGCAAGAGAGCACGGGAGATGAGGTCAGACCCCTTGGAGCCAGGGAAAGACTTTGGTTTCACCGCGAGAGAGAGGAGAGGCCAGTCAGGCATCTGGGCAGAGAAATGCCGGGATCAAGTGAGGCAGCAGCCTGACTGTGGCCAAATGCCTCTTTTCCTGGGTCGAACCATTAATGTTGGAGGCAAGCTGAGAAATACCATTTCAGCGAAAATGTTGATTTATGAAAGTCCACTTAGCACGATGTAACAAGAGCCATGAAGCTGAATATATCCTTTCGCTCAAGAATTCCATACCTGGGAATTCATCCTGGGGATAGATTTAATAAAGCATTGTTCTTCAGCAGTGTTTTTATAATTTTTTTTGTATTTTAATGTTAATAATAATCTTTATAAAATTGGCATGAACGTACACTCCATCATCTAGTCTACTGCCTTATGGGCCAATACCACCATTGGCTCCAGCACTGGGACCAGGTAGTATTACTTTAATTGTCATGAGCTGAGCTAATAAGAGAAGAATGGAGTCGAATTTAGTATTAAAAGATGTATCCCTGCCAAGCAAAAGCCAAATTATGTCATAGACTTGCTGTCTGAGATAAGGATCTTCAGCAGTGTGGGTAGACAAGAGTGGCGAGTTACTTGTCATTACCTGCCGAACCCAAAAGAATTTGCCCCGTTCGGTTGGTTCCTAAATCTGTGTTGCAAGTGGCAACTGAGTTTCAGCAAAACACTATCTTATCGATGTTGTTGGTTTTAAAAATCATGTTTTTACTTAATCAGCAATTTCATTTTGATTGATTATATAGGTCTACAAGAGTTATAATCCCTCTACTTAGTTTTATTTTTGTAACATTATCATTAAACGTTAAATTCTTTTATTCGACATTAGGCATTAGTGAAACAATTATTTTCTTTTAAAAGTTATTGTTATTAAATGTTACTGAAGTGAGAGCAACACTGAACTAACTAGTAGCTTGAAGCAACAGACAATTCAAACCATCCTTTCCTGTGCTGATTCACTGACCACCTGCCCAAGAAGGGCCGGATGCTCGGCTGCAGAAGGAGCAGGCTCCACGTGGATTCAGGAATGTGCAGTTCATTTATTCTGGTGGCGACCATTCTCTAGGGGAAATCACGGGCAGGTCTGTGTCCAGAAATTTCTCCAGCTCCCAGGCTCTGGGCATCTACACTTTATTGTCACTCAGCCTTCCAGGCAATCTTAGCCATCGTCTCCTGTGTAACCTCCTCAAGTTCTGCCCAGCTGCCCTGGTTCTCAGGGCCTCAAGAAGTCGACACCCCAGCCTCCTCTGCTTCATCCCGCCCTGTTCCAAATGTCAGCTGAGCAAGACAGATCCTCTTGGCCCAAGCTGTGTGTTGCCTAATCCTGGTGCTTTCGTACCTTCTCTTCCCACCAACAAAGTAGAACATGACCAAGATTCCTGACCACACGCCACTACGGAATGTCATCTTTGTATGACAGACCCTCATCCACACAGGTTTGCCCGTCTGAACCTAATACCCTCTCCCAGTCTCCTGCTCAACACTCCCACATCCTGGCAGTCAGGTCCTAGAGGGAGTCACCTTTACAACACTGAAAAACTGAATTCTAATCAAAACTCTATTCCTAGGCATTTTACCAAGACATCTCAACAGTTCTTATGGGGACATAGGAAATCCTCTCTATAGAATACCATATATTTATTAAATACATTCAAATATAATAAATCCAGCAGACGTTCTCATGGGTGAGGACACCACCTCAGTGTTAGACAGGGGTCTCACTGCTCCATCACACAAGCTCCTCTTTGATGCTCTAGTAGGAAAAAAAAACCCACAAAGCTGCTTTAAACACTGGGTAATTTTGTCAGGATTTGTCACTAAAAGGGTTTAAATCTTCTGCCTGAAGTTGTGAGTACTAATAAATTTTTTCCTTTGCAGCAATTAAAAAAAAAATCCCCAAATTTCTTGTGCTAGAATTTGGAGAGTGAAACAGTCCATAGAATAGGCAAAGCTCTACCTATGGAGGAGCACAGACATCTTGTGGCCCTTCTGGATATTGTAAGTAGATCAGTCTAATTCTGTACCTATTGGTAGAATCATGGATCTTAGACCTGGGAGAGAACTTGAGAGGTCCTCTAATGCAGCCCACTGCCTTCGCACAGGTAAAGTATATTAGTGCCGTTCTTTCTTCATCACAACAGCCCAGAGAAGTTAGGATGCTCGTCCAAGGTCACACAGCTAATAAACAGACCATCTTAGCTGAGGCTCCTATAATTCTCTTCTCACTTTTTAAGAAGAGGAAAACTTTCTTCAAACAAAATCCTACCAATTATAAAACAGACCAACACAGAGGCGTTCTGGTTGAAGGACAGAAGGACCCGCCCTTGCCCATCCCTCTACTCGGCACTCATTGGAACTCATTGTCTTATCCCAGGGGCTGCTTCCCTGGTAAACCAATATGAAAACAGCACTGTGGGAACTGAGGAAAGATCCCTAGGCAAATATTTCATTCCGAAGTGGTTTATTATTTGACCAGTGTTCTGTTCTGGCCTTTTATTAAAACATTCTATTTCTATTATACTTATCAGCAGCTTTTCATTTTCACATCTCTCTTCTGAGATGACATTTAAGTTGATTTGTTTTCAATCGCACGTAAACGCGTTAAACCTCCTGTGACACAATCAATGGCAACAGTGGCCGTGGGTGTGACGACAGCAGGCACGCGTGACAAGCCTCCTCCACGTCAAGCCCTGCGCCAGGCTGTGGCATGTCGGTACAGCAGTCTGATGCAGTGAGACGCCTCCAGCAGAGGCAAGAACAAGGATGAAGTAGAGAAAAGAGCAACGAGCTCTGCTGGGGACCTAGGGGAAGATTTTATTTACTCATTCGGTCAGTGGTTCAGGCTCCTTCCGTGTGACAAGCCCTTACACAAGATATAGGCACGATTTCTGGGCTCGTAAAGTTGATGTTCTCATTGAAGGAGACAGTCAATAACAACCAAACATATAGGTGAATAAGGTAGTCTCTGATCGTGACCGAGAGAGAGGTGGAGAGAATGCTAGAGTGTCTGGTCTGAGGAGAGACACTGGGGCCACGTCTCGCAGTGTGATTAAAGAGTCGCCTGGAAGACGAGGAAAAGGACATTAGGAGGCAAGTCGGGAGCAGCAGGTACAGACAGGAAGGTTTGTAAAATGAAACAAGTTGGAGAAAGACAACTACTGTATGATGCCGTGTACAGGTGGTATCTTAAAAAAGCCAAACTCAGGGAAACAGAGAGTAGAATGGTGGTTACCAGAACCTGGGGGTTGGGGAAATGGGGGGATGCGAGTCAGAGGGTACACCCTCCCAGTTATGAGGAATAAGTTCTAGGGAGCAAATGCACAGCATGATGATTATGGTTAACAACACTGTATCACATACTTAAAAGTTGCTAAGAGAGTAGATCTTAAATGTTCTTACTACAAAAAAAAATGATTATTATGTGACAAGATGGAGGTGTTAGCTAACACCATGATGGTAATTATACTGCAATATATAAACATATCAAAACAACACCTACTCCTTAAACTTACAAATTGTTATAAGTTCGTTACATCTCAATAAGGCTGGGGAAAATTTTTAATAATAAATAAATAAGTCCTCAAAATAACACCATGGGGAAAAAGAATGGGAGAGAAAATCAGGCACTGGAGAGAAAGCTCACAGCTCCCTGCCTTTTTCTCCTTCCAGGAGGGGTCGCTGCTGCCAACCCCATCCAAAGCCAGCACTTGGAATTTTCCTCTCTGCTGCAACCGCCCCACCCTTTGACTTAGCTCCTCAAAACCACATAGTAAGGTAAAACTGGTCACTGAAAACAGATTTAAGGTAAGGGTGGTGGGAGCAAAGAGATAAAAGGAAACTCAGACTGGAAAGCATGTCCAAAGTCATCAACCATAGTTTTTGTTTCATTTTTCATGTTGCCTGCTTGTGTTTGTATATATTGTAAATTAAGTTTTTATTATGTAAAATTTCAATCATAAAAAAAAATTACAGATAAATAGTTTAATAAAACCCCATGCACCCATCTGCCAGATCAACAACTACCAACTTTAGTTGTTATCAGTTCATATACACTCTCTTTCCATTCTTTTTTTTCCCTTCAGTTTTAAAAAGCAAATCCAAGACATTGAATCACTCCTCTGGCAAATACTTCAGGATATGTCTCTGACAGATAAGGATTTTATTATTATTATTATTAAATGTAACCACAATACTATTGTCATACATTGTCATTACAAACTGAATTAACAACAATTCCTTGATGTATTCTACTTGTGTGTATTTGTGGAGTTTTCTTTCCCCAAGAATGGACACTTTTATTGAATGCTTATTAAGTACCCACATTTTACTGATAGGAAAGCTGAGCTTGCACTCACTAGTTAATACTCAAGGTGACTCAGAAGATAAGTTTGTTCTTATTTGCCACAGCTGGTGGCCGCTCATAAATAGAGAGAAATCTTGAGTGAAAAACTTGTAGGAGAGCATATGGCAGGAGAGTAGAAGCAGTTTGGGAGGAAAGCAAATGGCAAAAGTTATATTATCAACCCTTTGATTTCAGTCTTATCCGTGAGCCCTATCTTACATCAGCCATCTTTCCAATACCAGATAGATATGTCTGAATCATAATATCTAGCAATTACATAGTTTGAGTTTGTATTACCAACCCCGTTCGATGGGAAAACTGACAGCCAAGTGATGTTGCACAGAGCCGAAGAAGAAGTTCGTTGATTCTGTACACTGTGGATCAGGGATGTGCATTCTTTAATACGGCTCCAGATCAGGGACATGAGAATGTGAAAAACTGCATTAATGTAATAAAAGATAATAAATTATTTTGTAGATGTCTTTATTTTCTGTACATGAATTTCTACTGTTTTCTCACTATAGGGTAAATTACACATCCTGTGCACTATACTGTATTGTGAGACCATATCAGGCTAAAGATATGTTTTATTTAACTATCTTCCCCTGTTATATAACACTATTCTTGAAGCAACGGAAAAGATTTTTTTTTAAAAAAAAAAAAAGTAAGTTGAAGTAAAATTTATTCCATTTAACATTAATTTTACTAAGCTATTCTAGCTCACTGTAAAGAATTGTTTATGTTTTGGAAACTTTGAACTAGGAGCCTGAGCTCTTCCTGTCAGAAACCATCTGATCTTGATCTTATATCATGATCTTACATAAGTCTTTGCTTCCTTTTACCTTAACTCAGTCACCTAAGAAGTAAGAGAATTGGGATGCATTATCTCCAGATCCTTTTTTTATCTGGGACGCTCTATAATCTATCAGTAATTTAAAATTGCATTTAATTATTATGGTCATGTCTTAGATCTAAAGGCTCCTGGAAATGAGTTGTTGCAATCCCGAAATAAGGCACAGGGTACTTGTTTTCAAACATTCGTACTGGTTTTTAAGTATTTTATTTTTTAAATAACTTTAGATTTCCAGAAAAGTTATCTTAAATTTCAATGTCTTATTTGAGAGTCTTGCCTTAAGTCTAGGAATAAAATAACAGATCACAGACTTTGAAGTTACCTTTGAAAATAGACTATCAAATAAATAAATAAATAAATAAATAAATAATAAATAGATGATGGATGATTCTTCATGCTGAAGAAACAGTATAAAAACATAAAAGATCAGTAAAATAATATCAAATTTATATTAAATACTATATTATATTAAATACAATAACACATTTAAGTAAATTTAATAACAACCGGAATGCCTCTGACTTACAGAACTATTTTTGTTTTTATTTACAAATGCCATAGGGTTTGTAGTACTTTATACTTGCTTTTTCATCCTAGCATTTTTCCATATAACCCCTTTCGATAGCAGAAAACTAGCCATCTTGGAAATGTGCCATAATTTATTTGATTTTAAAAATATATTTAACTATTTCCAGTGCATGGTGACTGAAAGCAACAGCTCAGCATATCATGGTGTAGAGTTTGTGTCAAAAATTCTATGAAGAGCGGGTCTTCCAAACACCCTTGGAAATATCGAGGAAGCAGGAACAGCATGTATGAAGGTCATGTGTTGGGAGGGAGCATGCTGTGTTCAGGATCCCGGGGGACCTTTGTGGCCAGAGCATGGAGCAGAGGTGGAAGGGCAGCCCAGCTGAAAAGATGGGACCCAACCCGCTGCACCAGTATGTTTAGGGAGAATTGCTTTGAGCGTATACTTTTTCTAGAACGTCATTCTAAAGAACATGTCCTTCATCTCCATGGTGAGGCACTGGATGTTTGTTACCTCCATTTAATATTTTCACCAAATTAATAAACGTAGCAAATAAGGAATGTCAGAAAACACAGCTTACTTCAACATCAAAAGTCAGGAAGGAAAATATGCCAAATGTAACATGTAAACACTGCTCATCTAACCAGCTCAATCTGCGCAATTTCTGCAAGCCTGTGAAGCTGCCGTAACACTGTCGAGCTGCCGTCATCTGGGACCTGCAACAGACAGGCAGAGTTGGCAACTTTGTGCCAATACGATGCATCTGTTAGCTTGCCTTTGTCATGAGACAGCAGATTCTCACCACACATGCACTCACACCTATACACGTGTACACAGACACATTCACACATATGCCCATGCGCACCCAAGAGCAGCTCCCAGCAACTCTCATACCTGATGCAGCCCCAGAGCTATTCCACTAAGAGCAAACATAGAAAACAAAGAAGGTTCCTCCAGAGTAGTCAATCCTTTCGCTTTCTCTATAAGTTTTATTGTAGTTTGAGTCTACAATTCTGTATCTCATAGAAAAATTGAGAACAGAAATGCCAGTTCAAAGGGACTCCACAGCCCAGAATGTCTGCTTTATTCTTTTAACCTATCTGGAAACAGAATGTGTCTGGAGCTTTTCTTTATTAAGTGTATAAAGGTGTTTTTTTTTTTAATATTATATTCGCATTGTCCCCCACCCCCTTACTCTTGAACAGACACATTCTCCTAAAATAACCTGCTTATCTGACTGAGCTTGAATCGCACGTTTGTCACCTTTTAGCTGGTGTGATATTGGGCAAGTTGCTAAACCTCTCTGTCAGTCTCTATAACAACAGGAGAATAATGATTATGTCTCTGTATGATAACGCTGTTGTGAAATTAAATGAGTTCACATTTATAAACACTTAGAATTGCATCTGGCACATAATTTCTTAATAAAAATTTCGTATGATTATTATTGGTCATATTCATTTCAAGTTAGCCAGTCTCATTTAAAAACACAAAAAGCCTTATTTTGATTATAATTATAATACATATTTATTGTTAAATACTCAATAAACAGAAAAATATGAAGAATAATATAAAATAGTAAAATTCTCCTTCAGAGAAACCTTTGCTGACATTGTGAGCATCCTTCCAGATAGTCCCTGAGTGCATACACATGAAACAGGATATACCATTACCTGCCTGATAGCCTGGGGCTCCTCAGAGACATTTGTCATGGACAGTGCTTCCAGCATCTGTGAAAACACGCTTGGTGAACCATCTCCAGGAAAGCAGGAAATAACATGGTTCAAGCCAGAAGGTCTCAACTGAGGGCAATTGTGCCCCTCAGGGGAGACATTCGGCAACATCTGGAGAAATTTTTGTCATCGCAGTTGGGGGAAAGGGGATACTACTGGCATCCAGTGGGTAGAGACCAGGGATGCTGCTAAGCACCTACAATGTACAGGACAGCCCTCCGCAACAAAGAATCACCTGGCTCAAACTGTCAATTGTGCCCAAGTTGAAAGCCCCTGCCTTAGGCTATTTCATCTCTAGATAATAAATATTATAACCAGGAGGATCGGTCATCTAGAATACACTTGGTGTAGTTGTGCCTATTAAACTTTTAAAATACTCTGTACTGGTTTTCAAGGAGCACCCCATCCCCAGCTGCCACTCTACCTCCCCTTGCCCCTCATCCTCCAGAGTTTCCTAGGGTCCAGCACCGAATGGTTCAGACCCCTCATAGAAAGAGGAGACGGTGCCTCTAGGACCAGGCCTCCCCCTTGGTGGTTGCAGCTGTTCTGATTAGCCAGGGCTGAGCCGGAGCAGCTGTCCGAGGTTTCAGCCTCCCCGGGGTGATGAAGGGGTGCTTGGGAAGCCTTTCATTCCCACACATGTAAACACTTAATAATTCCTTCATAAATATTTCCTATTATTATTATCATTATTATTATTGGTAATATTTATTTCAAATTAGCATTCTCTTTTTTAAAATTGAAAAGAGCTTTCTTTTTCCCTGATTATAATTGTAATACATAGTCATTGTTAAACGTTCAAACAAAACAGAAATATTTCTGTTTGTGGTAACAATTTCCGCTTGTGGCGTCTTTATTAGAGCTCTACTGGAAAACGGAGACGCCACCTCTCAGAGCGCCGGGAGGAAGGAGAAGTTAAAATCGATACTGTTCACTCAGAAGGAAGGGGGTCACTCCCAACGTGGAGCAGATCAGATGTGCCCTAGACAGACTGCCTTTTGTCTGCTCGTCCTAGGACAGGGGCAGGAGCCTCAGCCATTGTACTCAGACATTTATTCTGGGAGAAGGACTTCACTATCCAAGGGCTGGGAAAACCATGTAGGAAAATATCTGATTATTTCTAAATGTTATCTTGAAAAGAAAATAAAGAGGCTTTGTTGAGAAACTTTCCTGCTGGTGTCTGCCTCTTGGAGTCCTGAACCTTCCACTCATTGCTCTAGAAAAAGAAACTATTGATTAATTTAGGTGCTGCCAAGGAGAAAGGAGTCCTATGATCTTTGGCCAGAAATTCCTCTGGGACACATGCAATCACACTGCCCATGCTGTTTTTGTGGCTGGCTTTGAAGCTGACCCATCGCGGGCCTATTTCCCTGTAAACAAATATAGAAACACCACCCCTTGCAGTGGCTGCAACAGCCCTGCGCCACGGGCGGGCGCGGTGCGTACTTCATTCAGCCAGCTCTCCGCAGATGAGTTTTTTCCTAAACTGCTGCAGGGAACGGCCCCATAATTAAATCTTTGTGAGACTTTCTGTGGGACAGTTTCCTGGAAGTGGAATTGCTGGGTCCTGGCCTCCACAGCCCGTGCACTCACTACCAGCTATCTTTCCTCAGAGACAACGAAGCCCCTTCGTGTGTATGTGTTGGGGTGGGGGGCAGGGAGCAGTTGGAGAATTTTTAAGAAACCCCAGAAGATGTGTTTCCAGGACCGAATGCTGTGAACGAGGTTTGCCCCAAAGCAGTAGCCCACAGCTGCTGGAACGGATGCCATGGCCAGACAGCCCAGCCAGCCTGACTGGCAGCTGGGTCACCTCGGGAGCCGCCCCCTCCTCTCTTGGCAGAACCCACGTCAGCTCGCAGGCCTAGGACCAGTGCCCAGCTGGGGCAGTGGGCTTTACCTGCCAGGACCTTGAGCATCCAGAGGAAAGTCAGCCCTGCAGCCTTCATCATGACTCTGTTCCCCCAACACTGCTCCAGCCCCCAAGTCCTGCCCCCACCCCTTCCCGGACCTCCAGGGAGTTTGAAGGAAGTTGCTGACCTGTCCCCTGGGGGAATAATTGCATTAGTGGTAAGGTGGCCTGTGGCAGCTTCGTCAGCAGATTCAAGGCTTTGGGCAGAGTAATCCTTTGGCGTCTGCCCCAGCAGCTGCTGGTCACAGATCGGGAGACACCCCCTTGCCCTAGTCCTAGCCCGGCTGTCATCCCGTCCCACTGCACAGTCAGGGCTCTGGCTGGGCCTGACCTGCCAAGGAACCCAGGGCTGCGAGGGGAGAGGAGCTCAGCTGGGCCTCAGAGCTTGCTTAGAAGACCCTCCTTGAATCCCTTCCCCACAGCGGTCACCTCCAACCTCTATCCTCTGGCCCCCTTCCACCAGCCTTTTCTCCCTTCTCACTCCTTTAATCCCAGCACAAGCCTCAAAGGGGCACTAGTGGACCCACCTTTAGAGCAGATGAAACTGAAACACAGAGAGGTAGAATGACTTGCCCAAGCTCACACAGCCAGGAAGATTCAGAACGAGCAACTGGGAGGAGGGGCGCTTCCCCAAGCCTGCCCCTTTAGCCCTGGGTTCTCTGATTCTTTCCAGGCGGCCTCTCTCCAGGCCAAAGCTGGCTCTCTACTTGTACTGCGGGGCTGGTGCAGCCATTGCAAGTGGTGGTGTTTCTGTATTTGTTTACGTTGCCATCCCCTTGGGCTTGCTCAGGTAGCCCGTATTTAGACCCCACCTCCATCTTTATCTTTATTCTCTCGCATTCTTTTTCTTCTGTCTCCTGTTTTAAAAGGAACTTCTCTTCTTAAACGTTTTTATTGAATTATCTCCCTTGACGGAAAAAAAAAAAAAAACTGTCTTTGCTTCATGCCCCTCTTCCTATGTATCTTAGCCCTGTCTCGTTCCCTTCTCGGCAAGTGCTCTTCCAGCTCCTCCTCCTACCCAGGGCCAAGGCTCTGCCCCTCCTTCAGAGCACCTTGGGCACCAGTTCCCTCAGCTCAGAGTCTCCTTGGAGAGCACTTCGGTGGGAAGCAGGAGCTTCGGGATCAGACACAAGTTTCAAGCCCGTATCTCCATCCCCAACCAATCACCTCCACCTCTCAGCAGCTGTGTTGCCTGAAGTGACTTGTTTAACCTCTCTGAGACTCAATTTCCTCACCTGTGAATTGAGACTGATAAGGATAAATTCTTTAGAGGCTTATTGTGAGGTCTGGATACCATTTGCAAGTATTTGTGTAAGCGCGCTTCTCACAGGCTTTCCCATTCTTTTTATTAGTAATACAAATGACCTTACAGGACACTTGACCTGGTTGATGCCTCCATCCTTGAATCTCCCCTTCCCTTGCTCCCATGGCCGGTGCTGTCTTGTTTTTCCCTCTCAGTTCCTTAGCCAGCAGCTCTTCTTCAGCCCAGACCGCCAGGATTAGAGGCCCTCAGCTCAGCCTTAGGGGGTTTCTCCCTGACACATGCGTGCTCCAGGCAGTCCCTCAGTCCTGTGCATCCGGGCCCACCTCTGTGCAGGCAAGCTGGTCTGGGCCTGTGGAGTTAGTCTCCACACCAGAACCTCTGGTAGATCTGGGGCTGCAAGCTCAGGGCAGAGCCCCTGGCAGAAGTGTGGTGTGAAGTTGCCTTGGAAGCCATGATCGTGTGCAAGACAGACCAGGGAGGTGTGAGAGGTCTGCTGAGGCCACCCTCTGGGGCACACTGAGGTGCTGACAAGTTCCAAGCAGGGAGGAAGACAATGAAGACCTGTGTTCCAGAAGAACTGGGGGAGCAGAGCTTTGAGAAAGAGGGACCGGTCAATCAAGGTCAAGGGAGATGCCCTTGGCCTTGGAGATGAGGTGAAGCTAGAGACCTTGCAGTGGAGGGTCCTGAGGGGCTGCCTGACAGGAGGAGGGGTGGAGCTGTGAGGACAGAGGCAGAGGAGGTCAGGAAAGAGGCCTCAGCCCAGTGGCCTCGATCTTCTGAGGACCCAGAGAGCAGATTATCCTGAAAAGTCCCTTGAGCTGACTTTCCAAATCCCCAATAGTGCTTCTCTGTCACAGTGAGGGTTAACCCCACTTACACAGGGCCCTGCCTCACCCCCACTGTCGCCTTAACTCCATGATCCTCCCGGAAGCTTTGCAAGGCCACCCCCCACCCCCCAGGCTCTGAGGCTGGGCCAAGCCCTGCCCCAGGCTCACCCCGTAGGTGAGCTCAGGTCTGTCGAGGATGGGTGGTCCACTCCAGACCAGCATAAGGCTTTCTGCTTCGTCCTGGTCATGGGTGGCATTTGGGGTGAGGACAGAAGAACAGGGAAAGGAAAGGCTATTTACCGAGGATTGCCCTGCGATCCTCTCAGTAACGCTGAGAAGCAAACTAACAACAGCATCCATCCCTTATTACACTCTTACTAAGAACCCGGCACTGAAACACTTCGAGAATGATCTTAGTGTCCCCAAGTACTCTATGAGACAGGTACTTTTGTCACCTCTTTTCACAGACAAGGAAACCAGAGCTCAGGCAAGTTAAATCGCAGCTCTGTGGCTGGCCTGTGAGGGGGGCAGGGATTCTCACCTGGGTCTGTCTCTGCTGAGTTCACTCTGGTGTCTGGTGCTTGGTCTAAGGAGGCAGACTCCTCTCTCAGCCTCTTCCCCTAAGAATCACCACTGGGCTCCAGCTAGGAAGACAGGGTCTGGGGATGGCTGAGGACCCAGCCTGCCTAAGACCGTGAAGCCAAGACAGGGAAAGAAGGGGCGGCCGCCTGAGAGTTAAGGGCTATGGCCTCAACTGCTCTTCTCCTACAGGCCCAGTTCTCTAGATGGGTAAGAAAAACACCTGTCAGCTCCTCTTCTGCTGCCTCGCAGGCCTGAAGGAGACTCTCTGCATCCGACGGCCTCCAGGCTAGCCTCACTCAGCCCCTGCACTGTGCCCATTTCCATGTGCGAGGGAAGATGCTTCTGTGTGGGCATCTGGCGGGGAGCCTTCCAGGGCAACTAGAACCCACAAAGAGTTCCTTATGGAGGGGTTGGGGAGCAGGGCCTACCCAGGACCCACAGCGAGCACCGCATGCGCAGAGCCACACACAGGCGCACACGCCTCGGCCACACGCACTGTCCCCAGAAGCATACCGATCAGCTCAAAAAGAGTCAAGTCCTGGAAGAAGTGGATGGAGTCCACACCCCTCTTCGAGATTTGGCATTGGATGGCAGACAGCTTGAAAACACTGTTTAGAAGGGACCCGGGGACCCCTGGCAGCAAGGGGGCATGAGTGGAGCCAGCGGGACTGACTGGCTCTGGGGGCACCTTGGTAGCGCTGCAGGTGTGGCCAGTTGATCCCCTGTGGAGACAGTAAAGATTAAGAGGATCATAAGCTGCCCTGGGAGAAATCTCCCAGAGCCAGAGCCGCTGCTGCACGGAGGGGAAGTTGGGGCAGCTCCTGAGTTCAGACCGAGGGGACAGGAGGCAGGGGGGCAAGACGACAGACAGCGGGAGAGAGATCACCAGGACCAGGGAAAGGGACACGTAGGTATAGAAGAGGGACAGGAGCACAAACAGAGGGACGGAGGTGGAGCGAGGAAGGCAGAGGCTGCCTGGCTCCGCGCCCGGGAGGCCTCCGTCAGGCAGGAAGGCGCAGGCTGCCCTGGGACCCCCCGGGACCCGGCCGACAGCGCCCACAAGCTCCGACATGGCTGCAGCTGTGCCGACATCTGTGGCCGCCTCCAGGAAGGAGTCTCCAGGCAGATGGGGTCTGGGGGAGGAGAAGACAGGTATGGCTTTCCCGGAGGTAGGGTCTCGACCCTTGGGGACTGAAGTGTGCACCATGAAAGGAGCCAGAGAGACTCGGGCCGGACCCAAGGGGTGCGCAAGTGTGAGGGACCTGCTGGCAGATCCAGAATCCTAGATCCATGGGGGTCAGCAGAGCCAGGACAGGACAGCCTAGCCAATGGGAAGAAAAGAAGGGAGAAGCGCCCTTGGGGTTTGTCAGCAGAGGTCCCAGTGGCGTTGT
Organism: Rousettus aegyptiacus; assembly: GCF_014176215.1. Taxonomy (NCBI): domain Eukaryota; kingdom Metazoa; phylum Chordata; class Mammalia; order Chiroptera; family Pteropodidae; genus Rousettus; species Rousettus aegyptiacus. The sequence continues at coordinate 84,301,544 of NW_023416306.1, read as the reverse complement.
GGAGAACGTTTTCGTGGGGCGTCGGAGCCTGATGCCACCTGCAGAGAGGAGCTGGAGGCGGGACATGCGTACAGGCGCAAAGTATACTCTTGCTGAAAACTGCCATTGAGGGAGGCGAGAGGGCCGAATCTGGGCGGGCGGGCTGAGGGCCATACGCTAGACGACACACTTTCCAGATGGGAAAGGGCATGAGGGTGGTCCCTGAGGAGGTGGGAGGGCGAGCGCCCCTGCCCCTGCCCAGCCCCGCCCCTGCCCCTCAGGCGTGGGACCCTCGCTCCAGTGCCGCGTGTGTGGAGACAGCAGCAGTGGGAAGCACTATGGCATCTACGCCTGCAACGGCTGCAGCGGCTTCTTCAAGAGAAGCGTGAGACGGAGGCTCATTTACAGGTGAGGGAGGGCAGGGCGCCCGCGTGGGAGAGCCCTGCCAGCCTCCTGCAGAGGGATAGTGGATGTTCAGAGAAGACACGGCTACGGCGAATATGTGCAAAGCCCATGGCTCAGGGCCTAGGCAGGACACTGATACCTGGGGCTCCCCTCCACCTGCAGGTGCCAGGTGGGGGCAGGAATGTGCCCTGTGGACAAGGCCCACCGGAACCAGTGCCAGGCCTGCCGGCTGAAGAAGTGCTTGCAGGCGGGTATGAACCAGGATGGTGAGTCGGGGATTCAACGCGGAGACAAGAAATGAGGGCGCGTGACCTGTGGGGTGTCCTGACCCTGCCTGCCTCCCCAGCGGTGCAGAATGAGCGCCAGCCGCGAAGCACAGCCCAGGTCCGCCTGGACAGCATGGAGTCAGATAGGGATCCTCAGCTGGAGCCGCTGGCGGTTCCCCCGGCCCCGGCAGGGCCCACCCCACGGGGCCCAGTGCCTGTTTCTGCAGCCAGAGCCCTGGGGCCTGGGGCCCTCACACCTCCAGGGCACCACCACTTCATGGCTAGCCTTATAACAGCCGAAACCTGTGCTAAGCTGGAGCCAGAAGATGGTAAGTGGGAGGATGGCCACGTCCCTGGGTCATGGTGGGGCCCCAGCACCCAGCCTTTATCCTACGCCCAGGCCTCTGAGCATCCCCTGCTGCCTGCTGAAGAGCAGGGGCCGATGCAAAGCCTCCTCTTCCAACAGCTGATGAGAACATCGATGTCACCAGCAACGACCCCGAGTTCCCCTCATCCCCATACTCCTCCTCCTCCCCCTGTGGCCTGGACAGTATCCATGAGACATCAGCTCGCCTGCTCTTCATGGCTGTCAAGTGGGCCAAGAACCTGCCCGTGTTCTCCAGCTTGCCCTTCCGGGACCAGGTACACCCATCAGGCAGCCCCCACAAGTCAGCCGGGCTGAGGGCACATACGTTCCTGTGTAGGTGATGATTGGAGGTACACACAGCTTAGGGATGGTGATGGTTGGGTCACACATGCTTTTGAGTTAGTAATGGTTAAGGCTACATGTCTCAGGAATGTGACTGTTGGGGCTGCTCACATGTCTAGGCAATGATGACGGTTGGGGTGCACACCTAGGGGACAATGACGGCCAGGGACGCACAGAGACCAGGGGTTTGAAGTCAGTGTCTGTGGCCCCTGGGTCTTCTTTCTTCCTAGAAAAATACTCAGGTCCTACAGACATTGTATGTGACAGGGCGCCTGTACACCCTGAACAGCATGAGTGGGTGGCTCTGGGCCTCTGACTTCAGGGCTTGAATTTCAGCTCAGCCTTTTCACCTACGGGCTTCTGGTGGGCAAGCTGACTGACCTGTCATCATAAACCAGAAAAGAGACCCACTACTAAGTGTTTGAGCCCTGTGCCAGTGGTTTGGATGCAGCAGCTCAGAAGTCAGGTGACACCTCCCTAGTACACTCAACTTAGGGGGCTCGTAGAGGAGTGTCCGTGAGGCTGCCCAACTTCCCACAGCTCTAGGCTTTCATAAGTGTTCCTGGTACATCTCTGGCTGATGTCAGGCAGAGGTCAAGAGAATGTTCTGGACACCCAGGACTGGCCTTTCCTTTCCTAGGGAACCCAACAAACTGCCAGAGGTTGCAGTCCGAGCCAGGGGTTCTGTGTATGAGCCATCACCCCTACTCCCTTTCTGAGCACAGGTGATCCTGCTAGAAGAGGCATGGAGTGAACTCTTCCTCCTTGGAGCCATACAGTGGTCCCTGCCTCTGGACAGCTGTCCACTACTGGCCCCGCCTGAGGCCTCCGCGGCTGGCAGCTCCCAGGGCCGGCTGGCACTGGCCAGTGCAGAGATGCGTATCCTGCAGGAAACCGTCTCACGGTTTCGGGCATTGGCGGTGGACCCCACAGAATTTGCTTGCATGAAGGCTCTGGTCCTCTTCAAACCAGGTAGGTGAATCTTTGTCTCAGCCTTCCTTCCAGAGAAGTGTTTGGGGATGATGAATGAGAATTCTGGTGACTTCCTTCTGCCTTTCACCTTCCCTCCATCACCACACACAGGCCCAGATGTGTCCAGATGTCTTCCCTTGGGAGGCAGGAGGTGTAGGGCCCTGGCTGATTGTGAAGGGGGCAGGGCAGGCTGGGAGATGAGCTTACTCCTTACTGCTGCTCTTCTCCAGAAACGCGGGGCCTGAAGGATCCAGAGCACGTGGAGGCCTTGCAGGACCAGTCCCAAGTGATGCTGAGCCAGCACAGCAAGGCCCACCACCCTAGCCAGCCTGTGAGGTGACCTGAGCACGTGCCTCCCTACCCATTTATCCTTTCACCCCTTCACCCCCTGCCCACCTCTCTGGCTCCACCTCAAGGCTGCACTTACGAGACAGAAACAGTGTCTCGGCTGAATCAGCACATATCCAGCATCTACTATATGCCAGGCACAATGCCAGGCCCCGAGAGTGGGGACCAAAATGCATAATACAAAGGTGCTGCCTTCCAGGGATGCCTGCCACAGTGACCAGAGAACTGTCCTTGTCAAGTATTGGGAGGTTGCATGGATCTGAAGGAGACAGAGACCCATTGGGAGTAGGGGTGTACAGCAGAACTGATAAGGACTTTGTGGAGGCAGGGCTGGACTTGGGAGGAAGGGTAGGGTCTAAAAGAAGAGAGACCATCATTTGCAAAGGGAGAGACAGAGAGAGAACAAAGTCGGATGTGTTCTTAGAACAGGAGCCCCATTTGGAAGGTACAACAACGGATTGCTGCCCGTGAGAAGGTGGGATAAGCCAGAATGGCACTGGGGGACGAGCCTGTTCAGGACTTTGAATGTCGGCCAAGTCCATATGTGATGTGGTAGGTGGAGGGGAGCCACTGCAGGTTTCAAGCGGGAGGGTGTAGTGCACTGAGCTGGACTTCATGCGGGCTGGCGTGGCAGCGAGTGCAGAGGATGCTGCCGTCACCCAGGGGAGTCCATGGAGTCTGCTCCTTGGGAGTGGAAAGGAGATGACAGATACGAGAGCCTGCAGGAGCCAGAATGGGTCAGATTTGGCACTTGGGTGGATGGAAGGAAAGAGGAGCTATTTGGGAGAAGAGGTAGCCCTGAAATAAACAGGAAAGTCAGGAGGCAAAGATAGTTTTGAGAGAACATGAGAAGATCGATGGAGGTACAGAGGGACATCTCCTTGGGATGTACTTGGATAAACCATGTGCAAGGACAAGAGCCCGGCCGCAGCTAGGTTTGGGGCCGGTAGGCTGAGAGTGTGTGTGTCTGCAGGGAGGGTGCGGGCAGGAGCCAGTGCTGTGTACCTGCCCGGCTAGCCCAGCACTAGCAGACACAGTGGAGCCCCTCCAAGGTTGGACCACTTGCCCGCCAGGCATCTACTGGCTATTTTAGACCATATTATCTGTCCTCTCTTGGGGGCTCCCAGCAGTTCTCTCTGAAGCTAACATGGACATCCTCGAATCACCTCTAATCTAAGAAATGGTCACAAGAGAGGTAATTCCCCTTTAAAAAGAGTCAAAGCATAATGCACAGAAGGATTCCTGCTGCTTATAAGTGTAGGAAGAACACTGTTCCAAGATGACCCAGCAGCCTGACAATGGCCATTACAGACAGCAGAGAGCAGAAGCTGTCCTAAGCCAAGTTTCTGCCTGGATCAGCTCCCAGAGAAGTCAGGGCATATCGGTTTTGTGTCAAATTTCAAAATTCTGATGAAGATTTTCTCTGTCACTTCTATAGCAGTTCAGTACCAAACGACAGGCAGAACAGAGTGACTTTGGGTTCTCTAGGCTAGCATATTTGTTTTTTAAAACAGCAATACCCAAAAGAAATCCAGTTTCCATCATAACCCAATACACACACAGTGAAACAAAGTTCCACCAAATAATACCTGCCCTTACTTTGTATAATTTACTCTGATACTTGTGTATGTTAAAGATTGGTTGTGACCCATTAGATTTAATTTCACACCAACTAGTGACCCAATTCCTGCAGGGTGAAAAACAATTTCTCCATTGGACTTCATAGCTACTTCTTCCTGAACCTCCTTAGATCAGAAACATGGAAGAGGGGAAGGCACAGGGAGGGGTGCGGAATGCTCGGTGCCACTTATTTGCACTCGCAAGAGAAAGAAAGCCCTTGGGCGGGCAAAACGAGTCCAGTGGGTGAATGGGAGGGAGGGGGGAGGGCTCCTCATACACCTCCATGGGGGAAGTTGGACAGGGAGGGGCATCACTGTGGAGCAAGCGGCCTCCTTAACATTGGGCGTTGACCCCGGCCGTCAGGCCTCCTACCCAAGGAAGGTATGATCCCATCATTCACTTAAGGCTTCGTCATCCATCTTCTGTGCCTTGGCACATTGTTCTTATTTCAAAGTACAATTCTTATTTTCTGGATGAGTATCTCAGCCATAAAAATTATGCTTCCACTTCAGAACAGTTTTACTAAGGGTTACTCTATCATCCTGGGTGGCTTCCCAAGGGGAATTTATATCCTACTCAAATATAGATGGCATTAATAGTCACATAATTATCATGATAATCATATACATAATTAATAATAATATGTTCACATATATTATAAGTATAAAGAACTCACTTTACAATCTTTACACATAATAAAAAGTATTTATTCACCATTTCATCGCATTCCTCAACTACACATTGAGGGGTGGGGGCCACAGCAACCCCTCTAGTGAATGGGGCTTTGCCTTGAAATTCCTCCTTACACCCCCTGGGTACCTCTCGCCTGTCCTCCCCGCCCCCCCGGCCCCCCGCCTTTCCTGGGAGGGCACCACCCTCTGCTCGGAAGCAATAGTAAAACTGATGGTGTCCTCTCTCCCGTTCAGGTTCGGGAAATTGCTCCTGCTCCTCCCGTCTTTGAGGTTTATCACTTCTGAACGCGTTGAGCTCCTCTTTTTCCGCAAGACCATAGGGAATACTCCAATGGAAAAGCTCCTCTGTGATATGTTCAAAAACTAATGGAGGTGGAAGTGAAATGGGTAGAGCCACTTTGGAAAACAATCTACTGCAGTTAAACATTTGCCTGCCTGTGACCCAGCAATTCCACTTGCGGGTGTGTGTACCTGGCAGAAATGTCCACCAAAAGATATTACAAGAATATTCGTAGCAGAGTTCTTCATAATAGCTCCAGGCTGTACATTGACAGTAGAATGGGTTAATAAATTGTAGTATATTCATATAATGGAAAACAAATAAAAAAGAATGAACTACCAATACATGTGGCAACATGGGTAAACTTCACGGGCACAAAAGTTGAACAAAAGAAGCCAGGCACAAACTTCATTTACACAAGTTCCAGAACAAAGACTAACCAATGGTGATGGAAGTTGGAATAGTGGTTACCTCTGGGGCGAGAGGTGGAGTGATTAGAAAGGAGCCCAAGGGAGCCTTCCGGTGTGCTAGAGATGTTTCTTTATTTTGATCTGGGAGGTAGCTTTGCAAATTTATTCATTCATAAAAATTATTTAGGCTGTGCATGTAAGAATTGTGTACTTCACTGTATTATGTTAGGCCTCGATTAAAAAAGTAAAAACGCAAAACCAAGACAATGAATGTGGCCAAGGCTCTCCTTTTGAGGATACTGAAGGGATGAGCATGGGGTCCCGGGTTCCGTGTGGCTTGCACTGCGAGTTGGAGTCCAGGTGTAATGAATCCAAGCCTAGTGAAACATCTCCCACAGGATTCAACCACCCAGCTTCTCTCCGGATGGCATCCCACCATGCCACAGCTTCTCTCACTCTTTCTCTTTCTTAGCCTTCCTCACCTCTCCACAAGCAAAAGTGAACACCATCCAACTCAACACAAGGCAGCTAAAGGCATTTCTTGGGAAGGCAATCTCAACTTAATCCTTGATGAAAGATGAAGCTCAGACAAACCTCAATCCTTTTCAAAGGCAGACCCAGAAACCTAGAAAATAATAATAAAGATAACATATATCAGGCACTTTATATACCAGACAGTGAACTGAGCACTGATTATACATTATTATTTAATCCTCAGATTAACTCTGGGGGAGGGACCAATCATCCCCATTTATAAATGAAAATCTTGAGACTTAGAGGAGATTCAAACCCTGCTGTCACTCCACTTAACTCTGCTCAATTCTGGCACTGCCTTCGCCCCACACCCCCTCTACCCCTGGGATCCACTGAACAGTCTGTCGAATTTTGTGTCTTCAAAGAAAAAATGCTTGAAGTCAAGAAGGAAAAGATCATGTGAGAAATCTGTGAAATCCTAGGGGTTTCTTGCTCTTTGGCCTGTGTGTGAATTCTCCTAGCTGATAGAGCTATCCTATCTTGATGGAGGAAGAATGGTTCAGAACACTGTGCTTTGGAAATGACAATAGCTATGTCGGTGCCCAGAGAGGAAAGAGTATGAAAAACCCTATCCAGCTTATTAAGCTCATCACACTGAAGCAATCAAACTACTTGAGACTCTTTATTCTTCTAAAAGTACCAGACTTGCCTCAGTTACTTGGGTCATTTAATATCTATAATGTCATTACACTATCCAATTCCCTATAGAGGTTTTATCCATAAGGTTTAAAGGCCTTTATGTAGAAAGCCTGAGCAAAGGCACTTTAGCAGGAAACATGGTTGAACCAGACATGTATCCTATACATTTATTCTACAGTTTTGCTTTTGAGAACATGAGACTGTGAAGGCAGCTTGCTGAAGTTCACCCCGTAGTATGTGGGATGTGTGCATTTTCTACATTTGGGAAGGAGATCTCCAGTAGGAAAGCTTGGAGAATTAGAGGAGGTATAAGCTGGATTGTCTGTCAACCTGGCATCAATACCCGACCCTCACCCCTCCCCCACCAAAGGTTTTGTGTTCCTTGCAGAGACTCCAGGAACTGCATTTCCCAGAATCCCTTCCCCTGTGGTTTGCTAAGAGAAGGAGGGCACTCACATGAGATTTGGAAGGTAAATGAGAAACCATCGTTCTCCAGAGGTAGTTGCCGCAGAATCTGTGGTAGGATGGAGATCTCACAGCGGCCTTCTTTAGAACCACGGTAGCTTCCCGGGCAAGCTCTTGGAGAACTCTGGACATTTTGGCTGCGGTCCGTGTTGGTTTTTGCAACCTTCTGTGGGAGCCTCTCTGACCTTGGTTTCCCCAGCTCTTCCAGGTTTATGTTAAGCCCCTAATTTCTATACGAAGTCCTTCTCACCTGGAATATACTGAGTGGCTTCTGTTTTCCTACTACAGTGCAGCTCTGTCAATCCCTGGATTTATTCAACCTTTCTCTGTAAAATGGCCTCGATGAAATCCAGATGAGTAACAGCTCTCTTTCATTGCAACTAGGACCCTTGCTAGGCGAGGGGATACTATGAAAGCTCTTTTTTGCCTTCAATGACAGAAATGCCTTTGGTTAGGAAGCACACAGAAGTATGAGGGCCTATCTGGGCCTTTCTTTTCAGCCAGAATCATCAGACCCTTTAAAGGTAGAAAGGGCAGAGAAAGACTCAAAGATGCCAAGAAACAACCATTCCAATCAACGAATGTAGCCGGATAGTGGAACCCGGTTATTAGGGATGATTAGCCTCCGTCAGGTGGGCATCACTGGTTTTCCCCCTAAAACGCAAGCTCTACTGGGAGTTTGTTTTGTTCACCAGTGCGCCCCCAGCAGTGCTGGCAGGTGCTCGGTGAATATTTGTTGAGTGGATTAATGGCAACAGAATCAAGAACTGACACACTCCTTGACTAGGCATCCAAGATGCCTACAAGATTAAACAGATTTACAAGTATCTTATCTATTTGCATGGTTACGTCCCTGGCTCTAAGACACTGTACTGCTTCCTAATCTAGGAGAAAGAACAATTTTTAAAAAGTCAAAGCTTTGGCCTCTTCGTAACTTGCATCTCCTTACACCTTCATGCTCTCATCTTCATAATTGGAAAAATTTATTGGAAATTCAGTAATCACAGGGCCAAGTTTTACAAGTGGCATTTCTAGGTTTTATTTAGACACTTAAGGAAATTTAAAGAAACAATGCACTAAATCCTTACCATTTTGATGTAATTTAACACAAAAATGTAAACTCTAAAAAGAAATCGGAAGGATAATCTCAGAATTTAAAAACGGAATAATATTAGTGTTAGGGAAAATTTTATTTTTTTCTTCCATTTTACCTTAGACCTGGTTTGGCATTTGGGAAACTCTGATCTCATTCAATGCTCTTATCCAGTATCTAAGTGCTGTACCTTTTGTTAGGTGCTGGGGAACCTAAGAACCAGAGAGAAAGTCACATTTCTTGCCTTGCAAAGCTTAAATCGAACAGATTTTTGGTTTTTTTTTTTTTGTTTTTTGTTTAAATACCACAAATACCAGGAGCTGCTGAGAACACGTCTAACCCGGTTCAAGGTAGAAGAAGAAATTTCCGAGAACTGTTTCACACTGAGACCTGAGTCAGTAGGAGCTAACCAGGAAGTAGACCTGGGGAAGAGAACGTATTTCCAGATAGGACGACTAACATTCAAAGAGGGCAAATGACTCTCCCAAAGTCATGCAGCAGAGCAGCAGAACAAAAACGAACTGGGTTTGAGTTCTTGGGCCCTCTACTAGCAGATGTTGCTACTTCCTCGGTCCCTTTTCAGTAAGGATCTTAAATGTAGACTTATTGCCTTCCCTGCCCAGCTTGCGGCTAGTGTCCATTATAGGAAATGAACAGCTTAAATCTCTCCTTCACTTGCATTCATTTGACTTCCAATAACTCTCATCTCTGCACTTTGTCAATTTTAAGTCCTTTCCTTTAAAACAAAAATCAGTTTAACTAACAGAATTCTTTTTTCTTGAGATCAGGTTGGAGCAAGTTGGGGCAGAAGCCAGGACGGTCAGAAAACAAACCACACGTATTGCTGCTTCTGGAAGCGTTTGTTCTTTAATGAGCCATTGGAGTGATTTGTTCATCAAAGCTGCTGCTGTGTAGGCATACAGTGCATATTTTGAGTGACACAAACTGGACTTTATACAGATGATGTTCTTGTCCCCCCCCCCCCCCAAAAAAAAAAGAAATTACAAAGTGCCTGTTGATTGATTGTATCAGTAATCGGTTCCGTGGGTGAAATCGTTCTTCTTATAGAATTATTCTGTTTAACAGTAAAATATTATGTATCACAGGATATGTCCTTTTACAAGTCTTTTAAAAATTTACACTCAGCATACTTATAAATTACTTTAAATCCATTAAAATAATATAACTAATGTGTAGCACACACCTTTCCCCTAGTGAATACAATTCCTTGGTTCAAAAGGTGCAACTTTTATATGACCTAAGAGGGCTGATGAATCAGTATTAAGTATGGATGAATAGCAAGGTGACAGGCCCCTTAGTGAGGCTTTTTGGAAAACAGTTTCAACCAAGAGACCAACAAGACCTAACAGATCCATGTCCACAATTATCATTTTGCTGTTACCCTTTAAAAGCAAATCAAATGTAGGAGTGGTTCCAGAGGAAAGTGGTAAAGATTATTTTAGGGGCAAAGAAGGACAGAGGACTCCCACAAATACGGAAGAATTTCACCATCACAGCTAGCATGGCATTGGAGACAGCGCTGGGGAATTGTCACAAAATTATGGGTCAACACAGAATGACGTATGCATGTCCAGCTCCCCACTAACAGAAAAAAAGAGAGGAGGGTGAGGCAAACCATCTGAACTGTATTTCTTTTTAAAATTAAAACTCTTAGCTTTGAACATATCCTGAGGATACTTTTTTCTCTCTGGTTCACCAAAGTGCTCGTGAAATGTCCGCATTTATCATAGCTAAAAAAAACCCATGGCCCACAGGCACTGCAGTAGGCCTGTGGCATCTTGCTGGATCTCTTATTTTCAGCAAGTTTCTGGGACTCTCTGTCTTTGACATGAAAACAACCCTATTGTGATAGAATAGAGATGTATCCACTAACCTCCCAGGAGGGTAAGAGCTGAAATCGGTTTCTGAAGCACAAGGAGAGGCCTCTGGTCCCATTCCCTGACCTCTGGTCCCTCTGCCTCTTTAAGACTCAGGGAAGCTGTATCTACCTTTGTGTTCTCAGAAGCCCAGAGTGGCAAAATAATTAAAACGGCAGGAAGTACAAAGTGTATTACAAACTAAGCATGTCACCTCCCTGAACCCTTCCTGTATTAACTATTAATTTGCTTCACTTTGTTGATACCCAGTATGATCCCAAAATTATACTTCTCTGTTTCTATTACATTTTCCATGATAAGAAATATGTTGGTTTTACAGGGAGAATTAAAAATCCAGGCTTTGTTTGGGGCTGGGAATGTGTGACAAAAACAGAATGCTCTGCATTTCGGGGCATGGGCTCCAAGTGTGGGGCTGCCTCGTGGCCACCATACAGGGATTTTTTGGGGGGGGGGGGAGCATTTGAGATCAAAGAAAACAAGCAAAGGAGAAGCAATAGGAAACACAGATGTGACACGTATCGAGGTTAACTATCTTAATCATAAGTGACTATAATGCACACATCACTTTGTGGTGACATAACTTTAACCAGGAAAGAACCCGTTAAGATCAAATGGAAGGAGATATAGCACTTGGTTCTGACAGTTTTTAAGAGTTATGGCTTCATCTCCTTACCAAGCCAACAATGCCTGTTGTCCTATAAGACAGGCTTTCTTTCCTTCATAGGGAGGGTCCCACACTTGCTTTCCATTCTTACAATTACGTGATCTCTTCTCCCCACCACCCTCTTTTCTGGCATCCTGTTAAATGACTAGAAATCCACAAATCTAGCAACGGAAAAACAAGTATTTTTTTATTTAATTTTATCCAAATTCAGGTTTCAGGTCCCTGAGAAAAATTATAAAGTCTCTTAACATCCATTGCTCAGTTCCTATAAAGTGACTGATATACGTAGTTTTTTTAACTGCCAAAAACTTATTTTGCAAACAACAACAACAACAACAACATCCACAAAGTTTTAGAAGGAGAACATTTGCTAAGATGTGTTCTCCAGTCCATTTCTCTGGGCCAAAGGAAATTATTCAACAAGGGTAATCTCTTTTTTTTATTTGTATGGTACATAACCAATGTCTGGAGCAAGTGGAGTGTAGCAGTCATGCCCAGCAGAACACTACTCTCCCACGAATACTGGAACAGACCGCGTGGCCTGGCCTGGGCCCGGGTCAGCACAGCAATCCCACTCTGACACAACCATGCTGAGGGGTTGGGTTTTCCTCTAGAAGATTCTCCAGAATTCAGATTTTTAAAGGCTTTACATTTATTACACCTCAGGACAGCATAAACAAGGTGGCAGATGTTTGCGGGATACAAAACTGAACATTTATTTACTCACTAACCATCATCATTCTGGAGATTTCAAAAGATTCCTTTCTCTAGCTCCCAAACCAGGGACAGGTTAAGATTCCTGCTACCTTTAGCTGCCACTCAGAATGATGTTCCAAGTGTCACCTCTGGGGCTTGACAATAACCACTCAGGCAGTGGCATGAGGTTCAGTGTTGTGTAACAGGAGAGACTCTGCCTTAACAAAAGTCTTAATGTTTCCATAACTTCAAATCAAAGAAGCATGAAAAGGAAGAATAACCAAAATTCAGGTTACAGATGGTAAAGGCTCTTTTTCAGAACAGTGCATGTGGTAGTTAAACAAGATGTATTTAGTAACTTCAAAAATAAACATTTTCACATATTTATCTCAAGAAAGGGTATTGTGTGTCATTTCCTAATATCATAAATAGCAAAAACAGATTTCTAATCCCATGAATGCTAAGAAGCTTAAAATGCTATTATAGCTCAGGTGTATGGAGACACCCAGTGGTGAAAGACGGTCTGACTTGTCCCTCAACCCAGGGATGAATGGCTCTCACCTCCCTGTCCAATGATCTCTAATCTGTAGGAAGAAATTCCATGGGGAGGAGGAAAGCATAAGGTTAAAAAGAAATATGCACACTATACATACATATTTACAGTAAACTTCAGTAACCAGAATATTAACAAAAATAGCTTCAAGTAGTCCTTGATTTTTTTTAAACCTATTTAATACTGATGGTCTGAGGGAAAGAAGATAACAGTTAGATGGGGCATATTAAAACTTTTCTCTTACTGTTTTTGGCAGCTTTTTGTAATACTTATTCATGCAGTACTGTGTGTGAATGTTTGGGAGAAGTGATTAAATGGTCACATTATTTGTGAGTGTGTGGTTGAAATCCACCAGTACATGAATATATGATCTTCAGTTTAATCTATACAAAGAGAAAAGCCTGGATGGATTAGGGTGAAACCCTCATGTTTAGGGATCACCATATCTCTGGGACATTTAAAAAAATCAGAGGAACCTGATCCTAGGACCAAAGAATATGAGAACAGTATGGCTACTGAATCTTCAGCCCATGCAATATACTTAGCAGGAACTAACCAGGAGTTAAACCAGCATTGATTATTATTACATCGACATCATCAAAAAACAAAACATGTGCTCTCTTTTTCACTGTGTACCCAGATGTCTGAGACATGCTCTGATGGCTTAATGAAAACAATTGCTTTTACTTTCCCCAGCATATACATTGGAGTTTTTTCCAAAAATCTTAAAATAGAGGGGCTTAGGCTTTTTGCTTATAAATCCTTGGGGGAAAAAAAGTATATTCTACCCCACCTCCTAACTATCCCAAAATAAACCCAAAGGTTTTTGCTTTCATGGGTAAGAAGGATTTACGTTTTCTTCAAACATCATAAATCAGTGGGTCCCTCAGGCCCACAATGTATCCCCCAGTTCCACGCCCACCTCTGGGAAGGGAAAGAAGATGGGATAGAGGCAACTACAAAGACCTCCACAACCGACCCAAAGCTCCAGGCCCTAGGTGGCTTTGTTTAGTGAAATCTCTAGTCAAATACAGCAGCCAAGGCACAGCTGGCACCACCCCAGGCAGGCTTCAAAAAGGCCCTTCCATCTCTGCAAGAGGCCTCAGAGTCCAGCGTACAAGGTCTGGGTTGTATGCTTGGGCAAGAGGCAGGACCACATTTAGGATGAACTACTTTGTGGACGAGGTGATCAGAAGAAGCCCCAAAGAGGTGGCATGTTTACCACTCTGTAGCCATGAAGGGACACACACCTGCCAGTTCAGACCATAAACTCATTATTTCCAAAGAGAGCTAGCTGTTGGGTGGAGCTGCAGTCTGGGTCCATGGGTTTCCTGCGGCCAGACACGACTGTCCCTTCTGGGGTCTCTTTGGTTTTCTGAGGAGAATTTTTCACATTCTTTAATTTTTGTTTGCCCTTTTCAGGGTTGAAGGTTCCTCTGCTGATGAACTGAGGCCTGTCTTCCATGGATTTGGTCTGGCCCAAAGGCCCTTCCATTCCTAGGGCCTCACCGGCTGAGGCAGCTCGGTAGAATGGAGATTTGGAATAAATCTGAAATCGTTTTCTGGTCCCGTGAGAAGATACAGTGTTAGATGAGGAGACTGAAGAGTCCACCGAATCCAAAGAGTCATGCTGCTTTCTGAACTGCTTTCGCAGCTGGGTAGAAGGTTCATACTTGCTGGCTGCCTTCATGGAGCTAAAGGCTAAGCTTCTCTCTAATGCAGAAAAGAGACCAGAGCTGTAAACAACAGTTCCCTCTAAAGCAAATCATTATGTAATGAACAGGTGTCACTGTTGATACATGAAATTGGGTGGACTACAATTTGGAGGGTTCAGGCTGACCTACTTTGTGCAACCATAATTCAAGAAGAGCTTACCATCCATTTCTACGAATCATTTCAGAATCAACTCCAAGGAAGTCTGGAGTTTGACTATGCCATTTGAAGAGGCCTACAACTGTCACTATCATTTAAAAAACTACCACCCTTAGAAAACAGATAATGGGTAAGACAACATTGTTGTGGTTATTGGCTTTTCACTGGTAAATGCATTAAACATTAAATTACCAAGAAGGTACATTACAATGAAGACTTTCTCTAATGAATGATTTATATGGAAGCTTCACAAAGATCAGTATATTTCAACTCCTTAGGACTTCGTCACCTTTTCACATAAGGTCAAGGCATTCTGGAAAGAGACTCTGTCTTAGCGTGGGAATCCTTAATCGTCTTTTGCAAAACAAATCTGGAGTCTTTAGACTAACATGTTCACTTACCTGATTTCTCAGAGATGGCACCCTCAGACTCAATATTCAAATTTTCTGAGCTATCGGCAGTCCCAATAGAGGCCTCAGACTCAAGGGTTTCATCATCAGAGGCACGGGGTTCCAGTACCAGCATCTCAAATGTTAGCTCTTCCCTGTAGGATACAATCAAGAAATCAATTAGTATATGATAAGTGGAAAGAAGAAAAGAGAAAAGACTTTCCATGAAAGTCAGGAAAGTTAAGTAGCAAGAACAGTCACATTTCTTATTGTTCCCCTGCAGGGTGGCGACAAGGATCTATAAGTCATAGTAATGGTGAAGGCTAAAACTACACGGACCAAAGGAAAAAATGACAGCAAAGACTGGACCTATAATAGGGCTAAAGATGAGGTGGGGAAAGATGCTGCAGCTGTCAGCTCATTTGGTAAAATGAACTCTGGGCTAATGATAAGGAGATGAAGGTTCTAAACTCATTAATAATGCAACAGGAAAGTACTTTCCTCTCTCTGGACCTCAGTTTTCTCATCTACAAAAAAAGTGATTAAGCCAGATAATTTCTAAGATTCTTTCTATCTTTTAAACTATTTCCCCTAAACTTTACTAACTGGCTACCAACTATACTCTCTACCTTGACCATAGAAAGGCCTCTAGATGAAGTAAAACAGTGATTGATCTTTTCTCTCCTTTGAAGTTTAAGCCATCTCCACTCATAGATTCTCTATTCTTTTCATCGATCACAGGCCTACCTCAGTCATGCTCCCTCATTCCCTGAAGTCTTTGGTACCTGGCTCCTAATCTTGCTTTCTCACTATGCCTGACATAGCCTAATCTAATTCAATCAATATCTTTGTTAACAGCTTACTTCAATACCCTAACACCAAAGTTCCTTTATGTCTGCACTTTCTAACAACCTTTGCTCTACTTTTAGAGGCAACTTTCTCCAAAGGGCAGGTCCTAGAGTTTGTTATTACCTAGAAATATACCAGCTTTGAATCCAATACTCCACTTGTCCACAACCTCCTTATCCTTCCAACTCTTACTCCCTTTTTCACCAAGTCTCCTTTTCAGAACCATTTAGGTTTGCTTCCATTCTACCTAGCTTTAATTATTCATCCTTCAATACCTCCAATACTTAGCTTGAGATTCACAGACAACCTTTTCAAGGATAATCTCACCAGAAACTCATTATGGCAATACATTTGTCATAAGCCATGTGCATCCACACCTCTGAGACTGTGCTCATATTTTTTCTCTCTCTCTGGACTTTCTCCTTCCTACAAATTCTTATTCATCCTTCAGCACCTCCAACACCACATTTATCTAAGCTGAGTAGGTCCTCCATTTAGATCATTCTAATAGCAAACACAGCCCAGTCAACGTACTGCACTTTTGCCTTATCACATTCTGCACAGTTGGCCCCAGATGCTTTTTCAGCTTGCCTAAATCAAGAATCAGTCCTGACAGGTGAAAGTACTTTAACAGACTCAGATCCCCACATGAATCAAGCTCTCAAACCTGCAATCCTATAACTGAGGAATAAAAATCCCTTTGAAACTTAAGGGTCATCACTGTCACTCAGAACCGGTACACAGTACCATCAGGGAAAACCATGGGATATTCATATTATCCCAAGATCTAGTGTTATTCACCCTTGATCCAGTGATGATGGAGGTCACAGAGCTGCTTATCTGTCCCTCTCCTAAACTACAACAAACTCCCTACCCAGTACTCCAGCCCCCACTAGAGTTGCCACCCTAACCTGACCATCTAGTTGCTGGCCATGCGGTTGTCCTGATCTTTGGATGAAAACCATCTTTCACAGAATTCTGAGGAATGCCCATTCTTGGAAGGGACTTTGTCTAAGCCTGGGAGTCCATATTCCTCCAATAAGACAAATCTGTTCACCAAGGCTGGTCTGACCTGTTAGGAATCCTGGCTAAGACTGACACAGTGTCCCAGTCAGCTTGTCTAGAATCATCATTGTAGCAGCTTCAGATCTCCCTGCTCATAGAGCTTCCTTCCTTGCGGTGACAACTTTCACACTATTACCTAAGTACAGGCAACATGTCTTTGTCATCTCCACATCCCTTGTGTCACCTGACACAGTGCTTGACATTCAGGAGATATTTAATAAATAAGGAAAAATAAAGAAAAGATAGAAAGAAGAAAATGAAGACAAATAACAATTGGTCACTCCCTTTCCTCCTGGAAACTCACTTCTCTTTCTGTAGGTTCTCAATCTGTTCAGTCAGTACTCTCTCCTCCTGCTGCATAGCTGCTTGCTGCTGGTCTGTGATGTCAGTCTCCATGGCTGCCTCATTAGTCAACGTCTCTTCTGGGACATCAGACATGGAGGGCAACTGAACTACAACAGGAGAAGATGGACTTGCATAGTTTCCTCGACGAATACGCCCCTTTCCCTGCAAAGAAAAATACATGTTAGAAAGTAAATCGAGTGACATTAGCTTTACATGGCCCACTTGGGATAGCAAGTGTGCTTCCATCCCACCAGATGAAATAAATGGAAACATTCTACGAGGCCTACGATATTTAGTGAGATACCATCCATTGAACACATTTAGGTTAAGTTTTTCTTGCAAGAGCAGTGGCAAATGGATATTTCAGTGGGCAGGTGTATGAGAGCACATGGTGTACTGAGACGAGATTCTTCTTTTAATCTAAGCTGCATCCACTTGAAAGTAAATATCTACACGTGGCTATTTAAATTTAAATTAACTAGAATTTAACAAGTAAAAATTAATTCTGCATTCATACTCGCCACATTTCAAGTTCTCGAGAGCCACAAGTAGCCAGTGGATACCACACAGGACAGTGCAGATAGAGAACACTTCCATCCCCACAGAAAGTTCTGATGGAGAACACCGCTCTTTACCTTTAACTTTGGAATGTACAACCTCTCTAGGAAGACCATAGAAACAAGTCCTAAAACTCAGTTTCAATATTTTTAAAAAGTCATTTATATATCAAAGGGTGCTAGTGAGAGATATTCTCTGGGAACAACTCAAGAAACTTCTTTCCTGAGATCAGAGGGGAGAAAAATCTTATTGCTTTTAAATTGGTTACCTTGTATGTAACTTTAGCTTCTGATAATGGCAGTCTAGGTATTTCAGATTAAACCAGAATCATGGGACCAAATATAAAAAGACCCCAATATATTCTTAAAGGCACTGTAGCGCTAACAAGGTAGGCCAAGGAGAGGCTAGCCCAGCATTAGGGGTAATCTAAATTTAAAAGAGTCTGAGCAGAGGTTCTGACAGACTACAGAGGCATCAGCAAATGAAGGCCCATGGGCCAAATCTGGCCTCATGCCCTAATTTTGTAAACAAAGTTTTATTGGAATACATTCATGGTCATTAATTCACGCATTTTCTATGGCTCTTCTGCAGAATAATGGCAGCATTGATTGTTGCAACCAAGACTATGATCTATAAAGACTGAAATATTTACCAGAAAAGACTAAAATATTTACTTTCTGGTCATGTATAGAAAGAGATTGCCAACCCCTGGGATAGAGAATAAAAGGTGGAGTCCAGACCCACATTAAGGGCTGCTACTTGGTAAAACCTTCATGTCTGATGCTCGAATCCCCAAGGTTTGTATTCTAGTCATAGGGCAAATGGGAATTATAATAGTCTTTGCAGATATTGCAGCCTAGCTTCGAGTCATTTGAAAGGTACAGAAAACTGTAATCCCTAAAATTGGATTAAAGTAATCCCAGATTGTTAGTGCCCTAGCACCTGGCAGAAAAAAATGAAATCACTCTTTGGAAGAAAGTAACATCAGCTCAGGCCTCAAAATATTTTTATAAAGAATTTTCAAATACTATGTCTGGGACACAATCAAAGGTAACCATGCAAAAAAGGAGATAAGACAATGAAAACAAAAATCAGTAAAAACAACAGAAAACACAAAACCCTCAATGACCCCAAACATTATGGCCATAAGACAGACTTAAAACAACCATGCTAAAGGAGACAGACATAGTTGAATTAGTAAACTGGAAGTCAGATAAGAAGAAAATACAAAAAAATCAAGCTGGGAAAACAAAACAAAACAATTTTCTGAAAAAAAAAAAATCCAAAAAGAAGGTAAAAGAAAGGACACAAGAAAAAGATTTACCATATGTAAAAATAATACCAGGAGTGGAGCCAGATCCTATAGAAGAAATATTGAAGAGATAATGGCAGAGTATTTTTTAAACCCAGTTAAATGTATCAACCTACTGACTGAAGAAAGCCTTCAACTTCTAAGAAAGATAAATAAAAAGAAGTCCACATCTAGACACAACTGCTAAAAATCAAAACAAAGAGAAAATCTTAAAAGCAGTTAAGAAAAAATAAAAGAACCTGCAACAAAGAACACAGATACAAGGCTTACTTTTCAATAGAAACAATGGAAAGCGGTAAACAATAGATGGTATTTTTAATGTTATGAAAGAAAAAAGTAACCGGTATACGTAGCAAAAATGAATTCAAGAATGAAGTCGTAATAAAAACGTTTTCAGACAGACTAAGAGAACTTGCACCAGCAGACCTGCACTAAATTAATACTAAAAGGCAGATATATGTGGCCCAAGAAGAAGTCAAGGAAAGAGAAATGAAATGAAAACAGTAAATATGTAAGTCTAAAAGAACACTGACTGCATAAAACATAAGAATAATATGTTCGATTAAAAAGATACAGATCATTCAAAATACAACAATAGCAACTATATCATAAAAAAGCTAAAGCATTTAAAGTCCTTGCATTATCTGAGAAAAAGATAAAAGTACCAATTAACAGACTTAGGGAATAAATTTTGGTTGTAATCTTTAGGTTAACTACTAAAAGAAGAGTAAAGAGTATAAAAATTTCTAAATTAACAAAAAATAAATAATAGAAGATAGTCAAAAGAAAAAAGACAAAAAAGAAAGAAAAAGAGTATGTATCAGGTTTTTAAAAAAGCACATAAATAAACACGAGATTTAAATCCAAATACACTAGTGGTTACATTAAATGTAAATAGATTAAATATGAAGATGGTCAGACTATTTTAAAAAGCAAAATCCAGCTATACCAAGTTTACAAGGGACACATTTGAAACATAAGAATTCAGAAAGGCTAAGAGTAAAAGGATGGGAATAAAAAATATACAATGTCTAATCAAAAGAAAACTGGTATGGCTATATTAATTCTTGACAAAGTAAATGTTGAGGTAAGAAGTGTTACAAAGAGAAAACTAAAAATCTCCATATATTTGGAAATTAAGAAATAGACTAACACACACAGCCAAAGAAGAAACCACAATACAAATAAAATATTTTGAACTAAACAATATCAAAGTTTGTGGGATATAGTTTAACTCTGCCTACCTTAAAAGTTATAGCCTTGTATGCATATAGTAGAAAAGGTTAAAAATTAAAGAGGTAAGCATTTCTTTTTCTTTCAGAAAACTAAATCAAGAACAACAAAATAAACTTAAGGAAAAAAAAAATAAAGATAAGAATAAATAAACATTAAAATAAAGCGGACCAAAGGCAAAATGTAGCTCTTTGAAAAGACTAATAAAAAAGTTAAAACCCTGGCAAGACTGATGAAAATAAAAGGAAAGAATTCACAAATAACCAAAGACAGGAATGAAAAAAGGGAACATCACTATAAATCTTATAGATAGATATAAAAAGGGTAAGAGGCTACTACTATGAACAACTTTGTATCAATAAATCTGAAATTTTATACAAAGTGGATAAATTTCTACAAAAATCCATGTAATTGATACTGCCAAAGAAAAAATTAAAAAGTGAATAATCCTATACATTGAATCCATAAATGCAAACTTTCTAGAGAGAAAATCTAGTTCTACATAATTTTACTAACAACAAGAAATGACACAGATTTTTTCACAGAATTAAAAAAAAAAAAAAAAAGACTATTCCCCAACTTATTTTTAGAGGCCAGCTTATCCTTGATATCAAAACATCACAAAGATATGAAAAGGAAGAACTATTTCAGAACAATTTTTACCCATAACATGGGTGCAAAAATCCTACACACTACAAACTGAATCAAACAATATGTAAAAAGGATATTACTTCATGACTCAGGTGGATTTATTCCAGTAGCATAATGATGATTTGACATTAGAAAATCGTTTGGTGCAACATCATATTAATAGAAGTTTCATGAACACCTTAGTATACGCAGTAAAGGCATTTAAAAAAATTCAACATTAAATCACAATAACAACTCTTAGAAAACCAAAGTAGAGGGGAACATACTTAATCTCATAAACCATCTACAAAAATTCTAGAGCAAACACATTTAGTGGTAAAGGTTGAAAGCTTTCCCTTTGAGACTGGAAAGTGCCAAGAATGATCCCTATCGCCACTTCCTCTTGACCCTGTGCTGGAGGTTCTAGCTAATGTAAAGAAAATAAATAAAAGGCATAAGGACTATAAAAGAACAAGTGAAACTATTGTTACTTATGAAAACTCTTGACTATAGAGGTAGGAAATCCAAAGGAATCCACAGAAATAAGTGAGTTCAGCAAGGCTGTTGGATACAAGGTGAAAAACACCAAAATCAACTGTATTTTTATTTAACAAGCAATAAAAAGAATATAAAAAAATTTAAATAACACATAACTAAATATTAAAATCCTGGTAATAATTCAAACTAAAGATGTGTAAGAACTGTACACATAAAACCATAAAACACTTTTGAGTTAAATTAATGATCTACATGAATGGAAAGATAAATCCCGTCCACGGATGTAAACAACTAATATTTCCAAAATGTCGATGCTCCCTAAAGTGATCTATAAATTCAATGTAATCTCAATGAAATCCCAAGAGAATTTTTGTAAAGCAGATTCTACAATTTATATGGCACGAAAAGAGCCAGGAATAGTCAAAACACTATTGAAGAAGATAGGAAGACTGGTCCTAGCAGATATTTTTAGAAGCTATAGTAGTAATTACAATAGTAGTGTTGGTACAAAGCAGGTCAAAATAGAGAGCCTAGAAACTGATCCACACATTCACAGACTCCTGATTTAAAACAAAACAGGATGTCGGGCAGTATGGAAAGAATCTGTTTTTAATAAATGATACTGGAAAAACTGGTAGCCATATGCAAATATAAAGACTCCCTACATTATACCACATACAAAAATTGTCTCCAGGTGGACTGTATACCTAAATATGAAAGGCAATAAAGCTTTT
Organism: Rousettus aegyptiacus; assembly: GCF_014176215.1. Lineage (NCBI taxonomy): Eukaryota > Metazoa > Chordata > Mammalia > Chiroptera > Pteropodidae > Rousettus > Rousettus aegyptiacus. The sequence continues at coordinate 84,279,836 of NW_023416306.1, read as the reverse complement.
AGAAGAAATAAAGATTATCTTCATAACATTAAGTAGTAAGAAGTGTCTTAAACATAACCCAAAAAGTATTAGCCTAAAGAAAAAGACTGATAAATCAGACTACACTAAAATTAAGAACTTCTGGTTCATCCATCACCACTTTTAAGAGGGGGAGAAGTATGCAAGTGAAGTAACCAATAAAGGGCTTGCATCCAGAATTCATTAAGAACGCCTACATATCAGAAAAAGACAACTCAATTGGAAAAATGAACAAGATCCTTCACAAAAAATGGTATCTCAACGGCCAATACAATTATGAAAAGCTACTTAAAGCACATTAGAGTCATAGCACAGAAATGCAAATTAAAATCACCATCAAGCACTCATTAGAATTACTAAAATTAAGGAATCTGGCAATATAAGTGCTGGGAAGGATGTGGAGCAACTGGCAACTCTCATACACTACTAGCGTAGCACAACCATTTTGGAAAAAAGTATGGCACTACGTACTAGAGTTGATGATATATATAGATATCTATCTATCTATCTATCTATCTATCTATCTATCTATCTATCTATATATCCTGTGACCCAAAAATACATGCATGTATCCATCAAAAATACATGTATCAGAATGTTCATAGTAGCATTATTTATAACTCCTCAAAACACAAGCCAAATGTCCACCAACATGAGAAAGGTTAAATTGTGGTATAGGCATACACAGGAATACTACACAGTAACAAAAATGAGCTACAACTAAACACATTATGGATAAATCTTATACACATAAGATTAAGTGAAATAAGTCAGATATAAAAATAATACATGTTATATGATTCCATTTATATAGGTCTCAAAAACAGACATAAGAAAACTAGAGTGTTCAGGGATACATATTCTAGTAGGAAAACAACAAAGAAAATAGATTGATTAAGATAAAATTCAAGTTATTACTAACCTCTGAGGGAGAGAAAAGGATTGTGACTGGAAAGAGAGAAAGCAGTGCTTTTAGAAGAGCTGGCAATGATCTATTTCTTGACTGTGAGTGGTCTGTGGATATCCACTTTGTCATTCATTAAGATATAAGTGTATGTTTCTGTCCTTTTCCAAATGTGTTGTATTTTACAACAAAAATATATTTTAAGAGCTTTTCAAAGTTAGCGATTTATGCAAATATACTAATATCTTTTGAATATCATAGGACAATACTGGCAGATTTCTGAGTTGATTTTGGGAAGAAAGAAGGCTAGATCAGAAATTTCTAGCTCAGGTAGTGAGATTAAAGTGAAGGTCAAGTTCTCAGGGCATTCAGGCTAACTCTTCCAAACTCATGTGTTCTAAAATGCAATGGGATGAAAATCAAGAGGATTACAAGATGGCTATTCCACTTTTAAGTTCTGAGGTCAAGAAGTAAAAAGATTAAGCAAAAGGCCCTCGAAACACAAGATCAGTCTGCAAATTTGACAAAGGATAACTCAGAAGAAGGCACTGTGGAATGGTGGCAGCAAATATGGTTTGAAGATAGTATCAACACAGTGTTAAAGACCATTCTGGCCAGTCAGAATAAAATTATAAATTCCAGGACATCTTCTCATTCCATTTGATTTTTACTATTTTAATGAAGCCGAATGAATAAAATTTAATGTGCTATTTCTAGCCTTGAGGAACTGAAAAATCTCAGCTTATTCCCAGTATTTTTTTTTTGTTGAGTCCATTTCGCAGTATTCAATAAAAAAAATTGCCTTTGTTCAGCCTTCATACCATCATCTACTTAGTCACCTGAGTACTGTACCATGCGTTAGTGAGGAATTACTTAACAGAGCTAAAGAAAATCAAGCTCTACGGGTCGATCTCTTTTAAGACATCATTAAACAAAGATGAAGGAAAACTTGAAACCCTTATAGCCTGAGTTGTCTTACAAAGTCAAAGAAAATAATTTTTAAAGTTGATTACATAGAACTTTTAGAAACATGAGAAAATGCTGTGTTAAAAACTGGACATAAACTTATATACCATAGGTATTTTTTTTAATCTGCAAATATATCCAGCTATTAACAGTAGTTTCTTGAATGGAGTAATATCCTTTATTCTCTATACTTTTCTGTACTTTACAACTTCCTCATAACAGGTATGAATTAGTTTTTTTCCCCCCCCAAAATGAGACTTTTCCCCCCCAGAATTACTGTATATTCTCTTTCAGTGATTGGTAAATAATTGCTTTTCTGCTATGAGTCCAAAATGTCAACGCGATGAAAAAAGCTAATATTTTCTTGGCATTATGATAAAAACAGATTTCACCTCCTGGACTCCCTGTAAAGAGACAGTAGTTAATACTTTGAGAAGTAGTCTGCAGTATCCTGCATTCATTTTTCACTAGGTAGCTAATCTTTCTCCTATTTATTTATAGGGTCTCTCCTTCTTGATTAGGGAAAATAAAACTTTGTGATATGAGTTGTAAATATTTTCCTATGGTGTGTCACTTCCCTTTTGCCTTGCTTATGGTTATTTTTGTCATGTGGTAATACTTGATACCTACGCTGATGAACCTATCAAATGATTTTATGTAACAGAAAAACCTTCCCTACTCCAAAAGTATAGTATATTTTTCTATCACATTTGAGATTTCATTGGTTTTGATCCATCATACACTTTATGAACAATTTGTACCCGATTCTTAATGCCAGTACTGAAAAATCTATAAAGCCATATTATAATCCTTCTTTGAATACTTAACCAGTAACTTTCCAGTTTCAACTTTAGAGACAAATTATTCCTAAAATCAGGATATCAACTACAATTATCTTCACATATTGGTATTAGGTCTAAAGTCCCATTAATCAATGATTTAATATCATATACAATATGAAAATTTCCAATCCCTTACCAAAATATTTACGAAGTTACTCGGAAAAGCTGGATTACCACTATCAAAGACGGCACAGATAACACACAATTCTGACAGAGAGCAGAGATCATGGAGCTGTTTAAGACATTATTATGCCTACAGAGATTTAACTCTTTTGCTAGGGGCTGGGTATGGGGAAAATGGGTGATAGTGGTCAAAAAGTACAAATTTCCAGTTATAAGAGAGAGGAATAAATTCTGGGGATGCAATGTACAGCATGCTGGCTATAGCTCACAATACTGAATACCTGAAAGTTGCTGAGAGTAGATCTTAAATATTTTCACCACCACCAAAAAATTTTTTTTAAAAATAACCGTAAGGTGATAGATGTGTTACCTAACCTTATTATTGTAATCATTTCACAATATATACATGTATCAAATTATCGCATTGTACAACTCAAACTTACACAATGTTATATCAATTATATCTCAATAAAACTAGGGAAGAGGGAGAAAAAATCCCAAACACATGTTTTCAGAGCTCTAAAAAAGATGTATGTACACAATATTGATTTTGTATTAATATTCGTAGATGAGGCAGCTCTGAAATTATGTATCAAGTGCTTTATTGATATATATGTGTGTATTAATGTGTCAAGTGCTGTTCTTATGGCTTTAAAAATATTAATTCATTTAATCCTGTGTCAGTCATACTACTAACCCCAATTTACAGATAAGAAAACTCAGGCATGGAGAATAAATGAATAAATGACTAGCCCATGTCACAACTGCCAGTTGACTGGTCCTGGGAGTTTAATGCAAAAGTCTAGTCCAGAGCTCATCTTGTATTCTGCTGCCTTTGCTACCTTTGATACTTTTGTGTGCAATTTTTATTAGTTTTTTATTTTTTATTTTTTGAGGGGGAGGAAGTATCAATGTTACATACTCTTTTTGTTAAAAGAAGACCTTTTTCCTCTTTGCTCTGGAACAGTTTAAATTACGTCTTTAAAGGATTGGTAAAACTCCTCTGTGAAAATGTCTGGTGTTTTATAGGAGGGAACTTTTAGACAACTTTGTCTTTTCTTTGGTAATTGGTCTGTTAATAGTCTTTCTTTTAGAGGCAGTTTTGATAAAGTACATTTTCCTAGAAAACTTTACCTTTTCAAACTTATTTCAGAGTTGAATAAAATTGTGGTAGCTATCCTCCAAGATGACTCCTGATCATTGCCATCTTGTTGTATTCATGTCCTGTTTAGTCTCTTCCACACTGAACAGGGCTGCACTGTGTGATTATTACAGAGATGACAGAGTACAACTTTTGAGGCCAGAGTATAAAAGACATGTGGGCTTCTACCTAGCTCTCTTGCTTCATTTACTCTAGAAAAAGTCATTTTGACACTAGAGCAGCCCTATGAAAAGATCCATGTGGCAAAGAACTAAGGACTTCCTCTACCAACAGCAAGCACCAATAAGGTAGTAATATGAGTAAGCATCTTGAAAGCAAATGCTATAGTCCCAGTCAAGTCTGATAACTGCAGCCCTGGCTGACATTTTGACTACAAGTTCATGAGAGACCTACCCAGAACCAAACAAATAAGCTGCTCCTAAGTTCCTGACCCACAAAAATATATGTATGAGATAATAAATATTTATTGTTGGTTTGAGTCATTAGGTTTTTGGGTGATTTGTTACACAACAATAGATAACTAAAAAAACTGTAGTCTCTTCTCACTCTTAAATTCTCACTGTTATCCATAATAATTCCTTCCTTATTTCTTATTTGTGGATTTATGCCTATTCCATTTCAATTAGTTACCGATTTTTCAAAGAATCAACTTTTTTATTACTTTCACCATTTTTTGTTTTCTAATTTATTTCCTACTTTTATCCTCATTATTTCCTGCTTATACCTTTATTATTTTCTTCTGCTCGTTTATTTTGTTGTTCTATTTTTAACTTAATTTAGATGTTTATTTTCATTTTTCTTATAAATTTTTAAGACAATAAAATTTTCTCTGAATACTGCTTTAGTTATATATCCCACAGACTTAGATATAGTATGTTTTTATTGTAATTTTTAAATTTCCCAATAATTTCAGTTTACATTTCCTCTTTGCCTTTGAGGATTTTCTTGTGGCCTAATTTTTCCTCTAGACTTTTAATTATTTTCATTAATTTTTATTATAAAATATTATATACTTAAAGATAACATAAAATTTATAGCTAGGTTCAAAAACAGTAAAACAAACACCTGTGTAGCCACAACCCAGATTAACAACTACAAGATCGCCATTACCACTTAAGTGTTGTCACCTGATTTTTAGACTATTCCATGGAAACACCAAAGGGTGTACATTCTTTTCTTTGTGGGTATAGAATTACATGTTTATACACATTTTATCAATCATTAATTATGCTATTTAAGTACACTCACTTTCAACAATCTTTTTCCGGTACCAATTATTCCCTAAAAATGAGGACATTCTGGGTTAAACATAAAATTCTCATTCTACCTTAACAGGTAACTATCTACAATAAGAGACCCTGTGAGTCTTGCTCATCCTCAGGGCCCCATAGTGCTAATGTCTTCAGAACAAAGCCTATTTTGGTTTTAACAACATACCTTTCTCCGGCTGGTTAGTTCAGACTCATCTCTTAAGATCTAGCTCACATGTCACCTCTTCTATAGCCTTTTCCAGTATCCCCAAGCAGAACTGAGTACTTCTTCCTTAGCTCTCTCACCACACGGTACACAGTACTACCATCTGATTCCTCCCGCTCTCTTTTAAGAACATTCTTTCTAAAACCCACAAAATCAATGATCTAATCATGTAGCTTTTCCATCCTTTGTCTGAGGAAGTCTATATATAATTCTACTGTCTATTTTTTCTATGAATGATATTCTGAAACAGAGATCCTTAATTATTTGATTTGGGTCAGAACTCTGCGAAGACAGTCCACAGTAGGCTTCCCCATTATTCTGTGAGAAGAATCTATAATAAGCTTCCCTACTGTAACAAAAATGTTAGGAACCAAATGCTTTAACATGGAGGATCTATGTGAAGATACCCTCTTTAATGTATCCTCACCTGAGCCCAACATTTCCATGTTCTCCTAAGGCTTAAAGAGATAAAAAAAATAAATAAGTGAAAGGTACACCAAAGTGTTAAAATGAATAAAGTCTATGAGGAGAGTTTTGAAGTTTCCTAAAACAATATAAGGCTCAAGACAGAAAAAGTATGCAGCAAAAAATAGAATAGCAAGGCGTGGTTGATGGGGCACAAGGAAATTCAACACTGAGTCAAAGTAAGTCCAAAGAATTGATGATAGATGAAGTCAGATACTCGTGGTAGTGATTAAGGATTGGACTGCATCACTCTTAAAAAACTATGTAGGGAAAGATATCTATTACCCTCACCAGGGAGCCATGATACTTTATGAAGAAATGCATCTTAGAAAAGCATATGTAACTGGGATTTGTCCATGGGTTGACTATATATGCATCATCTAGATAGAACTGTATATGACTAGCTAAAGTACAAATCTCAGAATCCTAATGATCAAGTCATACCTCAAAATAGCACTTTGGGCCAAGATGGAAGATCAGTATTTTCTTCTGTTAAGTCACAAAAACAGGAAGCAAGGAATTAAATTATCAGACCACTTCCTGAGGAGTCTACTTTCCTGGTAAGAAGTAGTCCTATATTAAGGTCTTCTAGAAGGCTGGTTGTTTTGCATGATGTTATAATTAGGTAACCAAGCCTGTTAAAAAATCCCAGTTCTTGTAGTTATGATTCACCAAATGAGGCTTAGTAGACACTTTAAACACAGCCAGTAAGTGTCTGTGTCTATTTATTTCTTGCATATGAAAAGGCATTATACTCATCAAACGTTTCTGGGCTATGCAGTGAGCCAGCAGTGTTGTATGTACTGTAAAGCAGTGGTTCTTAAAGTGTAGTCCATGACAGCTGGAAGGAATAAAGGGTGTCTCCAAATCCATTTAAAAAGATGTGCAATGTCAAAACTATTTTCATAATGATACTAAGATATTAGCTGTCCTTTTCACTTGACATGTGTACTAACAGTACAAAAGTCATAGGTATAAACTGTTGGCATCTTTGCATAAATCAAGGCAAGGTACCAAACTGTTCTAATAATCATCACATTCTTGCTATCATGCATAGTTTTAAAAAGTTGATTTCATGTCATCCATCAAGTAATATAATTTAATAAATTCTTAATCCTTGAGTTCACTATTTTTGAATTTTTGTCTCACAAAATGAGCAATTTTATACATAAAGGACCTTCGCTGCATACTGACTGGTTATCTTAAGAAAAAGTATATGTGCAATTGTTTGAAATACAAGCTAAATTAACTGCTTTATTCATGAAATGCTATTTACAATAATCAACAAAGTATGATTATCCAGACTTGGGAATGTAGCAGATAATTTCTTTAAAAATGTGGAAAGTCCATCATTTCAAATGAAATGTATGACCATATTTGCTATCAATGACAAAATTTCAAGCTTTCAAACAAATATTAGAATTCTGAAAACTTGTAACTGCCCCATGAGTTTGACAACTGCTGCCCAGTACTTAAAGATTTTCTGAAGATAGGTGGTGATATTAACAAATGTGATTTTTGATATTGTATGAAACATTTGAAAGATCTGCATAACTCAGTGAACCAATATATTTCAAGTGACCCACCTATGACATTACAAGGCCATACATGAGTAAAATATTCAATATTCAAATAACCAAAAGATTTTAATGTCACCAAATATAAAATGTTAATTGATATAGTTACACATTCTATATTGCAACTAACTTGTAAGAAACTAAAAATTGTTGGGTTTGGGTCTAAGACCAACGAGTGTCCAAAATTATCTAAGTGACCAGGTCAAAAGTGTATTGACCACCTCCCTTAAGATACGACAGCTGTATAAGTCCATTTTAACAGGAATGAGTTTGAATCTCTTAAAGACATTTTGAAAAGAGCTACAAGCTAATCCCTTTTAATAAAAGCAGAAACAAGGCTCCTTTTCATCTATAAGGCCAACATTCTATGAGGGAGAAAGGAACTCAGCTTTGGATCATGAGCACATCAGGTGTAAGAAAGGACTAAGTTGTTTTAAGGAATGTAGGAAGGAAAATTTCTTTCTTTGTAAAGAAACATGTTTCTGAGCTATCTTCCTGGCCTTGTAAGAAGCATCACAGATTATGATAAACTAAATTAACAGTTCTACTTCTCCAGTCTTCTGTAATAAAATTATATATCTACACCCTTGCCATAACCTCAGGGTAGGTTAAGTGCATTCTCTACTCCTTGATTTGGGGTTTGTTCATGCAATTGCTTACGGCCAGTTGGATATTTGCAGACATGGCAGCAGAAGCATGCACAGTTGAGTTTACCAATTCACGTGATGTAGACACTGTCGAGAGGAAAATATACCCCTGATGGTTCACTGGTTCAAGAAGAGTAATATGTGTAGAACGGAACTGGACCCAACCTGTATCTTATTGTAAATCAGCTGAACTCCAGCCACTCCACAGATGTATGTGATAAATACATGATTGCTGTATTAAGCTAATGAGTCTTGCGGTGTTTTGTTAAAGGTATGAATGGTATGAAAATTGCTAACAGCCTTAGGTTATCCTTCTTTCTGGAACCTACCATTTGAGTAAACCCACTGTTTTTCTCTAAGAAGGTTTGGAAGTCTTTGGTGATGGGTAAATATTCTCAAAAGGTTTAAAACCCCCTTTGATAACCCCTCAAAGTCTAAAAGTATCAAATACAAACTACTGGTCTTGTAATTTTAGAACCCAAAATCTTGCATACTATCACTCTTCCCTTCCTTCATTCTTACCAAGAAATCTTGTATTCTAGCCATTAAAGTTTATTCAATTTTCTCAGGCAGTACTAGTCACCCAGCTCTCTATGCCTCTACAGCCTTTGCAGAGACAAGATGAAATTTAGTAAAGCAAACCACAATGATTTGCATTGTTGTTACTAGACTGTTAATTTATCTAAGGCACAGATCTTGTTATTTCTATACCTCCAGCACCTAGCACAGTGCCTGAAATATGGCCTTTTCTGTTGGAAAAAAAAAAATGAAGGAGAATAAATGAAATTGAAAGAATAAGTGGAGTTAAGAGGACAGGTCTCCTCTATACAAAAGAATAAAAAGGAAAAAAGATGTGTCCAAGATGCAGTCAACAAAGAGAAGTACCTCTAAAGAAATGTATATTGAAAGTAGCCTCATTTTTACTTAGTAAAACCATAAAAGTTTAAAAATATTAAACAGATTTATGATACTAAATTGAGTTCATGTTTATTTCTAGAAAAATCTTCCTAATAAAATATAAAACTATGAATATCACAGTATTGTCATAACTTCATTAAATATAAATAATGAAAAAATTTGAGGGAAATATAAATATTCAGATATATTAATAGACAATGGTGATTTCTTTCCTGCCTTTTATACTTTACCCTACTGTTCAAAATTTTCCATAATGAATGAGAAACAAGTATGTGAATGTCTTTTATGTAGACATAGAAGATCTTAGATTTATCAAATGGCTAATTTAAAAGACATTATATACTATAATACAGAGAAGTCCAATAATTTAAAAATTATTAATATAAAATAGTTCATCTTTCAATTTTAAGTTATGTGAGAAATTATAAAAGTTTCTTTAAAAGCACCGAGTATGTTATTACGCAAAAAAGAGCTAGTATGAAGCTTCAAATCTGAATTTTTTGAAAAAGAGATATAAGAATGAACTGAGACGTTTTTTTATAATATAAATGGTAGATTTATAGGTAAACTCCTTCTAGCAGCAAAAATTATATGGCGAGTTAATATAATTCATTCTTGTCTAGTATTCTGTACTTTTTTTCCTCTAAAGACAACTCCCCCCCCCCCGCCAAATCATTCTACCATTTGTAAACTCTTCACCTTCTCTTCTCTCACATGTAATCCCATCATCTCAAAACCACAGTAATCCTTATAGTATCTCTTTCTACCTTCTTTTATTTCCCCCAAATCTAATTAACAGGCCTCTTGAAAAGAGTCAAGTTCCCTTACCACATATTACTGTACTTCTCCTCTCTTATCTACAAGAATTTCCTACATTAAGTTCTCTTCCTATTTGTCCCCATCTGAGAGAATAAGAAGGTTCCAAGGCTTTGAAAGAGGTGCTTCTTTCTAAAAAAAGAACATATATACTATTTTCCTTTTGCCTATTCTCCCCAAAAGCTCCTGTGCCTAATCCTCCTCACCACTGGCCTTTGTATGCTTCTTGCGTGCACACCTTCAAGCAATTACTTTTGATTAACACAATGATCTCTGGAAGTGGGGTAGGAAGAAATAGAAAGAGCAGGTGTCTGCTGGTTGTGGTGTTATTAAAGATAACATTACAAATTCTCATCATGAGAAAAATAGTTGTAACTATGTGAAGTGATGGATGTTAACTAAACTTATTGTGGTAATCATTTCACAATGTGTACATATAGCAAATCATTACGTTGTACACCTAAAACTAATACAATGTTATGTATCAAGTATATCTTAAAGAAAGAAAAAGATAACACTACAAAAATACCTATTGGTCAGTACCAGATGCCTCTAGAGTCTAAGAAAATCTTCATTCTCTGAATCTGATTCTTATTAAGTCATCACTTGAATGTGACCAGTAGACTTAGACACCATGCATTAAAAGGAAATGGCAGGACCCTTTGCTAGTCAAGTAAGTGCACACTTGGAGTATCTCTTTCCTTTGCAGCTCCTTAGAGCTGGCACTTTTCAAATGATTCTTGGCTTTCCAATTACTAACACTTAACTTCTGGAGGGGCATTTCTTGCTTCTTTGGTGTAGTCAATTGCAACACTTAACTCCACAAATCTAATAATCCACATTAATACAGAATTGCAGGCATGCCGATCTCTAACAGAGACACAAGGGCAAATTTTTAAACAAGCCTAGAAGATAGAAAATTCACAAGTACTACCAATCACTATGAACATAGCACAAAAATCCTAAAAAATACTTCAAGTAATTTTAAAATTCCAAAGTAAATAGACAGAGCAACTGATATTATTTAAAAAGTAAGAATGTTGTTTCTAAAATGACTTTCTTAGAACCCTTTTTCAAGTTGATATATTATGAAAAGAAGCACCCCATGGTCAAAGTTTTGGAAGTGCTACACATTATACTCCAAATTTGTTTGGCCAAGGAATCTTTTGTGTTTAACATCTTTTAAGAGGATAATTTGTGAGGGTTTTATAGATTAGTAATCTTTATTCAAATTATATTCTTCATATTATATTAGCTTAAATAGTGGTAAATCAATATTTATGCTTAGAATTATAGCATAAATAACAAAAAAACATAGAAAAGGTATTACTGGATGGATTGCAAGTATATTGTATTCCAAAATCCTAGTCTGAGAATAGCCTAGTCAAAGATTATGTGCCATAAATCTGATTTCCACTTTCCACATGGTAGCAGAAACAGGTAACAGTTGACCCTTGAACAACGTGGGCGTTAGGGGTATCAATCACCTGCACAGTCGAAAACCCACATATTAACTTTGGACTCCTCCAAACCCTCCCACAGGGGATTGGTTCCTGGACCCCCCTTCCCAACAGATACCCAAATCAACAGATGCTCAAGTGATTTATAAAAAATAGTGTAGGACAATACATGTAGTCAGCCCTCTACAGCCATGGATTCCCAACTTACTGATACAGAGGGCTGACTGAAAAAAATCAGCACATAAGTGGCCCTGAGCATTTCAAACCCATGTTGTTGAAGGGTGACCTGTATGAAATGATCAGGATTCATCTATTTTGGTGATGGCAAATATGATTATTTACAAGTCAAGAGCCTCCTAACTGATATATGACTGCCAGTATTGTCTATCTCTAGTCATTCTTCCTCAGAGTGGTAGTAGTTATCTTCTAAAAGAAACATTTATGGAGACATTCCCCTACTTGAAAACCGTTCTATAGCTCTTAATTTTCAAAGCAGAAATTAAAAATTCTTCATATTGCACACCTGTTTCTAATTTACCTCTCCAAATTCTTCTGCCACTTCCATATTACCGGCTCTAGCTATACAGGGTAGTCATTATTTATAGATTGCTGTTTCATGCTTCCTTGGCTCTGGAATTATCTTTCCCCTCTTTCTTTTTTTCATTTGTTAAATTGCTACTCACCTTTCAACACCCAACTAAAATGACCTTTCACACTGGCAATATTTCTCATAAGTGCAGTTCATTCTGCATTTCAGAAAAGTCATTATTGTATTTAATTATGAAAGAGTAATTTTTAAAATCTATGAATACATGCATATTGACTTTGATTAGTCTATTTGTAGTGTATATCCTAAAAACTCACTGCTATCTCTCCTAGATTCAATTCTTAGGTTCAATTCCATATATGCTTACTGAAGACCAAATATATGTCCTAGACACTGTCTTGTTCTTAAGACTAGGCCTATGGTTGTTTCAATAGCTAAATGCATATGAGATAGGATGTTAAATAGAATTTTTCCTCTTGTTCCAAAACATGGCTAAAGCCCAAAGTTGAGGATAATTAACTACCCCTTATTCTAGCTTCAAGGAGCCAACAGTAGTTGGTATCTGCCGCTTCTCTCAGGGCTTTCCAAGAGGTACCAGTTTTTCTGAACCAGCCCCATCATCAGTATTGTAACACCTTCCCTCAATGTGAATCTAAAAAGGCTGAAAAGAAAGAGAAGTTTATTAGACTTTGAGAAGAACATAAAGTTTTTTAAAAGAGGATCTCCCCTCTTCTCTGTGGGGAAAAAAAGCAATTGTCATGTATGAATTCAGAAGGTAAGAATTAAAGTTCAAAGTCATCTAAAATAAAGGCAGACTGGTATTTCATTCCTTGTTTGGTTATCTATATAGGCAAAAGACTTACTGATTTGTCCCCTGTTATACGCACAGGGAAAAAGAGAAATGGGGAGAGAGTGTGGTGAGAAAATGTCAGGTGGAGAGGTAGACAAGACTATCATCCACCTTGAGTTCTTATTTCCTACGAGGTATGAAAAATGTAACCTTTCCCCCAATGTGCTGCAGGTCCTAGAATTGGCCATGAAAGGTAGATTTGATTAGATAAAGTCTTGGAAAAAATTTGAGTCACATGGTGAGAATACCATCAGTCCGGTTTAGCCAGAAGATGTGACCAAGTCTTGCAAGGACTGCCAATGCCTATGGAAATGTGATACGACTGAGCTCATTGTCAGCAGGGTAAACTGGCGCTAACACTCATCTCATTTAGCCTGTTGACAATAAGCTTGAATAACAGCATTGAACAACCAAGAAAGAGAACTGCCACCTCACACTGGGATATCATGCAGAATTCTGCCTCTCCTATCACTCCTCCCAGTTTCAATGACAGAGGAAGAAAAAGCACAAGAAAGAGGGATGGCAGAAGTGTGTGTGTGTGGGTGTGGGGGTGGGGGAAGAAAACATTACTCACCCACCCCCCAAAGTTTTCAGTCCAGATTAAGGTCTAATTTGTCCTGGGAGAAAGTGACGACAGTACTATATCAAGTCTGTGAATGAATTTATAATATGAAGAGAACTAAGTCTTAGATACTGGAATGTGACTAGAGTATTTGAGTATTATGGAATAGTGATAAGTTGCTGTTAAGGTAGCTGATATACAGCAGGAAGGGGAGTTTGGCATAGCAGAGTTGAAAGGCAGTTACCAGATAAAAAGCAAAACTGATTTGTATTTATATGCCAACAAGTTGAGATCCTCAGTGAACTGGTTACACATAGATGGATAGTCTCTGAAATTAGTTTCCATGTTTACTGGTGTTCTTAGCTTTCCAATTCTCTATTTCTTTTTCGTGTAATCCTGGTATGAACTCTATTATACTGTGATATTTAAGTCTAGAACCAGTCCATCAATTTGCTCATTATTATTTGCTGGTCTATCTGAAAAATGCCAAGTAGATAACAGCCATACTTCTGTGCCTAGGAAGACACCATCCAAGTCACAGATATGAATGGATAAATAAGCATTACTAATAACGGAGGATGCTAGAAGTAGCAATAAGTATTTCAAGTAATAAAGTAGAGGAGAATGATGAGAACAAAGCTCAAAAGCAGAAATTTGGTAACTTAATGCTTTCAATGTTCACCTTTTAAAGATCCAACCAAAGAAGAAACCATAAAGAGGCTTATCTGACAAAGAGGAAAAACCAGTATATTATAAATGAAGACTGTTCAACTGTATGATAGAGAGGAAGGAAAATGAAAGTTCTAAAGAAAGAAAGTAAGAGAAAAGCAAGTGAAAGTTGGTCAGGAAGTGGGACCTGAACTGGGGCTGGGCGTGGAGGGTGGACAGGCATGGATGTTAGACAGAGCAGAACAACTCTTGAATGGATGAGAGACAATAATGTAAAGTGGCTGTGACACATTGCAATATTAATACATACCGAGACTGAACTGCGGGTAATGGTCATAAATCTAACTGCAATTAGTACAGGTTTCTGGATTAGGAAGGACATGAAAAGGAAAGCAGAAGGTTAGAATGTGCATGTCATTGCCTCATTAAAAGAGAAGGGTTAATCTTTTAATGGACTTCTTCTGCAAGCATCAGCAAAAAAAAAAAAAAAAAAAAAAAAAGAAAAAGAAAAAGCACAGCTAGTCCACCTGCTTTGAAAAGTAGCTTTATAGTAAAAGGTCTCTCGTTTCTCCCTGGATAGACACTACTAAATTGGGCCTCTCAGAACTGATCTTCTGAAAATTCATACTACAGAAAGGGTTTCACTTTTAAATGGGGTTTCTGTTTTCATTTTCTGGGGAAAAGATTTACATAATATCCTATGATGTGCTTTATTTCATACCTTTTACTGACTGGGAAAAGTCTATGTTTATGTCTGTTTTTTAGAAAAGACCCTTCACTAACTTAATCAACAGATATTTGTTGAGTGGTTGTTCTGTGCCAGATGGTTTAAATAGTAAAATCAGAGTTACTTTAATACTAATCTAAGTATAAACTATGAAGATATGGAGGAAGTATTGCTGGGCCCTTGGAGAAGCACAGGCATGATGATAAGGAAGCCTACTTCTCCTTAGAGATTTACTGGCGATCTGAGTGGGTGTTCATCACTACAATTTTGTTTTACAATTAAGGGGAAGGGTAGTAAATGGGAATAATTAAACTTTAATGCAGCAGTAGTTTTCCAGTTATCCGGATTCTACTGATTATTGGTCCAGCGAGAATTGGAATGAATTATCTATATATGTCGCTTGTTATAAAGGAACTTATTAAACAGAAAAGTGGGCATATACAGGAAAATAAATCATCATTTTTTTAAGACTTTTCTCAAACTCTTAAAGAATCTTTTATAATAGTAGACTCATAGATAGAATTCCATTTCCTTTACATCATATTCTTACATTTATTAAGTTCTCTAAATCCCAGGAGTACTGACAAGGTTGAAGGTAGGAACAGATGGTGGAAGGAAGCAGAGAAAAAAGTTAGAATAGGTTAAGGTTTCATATAAAGGACAGGGGGGAAAAAGGACATATTATTAAATGACCAACATTTTATCCAAATACTTGATTTTAAAAATTTTACACATTTAATTGTATATATATTATGTACATACAACTAAAGAGAGCTAAAAGAGCACATATGAGGCATCCATAATACCCTGAGATTTGGTGATCTTTTTTTTTTTTACTTGTTCCATGTGAAAAAGAATCAGAGAATAATCTCTCTCTCCACCGTAAATGCACACTTAAAATCCCAGGAAGGCTCCCATTTTCCCATGAGTCCATGTTGTGCATCTTACCATTGATCTACGAATCAGTGACAGCCTAGTCTTTGCCTTATTCTCAGCAAATTCCAGGCTACTGATGTCTTTGAGACGAGCCTTATATTTATTCATTTGTTCCACAACAATCAGCTCCACACAACTGAAATAGGAGGGAAGAGAGGAAACTGTTAAGAGCATAAGTAAATCAAATAAAGTTAGCACCCAGACAGCTTTTCAGTTAAGTGTGGTAGATGGAAGATAAAAGAAAAATCAGCATTCCTTATTTTATGAGCTCAGAGATAGAGTTTAGAATGGTGCTTCATAACTTTGGCTGAGCTTTTAGCATCCATCTGAGGGTGCTAAATGCCCAGGCCACACCCCAGAACAATTCAATCAGACTGGATTTTCTGGGGATAGGACACAAACACCAGTATTTTTTTTAAGCTCCTTTTTCAGTCAAGGTTAAGAACTACCACTCTAGGAGGAAAGCAGAGGCCCACCAAAAAAAAAAAAAAAAAAAAAAAAAAGCCAAGATGAAATATAGGAACATTGAAGTACTAAGAACAAAGGGATTCCGAGGCATAAAACCAATTAGACTAGATTACAGGAAGATACAAAGTGTACATAATTTGGTAAAATGGAATTTAAAAATATATTTAGAAATCATAAGCACTCCCAAAGAAAAGTCAAACTTTAAAAATAAGACTCTTCAAAACAAATGATGTTCAGATGAATAGAATCTAAAGAAGGTTTCTTCACTGTAAGAAAACCCAAGGTGTCTAGCAACCTTCTTAAAATAATCTGAATTTATGAAGTCATTCTCTACGTTTGATAGCTGGATAAAGTAACTTCACTGACTCAGAAGTCCCTGGGGTCTTGCAAAGGTGATGGTGACTGGCCTTACGTGGTAGTCTTACTGATGTCCTGCACGCTTTGTAGTGGGTCAATGGTGTCAGGGCAGCGGAGAATGCAGGGTGCAAACACGATGGCCAAAGCATTAGCAGACATTCGATTAGTGTCTTCCTGCAGAGCAATCCTAAGGAACAACAACAAAAAATATCCCAAGTGAAACAAGGATAAAAAGAGTAAATAGTAGGGAGGCAGGCAGAAAAGATGAGAGAAAGAAGAAGTATAACATTAACTGCACAGTACTGAAGGATACTCAGGCCGGTTGAAAGGAGATACTGTAGGCTTTCCCCAATGCTGTTCTTTTGCCTCTGAAAACACACTTTAATTCTGTTCCTTCCTTGAAGCAATGTAGGCCAGCAGATAGCTTATCAAGGAAAATCTGTGACCCATGGCTCGAAATCACCATCACTAGATAAACATGTCTGAAGAATGCAGAGACTCTAATGCACTTTCAAATAGTAGTATTTATCCCAACTACTGCTGATATTTATACTCAGGGAAAAAGCGACTACTTCTGAAATCTCTTTGGTCAACCAATTCCTGAGCACTATCTGAACCCACCTCCTTCGAATATGCTTGTGTCAACAGATATACAAACTTTCTAGTTTAGGAGTTATATAACAGGTTAAGCCACACAGTGCTACTATGAGGCTGAAGCTGTTACTTGTCTCAAGTAGGGCAGAGAAGCATCTGACATGCAGTCCAACTCCCCTGATTTCTGCTCCAAGGAATCATAACTACCTACTTGAGGCACCGACTTTGTAAGTCAGAAGAAAAAAAAGATATCTCTTTTCCAAATGGAAGAACTCTTCATTTATTTAAAAGAATCCAAGAGAAACTATTAAACATTCTATTGCTTCTTGAAGTTACCTGACTAGATGAAAGATGAGGCGTTCTAGTGTATTGAGATGAGTTCGGGAGAGCTGGTCAATCACAGAATATACACCGCGGATTGTCTCTTTCCTCTCCTGAAGACCTAAAAATAGTAAGAGCAGCAAATTAAACTGAATGTCCCCTCTTATATGCTACATCTTCCTCCTGGACAGATGCTCAGTAGCAGGGGAGACTGGCTCTAGAGTTTTAGAAGAGGCAGTTGTACCTGTGTGGCAGGTAATTCACAGTTACCACTCATCTCCCATTGCTTGAGTTCTATGTTCGCTAAGCAGTCTCTTGAATTTTAATTTGTATCCCAGTAATCCTTGATTTATAGTAAGGGAAAAGAGAGGCCCTAGTGTTTCAGGTATTTTGTGGTAGACTAATTCCCCGTCAAAATTAATCAATTGCTATATAATTTATAGATCAGTTGAGAAGTCATGCCTTAGGGCCTAAACACTTCCGGGCAGGCCTTCATCAATGGTCTACACATCTGTTGCACTGAAAAACTAAATTCCATAACCTGTTAGGCCTGGCATAAAATAGCCAGCTTTAAACAATGCTCTTCCCCAGATTCACAATTTAAATGAACATAAACCAACTCTTAAATCTATTTAATTTTTTAATTGTTTGTAACCCTAGTCTTTCAATATGTTAGTAAAAAGCAGCTAAGAAACTTACTCAGAAAGCTTTTAGTACAATGAAATTTTAATTAGTATCTAAGAAATCAAAATTCAAATAAGTGAGAGTACAATGGCCATTTCATATTTATGGTCAAAAGCTTACTTGTGGATCTATAAAGACTAAATCTCTTGAGAATGGGTAAATAATTTATAACAAAGATGGAATTCCATTCCCAAGTATAAGCCTCTCAAATCCAGGACCCCTGTGCTTACCCATAGCTCGAAGAAATTCCTCGTAAAGTTCAAAGGTCATGAGTGGATTGGGCAAATCACGAAGCCATTGTTTGAATACGCTTGCAATGACGTGTATGTTATAGTCATCTAAGTTTACACTCTCAGCATCTATTTATAGACAAGAGTTAGATAACATGAAAAAATATGCAGAGATTCAACTAATTCACTTTAGAAACTATCATTACCAAATAAAGTCTTTGTGTTCCTAATCAGACTAATTTATATTTCCTGTAATCTAATCCCAATGTTTTGGAATAGTGCTTCTAACTGGTAAAGGAAGAGTTTTTGCTTGTTTATTTTCCAAATCTATTGCAGATCCAATGATATTTAAAATGAAAGGTCACATGTTTTCAAGTCAAAGCACCGTCAAATTGCTGTAAATGTTTCTAAATGCTTGCTCTTAATTTCTATACTTATCTTACTGTGGATCAATCTGTGAAGCACACTTTAAGTAA
This sequence comes from Rousettus aegyptiacus, assembly GCF_014176215.1. NCBI lineage: Eukaryota > Metazoa > Chordata > Mammalia > Chiroptera > Pteropodidae > Rousettus > Rousettus aegyptiacus. The sequence goes on along the minus strand of NW_023416306.1, from coordinate 84,261,041 downwards.
CAATGCTTAAGATGACAAGTGGAAAAAAGGCCGAGGACATTTTCTAAAAATAAGGCTGATTTTCAGTCATTCTTATGAGATAAAAGGACAGTAATAATTGAGCTCAAGAAATATAAATGAAACACCTTTATTCCATTTCATTTATAAACTCTTTGAGATTATACAGATGAGATGATTGGGAAGATATAGGATGAATGACTTTTCATTTGTGTTGACTCAAGGTATAAGAGATAAATTAGCAACTGCCTTTAAACTGGAAGAGACTAAGTCTCTGGTAGACAGAACCTCCTGCTTGAGTTTTACTAGGCACTTTCTCTTATTATTTCCATACTTATTCATTTCTCACTGATTTACTAAAAAAAAAAAAAACTAGAAGAGAAAAGCATGTGGATAGGTTCTTGGCTACACAGAGACCAGCTTTGTATACAATGTGACTCAAAAAAATCTATTCCAATAGTGGTAAAGAGTAGAAGTTGAGAATGAAACCAAAGTCAAACCTCCAGACTGTGGCCAGAGCTCTACACAAATATTCAACCCACTAATTATCAGTTTAAATAATTCTGTCATCAATGTAGAAAGGTAAGAAGCAGCACTGGAAAGAGCATTACTTGGAGTAAGAGTAATAGAGACTAACAGGTAATAGTTTAAAAGGGATTCAGAAAATCTGTGGTTAAATCCCAGCTTGGTCACTTATTGGTAATGAGTCTTTGGGCAAGATCCTCTGTAAATCTCAGTTTATAAATCTCAGAACAGGAACAATAATCCCTTATTCATAGGGTTGTTGTGAAGATTAGTATAAAAACATTTAGCACAGTGTCCTGCATAATCAACAACTCATTAATTCCCTTGAGTCTAAATTTTTCTCTTTTGAATATTACAAACATCATGATCTTATCACACTGCTAAAAAGATTAAATGAGATCTATCTGAAGTCCTTAATAATGCCTTGTACAAATGACACACTCAATGTTTGCTGAATTGATCACATTAAAACAAAGTCTCTTTAGAAAGTAACAAGATGATAAATAAGCACCACAGAAAAGATTGCATTCTTCTTGCTGTAATAAAAAGATCAACATGTAATGAAAACTTTAAGAGCATGAAATGACCTATTTAAATAAAAGTATTTGGTCTTAATTTGGAGGGCACTATCTTACCTGTATCTAGACCTTGTCGAAGCTCCTTGATTTTATTAGTTGAACCAGACTTTCGGTAAATACCTTCTGTGTACAGTCCATGCATTTCAATGTAGTTTATGAGCTTTTCCACCACTAAAGGAACAGTTCGTTCTTCACTGGTCAAACGGGACAGTTCCACCCCAAATTGTCGAGATGACAGCTCTGGATCATACTAAATGGAAGATAATTTTTGCTTCCAAATACATTCAAACATCTTTAAACATGTTTAACCAACTACTTAAGAGGAACTATTTTTTTATTTCTCTGAAGTTTTTTAAGCATAGTTACTAGACTTAGGGGCAAAGGTAATTATGGTTAATGCTGAGAGTATAAATGAGGTGCTAGTTTCCATTCTCTCCTACTAAGAACACTCACCCCCCCCCCAAATGGGGTGGAGAATGGAGTCAGTGGCAATAGGCTACTGTTAAAAATCTCTATGTAAAGTAGCATTCGGGCAAGGGATTAGGGAGATAGAATTTGTGTCTTAAACATTTACCCAGTACCATTAGAAAATCAATCAATTTGATATGAAGTAGAGTTCTTAGCAATTTCTGAAGTATAAGAATGCTTTAATGTTTATATAAACTTTAGATAAGTTTAACTGAACATTGATGCCACAGCTAAAGGCAGAGGCACACACAGATTCACCCATGATTAGTGTTCTAGCTCTTTTTTATTTCAATAGTGTATCTTATATCATACCTTACTAACTGTAATTTATCTGACTGCAAAAAAAATAAATAAATAAAATGGTTTAAGATTATTTGAATTCACAGAAAAGAAAAATGCCAGGTATTATCTTTACAAAAATCTTTTTAGTAAACTTTTTTGTTCTTTCCTTCTCTTGCGCCATTCTCCTTCCCTAACCCAACACTGTATACCCACTCTCTCCTCCAACCTGAATCCAGGGTCAAGTTCTTTTACTCAAGCAGTACACTCCATTTTTTCCTGTCTATTCTCAGTGTCATCACCCTAGTTCAAACATATTATAACTGTCCACTTGGCCCAGTCCAACAGCTTCCTGATAAATTTCCCCATATCCATTTTCTCTTCTTTTAATATGCTGTAGAATATATATTATCTACTTTATTACCCTCAAAAACCTTCAGCTGCTGATTTAATACATATCAAAAAAGGTGCAACATTCCTGAGTCTAGCCTTCAAGATATTAACTTAAATTGATTCTAATTTTTCTTTCTAGTCTTATTTTAATACATTTATCATATATGTGCTAGGTAACAGGGAAACAAAATCAAATCAGAGAGATAGTTCTTACCCTAAGACTAATGCTAAAACTAGTAATGTTAGTGTGTGGAGATAAGTAAAACAGCAACAACAGAATTATTAGGTCTTATGGAACCACAAAAGTGAAACAGTGAAATCAGGAAGCACTGGGCTTGGGTAACAACTAACAACCTTGAGAAGACCTGATGCTTAATCTAACTGTTAGAAAGCAAATAGTACATAAGTAAGGAAGGCAAGAAAAGAATATTTTAGGCAAAGAAAACAACTACAAAAATGTACAAAACTAACAGTACTCTGATATGGCTGAACTAAAAATGAGAAAAAGAAAGACTGTAAAGAGGACTGGGTACTAAGTTACAGAACCTGGATCTGTCCTGACAGCTAAGGGAAGCCACTAGAGAATTTTGAGTAATGGAAGACAAAAGTTTTATATTATTATGCATCATTCATTCATCTATACATACATATTCTGCATTCCAGAACTTAATTCTTAAGAGAATTAATTGCATGTCTACTTGGAAGCACATAAAAATCACCTTAAATTAATATGAGGCAACATCTCTGAAATGTATTTCTAGGTCTGAGGTGTAATAGAAAAGACACTTAACCTTGGAATGTTCAGAGGATGCAAGTTAAAATTTTGTATCACCACTAAATGAATTAGAGTATTTATGTTATTTCATATTTGCAACTAGGTTATAACTAGGTTATTTCATATTTGCAACAAGAATATCACCTTTCTATCTCAGAAGGTTATTGTCAAGATGAAGTTACAGATGAACATACATAGCACAGTATGTGGTACATAGCAAATACTCAATAAATTGTTAAAAAAAATAAAGTAATGCTTGCTGCAATGATTAAAACAAAATAAACTTAACCAAACCTCTTACTATTACTGTGATACACATGTGCAAACATATAATATATTTAAATGTTAAGGTAATCCCTAGGGCATTATGAATATGAATAGTTAAGACTTAAGAAAGCAAAAAAATAAAATACTTGAGGATATTAAACAAAAACTTTAAAACAGTTTGATTTTACACCAACTAATCTAAAGCAAACATGCTAAAAAAATTCTATTTCTTGAAGAAAAAAATTAATTTTAATATTTGCAACTGAAAAACTTTGAGTTTTCTTTATAAAAATGTTTTTATAATTATTTCCCCTTCCAATGAACTTCCCTGTGTTTCAAATAAAAATTTATTGAAGTATGACATATATACTGAAAGGTGTACAAATCCTAAGTGTGTACACTTTGACAAAGTAAATGCATACTTGTTACCGGGACCCAAATTAAGAAAGAATATAACCAGAAGTATAAAATTCCCCTTCGAGGTCCTCTCAGCCACACGTGTTTCACTCTTCACCAATAACTAGTATCCATACTTCTATTACTATAAATTAGCTTAATCTGTTTTTGAACATTGTTATTAATGATATCATATAATATGTATATGAGTTAGTTGCATCTATTTGGAACTGCATCTATTTGGAATAATACAGTATGTATGCTTTAGTTTCTGGCTTCTTTCATTCAACACTGGGTACTAATAGTTTAATCTCACTGCTATATAGTATTCCATTATACAGATATACAATTTATTTGTTCATTCTACTGCTGACAGACATGTAGGTTTCTTCCAATTTGGGGCTAGTTCAAATAGTGCTGCTATAAATGTCTTTTATTTGTCTTTGGCACAAATATCTATGTTTATCTGTTTAGTATATAATCTTGGAGTGGTACTGCTGAGCCATGTTCGGCTTTAACTAACACTAACAAATAAGCCAAGAGTATTTAGGCCAACTTACACTCCACTCCTACCAGTAACGTACGAAAGTTTCAATTGCTCTAATCCTTGCTAAGATGTCTTTCATTTTAGCCATTTTAGTGGGCCCAAATCTCATTATGGTTTTGCATTTCCCTGATGATTAGTGAAGTTGGGAAGATTTTCAACTACAGATTCTATTTTAAGAAATATGACTCTTCAGATTTTCTCTTTTCTCTTGACTTAGTCTTGCTAAGTTGTATTTCTGTGGGAATTTTCCCAATTAATCTTAAATTGTTAAATTTATTGGTATCAAGGTATTCATAATAGCCTTTTATTTTCCTTTTAATGTATGCAGTATCTGCAGTGATACACTACATTTTTCTTCTTGAATATGCCAATTTTTTAATTCTTATTTTCGATCACTTGTTAAGAGTTTATTATATTAGGCTATTCAAAAAGCTAAAATTTGTCTGTACATTTTTATCTCTAGCACAAATGCTTTTCATTTCATTTATTTCTATTATCCTCCTTTTACTGTCTTTAGGTTTAATTTGCTGTTTTTTTCCCTCCACCTCCTAGAGAGGTAAGTTTAGATCATTTTTATCCTTGCATCCTTTCCGATGCATGCATTCAAAGATATAAACATTCTTCTAATCGCAATGTCGGCTATCGCTACATATTTGCTATGTTATACTTTAATTATCATTTAATTCAAAATATTTTTCCATTTTTATTTTAATTTAGAAGTATATTGTTTAATTTCCAAACATTTGAGGACTTTCTAGTTATCTTCAGGTAGATTTATAGCTTAATTCCATTCTGGCCAAAGAGTATACTCTCAGTATCTCAACCTTTTGACATTTGTTAAGAACTTGCTTTATGGCCCAACACATGACCAATTTTGTCAAATGTTCCACGTACACTTGAAAAGACTGTGTAGTCAGGCAATTGTAGGATGCAGGGTTCAATGCATGGCAACTAAGCCAATTTTTTAAATTTTGTTTTTCATATCATTTGCATCCTTACTGAATTTTTGTCTGCCAGGTATCGAAGCTACTAATATTAGACTCTTCTAAATTTAAAATTTTTATATCTCCCTGATGGGTTGACCATTTTATCATTATCAAACATCTTTACCTGAAGTAATGATTTTTGTCCTAAAGGATACTTTACATATGTACAGCTATACCACCCTTCTAATGGTTACTCTTTCCATAACTATCTATCTTTCTCCTTTTAACCTTTCTGTATCTTTATATTTAAGTGTGTTTCATAAAAACAGCATACATTGAGATCTTTCAGTTAGTTTTAACCTAGTGTTTTAGATGGAAGTATTTGGCCTATTAACATTTGATATAGTCACCAATATATCTGGACTCACATCCACCAATTCACTATGTTCTCTGTTCTGACCTAATCTATGTTTCAGTTTATCTCATCTCTTGTCTTCTTTTAGATTAATCCAGCAATTTTTGTTTTTCCATTTTATCATTTTTATTAACTTTTAAGTTATGTATTCATTTGCTCTTCTTTTAGTGGTTAAAGACTACAACAAATATCCATAACATTTAAGCCTAATATGTTTTTAGCCCTTTTACCGCTTTCCAGATAACCCTTAGAATACTTTAAGTACATTTACCAACCACATTTTGTGTTGTTTCCATGCATTTTATTTATTTACTTTTCCTCATTAAACTTTGTTTTAATGAGTCTCAAATTCTGTAACAGATTTTTAGTAGTTTGCATTAAAAAGTACTGGATTGAAAAACTAATAACTTGAAAACTGCCACAAACAAAAAAAACAAATAGTCTACAAAACATTTTCCTTTCCTTTGGAAAGTTTTACAATACATTGTAATCATTAACCAGTCTTTTATTCTTTAAAAAAAAAATTTGTATTTTTATTTTTTCAATTATAGTTGACATACAATATCATGTTAGTTTCAAGTATACAACACAGTGATTAGACTTTTATATAACTTATGAAGTGATCACTCTGATAAATCTAGTACCCACCTGACACCATGAATAGTTATTATTTACTATATTTCCCATGCTATACTCTATAACCCCATGACTATTTTGTAACTACCAATTTATACCTCTTAATCCCCTCACCAGATGTGAATTCCACTCTGACAACCATAAAAATTCTCTCTGTATCTATGAGCTTATTTCTACTGTTTATTTGCCCTGTTCTCTAGATTCTACATATGACATTTGTCTTTCTCTGTCTTACTCACTCCACTCAGCATAATACCCTTTAGGTTCATCCATATTGTTGCAGATGACAAGATTTCATTCTATTTTATGGCTGAGTAATATTCCATTGTATATATATATACATACCACCTCTCCTTTATCCATTCATCCATTGATGGACACCCTGGATGCCCCAATATCTTGGGTACTGTAAATAATGCTGCAATGAACATATGGATTCGCATGTCCCTTCAAGATAGTGTTTTGCGTTTCTTCAGATAACTACCCAGAAGTGAAATAATGGGTCCTTCTGGGTCTCTTACTATAGCCTTTGTTGTAGTCTATTTTGCATTGTATAAGTATTGCTACCCCAGTGACTTTTTGTTTTCCATTTTCATGACACATCATTTTTCATCTCTTTACTTTCAATCTGTGTGTGTTTATTGATCTGAAGTGAGTCTCTGTAGAGAGCATATGTAAGAGTCTTGTTTTCTTACCCATTCGGCCCCCCAATCTTTTGATTTCACCATTGAATCCATTTACATTTAAAGCAATTGCTGTCAGGTGTATAGTTATTGCCACTTTATTATCCATTTTTTTAATCTTATGTTTCCTTTTACCATCTTCTTCCTAAAGAAGTCCCTCTAACATTTTCTGTAACACTGGCTTGGTGATAATGAACTTCTTTAGCTTTTTCTTATCTAGGAAGCTCTTTATCTGTCCTTCGATTCTAAATCATAGCTCTGCTGAGTAGAGTAATCTCGGTTGTAGTTCCTTGCTTTTCATCATTTGAATATTTCCTGCCAGTCCCTTCTGGTCTGCAAAGTTTCTGTTGAGAAATCAGCCGACAGTCTTATGGGAGCTCCCTTGTAGGTAACTAACTGCTTTTCTCTTGCTGCTAGTCAGATTCTCTGTCTTTAACCTTTGGCATTGTGTTTATGATGTGTCTTTGGTGTGGGCCTCTTTGGGTTCATCTTGTTTGGAAATCTCTGTCTTTCTGGGATTGTATGTCTATTTCCTTCACCAGGTTAGGGAAGTCTTCAAACATTATTTCTTAAAATAGGTTTTCAATTCCTTGCTCTCTCTCTTCTCCTTCTGATATCCCTATGGTGTGAATGCTGGTGTGCTTAATGCTGTCCCAGAGGCCTCTTTGGGACTATCCTCACTTCTTTGGATTCTTTTTTCTTGTTGGGTATCCTCTGCTGCTACTTCCTCTATGTCACTGATACGATCCTCTGCTTCATCTAATCTATTGTTAATTCCTCCTAAGGTGTTCTTCGTTTCAGTTATTGTAGTCTTCATTTCTGACTGGTTCTTTAAGTTTTCTATCTCCACTTTTATGTTTTCTATCTCTTTGTTAAAGTTCTCACTGAGTTCCACTACTCTTCCCCTAAGTTCACTGAGCATCCATGTAACAAAATGTTTTGACCTTTTCATCTGGTAGATTGCTGGTCTCCTTTTTGTTTAGTTCTTTTTCTGGAGCTTTGTTCTATTCTTCTGTTTGGGACATGCTTCTTTGTCTTCCCTTTTGGCTGCCTTCTTGTGTTTGTTTCTATGTATTAGGTAGGACTGCTTTGTCTCCTGGTCTTAGTAGAGTGGCCTTATGTAGTAGGATGTGCTATGGGGTCCAATGGCACAGTCTTCCCTTTTCATGTGAGCCGGGGTCTCCTGGTATGTTCCTTGTATAGGTTGTATGTATACTCCTATTATAGTTGAGCCCTGGTTGCTGTCTGCTCATCAATGGGAGGAACTGACCCTTGGCCTGATTGTTTGTGATCATTGGCTTTGACCAGTAGAGGAGCTGTTGTGCAGGGGCTGACCCTGCAGAGCAGGTTTCACTTTAGTGGGGCTCTAGGGACCTGCCCTGTCTGCCCTTTAGGTGTGGCATCCCAAGATGTGATCTCAGGTTGTGCTCTAGCTCAGACCAAAGCCAGACCCTGGGCATGAGAGCTGGGCCTCCTGGGAGGAGCCCTGCCGCAGGCCAAGTTCAGCTGCAGCCTTGTGCCCTTTCCCGGGCCACCTGATATGAGCCACCAAACAATCTGCAGATGGCTGCCACTCATGCTTTGTTTAGATGTGCCCCAAGTTGCTAACCTGCAAACTGTGCCAGTCTTGAGGTACAGCTTAGAGAGAGGTATGAGGCATGCCAAGGCCAGATCCTGCTTGTTTAAGTTTTGTGAACCTTTGAGAGATTTTAGGAAAGTCCACAGCACAAGCCAAGACAGGCAGTTTGTATGGAAAATCCACTGGAAGCAGTTTGGCTTGGTCCACATGATGGGAGGGGTGGGGTCTCAGAAAATCACTAGGGCAAGGTGACAAGCATTGGATACTCAGATATGTTAGCCGCCTGGGTCTCCAAGTTGAGCATACCTCAAAAAAGGAATGCCCTATGCCAGTACTTTTATCTGGGAGAAAGCTACCCCTCCAGCCCTTACCCTGAAGCCGGACAATTCATTTCCTTCCCACATGTCCTTGGGGCTTTTTAGCTACTATTCTAGCACTGGAGCTCAGAGTGAGTGAGTCCATCAACAAGTGCATGCATGCATGGGCCCCTTAAGAGGACAACTCCAATTGCCCTCCATCTCACTTAGCTACAATCTCTAATGGTTTGCACAGCAGAAATTGTGTGGACTTCTCTTCCTAGCACTGGAACCCTGGGCTGGGTAGTCCAGTGTGGGCTTGGGAGCCCTGTGCAGACCAGAGAGCCCAGTGTGGGCCAGGACTCTTCACTCCTCAGGGCGGCCTCTGTAGCTGAGATATTCCTCCTGATTCTCCACCGCCACATGCGGGTATGGGACCAGCCCATTTGGTGTCTCTGCCCCTTTTACCACTCTCGAAGTAGCCTCTTATGTGTGTTCCCAGTTGTATGACTTCTGTTCAATGTGACTTCATGTGACTCCCAATGATGGCTATTCTGTAGTTTAATTGTAATTATGATGTGTTTGTGAGAGGAGGCTAGCACAGAATTTACCTACTCCATCATCTTGACTGGAACTGCTTAGTCTTTTATTCTTAAATTTAAATGTCCAATTGAGACAAACAGTTCTGAGACCATTCTTCCACCACTGATTAAGACTGGGGTGGCAAGTGTTGGGGAGTATATCCATTTAACCTTCTGAGCTCTGGCAAACTTGATGATACTGCCAGCTCCAGTTGCTTTTTATTTATTTATTTATTTGTTTGTTTGTTTGTTTGTTTATTTTATGGTGGCATTGGTTAACAAAATCCAATTAAGTTTCAAGTCTACAATTCAACAGTAAGGTGTGTGTGTGTGTGTGTGTTGCATTGTGTGTTCATCACCCATAGTTAGATTTCTTTCTGTCACCATAATTTGACCCCTTATACTTTATCTACCTCCTCAATTCCTGTCCATTGCTTTAATGACACCCAAAGCAACTGTCCGTGTCATGTCACTAATAGCAAAACAGCCGAGAGGAGGATAGTCAGAGAAGCTCTCAACCACACATGGGCTTGCCAGGAACCATATCAACAATGGCAGCATCTCTAGATTTAAAAACTTTGGGCCATCTTCCAGCTCATTCCCAGAACAATAATCAGTCTCCTCTTTCAGCTCAGCAAATTTGCAAGCAGTGTGAACTTTGTGACGATCCAGCATGGGTGCATATTTGGCACTGATTTGGCCTAAATGGTTCAGGATAATCACCTGAGCTGTGAAGCCAGCTGCTTCTAGCCACCATGCCACAATGAGCATTTTTGACAGACACATTATTGACATTGAAGCCCACACTATCCCCAGGGCGGAAGCTTCACTCAAAGCTTCATGGTGCATTTAAATAGACTTTACTTCATTTGGAACACTGACTGAGAAAAAGGCAACCACCATGCCAGGTTTGAGAATACTCACTGGTCACGAATTTCAATAGGCAGTTATCAGTAGTGAACCACGTTCACGTTCAGCTTTTAGTTTATCCAAGGCCCAGGCATATTTGAAGAAGCCCTTTCCCATCTCAGAAGCCTCTTTCTCAAATTTTCAATGGTTCTTTTGTCAATCCCACCACATATGTGGATCAGATGACCAGCAGTGGTAGACTGCCAAAATCAACATGTCCAGTGATGATAATATTGATATGAGATTTTTCTTTCCCATTTTGACTTGGATTTAGTGATAGTTTTCATGATGCTTGTGTTCTGGCAGCAAATCCATTGCAGAAAACATGAAACTCATGCATTTTAATCCTCTCTATATTTTAAGCCCCACAAGACATTATTGTGTTTTTTTTTGTAATATTCATTTATATTTACACATATTACTTACTCTATCCATTGTTCTTCATTCCTTACTGTATTTGTTTCCATCTGAGATCATTTTCCTTCACCTGGATAACCTGTTCTAATATTTCTTTTAGTGTAGATCTGCTGGTGAAAAATTCTGAGTTTTTGTTCAACTGGAAATGTCTTCACATCATTTTCACTTTTGAAGGCTACTGTCACTAGATACAGAATCTGTGTCAGCTTTATTTCCTTATAACACTTTAAATGTGTCAAGCCACCATCTTTTGGCTTCCATCATTTCTGCCGAGAAATTAGTTGTCGGTCTTTTCACTGCTCCTTTAGATAATGTTTATTCTTTTCTTCCTCTGACTGCTTTTAAGAAATGTTCTTTTTCTTTAATTTGGAGCACTGTACATCTGGTGTGGTTTTCTTTGTATTCATTATACTTTTGGTTAGTTAAAAGTGTGACTTATTGTGTTATCCATTATCCCTTTCTACCTGAACTCCAATTACACACATTTAAGAACCTTTCATCCTTTCCCATATGTCGTCCATGTTTATTTCTGTATTTCCCCATCCTTTTTGCATTCCATGCTTGAATAGGTTCTAGTGACCTACCTATCAGTTCACCAATCTTCTCTTCTCCTATGACCAATAGGCTATTAAAACCATCTTCTGAGTTTATAATTTCAGTTGCATTTTTTATTTTTAGAATTTCCATTTGACATACTCTCTCTCCATGTGTATATACACATGCACACATAAAAACAGTTTCTTATATTTTAATCTATTATTTGAACATATTAATTAAAAAATTTAAAAGTATATATCTGTCTGACAATTCTGTGTTACTGTGTCATCTATGAATCTATTGATATTGTGTATTTTTTTGTTAGTCTCATTTCTTAATGACTGATATTGTATAGGAAAAATTATAAAGGCTCTGATTGATGTAGTCTCTCTTTAGAGAAGAATCACTCTATTTTCTCTGGTGGGTAGCTAGCATAAGAAGATCAGCTTAATCTAATCAAGAACTGCCTCAACGCTTGTTTCCAATTTTTATAAGGCTCAGTCTATCAGTGCTTCACCCCCTTTCCTAGGTTATAGCTCTTCAGAGTTCTCACTGAGAGTACAGAGTATTGACTAGGAATCCTCTTTGAAGGTAGATCATATAATTCTAAATTTTCTCTGCTTAGCACTATGAGACTACAGAAAACTCTAATATGCTTTTCTGTTTAGCTTCTTAGCCTTTTGTCCTATGCATCTTAAGAATTCATAAAATACTTCAAAGATAAAATCTCTAGGTTTCATGCTCACTTCTTTTTATGTCCGGGTCATGGTCCTTCAAGTCCTGGCAATCCTAGACCCCAACTTTTGTTCCTATAGCCCTATGAGACTCCTAAAAACTCTGCTGACTTCTTTGACTCTTAAATGTGGCCCTCTGCGCAGAATCTTGGTTTCTTGACCTATAAAAAAGTTGACAACTTTCCACAAGGAAAAAAACATCTCACAGGTATAGATTCACCACTCTACCATTCTCTTTTCTCTAGGCTCTAGGCCTCTGAAGTCCAGTTCCCCTTTTGTCAGTTGTTCTCAGCATGAAGATTAAGTCTGTCACAAGCTACTCCATCTTAGCTAGAAGTAAATGTCCCACCTTCATTGTATTTTAAGCCTTGAATCAAATTTCTCTTTGTATTTTGCCATGATTTGTCATAGAATGCATGCAAATTTTATACATGGGTTGTATATAACATGCACACACATTTATAATATAGTTCAGATATGCACAGTAGTATGTGACTAATAAGTAGGAAACTGTGATCATATATCAACAAAAGCCCAAAATCTTTCAAAAATGGTTGCTTCCTTGAAGCAAAAGGTACCAAAGTACATGTTCAGTATCTTTTAGATCTCTGTGTACCCAAATAGAAATAGTAAAAACAAAACAAACAAAACAAAAAAACAACTATGCAGTACATTTTGCCGTTCATATTAAAATCTTTAATTGTAGACTACCACTTTCAAGACAATTCCTAGGAAGACTGATGAGTGCTTAATGAAGTAAAAAATCTTTAAAAGTAGTGTTTTAAAACCGTTGGTCGTCAAATCAGTTTAGTAGCTCCCAATTAGTAAAGAGATATAGTTCTAGGACAATCAATTCAGTTAATATATACACATCCCTCTACATGTGTATACTGGATCACGACATAAAATGTATTTCTTATTGTGATCTGTGGTCAAAAGTGTGAAAACCACTGCTCTATAAAGTTATTAAAGAGGCCTTGATTTCTTTCCATGAAGCACAAAAGACCGACAGATCTGTCAATTACTACTTGTAGGTGATAACTTACCTTTTTAGAGCACTTGGCTGTGGTTTTCAGACAGCACTTCTTATGGCACGCATACTTGCATACTGAAAAACAGGTTAACAATGCAGAGTTTTTAAAAGTCTGTAAATCAATGACAAGAACTTAAGTTCACAAATTTATTTTGGATTTAATTTTTTCTTTAAATGTGAGATTGATATAATATATATACAACTTTGCATGGTATTAGAATGAAAAAAAAATCTAACCAATCATTTTTTTAAATTTAATTAATTTATTTAACCCATTCTACTTGCAAATATGAAGTTGAAAACATGCCTAAATATCTAACTAATGTCTATAAAAGAGTTTTTCATTCTTTTAAGACTGACCTTCTTCCCTGCCTCTGCCATATTCCAGCAGAATGTTTACGTATCTTTGTGATCTGATGCACAAATTAGTGTTCATGTTCCCCTCACTTATCTGCTCTACAATCTGCTAAAATGCCAGAAATACCTACTAGGAATCATTCTAATGGGTAAAGAAGGCATTATTGCCAAAGACCCCTACTGAAATAAGAAGAAACTGGAGAGCACATTAAAAGATAAGAAAGACCTTACTTCTCTATTCTTGAGAATAGAGCTCTCAAGAACTAGAACATAAAGAATATCATTTGTGATAGGGAAGATAAGGTTAAGAAAAAGTTCAGAGCAAAATAATTTCTTGAAACAGGAGATAACAGGGTGTCTAGGCAGCTGGTAGTTGGAAAGAGATATACTGAGGGGAAGATACTGAGAACACACTTGGCCTGTGTCGTTTTGCTATATGAGCTCTGGCTCCTGTATATCAAGACCTGAATATCTTTTGCCTTTTATAGTATAACTTGTGGGGTTTTTAAGGCCAAGATGAAGTAGAGGAGGCTGTATAATTATCCTGGTGAAATTACTAGTATAATTGCAAAGAAAGTTAATAATTCTACTAAGAAATCAAACCGAACCCACCCAAGTCATAAAAAAGCATATTCTTTATATTTTTCAGTCTCAAATCATAATTATACCAAACCTACAGAAATCAGATTCAAATTAAACAGTCAAAAACATGGCAAACTAGTTCTTATTCCACTCTAATTTTTTAAACTACTGATAATAAAACAAAAGGAAAACAATTATTGAACCACAGAAAAAGTGAACATATCCAGCAATTGTGGTGATTTTGCTATGGTGAAAATGACTTTTATCCTTGTTGCCATACTAGACCCAGCCCTTCTTAATATTTCTTTCATTCAATTCTGGTCCACTAATAAATAAACCCTAACAGTATTATTAAAAGCACCAGAGTAAATGCATGGAGTAACAGGAATGGAAGCTAATGTTCCTCTGTAATCTAGAACCAAGCTGATTCACAAAAAGCCTCTACTCACATTCTAGGATTTATATATTCTGATGAAAGGATTACAGTAGAAAAAAAGTATCGAAGTATTTGTTTGGTTATAATCTAAGAATTTATTCATTAATTAATCCATTAATAGATCGGTCCATCTACCCGACAAATATTTATTAAAACTTACAATATGCCAGAACTGTTATAGGCACTGGTGGATATGGAAGAGACAGATAAGTTTCCTAACCTTATATAGCATACACTCTAATGGGACAAACTGATAAATGAGAAAACAAATGAATACTTAATTTTGGGTGGTGATAAGTGGTATAAAGATTTTTAAAGCTGAGTAAGGGGACAGAAAACTGGGAGACAGGGAGGCGTTTTAGGTAAGAGAGGAAAGAGCTCTCTAAGAGGTAACATTTGACTACAGACATGAATTAACTGAAATAGTGAGTCTTACTAACATCTGGGAGAAGAGCATTTCAGATAGAGTGAGCTAAAAGTACAGTGACCAAGAACACCAAAATATCTGGTTTGGCTACAGAAAATAAGTGAAAGAGAGATGAGGTTAAAAAATCAGAAAATGTGAATTTTTCCTTTATGTTAAAGAATACATCAGAAAACATGGGGAAACAGAAAGGTCAAGGGGTTAACAAAAAAATTCCTCAAAGATCTCTTATACTTACATTTGCAAACGGCGGCTCTGTCCATTATCCATATCAATGAAGAACAGTACTCACAATATGTAGGGATGCTATACTGGGTGGCCTTAAAGATGTGACCATTGTGCTCTTCCACCTGAATGAGAAACAATATTGCTATTTATGTTAAAGCCAACACAGTAAACATTGGTCAGCCAAGGGGAAATCCTTCAGTCTCTTGTTAAGTCTTTATTGAGCACTTATTCCAAGAGAAAAATTATGATCTTTTAAGAAATAAAATGAAAGTAAAATGTATGTTCCTTACTTTCAGAAAGTTAACAATCTAGTAGAGAAACAAGACAAACTTACATGAAAATCAGAAAGCAATGCCAAACACATTAACAGCTATATTGAATGAGACCACAAAAACATTATGCTAAACTAAGCAGCATATGCAAAAGACCACACGTTGTATAATTCTACCCATATGAAGTGTCCAGAAAGTGCAAAAATATAAAAACAAAAGTAGATTAGTAGTTGCCTGGGGCTGGGAAAGGTAAAGGGTAATAACTGCAAACTGGCACAACAAATTCTCTTGGAGTAATGTAAATGTTCTAAAATTTGACTGAGGTAAAGTTACAACTGTATAAATACACTGAAAATCACTGAACTGTCCACTTAGAAGTGATAAATTACAATGTAAGTAAATTTATCTCAACAAAGCTCTTTTTAAAAACCTTTTGGTTTACCTTGCACTTTAAATGGACATTTCACCTATACATGATTTTATAGTATTACACATTGGTTGTTTGGAGAATACTGGTTCCCTCACTGAGTTGTGTAGCCCTTCCAAAATGCTGACATATTATACACTATCGAAAAGTCAAATTCCTTCATATTGCCACGAATCTCATCAGAAAACTCTTTACTGGAAAGTTGTCACACTCACAGTGGCAGTTTTCCACAATTCTAATTTTTGCTTGAAAGCTCAAACTTTACCACTGTAATAAATATTGTTAAGTGTTATCTTTGAAGTAACGGGGTCACTTTGTTAATTTTCAGAAAATGTCTGCCAAATACCAAAATCTAAATAAGTGTAGATTGTTAATAAAGTAAAAGTGATTTCTATGAAAATGTGGCTTAGAGACACATGTTGACTTAAAAACTTGTATACTGATATTCATAGTAGTATTACTCATAATAGCCAAAAAAAACCCCAAAAGTCTGTAAACTGATGAATGGATAAACAAAATGTAGTATATCTATACACTGGAATATTATTTGGCTATAGAAGAAACGAAGTACCATATATGCCTCGACATGGATGAACCTTGAAAATGAAAGAAGATAGACACTGAAGGCCAATATTGTATAAATTTTTTTAGCAATATGAAATGTCCATAATAGGCAAATCCATAGAAATGAAAAGTAAATTAGTAATTTTTAGGACTGGGAGGAAAAAGAATAAGGAGTGACTGCTCAATGAGTATGGAGTTTCTTTTGAGAGTGATGAAAATGTTCTGGAATTATATAGTGGTGACAGCTGCCCAACGTAGTGAAAACAGTCATATGCTGCTCAAGACAGGGATATATTCTGAGAAATGTATTGCTAGGTGATTATTTTGTAGTGTGAACATCATAGCAAACACTTACACAAACCTAAATAGTATAGCCTTTTACATATCTAGGTTATATGATATAGCCTATTGCTGCTACGATACAAATCTATACAGCATGTTACTGTACTGAATAATGTAGGCGACTGTAACACAGTGTTAAGTATTTATGTATATAAACATATATAAACACAAAAAAGGTACAGTAAAAATAAAAGATAAAAAATGGTATACCTACATAGGGCAATTACTATGAATGGAGCTTGCTGTAATAGATAGAAGTTGCTGTGAGTGAGTCAGTGACTGAGAGGAGTGAGTGAATGTCAAGACCTAGGACATTACTGTACACTACAGTAAACTTTATAAACACTGTAAAATTAGGCTACACTAAATTTATAAAACAATGAGATTAAATTAAGCACAACAGAAAATGATGCAATCAAGGGATGCAATAAACACAGGATGAGGCACAGCATACTGTTTTAAAGAGGTTTTTTTGTATAAGTAGAGAGGATAAAATAACGATAAAGAACACTGTAAATACATAAATCAGTAACGGTTGTTTATGATCTTATCAAGTATTATATACTGTACACAATTGCATGTGCTACAGTTTTATACACGTGGCAGTAGAGTAGGTGTGTTCACACCAGCATCACCACAAACATGTGAGTAAAGGGTTGCACTATGACATTATAAAGGCTATAATGTCACTAGGTGATAGGAAATTTTCACCTCCATTACAATCTTATGGGACTACCATTGTATATGTGGTTATAACTGACTGAAATTTCTGTATGTGGCACATGACTGTATACTAAATCACGCTAAATGGTTAAAATGGTGAATTTTATCTTACGTGGATTTTGTTATAATTTTTTAAAGGCTAGATCAGTTTACTATTTAATTGTACATGTTATTTATTTATTTATTTTTGAGACAACCATCGTTTGAGACTTCCCATTCCCATTTGGAACAAATGCTTTGTATTTGTGCTAAGCTGTCAGCAGTTTTACCTATGACTGCTTTTACATCAACTCAGTGAAAAAGGAAAAATAATGTTATTATTATCATGAAAATATTTTTGATCTTGCAAAATCCAGAAAAATGTTCTGCATATCACACTTTGAGAACCACCAGATTAGGGTTTATGTAAGTAGAAAGTATAGAGGGATATATGCTAAACTATTAACGCTAATGATTATCTCTCCTGAGATAAAATACCCAGTAACAGATGTAAAATAAAAATCTATATATGAAAATTTTAAAACCTTAATGAAGGACAAAAATATAGACCTGAAAAGATGAAAAGATTCAAAATCATAAAGATGTCACTTCTTTGTTAATTTATAAATATAAGGTCACCTAAGAAGAGGTACTAGTAGATTCTTCTCTCCTCAAATTAGGCAACTGAGTTCAAAGTTCATATGGAAGAACAGGTAAAAATAGAAGAAGAGTTCTAAAAAAGAAAAGTAATTATAGAGGACTTAGCCCTATCAATTATTACACATAATAAAAGCTCAATAATTAAAGTAGTGTGGAATTGGCTCATGAATATTCAGATAACTAATGGAACAGGATAAAAAAGACCCAAGCAAAAAGGGGAATTTAGAATATAAAAAGGGTAACACCTTAAAATAGATGGGTAAAGATGGACTTTTAAATACATGATGTTGGATTTGAGATGAAGTAAAATTAGACTTGTATCTCATACTGTATACCAGGATAAATGCTATAAAGATCCGAATTTAAATGTAAAAAATGTGACCATTAAAGTATTAGAAGAAAAAAATCGAGAATTTCTTTTTACTCTTTAGGTAGAGGAAAGTCTAACTGTGACACCAAATTCAGAACCTATGAAAGACTGGTAAGTCTAATTTCATAAAAGTAAAATTCTTCTATACAGCAAATAACATCAAAAAGCATGTCAAAAAAAAAAAAAAACTGACAAACTGGGAAACATAGTTGACTTACGTCCCAGACAAAAGGTAATCTCCCCTATACATGAAATTTCTAGAAATTGAGAAAGAAAAGAGCAAAGCCTCAAAAGCAATATCGTCAATGAATATAAACATACAGGCCATGAGGAAAAATGCAAATGGTACTTAAGCATAAGAAGAGATTAACTCATCGATTATAAGAGAAAAGCAAATTAAAACTAGAGGGAGATACAATATTCCTTACCTATAAGACTGGAAAATTCTAACAACCCATTTTATTAATGTTGAAACTAAAAAATGAGACTAGCCCTAGAGAGAAATGAAGTAATATATATCAATAACATATGCATTTTACCTATTACCCAGTATTTATCTAATTCCACTAGGAATCTCTTTCTACTACACACACACACACACACACACACACACACACACACACACACACACCTTCATTGTGCCATAATTGTAACAGCAGAAAACATGAAACAACCCAATAGTCCTGCAAGGAAATTAGAAAGCTGTAAAACATATATATACACAGCTATTGTATATTTTCTATTGCTATTTTAACACATGACCATAAACTTCACAGCTTAAAATAACACCCATTATCTTACAGTGTTGTAGGCCAGAAGTCAGCCATTTTAGGAAGCTGCCACTGATAACAAGTCAAGTTACAAAATTCAAGACACATTTGTCATTCTAAATTTTTGTAAAGGCATAAATGATTACACTCTAGGCAGCTGATAAACTTATTCCTTAAATATATCCACAGAAATATTGTATGATATACTTCACACTGCTGGTCTAAAAATTACTTTTAACATAAAAAAAGATTATGACTTACTAAATCAGTTTCTTTTTTCCTTCTTTTCTTTCTTTCTGTTTTTGGTACCTGGTAGGAAAGAAATACAGAAGTTGTGTTGTAACAAGAACTAACAAACTTTCTTCTCCACAAATGCTGAGATTTTTGCTTAAAAGGTAACAGAGTAAGCAGTTCTTTATTATTCAATAGTAAACATGAAGTGCTGGTAAGCAAATGTGAGAAATTTTAAAGTTTGGTAAAACACAGTGCTCATAAAAGCAGAATGAAAGGATACTCCAGAGACTGTCTTTTTAAACCTCAGTTCTGTCCAGAAGCCACATCATATTAATTTAAATGATGATTCTATTTTAATCATTAAGTAAATAATTATTAATTTTAAAGATTGCACTTCCCATATTTTGCCTCCAGAAAACTCTCTATCTCAGAGCTAAATATAAAAAGCTATCATTTGGGACATAGAAAACCTCTTTTACATATGACATTTCCTAATAACCATAATATAGAACAATCTAAGCCTAACCTTTTAAAATTATAAACAAAGGCAGTTTAATCCTTGTAAGAATCTTCTTCTGCATAACAAAGACCTTAAACCTAAATCTAGAACAGAAGAATTTTCAAGAATTTATTTATATCTGACTACTTCAAATATGACTTAAGATGGTTTGTAAATCTAAATATATATGAGAATAATTTAAAATGAAACATAATCAACAAAAAAAGATTAACAGTATTCTTAATACCTAATAATTAGATAGCTAATCATTTTAGCTGGGGTACTTAAAGGAAGCATATTGATAACTTTGTTTAAGGCCTGTTATATCTTCTATAATATGGCTTTCATAATAGTTATTTAATAGTGCTGAAGCGAAAATTAAATAAAATATCAAACACCAATATACAATTCCTGGCACTCAATAAATAAAGGTTATTATTATTGTTATAAAGATTTCCAGAAACACACATTTTCCTAAAACCTAATTCAAGGAGAAATATAATTTGTCAGTCCTCACATAAAGGCCACTAGCTGATACAGGGATTTACGTCTTTAAAAACTGTTTTACAAAAGGAAATTCACATGCTGACCTCTATCAAAGCTGAGGGTATAATCTTGAGGGCACATTATATTTTACCTCAGTGAAAAATGTATTAATTTCAGAAGGTTTAAACAATATGGTGTGATGAACTTACAAGGCAGAATGGACTTAGTTAAATCTTAAGTAATGTTAAGTTGACATGTTCACTGTAATTTTTTCTTCAAATACCAGATGTCCTAAACAGACTCTTAAGAAGAGTTCATAATTAAATCTTTTTAGATATCAAAATTTATCATATTTACCTTGGTGGGTATATAATCCAAAGTCTTGAATTCATTCACATATTCATCTAAAAACACTTTAAAAGTGTTGACCCAAACTCTAACTGGAGATTCACTCCAATCACGCTGCTCAAGCCTCATGGTCTTTTCCAGAATTTGCTCAAATAGTGCATAGAGGTCTTTATAACGTATGCTTTTCCCATCATCTACCTAATAATAAATGAAGAAAGGTAAGGTTTTATGAAACTATTTAAATATAAAATATTGATTCAACTTGCAATGGGTAGTATTCAGAATAAGAAACATCTGCAGAGTAATACTTGCTACATTTTAGTAAAACACCAACAGTATTTTCAAATTAAAGACAAAGTCCTGGGAATTTCTCCCATAAGTCTGGCTTTTTCACTATATTTAGCTGTAAAGATTCTTTGCATCCCTCTTAATTACTTATCTCCCCAGAACTGAACCCTGCTTAGATAGTTCCACTCTAAACTTGAAACAGTGAAGTCAGCAGCATGGTGGTTCTAGAAGACCTCCAAGTCTCTCCCCCTGAAGTAACAACAAGTTGGACAACAAAGGATTCCATACTCAACACACAAACATGCCTAAGACATGGTGCAGAGACATCAGAAGGTAGGCATATCCAAGACAACAGTGGAGATATAAGGTAGAAGGACAGAGACAGAAACCAGGCACAACCTTCTTGCTATGGCCCCAGCAAATAGAACAGTAGTGAAGGGCTGGAGTGCAACCCCCACTGAGTAGACCAGATCAGACCAGACCACAGAGAGGGAAGGGCAGAGACAGCAACTGGGTCTGGGTGCTGGCATCCATTGAGATTAGGTCCAGGGCAGGGAAAGAGTGCAAAATAATCGCAGCACTGTTAAACTTTGCTGGGCAGCAAAAACTCGGAAGACTGCAAAAGGGCTAAAAAAACTTTCCAGCCTAAGTCGTCTGTGACTAAACCTACAAGGAAGAGAAGAACGCAGGAACTCTCTTCCCCTTTGCCCATCCATCTCCCACCCATCTAGGTGTGGCCTAGTAGAAACAGCTAGATTAACTCAGAGCAGCCCTGCCTGCAGCTTCTGGAAACAGGAAGCCATTGCCAGGAACACACAGAAGACCCATAGCATACCCTCCTTTCCAAACATCAGGAATGGTACCACAAGACTGAGACCAAGGTGACTGTTGGGAGTCATAAAGGGAATGCTCACCTCCTGGGGAATACTGAGGATTTCTACTGCCGAGGAGACACCACCCCACAGAGATCCTGGAAGCCCCAGCAATGCAAGTAAGAGAAAATTAAAAACTTGTAATTCTGAGGTGGCCCCCTATTGTCTGCTTTGCACGTGGAAGGTCCTGGGTTTGCGCCCTGGGTGGCACGGACAATGTGTGGGGGATGCCAGGCCCTGGGTGTGCCGGGCCTCAGGTACACAGTGCGAGCGTGTGGGGGGAGACACCCTGTCTTTAGGGATCCAGTTCTTGGGGGAAAGTGGCAACGTCCATGGGTTGGGGGTGAAGGTGGGGCGGGGAGGAATTAAAGAGGGGGAGGAAACTAGTTTAAGTAATAAAGAATATTTAATTTAAAAAAACTTGTAATTCTGTGTCACCTACTGGAAAACAAAAGAAAGAAAAACTTCTACTTATCAACTAAAATTCTTTTTAAAAAGCAGCTTTCCTTTACACAAATGCCAGGCAGAGAAATAATCCATCAAGTACAATGACTAACCAAGATAACAAGGGAATTCAGAAAGAAAATTAAAAATCTCTATAAAAGACATCAAAATACATGATTTAAATCACAAAGAATTCAAGACTGCAGTTCTGAAGAAAATCAAAGAGATACAAGAAAACTCAGAAAGGCAAATCAATCAACTCAGAAATAAAATCAACAAACAAAATTAGTTCTTCACCAAAAACACTGAAACTATAAAAAAGAACCAAACAAATTCTAGAGCTGAAAAACTCTAGAATAAAAGAGATGAAGAATGAACTAGTAATCTTAGAGCAGATCGGATACAGGAAAGAATTAGTGACACAAAAGATAGAAATCTAGAAATGACTCTGGTGGAAGAGAGAGAACTGAGAGTGAAAAGAGAAGAGAAAAGAGAAGAGAAGAGGAGGAAAGAAAAGAAAGAATGAGAGAGAGAGGGAGAGAGGGAGAGGGAAGGAGAGAGAGAGGGAAGGAGAGGGAGAGAAAGAGAGGAAGTACAGGGAAGGAGGGCTACGTCGGAGGCTGTTGGGGTGATTTGGACCGTTGAGGCATCCATCGCTTTCTTCCTTTCCTGTACTCTCGTCGACTTTTGACCTTCCGTGTATTGTCGTGAAAAGAATAAGGTCGGAGGAATTGAGGGAGGAACTCTCCATGCTATTTGACTCTATCAGAAATGATGAGTACACCAGAAAAAGAGAGAGAGAAGGGAAGAGAGAGCCTATTTAGACAAATAATTTATGAAAACTTTCTAAACCTTTGGAAAGACCTGAATCCTTGAATAAAAGAAGCTAACAGAATACCTAATTATCTCAATCCAAAAAGGTATTCTCGAAGGCACATTATATTAAAACTATCAAAAATTAACAAAGAAAATTCTTAAGGAAGCCAGAGAAAAGACAACAATAACCTACAGAGGAAATCCCATTAAATTATCATTGGATTTTTTTTAGGAGAAACCCAACAAGCTAGGAGAGAGTGGAATCAAATATTCAAATTATTAAAAGAGAGAAATCACCAGTCAAGAATAATAGGTCCAGAAAAGTTATCCTTTAGGTATGAAGGAGATGTAAAGCCTTTTCCGGACATACAGAAACTGAGGGAATTTACAAACACAAAAGCTGCATTATAGAAAATACCTGAAAGATGTTCTTCTATCTGAAACGAAAAGACAAAAAGACACAAAACTAAGAGCAAGATGACTAACGGACAGACAGAATCAGGAAACTGCAACCCTTGTTCAGAATATGGTATCGAATACTTAAATATAGAAGTTAAAGGAGGTAAAAACATAAAAAAAGAAAATAGCTATTACAATTCGGAAATGAACTCACAGCATAAAAAGGGCTAATTTTTAACAACAAAACATAAAAGGGGAAGAGTAAAAAACAACTTGCACAGGTAAATGGAGGTAAGATGCAATCAGGAAAAAAAGGCTACTGTATATACGAAACTTTCTTTTGCATAAAAAAAGGTAAACACACGCACACACACACACACAAATCTAGAAATGAAGTGCATAACATTAAAAAAAGAGGATACGGAGGAGAAAATCATAGAATACCACCAAACTAAAACAACGCACAGAAATAAAAGGGAAAAGAAACATGGAGACATTGAGCTACCAGAAAATAAAAAATAAAACAGCTATAGGAAATCCTCATACATCAATAATAACCCTAAATATAAGTGGACTGAACTCATCAATTAAAAGGCAGAGTAAGAAAGAAGTTGGATCAAGGAACAAAATTCAATTATATGCTTTCAGGAGACACATCCTAGCTGTAAGGTCAGAAAATGATACTCCAAGCAAATGGCATCCAGAGAAAAGCAGGTGTGGCCACACTTATACCTAACAAAATAAATTTCAAGATAAAAAAGGTAGCAAGAGACAAAGATGGACATTTTATAATGATAAAGGGGCCAATACATAAAGAAGACATAAAACTTATCATATATATGCACCTAACTTGGGAGCACCAAAATATATAAAGCAACTATTAACAGAACTAAAAGGAGAAACTGACAAAAACACAATTGTAGTAGGGAATTTAAATACCCCGTTGATAGCTATAGACAGATCGTCCAAAGAGAAAATCAATAGGAAAATATCTGCCTTAAATGGCACATTAGACTAAATGGACATAACTAGTATTTACAGATTTTTTTCGTCCCAGAACACCAGAATATACATTTTTCTCTTGCAAACATGGAACATTCTCAAGGATCAATCATATGTTAGGACGCAAAGCTAGCCTCAACAAATTTAAGAAGACTGAAATCATACCAACCATAT
Source organism: Rousettus aegyptiacus (assembly GCF_014176215.1). Taxonomy (NCBI): domain Eukaryota; kingdom Metazoa; phylum Chordata; class Mammalia; order Chiroptera; family Pteropodidae; genus Rousettus; species Rousettus aegyptiacus. The sequence continues at coordinate 84,236,374 of NW_023416306.1, read as the reverse complement.
TCTCTGACCACAATGCTTTCAAATTGGAAATTGACTGCAAAAGAAAACAGGAAAAACTACAAAAATGTGGAGATTAAACAACACGCTACTAAACAATGACTGAATCAAAGAAGAAGTAAAGATCAAAAGATACATAGAGATATATGGGAATGATAATATGACTTATCAAAATTTGGGTGATATAACAAAAGTAGAAATTAGAAGGAAGTTTATATCATTAACTGGCCTACCTCAAAGAATAAGAAAAATCTCAAATAAATAACCTAACATTTCACCTTAAAGAACTAGAAAAAGAATAACAAACAAAGCCCAAAGTCAGTAGAAGGAATAAAAAATTAGGGCAAAATTAAACAAAATAGAGAACAAAAAGACCACAGAAAAAATTAAGGCAACAAAAAGTTGTTTTTTTGCAAAGCTTAATAAAATTGTCAAACCCCCTGGCTAGACTCACTAAGAAAAGGAGAGAAAAGATTCAAATAAAATCAGAAATGAAAGAGGGAGTTAAACAGACACCAAATAAACACACACGGCAATACAAGAATACTAAAAGTCTATATGCCACCAAATTCAATAATCTAAAAGAAATGGACAAGTTCTTTAAAATATATGACCTTCCTAGACAGAATCATTAAAAACTGGAAAATACAAATAGACCAATCAATAGTAAGGGAATTTAAACAGCTATCAAAAACCTCTCAAAAAGTATAAGACCAGGACCAAACGGTTTCACAAACGAATTATACCAAACATTCAAAGAAGAGTTTATAGCTATCCTTCTCAAACTCTTCCAAAAAACTGAAGATGCAATACTTTCTTACTCATTTTATGAGGCCAACATTACCCTGATACCAAAACCTGGCAAGAACAACACAGAAAAAGAAAATTACAGAACAATATTGCTGCTAAATATAGATACAAAAATCCTAAACAAATTATGATCAAATCAAGTACAATACATTAAGAAGATAATATATACAATCAAGTGGGGTTCATTCCAGAGACACAAGGATGATTCAACATACACAAAGTGATCAATGTGACATACCATATTAACAAAAAGAGGATAAAAATCATATGATCATATCAACAGATGCATAAAAAGCATGAGAAGATGCAACATCCGTTTATGATTAAAACATTCAATAGAGTGGGTATAGCAGGAAAGTACCTCAACACAATAAAGGCCATATATGAAAAATCCTCAGCTAATACCATACTGAATGGTGAAAACTGAAAGCTTCTCCTCTAAGATCAGAAATAAGACAAGGATGCCTACTCTCTGGCTAGGACTTCAAGTAATGTGTTGAATAACACATTACTTGAAGTTAACACATTACTTGAAGTCCTAGCCAGAACAATTAGGCAAGAGAAAGAAATAAAAGACATCCCAATTCTAAATAGAGAAGTAAAACTGTCACTTTCTGCAGATGACATGTTTCTTTATATAGAAAACCCTAAAGACTCCACCAAAAACCTATTAGAAACAATAAACAAACACAGTAAAGTTGCAGTACACAAAAATCAGGGTACAAAAATCCACTGCATTCCTATATTCTAACAATGAAATTTCAGAAAATTAAAAAAAATAGTTCCATTTGTAATTGCAACAAAAAAATAAAATACCAAGGAATAAACCTAACAAAGGGTATGAAGGACCTAAACACTGAAACTACAAGATACTATTTTTAAAATGTGAAGACAAAAAATGGAAAGATATTCTATGTTCATGGATTGGAAGAATCAACATAGTTAAAATGGTCATATTACCCAATGGACAAGTTTTTTAAAATATATGACCTTCCTAGACAGAATCATTAAAAACTGGAAAATATAAATAGACCAATCAACAGTAAGGGATATACAGATTTAATGCAATCCCAATGGCATTTCTCTAAGAACTAGAACAAAAAAATCATCAAATTTGAATGAAACCAAAAAAGACCAGAAATAGCTAAAACAATCCTGAGAAAAAAAGACAAAGCTAGAGGTATCACATTCCCTGACTTCAAATTATACCACAAAGTGACAATAATCAAAACAGTTTGGTAACTGTAGAAAAATGAATACACAGACCAATGGAACAGAGTTGAGAGCCCAAAAATAAATCCACATGTAATGGGCTACTAATTTTCAACAAAGGACTCAAAAACATACAATGGAGAAAAGAAAGCCTCTTCAATAAATGGTGCTGGGAAAATTGGAAAGCTACTTGCAAAAGAATGAAACTTGATAGGCTGCTATTTGACACGATACACAAAAATTAACTTACAGTGAATTAAAGACCTAAATATAAGACCTGAAAGGATTTTATGAATTTGACCCAAAAAGCGAGGGAAGTAAAAGCAAAAATAAACGAATGGAACTATATCAAACTTAAAAGCCTTCTGCACGCACAGCAAAAGAAACGACAACAAAAAGGCAATCAACTGAATGGGAGAAGATATCTGCAAACCTTTCTGATAATGGGCTAATATCCAAAATATATAAAGAACTTATACAACTCAACAACAAAAACAATCCAATGAAAAAATGAGCAGAGGACCTAAACAGATACTTTTCCCAAGAAGACATACAAATGGCCAACAGATAAAAGAAAAGATGCTCAACATCACTAGCTATAAAGGAAATGCAAATATAAACCACGATGAGGTACCAACTCACACCTGTTAGAATGGCTATTATCAACAAGACAAGAAATAATAAGTGATGGAGAAGATGTGGAGAAAAAAGAAGCCTCATATCATACACTACTGGTGGGAATGTAAATTGGTACAGCCACTATAGAACAGTATGGCGTTTCCTCAAAACATTAAGAACAGAGCTACCATATGACCTAGCAATCCCTTTTCTGAGTATCTACCCAAAACAATTTGAAAACATTAATCATGAAGATATATGTACCCCTATGTTCACTGCAGCACTATTCACAGGGTCAAGACATAGAAAGAAACAATCCAAGTGTCCTTCAATGAATGACTGGACAAAGAAGCTGTGGTACATACATATAATGGAATACTACTCAGCTATAAGAAAAGATGAAATTCTGCCATTTGTGGATAGATCTTGAGAGTACTATGCTGAGTAAAGTAAGTTGATGGAAAAAGAGAAGAATCATATAATTTCACTCATGTGGGATAGAAAACAGAAAACAACAAATAAATAATCAAAAAACTCACTGACACATGCAACAGTATGGCGTTTATCAGAAGGGAAGTAGTATGGGGAGTGACTGAAGAGAGTAAAAGAGATCAAATATGTGGTGACAGAAGAAAACTAAACTTTGGGTGATGGGCGAGCACACAATGTAATATACAGATGATGTATTATATTGTACACTTGAAACTTATATAATCCTATTAACCAATGTCACCAAAAATTTTAATTTAAAAAAAAGGGGGAAAGAAGAATCGGTGAATCTTTGCCTAATGATACAGCAAGTAACTGTCTTTATTTTTCCATAGAAGAGTGACATGCCTACAGTAACATATTACTTGTAAAGGAATCTACGTGGAATTCCTTTTAACTATTTAAATGAGTCTGGAATCTTTATAGAAGGGGAGAAAAAAAAAGTGTACTGGAGCATCTAACCACCCTGAATCCCTAATCTAGGAAATATAGGTAGATAGCAGAGAAATAAATGAGTATACGTAGTTGGTCAGGCTTAGAAAAATATGGCTGACATTGTCCCTACCCAAACTTAATCATTTGCCACGGCCTGATTACTACTTTATTATGGTCTTAAAATTCCTGCTCTTTCAGACCATACGGTTCCAATTATTAAAAGGTAAAAAAATCTTATACTGAGAATGAAAAAGTAGAAGATACAAAGAAAGTTTTCCTAAAGAAGCTGTGGTACATATATATACAATGGAATATTACTTAGCCATAAGAAGAGATGAAATACTGCCATTTGTGACATCACGGATTGACCTCGAGATAATCATGCTAAGCGAAATAAGCCAAACAGAAAAAGTTGAAAATCACATGACATCACTCATATGTGAGACATAAACCTAAAAGTAACAAGTCAGCAGGACAAACAAACAGAGACTCATGGACATGCACAATAGACTAGAAGTTACCAGAGGGTAGCGGGGAGGGAGTAGAGGGGAGGTAGGTGAGGTAAAGGGGGTCAAATATGTGGTGACAGAAAGAAATCTAATTATGAGAGGTGAACTCACAGTGTAAATATACATACACCTTACTGTGAAAGTAAAGTGTACAGCTAAAACTTATTGGATTTCGTTAACCAGTGTCACCATAAAAATTAATTTTAAAAAAAGAAAGTTTTCCTGTTTCACTTTTCACAATGACTTATAGATTGAACAAAGAAAACCCAATTAAATACAAATTATTATTTTATAGGATAAATATAATTCATAGATACTAATAAAAATTCTATAGATCAAAGCACTAATTATTATATACTTTAGCATCAAAAATAAATTTTCTAAAACACAACCAATATAGGAAAGTACAAAGTAAATTTGAAAGTGATATAAACTGATATAGAAATTAGTAAACAATTCTACTGGAAAAAAATTGTGCAAGTCCACATTTATAAAAGATCAAAGCTAGAGCTATAGGATTATGAAAAGTCAAAATAGTAGAGAGCCGCTGGGGTGAAAAAGAATCATATCCAGAATATTTAAATTCAATATCTTAATAAGATAAAAATATACCCATGGAGGGAAAAAGAAAACTACTCAAAGAAATTCGAGGAATCTGAGGTCAGTCAGTAGGCTTTTCCCTACCCATCCCTGAGACAACAGCAAGGAACTAGAGAAATCTCTAGTTCTACATGTCCTCTGTATTATATTCTACAGTATTGATAAATTTTTCATAGGTTGAACTACTGAATTTATTCTAACACTGTCCAACTTACCGCCAATGCAGATGAATAAAAGCTGAAGATATTCTGCCGAAATTCTTTCAGGGCTTTTTTAAATACAACGTCCACTAGTGTGTCTTTCTTGCTGTCTTCACTATCTAGGTCATTCATCTGGGGACCACAGAAAGGGTTTTATATTAACTAATTGAAAAGAGGTGAATTCAACAGTGGACACATACCGTCTCTTCAACAATCACTGCCCTGAAAGTGTAAGCCACTGCTATTATGAGACCCAGGTAAAAGCACATCTAGATAGCCAAAGTTTTATTACTACTAGGTGATTTATAATGTCTTTTAACATTTATGATTCTATAGTCCTGCTACCAGAAAAACAACTTTAAGTATGCAATGATAAGCCTTACCTTCTCATATAGAATATGTAATAGAGTAAAATGGAAGTTGATAGTAAAGCCTAAAACCTTAAATCCTGTCTACTCAGTTGAAGGCATATCATATTACTTGCACCTTCCTGGCAAAGAGTAAACCATCTAACTTCCTGAAGCATATGTCACCTAGTTCTTGAGGGGCCATATCCTGATATATACAAGTATTCCATAGTCAACACTGCTCAGGAGACTAACTCAACATGTAAAGTGTACCTTTTTCAAAAGAAATTCATCCATGCTTTTTAAATCACTGGCACTTGCTATGATCTGGACAGAGTCATTTTGCCAATGCATAGACTCCAAAGCCACACTGCTGATCTTCACACTTCGCTTGCGCTTTGCCTTTGGAGAAGGCTCTTTGTTCTCTTTGAACTCCTTCCGGGAACTACCAGGCAATTCTGGGCTCAAAGGAGGTGTTGAATGATACCGAGTTGATTCTACAATTCAAAATTGTGTGGCCGAAAAAAAGAAAAAAAAAAAAAAGAGAGAAAGAAAAAGAAAAAGAAAGAAGAAATTTAGTAAAAATATTAAAAGCTCTACATCCTTCTTTTTAAGTTCCTTTAGTGAGTCACTGTAGGAAACACATGTAAATATCTGAAAAGGAAAGTAACAATATTTGACGTCAGGCAGTTAAGCAATAAATCCCGATTGCACATTTGTACAGAAAATCTACTTAAGTGTTATCACTTTTCAATGGGAAATGCTATCACATCTCCCAAGCAGCTAAGGTCTGATACTGAAAACCTAGATGGATGTGTCTTATAGAACTTGAAGCTCAGATCCCAAAAACCTCAGTCCCCAAAGAGTACACAATCACACTAGCATGTTAAATGCTGATTATTAACCCAGTCATTGCTTTATTGTATCTGTTTGAAAGAACATCCATCTATATAAAAGTCCAACAAATTAGTGAAGTTTGATAATTAGTATTTCCTTATTAGGAGCTAAAGCCATAAATGCTTTAATATTTTCTGGTGTTAGCCTGGCAATCTGTTTAGGCTCACTTCTGCTTCAGTTTCTTTTGTATTAGGTTTTTCTTATACATCTCCCAAATAACTGAATTTCTCAGAGAATTCCTGGAATGAACTGGCTTTGTATATAAAACTGGAAAGCACAACACATTTTTTCTGCAAATGTTTGCACCAGAAAAACTGGATTCCATGTAGTCCATTATAATCTAGAACTATACTGGATTATCCAAAACCCTATCTGGGGCTTGATGAGAATGTTGGCCCCTTCTCGTTTCACATACCTGTTAGTTTCCCTCACCTGTAGTCACCATACCCCCTTGTCAATGGTAAAAGCTAAATCTGCTAATGGGGGTGGGAAAAAAGGAGCCTCTTTCTAAATGCTTAATTCTACCTCAGGCAAGAACTGAAACAAACCCAATCTCAGATATGGCATCAGAATAAAAATTCTTAAGATACAGGATACAAGTACATTCAAATTGGTTATCATCTGATTTTAATTCCATTATATAACCTAGTTATATAATGATCTAATTTAATTTAGCAAAGTTGATATTATTCTTATAATATTTTCACACCCCAGGTGGAGCCACGGACCATACCCTGGGTGCGCCAGGCCCCAGGTGCGCCAGGCTCAGAGTATGTGGGAAGAAACGCCTTGCCTTCAGAGATCCAGTTCTTAATGGGAAACAGCAACAGCCATAGGTCAGAGGTGGAAGTTGGGGGTGGGGAGTAATTAGAAAAAAAAAAAAGGTCCATTTTCTCAACATATGAACTAATTGTTGGTACTTTCAAATGTGTTATGACTGATGCTTAGAAAGTTAAAATAACCACTATAACCATTATAAAGTCCCAGGCACTGACATAGGTAGATTCCAAATACAGAGCACAGTGGTTAAGAATGTGGAATCTGGTGCTAGATTGCCTAGATTCAAATCTCAGCTCTGCCAATTGCTATACATGTATAAGTAAATAACTTCTGTGTGCCTCAGTTTTCTCATCAATAATAATCACACCAACTTCAAAAAATTATTGTGAGGATCAATGCCTTTGTATGTAGTAAACACTCAAATATTAGCTGCTGTCGTCTTATTAGCTTTTACTAATAATACGTATTTATTAAGTGAGTGCATGATGGCTATATTTCAACACTTTAGAAAACTGAGGCTACCCAAAGAAAATCACAACCATTCCTGAAGTTGTCATTGCTCCACTGCTTTATGCCATATTTCCTTGGAACTTTTATTATAGGTACAGTATGATTTTAGAGTTATCTTTTTAGTTAAGTAAGCATTTAACAATCCTATCTCATTAGAATATCTAGCCACAGGGTGCCATTACAAATACTAGAGCAATAGCAAACTTTCAGAAGAAGTTAACAGGAATTATGAAGACAAATGTCATCCTTTGTCCATTTTTACCATCTGGAAACTGATGAGTTGGAGTCATATCTGAGCCAGCAAAGAGTGCCGAAACCTCTGACTGGGTGGCAGGTTTCACTCTGGTAGTCTTCTTCTCCCCTTGTTTTCCTTTGGCCCAGAATCTCATCTTAGCTCTCTGAGGTCTATTTTTTTAAAAAAAGGTAAAAATGGAAATCAGCGCATCCCCAGTGATAATACATGCACATCACTATAAGCTATATAAAAACCTTTCACATGCATTAGTTCATTTAACCTTCACACATAAATTTAAAAATATTTAACTTTTGATTTTGCATTTAAATTTTATCTGAAAGGTAAATAGTTTCTTTGTCTTAAATACAGAAGATGACTCAGAGACATTAAATAATTCCCTAAAATAATTGTTTACAAAGCAGTGGAACTAGGATTCCAACTTAGGTTTTCTAATTCCTAAACTGGTATCTCTTCATTCTTGGATTTAGTGTACAAATAATTTAAGAAGAAAGAAAATACTTTTAAAGAAATCACTAGTATGCCGTCACTTTACCCACTTTTACACCATTGTAATCACGATGCAGATACAATTTTAAATTTTTCTACTTACCATTTTGATAAAGGTTTTACTGTCATTCTTATATTCATGAATCATCAATATTGATAATTAACAAAAACCATCACTTACTTGAGTTATCTTACTAAGTTATCTTGCTGAGTAACAGTACTAAGTGCTGGTATAGGATTATGTTATTTAATCATAAAAAGTGTATTTCAAATTATGATAACCATTTTACAGGTGAGAAACTGGAGGCTTAAACGTTAGGTAACTTTCCCAAAGTTACACATCCAGTGAGTGACAAAGTTGAGAATCATACCTATGTACTATATTACCTCATTCTTAGTGCTTATATACTCTCTCCTATCATAAAAATCAAGGAACCACCTTGAGAAAATTACAACAGCTCACATTTACTGACAATATATCAGGTATTCTAATCCCATGCTAGGAGGCTTATTTGTACATTGTTTGTTCCTTCGTATGTTCATTGAGTCAATCAAAAGAATATTTGAGTATCTACTAGGCGCCAACCCCCTGAGCAGTTGAAAATCTGTATATAACTTTTGACTCCTGAAAAACTTAATTGCCTACTGTTAATAAATAGGTATAATTACCTTACCATGAGCAAAGTGAGGCTCAGAGGGCTAAAGGAACTGGAAGTTAAAATGAGGTCTATCTGGTTTTGAAGCCCATGTTCTTTTTTAAAGCTTATTATTCAACTTATCCATCCATTTTCATTCCTTTTCTGCTCCCTAGGGGCAAACCTTTTGAATTGACTTAGACTAATTCTTTTAATAGTCATGCTACTTATATTGCTATCATATTTGTCATCACAGATAATGATTAAGCATGTTCCACCACTTCTGTTCTACACCCTCCACAAACATAGACATGTCCCTAATAGAATCATATCATAATTATAGTTAGATCAATATTCAGCATTTTGTTTTAGTAATATTCACTATTTTTATTATGTAAATATTCATAACTGAGGCATGGAGTTCTCTGAAAAACCTATTTTATTCTAGAGTTAATAAATGTTTTGTTTTACACTCGCTTACTTTTCTACATACAATTCACCTCCAAGTGTTTCCCTATTTGTGTATATCTCCTCTCAACATGTTCAAATACAGAAGGTATTCATTCACTCCATCAGTTTTGTGTTCTTGAAATCTCCCTCAGAGCCTTCTAACCTGCTCCGATCTGGCATGATTTCCCTCAGTCTTTGGTGTACAACTATCACTTGAAAAGCTACTTTCCCTGTCATAATGGAGATTCCTTTCATCACTATCATTTTACAATGACATGTTTTTTGGCACGGATCTATTTTTATCCATTATGTTGGACCCTCGGTGGGCCTTTTCAATCTAGAAACATAACCTTTAGTTCTATAAAATTTATTTCAATTACTTTAATGATTTGTTGCTCTCTGTTTTCTTTGTTCTGTCTTTCCAGAGCTCCTATCACTGGGTCACTGGAGCTCCAGAACTGCTCCTCTAATTTTATCTTTTCTTGTCTATTTCTTCGGCTATTTGCTCAACTTTCTGAGATACGTCCTCAACTTTCTTTCTAACTCTTCTGAGTTGTTTCTTTGTGCTATTATATTTTTAATTTTTAAAAGCTCTTTTTATTATGAATGTTCCCTTTTCACACACTCTGCTTTCATGGATATAGTTATATTTATGTATGCAGAAAGTGTGCTGACAGTTGTAGTTGTCTTAAAGTTTTTTTCCCCCTGCATAGCTTATTTCTTCCAAGTTGTATTTTATCCATTAGGTTTTTTTCCAAGTTGTATTTTATCCATTAGCTTCTTTCATATGTTTCCTCAAATGTGTGGCGATCAAAAATAGGGTTAAAAAAAAAAAAGGCTGTTTGAAAGCTCTCATGTGCATTGTTGGGGCTTCCAAACTGTGGTTTCCCTTGTAAGGTTATCTGGCTGGTTTGTTTTGCAGGGAAACACCTGATACCAATATCTCTAGGTCTGTCATAGAGGGTGGGACAAAAATTCCGAAAGACTCCCTGAACCACCTGCTCATAGGGGTATATGAAATGTGGAATCTCGGTCGAAAAAAGCTAGGAGGTTTTAACATTCAGTATGTAAACATTCACTGAATCCCCTGTGCCAAGTATGTACCCCAGTTCTCAACTGTATCTGGTAACCTCCCAGTGCAGAGATCTTTTGTTTATCCTTTCCAAGGAATAAATCTCTTATTTTCTGCTAGGATTGGGGAAGATCAGTCAACTTGATGCTTCTTTCTGAGCTTTCTCCTATCAAGACATTTAAAATTTATTTACTTTTTGGATTCCAGTTTTTTTATTGTTGTCTCTTGTTGCATTGCTGTTGTTTTTTTGTCCTGGATAGGTTTTGTCATTTTAGCAATTTTGGAAAAGAAAGTGGAAATTAAATTATTATACATTTAATCTGCTATCTCCACCTGTATATTTGTACTATTATGTCGTATCTTGTTTGCCAAAATGTGTTCTCCAAGATAATATGGCTCTGGATTTGGGTTACCTTGGATGATGCCTCTACAGTCATTAAGGAAGAGGTCTTTAATATGATTATGAACCAGACAGATTTCGGTGTGATCTTCAAGTGCTCAATGAGGGCCTGAATGCCTTATATAACAATAAGGGACAAAGGTATTTATCTGACAAATAAAAATTCCATGTACTCTGTTAGAGAGAACATATTTATTTCCTGAAAGTCTTTTCCAGTTCCATTGTAGTACACTTAATTCAGAATAGAATCTAAGTCCAAAGCTGAAAAATACTTTCGATTTCATCTAGTCTAATTTCTTTTCTTTTATATCAAAACATCTTAAGTCATACGATTTAAAGATTTCCCCCAAATCATACTGCTAAACATATAGAAAGATAAAGCTCATTATATCTGATGTGCTTGTCACACACACAGTAGGTATTTAATATTTGTTGAAAACAGTCACATTTCAAAACTAGCTTCTCTATCAATTATGCTTTTAAAAAGAGACTCAGTATTTAACTATAGAGAATTAGAAAATAAAATTATATTATCCCTACTAACTCTCAGGGTATACTTTATACCTTATATCCGAATCTGAAGACTTCTGTCTCACTGCCAACTTAGTAATCTCTCCTTGAGACATAGTCTTATGAAGCTTTGCTTCTTCATCGACTGAAGAAAATCGCTGTGAGGTCTGTAATAAGTATATACGTGAAAAACTTTAAAACCAAGAAACTACATCATAGTACTGTAATTAAAACTCAGGTTATAGAATTTAAGAATTATACCTATTAAAAAACATAGAAAAATATATTAATATTATTCAGAGAGTCTATGAAATAAAAGAACCTACAAAAAAAATTATTAACTTCCTAAAGTAATCTGAAGTAAAGAGAACTTGGGTCAATGAAAATGCTGAAAAGGACCTACCAGCTCATGTTTTCTGACAATTTTATAAAGACTATCGAGTAGAAAGGTAAGAAAAAAGTCAAAACCATCTAAAGTTACAGACAAAAGATCCAGGATCTGATAAATATAGAATGCCAGTTCTTTCATACCTCCTTTTATTTGTCCCTAAAAGTTGATCATTATTTTTATGGCTTGACTTGCTATTATAGATTCTTATTATATCCAGTCAAAGATTCAAAATAACAAGAACACAGGAAGATAAGAAAAACCAAAGTACCAAAGAATAAAAAATTATTATCACCATTAATCATCTAAATTATAAAGAAATTACATAGCTATCAAACGGGAACCTGAATTTCAATTGGCAATTCTTGTTCCATTTGTTTACAGTATGCCTTTTTAAAGACAATCCTATTTGGAGGAGTGAATTTCTTGTTACCATTTCAAGTAATTTCCTAGTATTTCATACATCTATAGTTATATCTTTTCTTTAGCCCTTTAGTCTGCTTGACTAGAGCCTTATCAACAGAAATGATCTTGAGTTGTTAAAATTAAGAACAAAATTCTGCTTCTGGCAAAGACAGAGTAACAGGAACCTGTTTTATCCTCTTGCCTGAAAAAACCCAAATTAAAATCAGAAACATAATGAAAACCCACACAAAATAATATGAAACGGCAGTTATCAAGATGACAAATAATTATCCCGAGAGATGGGAAACATCTCTCAGTTTCCCATCTCTAGCTTAGCACCTTGAGACAGTTTCCAGGCTGTTACATAAATAGGGGGAATCCAGGCAAACCTCAGCTGACTCTGAGTTGAACACATGAAGCTGAAAATCCAGAGAGACCAAGGTAACCAGAAAATAAAAGACAGAGAGAGATGCACAAAGATTATCAGAGGGTCCCTGCTGAGTATTTACTGAGTACTAAGCACCATTTCTGTGTCAGACAACTACCCAAGACCAGGGAAAGGACCACCTGAAAGGATTAAAGGTAATGGTGCTCAGCACTCACAGAAGACCAGTAATAGTGCCTGTGTCCAAGAGTGACAGTACATAACTTAATGATTCCCAGGGTACTGGGTACAGCACACAGAAAATCTTGCCTCAACACTCTAGACTAAGTACTGCACTGTTTGAGCCTAACAGATCTTTATTTAATAGTAAAATGATCACAACAGTCAAGCTAATTAACGTATCATCTCTGCAGACAGTTACTTTATTTTTTCTTTGGTAGTGACAGCACCTAAAATCTATTCCCTTGACAAATTTCCAGTACTCAATACAGTAAGCCTAATAAACCTTAAAAGGAAGACATAAAAGGACAAAAGTGCTTCTAGAATAAGTCTCTGGAATATTGCTGGAATATAATAGGCTTGAGAATATTAATCAAATATAAAATATCCAGCATCCAACATGGTAAAATTCACAAAGTCAGGCATCCAGTAAGAAATAACTAGGCATGCAAAGAAGTAAGAATATATACTGAGAATGAGGAGAAAAATCAATCCATCTATAATGACTCAAAACTGACACAAATGTTATTGAGTACTAGGAGATTAGAGAACTGACTAAAGAAAAAGAACTTAAAATGGTGATTCAAGGTGACATATTTTTAGAGGCAAAAAAACAAGGCATAAAGAAAGGAAAAAGTGTCCTTTGGAGATTGAGCAGTAAAGAGGAAAAGGAGCAGAAGGGGAAAATTTAGAATCCAGCAAGGCAAAAGAGAAGTAAAATAATGGAGGGCTCAACATTGCCTCCACTACCACACACACAAAAGACAAACCCAAAACAGGTTGTCTGTAAAAGAAAGTGACCTTTGCTACACTGACAGAAGAGAAAGTTCTTGAATTCAGTATCTTATAAACTACCTCCACTGCATAAAACAAATAAATTAAAACATACATAATTTACATCAGCTACAATAAGAAAACAAAACCAAAACCAAAATTAGAAGCAAAACAACTCAGTTCCTTAACTCTATCTCCCACTCCACTCCCCCAAAAAACCAAGCATGAAGCAGAAAATTGTAACTCAAAAATGAATTAAATATCCTCAACTATGTGAAAGACCAGAAAGAGATGAAAAGAGTTGAATGAACTCAGAAAAGAAATGATAGTTAAATGAAGACTATAAGATAGGTAAGAGAAAGAATTACAAATGGAAATTTAAAGGGGATTGAATAAAGGATGTTAGATAATGAAAAATATAAAATGATATAAAGAAATAAGATAAAAGGAGTCAGAGAGAAGGTGACTGAAACTGAAAGAAAAAGAAGAAAAAACTTATTTATAATTGGAGTCCCTACAGAAGAAAAATAAAACAATGTATTACTAAAATTCAAAATTATAATCCATGAAAACTTACCAAAAATAAAGCAAAACCAGAATTTACATATTGACAAAGACCTGCAAGTATATAGGGTAATTAATCTATCATGATCAACTTGAAGATACATCCTAAACTTTAAATACTAAAAAAAAAAAAAAATTCTGAAGGCTTGCAAAAAGATAAAAAAACTTAGAAGGGCAAGAAAATTAGACTGGCAATAGACTTACCAAAAATAACAAAACCAGAAAACAATAACTTAACAATTTCAAAAAAAACTCAGGAAAAAAAAGTATGAATTAAGGATTTTACATGTAGCCAATATGCCCCTTCAAATATCAAGCTTTTAAAAAGAACTCAGAGAATTCCATAGCTCTGAGCTCTTTGTTAGTAATCTACTAGGGGAGAGCTTCACCCAACCAAGAGAACGGGGAAACTTTAATAAGCAAAATTACATGGTTCTAACACAGTAGAAATCTAAAAACTAGGAATAGATGGAAGAAGAAAAGTAGAGACTAGAATAACTCGTCAATAGTTGGGTCACAGTAAGTGAGAATTTAAGAATATTATTCATTAAAAAATGACTAGACGGTAATTGGTTAAATAAAAAATGGCAAATTAAAGGCATTTTAAAAAGTTATATACAAAGGTAAACAAATGATAGAACAAGTACATGACCATCCCTAATTATTAAAAGAAATTTTAAAAAATAAAGAAAACATGTAACGTAAACACAGCAAATTTAATGTAATAGGTAATATAAAACTATAAGAAAGAGTTGAGACTATCAGTGATATAAACAAATATAGATTTAACTCATTTATTTGGGGGAAAAATTATAATTTGGCTCACAAAGCAGGACTAAACTAGACTGCATACAAAACACATATCTAAAACAAAAGTATCCAAAAAGGCTAAAAATAAAGGGATGATCAAAAGTATTCTGAGTACATAGAATAAAAAAAAAAGAGGCTATAATATTACTATTTAAGTAAAATTCAAGCAAAATGCATTAAATGTGACAAAGGATATTTTAAAATACTAAACTCATAAACACAATGAATAACAGGAGACTTTAACACAACATTCTCTATATGACAGATCAAGTGTAGAAAAAATAAAAATCTAGAAGAGACGCAATATAATCAATTAAGTAGAAATTATGGATATGTATTGAAATTTTATACTCGGAATAGAGAATGTACCTTATCAAAAGCACATGGTACATTCACAAGAAACTGATCACATTAAGTAAAATTTAAAAAGTACTGGTAAATTTTATCAAATAGAAACATTTCAAATACTCTTTGATCACAATCTAACAATACTAGAAACTAATAATTTAAAAGCTAAAAAAAAAATCATTATACAAATTTTGGGTAAAAAAAGTAGTATAAATTGAAATTACATTTTTCTAATACAATAAAAACTTTACACATCACAATAAACAAGATACATCCGACGTAACAATCAGGAAAATTTATAGCCTTAAAAGCTTATACCAGTAAAAATAAATTAAATAAATGATTCAACTCCCCAACTCAAAAGCTAGAAAAATAAGAAAGTAAACCAAAAGAAAGCACAAGGAAATAATAAAAATCAGAAATGAGTGGAAAATGGGAGAAAAAAGTAGGTTTAATAAATAAATCAAAATCCTGTTATTTTGGAAAAAGTTAACAAATGACTAGATGACTTAAAGGAAGAAAGAAAATAACACAAATATACAAAATAAGAAATGACAAAAAGGAAATACCATTGAAATAGACAATTTTTAAAAATCTTAAAAGCCTACTTTCCAGACTTCTATGCAAATAAACCTAAAAAGTTAGATGATGTGGATAATTTCATAAGAAAATACTATTTACTAAAACTGACCCAATTAGATAGAAAGCTTAAAAGACTAATTTCCCTAGAAGAAAAAAAGGAACTTATGAAGGAATTAGGCCACAAAAAAGTACCAATCCCAAATGGTTTCATAGAGAAATTCTACCAAATCTTCAAAGAACATAGTCACAATGCTATAAACTGTCCCTGGTTTTTGTGGGGTAATAAAATACACAGAGAAATACTGAGTGTATTCAATCCAAACCTCTTTGTTCAATACCAACTGGTTTTCCAACTTTCAATAACTGCCGTCAAAATCACTAGCCTAGGTCCTAAGACCCTATAAACATCCTCTCCTAACCTTCCCTGAAGTTACTTAGACCTAGTCAAGGTAGATTTTCACTTAGTGTAAAATAAGCTAATAAAAACTTAGCCTTGCTTGATCAACAGGTTTTTCTGGCAGCTTTTTGGAGAGTGGACAGTGAAAAGAAGGAAAATTAAACACAGGTAATAAGGACTGGAGAGTATCTAAGAGAATAACATACAAAAATAGCAATATAAGAAGTGACAGCAGTTTTGGGAGGAAGATGAGAAATTACTTTTATCATACTGGAGATAAGACATTCTGGAGAACTATTTGGGACTCAGAGTCATAGAAATAAGTTAAGTGATTTAAGTCTGGGGAATGGTAGAAGAAACTATACAGAAAAAAACTGTTACCTACACTAATCCTACAAATAAGAGATAGAAATGATTTTACTAACTCGCCATTCAGAAGAATGAGAGGCTAAATACTATAAGAAAGCCACCTTAAAAACACTGCTTAAAAGAACATGTCATTCTTCTTGGGTAAAAGCCAGCACAGTGGGTATTAGAACCGAGTGACAGCAGCAAATGGAGACTAATGGTAGAGTTCAAAGCAGAAAATTTTTTTAAAAAACACTAAACTCTTAAGGAGGAAAACTACTACTCTTGTCTCCACTCCTCCACAGCAGGTTGGGTTAAAAACTGATTCACTATTCATTGACTCAGATGGTAATGGTTACCAAAGCCGCTTTGGGGATTTCATTTAGAACTCTACCTCATTAGATATTTCTTCTAATATTGAATGACACTCTTCTTAGTGAATGTCAGTGAAAGAAGCACTTTATCCAGAAAACAAAACAAAGCAAATCATTATCCGGTTTTTTAAAATCCAAGTGCCCAGAAAATCGAGCCCATTTAAAATCCAAGAGATATTTCAATTTTGAGAATTCAATAGATTCCATTTAGAAACAATTAGTCTTCATCTTTACAATATCAGAACATTAAACATGGCATATATTCAAGTTAAACAAATAGAAACACATTTTAAAACTGTTCCTACCCTTCCCACCCCCAAGCCCAATAAGTATCTATCAGCATATTCTAGAAAGCAAAGCTTCTTCATGCAAATGTCCACCAGAAACAAACACCACCACCTGTTCCTAAAATAGCTAGAAATGAAAATAGAAGGACAGTGAGAAAGCTGGAGAGGTGACTAACAACACTGTGCAGGGTGGGTGCTCTACAACTACTGGCATGCAGTGACTGTCAAGCACGTGAACAGAATCATAGGCAGAGGCTACCAGCTGGAACGTTTAAAGGGGCTGAATGCTCCAAGCAGAAAGCCCAACTTTCTGCTTCATCTCAGTTAAGAGTTTTCAGTGAGAGAATTCTATCACCAAAAGGACTAAGGTTTGTAACAAAGGAAACTCTCAGGAACGAAACAGCAATTATAAAGGCTGAGTTCTTCCACAAATGAAAAATCTATGTATGCTTTAGAGAATGAATTAAGTATGCCCCTTATTTACCCTAAAAAATATAAGCAGCACTTTTCATTAAAATTAGATACCGCCAAAATGGAGCTACTTTATCCGACAATGAAGAGAGGGCTTTGGCTCTAGTTTTATATATCGAGGGATATACAGGTTGTTTGCAACTTTTACGATCCTACAGTTTGGCTCAGGGTAATGACTCATTTGTCTAATTAGAGACCAGGTCATGAGTTTTTGTTTTTTCTGTCTTAGAATATCAATATTATCATGTAAAAACTGGGTCTATTTCCAATAAAAAAAGATAATGAGAATATTATAGAAATTAGCAAAAATTTTAATTAACTAGATATTTGGCACAAACAGCTTAAAACAGTTCAAAGATAAAATATCTAAAAAGTCAAAAGAAGACCATCCTAAAATTTTCCTCTCAGTGAACAGATACTAAAGAAGAGCATTACTGATCCAACTCAGTTAAGTATATGCATGGAAAAAAAATGCATATCATTCCATTTTATCAGTGAAAATGTTTTAGAAAATATTAGACAAAGAGGGTTATTATACTGAACATTTTCTAGGAAAATTCCAAAATCAAATACTTTATATCCATACTTGTCAAACTATATATATATATATATATATGTATATGTATATGTATATGTATATGTATAATATATATATATATATAATCATTTTGGATGAAATGCGATGATAAAGCTAGTACAGCTTTATTCAAACCTAACGCCAACATTCTAATTTGTGATTAATACAAACTCACATTATATACAGCCTTCCTTGGCTAGGTTGGTCCAGAGAGATATTTTTGGCATTGCTCATTAAATCTTTAAAAATTCATGTTCATTTTTCTATTACTAAAAAATTAGGGAGGGGAAGCAAGGCAAAAAGAAAAAAAAGAGCAAGCAAGACTACCATTTCAATTAAAAGCTATTTTAATTGATTGTTTAACACGTACCCTGTTCACTAGACCAGGGAGGGAGATCAACAAACTATGGCCAGCAGATCAAATTACAGACCACTGCCTGTTTTTGTAAATAGTTTTATTGGAACACAGCTATGCCCATTTGTTTACTTATTGTCTGTGGCTGTTTTCACTCTACAGTGGCAGAATTAAGTAGTTCCAACAGAAACTGTATGGCCCACAAACTCTAAAATACTTACTATCTGGCCCTTTACAGAAAAAAATTTGAGGGCTCCTGCTCTCTAGACCTTTTAAGACATAACATAGAAAATTTCTATATTAGTGCTAAGTAACCTTAATGTTGCCCAATTTATGATTTGACATACACTGTTAAAGTGCCCTTTATCCAAGTCTCATTAAAGTTTAGCTTATTTGCTGTGTTCACTGAGGTTTCCCATGAACAAACCATTATACGAGGAAGAAGCTGTGAAGGTTAGCTTTAGATTAGCAAAGACTATTCTCATCAGATTTGCTTGTTGCCTATTTTTCTTATATTGCTGTAAAATTACCATTTCGGAGTCACTGTGAGAGGCCTGACCCAGGCTGGGTGCAGGCCCTAGCTCAGAGTGAGAAGGTTGGTCAAGGGAGAGAAGGGGCTCAATAATGTCATCGTAATCATCTTCCTCTGTATCCCCCTCCCCATCGGCAAAAGTACCTCTAGTCAAGAAATCGGAGCGCGTCCGCGCCATTCGAGCTTTCTTTTTATGGGCCGGTCTGGCAACCTGCTTGACCAAATGATAAAACACATAACACAACAATGTTTTGTTTTGGGTTTTTTGGAGATGATGCCAATGAAAGACATCAATCAGAGAGCTCATGAATTTCTTGAAACATCCCTCCACCCCACCATGCCCTTTCCACTAGAAGTGACAGAAATAACCAAAAGTAATTCATATACATTACTCTGGACAAAAGATGAGAATGGAAGCTAAATCTACACTGTTCTTCTCTATAGCCAAGGAAGTCATCTTTCACTGCCATGGTAAGTCACCAGAGTCACTTGCATAAATCGCCTTGTTTTTCTTAGCCACTTCTTTTGCAAATATAATCTGGGTTTCTCAGGCATCATTCCTTGCCTAAAGTACACCTCCTTAAGTATACACACTTAACTCATAGCTTCTTTCTCTATAAACCCTTGGGAGTAAATGAGTAGATGAGATGCTCTATCTATAAGAACAATAATTTCCAAAATAGTATGCATCTATTTTGCATAGAAGACAGATAAACAAAATTTAATACTTACCTCTCCTTGGCCCGGCCCAGTTAATTTCATGGGTTTCCAAGTTGGTTCATTTTGTTTATGGGGTTGAGGATTTCCACTGTTTAAGGCTTCCTTGTTGACACTTAGGATAAAAAAGCAAGATTATACTTCAGTTCCTAGCAGATATCCCATGGCAGCAATCCTAAGGTATAACACGAAATACAGTCTAACAAGCTAGGACAAAGAATTTCAACAACTTCCATAAATATTTCCAGATCTTTTTCAATTCCTAAAATGATACTTCAAAAATTTCCTGCTTACCTATAGTATTAAGAATTTACACATATGAATGAATTACTGCAGGCCCTGCCCTGGTAATCACTGGATATATTCCACTAATATGACATATGCTTAAGAACAGTAGCAGAATTAGCTCAAGAAATGAAATGGATTTAATGATGAGAAAGGAAAAATACAAAATCCCTAAATTTTGAGAATCAGTTTTAGAAGGGGTCTTTTACTCTTAATCATAAAATACCTGATAAGTATTTTTGGTTAGCAAATACTATTCCCATCAGACTATTCCCTCCAAACCTCCTCCCATCTGGTAACCATCAGTTTGGTCTCCATATCTATGAATGTTTCTGTTTTGTTTTTTAGTTTATTTTGTTCTTTAGATTCCACTAATAAGTGAGAGCATATGGTACTTGTCTTTCCCTGTCTGAATTATTTTACTTAGCACAATACCCTTTAGGTCCACCTTGTAGTTTTTGTTAATGAAACCTACAAATAAGCCCTCTATAAAACAGATTTATGGATTTATGAATCTAACAACTCTATACACACACGCGCGCGCACACACACACACACACATACACACACACAAACCCTCCTCACATCACTAAACTTAATTAGAATGACAGGAAATGTTTTTAACACTCTGATGGGCTACACAGAGTCTTGGAACTTCTGGGCAATTTCTAGGGTAATGGGCAGGAACAGGACCTCAAATTATCATTTAGTCCAAATATATTTCATAGTGGAAAAATAAAATACCAAATATCTCTCACCCACATTTACAAAGGGTTTCTATAAAATCTGTATGTCATTTTAAAGACTAAAAGATTTAAAAGCTCGGGCTTTTAAAGATAAGAGAGAAAAAGTTATTTTCACAGTTATCTTTTACAGATAAGAGAGAAAAAATTATTTTCATAGTTAACACAAAATTTAATTTTGTAGCCCTAAAATACAGCCCTCCTTTCCTTTAAACAGTGATCTTCTCCCACAAGAACTGAAAGAATCTACTGTATATAAAGATTTAATACAAATATCTTAAAATGTATCAAATTTGTTATTTATCACTGAAAAATGCTTTTCTTGTGGCAACCACTAGTTAAAAAAACTTAAAAGTAACAAACTTCCACCTATATGAGGTACCTAATGTAATCGAAATCTTAGAAACAGAAAAAAGAATCGTTTTTACGGGTTTGGGTAAGGGAGATAGGGGGAATTGTTCAATGGGTAATAGAGTTTGTTTTAGCAAGATGAAAGGTTCTAGAGAGCTGTTGCACAACAATGTGCGCATAGTTACTACTACTATACTCTATACTTAAAAAGAGTAAAGTTGGTACATGTTATGTGTTTTACCACAAAAAAGTAGAAAAAATTATGAAGAACAAAAATAGGACAACAGCTGTGACAAAGCACATTAACTTTAAAGCCTGACACCTGCTCCAGGGCAACCAGCATTTGCTGAATGCCTACTATGTTTATAGGCACTGTATTGCCCTTTACGAAGGCTTTCTCAATTAATGGGAAGGAACCAAAAACTCTATCTGTGCTAAGTTAAAGATTCCTAGGGTATAATTATATCCGATTTCAGGTGGTTGGTGGAGTCAAGTAGAGAATTATTTTACAGAGAGAAAATGGCTAATTTGAGTAGCACCCATACAAATAGTTAGGGCAGATCAAGGCATACCTGGTTCTATTGCATTTCACAGATGCTGCGATTTTTAAAAACTGAAGGCAAGCCCCTCCACCAGCAAAAAGATCCACTCACTTTATTGGGATACTTCGCTTTCTTGTGGTGGTCTGGAACCAAACCCACAATATCTCTGAGGTATGCCTGTAAAATTCTCCAAAAAGTTTCCCATTTATACATAAAAATAAACAAACATTTCACTTACAGGGATATAATCGTATTGTCTTTTGGTGTGAAGAAAATGGCCCTAGTAGTTCCATCTCTGGAAGGGTCATCAGAAGAATGGCCATAAGAATGAGTCGGCCTAAAGTGTTCTCTTTTTGAAATGCGATTATTAGAGAGTTTACAGGCTACATTGAGTTGAGTACACATTCTGTCTGTCTTGGATAATTCATTGACAGTACTAGATTGGCATGGGCTTTCTTTTCTTTCGAAGAACAGGGTGACAGGTCGGTCTTTCAGGGGTAAGTGAACAGAGGGACCATATTTTGGAGCAAGAGCTGCCTCTTTTACAGTTACTGGTGAAGGTCCTAGTACACTGGGTTCTTCCTTATTTAGGGTATTTAGGATAAGGAGAGAGGATGGCCTCTCTATTCTTTGCTTTGATTGGTGGAAAGATGGAACCAGGGAAGACTCCCCCATTCTTGGTTTTTCAATTGTCTTGAAGGCTTTACGCTCCCTCTCTAAAATATCTGTTTGCTGGCGAATCTGTTCCATCATCTCCTTTTCATTCTGCTGCTGCAACTGCTTCTGCCTTTCTTCCTTCTCAGTGTTTAGCTTTTCCAACTTCTTAAGCACAGTATTAGAAGAATCTGTATTCAAAGAAGCAACAACTTGATTTTCTCCTAAGGAGTGATACTTTTTGCCTTCCCTGTTGACAGCCAAAGTAAGAGCTGGAAGTGTTTCTTCACTTTCCAATAGTTTATTTTTCTGGATACTTGTGTCTACTTGGGAACTTGTTTTCAATGGGTCCTGCTGGGGAATATAAAAAAATGTAGGCAGACTACTTGAAATAAAGGAGTCTCTCAGCTGTGGCTTACAAGTAATAGATTCAGAACTGCAAACCAAGTTTTCTTTCTTAGTCCCATTCTTCAAATGCATTGAGTCAGAGGGTACTCCCTTTTGAATCAATGTAGTTTCACTTGAGGCACTAAGGGCATTGTCCTGTGAATCAAATTTTGGACTCCTGGATATCTTAGGTGATAGAAACGGCAAGTCTCCTTCATCTAAAATTATGGATTCTTGTTTGCTCTTTTGGCTTTCCTCACAGCTCAGATGTTCCAAGCTTCCTTGAGAGCTTTCACTATCAGGTGTATCCTGTAGAGACTGAAGGCCCTCGGACATCAGTTCTGCAGACCATCTGCGTTCTTCTGAAGGAGACACACCACCAAGAGAACGAACTTTCAGCAATTCTAAGCTAAATATAGCTTGTTCCAGTTCTCTCATTCTCCGACTTTCTCTTTTGGCCCGACCTACTTTTTTCTGGTGGAGATCCTCCAAGGACTTGGGTCTCTCTCTTACAATCACATCTTCCTGCAAGTCCACACCACTTTGGCTTCTGGCTCTCTCCTGTCGCTTGTTTGGGGACTCCTGCAAGCAGTCCACTGAACTAATTCGATTACTCTCTATCACAGATTTACATTCCTCTACAGCTTTTACTCTGTTGTCAAATGAACAATCCTCCCATTCTGAAGGGTCTGAACCCTGAATATTCAGAGCTCCATATGGCTCAGTATTCATCAATTCAGATTCTAGTTTTGTTGCTTTTAGTCTTTGTCCTTTTAAAGTTTTAAATCTATATTAAAATAGAAAAAAAGTGGGTTAAAGATTTCTCTTGGTTACCACTGGAGAGAATGCATTTACTAAGAATTTAAGAAAAAAATGGAAAGCATCAAAATTTTCTTTTTATTATACGTAAGTATTTCTCAAATTAACTTGGATGCACATTTCATAATTCTATTTCCATGTGTGAGAATATATTTCATTAAGCATATTATTCCTAATTGCGTTCTACTCAAAAATAAATCGGAAGTAAAGCTCTCGTTTAATAATATCCTTATTTTAAGGTAAACCTTAACATTGAAAATAAAATTTCTAAAGGTAAAAACACTTGCATATTGATAATTTTTAATGACTCTAATATAAAAGTTGACTCTTAGCAATTATAACCACAAACCCATGTGGATTTTTAATCCAATTTAGTTCAATAAATACTTATTTAGCTTCTATTATAGACAACCCAGTGTAGGTTAAAACTGCTAGGAGTACCACAGTTCAGTGGAGAAGACAAATTGTACATAATCAATTCTAATACAAGTTAGGCAACTGTTAGAACAGAGGTACGACCAACATACTTGGGAAGAAAAAAAAAGTAATTATTTTAACAACAACGATTACCTTTGTCTTGCTCTGAATCCTCTACATATTGACTGCAAAAGGATAATTTTGTTCCTTTGTTCTTGGTATCTCTTACTTTCCCTGTAGCCTTTCCATCTTGCCTGTATGCAGACAGCAGCCATGTGCCTGAGCCTACAATGCTCCCTCCAACTCCGCTGGATGATGATGGCTGCCATCCGGAGTTCCAAATACCGTTGCCTCTCTAAGTGAGCACGCCAGGAAGCCTGGAGAAGAGTAGCTGCACTAGCCTTAAGTAAAGGATCCTTCTGCACAGCTGCATCTCTGACTTGCTTCTGATTTAGATAATTCCTCCAGAATTGCTGGGGGGGAAGACAAAATAATTGAAACTGTTGTCATATCTTATACCACATTTTCATAGAAAAAGGAAAAAAGAATAAATTTCTTATGTCATAATTAGAGGGTAATTGGCTAAAGAGCTAAATTCTGAGTGATTAAAAAAAGTTTTCTGGATATGCTGGACTAAAACAACTATTTTAGATAATATAACCTCAATAAAGTTAATTACAGAATTTAAAATAATTTAAAATTTTTTTGTACTTTCATGCCCTATACATTGATTGAAACAAATTACATTACATCCTTATGCTACAATTTACCAATATTAATGAACTTAAGGTCAACATGCACACATTTCAAAGATTAACATATTAAAGATTTTCTTGTATGAACAGAGAAAGTCCTGTGGAAAACAGTCATCATATAAATCAATAGGGGAGAAAAAAAAAACAGATAAATGGGAAATAAGGTACCTGTAATCCAAGATGAGTATCTAACAATAATGCATGTATATCATTCAAATATCACTCAGAAACTATTAAATAAAAATAACAATATCAACAAAAACTAAGGCACATACTCCTCTGCCCCGATCATACCTCATAAGACATTATAAATATAAATTCAATTTAATTTAAATTCAGCTCCATCAATATTTATTAATAGGCTATTATTATATGTGGATACTATCAACATTTCAAAAATGAGGACACATTGTCATCACTGAAGAAGTTTACATTCTTATTTATATGTTTCACAGTAGAACATTTCTCGTTACTAAAGCAAAGGCCAAATAAACTAGCCAATCTCATGCCAGGAATCTTTTGCTTCCCACCTGGATAATAATGGATGCCTGTCTCAGATGAAGGAAATGCTGCCTGCACAACAAAACCCTGAACCATCGCTGCAACAATATGATTCTGCGAAGCACTTCTTGGTGAAGCAAATCTTGTAGGTGTTGTCGTTCTTGCTCTTTTAGAAATACCTACCAGAAGGAAGAAAGATGAGGTATACAGTTTAAGAAAAAAATGAGAAAATTAATTTCATGAATAATCCCTTCTGTGATAAGCGTTTTTAGAGAAGAACAAAGATAGTGGCAGATATGTAAAAGCAGTACTATTAATATTTATATCGATTTATCCAAACTAGTTATTCTCAAATAAAAAGAAAACAATACAGAAGGAGAACTGGAAGGTGAGCATGAGTACAAAAATGTCAGTGCCAGAGATTATGATACATTATTCCCTTGGGAAATTCACCATCATGAGCCAATGTACTACTGGTAGTATATCATATTTTTCAAGGATATTGGGGTGGAGAAAAAAAAGTTGAGAACCATAGATATTGAGGTTTGATCCTAACATGAATAATAAGCCTTTCTGAAACCCAGTATGTTGCCCAAAGCTATTAATCAGTTTCTTGACTCCTTCACTCCATTAAAAAAATCTGTACGAATTTAGGGGAATGCAAAGAAAACTTAGACATAGTCCCTAGGAAACAGGATTTACACTCATCTTTAAGAGCAGGTATATACTAAAAACTGTATATATACAAGGTACACTATGTAAGGTTTTAATGTATGCATATATTGTGAAATGATTGCCACAATCACATTAATCAGCATATGCATCGCCTCCCATTTTTGTCAACAAGAAATAAATACTTTTCAAAAGAGCACATAAGCTTCCAGTCAAGATAGTGGAGTAGGTAAATGCTACACTTCCCTCTTCTCACAACCACATCAAAATTACAACTACAGAATAGCCATCATGGGAGTAACTTGAAGCCTAGCTGAACTTAAGTCCTACAACTGGGGACATATAGCAGAGGCAGACACAAAACAGGCTGATTTCATATCTGGCAGTTGAGAAATGGAAGTGATATTTCAGCTGCAGAGGCACCCTGGGAAGAGTGAGGAGTCACAGCCTTGCACCGGGCTCCCCGCTCAGGGTTCCAGTGCCAGGAAGAGAAGTATCCAAAACTTCTGGCTGTGAAAACCAGTGAAGATTTTGGCTGAGTGAGACAGAGAGCTGAGGAAGCTGCAGACTTTCCTCTTAAGGGGTCTACACATGGACTAACCACTGATAAACTCACTCGCTCTGAGCTCCAGCATTGGGGCAGCAGCTTGAAAAGCACCAGGGACATAAGGAGAGGAACTGAGTTGTCTGGCTTCACGGAGAGAGCTGGAGGGGCAGCTTTCTCCCACAAAGAAGTACTGGCACAGTACACTGTTTCTTTGTTGAGCCCTCCCCTGCCTGGATTGCAGGCCCAGACAGCTGCCATATCTGAGTCTCTGGCAACATAGCTAACATTAGTGAGTCCCTGAAACCTCGCCTCTTTCAATGTGCTGGCCCACCCACATGTTGCTTCCAGTGGATTATCCATACAAAAGGCCTATCAAGGCTCATGCTGAAGACTT
This sequence comes from Rousettus aegyptiacus, assembly GCF_014176215.1. Lineage (NCBI taxonomy): Eukaryota > Metazoa > Chordata > Mammalia > Chiroptera > Pteropodidae > Rousettus > Rousettus aegyptiacus. Next base: position 84,209,561 of record NW_023416306.1, on the reverse strand, counting down.
TCCTAAAATTTCTCGAAGGTTCACAAAACCTAAATAAGCAGCATCTGGCCTTGGTAGACCCCGTACCTTTCTCTGAGCAGTCCCAAGCTTGGCACTAGTGGTAGCCAGCCTCAGTTTGCAACTTGGCCACTTGAGGCACATCCAAACCCAGAGTGGGTGGCGGCCATCTACAGATTACTTGGTGGCTTATGCCAGGTGGCCCCAGGAAAGGCATAGGCTGCAGTTGAGCTTGGCCTGCGGCAGGGCTCCTCCCAGGAGGCTACAGCCCACATGCCTAGGGTTTGGCTTTGATCTGAGCCACAGCACAACCTGAAGTCACATCTGAAGACAACACACCCATAAAGCAGACAGAGCAGACACTAGATTTCTGCCAAAGTGAATCTGTAGGGTCAGCTCCTGCACAACAGCTCCTCTACTGGTCAAAGCCAATGATCACAAACAATCAGCCCAAGGGTCAATTCCTCCCATTGATGAGCAGACAGCAACCAGGGCTCAACTATAATAGAAGTATACATACAACCTATACAAGGAACATACCAGGAGACCCCGGCTCACATGAAAAGGGAAGACTGTGCCATTGGACCCCATAGCACATCCTACTACATAAGGCCACTCTACTAAGACCAGGAGACAAAGCAGTCCTACCTAATACATAGAAACAAACACAAGAAGGCAGCCAAAAGGGAAGACAAAGAAGCATGTCCCAAACAGAAGAATAGAACAAAGCTCCAGAAAAAGAACTAAACAAAAAGGAGACCAGCAATCTACCAGATGAAAAGGTCAAAACATTTTGTTACATGGATGCTCAGTGAACTTAGGGGAAGAGTAGTGGAACTCAGTGAGAACTTTAACAAAGAGATAGAAAACATAAAAGTGGAGATAGAAAACTTAAAGAACCAGTCAGAAATGAAGACTACAATAACTGAAACGAAGAACACCTTAGGAGGAATTAACAATAGATTAGATGAAGCAGAGGATCGTATCAGTGACATAGAGGAAGTAGCAGCAGAGGATACCCAACAAGAAAAAAGAATCCAAAGAAGTGAGGATAGTCCCAAAGAGGCCTCCGGGACAGCATTAAGCACACCAGCATTCACACCATAGGGATATCAGAAGGAGAAGAGAGAGAGCAAGGAATTGAAAACCTATTTTAAGAAATAATGTTTGAAGACTTCCCTAACCTGGTGAAGGAAATAGACATACAATCCCAGAAAGACAGAGATTTCCAAACAAGATGAACCCAAAGAGGCCCACACCAAAGACACATCATAAACACAATGCCAAAGGTTAAAGACAGAGAATCTGACTAGCAGCAAGAGAAAAGCAGTTAGTTACCTACAAGGGAGCTCCCATAAGACTGTCGGCTGATTTCTCAACAGAAACTTTGCAGACCAGAAGGGACTGGCAGGAAATATTCAAATGATGAAAAGCAAGGAACTACAACCGAGATTACTCTACTCAGCAGAGCTATGATTTAGAATCGAAGGACAGATAAAGAGCTTCCTAGATAAGAAAAAGCTAAAGAAGTTCATTATCACCAAGCCAGTGTTACAGAAAATGTTAGAGGGACTTCTTTAGGAAGAAGATGGTAAAAGGAAACATAAGATTAAAAAAATGGATAATAAAGTGGCAATAACTATACACCTGACAGCAATTGCTTTAAATGTAAATGGATTCAATGGTGAAATCAAAAGATTGGGGGGCCGAATGGGTAAGAAAACAAGACTCTTACATATGCTCTCTACAGAGACTCACTTCAGATCAATAAACACACACAGATTGAAAGTAAAGAGATGAAAAATGATGTGTCATGAAAATGGAAAACAAAAAGTCACTGGGGTAGCAATACTTATACAATGCAAAATAGACTACAACAAAGGCTATAGTAAGAGACCCAGAAGGACCCATTATTTCACTTCTGGGTAGTTATCTGAAGAAACGCAAAACACTATCTTGAAGGGACATGCGAATCCATATGTTCATTGCAGCATTATTTACAGTACCCAAGATATTGGGGCATCCAGGGTGTCCATCAATGGATGAATGGATAAAGGAGAGGTGGTATGTATATATATACAATGGAATATTACTCAGCCATAAAATAGAATGAAATCTTGTCATCTGCAACAATATGGATGAACCTAAAGGGTATTATGCTGAGTGGAGTGAGTAAGACAGAGAAAGACAAATGTCATATGTAGAATCTAGAGAACAGGGCAAATAAACAGTAGAAATAAGCTCATAGATACAGAGAGAATTTTTATGGTTGTCAGAGTGGAATTCACATCTGGTGAGGGGATTAAGAGGTATAAATTGGTAGTTACAAAATAGTCATGGGGTTATAGAGTATAGTATGGGAAATATAGTAAATAATAACTATTCATGGTGTCAGGTGGGTACTAGATTTATCAGAGTGATCACTTCATAAGTTATATAAAAGTCTAATCACTGTGTTGTATACCTGAAACTAACATGATATTGTATGTCAACTATAATTGAAAAAATAAAAATATAATCTTTTTTTTAAGAATAGCACATAGACATTAGGTACCAAAGAGGAAAAACAGTTAACTAATAACGGGCAAGAGACAGAGGACCCCACCTGAGTAAAATAGAGAGTTAGAAATAATGATAAAGGCACATAGGGGGGACAATGAAACGATCTTCATAGTGAAGATATTTAATAGTTTGAAATCACTATATGGAGATTCTTGAAAAAGAGAATGTTTAATTTAAGGAGGTTATCAGGGGACTATTACAGAGCAAGAAGCCAACATAAAGAAGTCTATTAAGATGATGATTTTCATACAATGGATAGAGTGAGTTAAATAAAATGACAAATAGATTCAAACTAGATGAGGGATCTGTTTACTCTAAGAGAAATATAGTGAGAGCTAAAGATAGAGAATATAGAAGCAGTAGAAATGGAGGAAAAGGGAGAGATGTTAAGAATCATTTGTAAGGAAAAAAAAAAAGAGAGAGAAATTTGTAAAAGAATTAAAGTAAAGGGCAAGCCAAATATTATTATGGTTTCCAGACTAAAAAACTAGAAGGATGACAGAAAGAGCAGCTGACAATAAGGACAGTAGGGAAATCAGGATAAGATGACTTTAGGCAAGTAGAATTGGAGATTAGATTAGAAGACTGGGGAGAGATGATTTTTAGGCAGCTAAAATTATAGGCAGAACTAGAGGATTGGTCAGAAGCTCTTTGATTTGTACTGACTATATTATTAAGTAATAAATCCTGGCCTAATCAATTTCCTTATGACATCTGATACACAGTTTGTTTGTTTGTTTTAATAAAACATTCTCATAGGCTAAGACCGTCATTATTTCAACACAAAAATACACTCTATTTTAACAAGGACTGTAGGTATATTTACCATGGATTTTCCAACTTGATAATTATCTGGATTAAGATTTATTTTCCTGAAGAAATCCTGAATGTTAAATTTGGATGGAATAATATTTCGAGGAAGAAGTACATGGAAGTGGCTCACAAAATCCTGAAAAATGAAAGGAAAATGTTATAAAATCACAAGAGAATGATATGTACACAAGATCCTAAACCTACCTAACTGCCGTTTTATTGATCCTTTTCTCATTCTTTTAAACAAGTGAAACCAAGAAAGTATTTGTTAACTTGAAATATTACAAAAGGTTAATTTGCAAAATTGAGGGGGAGGGGTTATATTATACATAGTATTTTGTCATCAAAGAAGAATGGGAGAAGAAAAAAAAAAAGGACAGAAACAAATTTTCCCTTTTGAGAAAGTTATATTAAAAAAAACAAAGAAAAGTTATGTAACAGAATTAGAAATTTTTAGCTGAAAAATAATCAAAGGTGGCAGCTACTACGGGGTAAAAAGAATGAAGCTTTCCCTCCTAGTAACAGCAAAGACTTGCTCAGCTGCTGAAGTTTCAGTATAAGTTCTATATTTAGAGCAGCAGAAGCTATAGAGAATAACTATGAGCCCTGCTGGCAGCTTGCCATAAAAAAAATCCTGCTGAGAAAACTTTAGCAAAAACCAAAGGGAATGTTTTCTGTTAAACAAAACAGTCTGATTGAACTATTTCAATTACTGGAGTAATCTGTGTGAAGAATTGTTATGTTATGAGTAAACTTAATAAGGGCAAACATTCAGATCAAATGAGAATTGCCAAGCACTGGATTCTATCACAATGCAAGCTAATGAGATTGCTGATACTGACTGGAAGTGAGTACTCTCTACCTCTTTAATTCTGTATACAAAAGATGGAATGGAAAGGAAAAATTAAAAGAAATAAACAAGTAAGCTCCAAATAAATAAGCAGTAAGACAGGAATAATTTACTTGATGTGCATATTTATTTGAAGATCATTATAAAATTATAACCTGGAAAGAGTATTTGCAGCTATATCCTGATTGGCGAATTCGAACTGTCTCCAGCATCCCAGTGTACCGAAGCTGTCTAAGGACCAAGACATCATTGAACCGTAATGGCAGCTAAAATAAAGCAAACAACAAAAAAAAATTAACCTAGAAGAATAGATCTCCAAATTACAGTTTGTCTTATAAGTATGGTTAACTTTCGAACGTCTAGGAATTGACTGAAGATTATCTGGTTAAGAGATGGCAGAGGTGACAGGACAATCCAACTTCTCCAGCTGCTAGCTTCAGAAAAGTTCTGACTGCCTGACCCTAATTTAAAAAAAAAGAGAGAGCGAGAGAAACCAAGCTTCCAAGTTTCTCTAGTTGTAGTAAAGGATCTTCAAAGCTCAAAAGGAATGTAGTTGCCTCCAGAGAAGGCCACACAGTCTAGTCACTGTAAAATATGTAACAATATTAGCCTACTTATATATAGTCGAAGGTGTCTATATTTTTGTTTTTAATTAAGATTTTATATATAATCTCACTCAGAAACCACCTGCCCACTCCACCAGTTTTCTTGGTTAACTGAATAGCTCTCAGTTAACCAAGCTGACAAATTCTTCTTCTAATTACTAGTACAAGTTAAAGAGTAGTTTGTTTCTCTAAATACTTTTTGCTGATGATACTGGTATGATATATTTATAAACAAAAAATTCCTCTAGTCCTTGACAATTAATATCTCATCGTATAGGCATCGATAGGGAAGAAGCTAATGGGAGGTACTCACTCCTCACTAGTCACGATAACCTACTGACATTCCCAAGTATTTCAGTAGGCTTTTTTTTAGACATTCAAAAGAAGATGTATTTGGAGCTTCTGATATTTCTCACTATTCTCTAAATATTTTCAATGATCCCTTAAGGCAATCACAAACATTTTTCTGCAGACAGATGGGGCATACTAGCTGTCAAAGAAAAAATGTCAGATGGGCAACTTATGTTAAATAATAGTAGTTAATATTTATTTAGTACTTATTCTGTACCTTGAAATACTTCATTAATTGAATTCTTTGTATAACAAGGTCCCAATGATAAGGACTCAAACTTCTATTTAACTGTAAATAAAATGGTTTCCTTTGCAGTTAATATAAAAGAATAGCTAATATTTACTAACCACTCAATGCAGGTTAGGAACATTCTCAGTAGGTTATAGGTTTTGACTCACATATACTCACAAACACAATGAGGTTGGGCCTATAATTACAATATATTCTTATATGGATGAAAACATTTAAGCCACAGAAAGGTTAACTCATTTTAAAGTCACAATAATTGTAAATAGTAGAGTTAGGGACTGCTTCTTAATAATTAAGAAAGCTAAACATAATTCCTACTAGATTTTAAATGTTTAGGCTGGGAACTATATTTCCTATGATGCATATGAAAAAAGATGACAATGTTCACACTTAGACCTATTTTGCAATACTCTAATTGGGGAAACTGTCATAGAAAACAGGAAGGAATCAAGAATGTCCCTGTTTTATAGAGATAAAAAGCTCTAAACATGAAAAATGTCAAGCAAGTTTTTGAAGAGTGATAGTTTATATGCAAACAAGATTCATCTCAGGGTAACAAAACTTACATAAAACTTTTTTATGATGGAATCTCAAGAGGTATTTGCCTCTCAAATTCTAGGACATGCTAAATCAACATCATATAAATACCTCACAGGCAGGTAAGTGTAAAAATTACAAAGATATCCACAGAAATATAGAACAGTTTTGCTTACAAAAATTATAAATAACTCCACTCACCCCTCACCGTCACGCATTTAACTCTTAGAATTTAAAACTCAGTTTGAAGTAAACTGAGCTAGAAACACTCATTTACAGGACATTTTTACCTTTTCGGCGTTAGAACGAATGCATTTTACAAAATATGGTTCTGCCTGACCCAGAGTCTCCATCAGCTTGTTTAACGAGGCCTGTAATACAAAGTAATTAGCATTTTCTTCCATTCCAAACTGGCAATGAATGACTTACAAACAATAATGTTAGCAAAATATGTAAAAACAAGCAGTACACACAGAAATAGGTTTATTTCTGAAAAGCAAAATGAGTAGCATGGTTTTTTAGACACGTGAATCATATACCATCCAGGTATCCTGGCGATCATTCTGACCTTTCAATGCTTATCTGAACAAAACAGATTCGTCTTTGTTAAAAGTAAAATAGGAAATAACCTGAAACTGGGCACTGATGCTGGGAGGTTTCTTCTTCTTGTGCAAATGAAGAAGAGACTTGGTAATGCGATCCTGCAGGGTCAGTCTTGTCAGGTGCTTTAAAGAATTTACCTCTAGCAAATGCTGAAAAGAAAGGGGAGGGGAGATTAAATTCTTCACATAAATTAATCTAGGAACAAGAGAAACAAAATTGAAAGCCAGTTTTCATTATTTCCTATGTATAATTCCTATGTGGTGAACATGCAAGATCGGCATTCGACATCCATTCTACTCTCCTTCTGCTTTCCTGTAGACAATTTTCAGCTAAAACTAAAACTTTTTCCCAAACTATCTTGCATCTCAGGTTCTGAAACTGATTTAAGTTCATCAATTAAATTCCCACGCATAAAATTGGGAAGATGTAATGAGGCAGAGGCTTTGGCTTGTAGCTTCTGTTTCTGCTGGCAAGCATATACACAAAAGTACTTCAGTTATCTGTCCAGGTCCTACTTTTGTAAGTGTTGAGAGGCACAGTGCAGGGCGTTTGTGCTGTCACTTGCAACTCTAGTAAGGACACCTTAGCCCTAGAGTTGTAGCAGCTTCTTCCTGATTTCTGCCTTCCAAGCATGCACCTGGAAGCAGCAGATAGGAGGGCAGCTCCTTAATTTCCTAGCTTTCAGATTACAGCTAGGGTTAGTTCTGCATTGTTATTTTAATACTCTGGAAACTCTTAAGACTTGTAATGATTTTCTAAGCGCCTCTCTGAAATAGGTCCCTATCTACTTAAAAATATCTACAGTGATTACAGTTATGGGCAATTGAACCTCGAGTCATAGAAACAATAAATTCAATCCCAGGGCTCTAGCAGGTATGCCGTGAACATGCACACAGAAAAAAAAAACAGTCCCTATCAAGTCTCATCTGATGTGCTAATTATTAATCTTAATAATAATATTAGGAGTTACACATAAAGCAACTAAAGAATATAAATTATTAATAAAGTATTTGGGAGCTTTTTAAGCCAATCAAAGAATTTTAAACCATCCTATATTTATGGCAGTGACTTCGTCAATGAAAAGAATACATCTATACAAATGTACAACTACATAATGTTATTCAAAAAGTAGTAAAGGTTTTATTATATGAGAAGCACAAGACTGAGTTAAAAGCATGACAAATTTAAGTCTAAAAATATTAATTTTGATAATATAAACATTAAAAATAAAAACTATCACATAGCAATAAGCACAATAGTACTTAAACAAGTGCAATTAAAAAAAATATTTCTAGCAATAATACTTATTATGTTTATATAACCATAAGAAATTCTTTAAAAATATATCCCACAATAATAAAAGAGAAGACCTGAATATGCAGGTCTCAAATAAAAAATAAATGACAAATAGCGTAACGACAATCATTCAATCTAACTTGTAAGCAAAGAAACATACATTTCCTTTTAAAGAGATTTTCTGCACATTAGATTCTGACAAAACCCAATATTCAGGAGGATGTGGAGAAATAGGTATATTTATGCACTGTCCTCAGGAATGCAAATCATTATAACCTTCCAGATAAGCAATCTCACTTAGGTATTTATTTAAGGAGATTGTCAAACAAGATCTGAATATCATTTCTGACAATATACTTTAAAAAATGATATAAAATTATGAACAGAAATATGGAATTCTTTTCATAAAGTATGCTTCACCTACACAACTGAATACTATACAGCTCATAAAAACACTATAAACCTATATTTACTAACATGAAAAAATATTAGCAAATACTACTGACCAAAAAAAGCCATGTAAAACAGTAACATATATGTAAAGATGGCATGTTGGTGTTGATTATTGAAGGGTTTTTACTTTATTTTTATTAGCATTTTTGAATTCTCACAAGATTCATTACATACTATGTAAAAAAAAATGTACATACTGGTCAAGATTCAATTAGAATAATTTTAAAGTTTATCCAAAAGTAAGAACAAATTAGCACTGAAGGCTAACATAATTTTTACCCCAAACACTTCAGATATTTCTGAGAAAAACACCTTAGAAATAATTATTTTATTTTGTAAACCATATCTAAAATGATAGTAAAATTAATTACTAAATATTTGTCGCTATATTAAAAAGCATCATATGGACTGTGGAAAATGCAAATAACTACCAAAAAAAAAAAAAAAGTCCATACTTCTTTCAAGGAATTTAACTGGAAAAGTATTTTTTTTAAAAACCCACCACATGTATTACTACTTAAAGTCCTTCTAATTGTTTCATTTGCTACAGCCAGGCCTTCGTATGGCTTGATTTTTCTTGGCATTCAACTTGTAGCTTAAATGCCCAAACTTTTTCATGAAGTTCTTACAAAAAGTACCTCACCTCTACGTCGACATATCATTTCATTTTTCTCTTTGCACATCATCTAATTATCTTTTCATTTATTTGCTTTTTTTTTTTCTAGAAGATAAACAGTGAGAAAGCAAGGACTGACTAGACTGTTCATCCCTGTACCCCCAATGCCTAAAATAATTTATGGTACAGAGTAGGTATCCAATAAATATTAATTCTGATAAATTAATGGTTAACAACTAATGATTTTTGAGCAATATTTCATCAGCAACTGGATACCACACTTCTGCCCATAAAACCCCCATGATTAGATCAACCAACAAATATTCAGAGTGATTACTACACATCAGACTCTATTCTAAGTGCTAGGAATACACTGCATTCGACTACAGGGAGATCGGCTACAAGGACATTAAAAAATAAATGATAATTTGAAGACTATTAAGATTTATGGAAAAGATAAAATAAAGCAAGGGAGAAAAGGGGAGACAAGGTAGAACAGAACAAAGTGGAAGATAGGAGGTTAAGAGGACAAGAGAAAGATGAATCCATTAAGTGACAGCTGCAAAAATCAAGAATTGGAATGTGGACCACAGATCTAGAGGAAAGAGATAGATAGTTAATTTCTTTCTTAAGTCTTCTGTTCATTATTTACTTTATTCCTTTCTTAATTCCATCTTCACTGTTTAGGTTATTCAGCTTAATCAGTTCATTCATTTTAAAAACAATTGTGCAACATGCTGTAGAAACAAAGATTAAGAAGATACTGCTGAAGCATTATTTACAATAGCCAAGATATGGAAGCAACCTAAAATTCTATTGATAGACAACTGGGTAAAGAGGATATGGAACATATATACAATAGAATATTACTCAGCCATTAAAAAGAATGAAATCTTGCCATTTCCAACAACATGGATGGACGTAGAGGGTATTATGCTAAGTGAGTCAGTCAGACAGACAAAGATTAGTACCATATAATTTCATTTATATGTGGAATTAAAGAACAAAATAAACGAACAAACAAAACAGAAACAAACTCATAGATACAAGGACACTGTGATGGTTGCAAGATGGGAGGGTGAGTGGGGGAAGGTAAAAAAGGGGAAGAGATTCAGATGTATAAATTGCCAGTTACAAAAGCAGTCACAGGGATGTAATATACAGCATAGGGAATATGGTCAATAATATTGTAATAACCATGAATGGTGTCAGATGGGTACTTGATTTATTGGGGTTATCACTTCTTAAGTTATGTAAATATTTAATCACTATGTTGCACCCCTAACTAACATAATATTGTATGTCAAGTGTAATTAAAAAATTAAAAAATTATTTTAAAAAAGAGAAAATACTGTTCATGTTGTTAAAGAAGACTAAAATTAACTTCAAATCTTGAGCACAAGTGACTAAAAATTTAATTGGGGAGGGACACACTAAAATAAATCACTTTAGGCATCAAGTATAAGAGATGAGCAGGGAGTCAAAGTAGAAATGTACAACAGGGCAACCGTCAGTAAAAGACTGGAAATTAAAAGACAGGTCATGTTAGAAAAGTAGATTTAATAAAAATGATGGTTTCAAGGTATGAGAGTAAATTCTAAGAGAAAATAGAAAATATTATCAAAAGAGAATTATATTAACAGAGGGCTAAAAAGCTGTTGAAGGTTATATTTGTTAAATAATTGCTTATGTTTAATTATTCAGTATTCCTATGTCAATAAAATCAAGTGTTAGAGATATCCTGCATACAGGGGACTGAAACTTATTTCCAGTAGCTATAAAAGTAACATGGCTACATGCAACAGTGGTTCAGATATCAAGATATAAAAAAGAGGCTGCATATTTTACCAAAAAGAAAAAGAAAAAAACAAACAAACAAAATAAAGCTTAGGTTATTGACACTTCTGTTGCTTCTTTCCAAATCATATATGAAACTAACAATACAACAGAAATATCTTGTTCGGCAAATGACTATAGTCAATGAGATCTGCCACTTTAAGTTTTAGTAATATGTACTTGTCTTGCCTTGGTCTGAAGTGGAATGAAAGAAACAAGCAAAACATTATGTATAATTAGAAAAAATGAGGCTTATTTAAATAAGTATAAAAAAAAGGAGTGAGGTTACTAAACGAACCACATTATGCATACATATACATATATGTATATATACACATACATATATATACATAGATATGTATACAGATAAGCCACAAATTCAGTTCTATAAGAAAAATACTCATTATTTATTGACTGCTAAACATGCATGTACCAAACATTTATCTCTAATACTAGTATCTATTATCCCCACATTACAGATGAGATGACAGAGGTTAAGACAAGTTAGGGAACTCACTCCAAAAATCACAGAGCAAGTAACAGATCCCTAATATGAATGTTTGTTAGTGACTCTTACTCTCATAGGCTATGTTGCCTCTCTAATATTAGATATATGTATTTAAATCTATAAAACATTAAAATAAATAAGAACTCAGCTACATTCAACTTAAAAAGAGAAACGAATGAGATTCCTGTGATTGATGACTGAATGAAATTATTTACTTCAGATGCAGCCAACATTCATGTTGGCTATCATATGAAGTTTAAGAGGAAGGTATCCATTTGAGAAGAGTACAAAGAACAGTGCAAATAGCTAGACTAAGGAGTGGCATTCGAAATACTAAAAGACTAAAGAGACGGTGAAGGAAAAAGAAAGACAAATGAACAGATAAATGTGTTTAATAGCAACTGTGGTCTCTTTTCTCTATATAAAATTTATTCATGATAAGAACATCATTACAAGCCACTTACATAAATTTTCTTTGTGTTTTGTGATTTTAAACAATATTTACCACGACCAGAAATCACATCAGCAGTGCATTCTTTGGAAACATAAGGTAACTTAGGTAGAAGGAATAATAAAGACAGATTCATTTTCTTGTTTCTTAAACTAGAGAATCATAAGAATAAATAACTTTTTCAATTCTTTTAAATAACATTCATTAACAAGGATTCTTTCTTTAGGAGGATACAAAAGAATGAAACACTCAGTAAGATTTTTCTTTCTTTAGTAAATTCAATAAATATTTTTGGAATGCCATTTCTGTGTTAATGATGTAGATCAGAATAGGCAAACTACAGCCCAAGAGCCAAATCCTGCCCACCATGTTTACATGGTTTATATGACTGATAAATTAAAATAGTATTTAATGACATGTGAAAATTATAGAAAATTCAAACTTCAGTGTCTATAAACTTTTATTGGAATACAGTCACACTCATTCAATTACATATTGTCTATAGTTGCATTTGTGCTATAATAGCATAGCTGAGCAGTTACAATAGAGACTATACTATAAGCCTGCAAGCCTATCTGGACTTTACAATAAAACTTAGCTAATTTGTGCTGCTGATGATGAGAATTAAGTAAGTACTAATTAGAAATTATTTAAAAATCGGGTAAAATTCATAATTTGATCCTAACCTGGCCCAAGGAGAAATAAAAAAAAATCTCAAAGAGACAATTACTCAACAAAAATTTACATTTATATTCAAAAGCTTTTCAAATACTAGAAAACAGGATATGTCGCAATAAATATCTACCTGAACTATTAAACTTGGCCATTTTATAACATCCAGTCTTACTTCTAAAACGGATTGAACTGAATGCTCACAAACCCTACTCTGGGTAAAAATGAGATATTTCTTGTCTTTGATTTATAAAGATTGTTTGCATGAGTAATAAAATAATTATGAAGTAGGGCATCAATGGCAAAAAGAATTTTCACAATACCCACCTTTGGAAGGCCAGGCTTGGATTTGAAGTTTTTGTTTCTCCTAAAGAGACAAATCACATATTAGATAAAACTACTACTATAGAGATGAATGATCTCAAGGTCTCTATTGAAACAGCAAGTTATATACTATTTTCAAGATACAGATCATATTTATGAAAACACTGTCTGATTCGCCTAAGCAGGCACCTTTGAGAAGGAAGGATAAGCAAGGAAAAAAGAACAAGAAAAGAGATGCCTGCTCGGTAACACAGGTATAAACATATTTAAGCCTGATGATCAGTAACATAATGTTGTACATTCAAAGCTTAAATTTCCTTTTCTTTTGGATATTAATAGGACTCTAATTTCTTTTTACTACAAAATTTTGTTTCTGTCATTTCAAACCTTTAAATATTAAATGCTTAATTTCATAAATTTTTAAAATGTACTTTTCACTAAACTTTATGATCTTCCACTTTTAGAAATTAAAAATTCTCTTCTGCTTTTTTTTCTTACTCATAACTCAAAATCATACTTACATCAATACTTTCTTTTTACTATGTCTACAGAAAGAAAGGGAATAAAGACCAATACTTCATGAACATGGACTGGGGAGTCAGAAAGACTTGCTTGCGCTGGAATCTAAGCTCTCTCTCTCGGGATGGAGGTTCTGACAAAAAGCAATAATCATCTCTATAATGAGTATACTCAACTATGAAAACAAAAAACATCAACTTAATAATATGTGAGATTCATAACTCTAAATGCTGACTATTTTTAACATTGTCTCACTCAAAATTCTACTCATGAAATAGTTTCACCATCGCCCCCTTTTTTTCATCCAGAAATTTTAAACCAGTCCTAAAAAGCAATCCACATTACTAATTAATACTAACGTGAGAATTCCATGGGCTCTTTCCAAGAGTTTACTGCTGGCTGAATTAGTGAATATCCCATCTTTGTCAAGCAAGGAGGAGCTACTTGACAGTCTGCTCTGGCGAATTCCAGTTCTGCCATTCCGGGCAAAATCAAATGTATCACTGTAAAAATTAAATATAGTACAGTTTGCTTTTGTTAATTGTGACAGCTCTAATTCATACTCTCTAAATTGCTTAAATAAGTAGAATAAAACTTTAAACCTTAAAGTTAAAATTTAGAAAAAATGCTAAACCAGTAGCAAATGGTTTCATCAGCAACTATCAATCAATTTGCACTAAACTTTACTCATTCAGAACAAAAAATTTCTATGGATTCTGGCACATTCACATACAAGTGTACATGTAGCTGAGTACATCATATAGCTAATTTATTTAACTGTTATTAACCATTTAACAATTGAAGTTTTTGTTAGATTTTAGAACTTCCAAATGCTACTGAAGGAATTTCATATCCTAATAGGCTGTCCCATTCTATAAAATATTTAATTTCCTTCTGGAAGGTCTTACTTACACACTCAGTATTACACACACATCCACCAAAGTTACTAAGCTCCTTCTAAGGGCTGAGCACTACTCTAGGCACTGAAGATACAGGAACAAAACAGATAAAATTATCAGCGATTGTAATATAAAGAGATAATAAGGGGCTTTCCCGGTAAAGACAGAAAATTGTGCACATATTTGGATTCCTTCAGAAACCCATAAAAACATTAATAATTTTTAAAGGAATAAACACTTAAGAATAAAGAGAATATACTAAGAGATAACAGTAACACATTTTTGAAATTTGGAAAGCTGCAAAATATAGAAAGTAAACTACTTTCTCAGTAGTAAACCTGATAAAGCAATCTTAAACTGGCTGTGAGGAAGGTTAAGAAGCATCCCTATTTACTCATGAGAACTCTCAAAAGGCTCCAGGATTAGTGGTAGTAGTGAAAGTAGTGAAAAAGGTAAGTTAAAAGTAGGAACACTAGATGAAAGTTGGTTTAAGAAGCACTTAGAAATCCATGCAGCCTGATGACCATTCCTCCTTTACCCAAGCAAGAGTATAAAAGGCAAAGTGTGGACTGGGCAGCACCAGGCACAACTGGGGGTGAGGTATATAGATGTCAAAGGAAATACTAAAAATAGAAATTCTCAGTCCTCTTACCCAGCTGGCTCCAGAATGCTGCAGCTGGGATACAGTTGACCCTTGAACAACAAGGCGAGAACTGTGTAGGCCCGCTTATATGCAATTTTTTCAATAAATACTGTAAATGTATTTTCCTTATGATTTTCTTAATAACATTTTTTCTCTAGCTTACTTTAAGAATATAGTAATAGTACATACATAAATATGTGTTAATCGACTATTTATGTTATCAGTAAGGATTCCAGTCAACAGGTTATTAGTAATTACGTTTTTAGAGAATCAAAAGTTGTATGTGAATTTTCAGCTGGCTGCTCAGGTCGTCGGTGCCCCTAACTCCCACGCTGTTCAAGGGTCAACTGCATATCACCCAGGTAGAAAATTATAATGTACTTTTGTGTAAAATGTGACCAGCCCCAGAAGAAAGATCCAAAGATACTAATATGTTCCAGAGACTGACAACACACCCAATTAATCAGAGAATCCAATTAGCTTTTCAGTGTCTCAATCCTAAAGGTGAACAGTCAAGTAAGATTCCTTAAGATATTCCTAGGATGAAACAGAGACCAAAACAAACAATCATGACATAAATAACCTGAAGGGAAAAAAAGACAAAGCAGGGAAAACTT
Organism: Rousettus aegyptiacus; assembly: GCF_014176215.1. Classification (NCBI taxonomy): domain Eukaryota; kingdom Metazoa; phylum Chordata; class Mammalia; order Chiroptera; family Pteropodidae; genus Rousettus; species Rousettus aegyptiacus. The sequence goes on along the minus strand of NW_023416306.1, from coordinate 84,194,159 downwards.
TTCAAAAGCTATCATTAATATCTTTGGAGAGAAAAGAGAAAATATTCCATCTATAAAATAAGAACAAGATGTTATAAAAATAAAAAGCACTGAGAAAACAAATAACAAAAATCTCCTGAAAATTAAAAATGTGACACTAATGGTTAAAAGAGACAAATAATAAACACATAATATACTGTATGCCAGATAACAGGTACCAAGGAGAAATTTTAAACAGAAAAGAAAGATTTAAAAAATGCCAGGATGTTAGGCTTTTTAATAGGGTGGTCAGTCACCTTTCATGTAAACAGAAAAAAAATCAAGGAGTTATCTGGAAGAAGGGCATTCCAGGCAAAGAGGAGAAAAAATACAAAGTTCTGGGGACAGAAATGTTGCTGATGAGTCTTAGATTAAGAAGTCAGCCAGAGTATTATTTTAAGATATAAGCTGAATCATGTCAGTATTTTGCTCAAAATCCTCCAATGTCTTTCTTTCTTATTCCCATTAAAAGTCAAAAATTCTTACATAACCTAAAAGGTATATGCGACATGGGCTCCTCTTCACTCTATGACTTGATCTCCTATCTTACGCTACCAATACTTCCCAAGTGGATCTACAGATTCAGCGTAACTCCTACCAAAATCCTAGTGCCTCCTGAAGAAAGTGACAAGATGATTCAATGGAGAAAAACAATATTTTCAACAAATCATGCTGGGATAACTGGATATCCACACGCAAAAGTATGATGTTGGACTGCTATCTCACATCAAAAGGAACCACTAAAAAAGTAAAAAGAGCCTTTCGGCCAGAACCCTCATCTTCCAGTAATGCGCCAAAATGAACAACACGAAGGAAAAGAGAGACACCTGCTATATGTTCTCTAGGCCTCTTAGAAAACATGGAGTTGTTCCTTTGGCCACATACACGTAAATCTGTAAGAAAGGAGACATTGTAGACCTCAAGGGAATGAACACATTTCAAAAGGAACGCCCCAAAAATGCTACCATGGCAAAACTGGAAGAGTACAATGTTACTCGGCATGTTACTGGTATTGTTATAAACAAACAAGTTAAGGGCAATATTCTTGCCAAGAGAATTAATGTACATATTGAGCATATTAAGCACTCTTAAGAGGCCAAGATAGCTTCCTGAAATGTGTAAAGGAGGATGATCAAAAAAATAAAAGGAAGCCAAAGAGAAAAGTACCTACCCAGAGAAACACACTTTGTGACAACTAACACTCTGTGAAAGGAGTCTGAGCTGCTGGAACCCATTCCCTATGAATTCATGGTATGATGGGTGTAAAAAGAAAGAAAAGAAAAGAAAAAAAAGAAAAGAAAAGAAAAGAAAAAAGAAAAGAAAAGAGAAAAGAAAAGAAAAGAAAAGAAAAGAAAAGAAAAGAAAAGAAAAGAAAAGAAAAGAAAAGAAAAGAAAGAAAAAAAGACCTCTAATTGAAACAGACCCAAAGAAATATTTGAAGAAAAAAAAAAAAAAAAAAGCAAAGCGATAAGCTATAAATTGGGATGCTTTTTTTGTTAACATATAACTAAATAGGACCGGTACTTCAGATTTATAAAAAACTTGAAAAACAAAGGTAAACAAAGAACAGGCATTTCAAGATACATAAATGACCATAAATATATATAAAAAGATGTGTAAGGAAATGCAAATTATTTTTCTTTTTGTTGTGCTTTGAAAATGCAAATTATAACTACAATAAGATACCATTTTATAACCATTAGATTGTCAAAATTTAAGAAGTCTGACAATAAGCTGTGCTGGCAAGGAATGAAGCAAAGGGAATTTTCAGCTGCCACTGTTAGTGTACAATGGTACAACCATCTAGGAAAACAGTTTGGGATTACCTTATAAAACTAACATGCACATATTCTACTGAACTAGCAGTTCCATTTCGAAGTGTGTGTGTGTGTGTGTGTGTGTGTGTGTGTGTGTGTGTGAGAGAGAGAGAGAGAGAGAGAGAATGTGTGTATATATATCTCATAAGATTTAATAAAAAGTGATGAGGAAGACTGGCATGAGCATGTTTAAAGCAGCAACATTTGTAATAGTAAAAACAAAAACCAAATACCTACTGACAGGAAAATGGACAAATCAATTATGACATAGTCATACCACACAAATTTTTATTGCAGTACAATATAGATGATATTTACCACTTAAATAGTCATATTTCTTTTAATTAAGATATAATTGACATATAACACTAAGTTAGTTTCAGGTATTCAATATAATGACTTGCTATTTGTGTATACTGATGTGGTCACCACAATATGTCCAATTAACATCTACCACCATGCATAGCTACATATTTTTTTCTGTGATACAAACTTTTAAGATCTACTCTCTCAGCAAATATAAAACAAAGCATTAAGTATAGTCATCTTCCTGTACATTACTTCTCCAGTGATTATTTATTTTATAACTGGAAGTCTGTACCTTTTGATAACCTTTACCTATTTTACCAACCCCTATCCCTACCTCTGGAAACCACCAATCTGTTCTCTAAGCCATTTTAAATGCACAATTTAGTGGCATTGAATACATTCACATTTTTGCATAACCATCACCACTTTCCCTCTCCAGAGCTTTTCATCCCAAACTGGAACTCCGTACCCAATAAACAATGACCCCCTATTCTCCTAATAACATGAATTTCTTTTTTAATATTCTTTTTTTGTGGTAAAATGTACATAGCATCAAATTTACCATGTAACCATTTTTAAGTGTACAATTCAGTAGTAGTAAGTATATTTATTGTTGTGCAACCATCACCACTATCCACCTCCAGCAATTTCAGTTAAACTTCAAGTCTGTACCCAGCAAAGAATAACTGTCCACTCCTACCAACACCATATAACAAATTACATGCAATAAGATGGATGAATCTTAGATACATATTGCTGAGGAAAAAAGTCACAGAAGACCACATATATATATTACTATGTCTGTAAAACTCAAAAACCAGCTAGCTAAATAATCTTAGCTTATGCTTAGAAAAACATTAATTTACTTCACCAATACAATAAATAAGATCTGGAAGAATCTTCTTAAGGTGGCTAGTTGATCTTTTCCTGATAACATTACTTCAGTGCCACGTATATATTTCTTATATAAACAAACATAAACTGGGAATTAGGAGAGTTATAACCACTAAACTGCTTTGGGAAATGGAGTAAGTAAGAGTTTCTTTTCTTAATCCAAACTAAGAAAATAGGTTCCTTAAATTGTTTTTTCGCACTTTGCAAATATTGCTTTTTTTACAAATTGAAGGTAAAACCCTCCATCAGATTATGTTTTACTATAGGCTCAGATGATGATTAGCATTTTTTAGCAATAAAGTATTTTTAAATTAAGGTATGTGCATTCATTTGTTTGCAGACATAATACTATTGCACACTTAACAGACTAAGTATGTCAATATAAGTTTTATATGCCCTCAGAAACCAAAACATTCATATGACCCACTTTAATACAATATTCGCTTTATTGCGGTAGTCTGAAACCAAACCTGCAAGGTATGCCTACAATGTCAAGAGACTGAATTGAGGCACACAGGTTACCAGATTAACAATATAATTTGTTCTTAAGTGAAACTTAACACACAAATATAGTGGTAGATTTCAACATTAGTCAAGTTACCACTGTTAAGAAAACAAAATGCATACACTATAAAAACCAAGTAGTTCAATCTGCTAGCATTTAAGATAAATATAGCTGAGATTATATCTGGGCTGTGACAGCTCTTGCACATGACACTAGACTTCTTTTAACAAGTAACAAAGGATTATAAAAAAATTATTGAGCAGAGAAGTAACAATATATATTATAAAGATATTGTGACTCAAATTGGAAAAAATGATAGTTATACTTTAACTTTAATGGAAGATCATCCTTATTACCAAAGCACCAAGAAGCTCAATTTTCTTGATGGTTAAAATGTAGACAGCAGAAGCTAGACACTAAAGAATATTCTTTTGCTCACATAAAGTAATCTTTATAAAATACAATGTGTAAAAGGCAAAGTAACTATTTACAAACTCAGAAAATTATTTATACTTCTTACTTTGAAATTTTATTCAAGAATTCATTAAAAATGATTAAAAAGTAAGCTCTGATTATCATACTCATAAAAAAAGAAAAAGGTAGTCAATGGTTTGATGTAAATCAAACTATTTAATTGCTACTTACCAATAACATTTCTCCACAGAAAGCAGAGGAATAACCTTTGAATTTCACAAAAGACAAATGCAAGAAGGGTCTCAAATTAAAACAGATGGACTAATTTTAAATCATTCTGTTTTTAATTGTACAGCATTTTATCACAGGGAATCTTAGGTAACTTAGTCCTAAGTTGTGTCAATTCCAACTTCATTAACTTATTACACAATTTATAAAAGCTTTAAGAAATAAAAAGTAAATTAGGGTTGATTCTCTTCATATTTTTAGAAGCCACAAAAGTATTATTAAGAATTCTAGTTATTTCTTCCATACTTCTTTGAAAATATAAACTAAACATACTTACTGTTGGTTTTTTTCATTTAGAGTATTCATGCCCTGGAGATCTGAAAGAGGTGTTCTGGGATTTTTCCGGGTTATACCTAACATATAAAAAGAAGAAATTATCAAATCAATGTTAAGAAAAACTACACATGAACCAATATGTCTGCGGACAAATGAAATTAATATATTTTGATAATAAATATTTGCTAAACAAGATATAAGTTTGATTTTTAAAAATCAACTATATTTCTATACATTAGTAATAAACAATCGGAAAATGAAATGAAGAAAACAATTCCATTAATAATAACATCAAAATCATATAGAAGGAATAATCTAAAATGTCTGTATTGAAAACTACAAAACAAAACATTGTTAAACAAAATTAAAGAATATCTAAATAAATGGAATGCCATCTATGCTCAGGGACTGGAAAACTTAACGGTGCTAAGAGGGAAATGCCTACCAAATTGATCTACAGATCTATGCAATCTTTATTAAAATACCAGCTGCCTTTTATTGAAGATATAAATAAACTGATCCTATAAGTAAAAAGTATATGCAAGGGACCCAAAATAGCTAAAACAATGTGGAAAAAAAACATGGTTGGAGAACTCACTCCTCGTAAATTAAGAAGTTACTGCAAAGTAACTGAGACAATATGGTACCAGGATAACAAGAGACAAATAGATTAATGTGAGGACCTAAGAGTACAGAAACAAATTCTTACATTTATCAACAACTTAACTTCGACAATTCAATAGAAAAAAAATCTTTTCAACAAATAGTGTCAGGAAAACTAGATACCACATGCAAAATAATGAAGGTGAATCAAAGACCAACATTAAAGTGATAAAAGTATAAAACTTAAAAGAACACAAAGAAGTACACAATGCAATGTATATATATGCCTTACTGTTGAATTGTACACCTGAAACTTACTGGATTTCCTTAACCAATGTCACCATAATAAAAATTTTAAAAAAAGAAAAAGCAAGTAAGTAAATAAATACATAAAATCTAGTTTTAAAAAATAAAAATAAAAATCTTATTCCCTCTAAAAAAATTTTTAAAAAGAAAAAAGAAAACAAAGAAGTAAATCTTTCTGACATTGGATTAGCCAGCAGTACTCAGATATGACATCAAAAGCACAAACAACCAAACAAAAATATGGGTAACTGGACATCATCACAATTTTAAACTCTTATGATTGAAAGGACACTGTGTATCAACAAAGTAAAAAGACAATCCGCAAAATGGTAGAAAATGTCTGCAAATTAAACATCTAATAATAAATTCAAATCTAAATATAAAAACTCTTGCAACTGAAAAATAAAAGGACGATCAAATTTTAAAAATGAACAAAAGATGTGAATATTTTTCCAAAGACATGCAAATGGATAATAAGCACACGAAAAGATGTTCAACATCATTAGTCATCAGAGAAATGCAAAACAAACTACAATAAGGTACCAGTTCACACCAACTAGGATACCTATAATAAAAAAGACAGTAAAAGTGTTGGCAAGGACATGAAAAAAATGGAACCTTTCAAACACAGCTGAATGTGTAATGATGATCACTTTGTAAAACAGTCCAGCAGTTCATCAAAAATTAGTTACCATATATCCCAACAATTCCACTCCTATGTACTTAAAAGAACTGAAGACACATGTTCACACACACGTAAAAACTGTCACTGGAAATATGTCTTGAGACCAACCAATTCAGATAAAACTTTGAACAACTTCATTTTCTTATATATCTGATTGCGCTGTTTTCATTTATTCAGTTCCTAAGTCATAGACACTAAATTCCCTATGACAAATTACCATTTTCTATCCATCATATCTATTCTTTACTTCTGTGTACTGAAACATAATTATCTCAGGCCTTTTCTCAATATTAGACATTAAATTTTCAGCTGTTTCCTTGATTTCTTGAGCTTGTACAGGTATTGCTTTACACCTGTGCTTCTTTTAATAGCCTAATACCTATTTTCAATATTATAATGATATTTTATAGCCTCATATTTGAACTACTGCTTTACTGAATTCATGTTCTTAGATTCTTCTATACTTTAAAATGCTCATAGGGAATTTTCTTCTCTTTCTGGTTGTATCTTCCTTGAAAACATGATAGGGTGTTTCTTTTAGGGTGGCTCTTTTATGCACGTTAGTTGACTTTCTTATTTCCCTCTATGTAATGATTTTAATATCAATTATTAAATATTTTCAACATTAAAAAGCTATATTAAAAAAAACAATGGCATGTATGATAGAAGCTTTGTTAAACTCTCTTGCGACCAAATCAAAGTTGTGACAGAAACGAGAAGCAAACAGCAAGCAGTCGCCTGGGACCTAGACAAACAGAAGTACTATAACTAGGGAAATACTTAATCAACCTGCAATGGTAGAAAGCAGAGGGGAGCAAAGACGCAAGGCTGCCTGGTCCCCAGCAGTTGAGTAGGACAGAGGCAGAGGCTGGCAGCAGCTGCGGATGCCTCTTAAAGGGGCTGTGTCCGCGAGTGGACTTTCACAGTTGACAGACCTGCCCACTCTGAGCACAAGCACAGGGTTAGTTGCTTTGGGGTGGGGAGGGCACCAGGGACTTACAGAGGAACACTGAGTTGCAAGAGAAAAGGATAGAGGCAAGGCTTTCGCCCACAGAAGTGCTGGCTGTATCCATCGTACCTCTGTTGAGCCCTCCCCCTCCCAGTGTGTGGACACAGCAGGGCCAGAGTTGAGATGTTGTCAAACTGGATAACAGAGGTCACTCCACCCAGAGGATTCCCTGAAACTCCGCCTCCCCAAATATGCAGTCCCACCCAAATAACATCTACGTGTGTCCTTGGGGAGCCTGGTGCTCCTTGCAGAGCAGCAACAAGACTCACACTGGTACTAGCTGGCCTCGGTTCCTGGTGTGGTTTCTTGAGGCAACTAAAAGCACAGCATCTGTGATTGCTTGCTGAATCTTAACAGGTGGCCCCAGGGGAGCACAGAATGAGGCTAAACTTGGCCTGCAGCTGAACCCCTCTCAGGACTGTGCCACTGGACACCTACTACACAAAAGTGCACTAGTAAGACTGAGAGACGAAGGAGCTTTCTTAGTATATACAGACAGACACAGAAAGACAGCCAAAATGGAAAGATAAAGAAGCAGAAACCATATGAAAGAACAGAATAGAGCTCCAGGAATAATAGAGTAAGGCAAGCTAACAGATGCAGAGTTCAAAACACTGGTTATAAAGATGCTCAATGAACTTAGGGAAAGTGTTCATGAATGAACTCAGTGAGAACTTTAACAGAGATAAAAAATACCAAAATGAAAATGTAAATTATAAAACGAAGAACACATTATCTGAAATGAAGAACACATTATCTGAGATGCAGAGTATACTCGAGAGAATCAACAGAGTAGATAAAGAAGATCAAACCACCGATATAGAGGATGGAAAAGCCGAGGACACATAATCACAAAGGCAAGATAAAAGAAGCCAAGACTGAAATAATAATTTAAGGAGCTGAATGAAATAAGTGAGAGAAAGACAAACATTGCATGAATCCACATACATGTGGAATCTAAAGAACAAAATAAACAACAACAACAACAAAAACAAAAATAAACTCATAGATACAGAGAACATTTTGAGGGCTACTAGACAGGAGGGGCGTTGGGGGATGGCAAAATAAGGCAAATAATTAGTACCAGAATAGACATGGAGAAGTACAGTATAGCATGGGGAAGATGGTTAATAATGTAATAAATATGTAAGGAAAAAGGGGTACCTTATTAGTGGGGTAATCGCTTTATGAGTTATGTGGATCTCTGATCACTACATTATACAACTGAAATGAACACATTACTGGATTGCAACTGTAATTGAAAGAAAACTTATTGATATGTACAATGTAAATTGTACAAGCAACTAATTGATATGTACAATGTAAATTGTACAAGCAACTAATTGTCTATTACATTTCAATAAAGCTGGGGGGAAAAAACCCTGTGTGAATGCATAAACAAATAACAACAAAAAGCCATACGAATAATATACTGAATACTTGCAAATGATCACTCCAATTAGAAAATAAAGACTAGTGCACCTGTCTGATCCCATTCCAACAACATCAGACCCCAATGTTGCCCACTTGGAATTATTATAGAAAGACTTTAAAATAGCTATCATAATGCTCAATGACTTGAGATGGTCTTACTGAGTCAACAGATTAAAAAATCTCAGGAAAGAAATGGAAACTAAAATATTAGGAAACCAAAAGGATATTCTGGAACTAAAATCTGAGAACTTCTGAAATTAAAAATTCATGAACTTGAAATCAGATAAATAAAAATTATCCAATTTGAAAACAAGAAAAAATAGAAATGAACACAGTATCAGGAATCTATGAGACAATATCAAATATTCTAAGAACATATCACCAGTGTCTAAAAAGGAAAAGAGAAACTGCAGCAGAATAATCTGCTGGAAGAAGCACTGTTCTTTTGTTGAGTCCCGTCCCCCGCCCCCGATTCAGCGGAGGAAGTAGACAAGAGTCCAAGAAGTGCAGAGTCCCAAACAAGACAAGACCCAAGAGGCTCACACCGAGACACATTATAACTAAAATGTGAAAGGTTAAAGACAAAGAGAGAATCTTAAAAGCAAAAAGAGAAAGGCAGCTCGTTTCTTACAAGGATATAAGAATGTCAGCTGATTTTTCAACAGAAGCTTTGCAGGCTGGAAGGGATTGCCATGAAATATTCAAAGTGATGTAAAGCAAGGGCCTACAACCAAGATTATTCTACTCAGCAAAGTTATCATTTAGAATCAAAGGACGAATAAGGAGCTTCTCACACAAGAAAATCTAAAGGAGTTCATCATCACCAAACCAGTATTACAAGAAACATTAATGAGACTCTTTTAAAAAGGGGAAAAAATATCAAAAATATGAATGATAAAATGGCTATAACAATATACCTAGCAATAATTACTTTAAATGTAAACTAATTAAATGCTCCAAACAAAAGACAGGATGGCTAACTGGATAAAAAAACAAAACTCCTACATATGCTGCCTACAGACACTTCACATTGAAAAACACAGACTGAAAAGTAAAAGGATGGAAAAGATACTGTATGAAGATGGAAATAAAAAAAAAGGTAGGGAAGTAATACTATACCAAAACAAAATAAACTTTTAAAACAAAGGCCATAGCAAGAGATAAAGAAGGACCCAGTAATTCCACTTCTGGGTATTTATCCAAAGGAACCCAAAACACTACTTCGAAGGGGCATGCGAATCCATATGTTTATTGCAGTATTATTTACAATAGTCAAGATATGGAGGCAACTTGGTGTCCATCAATGGCTATACGGATAAAGAAATGATACACACGTGTCTGTGTGTATCTATATATGTATATGTATAATGAATATTAGTCATAAAAAAGAATAAAATCTTGCCACCTGTAACGACATAGATGGATCTAGAAGGTATTGTGCTGAGTGGAATAACTTGGAGAAATGTAATGCCCTAAGAAAATAAATGAACAAACAAAGAAGAAACAAACTTATAGATACAGATAACATTTTGATGGCTGCCAGATGGGAGGGGTGTTAGGGGGAATAGGTGAAAAAAGTAAAAGGGATTAAGAAGTACAAATTGGTAGTTATAAAACAGTCATGGAGATGTAAAATACAGCATAAGGAATACAGTCAATAATATTTAATAACTATATATGGTGTCAGATGGCTAGATCACTTCGTGAGTTGTATAAATATCGAATCACTGTATTTTAAACCTGAAACTAACATAATACTGTATATTAACTCTAATTGAAAAAAATCTATTTTCAAAAAGAGCAACTGGTAATCAGTTGATACAATCTATCCCAATTGGAAACTTCAATGTCCAAAAAAGAAAAGAAAACATATGTACACAAAATGACTCAAACAATAATGTTTACAGCAGGGTCTCTCACAATAGCTCAAAACAGCATACAATCCTTATATCCACCAAGAAACAAATGAGAAACACAAAGCTGTATCTATATATACCTGTATATGTCTGTTTGTATACACAATGGAATAAAAGCCAGCAACAAATTATTGATACATGGAACAACACAAATAAATATGCATATCATGTTGCATAACAATCAGAACACAAAAGAATATATAGTGTATGGTTCCATTTCTGTAAAATTTTTAGAAAAGGTAAAACTCATTTACAGTAATGGAAATCTTAACAAGAGTTGCCTAAAGGACATGGGAAAATGTACAAGAGAGCAAGAGTAAATTTTCTGATACAGCTTTACTCCAATACTTTACTTTTAATCTTGTTGGATTCATATGTTTTAGGTTTGTCTCTTATAAACATTTTGGAGCTTAATTTTATTTTTCATAATTGCATAATCTCTTAACTGTTTACTTTGGATCATTTTAATTTATTGCTATCATGATATATCTGGAATTTTTTCTGCCTTTTTATTTTATGTTATGCCTTTTATTTACTCTAATTATTGTATAATTTTATCCACACTTCTACCGAAGTATTTTCTTTATATAGATTCTTTTGTGTTTCATAAGTTAGCGATACTCTCCTCTTTGATAATCCTTGAATTTTTAACATATTTATGAATTCTAAACTAAATTCTGTATTTTCTTTTCCTAACAAGTATAAAAACCTTCTAAGGCTTTGATTCTCATCATTCCATTCCTGTAACAGCTGTTGTTACCCAGTACTTACTTTCACCTTGTTTTCTTCCCATTAACCAAGTGAATTAGACATTACTGTTTTACAAATCATTTATTTATATTTACACACATATATCAATTTCTTTATTAGATCTCAAAACTTTCCAGTGAGTTCAGCTTCTGTCTTTCTCCACTAAATCTTTTCATAAGTTCTACTGGTAAAGATCTGTTCAGATTACTATCTTTATTTATTGCCATTGTTCATCTTTGCCTGGTATATCTTTGTTCATCCTTTTACTGTTATCATTTTTTAAATCTTATATTTAATTAAACTTTCTGAAAAATGCATTTTGAGATTTTAATTGGTAAGATTAATCTATTTTTATTAATTTTAAATAGTACTTGCTTCTTGTATTTTACTTCATATTTTCCATTTATTTTTCTTTAAACTCATTTTCTCCTTCTTAGTTTTCATTTGATAAAGGTTTCTTATGTTTCATTAAAATATAAGATTCCACTTTTATTATTATTGTAGTTGTCTATCTTGTACACATTCATGTTTATTTATCCATATTGTATCTTAAATTTGATAAATATCCATATTTTACTAATTCAAGAGAAATATAGCTCCCTGTCTTCTCTGTCAGCTTCACTGAAATACATATTAGCATTTGTTTCTATCTACCATTTTCAAACAGAAATTCTGGTCATGCATCATTAAAAAAAATTTGACATTCTTCATTCCATGAAAAATATTCTCTTCAAGGTATATGTCTGTGACTTATGTTAGGATTCATGAAATGTAAATTTGTTATTGGGGTAAAACTTATATATAGTAGAATATATGCCTTTTAAGAATACAGTTAAATAAGTTTAGACAAAACCACCATAAAAAGGAGATACAGACCATTTGCATCATCTTCAAAAGATCCCTCATGTCATTTTTTGGACAATCCCCCACATACCCTCCTGGGTCAAGGTAACCACTAATTGTCCACATGGACTGGTTTGCATCTTTTAGAATTTGATTTAAATGGAATAAAACAGTATGCCCTCTTTTGTGTAGGGTTTCAGTCAGCATAATATGTTGGAAATTGATTAATAAAAGTCTTTGTGTAAGTATGTTTCTCTCAGGTAAATATCTCAATGAAATTAATGGAACATGGAAAATATATGCTTCACATTTATAAAAAACTGACAAATTGTTTTCCAAAATAACTGTACTATTTTATATTGCCGATAGAGTACATAAGCATTTTATTTGCTCCACATTCTTGTCATCAGTTTTATCAACTTAAAATTTAGCCATGATTCAAGGTGTTAATGTGACCTCATTGTGATTATAATTTGCATTTACCCGATGACTAATAAAGCCTGATAATCTTTCATGAGTCTATGGACCATTCACATATCTTCTTTTTGGACGAATATATTCGAATCTTTGGCCATTTTTAACTGAATCATTTGTCTTATTATTGCAGGAATATTTTTATATTTTGTTTTCATGTCCATTATCAGTTATCTGTATTATAAATTATTACAAATACTGTTTCCCAGATATGGTATACTTTTTGTTTTCTTAACAATATCTTTTTAAAAGCAAAAGTTTTCAATTTTAGTGAACCTCTAATTTTGTCATGCTTTTTCCTTTTATTGTTCATGCTCTTATGCCCCATCTAAGAAATCTTTGTCTGTTACAAGATTACAAAGATTTTTCTCTCAGGTTTTTTTCCACAAATTGAACAGTTTTACTCTTTACGTTTTGAGTTAATTTTTATGTATAATATAAAGGGTCAAAGTTATCCTCTAATATATGGCTATGGAGTTGTTCCAGTGTCATTTGTTTAAAAGACTACATACTTTACCCCACTGAATTATTTCAGTACCTTCGCAGAAAATCAATTGACCATGAGTATGTTAATCCATTCCTGGGCTCTTTCTTGGTTCTACTGATCTTCTGATTCTTACACTAAGAGAACAATGTCATGATTTTTTTAGTCTTGAAATCATACAGTGTAAGTTTTCCAGCTTTGTTCTTTCAAAATTATTTTGGTCATCTTAGGTATACACATTTCTATATAAATAAGTAATCGGTTTGTGAATTTCTACCCCAAAAAATCTGCTGTGATATTCACTGGGATTACATCCAATCCATAGATCCATTTACGAGAGAACTGATATCTCAGAACTACTAAAATATGTATTTATGTTCGCCTATTTAGGTATTTTTCATTTTCTCTAAGGTACAATGGTCTAACACATATTTTGTTAAATTTATCCCTACGTATTTCATGTTTGGGTATGTTATATTATTGTCCATTGCATATTAAGTTGCTCCAAAACCTAGTACTTAAGAACAACAAATAGTTATCATATCACAGGGTGTCTAAAATAACAAGTTTCAAGAGCTGCTTAGCCAGTTAGTTCTAACAAATGGCAGTTTGCTACTCTCAGAAACAATGATCAGAGAGAGAGCTAACAAGCAAAAAATTGCCTAACATGGAAACTGCAATCTTTCATAACTTAATATCAGAAATGTCATGCTATTGCTTCTGCCATGTCTTATAGGTCACATAGACCAACAGTGGTAAAATGTGGGAGGAGACTAAACAGGGTTGTAACTACCAGGAGACGGGAATAACTGGGGAATATCTAGGAGGCTGGCTGCCATAGCTGTGGAAACAGCATTTATAAATTTCACTTTCCAAGTATTCATGGCTAGAATATTACAGTTTGATTTCATATGTATACCTGGTATCTTGTGAGACTGTTAAATTCCTTTTAGACTGAAGAGCATTTTTTAAACTCCTAGCACTTTCTATGTAGATGATCATGCTGTCTACAATTTCCTTTTCAATCTTAAGTACATTTTATTTCTTTTTGTTACCTTATTGTACTACGACCTTTAGTACAATGTTGAACTGAGTGGAAAAAGCAGCCATCTTTGCCTTGTTCTCAAGGTCAGGAAAGAAGTATTCAATCTCTTACCACTAAGTGTAAAGTGTGCTGTAGGGTTTTCATGTGTATTCTCTACAAAGATGAAAAAGCTGCCTTCTAGTCCTAGGCTGCTAAGTTTTTAAATAGAAATGGGTACAGAATTGTGACAAACTCTTTTTATCAATCTACTGAACTAATCATGCTTTTTTTCTTTTTTAGATGGTTAATATGGTAAGGTATATTGATTTTCTATTATCAAACAACCTTATATTCCTACAATACATTCTACTTAGCTATCATGTATTATCCTTTAATATATTCCTGAATTCAATGTGCTCTTATTCAGGATCTTTACAACAATCATAGTAAAGAATGTTGGTCTGAGTTTTCCTATAGTATTTTTGTCTTGCTTTGGTATTTGAGTAATAATACTGACCTCATGATATGATTTATATGGTGCTTCTCACTTCTATATTTTCTGAAGGAGATGAGAACTGGTATTATTCCTTTATTAAATAAACATTTCTTAAGTAAAATTCACTACTGAAGCTATCTGGATCTGAACTTTTTTGTGCTTATGTGTGGGGAAAGTTTATTTATAAATCCAACATCATTAATAGATATAAGACTAATCAGATTTTTTATTTTTCCCTGGGTCCACTTAGATGACTTGTTAACATTCAATGACCTGGTCCATTTCATCTATTGAATTTACTGGCATAATGTTAATAATTTTTCCTCAATCTTTGATGTCTGTACCATATACAACTGTGTCTACTCTTTCATTCCAGATAATAGCTTTGTTCTTCACTCATGGTCCTTGATCAGAATGGCTAGAACTGCACTTGCCAATTCAGCAGTCACTAGCCATATGTGGCCATTTAAATTTAAGGTGATTTAATTAGAGTTTCAGGAGGATTTTGTTTTTGTTTTTGTTTTGTTTTTTAAATTTCGGGCACTTAACAGCCACATGTGGCTAATATCCACAGTTTTGGACAGCATAGTTGGAAAACATTTCCATCTTCACGGAAAGTGCTACTGGACAGTGCTGGGCTCAAACTCTATCAATTTTATTACTCTTTTCGAAAAACCATCTTTTGGTTTCCACTGATTTTCTCTACTTTTGGTCTGTTTTCTATTCACTGATTTGAGCTCTTAATTTTATTGTTCACTTCTTTCTTGTTGTTTTAGGTCTAATAAGTTTTCTTGATGTAGCTTCATAAGGTGAGAGCTTAGACGATTAATTTTTGACCTTATTTTTTCTAATATAAATATTTAAGGCTATCGATTTTCTTCTAAGGACTTCTTTAGCTGCATAACTCATGAGTTATTTATACATGTTGTTTATTTTCCGAATACATAAGAGTTTTCAGATAAATATATTACCGATTTATATTTTAATTCCATTTTGGTCAGACAACATACTTTAAATTTCAACCATTTGTGTGACCATACTAATGCCTGAGGTCAGAGACATTAAGGCACTTGAACATCATAATCTCCACTGTCCCAAAACTAGATTGAAGATCAAAAGTATGAGTTCGAATTGAAATGATATTCTTCTATTCTATCCTCTTTCTAGTCCTCCTACCATCTTATTCCTTCTCCTTTCCAGGGCTCCTGACCTTTGAAGAAATGGGGCTGCAGTTAAAACTCCCACAAATCCCAATATACTCTTACCCCTCTAATTTCCTCCCGACCAAATCTCAGAGGATACTCACAGGAGAGAGGTGCGAGCACTAGAAATGAAGAAAGTAAAAAGAGCCACAATACTTTATATGTCTAATCTCAAAGGTCATACACACTGTTACTTTGACCACCTTCCATTTGTTAGAAGCCAGTCATTAAGTATAGCACATGCCTTTTGAAGTGAGGAGTACCAAAGAATTTGTAGACACATTTTAATCCACCAGGAAAATGAAATTCAAAATGTAATTTTTTCCCTCTCTTTAATTCCCCCACCCCCACTTCCACACCTGACCTATGGTTGTTGCCATTTCCCTTAAGAACTGGAGGTGGGGCATCTCCTCACACATGTTCATGGCATGCACCCAGGGCCTGGCCACCCAGGGCCTGGCGCACCCAGGGTATGGTCCGTGGCTCCACCTGGGGTGCAAACACAGGACCTTCTGAGTGTAAAGCAGATGTACTAACCACTACACTATGGAGCCACACAAAAATGTAATAATTTTTACCTTAAATAGTCATACATCTTTTTTAAAGAAATAAGGAAGTAAAAAGTATGTATATTCATTTGTTTTTAGGCATACTTATTATTTCTGGTTTCTTTATTCCTTCTAATAATTCACATATCAGTAAACTGGAGCCCATGGGCCAAATCAAACCCACTAAGTTTTCGCATGGCTGCAAATTAAGAATGGTTTTTACATTTTTAAATGCTTAAGGAAAAAATTCAATGGAAGAATATTTTTGTGATGTGTAAATTACATAACATTTAAATTTCAGTGTATATAATAAACTTTTATAGGAACATGGCCATGCCCATTTGTTTATGTATTGTCTATGGGTCCTTTCACAGCAGAACTGAGTTGTTTCGACACAGACCACCTGAAATGTTTACTATATAGCCATTTAAAGAAAAACTTTACAGACTCTACTATGTATCCCAGTTATTACCTGGAGGTGTCATTTCCCTTTATCCTGTATAATTTCCATTATCATTTCTCATAGAATATGTATTATGGTGACAAATTCTCTCAAATTCTGTTTATCTGAAAACATCTCTATTTTGGCTTTATTTTTGAAGGATACTTTTGCTAACTGATAATTTGACATTGTAGATAATAACACTGGATTTTGAAAACTGCTGATTTTTCTTCTAACAGACCGTTAACCTGTCTGGTCCCCAACTACAAATATAGAAATATTGCCTGAAAGTATTTTGGTTTGGGGGTTTCATTTTGTTTTTATTTTAGTTATGATTTTTGGATATATTTCAGCCTCTATTGCTTTTAATGAGAAGTCAGGTGTTAATCATATCATTATTCCCTAGTATTTAGTATGCCATACTTTCCCTTCACTGCTTTCAAGATTTTCTCTTTATCTTTAGTATTCTACATATTGCCTATACTGTGCCTACTTGTGGTTTTCTTTTGTATTTACTCTTCTAGGAGGTCACTGTTCTTGGATCTCTAAGCTAGTTTTTTTAAACCAAACACGAAAAGTTTTCAACCAGTATTTCTTCAAATATTTTTTTTGCTTTTCTCTACTAAATGGAATTCCAACTAAAGTGAATATTCAGCTTTGCCCACACAGGAGCTACATACAGATACCAAAAGCAACAAACTTGCAAATCTCAACCTGCAGTTACCTCTTTCAAAGGTTATCTCCCATTTGGTTTGCAGTGCTTCTTTGACAGGGCTCCTATAGTCTTTCCTGCATACTCACGGCAGTTAGCCAGGTATGGTTGACAGAATTCATACTTTAACTTTGGGTTTCAGCCCTTTGGCAGCTCTTGCATATGATTTTCCTCCTAATTCCAACCTGCTTGCCAGTCCTCAGTCTTGTCCTCTGACACCTGGTTTTCTGTCTCTGGAGTTACAGGAGTTGGAAAGTACTTTATGAAAAAGCTACACATTCATAATTCTTACCCACTATTTTATTTAATGAATGACTCTCCTCTGATTTCTGCTTCTTTTTGGCCTTTTTTGGTCTTTTAGTCCTTTGGGTCTTTTCCAATGCTTTCAAATAGTTTGTTTTTAAATTTTTCCAGGTTTTATCATTGTAACTTGAGGAAGGGGTCATTTACCTCACCAATTTACCATTACCTAAATCTGGTAGTCCCCTGATTTTTTTTTTTAAATCTCCTGAACTTGAACTTATAATTTTATATGTTACAAAATTTTAATTACTGGTAGTACTATAATGGAAAATGGAATAACCTACCTAAAATAACGGAAAAGCTCCAACTTTCACAAATGTAGAAATAAACTTGCATGTGAACACAGACAAATGTACAATTTCCTCATGCAGCCTGTGCTAAAATTGGTGCCTTCCTATTCTGGACCCACATATACCAAGCTGAAATACATTCAAGCCCAAGGTTGTCAGGATGAGAGTCACAAATATCAAAACAAATAAACCACTTCCAACTATTTAAAAGTTAAAAAGAATTAATTTAATCTCCCATAAAAGATTTGTAGACTGTCTTAAATAATGTCCCATGGATTAAAAGATTTAAAAAAGTAAGATGGATAATTGGAATAAAGACTTGTATACCTTTTAGAAATAATAGCAATAATTAAGAGTAACAATTAAAGATGTCTTTTTAAATGAAATACTTACCTTTGTTCTGAGAAAAAATTTTAAATGTTTTTCAGTATGCATCACACATTTTCTTATTGATATCAAGACAGCAAAAGTAAGAATGGAAAAAAAAAAACCCATAACATTTGCTTTTAGGAATTCTGCTTATATTCACTGATAACTGGATACTAAAATTTCATGGACTTTCAATCGCAGAACTGTGAAATTAGCAAAGTATATCTGTAGTGATTTGTAAAATGCTGAGAACAGAATATGTAAGTAATTTAGGTCCATTATATGCTAATTTCTGAGTTAGGCTTCAAGTATTCTGAGTATCCCTTTATTCTCCCTATAGCAATAGCCAAATAACTGTAATCCCACAACAAGCAAAAGAACTCATGTTCATGCAGAATAATTATAAATACCAATAGACAAGGAGGAAATGGAGACCTAGGGCATTTTTTTACACCTATTTTTATTTAAAAAGAACACCCACTATGATTCTGTAATTCTTCCTTAAGCCAAAACATTAAGGTAGTATCTTTGCTCTAAACAAGACATAGGAAAGTCTGATCGAAGGACTGCAATCGAACTAAGTGGATTTACCAATGATACACAAAAGCTCCACTGCTGATTTTGAAATTCAAGCTCAAGCATAAAAATTAGCTGTAATCAGACAAGAGCAGAGGAAATTTCTGGCAGTGCTGGATATATTAATCATCTTGATTGTGGTAATGATTTCACAGGTCCATATATGTGAAAACTTACTAAACTCTATGCGTCTGCATGTAGTTTACTTTACCTCAATTAGATTTCAAGAAAACTTTTTTAAAAAACTCAGCGAGAAAAAAGCTGTTATTCATTTATACCCATTCTCAGCTACTTTATAGCCAAAAATGAAAATCAAGTCAGAGTCCATAACCAAGTATAATAACAAGTATAATTAACTCAAGGATCACAAGCAAATAAACATCTGACTTAAAAGAATAGGTATATCAATTTTTCGAGAGAAAAAATCTAAAGTTTCAATGAAAATATCTTGAGACCAACTGGTCAAAGGCTTATGGAGGTCACACTGCCTATGCAATTTATGTCCCGCCCTGATGTAGAATGCTCCTGGTGTCCATTTCCGAATGGATATGTGATGACAGAGAATTTATCAGGATTTGCAGCCTTACTGTACTTCTCTTCCTTGCACCTCTGCAGAATCTCTAAGCTCCTCTGGTGGACTGGGTGTTGGAGAAAGCTAAAACTATCCAGACTTTTCAAAATTGCACATGGCGCTGTATCATCATGTCCTTAAGAAGCAGAAGAAAAACAAAAACAAAAAATGGAGAAAAGAAAAAGACATTATATAAGCCCAAACCAATAGAGAATCAAGGACAATGCTGCCAACTATCTTTAGTATATAAAAATATACCAAGTAATATAAGTTAAATGTGAATGATTTTTCCAATTAATTTGAGGAAATTACACAACAGAAAAAAAAAATAAAGGTCCTTTTTACGTACTCAAAATGTCATCTTTAGTATTCAAGGTGTTGTATGTTAACACCATACTAAAATGTCTAATTTATGAACAACAAAACAACAACAAAAGTGTCTAATTTAAAATACTAGGCAAATTTCAAAAACTATCTGTATGGTTTAGTTTTTTGGTTTTTCTTTTAGTGGACTCATTTTTATCAGGTATGAAATATAATTAGCATATAGTTGGCAACAATGCAAGGAACGTTGATGAATCCCAAAGAGAAGTTTACTCAAAACAATTTACCAAAAGTTAAACAATTCTTTCACAAATTTTGCAATTAACAACACTTGTAGGAATTCCAGCAAGTGTGTGTCAATGTTGGAAGAGTAGGAAGAAAGCACCGAAGAGCAGAAAAACCCAGCATCACTTCTATATTTGTAAATCTCAAACAAAGCTGTAAAATGTACACCTCATCACCACTTCTGAGTAAAGGGAGACAGAATCAACTACTGGTGGAAAAGGGAAAAGAGCACTTTTAGGTAAGGACCAAAGCCCGATTAGGACTACCAAAACAGCGAATCACTCGAGCAATAAAGGGAGGGAGAGGGAGTTTCAGTACCATAAATATTAGCAATAAGTTGATTTAAAAGAGAAATACAGGTTTTCTGAGTTTACGAGGACTTAAATACCTTTTACTCATAGAACTATCTCTAGATTTAGAACATTAAGTTCAAACAAATGTACATTTCCTTTAAAAAACAAAAGTGAATAGTCAACAATAGAGGCAAAGTAAGCAACACATAAACAATGAACTAAAGTTCCATTTGTGCAGATTTACTGTATAATTAGGAATGAGGTACTATCTATGAATAGTTCTCAAGGCAGAATCTTTTAAAAAGTTAAACAGAGGTAGAGCAATTTAAGGAGGTTTACAAAGCATGGTTTAGTCTATCTATAACTCCTTAAACTGGATTTCTATATCCAGAGAAAAAGCATCTACACTTTAGTTAAGGAGATGAAATCTTATGATACCATAAAATTAGATAATAATATAAACATAAATAGCATCCTTTTTAAAATAAAATGAATTTGAAATCATTTTCATTATCCAATAATAAAAATGTAAGCTAATAAAATTATCTCATTTAGCCGATATGGAGAGCCCATAACTACAAATGTTAAATGTTCTAAAATCAAATAACTATTTACAAGTTACTTTTCATGTCTTAGTCAAAAGATACCTCAGTAAAAAATATGCTATTCCCATTATTATCAATAATTCCCCCCCTAAGATAGGCTGCTTAGAGAATGAATACTTAGACTCAAACTAGCCTATACTTACTTAGCTGGAAGAAGAGGGAGAGATAGCAGTTGAGGAGAACTATTTGAGGGGGAAAAATACCTGGTGAGTTCTACTCATACTCCCATCTACATTGTAATTTTAAAGAGTTATCATCAGACTTTCAGGCCCCTCAATAACTAGCTTAATAACTTACTAGTCAGAAGTATGATTGTGTTATTAAAGTGTTTTGTAAGTGTTTAAAAAGTTCAGGATATTGAATACACTAAATTATTACCTAGTTTTAAGAAATCACTCAACATTACCACAGCCGCTGTACTCTATTTTCTATTTTATGAAATAAATTGTGGCAATGCCATTTGGATATGAGTAATTTTGATCTGTGGCTGTTTTGTGTCTCACCATTATGCCTTAGTTTTGTTTTTTTTTTTAAATTTCATTTGTTCTTTCATTCTGCCTTCTATGCCTTCTATTTTAAACACTATTTTACAGACTATATAAAACAGTATTTCCAAACCTTAAAATGATATTCCTTTTGTTTACTATGTGTACCAACTCCCTGTTAAGTGCTTTGATCTCCTAAGATGGTTTTTAAGTACATTTTCAGCAGCGGTTATTTTCTAAGGAATATTTTTAAAAGAGATTTATATAATGCTTGCTTATGCTAGTTCCTGGTCTAGGTTTAATAATTTCTTATCTTGAGAAGATGCACAAAACACACAACATAAATTCAGACCCTATACCCATGCATAGTGAAGATGTGGGACACTGATTTTATTTTAGACGTAACTTGTTTAGTAACTTTTTAGAAAACCTTACCTAAGGCCTAACACATATTGCTAAGGTTCTTGGCAAGGCCAAAGGAAAGAATTTTGCAATTATCCTTTCAGTGACTTAAACTCTTTGAAGTTTCTGACCACATAACAGAGGCTTAATCCCAGCTTCGCTGTATCATTCAGACCTGAAGCCATGTCTCTAATCCTATAACAATTTCTATAATGCCAGCTACCGGGCCTTGGGCCATTTTTTAAAGGTATATTTCACACAAGGTAAAATCCAACCATCTCTAGTATACAGTTTGATGGTTTAAACAAATGTTTACAACCACATAATACTCCATCAAGATACAGAACATATCATTTCAGCAATTTATTTTACCCTCTTCCAGTCAATACCACCCTCACCTCACCTAGAGGCAATCAAGTTATGATACTGTATCACTATACTGTATATTACTTTGCCTAGTCTTAAACTAAATGAAATAATACAGTATGTTTTCTTTCATGTCTGGCTTTTTTGCTCAATTTATTTTTTGTGACTCGTTCATTACAAGTATCAGTAGTTAGTTCCTTTTTATGCTGAATAATGTCACACAGTAGGAATATATCATGTCTTGCCATTCACACAAATGGAATCATAAAATTTGTGTTTTTTTGTGGCTGACTTCTTTCATTTAGCAAAATGCTTTCAAGGTTCATCCATGTTATAACAAGTGCTAATGTTTCATTCCTTTATAAGGCAGAATAACATTTCATTGTATGTACATAACACATTTTGTTTATTCGTTCACCACTTAATAGGAATTTGAGTTATTGCCACCCTTTGGCTATTATGAATAATGTTGCTAAGAACATCGTGTGTAAGTTTTTGTTTGAACGTGTTTTATATTTTTTTGAGTATCTACCTAAGAGTAGAAGTGCTAGGTAAATTCTAACTATGAGGCTGTTTTACAAAGTGGCTACATCATTTTACATTTCCAGCAGTAACATATCAAGTTTCCAAATTCAACACATCCTTACCAACATTTGTTATTACTTGTCTTTTTTATTGTAGCCATCCTATTAGATGTGAAGTGGTATCCCACCATGGTTTAAATTTGTATTTCTCTAATAACAGATGATGTCAAGCATCTTTGCATGTTTACTGACTATCTGCAAATCTTCTTTGGAAAAATGTCTTTTAAGATCCTTTTTAATTGGGTTATTAGTTTATTACTGAATTGTAAGAATTCTGTATATATTCTAGATATCAGTTATCAGATATATGATTTACAAATCCTTTCTATCATTTGTGGATTGTCATCTCACTTTCTTAATAGTGTTCTTTGAGGCACAAAAGTTTTTAATTTTGATGAAGTTAATTTATCCATTTTTACTCTGGTTGCTTATGCTTTAGGTGTCATGTTGAAGAATTACTGACTTATCCAAATTAGGAAATGTGAGTCTTCCAATTTTGTTCTTCCTATATTTCTGGATTCTTTACATATCAATTTTAGGATTAACTTGTCAATTTCTGCACACAGGCAGCTGTTATGACAATGAAGTATTGCCATCTTACCTATATTAATTTAAGCCTTCCAATGCACGAAAATAGAATCTTTCCATTTATTTAGGTATTCTTTTAAGTTTTTCAACTTAAAATGTATTACAATTCTTTAGTTAAATTTTTTTTTAAAGATTTTATACTTATTTGTGCTCTTGTAATTGGAGCACCAACTTAATTTCATTTTCAGGTTGTTCACTGCTAGCATGCTAAGTACGACTATTTTCCACATTGATTCTGTGTGCTACAACCCTGATGGCCTCATTTATTAGCTCTGTTTTTTGGTGGATTCCTAAGAGTATTCTATACACAATATGTCATCTGCGAACAAAATGGTTTCTTCCTTTTCCTATCTGAATTCTTTTATTTCTTTTTCCTGCCTAACTAATCAGCACCTCCAAGACAATGTTGAATAGAAGCAGTGAGAGCAAACGTCTTTGTCTTGTTTCTGATCTCAGGAGAAAAGTACTTACTCCACCATCAAGTTCGATGTAAAGCTTTGAGTTTAACATAGATCACCCTATTAGGCTGAAGAAGTCCCCTTCTATTCCTTCTTTGTTCAATGTTTTTAATAATGAAAAGTACGAAAATGTGTTGGCTTTTGTTAAGTGCTTTCTCTGTATCTACTGAGGTAATGGTGTGATTTCTGTCTTTTATTCTGTTAATGTGGTCTACTACATTGATTTGACTTTTGTAAGTTAAAACAACCTTGCATTCATGGGTAAATTCCATCATGTCATGGTGTATAACACATGACACTTTTTACGTATTGCTGGATTCATTATGCTAGGATTTTTGGTTTGTGGTTTTCATTTTTGTGATTTCTTGTTTGGTATCCAGGCAATACTGGCTCCACAGAATAAGAATGAAAGTATTCCCTCATATTTCATTTTTTTTTTTTTTGGATGAGTTTATAAAAAAAAAACCTGGTATGAATTCTTCTTTAAGGAGCTGATAAAATTCATCGGTGAAATCACTGTCCCTTGGCTTTGCTTTGTGGAGAGCTTTTAATACTCTCTATCTTTGAACAGTTTAATTATGACATATGTAAATCTGAATCTCTTTGAATTCGCCCTTCTGGCAGTTTGTGGAGCTTCTCAGTCTGTAGAGATTTTTGAGCTTCTTGGATTTGTATATTAATTTTCTCATCAAATATGACAAGTCTGGGCCATTATTTCCTTTTTTTTCTTTTCGTTCTTTTTCTTTTTCTTTCTTTTTTTTTTTTTTTTTTGTCACTATTTCTTAAAATAAATATCCTTGCTGCCCATTTTTCTCCTTTCCTTCTGGACTCCCTGAAGTCAGTATGCTTTATTATTGATCTCCCACAGGTCTAGAAGTTCTGTTCATTTTTCTGCATTCTTTTTGTTTGTTTCTTAGATCTGATAATCAACTGATCTGTATTCAAGTTCACCGATTCTGACTTCTGCCTATTCAAATGTGGGGCTGAATTCTAGTGAATTTTTCATGTCAGTCATTGTATTTATTCCCCACTTCAAAATTTAGATGTAAATTAACACTCTCTATTTGGTGAGACATTGTTCTCATAGTTTCCTTTAGGTCTTTAGATATGGTTGCCTTAGGTCTCTGAACTTATTTAAAATAGCTTGATGACTGTACTAAGTTCATGTCTGGCTTTCCTCAGGGACAGTTTCTATTGATTCTTTTTTCCTGTGTGAGTATGGCAACTCTGGAAATCAGATTCTCTTTTCTCCCCAGATATGTTGTTGTTCCTGTTTCTTGTAGTTGCTGCTGTTTGTTTAGGACTTCCTAAACCAATTTTGTAAAGTTTGTATTCTTTCCCGCATGTGACCATAGAAATCTCTGCTCAGTTAGCTTAGTGGTCATATATCCATCCATTGTGGATGGATATATGAATATTCCTGAAACCAATAAATCTCCCATTCTTTGTCAAAGTGTCACTGTGTATGTGTTGGGACACACCTTCAACACTCAGTAAGCAGGCAGTTTACAATTCTGCATTGTCTTTCACCTCCTGCTTACCAAGTAACTGAAGGTTATCCAGAGATGATCAATCATTATCTTCTTAGGTCTTTCCTGAGTGAATATGTCCATAGCCCTGGGCATGTACACACCCTTATGCATGGTCATCTAGATTCCCATAAACAGGTGGGAACTTTTCAAGGCCATTATGGATACTTCATTCTCTAGCTTTTCCTTTTATGCACTTTGGTCAGCTTTTGCCTCAACTATTACCTACCGCATCAGGCAGTTTTAATATTCAACAATTCCTTTTGATTGTTTTAGATATCAACCCTAGGTTAAAGACTAAGCACTGGGCAAGCACTAAGGCAGCCTTGCAAGAGGGGTCTTCCAGAGAACCACCTGATAGACTGAAAAATGAAAATTCTCTGAGGATGGGGCTTTGAAGGAATTCCAATACTCTTCTACTCCCCCTAGTGACTATCACACTGCTGATTTTCACTGTGCTTGAACCTATGGATTTCAAGGCTACAGTGTAGCTAGGGAGGGAGGGATGCCAATATTGCGAATTAATATGCTACAAAGTACACTGTCTTTACCAATATTCAGCCTTTTTTCATTGTACGAACACTTCCCAAATTACTGCAAGCCTTTGATGAATTTCCTGAGTTCTGACCTAGTTATGCCAACACTTTTTGCAAGAGTTTTTGTCACTTTTATGGAAAGAATTTTCAGAGGTCCTTACTCCATCATTTCACTGCCATTCAAAGTAAAATCCTTACTCTTTAACTACCACACTATAGTGCCTGGTACAGAAGTGACTTATAAATAATGACAAGGGTTCTGTTTGTTAACATCCACTTAACTGTCTTAAATATTGGGTTGAATTGTGGACAGAGTACTATATAGACATACCAGACCCTTGGTGATAATCCAAATCAGTTTCAGTACCAGGTCAATTCTGAAAATATGTGGTCATTGAAACCCTTCTCCCACTTGCAGAAACAAAGGGGAGCACATTAGAGTCACATAGCCCACTGAGTGGGGTGGTGAAAAGGAACAGGTTAAGTGGGAATCATTAAAGCTCTCTATCTGCAGACACTATATGAATGGTTTAGCTTCTCTACCAATAAATGAAGAAACTGAATGACACTTTGAACTCTCTTGTTCTTGCTTCTTATCCCAATGCCACAATTGAACTCATCTCTATTTAGTCTTTTTAGAATGATTAAAATTCCTCTTTGTCTATACATGGATGGTAAGTAACTCCAAAAGAAGTAAATAAAGCATTACTGCACTCACATCTACATACTGTATAATTCAGGGTCAAGTGACCATCTTCCCTGTATGTGCTCTCATCCAGGCTCTTTCTTATTCAGGAGGAATAAATCAGAACCAAGGTAGATGACACCACCGGAATATCTGTTCCTCTATATCTCACTGCTGACAAGACAAACTATTACCATTTCTCATTATACCTCCCAGCAGGGCCAACATGTGGTTTCATTCAGACTGCTTACTTATATGATGCCACTAAGAACATGTTATGGTTTCCTGATCACCAAAATATACACTCCACAATTTTAACAAATTTACTCTGTAAAAGAATAAACTGAATTAATTTTGATTTAAGGGACTTAAAATAGTATTGTGTCCTTTAATTTGGAAGTCCACAAAAAATAACAGTTAAAAGTTTTTAATTTGATCTTCTCATTTATGCTCAGTTGGTTTAATGAAGAAAAAATATGTCAGGGAATTCCTTATAAAAATCCAGAATTTTTTTAAGCACCATAAGGATATTTGTTGACAATTAGCTAAGGGTCCACTGATACTCACAAAGAAGTAATACTGCACTTCTGCGATCTACAGCTTTTTTCTTCATTAGAAGTATTATGTTTGACCCTTTATTCTCATTCAATATCTAAACTTGGTTGCCTTCTGCCTTCCGTATATTCTGCTTCTGCTTAAACTCTAAGTCTGGTTTCACTATGTTTGCATATTATTTATAGTCATTATAAATGTTATGAATCTACTACTTAATCCATTTTCAGTTATTCTAGTAGTTTTCATTTTGCAATGCGACAATTTCTAACTTTACGGTATCTTTTTATCCTAAACCTATCGGAAAATAGTAGGTGATGAGTAGTGTGGAGGGAGCAAAAATGCTTGCTTAATACAGGCACTGACACTAATATACTATAATACAAACAATTATTCCCTATAAAATATCTGCTCACTCATTGCCTAAAACTGCAAATAAACTACAGTTTTTCTTCTCTTTGATAAAGGGTAAAATTTCACAGTTCATCCAAGGGGGACTTCTAGGATGTTGGTAATATTCTTTTTCTTAACCTAGGTGGTAGTTACAGGGCTATCTTTACTTTGCGATAATAAAAGTTTTCAAAAAGAATTTATGAAATTCTTTTTAAAAGCTCTATGGGGGCCAGAAAGTAAAACTAAATAAGAAAACAAGAAGAATCCAGAAATTATCAAAGTAGAGATAATACAAGCTCAGAATATTGATCATTAATAGCATTGCATATCTCGTATAAATTATTATAAGCATATATCCAATTTCCATAAATGATATTTTAAATGCCAAAGGAACATACAATGTGAATAATCTTTACAGAAAAAGATATATTTAATAGTAAATAGAAGAAAAGTTTCTTCTCTTGGTCACATCTTAGCAGGATACTTATCAATTTCTAAATTTTCATCATTCATAATAAGAACATAGCTTAATTAAAAAATAAACTTTTCCTTAAAGCTTTTTTGCAAAGATACCTCTGAGAAATAACATTGTAAAAGCAACGCAGGTTTAAGATATTTATTTTATTAAAAAAAAAAAAAAACTATAATTCTCCCTATCCGTAAAGGACAGTTTGCACACATTAAAATCTGAAAAACAAAAATTAAATTAGTTTTTGCCTCTCATTTTAAAAATACAACCTCCCAAATAAATGTATTCATTTGCAACATATCAAACCTGAATTTAAAGTTTTACTGCTAGTGTGCATGCCAAAAAGTCATATAAGTAAGTCTGGGAGCCCTGAAAGTATAGGTGTGTCCCAGTACACTTCTACTGAAGCTTCGCTAGGCAGAAATTTATTTTAGACAACTACATATATATTAGAAAAATCCTCACTAGTCTAAGGTTAGATCTAAAGCAAACAGTGTGATTTCATCAGGTAACAAGTGCTTATGAAGATGCCCTCCCAAAGAATGTGAAATGGAGCATTTTATGATTTAACAGAGAGGTGCAGAAAAAGTAAACTGCTATAAACATTTTAAATTTCAAAGTAAAATTCAATAAACTGAGGTTCAGGGTAAGAGAAAAAAAAAGAACACTTTATAAATTTTGAAGGTGGTATTAACACTCTAAGAAAAACTGCTAATGATTGCAAATCAGTCAAGAGAAGAGATGAAACCTGATTAATTACTGAAGCCAGGTTATCGCCACTAAACTATACTATCTCCATCCTAATTTTTCTGTCTACTAATTTATACTTCTACATTAAATTATGTTTCATGTCTAGTAAAAACTATGGCATAAGAGGAAAACAAAGAAAGGTATCAATATTAAGTTCTATATAATTAAATTATATTTCACATTTTGCTTAAAAATCATGCCAATGTCTTACTGAATACTAAATACCAGGAACTTTACATGAATTATTGCCATAAGTATTTATGAATAAAAACACATATATACACACGTACCATGCATCTATTTAATTTGATCAGATAACGTTCACTACAACAAATCACATCTGAAACATGTTAGGGTATGGTAAGAAAACAGAACAGAATAAAATTACGTTTCTACTCATTAGAGAGGTAAAAAATTAAAAGATGAAGCACTGCAAAATACCAATACTACCGCTTACCAGTTTTTCTCTGAATATGTCTTTTCCCAGCTTCCCTGAACGCAACCACGGCTCTGAAAAAAGCTCGGAGAACTGCCCATCGAAAAACAGCTACAGGATCAATTCCAATCATCCCAGAGATAAATGCATTTTTGCTACTTCTCAGAAGAGCTACAATGTCAGGGCGCATATGATCTGTATTTTTTTCCCGGAAATCCTACATGAAAAAAGTAGCAGTGTTATTTTTGAAAAAATTATTAAAGCAAGAAGACAACAGGTAACATCTTTGAATGGTAGCAGTTGAATAAGAACTATAAAAGTCATTTCTGTACTAGGTAGCTAAGTGGACCAGATATCTTCTATAAAGTTCCATCCAACACTAAAACTATTAGATTCTACACTACTTTAAACTTAGAATATTACACAATTTTTTTGCAACTTATGAAACACTGGTCAGGAAGAGTCTCACATAAAATGACAAAAGAGTTGAATAAAAAAAGGAGCTAAACTTAAGGTCAGGAACAGCATTCCAAGCAAAAGGAACACCTACTACCTATTGGACAATTTAGGAGAAAAGCAGTAAGAATAGGGGCTGGAGCATTCTGGGCAAGGGTGAGTATGGTAAAAGATTAGACAAATAGGCTATGCAGACTATATAAGCCTGAGTTGTGAGTTTGGATTTTATACGAGTATAAAGGAAAGTCACTGGAAGGGAATGACATGAGCTAACTGGTGTTTTCTAAACACCAATGGTTGCTGTAAAGGGAATGAAACGTACAAAAAAATAGAAAAAGGGAGACCAGCTATTACAATATTCCAGATAACAGCTAACAGTGACTTATACTGATATGGAGAAGACTACAAAAAAGAGGTTTCGAAATAGGAAATGGGGACCGAGAGATCAGTTCTGTGCAAGTTAACTTGAGATGGTGAGGATATGATAAATAGAAAGTAATTTATTAAGAGGTCACTATGTGTGTTGGTACTCTTCTAAGCATTTTACATGTACTGTTTCATTTAAGCTCATTTCAACAATCCCTTGAAGGACATATTATTATTCCTATTTTATAGATAGGAAACTGAGTCACAGAGAGGTTAACTTGGCCCCTATCACATAAAAAGTGGAAGAACAGAGGTTCAAACACAACCACTCATAACCACTATACTAAATCTGCATACAAACATCAATTAGACAGATAGTTTTATGTGTGTACAGTCCTACAGATATTTCAGAAAATACATCTGCATATCATCAGCATATAGATTTTTTTTAAAGCTGATTAAGATTACTTAAGGACCATAAATACACAGTAAAAAACCCTGCCAAAGCGTGGGTGTGGGAGGGGATACAGCACATACGCACACAAAAAAAAATAGGTAAAAATACCCCACAGAAAGATAGGGAGGGCAAGAAGCTTATCCCCTGGAAGGTCACAGACTGTTATGGATAATCTAGGCATCTGACTATAACCACACCCAGGTGGAAGGACTAAAACTTGGTGAGTAAATTACTCCAAGTTGGTGCAGCTTTATAAAATATCTCTCCTTTAGAGTCTATGAGGGGCATGACTAATATGTCATTTACTCTCACATCTACAAGGCATTTGTACTCATCCTATTACCTTTAGGGCTTTCCCTTCCTAATTTTTCTTTGTTCACCTGAGAACAGGATAAAAGGGGAAATGAGCCAGAAGTCTTGGTCTTTGGCTTGTCCCTAAATAGCTTTTCTTTTAAAAGTATATACTATAAAAGTTAGTTAGACTAAGAATTTTCAAATATAAATCACCACTACCACTAATATCTACCAAGGGCAGACAAGATATCAGGCACTAAATTAGGCACTATATATAATTAATTCAACCCTATCAATTACTCAATTAAAGAATAAATTATAAACCACATTTCATTCACAAGTAAATGAAGAGGTACAGATAGCAAGGTGGATGTGCTTTTACTTTCAACCTATGCGATAATACGGATGAATAATCACAGACACAAGTATATATACTGTATGCTTCTATTTATCTGAAGGTTAATAATAAGTAAAACTAAAGACAAAAAAATTAAGATAGTAGTTACCTCTGAGTTGAGGAGAATGAGCTGGGAAGGGGCATAAGAAAATTTCATACACTTTAGATTTTTATGCTTTACATATCTCATTATATGATTTTATAGCTCAAGCTTTTTTGTTTTAAACTACATTAAAAATCTTAATTAAGGTATAACTGGCATAAAACATTGTATGAGGTATACAACAAGTTGATTAGATACATTTATGTGTTGCAACATGACTACCACTGTAGTAGTATTAACTAACATCTTCACCAAGTCATATAATTATCACTACTTTTTTGTGGTGAGAACATTTAAGATCTATTCTCTTAACAACTTTGAAGACTATGTCACAATCACAATGTTAACTATAATCACAAAGCTGTGTATTAAATTCTCTAGAATTTATTATCTTCTAACTGCAAGTCTGAACCCTTTGCCCAACATCTCTTCAATCTGCCCACATCCTAGCCCCTGGTAACAACCATCTTACTCTCAGCTATTCTTAATGTTTGTTCTAAAATCTGTTCCTTCCCATCTTTTTACCTGAAAAAAAACAGTACCTCAAGTTCACTCATAAGCTAATCAGAAGTCACTTCCCAGAATCCATCATTAAGATCTAATAATTACACCTCCAAAATGTATTTCATGATCGTCTAGTTCTCTTCCAGTTCCACTGCTACCCCATGATGCAGTTTACCTAACATTTCACCTTCACTATTTTAAAAAGTTACCTAATTTTGATCTCTTAGCTTCCATTCCCATCCTCTACTATTCCTTCTTCTCAAAGTAATCAAAGCAATATTTTAAAAACACAAATTACATCCTCAGCTTTAAAATCATTTCAAAGCTTTCCATAATAATTTCAACAAAACCAAGTTTCTTTAACTTGCTCTAGAAGCTCTGAGGAAATAACGTGCTGTCCACTCTCCAAATTAATTTTATGCCACTAAGTCCATTATTCACTATAATCTAATTCACATTGGCCTGTTTTCAATTATTTTAGTATATTAAGTCCTTTCCCATGTCATGGCCTAAAATATTCATCATTTACTTCATTTACTTCAGGTCATTTGTCAAAATTTGAATTTCCCAGAAAGGTGTTCATGGATCTACAAATTCAAAATCCAGTATTTCATTAGTTTCTCCAATAGAACCCATTCATTTATTTATAGCACATAGCCCCATTTATCTATGCTATACACTAATACACATATACATGCACATGTATGTATACATGTATATGTATATGTACACAAATGTCTATATAGAGCAAGGAACATATCTATTTTATCACTGGGACATTCCAAACACCAAGCACAGGTTCTGACACATGCTCTGTATTTAATAAACACTTCCTGAATAAGTGAATGAATGAATGAATAAGTGAGTGATCTTAATTTTGATTCTCACCAGAAGACCCAGGAGAAAACATAATGTTCTACTAGTCTCCATATTATCGCTGGGAAAGTGCCTGGAAAATTGTCTTACATGGCTTAAACATCAAGCGGTTGAAAGGTAACAGTTCACCAATTACAAACAAGAAATAGACTAAATTATGAAGATTCCCTTCTGTGGTAGTTAAAAGTGTTTTAATATATTCATTGTAAGCTTACAAACACCTAATAGTGCATCAAGACATGAAGCTTCTGTCAGGCCTCACAGTTGCAGAGAAGAGAAAAATTCAACAAACTACCTAAATGAACTAGTGGATTTAAAGACATACGAATGTGATCCTTTCAGACCTAAAAAACATACTGGAATGTAGGAGGAAATCAACAGAAACATCACCTAAGACAGTAATATATATACATTATAAGGTAGAATCTGAATTTTAGTGGTATCCTTATAAAATGTCTCCAACTGTTACTGATCAAGAGCCTCAACAAACTACAAGGAGAGTAGCATGACAAGGATGGTGGTATAGTTAAGAACATACCTCTATCCTAAAGGCATATTCAATGAAAAATTTACTGACCTTCACCCCATATTTTACTTTCCCAGCATAATGCTTTATGATGAAAGCAGGCTCCATCACAGCTGGAAATTCAATATAGGAATTCTCTTCATGCTGATGCTTAAATTTGTCTAACAATGTTTGATTTGTAGCCTGTGGAAAGCTGAATTAAAACAAAAACAAAAACACTAAAGAAAGATGTAGAAGTTAATAGTCTTTTTTTAAAAAACACATTATAATTACATTGCCATCTAATACACTTAGCAAATTTCAGAACTTTCACATATTATATTATCCGATTCTCCTAACAAGCTAAAAAGTTAATAGAACAATCGGTGTTCCTATTTTATAGATGAGGGATCAAAAGTTATGATTTGCATAAACTCACACTTTGAAAGTAAAACTGAGACATTAACTAAGGTCTTTAGGTATTTAGCTTAGGTTGCATTGTGCTACACTACTATAAAATCCACAGGATAATTAAAACCAAATAATACATTGTTTAGGGCCAAGAACTTCCAAAAGGGGAATGATCTCTCAATTTGGATAGGTCTTTTAAATCCATTTTTTGTTTTCCTGTTTCTTCATGTAAAAATTAAATAGTAATTATCTCACCCATACCAGTGACTACATATTTTTATATTACATCTATTATTATTTCAAATACATATCAATAGGACTGTACTCACTGATCAGCATTTCATATCCAGGAATCACTCAAACAATATTTATTACAAAGTAATTACATATCAGAAAATATAGAAACATAATAGTTCAGAAGAGAAAAAAATTACTAGTCATTGGGAATAATGGAAAGGTTCACACAGGATATAGGAGGCAATTATGAGCTAGATGTTAAAGGTTGGATAGGAGTTTCAAACAGGAAATAACACTGACAGAGAAAGGAGAAAGAAAGTATTTTTCAAAGAATATTTTCATCTAACGGTAGCTGAAATGAGATATATTGTTACATAACTTTGTAAAGATGCTAAATACGAGATCTAATGTGAAAAATGATTTCAAAATTATAACAAAAATGGTTAATTATATAGGATGTATTGGAATCAAGAAGGAAAATAGCTTTTAGTATCAGATAGTCATAGTCATAGTTTAGGTTACCAGTTCCATCTATGACCTTGGGCTAGGTAATCTTCTTTAAGAATTGGTCTCCTAATCCATAAAATGAGTACAATGAGGTATCACAGTGCTAGGAGAATTAAGTAACACTGGTAAAAACATGTAACAATAGCTGGCATCCTCTAGGAAATTAACATTACCTACTTTTTTATGATGCCAACGCTGCCATTTTCCTAGGCCTGCCTTTGCATTCAAATACTATCCCTTCCTCAAAATATCTCCAGCATCTATCTATATCTAGTTCTTCCTTTCCACTTCAGAACTCTATAACTTCATTCTAGAATGGATTACACTCGCAACTTCAGAGAGTACAGCAACAACCTCAGTAACAGTTTTAGTGATTCTAATCTTGTTTCAAGTTACCAAATCAAGACTCAAAATGAATTTTCCTATAATAATGCTTTCACCATTATGTGCCTCACCTACTCAGGAAAATTTATGGATCACCAAAGCACAAAAACAGAATCCTTAGATTACTATTTCTATGCATACAGGAAGTACTTCTGGAGTTTTCAAAATGTCAAAGGCTGGACTCCACCTCCTGTGATTCTACAGAATTGAAGCTAAGTGACGACACATCCTACTATTTACAAGTTCCTCAGGCAATTGTTAAGAGCAGGCAAGACACACAAAATGCTGTTCTGAATGAATGCTCTGATCTTAACTTCAGTTTCTTAGGTGCAGATTCTGTTTCAAGAAGTCTGGGGTAAAAGTCTGAGATTCTGTGTTTCTAACAAGCTTCAAGGTACTGCCAGGGCTGCTGTCAGTAGATCGCACTTTGAGTACTATAGGAAAGGCTGAGGACACTCCTAACATCCTAATTATACCTAACTTTGCTTATACTATTCCTCCTTTTTAAATTCCACACTGCATCCTTTATAACCTAGCTTAAATAACTTGCCCAAGGTCAAACAGCCTATAGATACAGAGACAAGATTAAACAAGACTTCTGACTTCAAACCCATGCAGCTAAAGTACTACAATAACACACTGAATGAAGGAACACAGTTGAGGATTTATTTCATGTTACATATTCCCTATATGACAAAATATTTTTAGAGAAAAAAATTCAGTCTAAATGATTTCCCAAATAGCTCTTCTTAAATGTGACTAATTTATTTCCAACCCTACTTTAAAGGTAGATGGCAGAGGGAAAATATTTCATGTTTTGCATCTTCTAGGATATTAATGTAGGAAAGAGGCAAGAAAATTAAAATGTTAATCAAGCCACAATCAGAGACTGCAATATGCTGATCAGCCCTGCAGCCAGGCCAGGAGGACACCTTCAGAACAAAGGAAGAGTTCTGCTGGATTACTAACAATCCATTCTCCACACCTGTGAAGGGGAAGCAGGTACCAAGAGTAATTCCCTATAGCTAAACCATGGGGAACCTATGGATTAAAGGCTGGGAACTTCCAGCAGGACTTTCACTCTCTATATTCTTCTTTCCTTTGTTACATACCCTTCCCCTTCTTCATTGTATGTCCATATCAAAGGAAGTGGGTTAACGGAAGTCTTTTAAACAATAATTCACAGGAACTAAAGAATGATATATAAAGTGAATTCCCTGAACACTCACACCTCCCCTCCTCCCATCACATCTTTCCAAGCCTCTCTTGTCCCTCTCACTCTCTGTCTCTGAGCGGAGACCACAGTCTCTGCAGTGTTACCCTCTTTTCTAATAAACTTTCCTTTGACTCTAACTTTGGCATGTGTGTTGAATTCTTTCTTCACTCTCTGCCAAAGGACCCTCCTCTTGGTACAGGTCTCCCCATCCCTTGGGGAAATTTGCCATCCTGCATCAATGTTAAAGCATAGAGACAAAGGTGGTCCATTTATAAGAGAAGCAATAACAACAGAACGAACTCATAAAGTGAGGATTGTTAAAAATGTTTATGGAGGCATAAATATAGAAGTATAATTAAAGGGATGATTATCAAGGTTATTCAGTCCAGTCTCCTACCTACAATAATACCCTGACAGATGATGAAAATTATTACTTTAATGGGAAATTTTATTACTTTATGAAGCAGTTGCTAATCAGCTATAATAATTTGAAAGTTCTTCCTTATACTGAGTCAAAATCTATCTGCCTGTAACTTCTGGCCAGGTACCTTAACCCCACAAGCTTCTGTGAGTAATAGCAAAGAGGCGACATCGTCTTCATTGGGCAATATGTATACAGATATGACGTAGCAACTGTCCAGGGAAACACAGTCTTTGTATAATAAGGTGTGCACTCAATGAAATCTTGCTTAAAGAATGACAGGCCAGACAAGATCTCTTTGTTCTACATGTTTGTTCTATCTCAATGGCTGTTCACAATCACCTTAAGATATATAGCAGATATATTATCATTTGTCATCATCAATTCCTTTTTGCATGCCAGAAGACTGAGGACCAAGGATATTAAGAGATTTGCTAAAGATAGTTAATAGAGATGGGATACAATCCTGAAATCCTAACTACTGGGGCAAGCTGACCCTGTCAGACCATTTCCTGCTCAAACAAGTTAGTTCCTAAATGCACACCCCCACCCTTCCCAAGACTCTCCAGCTGACTTGGCAGTCAGAAAACCCGCTTAAACAGATTAAACCGGTTTCCTTACAATTTGGCAGCCAATCACTGTTCTCCTTATGTTCTCCTTCCTTATATGGAATATCTATAGCTGTGTAGGAATGAATAAGTACAAGACTGTATAATACTGCCCACCATGTTACAATCAGGGCTCAGTCTTTGGATAAGAATCCGCTGAGCCAGTGCCCGCATCAATAAACGCTGCTTTCTGCTTAAAGCCTCATTGTCCCATCTGTTCGTGAATCCCGCAACACTACAACCAAAATATTATTGGGAAGCGGTATTAAAGCACAAGCCAATTGAGTCAGAAATACCTGGAGGGTATGAATCTTAAGTCCATCATTTACTACCTACATGACTTGTTTCTCCAACTGCTTAAACTTTTTTGTTCTTTTTGTTACCATAAAAAACCTCAAACAAAAAGAACTACTTATCATTTCAATATCGACCACAATGGTTCTCAACACTTGAATATCAAAACTACCTATAAAGTTTTCCAAAATAAAATACACTAGAGGCATGCCAGCAGAGTGAAGAGACACTAACTTTACAATTTAAGATAATGTGTGTTTCAGAGCACACAGGTAAAAACAAGAAACTTATACACAACTTAGGCTATAAAATTAAAATTTGTGTTATCTTCATTTTAATTCAATTAGATCAATGTAAATAGACAATAACAGAGTGGGTAGATATAACTGTTAGCAGTCTCCAATATATTTTGCACTCTCCCATATGTATAACGCTACATTTCTATATAGTAATTCTGTGTGCTTATGGCATTTAAGAGGGTGACATATAACTTACCATAGAAACCAGGATAATCTTAGAATAAAAGTGGGCATCTTTAACATTTAAAATGAATAGTGATAAATGCTAGACTGTCTCATACAAACATGATATATGAACATTCTATTTAAAATAGTAAATCTCCAGTATTTTATATTCTAATTTAATGGGTATAACATTAAGCTAGGAGTCGGGTGATCTAATCCAGTTTCTAAATATTTTACTAAAGAGTCATAGAAAACCTACATACTCTCCATCACTTCAGTTTCTCCAATTCTAGATTTGCCATCTCTTAGGATAATTTAACTATAAATAATACTTTATAAAGCACTGAGAACACTCTGGAGGATGCTATATGAAGCTTTATTTCTGAAGCTTATAGATAAGTATGGTATACTAAACAGTGTTAACAAGGAATAGTAAATACTTGGCATATGTTGCCATTTACCACCTGCACATCCGTGGCAGAATCACTAATCTATTATGATATCCTTTTCTGCTAAACATGAAAACAGCAAACACATCTCATATATAAAACTCAATTCAAGAAGACAGGAACACACAACAAAATTAATTAATGTGAACAAACTGAACGTCAAAGTAACTTGAAAAAACCTGAAAAAACTTTTTAAAAAATTAGCTCAATAGTGAAGTCCATCCAATTTTCCTAGAAACACACAAACACACGGAAAAATGCATGCAAGGGAAACTCTGGCTCTTTATTTGATAATGTAAGAAGAAAGCTTAGAACTTAAGAGACAGGAAAGGTCCAAATAGCCATAAACAAAATTGAAAAGAATCATACTCACTTGCTTTCTTCATCTAAAAGATGGAGCAGTCCTGTTGGCTTTTTGCTAATAAGATTTATGCAACAAGTATTATCAATATAATCTATATTGTGCCAGGTGATACCTTCAGTTCTATATTCCTCCTAGGAAATAACAAATAACAATTTATTCATCAAAGACTGAAAAATTTTTACCAAGCTTAAAAGAATAGGCTCAATCTTTCTCTTTGAAATCACTAGTCTACACAATGGAAGAATGTTTAATTTCAGTTGTAGAAAATCTTGATCTGTGCATGTCTGTTTTCTTTAAAAAGTACATGGAACCAAACTTTTGGTGAGAATCCTATTTGTGATACCACTCAGATAAAAATTTAGGACTGGATTTGTTCTAGCCACATTATCTGATAACTGCGCTAAGGAAAAATATAAAATGAAGAAGTCTAATTTCTCCCACATGACTCTAATTCATCAAAAAATACCAAGTATTTATTGCATCATCAATAATAAATTTAATAAAACGATGTCCAGGGAAAGTGGAAAACCATCACCTCCGGTTATCACTGATACTAATCAGATGTAATTCATACACAATTTAAGCGAAATAAAAGTCTTAGAATTTTTTTTTAAGGTTTCAAATTCCAGGATTCAAACACAAAGCTCAGGCCTTGAGCAACTATTCAGAAGCCTCTTAATGAAGCTGCCATTATTCTTTATTATTTCTCTGTACTGGGAAACATTCTTTTATTCATCCCTGTGATGTTTTTACTTTGACTGTTTTTCACAAAAAAAATGCCCATGAGAATCTAAAGATGTTTCTACACTACAGTAATATTTAAGGCACCAAGTAAATATCCTGTTCACCTGATAGTTTAAGTATTCACTAGTAACACTTGCACACTACTCTGCAAATATGGTAGTTTTGCAAAACAGTAATTTTGTAATTTTATCATTTTTTCTGTATTATCATCATCCTGAAAAGAAAATCAACCCTAATATAAACTACAGTTATTTTAATTGGGAAAGGTAAATGCTTATTCCTTTCAATTAAGAATTTCACAAGTAAGTAATTGCTATATAAAGTTCAACTTGAAGTGGTGCTAAGTTCTTTTTTTACCTGTTTCTTTTTCTTCATTGCATGGGTAACAAGTGTACTAGATATTACAAGCATACGGATTTTTATAGACATTACAAGCACTCCAAAATCCTTCTTTATCCCCACTTCCCAGTGACAGTTCAGACGCTAATGCCCGAAGTTAACTATTATCCTAATTTTTGATACCATTGACAAGATTCACCTATTAAAAAAGTTATTAAATAGAATCACACAGCACATATTGTTTTTGTCTGGCCTTTCTTTAAACTCGACGTTACATTTCAGAAACATGT
Source organism: Rousettus aegyptiacus (assembly GCF_014176215.1). Classification (NCBI taxonomy): domain Eukaryota; kingdom Metazoa; phylum Chordata; class Mammalia; order Chiroptera; family Pteropodidae; genus Rousettus; species Rousettus aegyptiacus. Next base: position 84,154,175 of record NW_023416306.1, on the reverse strand, counting down.
TCAAGTTGTAGGGTTCATTAACTGCTGTAGGGCAGAGGATGCGGAACACCACATTTGCTCATTTATGCATTATCTATGGCTGTCTTCTCAATATAACAGCAGAGTGGAGACCATCTGGCCCAAAAAACCCAAGACTTATTTAGCTGGTCCTTTAAAGAAAAAGTATGCCAAAATCTTCTAGAGTATTAGTTATCAAACTTTAATGTTCAACAGAATCAATCACACGGAGGGCTTGTTAAAACACAGACTTCTGGCCCCACGCCCAGAATTTCTGAATAACCAAGTATAGGGTGAGGTCTAATAACTATTTCTAACAAGCTCCTCAGTGATGCTGATGCTATCAGTTGGAGTACGGGAAGAAGAAAACTTTGAGTATCAATACCGTAGTTACATACAATTTATTCACCCTTGTACTACTGATACATATTACAGTTTTCCTCAATTTTTGGTCACTAAAAATGATACCATTATGAACATTTCTGTATAAAACTTCTGGTGTGCACTTATATACATTTTGAGAGTGAAAACACAGGCTTATAAATTACATATGTATAACCTGAGCAGATACTGCCAAATAACTTTCTAAAGTGGTTTTACCAATTTATGCACCCACCACCAGAGTATGGGACTTTCCTATGCGCAATTTCTCTCTAACACTTGTATTATTTTAGTCTTTTTCATTTTAGTCATTCCGGTGTATGCCTAGGGATATATCACTGTGGTTTTAATTTGAATTTACCTGATGACTAATAAGTAAAAAATCTTTTCTATGTTCACTGCTATTTGGATATCGTCACAAGCCTTATACTCTTCTCAATCTGAGGAGGAAAACGTTCAGTCTGCTTCAATTAACTATGATATTATCAATAAGTTTTTTGCAAATACCTTTTATCGGGAAGTTCCCTTCTATACCTAGTTTGCTAAGGTTTTTTTTTTTTAACATGAATAGATATGTAACTTTATCAAATGCTTTTTATACTTCTACTGAGAGCGCCATAAGGTTGTTTTCCTTTTTTCTTTTAATAACTGATGATTAGATATTAAAAGACACCAGGAAAGAACTCCACTTGGTTCTGACGTATATCTTGCTGAATTTGGTTTGCTAATATCTGCTTAAAATTTCTGAATCTGAGTGAAGTAGACTTTAATTTCCATTTCTAATATCCTTGACAGCTTTGAGTATCAATATTATCCTGGCTCCCTAACATGCGTTGAGAATTGTCCCTTTTTTCCTATTTCACATAAGAATTTATGTCAAACTGATACTGTTTCTTCTTTCAATGTTCGTAGAATTTGCCAGTGGAGCCACCCTGGTTTACAATGTTCTTTATGGAAAGATTTTTAATTATATATTCAATTCTTTAATAGTTACAGATTCATATATTCTATTTCTTATATGTCAGTTTTGGAAAGTTTTTTGTCATATTATTTGATAAATCTACTTATAAAGTCATTTTAACAATTGGGGTCTCAGCCTAAAAGCCCATGAAGATTGATTGCCAGGGTGTGGCCCCTTGCTCTTGAATTTGGGAAAAATCCTGTTCAGCTTCACAGATTCTCAAACTTGACTACTGCAGAGAATTAGCATCCCTCTAATAGAATAGAAAAGTGTCTCTATGAACAAAGCAGTCCCCAAACGCTGAGCTCATCTCCCTGGGTTTTCTTCTTACATATCTATGCCCTATAAAACTTTACTTATTTGAAGGTACTCCAACACCTTCAAATATGTTTTGTTCAGTTTTTTCAAGTGTTCTTCAAGGCCAGTTTGGTCAAAATTTCCTAGTCTGACATCCCCATAAGTGGGACAGACAAAAGAAAAACTCAATACATTATGAACTCCTCAAATAAGATCCCTGCACTCTAAATTTTCTCTCTTCAGTGCCTAAAAGCACCTGAAACACAATTATTCATTTTACTTATAACCTAATGACCTGAAGGATAATTCTGAGCAAGTAAAGGAAATAATAAGACAGCAGTATTACAAATGACAACAGGAAATATATTTTCAAATCACAGAAACATTTTATCTGTCCCTTACTCCACATTATCGCTATTAAAACCTTGATTCAGGATTCAGAATCACTCACCCACACTACTTCTACTGGCTCATAGACATTATCCTTCCCTCCATTTCACCTCTCATCAGTCCATCTTCCACAGTTCCAATTCAAATCCTCTGTTAAATATATTTCAAATGCCTCCTCCTCCTCTAAAAGAAAATTTCTAATCTCTGCATAAGATAGAAGACCCACAACTATCTGACCCTATGCTATTTCATCAAACTTATCTTTCTTTCTGCCTGCATCCTTATGTCCTATATTTTAACTATAGTAAACTATTTTCAGTTCATTACAGTGCTGTGCCATTTTATGCCTTATAGTTTTAAGAATATTGTTACTTTTTTTAAAATACCTTTTCCCCATTGACAATTGGTGAGTTCAATCTTCCATTCAAAACTATATTCCAGAATCACCCCCTGGGAAATCTTTGCAGCCTTTCGGAAAGTTCTAATCAACATCGTCCTTTACATCACTACTTTACCTTATATCTGATTATAGCACCCATCATCCTGTGTGGCATTTATTGCATCCTATGTGCCTATGTACTACTTTTGGACAAAATTTAGAGGCAAACTTCAGTAATCAAGGTTTTCAAGATGTTTCCTCCCAAAGAAACTTTGATACCTTTCTATATCTTCTTCAAAAGGTTTTATCTACTTACCTGATTTTGTATTCAACTGAACTTAACAAATAGTCACTGGGTACCCATCTCATATTAGGCAACACTGATATACAAGTAAATAAAACACTTAATACTTAAAATGCCTTAAATCTATTATTCTCAGCAGATTCATTTGATTTAGAAAACAATGAGGGAGAGAAAGGAAAAATAAAATAGATGGTATGACAAAGAGTGTAAAGTTTTTAACTTTCCAGAAATTACAGAAAAGAATACTGAGACTTGAAAGAAAAAAAGATATGCCTTAGAGTCTAAGAGTCTAATTACACCAGATTGTCCCCAAATTATGATATTCAGCACAGCAAATCAATGAGAATCACTTCCCCCCCCCCATAGTTTTGAACACACTGTCCATAAACTATAAGGTTTTACTTGTATAGACGTTTTTAGGTAAAGCATTTCTTGTGGCTCCTTCATGTCTAATATAGACTTCTACAAAAGTTACGAATAATTTCAATTCACAATAACAGAATACATTTCTTCTTCAAAAGCAGTTTAACCAGTCTTCTATTTAATGATCCACAAAGAAAGCGATGTTTTGCTTTGTAAAATACAGAAAAGAGTCAACAAAATGTATTTTCCTGCCCCTGTAACACATATACCTATTTGCAAGAGATAAAAATACTAATTAGGCATGATCTAGTTAAAAGCACACTGGACTATATTAGGAGGCCAATCCCAGCTCAGCTTTTGGTTAAAAGCAAGAATTATGGAACCAGAGTGTTAAGATCTGAATACTGGCTTTAGGTATCATCTGTAAAACTAGAATAAAAATAATAGTACCTGTCTAATAAATAGTAGGTACTACATAATGTTAGCTAATTAATAAATGATACTATCTTTAAACAGCTCTGTCCAAGAGTCTAGCTAAAAGGTTATGTGTTAAAAACTTTAAGCATTCATCAAGATGGCCAGATACAATGCTGCTTGTTCTACTGTAAATCAATCCTTACAACCCCTTAGGAAAAATAGAGGTTAGGTACTTCAAGCTAGGACAGAGGGCAACAAGCCCCAATGATAGGAAAGATCTTTTTTTTCCTGTTTTGTAGACCTCTCGTGGTCTTCACTTCTTCATCATTTCCCTTGAATCGAATGTGAATCCTGCTTCTGCTTATGTCCTCATCCACAAACTAAAATACTAGGCTACGATCTCAACTTGTTACTGACTTCAAACTTGGCTTGGAGAAAGCCCTCATATTTTCTTGGGCCTGCATTTAACCTAAGAATTCTCAAGGAAACTAATGGCTCACTCTTCCTACACTAAAATAATTTGAGCCTCTCCCAAGAAATATCTAGTTATTTTGGTCTCTCCACGCTATCCTGTTTCATGGTATACATACTCTGAATTGATCTGAGATTTTATTAATAAGCTCCTCTATCCCATTCTGGAACTAAGAAACCAAAGCAATCAAATAGGCACACTTAGCATTATACACAGTGACCAAGCCCATATTAGCAATTAAAAATCAACAACACTAACAGAAACCCAAAACAATCCATCCATTTTCCATTTTAAGGTTCACTCAAACAAGCACATATTATTGAATCTACTTGGGACCTAATAAAAAAAAAGATAAAAACCTATCAAACATAGTTCAAAACTCTGATATGTCATTTGCACATTCTAATATGAAGACTACAATATCTACACGGAAATACAAGACTTAAAATGTTTATCATGACCATAACTCAAAAATTTGTCAAAAATTTATGTTTATTTAAAAACGAAAAAGAAAGAAAAAGGTATAATTGATAGATTCTATTAAACCTTAAATATCCAAAAAAATTCATGTGTATTTGTATGGAAAGGTGGGGGGTGGTGAAGGAGTAGCAGAGGAAAAACATGCATGCATTCAGGTACTCACTTGCTCCAATTTAAAGATATGCTGATTAAAGTAGTGTTGTAAACGTTCATTAGCGAAATTAATACAGAACTGTTCAAAGCTGTTATTTTCATAATCTTCAAACCCAAAAATATCAAGAACACCAATGGACAAAGTCTGTAAAATAGAAAAAAGTGTATGGTTAAATATTATGCTCAATTTTATTTCATGAATAATATCCACAATATAAGAAATAAAATGCTCAAAATGCTACAGCAGTGGAGAGGAAGTTTTGGGGGACCAATGTTGAACCAAAATATACCACAAATAAAAAGCATTTTAGTTCTCTTTATCTTCATCTTTTACTTTTTATCCTAATTATTTTTTAAAATCCAAAAGTTTAACACATATAATACATTGATTACAGAAATGTATAAAGCAGGGTTAGTGACCTGTTATCTCAATCTTAGAAATTCTTAAACTCCAAGAGACAAGGAATGTAAATAACAGGCCATGGGAAGGTCAAAAGGTTACTTAAGTAAAACTAGGTTACTCCTGCCTATGCCTTATACCAAGAAGACCATGTAATTTTTCCTACTTTGACTTCTATATCCCAATAGAATTATGCTTTAAGAAACAAACTAATGAATGTGTTTAATTGGCCTTCTACTAAGTAGGAATAAAGTTGGATATCAGAATATGTGGTTTATTATAGAAGTTAAATTTTTAAAACTTTTATCAAAAAGTTGTACAAAATTTGTAATGTTAAATAGTTCTAAAAGGATTATAACAAAAAAACAACAATCCCTTCTTCATCCTCGATTTCTGCTCCCTAAAATCACTGATACCTAAATCTTTTAGCTGTTTGGTAAGGAATAGTATAGTATTAATATAGTATTAGTATTTAGTATAGTATAGTATTTAAATGCTTATTCTTCTATTTCTTGAAATTTTACTTCTAGAAATTATGTTCTAACTTCTTACAATGGTTGATACCACGTTCTAATACATCCAAACCAACATTCTTCTCACCATCCCACTTCATTAGTGAAATACAGTTGTATGACAATTTTGGTTAACAATTTTTCTGAAAACAATTTTTCTCCACTGGTGCTAAAAGAGATACTGGGAAAACTGATATAATGAATGATAGATAATACTAAGATTTTATTAAAGTCTCTATTAAGAGTATTTTGTTTAAATCTGCTGACTAAATTCTAAGTCCTTATGAAAAACAGTGAAAATAATGACCTTCAAAAATAAGTTAATTTGGTAAATTAGATTACAATTAAAAATTAATATTCTAATTGTGGACTACACAAAGCATGAAAAGTTCCTGTAAGAGCAATTTTATATTTAAGATAATTAAGTAATAAAGATGACATTTCTAATCAGCCTGAAAAGGTAGACTACTCTATAAAAGTTATTGTGAAATAAAAATGAATTTGAAATGATTAAACTTAAAGATCTAAAATCTGCCATATTAAAAATAAATTACAATTGGAAAAAAGGCCTAAACACAAAAAGTTATATTCTAAAAGTATAAAAATAAATATTTTATAATCTTGGGCTAGAAGAGGGCTTTCTATGTAAGAAAAATTAATAAGTAAAACTCAGGACAATAAAGGAAAAGAATGACAGAATTAAGTACACAAAAATTTAAAACATATAAGCTCCAAAACAAAACATACACAAATCTTTTAAGCCAAGAGAAAATATTTGCAATATATATCAAACTATGTCTCCACCATGTCTATGACTCCTAAAAAGGAATAGGGAAAAGACAAAATGAACAACATAAAAAAAGAGCAAAAATATATAAAGAAATAGAGAAAAGATGAGAAGATACTCAACTGAAATCTATCACTGAAAACTGATAGTCCTTATCAGATTAGTAGGTGAAAATACTGCTATATCCAATGTGAATAAAGGGGTAGGAAAAGAGGCACTTTCATATACTGCTAGTGGAAGTGTAGTCATTTTATGAAAAGCAATTTAGCAGGAGCTACCAAAAATTTTAAACATATATATCCTTAAATCCAGCAATTTGTTTTAAGAATTTTGTCCTAGAGAAATGTGTAGAGAATATTTGTTACGTGCTAATTTATAACAATAAAACAAACATAATACATTTTAATGAGAGAATTTATGGTATACATTCATACTATACAGTATTACAAAGTTGCTAAAAATAATGAGGTCTAGATATATTTCAAGACACACTAGCTAAAATAAAATACAAGTTATAGAAACAATACAGACAGTGTAGAGGAAAAAAGGTGTTCTATGGAAAATAACCTCAGAGGGTGATCCTGATTCTAAATTCCTAACTGGGCAGGTCATGGTGGGCAGTCATGCCCAGGTATGTAACGTCTTTAGCAAAAGGTGTAAGCCAGCCCCGACCTTGTTTTTGTGGGTCTAGGTTACAATACCTTTGAAATACCAGAAGTAATACCCCTAAAGGGGATACTAACCCTCAAAAGAGCAAATAATCTTGTTAACTATCCAGGAATCCCATTCCTGGTTGCTTTCTTCCATCTTCCAGTAATCTTCCTTAGTTCCTTCCTTAATTTCAAATGCATAAAAGAAACTGCAAAACTTATTCTCCAGAGCATTTGAGATCTTGCTCCCCAGAATATGTTGTTGGTTCGGCTCAAATTAACTCTTATAAAAATTATCTACTAGTTTGGATGTTTCTTACCTTGACAATACTATGATTACATTTTTAAGTTAAAAGCAACTCTGTATATGTACATATATAGGAATCCAAGTATATAAGAAAAAAAGCCCAAAAAGACACATAGAATACAGTTCCTCTGAATAAAGTAGTAAAAAGAGAAATAAGGAAGGAAATAGCAGAGAATACAGATACAAGATGATCCTTACTCAGGACTTTTATATAATTCTGTCTCTCCAAATTTCATGTGAAACTATATTACTGAAAGAGTTTTCTGAGAAAAACATATAATCAATGTATGTCTACCTTGGTATTTTGTTCCAAATCTTTACTATTGAGAAGTGCATGATTAATCCGAAAAACTATCCAATCAAATAGGGCACTATATAAAGACTTAGCCATGGAGTTCCTCACTGTCACAGCCTGGAAAAAAAAAAAAAAAAAAGGTTAGGAGTACATGTGAAATTGAAAATAATCTAAGATACTGTAACAAAGTATGCTTTGCTCCCATTCAAGAAAGCTTACTAACGAATAAGAAATTAATTTCTCTCAATATAAATAGGCTATAATTGAAGTTTTCTATATATACTCATTAATTTAGTCCAACTCATAGAATCTAGGCTAAAACTGCCTTAAAAGATAAGCGAAAATGTAGATCACTCAGTTCAAAATAGTTTTACTGAAAATTATGGTATATATTTCACTTGGTAAAGAAGGTATAATAGGAAGTTTACAAACAAATTATCCTTGCCAGCTCATGTGGGGAAGAGTATTCCAGGCAGAGCAACAAATATGTTAGCAAAAAGGCATCAGTTATCTGTGGAATCCTGGTCAAACTCTTAAAAACATAAATCATAATGCCGCCACAATTATATTCCTAATTATCTTCAGCTTGTCATCATCCACAGTAATTTCTAGAATTCTCCATACTTAGAGTAACAATTCCTTCATTATGGAGTTATACAATTTATTTTTTTCCCTTATTTCAAGCTTTCCCAAGTTTATGAAAATTCTCTGTACTATCTGCTCAAATTTTCTATAAATCTGAAGTTGTTCTAAACCATAGTGTCTACTAGTTAAAGAAATCTCAACATGTAAAAAGTACAACAAGAAATTAGGGGTCTCAGTCTTATAACTTCAAGGAACTGAACAACTTATGAAACTGGATAAAGACGTTCTATCTCAGATGAGATCACAGCCTTGATGGACATCTTAACTTCAATCTGGTGAAACCCTGAGTAAAGGACCCAGCTAACCTATGCCCAGACTGATGATCCACGAAAACCGTCAGATAATAAATCACTGTTGTACTAAGTGGCTAAATCTGTTATACAGCTATAGAAAACTAATATACTCTCCTCCAAATAATTCTTCCTACTGTTGCCAGAGTGATCCTTTAAAAATAAACTTTGGACACTTTTTTTGCTTAAATCATTTTAAGAGCTTTCCACTGCCCTTCCGATAAAATACTAAAATCCGTAAGAACTGCTGCTTATTTGATACCTAATGCCTAACACGTGTCTGGGCAAAAAAGAGTTTTCAAATATTTACTAAACAAATAAGTACACTAAACAAATCTACACAAAATAAAGCAGAGGCTATAAAAATAATACTAGAAAGTTAAATTTAAAGTTACAATATAAATAAACATAAAGAAATGTTTTATAATGAAAAAAGTTGTAGAAGAAAATATAAAAACAGTGAACCTTTATTAAAATAAGGGCAAAACTCTTTAAAGGTTTGGCTTTTTCTGTTACTTAAAAAGGAGCTCTCAAAGTTGGAGACTATAAAATATGATGTGAGATACCTAACATAAGAAATGTAGACTTGTAGGTACAGTTAGGACCCAAAAGGTAGGACAAATGGATCAATGTCGGCCCAAAAAGCATTCTCTACAGTTCAATCACTATTTCCCCACCTTTGAGTCTTCTAATCTCATATTGCTGTCCTATTTCTATAATAACTGTCAGTTTGATTTCTTAACATTTTCATAATTTTATACTATTAGTCAACTTTTCAATAACATTCCTACTCCTATACACCTGAGTAGTATAATAATAATAATGGTTCACTATAGTAACTAATCGCACTTGGAAGCCTCAGTATAGAGATAATACTTAAAGCCATGGGACTGAGTGAAATAATCTAGATAAAGAATACAGAGAGAAAAAGACAGACTGTGTCCTAGGGCATTGCACCTTTCAAAAGTCAAGAAGAAAGAAAACGCAAACAAAAAGAACTGGAAAGGAGTGGCCAGCAATGAAAGAGTAAACCAAGAGAGTATGATGTGCCGGAAGATAAGAAACTGCCTCAAGGAGGAATAATCAATTCGGTCAACTACTGCCATTGATAATTCTAGGTACCATCTATTCGCCCCATGTTAATAATATGAAACTTAAGAATGGTGAACACATTAAGACCCTTGGAGAAAAATTAAGCCTACTGCCTAAAATTACATTCAACTTTAAGTCTCCAAGTTCATGGAAAGTTCATAATCAAATTTCAAGGGCCCAGAAAACATTTCAAGCAACACTCTTTGTTGTTACTTTCATTGTGTTTAAAAACAAACAAACAAACAAACAAACAAACAAACAAACCACAAACCTAAACTTTAAAAATGTTCAGAGTACTTTGATTTCAAAGAAAATCTATTCATACCTCTGCCAGCTTGTATGGTAAAATAAGCTTTTCTCCCACTGTCATAGTCTTCCTTGTTACTAATGCTTCACATAGCATCTCTTCTTTAACCTGTACAGAAGAAAAGTATATTCAACATATAATATTTACAACAATGGGTTGAATTATTTATTGAAAAGCTATAAAGGGAAAAAATTAATGAGATTAGCAAAGATACAACAGAGGAAAACAGAGTACACTGGGAAATTCAAATATTTGCCAGAAAAAAACAAAGAGTAAATAAGACCGATGGGTTATATTTAAGTTTAAGTTATTGTTCTGATCATAATGGGGAAATGCATTTCATTGTGCAGAATATGGAAAATACAGACTAGTACAAAAAACAAATTTTAATACAATCAATGATAATCCAACAACCTGAAGAAATGGACTAAAAAGTGACAACACTTTTTGAATTCCAAGAACATTACAATGAGTACTAATTTATGTTTCACATGTTCATTTTTATTTACAGATGCTATAGACTTTAAGACATAGTTGATGCCACCTTTGTTCTTACTCTCCAGAAGACAATACTATCATAAATTTGATATATATCATTTCAGTTCATGTATTAATACATATTAGATGTATTAATAAACACAATAACTATATCATACTGTTTAGTCCATTTAAATCTTATCTGTATGTAATATCATAAGCCCATGTTTTTTAGATTTATGTTGATAATTTAAATCAAGCTTATTAATTATAACTGCTATATAGCAGTATATAAATTACCATTGTGTATAATTCACTCTACTTATAGGCATTTACGATTTTGCACTATTATAATATAAACTGAAGTGAATATTCCTGCATATGAGTTTAAGAGTTTCTCTGAAGTACATACCTAAAAGTGGAATTACCAGCTGACAGTGCACATTTTCAGCTTTACAGGATATTGCCAAACTCCTGTACAGTTTTTACCACTTTGCTCTCTTGGTAGCAGCACTGAGAGTTCTTATTTCCTCAAACCTTGACTATACTTAGTATTAGCAGACTTGGTTTTTGCCATACTGATGAGCATAAAATGGTAAAACGGGCTTTTTATAAAAGCATCCATACATTATAATAAAGATAGAATTTCCATAATTTCATGGAGACAGTATGATAAAAGGTATTTCAAGCAAAAAATATTAGACTCCAAGGAGAAACTGAGTTATGAAACAATAGTGAGATATTACCCTGATACCAGTAATTGACAGATCAATCATTTTTTAAGTATGATTACATCATGGAGAAAATATATCTTCTTTTAGAGCATCCAGTGCTCAATCTTCAAATTCCAAAAAATAAAAATCATCTTGAGGCACATTACCTTCACAAAATGCAGTAAAACTAAGAATCAACAGCCAAAGACTAAATATAAAATCATAACCTTTCACATACATTTAAAATATTTTGAGGAAAAAAATTAATTAATATCAGATTTCACAAAAACAATAAAACTAAGAAAACACGTATGTGATAAAAACACTGGTATATCTCTACATTTAACCAATTATTATTAAAGTGAGCATTTAAAATTTTTTTTAAAGGAACAAACAAATGTAAACTGGCAACAATATGAAGCAAAGGTTATTTTCATACACTTGTATAAATTAATACAACCACTATGGAGAGCCATTCATCAATATCAGTAAAGCTCAATATGTAGATTATACCATAACCCAAAAATTCTACTCCTTGGTCTATCCCCTAGAATAATTCTCACATGTGTTAACAAGGAGACATGTAAAAGAATGGCTATCATAGTACTATTTACACATGGAAAATTACAAACAACCTCAATCTCCACTAAAATAGAAAAATTATGTTGTTTTCATGTAACAGAATTTTAGACAACAGCTAAAAAGAAGAACCTAGAATATATAAATCAGCACTGAAAAATCTCAAAAAAATCATATGGAATGAAAAAGTCAAGTTTTAGAACACTGTAACATTTATATAAAGTCTGAAAACATGCAGAAGAGAACTATATATTATTAATGAAAACCTCTATTCTGAAAATATAAAAATATATAAACGGGAATGATAAATATCAAATTCATATTAGTGTTTACTTTTGGTGAGGGCAGAGCACACAGTGGGTTTCAATTGCACGCAATATTTTATTACTTGTGTGGGTGTAAGTATACAGGTGTTAAATATGTTGTTCCCTATATGTATTGTGTGCTGAAAACATTTCATAACAGAGGAATAAAAGAGAAGAAAATATGTTAAAACAGAAATTAATACATAAGTAAAATGGTAGGACAGATAAATCTAATGGCCAATTGTTTGCAAGTAAGAAATCAAAGACCAATCTCCCCAAATCAAAAAAAAAAAAAAAAGAAATTAATAAAACAGAGATCCAACACCATAAAGAAAAAGTTTCAAATATTAAAATATTTTGAAAGAACACAAAAATATAAATTTTAAACACTTAATCAATACATGATTTTCTAGAAAAACACAAAGTATTAACATCAACTAAAGCTAGATTTAAAATCCTAAAAAATTAGTTAAAACAAACCAAAGGACATCAGATATGGCTGGTCACAGGATGGTGTCTCTCAAATATTTATGGAACATAATATTCTCGGCTAATGATTCTTCTTTTAAATACAATTTTTAAAAATTGTAAAAGGATGAAAACTACCTAACTCATTTTAAAAAATTGGCTTAATGCTGGCACTAAAATCTAATAATGACCAGACACAGATTTACACACATATGCACAAGCACACAAAACACAATTAATCTTGCTTCTACTTGATAAACATCCTAAAGAAAATATTACTGAATTAATATCTTAATAGGCTACTTCTATAATCTTCCAAATATTCTTAATTGTATGTATATGACTTTTAAAAATAAAAATTAACTTTATTAATACAAGATAATCAGCAATGGACTCAATATCCAATCTATAATGCTTCTCATAATCACCTAATTGAGAAACTAATATATTAAAAGAACATTCTTTATACTGTTTCAATAGATATTAAAATATACTGAAACATAAATCTGCTAAAAACTGAACACTTTTTGGTAATAGTTCTAATATCTCACAACAAAAAACATGGTCCACAATTACCCACAATTAAATACTGGAGATTCTTCTCCTTTCAATAGTTTCACAATTATCTATCCCAAATAGAATTTAGTAAACAGAAGACTTAAAACATTCGCTTTTGCCAGAGATAACTACAAAAAGTAATTGTAAAAGTAAATAAAATTAATCCATTTTTTAAAGAAAATTTGTTCTTAAAATCTAAATCTTTATTTATCACTGAACTGAATCACTTTGGTAAGAAAGGGAATTATATTAAATCTTAACTGAAGAGTTTACCAGTTACTGTGCCTATCTTTTATCTCGACAAAGGTATTAATATCTATTAATATCAAATGTAACCAATTAGAGGAGATAATTTTGAAAAATAATTGCTCAGAACTAACTATAAGCAGGATACCATGATAGGTCCTGTCATATCTTCTCTAGCTCCTCAACTTTGAAGGTATCTTCTTTTTACTTATTACCAAACCTTTATTCCTAGAACCAGTTCAAACTATATATAATAAGAAAGAATTTTAAAAGCCTGGGTTCTAAAGTAAGATTTACTATCAGATCACATTTGCTGGTTAGTCTAACTTTGACACTAGTGTGCCAAATTTCTCAGGAGTGGATTTCTCCTTTTTTACCAACACCTGAGTTCCTCTTTGACTTGCCTGAATTGCTCTTTCTAAGTCTCTCATCAAAGAAGGAATACTACCCTAGAACCAGAAGACTTGACCACTAGCCGCAATACCCTATATTACCACAGATGAGCAATATTTTAACAGAAAAAAGAAGTCTATCCATAATAGCAAAAAACTGAAAACAACCAAAATGTCCCTTACGTGAATGGATAAACAAATTGTGGTATATCCATACAATGGGATATTACCCAGCAATGAAGAGAAATGAGCTATCAAGCCACGAAAAGACATGCATGAATTTTAAATGCATATTGCTAAATGAACCAAGTCCATATGAAAAGACTACATTCTGTATGATTCCAATTATGGTACTTTCTGGAAAAGAAAAATCTATAACTAGTAAAAAGATGAGTGGTTGCCAGATGTTTAGAGGGAGAGATGGAATAGGTGAAGGGGATTTTTAGGGCAGTGAACTATTTTATATGATACTGTTAACAGATGATACATGACATTATGCCTTTTTCAGAATCCATACAGCACAAAGAATGAATCTTAATGTATACAAAGTTTCAGAAAATAATTAAAGATGTTGGGGGATCCTAGGAAAGAATGCAGACCATGAGGATAGAATCTAATTGTATGACAAATACATGAAACAACCTCAGTGAAGAGAATGGGAGGAAAAAGTACTGACCTAAGTAATTCTGAAAGTGAAGGAAGACTGCAAAACTAAAGGCAAAAGACACTACACATAAGCACTGTACTTTAGTTAATAAAATCACTTCCCACAGGGGTATGGATTAACAATTCTAATACTGCTATACATGATTATGAGAATTAATTAAGTAGATGAATAAAAGCTGAAGAGACACAGCTTCCTAATTGTTAGAGTGGGAGTTTACAGCTAAGTACGGAGAGAAGGCTAGAATGATACATGTGACAACTGATTAGTTAGAAACATCACCATGATAACCTCATATCTTTATACATATTGATGGTTACACAAAAATATTCGTAGTTATATGAATATACCCAAGTTAGTATACACACATGTATTTCCTTACTCTGCCAGAGGAGAGAGCCTATAAAAAATGATACCCCTTTTAAGATAAATCAGGCAAGATGAGAAGTCAGCAGGGGAAACATGAGAAATCATCACTCCAGAAAGAATGAATAAGGTAATAAAGACCTTAACGAGGAAAGAAGCATGATAGGAAACAATAACCTTAGATTCCATTGAGCCATGAAGAAAAAAAAATTAGTATGCTTTTCTCCCCACCCATCCACATACTCCATCTTCAAATAAAATAATCTAAACAAAATTTCAGTCTAAAGTGAAATATTCATAATATCCAGCAAACTGAAGGATTATAGGTGTCTGGGGCAAAGCAAGGCAAGAAAGAAAACCTAAATCTTCTACAGATTGTGGCATATTCAACAGCAAAAAAAATCCATCTCTCGGAGAAATAGTATTAATAAAAAGCATTAACCCATTTACCCCTACAAAATAGTTACAGAAAATAAAAATTGAGGCATTACCCCTTACAAATGAGAATGTAATCACTTACTTCTAATAATTCTGAGACAACAGACAGAACTTCAGGATTACAGATATCTATGGAGTCATCCCGGTATGTCTTCTTTTTATAACAGATATTGCCCAAATGTAGTATTGCTGAGAGAAGAGAGAAAATCCTGCGAAAATAGAACCACAAATTACAGCTCGCTTGTGTGCATTCTCTAAGCCAACTCCCTACATCCTAAAAATTCTCATCAAGCAAAGTAACCAGTACAAATATGAAGTATTTAGTCTTCAGAAAATAAGAAATATGGGAAAAATAATTGTAACTAAAATTTATTGTTTACTATATCAGGCAATGTGAAAAGTGCATTACACAACTTTAATTTCAGTACTATACTACTAATCAAGTATAGTTATTTGAAGGGAACTTCTTGCTGTTGTCTAAATCTTGTATTGCTTGTCCGATAAAGGTGTCTAAAAGGGACTTCTTGCTATTGTCTCAATCTGCTGTACTGTTACAAAAGTCCATGCCTTCCTAAATGTTTTTTCATACTAAATGGAATGCCCTTTTCTTACACTATTTCACATCTACTGAATCAGAATCTTTAGGGGAGAGGTCTTGTAATCTCTTTTAACAAAGTAGCCTACATGTTTTTAAAAACAGTCTGAGGTCATTGGGGTATATTATCTAATATCAGGCCCCTACTGTGAAACATCTACATCTAGACCCTCTTGTAGTCAACAACTAATCCCTCAACTTGTGCTCTCTATCCTATGAATTCCAGTTTACTCTGGAACATTATTATACCTTTTTCCTATCTCTCACCTGAACCTACAAGAACTTTCTATCAAAATAATCTCATGTTCACTTCTCTCTTACTTTAAAAAACCCATCCTAGATCTCACATCTTCTCCTTTCCTTCACAAACAAGCTTATTGAAAAGTTAACTTATACTCCTTGTCTTCGCTTTGTCATTCCCTACTTACTGTCACATTCTGGCATCTGCCCCTGACCAAAATGTCTCATAGAGGTTACACCAAGGACTTCCATGTAACTATGAACAGTATATTATGTCCTTCATTTACCTGACATTTCAAAAGCATTTAATATAACTAAACACCCCATCTAAAAGCCATTTCTAGAATCTACATATACATATATCTTTGTGTCTTTGTGTCTGTTCCACTTAGGAAATTTTAACTATGTGTTTTCCTAAAATTAGGAAATAGTCTAAGTAAAACAAAGATATTGCTTTAGGGATCTAATAGCTATACTTTCAGAGGCCTTGAATCAACAACTCATTTATATGTCTAATTTCTCAAATAATTAAAAAATTTTTAAACAAAACACAAGTCACCTATAAAGAAATAAAAGCATTCTGAATTAAATCAGAGAGGAAACTCAGTATCAACTAGAACATTATAAAAATCAATAGAAGCCAAAAGACATAAAAACAAATTCCTGAGCCTTTTTTAAAAAACTGTTTTAGTGGTAGTTCATATAGTTGTTTATTACATTGTTCAGAATTTGGGTTTCAAAAATCAAAATATTAATGACTTCTCAAACATAAATATGTGATGCATAGTCTCCAGCAATAATATCATATAAGTAATCAATATACTGTGATTCAATATTAAAAGATTAATAAATATGGATACGAATCCCTATTCTCAAAAAGCTTATAATCTTGCATTAGGAGATAAGATTAAATAACTATACTATAGGGCAGGACATCTTAAAATACAGACAACGCACAGTTAAAGAAAATTTCATTAAAAAAGTAGTACTCTAAAGAAAACAGGTTTCAATTCACATGCTGAACTTTAGACTGCCTGCAAGGTTGTATTTAGAGGAATTTCGGGGTAGATCTGACTGCAAAAGAAAAGAATATTGTGGTTTATTAGCAGAGTCAATCATGGCCACAGGAGAAGAGACCAACAATACACATTATATACCCTACCCAAAAAATGCAAAGTATTTAAATGAGCAAAAAAGAGATGAAGATATTTCCTTCAAGGAATGAAGAAAACAGTGAATATTCAGAATATAACATAATGTTTTAGAGAACACCATCAGCCTAGTTAAAATGCAAAACTTGTGTTAAGGAAAATCTAAAGATAATAATCTGAGTGACAGAGAAGGGTCAAATTGAATGCCAGCCTATGAGAAACATAGTGTTTCCTGTGATTTCCAATATAAGATGGATACTGTCATATCAGAAAGTGTAAAAGACACTCCTTGGTGTGTGTAAAGTGAATACTGTCGTTCCAATTTATGTTATCTACCTTATCTTATCTTTAAAAAATTAAATTAAGACTATTATTTGATAAATAGATTAACACTTCAGTTCACATGTCAGTCAGGTGTCACACGAGGTAAATGTGCTATCCTAAGGGAAGAATGTAAGTAATATAGTCTGGAGGACTTGAGAGGGTACTCTCATTTATTTATTAACTTTCAAGTGAAGTGCAGTTTATGTCACCAATTAAATGCTTGCATATTTACATATTATATTATTTGTTTTTAACTCATCTTTCATAAAGAAATTCTGACATAGTCTGCTAATTGAAGATGCATTCCAATAAAGTAATTATAAGCAAAAAATAAATGGCAGAGCTGATATTTTTCTACTCCTAGTATGAGATTAAAAGTTGACAATATAATCCTATCTGACATATTTATTAACACTAATTCCCCCCTCCAAAAAATATTTATAAGTTACTATTTTTTCTGGTGAGAGTCAAGGTTATTTGTGTCTTTAATTTTAAATAATGTTTTATTTTAAATATAATTTCGTTCATCTTTAACTCAACCTTTATAGTTTTCTATTTTGTTTATATTTAGTACAATGAATAAAATGTTTAGTATAATAGAACAGACATAAATTTACAGAGGAAATACACAGAAAATTATGTTTTACTAATAGGTATGTATGCCTTAATAAGATCAGAAATAAATGATATAGAAAACAAGAAATTATAAAAATAATGTTATAAAGCACCAGTTTTTTTGTTTATTTGTTTTTTTTAACACCTACAGCACCTGGTATTCCTAGGTGGTCTCCCATCCAAGTACTAACCAGGCCTGACCCTGCTTAGCTTCCGAGGTCAGAAGAGATTGGGCACATTCAGGTTGTCATGGCTGTAGACTAAAGCAACACTTTTAAAGTTAGGTCCATGGAGAGGCATCAGGGGGCACCATAAACTATTAAAATATATTCTAATGTAATGTAATATATTTTTTTATTAGTTTCGAGTTACAGTACATCAGTCAGACATTTATATAGTTTATGAAACAACCCCCCTCCCCCGCCTGATTACTCTATCTTCCCTCTGGCTCCACACACAGCCATTACTTTACTGCTGTCTGCTCCCGTGACCCTCTATCAACTACTATTTTGTAGTTCTTTGCAAGAAGAAGAGCTCCAACTTCCAAAATTGATTCTCAAAGAAGGAAAAAAAAAAAAAAAAAAAAGCAATTTTAAAGAGTCTTTTAGAAAAATTAATTTTCTAAGCAACATCTAAGATGGAAGAGGTACTAGGTCAGGGATACAATAAAACTACTTTGAAAGACCAAGAAAAGGGTATTTTTGAAACACACATGAGAATTTGCTCTCTACTGAGGGTATAAGAATACAATAAATAAACTCACTGTCTTCGGGTCTTGGGAAGAAATCCTACCATTTCCATTGCCAGTTGTAAGCGTTCAAAGTCATGCTTTAAATCTTCCCCCTCCACTGTGAAGTAATCCTGCTTATTTAAGAAAAAGGGGAGGGAATCAATATTACCTACTGAAAACTAACATAAGCCACTCAGAAGAAATACAGTAATTTTAGAAAAGTATACTGATGTATAAAAATTAGAGCTGGTGAAATATTTAAAGTCAAATTCATTAGACCTTTTATCTTACTACAGGTATGCAAACTAAACAGATACCTATTAAATACCAGTAAGTTACTTTTTTTTCCCCTTTCATAATCAACACCAAGGCAAGAATCTCAAAAGTAACTTATTATACTAATTTTGATTTTGAGTGGTTCTAAAGTGTTTTGGAGACCCAAAGCATTTAAAAGGGCTCAATTGGACAAACAAGTGTTACTTATTCAACTAATATTTAATAAATGCTTATGCATATGCAAGTCACTGAACCAGATCCTGGGACATAAAAATAAATTTTAGAAGAAATTTAGTTGAGAATTGGAGCCTATATAAATATGATAAACATGTTTACGTTATATGGATATTAGATACAAATAGTTCCTAAGAAAATAATGCAAACATGGTAATCAATTAGCAAAAGAAAGAAGTATATGTGAAAGCATAAAAACCTGCAAAGAACACACATCAAATGAGTCGATAAAAATAGTTGTGAATTACCAGATTAAAAAAAATATTACTTTTTTAGAATAATCTTTCTGTTTCAGTTCCCAAAAAAGTCAAAACATTAACACTGAACAAATAAGTCTTTAAATTCCTTAGTATATGTTCTCACAGTCCATTACACTTTTATTTTCAAAAACCTCCTCACACATATTTACTTTTGTAATGCCTATCTTCCTATGGAATGTTGTATCAAGTACTCAATAAATGCATGAACTGTTATCTGTTGTAGTCACTGCAGACCTCCAAGTCAATGCCAAGCTGAAAGTAGGCAATTATAGAAATAAATATACAATCACCAAATTACCGAATAATAATGGAATTACTGGATTCCATTCAGTAGAATGGAATAAAACATTCCTTCTTGAGAAATAAAGTGCTCATTAATTTTTTAAGAAGTATTTATCAAGCATTTACCATGGACAACCTACTTCAGAAACCATAAGAATGAGTTAGTGAATATATCTAGCTAGTTTGAAGTTAAATATTACAGTTTAGAGTGTTCTTTAAAATATATTTATTATCTATATGGAAAAGTACACATGCATAGTTCTACATTTTTAATTCGCTTCAAGATTTCTTTCTGAGAACCCATGCATTTAATTTTCTGCCTATAAAATGTTTGGTAAACAATTTTAAGACACACTTCCACAGACATGACAATGTCCGACTCACTAAAAAATTTTAACATTTTTTTATCTATAGTAAAGTTTTTAAAAATGCTCTTGGCTTCTCTTTCCCCCAAACTACAAACAGCTCATCCATTTTATAACTTAGTAAGCATTTTTCTTTAACAAGTGTAAACTCAATGATATGGCAATGATCCTTATAACTGATAGCTTTTTATCTGTTCTCAAAATGAATATAACAATGTATATACAATACTGAGAAAGTAAACTGAAAGCACCAAAATATAAATAATTTATATTTGCTGTTATCCATAATCAACTGTTTTTCAGAAATACTTCAGAAAAGTCTCCTTCGTGAACACCAAAACCACAATTATAAATTTTAAATTTTAAAATGTGTACTTAACTGTTTCCCTGATAACAAGTGTATTAAGAAAGCTAAGGATGGATTAATCTACCAAATCAGAACTTGAGATCTAGACTTAGTACAATTAGCAGGGGGATGGGGAAAGTAAAATAGGGAAGACAACGTAGCCTAAACAGGGTCCAATTTTAAAGTAGATACTACAGCAGGTAACTGGAGTTTAATCCCAAAGTAATCTCTGGGAGACAATATATATAAAACACACAAAAGTTGAGAGGGCTGAAGTATTTAGGTACCATCTCCCATTGGTCACTGGTGGAAGACTTCTGGCAAGGGGTGGGCGGGTAATAAACCGTTAATTCCTACCTGTAAGAGCACAAAGGCCAGGGTTCTGAGAAAAAGCCTTCAGGCACCAAAATACAAATACTGGCTGTTGGGGGTCATTTAGAGAACAATGAACTGGTAAGGTTCAAAGAAAAAAGCAGAGAACTAACTCACACCAAATTGTTCTTTCATGCTATCTGCCTTCTTCCCCTTTGTATAAAATGATGAGAAGCCTTTCTCATTTAAAAGTACACAGGATAAGCCTGGCAGATCATAGGCATTTAATGTGAGTATGAGGGAGAGAAAGTAAAAGATATAATGAAATTAGACTTTTTTTTCCCATGCTGTCTATAGTTTTTTGAATGGTATTTGGAAAATCGCTCTTTTTATAACTACCAGTTGATAGTGCAGGACATAAATCAGAATAACTGACTTTGAGAATTAGTTAAGATACTGGAGATCATTTAAATATATCTACACATATATATGTATATATGTGTGTATGTGTGTATATATATGTATGTGTGTATGTGTACATATATACATATATATGTTACAAGGTAATCATACTAATTACAACCAGGGGTTTTATAATGATCAAATATAATATGGATGTTAAAGTGGTTTTTAAGTGGAAAAACATATGCAAAAATGTTGTGCAGCATGCAGACTTTATATTCGACTGGCACAGGGTGAAGAGTAAAGCCAGAAAGACAATATTTGAGAGACTAACTACAAACTGTCAGAGAATGATAGGAGGAGTCTTTATGCTGTAAAATACTTAAAATAGAAAAAAATGGAAATATCATGAATTCAAGGATCCTGCCCAAGCTGCATCAGGATCTACCTGTACTGCAGCAGGTCTACCCCATGGGAAAACAGCTGCCAGGTACTACACATTCGGATTCCTATATAGGTAGTAATGACCAGAATATGAACTTGATCTCAACAAGATAGTAAATTCTAATCCCTCTGCAGCATGGTGGACATGACAGTATCCCAAGACTTATTGTGACAATTCTCATTAAAACTCTGCGCCTGGTAGTTTGTTGGACCCTAAAATCATTCAAAACTTGGTTTGGAAAAATAAAAAAATTAAGTTGAGAATAACCCTTTACAATGAAGTTATTCAAAACTAGCTTTGAAATAAAACTATTTAAATAGATTATTACCATTTAAAGAAGGGAAGTTAGCATTTACTAAATATATTCCGCATGTGGGAGTCAATATGAGAATCATTTGACATATATAATCTCACGAAATTCTCAAAAATACAAGGAGATAATTATGGGTATGTATGAATTAATTATATGAACATTTTTAGGGGAAAAAATAGACTCAGAGGTTAAATAATTCACCTAAATGACAGGGGTGTCCAAACTAATATCTATCTCTGCCCCAATCAACAGTGGTTGCCTGAGCTTATTTAAAAGGATAACCTTTAAAAGGAATTAATTCACCATAAAACAATGGGCAACAGGGTCCCCTGTTAAAAGTCATGTTCTCACTATAGTTCCCATTGGGATTGTTTATATAATTCCATAAAATGTATGATAAACAATACGGAACAAGTGGCAGAACAGTCCTTTATAATCCTCTCTTCCTATAATGCTAGTCACATAAGTTCTAATAATTCAGAAAGAAACAAAGTTTAGTCTACCTCAAACATACAGCTAAGAGTAAAGAACAAACTGAAGATGCTCAGACTAACTGCTTGCCTTTATTAATTAACTTGTAAGGAAAAGCAAGAGAAATTAATCAAAGTTCAAACTATAACAGATTTTAAAACACAACAAGCAGTGATGTTAACAGAATAGTAGAGTATGGCTACAAAGTCTTTCTAAAAGAAAAAGATGGATAATGATGATTCCAATGGTGGCAGCAATGGTGAAAACATTTATTGTGCACTCTATCAAGCTGTTTACATGCACTGTCTAATTTAATACTCATGAAAGTTAGGATAAAGACCATTATTAACCCCTTAGATAAATGATGGAAACAAGAGAATTAAGTGACCTGCTCAGGTTCTCAAAATTAGTGGGTGGATGAGCCAGTATTCAAGTCATGTCTGTCTACTTCAAAGCCAAAATTCTTAAGCATTACTTAGACTACCTAAAGAATAGCAGATCGGTTCACGATATCATTATAAGCTCTGTACAGGCAACAAGTCTTATATCAGCCATGAATTTCCAGGTCTCCTACCTACTGTCTAATGAGACACAGTCACTTGGTATACTAAGTGAAAGATGGAAGCCTCTCAAGAGTACCAAAACAACATGAAATTTTTCTACTGAAAGTTTTCAGGATCTATAATTTAAATGTCTAAAATTTGTTTTTCAAAATGTTAAATCTGAAACCATAAATTATCTGGTTTATTATAAAATGGTAATGTAATTAAATTTTGAAGGAAAAAATATCCATAATCGCTAATCTTTTTCAACTCTGAAATGGGCTCATTTTGTAATTTAGTGGACTTTATAATCACATGCAATGAGAATTAAAATCATGGTTATACAAAGCAAGGACTAAGACATGCCATGTTTCCAGAAGGAATAGTTAATAATTTAGTTCATTAGTTCATAAATATATATATAGATGAGTGTGTTTATTCAGTCTTTTATATCTGACCTAATTGCAAACTAAAGGGAAGGAAAAGTTTTGTGCTCTTTTTATGATTATATACTTGTATATTTGTCCCTATAAAATATAACAAATAAAGCTAAATTTACCTACTCATTTTATATTACGTCATATATGCCCTTAGTTAATTTAAAATGTAAAATAATCTTATTTATAGGAATTTCAATTTTCAATATTTAGAAAATCACATAAAGTCTCTTTTTCTATTAAAGAAGAACCAAAGAAAAACTATACATATATTCATTATATAAAACACTGTTAACTGACACATAAAACAGGAAGAGTATAACTTAAAAAAAAAAATAAAGACTACTACTCATGTGAGTAATGAAACCACTAAAAATTAATTGAAAAAAATAAAATGTAAACAAAAAATATGTAGTTCAAAAGGATCTACCATATATGCTGAAATCAGAAAAGCAATCAATTTATTAATTTTCAAAATAAATACTGAATATAGACTAAATGTTGGCAGAAAAAAATTAAAAAATGAAAATTGATGGGTTTTTAATCAACCATACATATACAAAACCATACATATACAAAATAAATCAAAGAAATTAAACTGATTTATCTTCTTTCCTAAATTGTTTCGTATGTCAGCTGATTTTCTTTCTAAGTCATCACATAGATACAAATGAGCAAGGTAAGCGTCCTGAACAGGAACACAGAGTAGGTATTTGTACTGACCGGCTCAGAGTCATAGCAATAATCATCCCAGCTCTGTCTGAGGGGTTTCTTTGTTATCTGAAAGTAAGGCAGATTAGTTAGGTAGAAGTAATGGTTATTACACTTCTCTAATTATCTCTTAGATAAAGTGTTCAGGTATCACTGCTGCAATCCAAAGAAAGTTATTTTGTATAGCAGCATAAAACAAGAAACAACTAGGTAAACGTTCAGATTCTTGGAGATCATATATTATTATAACTAATCCATACTTGCTATTGTCCTGTGCCCAAGATTTTTATTACCCTCTGAGTCCCACATTCTACGCATACTGATCACATGACGAGAATATGTAAGATATGGCCAATGACTACAAAAATATCTGGAAGAACAGTAATAAATTCAGAATTTCTCAAATACTAACAACTATCAGCTCATTTATGGTCAACTATTACTTTTAAAAAAGGAAAATATTTAATCACACAAATAAAATGCAAATTGTTTAAACAGGGGAGAGTAAAACTCAGAAGCTAAACCACTTTTTGTTAAAAAAAAATCTTAATTCTATATAGTATGAATTGCCTAGTATATTAGGAAGTTGAGTAATTTTTAAATTCTCAATATATTAATACAAAGTTATGTTTGTTTAAATGTCATTTCAAAATTAAGAAACATCAGTTATACAGCATGTTGTATACTTTCATAACCTAAAATACATACAATCTTTGAGCCATTATCAAAGTGTAAATTTGCTTACAAATCCTTCATAAGGGTTTTAAATTACCATAAACAATACATCTTGCCTCAAACAATTTTAAAAAAAGAGAGATAATGTGTTATTCAAATGATCTGTCATACCAATTCCATTAATATTAGTTTCAGAATGTCTGCTAACATGATGAATAATAAACTTAAAAAAAAAAAACAATGTAATGAAAAGTTGTGACAATTACTCCTTATTACTGAAGTTTAGGAGTGTATTGTGAGTTTCAAGGTAAGATACGAATTCTCTAAGTCATTTCCTTGATGAATTTCATATTGAGTAGTTAATGGGATCACTAAATTACAAAAATAATCATACTATAAGTCAAAATCATAGTTGTCATGTAAAGAAATACTTTAATTAGATTTCAAAACATGCAAATAAAGTTTCAAGTAATCCTTTGCCAAAGAACAAGCATTAAACATTACTAACATTTAACATTCATGGCCTGTAAAAAGTAAATCACTTTAGAAAGAGTAAACCATTTTTCTCACATGGGAATACCTATAAACAGTTTATTATCCTCTTAGCCTCACCAGAAGCAAAAGGCATACATATAATGAATCTTTTAAAACTCATGAGAGTAATAATAATTTAAATTTGAGAACTGCATCATGCAATTTTTACATTATGTATATGAAAATGCTAGTTAATATCCATTACCAGATTTGGAAAATAAAGTACTAGGAAAATACTTTTCTCAAGAGCAAAACTTTAATAATGCCCTACATTTCAATATGGTTTCCATGAACTCTTACTTGATTGAGATAATGATATTCTTCTGGTTGTTTAAGATGAAATGCTAATCTCTCTTCTTCACTTGCTCCTGCCAGGAGGTAATAGAACACATGGTAGTTCCTGTTGGACACAAAGAAATATGGATTTATAATGATCACGACCTATATAGCTATCATTTAACAGGAAAAAGAGCAAACATTAATTAGTAAAATGTTTTAGCTTGTATCGAATGCATACATGCAACTATTAGCTTGTTTCGCACGTATTGAATTTAGGTGATAAATTCAATATTTAAGTACTATGAAATAAAATGATGCTTTGGATGAAAATTCCTCCAAAAACCAATAGAAAACTAGTACATTTGGCAAAATCAACTTTTTAGAACTGTGGAAATTAACCAAAAGTTTACAGAATTCCAGAGGTGTTTATGTAAGAAAAACAGCTGATTTCTCAGTAAAAACAATAAGTTTTGTGGCCTTTTAACTTGTTCTATTCCATCTCCTGCTCATCAGATCCATGGTAGCCTTCAAAACCAACAGTTCAGAATCATAATGAACACTAGAAACCTGGCAGCCTCCAAAAGAGGGCAGAACAGGGCTGGAGCTCATTCACAGCCTTGTTCCCTGAGCAATATCATCATTTTAACTATCTGATGGTTTCCTGGAAGAAGCCATGTTCGAAACTGTCTTTATTTGACCTGACCCATAGTTAACCCACTGTGAAAATCTTTTCCCCAGAGGCATTTATAGAAAACAATTATAAACAATTTTTTAAACATGTCTCTGTCCAAAGCAATGGATAAATGCTGGGGCAAACAATGGGCTCACCAAAAACATAAAGGAAAGAGCTGAGAAATGAGATATCTCTATACACAGGCTTTGAAAAGCTCCAATATATTCCTGGGAATCTAGATGGTCATGTGCATGCATAAGGCTGTGCAAATGTGCAGGGCCGCACATCAGCTCAGCAAAGACTGAAGGAGGTACTAAGCTCTCACTTCTGGCTAACATTGAAGGTCTGCAAAGTTAAAGCAGAACTATAAAATGCCTACTTGAGTATTAAATGCATGGCCTAGTACACACATGAAGTTTCCTGAGCCAAAGACTAAGAAGCTTACTACTTCCAAGCATTTAAGAAAACCTCTGTTTAATCATTAGCTAACCAAGTAGATATACTTCAACAGTCATACTTAAAGAATACAGACCTCACAAAGATAGTTCAGAAAAGCCAAGAAACAAAGAGCAATAACAAAACCACCACCACAAATCCTAGAAGGAGGAGCATCTCATCTTCTGAGCTGCCATGTGATTATTTTAAATGTCCAATAATCCAACAAAAACTTATGAGGCATGCAAAGAAGCAAGATGGTAAAGCATATACAAAGGAAAAAAGACAATAGTAACTGTCTTTGAGGAAACTCAGACATTACTTACTAGACGACACTTTTTATCGACTGTTTTAAATATGTCCAAAGAACTAAAGTAAACCATGTTTATAAAAAACCATGTTTAGAGGAAAATATGAGAATGCTATCTAGAGACTATCAATAAGTATACAGGACTTATCAAAAAATTAAAAAGGAGAGAGCGATGTCAGAAGCATGACAAAATCTGAGATGTCCCCAAATCTCTACCCTAGAAATAACAATAAGCTGAACATCTAAAACACAACAAATAATACCCAACCTGCACATGAGCACAACTGAGCAAGTGATCTGCGCATGAAAGCTACCATAGGTCAGAACCAAACGTAAGAAGTTGTGGCCAATTCTCTGAGCTGCCCTGCCTAAGAGCTCTGTGAGCTTCGCGCAGCAGTGAAGCCCAGGGATCAGAGAAGAAAACAAAGCAGGGACCAACAGCAAAGAAGCAACAGCTAATTATCACTTGCCCGCGGTTGCCAAACAAGAGGCTGAGCTACAAAAACTCACATGCGCCAAACCAGACAGCACCACTCCATATCCTCCAAGACCGAACACCACAGAGTCCCAGGGGAATTTAGGCAAACGGTGCCGAAACTGTTACTAACACTGACAGGGACTGAGATGAAGGGTAGCAACTGTGATTAAACATTTATAAGAGGGAAAAAAAAGGCATTATTAAGGCTCAACGCAGGGATCCAAGAGGCTTAGGTGCCACCTAACGGAAATCAAAAGAAAAACGCCTTCTTAGTGACAGGCTAAAGAGAGATCTTTATATAATAAACCTTTCTGGGGAAAGAAAAAAAGCAGAATACACTTCCATTAATGCCCCGTTAGAGAAATAGTGCATTAAACACCATGAAAAACCAAAATGACAAGGCAGCTCAGAAAGAGAAAAATCTCCAGAAAATAAGCTAGAAGACATAGAAATATGCAACTTAAATGACAGAGAATTCAGGACGGTACTTCTGAAAAAACTCAGTGAGATCCAAAATAATTCATATCAACAATTCCAGGAGATGAGAAAACAATAAGATTAGCAGAATGAGTTTTTTAGCAAAGAAAATGAAATCCTGAAAAAGAACCAAATAGAACTTCTGGAGCTGAAGAACACACTAAAAGAGATGAAGAATGAAATAGTAAGCTTGGGAAAGAGAGTCGACCAAATGAAGGGAAGAGTCAGTAATATCAAAGACAGAAATCTAGAAATAATTCAGAAGGAAAATGAGACTGAAGAAATAATAATAATGAAAAAGAAATACAAGAACTAAATGATAACATCAGGAAAGGAAATACACCCCTTCTCCAAGAAACATTATATTAAAATTATCAAAAATTAATGACAAAGAAAGAATTCTCAGGGCAGCCGGGGAAAAGAAGACAGTAACCTATAAAGAAAAATCCATTAGATTATCGTCGGACTTCTCAGCACAAACCTTACAAGCCAGAAAGGAGTGGAATCAAATATTCAAACTATTAAATGAAAGGAATTGCGAGTCAAAGCTATCCTTTAGATATGAAAGAGAAATAACGCCCTTTTGAGACATACAAAAACTGAGAGAATTCTCCACTATGAGGCCTGTATTGTAGGAAATACTGAAAGGGGTCAGCCAATCTAAAACAAAACAACCAAAACAAAACAAAATAAACACAACTATGAGTAAGGCAACTAGCAGGCAAACAGAAGCAGAGTAGTGCAACCATTATTAAGAACACGGTATTCTAATTTTAAGCAATAATAGACTTGCCACTGCAAAATAGTAATGAACATTCAGCATACATAGGGATAAACTGAGACAATGATAACAGAAAAGGGGAGGATTCAAAGAACCAAATTCACAAGGGGGAAAAGAGATAAGGCACATGTAGAAGAAAATAGACTACTAGATATACATACAACTATCCTTTACATATTTGTAATGATAACCACACACCAAAGATACAGAACTGAAGTACCTAACAGAAAATCCACAAAACCCAAGCAAAACACACAGAAATGCAAGGACAAAGAATCAATGCAAACACAGAGCTACAAGAAAGCAAAAGATAAATGGCTATAGGAAAACCTCATAATAATCACCCTAAATGTAAATGGACTGAATTCACCAATAAAAAGGCACAGAGCTGCAGAATGAATCAAAAAACAGAACCCAACTATATGCTGCCTACAGGAGACACATCTCAGTTCCAAAGACAAATACAGATTCAAAGTGAAAGGGTGGAAAATAATATTTCAAGCAATGGCATTCGGAAAATAGTGAGAATAGCGGTACTAATATCGGATGAAATAGACTTCAAAATAAAAAAGGTAAAGAAAGATACTGAGGGACATTTCATAACGATAAAGGGAATCATACACCAAGAAGATACAACACTTATTACAATCTGTGTTCCCATTACAGAGCCCTGAAATATATAAAGCAATTACTAATAGAACTGAAGAGAGAAACAGACAAAAACTATTATAGTAGGGGTCCTAAACACCCCCCTGTCGGATATGGACAGGTCATTCAAAAAGAAAATCAGTAAGGAAATAACACACTTAAATGACACAAGCCAACTGGGTGTAACTGACATTTACAGAGCCTTTCATCCCAAAACAGCTGCTTATATATTCTTCTCTGGTGCACATGGAACATTCTCAAGAATCAACCACAAACTGGGACATAGAGATAGCCTCAACATCTATAAGAGGGTTGAAATCACACCAACCATATTCTCAGATCATAATGCTTTGAAACTAGAGATCAACTGTAAAAAGAAAGTGGGAAGAACCACAAATACATGCAGATTAAACAACATGCTGCTGAAGAATGACTGAGTCAGAGAAGAAATAAAAAGAGAGATCAAGAGATAATAGAACCAAATGATAATGATAATACAACCTATAACTTTTGGGACATGGCAAAAGTGGTCATAAAAGAAAAGTTCATATCATTATAGGCCTATCTTCGAAATCAAGAACGAGCCCAAATAAACAACCTATCGCTTCATCTTAAAAAACTAGAAAGGAACAAATGAAGCCTAAAGTCAGCAGAAGGAAAGAAATGATCAAAATTAGAGCAGAAAATAAAAAAAAAAATTAAAACAAAGAACAACAGAAAAAAATAAATGCAATAAAGAGCGGGTTCTTTGAGAAATTTAATAAAAGTGAAAAACCCCTGGCTAGACTCACTACAGAAAAAAGAGAAAGGACACAAATAAACAAAATTGGGGATGAAAGAGGGGAAATTACGACTGACACTGCAGAAATACAAAGGATCATACAAGAATACTATGAAAAAGTATATAGCACCAAATTTAATAACCTAGAAGAAATGGACCAGTACTTAAAAAAATACAACCTTCCTAGACTGATTCAAGAAGAACTAAAAAATCTAAATAGACCAATCAACAGTATAGAAATTGAAACAATCATCAGAAACTTACCAAAAAGTAAAAGTCTTCACCAGTGAATTCTACTAAACATTCAAAGATTTAATACCTATTCTCCTCAAATTCTTCCAAAAAATCAAAGAGGAGGCAATACTTCCCCACTCATTTTATGAGGTGAATATTACCGATACTGAAACCTGGTGAAGATAACACAAAAAAAGGAAACTACAGACCAATATCTCTTACGGACACAGATGCAAAAATCCTAAATAAGATACTAGCAAATCGAATACAGTAACATATTAAAAAGATTATACACTACAATCAAGTGGGCTTCATCCCAGGGGCACCAGAGGGATAGTGTAACATATACAAATCAATAAATGAGATACACCACATAAACAATCAAATGATCATTATCAATAGATGCAGAAAAAGCCTTTGACAAGATACAGCACCCATTTATGATCAAAACCCTTAACAAAATCAGTATAGAAGAAAAGTACCTTAACATAATAAAGGCCATATAAGAAAACCCTCAGCCAACACTAAATATAATGGTGAAAAATTACAAACCGTTCCTCTAAGATCAGGAACAAGGTAACGCTGTCCACTATCGCCACAGTTATTCAATATAACATTGGAGGTCCTAGCGAGTGCAGACCAGAAAAATATATAAAAGGCATCCAAAAAGGAAATGAAGAAGTCAAACTGTCACTATTTGTGGATGACATGATTCTCTATACAGAAATCCCTAAAGACTCCACAAGAACACAACTAGAAACAATAAGCAAATACGGTAAAGTTTCTGGTATACAAAATCAATGTTCAAAAATCCACAACGTTCCTATACTCTAATAATAAACTGTCAGAAAAAGGAGTGGAAAAAATAATTCCTTTTGCGACTGCAACAAAAAGAACAAAATACCTCGAAATAAATCTAATGAAATATGTGAAGGACCTATAAATGAAAAACTATAAGACCCTACTAAAAGAAATTGAAGACACAAAGAAATGCAAAGATACTCCATGTTCTTGGAAGAGTTAACATAGTTAAAATGACCTTATTACCTAAAGCATTATATAGATTTAAGGCAATCCCCATCAAAATCTCATTGACACTTTTAAAAGAAATAGAACAAAAAAATCATCAGATTTGTATAGAAGCACGAAAGACCACGAAACACTAAAGCCATCCTGAGAAGAAAAAATGAGGCTGAAGGTATCACTAAGTCCAACTTCAAATTATACTTCAAAGTGACGATAATCAAAATGGCATGAAATTGGCATAAAAACAGACACACTGAGCAGTGGCACAGAATTGAAAGTCCAGAAGTAAACCCCCGTTTATATGGGCAAATAATTTTTGACAAAAAAGCCAAAAACATACAGTGGAGAAAAGAAAGCCTCTCCAATAAATGGTGCTGGGAAAACTAGAAAGCCACCTGAGAAAGAATGAAACTAGACTATTGTCTATCATCATATACCAAAATTAACTCAAAATGGATTAAGGACCTGAAAAGAAGATCTGAAACAATAAATTGCATACAAAAAAACATAGGAACTTAACTCATGGACCTTGGACTTAAAGAGTATTTTATGAATTTGACCTCAAAGGCAAGTAAAAGCAAAAATAAATAAATGGGACTACATCAAACTAAAAAGCTTCTGCTCAACAAAAGAAATCATCGACAAGGTAAAAATAGAACCATCTGAATTGGAAAATATATTTGCAAGCAATGCCTCTGATAAGGACCTAATATCCAAAATATATGAAGAATTCATATGACTCAATAACAACAAAAAAAAATCCAATTAAAAAATTGGCAGAGGGCCGGCACAGACACTTCTCCCAAGAAGACATACAAATGGCCAACAAACTTATAAAAGAATGTTCAACATCACTAGTGATTAGGGAAATGCATATCAAAACCACAATGAGATACCATCTCACACGTGATAGAATAGCTATAATCAACAGGACAAGTAATAACAAGTGTTAGAGAGGGTGTGGACAAAAAGGAACCCTCATACACTGCTGCTGGGACTGCAAATTGGTACAGCCACTATGGAAAATAATATGGAGGTTCCTCGAAAACTAAGAATGGATCTACCATATGGTCCAGCAATCCTTCTACTGGGTATTTACCCCAAAGACATAAAAACATATATCCGAAAAGATATTTACACACCGATGTTTATAACAGCATTATTCACAGTGGCCAGGAGATGGAAACAACCGAAGTGTCCTATGATAGAGGACTGGATAAAGAAGATGTGGTACATATATACAATGGTATATTACTCAGTTCTAAGAAGAGATGAAATACTGCCATTTGCAACAACATGGATGGGCCTTGAGATAATCATGCTAAGCAAAAGAAGCCAGACAGAAAAAGCTGAAAACCACATGACATCACTTATTTGTGGGATATAAACCTAAAAGCAACAAACAAACATGACAAACAGAGACCAATGGACATGGACAATAGACTAGTGGTTACCAGAAGGTTGGGGTAGGAAGTATGTAGGTGGGATGAAAGGGGTCAAATATGTAGTAACAGAGAAATCTATCTATGGACACTGAACATGCAATGTAATAAATATATGACTTATTGTTAAATTGTACACTTGAAATTTACTGGATATTATTAACCAATGTTACCATAATAAACACACACACACACACACACACACACAAATGAATATTTTTTAAAATTGAAAAAAATAATTTATATTAAAAGTAATTTTAGAGTTGAAAATATAGTTTAGTTATAAAATGAAAAACTAGAGGAGCTCAACATCAGATCTGAACAAACAAAAGAAGGAAGCAGTGAACATAAAGATAGATCAATTGAGACTAGTCTGAGGAACAGGAAAAAATGAAGAAAAATGAACAGTTTCAGAGTTCCATGGAACATCCTTAAGCAGAATCAACACATGCATAATGTGGGGCACCAATATATCCACGATAGAAGACCCAATTATAGGAAAGAAAGAAGCAGAGATTTGAAACAATGACCAAAAGATACCCAAATCTAATGAATAACACTAATATGCACATCTAAGAAACTCAACAAATTTCAGGGAGGAAAATTCAAAGAGATCCAAACCTAGACAAATCAAGATTATTGAAAGACAAAAATCAAAATTTTCCAAGAACCATAAGAGAAATGCCTCAAGAAATCCTAATATAAGTTTACCAACTTATTTCTCTTCAAGAACCATGGCAGAATGATAACGAATTCAAAGTACTGAGAGGGAAAAACTATCGATCAAAAATTACAGATCCAGCAAAACAATCCTTTAAAAATAAAGGAGAAATTAGGGCATTCTCAGATAAACAAAACTTTAGAAACTTCATGGTTAGAAGATCACTGCAGGCAATGCCTAAAGGAAGTTTTACTGACTGAAATGAAAAGAGACTAGACAAGATTTAATTAAACATGAAAAAATAAACAGCACGAGTAAAGATAACTACATAGGTAAATATAAAAGATAGTATAAGTTTATTTTTTAACACTTTTGTTCCTCATTTTTAGGACATATGCAAAAAGCAATAATTATAAATCTGTACTGATAGATCTACTACTATAATAATGTAATGTGTAAGGCAATAACAACGCAAAGAAGAGAGAAAGGAACAGAATTACGTAGCAGCAAAGTTATTTGTAAACTATCAAAATTAAGTTGTTACAATCCAAGCCAAATTGTTAAAATGTTAACTTCAATCGCCAAGGCAACCATTAAGAAAATAACTCAAGAACTATACAGCTGACCCTTGAACAACACAGGGTTTACAGATCTCAATCCACTGCAAAGTGGAAAATCCACACATTAACTTTTGACTCCCCAGAAACTTAACTATTGATAGCCTACTGTTGACCAGAAGTCTTATTGATAACATAAACAGTCAACACATATTTTGTACGTTATATGTATTATATACTGTATTCATAAAGTAGACTAGAGAAAAGCAAATGTTATTAAGAAAATCATAAGCAAAATAAAACACATTTATAACACTATGTATTTATATTGAAAAAATTTGCGTATGAGGAGACCCACACTGTTCAACCCATGTTTTTCAAAGGTAAACTGTATAATAAAAGAAACACCAATTAAATTAAAATGGTACACTAGAAACATCTACTTGATACAAAACAAGGCAATAATAGAGGAACAAAAATATAAAAACACATACAAAACAAGTAGCTACACAGTATTCATAAATTCTATCTAGTAATTACACCAAATAAAAGCAGATTTAAATACTCTAGTCTCAGGGCGGATAACTGGCAGAAAGGATTTTTTTAAAAAGGTCTGACTACATGCTTTCTACAATAGACACACACTACAGCCTCAAAAACACGAATAGGTTACAAGTAAAAGGATGCAAAAGATACCATGCAAACAGTAACCAAAAGCCGAAGTGTCTACACTTAGATAAAACACTTTAAGACAACAATTTTTACTACATGCAAAAGTCATTTTATAATGACAAAAGGACCAATCTGTCAAGAAGATATAACAATTCTAAATATACATACATCTGAAAACAGAGCCCCAAAATACACAAAGTGAAAGTTAAAGGAACTGAAGAAAAAAATAGGCAATTCAACAATAGTACTGAGATTCTATTTAGACAGCCCCCCCTCCACCTCCTTTCAATAATGAATAGAACAACTAGACATAAGATCAACAAGGGAAAAGAGGACCTGGAAAATACTAAATGCCAACTAGACCTAATAGACATCTACTAAATACTTCACCCAAGAGCAGCAAGATACATATTTTCTTAAGCACCCATGGAATACTCCCCTGGATAGCCAATTTAAACTACAAAACAAGTCTCAAAAAATTTAAGGGGACTGAAATCATACAGAGTATGTTCTCTGCCCATCTTACAATGATATTAGAAATCAATAACAAGTGTCCAAAATTCACAAATATGTAGAAATTCAACACACTCCTAAATAGCCAATGGGTCAAAGAAAAACTTACACAGAAAGTTAGAAAATACATTTAATTGCATGAAAACATACATACAACATACTAAAACATGGGAAACAAATGAAGCTGCATTCAGTGGGAGTTTATAGCTGTAAACCCATACTTAAAAAGATCTCAAATCTATAACCTGACCAACCACTTTAAGAAAATAGTGGCGGGAGCCGGGGGGAAGAAAGGGGTAGGCAGGGGAGTGAAGAGCAAACTGAACTCAAAGCAAGAAGGAAGTAATAAGCATGAGAACAGAAATAAAATTGGAAATAGGAAAAAAAGGGAGGAAATCAATGAAATCAAAATCAGTCCTTCGTAAAGACCATCAAAATTGACGAATTTATCTAAACTGACCTAAAAGCAGAGTACTGCTATTGCCTGAATGTAAACTCCTCAAACTCCTATGTTGAAATTCTAACTCTAAAAGGTGATGGTTAGGACATGCGGCCCTTGAGAGGTGATTAGGTCATGAGGGCAGAACTCTCATGAATGGGATTAGTGCTCTTATAAAAGATCCCACTGGGCTCCCTAACCACCCCCTTCCACCATGTGAGGACCCAGGAAGAGGGTTCTCAAGAATGCAATCATGCTGGCATCTTGATCTTAGACTTCCCAGCTTCTAGAACTATAAGAAATAAATTTCTGTTGTTTGTAAGCTATCTAGTCTGTGGTATTTTGTTACAGCATCTGGAACAAGATAAGACAGTGGTGAATCTCAAACTCAAGAATGAAAAGGGGGACATTACTACCAATCTTACAGAAATAAAAAAAAAGATCATAAGGGAATACTAACAATAAACAATATTTTACCAAAAAATTAGATAACCTAGATGAAGTGAACAAATTCCCAGAAACATAAAAACTAAAAAAAAAAAAACTTCCCACAAATAAAAACCCAGAACCAGATAGTTTCTTTGGTAACTTCTACCAAACATTTAAAGAAGAAAAACCTTACAGCAATATCTCTTAGAAATGCAGACACAAAAAATCCTCAACAAAATACTAGCACACCGAATCCAGCAACATATAATAAGGATTATATATACATCTGTAAATTGAATCTAGCAACACAACAGAGAATCAGTTTATAGCTCTGAATCTTCCCTCCCATTGACTGTTCAAAAACAAGAAAACCAGGCTAATATCCCTATCACTCCATTAAAACGTATTAGAAAAAGTTAATGATAACCTTCAAATAGCAGTACCCATTAGCTCTGCAGGTCTTTATGAAGCTATTGTCTTCCTGAAACTCTCCTCTCTTCATTTTGAAGCACTACTAACTCAGATTTTCTCTTCTGCTAGCCACAAAAAAATTAATAGAAAAGTCTGAGTTCTAGTCCTAACCTTACAGGTGATTCATTATGATGACGTTAGTTATTAATTACTGAACATATATATAAGGATTATACTAAGCATTTTATAAATGTTATTTCATTTGATCCTCTAAACAATTCCGGGATAGTTTTGTCTCTGTAAAATGAGAATAAAAATCTCAGAAGGAGAGAAGTGAGAGGCCAAAGGTATATTCGATATTTGAATATGAAGGTCTATTTAACTTTAAACTCTAGCTCTTAATTTTTCCTCACTGTAACATGAAGCAAATCATTTACCTCTCTAATATGTGTTATCTTCACCTGAAGGAGGTTATAAACATATATCATCTCTGAAGTCCCATATACCTCAAATATTATTATGAAATTAAGAGCTTAAGTAAAAAGCTTTTCTCAAATTAGAAAAAGAACACTAGAACCTGAAAAAGGTCCAAAGGCACAACGCTCACAAAGAGCACAGATACTACTGTTTTCCTCTTCTGATAGTCTAATTTAGAAAGGGCAAGAGTTCTTTATACCTATTTAAAAAATCTCCTAGCAGCCTCAGAAAAAGTATACTGTTCTGCCCATGACAGAAATAGCAATTATATGTAAAGCTGTGCAAGGTATAAATTGAATTAAAGGTGATAATATAAAAAGATCCTAAAAGTCTATGTGCATTAATTAATTTGATTTAATTAAACAAAAGGAAATACATACCGTTCATTATGCTCTTGATAAACAAGTCTAGACTTCTCCAGTAGATATTTTTCAACATAGGCACTAGAAGAAAAATAAAATTGGTTGATATAAATAATAAAGCTTAATATAAAGTAGACATATTTTTTCAGAGAAGATAGAAAAGCATAAAGAATACTATCCAGATCATAATAACTGTTATGGCCACTGTTATAGTGTTATCCACATTAAATTCATAAACTCATAACTCTTTTGTTTGCTTTCAATAAAGCAAAATAAAGTCAGAATTTCAAAGCAGCACACTAATTCAAGATATTATTAATAGTGGAAATTGGGGGATAGGGCGAAGAGGTACTTATTTTTGTCATGAACCTAAAACTGCTATGAAAATAAAGTCTATTAATTAAAAACAAAAGTTATAAAGAATATTCTTGATACAACCAAAGGACTCTGATCATAGACTATATAATAAGAAACGGTGTAACAAAATTAAATTTGAGTATAATAATAGTATTATGTAGGAAAGTGTGGTTGTGGTTGCTTTAGGAAATACAGTAATTATAGGGTCAAGTTATATGCTCAACTCACTTATAAACAATTTTTAAAAATGAATGTATGCATAATGTTGGGAGTAAAGCAAATGCAGCAAATTATTAACAATGATTAATAAATCTAAGTTAAGGGTGTATGAATGTTACACTATTCTTAAAACTTTTCTCAGGTTTGAACGTTTCCAAAAGAAAAAAAAATGAGCTGAAAGGAAAAAAATTTAATACAGACATCAATGTCACTATTCTCATTAAAGAGCAAATGAACAATCTATGATTTATATAGGGGCAATAATGAAAATATAAACATGCTGCAAAGCCTACTATTGCTACTTACCCAAGTACAGTGC
This sequence comes from Rousettus aegyptiacus, assembly GCF_014176215.1. NCBI lineage: Eukaryota > Metazoa > Chordata > Mammalia > Chiroptera > Pteropodidae > Rousettus > Rousettus aegyptiacus. The sequence goes on along the minus strand of NW_023416306.1, from coordinate 84,115,850 downwards.
CTGTTTCTTGGTAATTTACTTGAATAAACTTGCCAAAACGACTTGAATTGTTATTATGAGCGGTCTTTGCATTTCCAAAGGCCTGTCAAAATAAAAAATTATCATTTCATTTTTAAAAAATGTAAAATCCTGCTTAGGTTAGCTCAGGGACACAATGCTACAGAGATAGCAGAAAAGCAACTCTACCTTTAGACTCATATAGTTCAGATAAAGTAAAAGTGAGCAACTAATAAGTGACATAAAACCAAGAAGGTAATATTTTATGCTATTTATAAAATAAAACATAATTTTAATAACTTAATGCTCATTAAAAATTCAGATTCCAATTTCACATTCTTGAGCCAGCAAATTTTCTTAACACATTTATATATGTATTTTAAAAAATTCTAAACTGAAATAAAGAGCTAGGTAAAAAATAATTATGTCAAAATAATTATAATTTTACAATAGTATAAAAGAAGTATCATTACATAATGTACTACACTTTATGACATCTACTTAAAACAAAGCTACACTACTATTTAAAAACAATAAAAAATACAGTCTTCTTCAATTGTTACCTAAAATCTATACCATGCAATGAAATATTATCCAACAATAAAGATGAATTACTGATACAGACAAGTATCAAACATTATGTCAAGGGAAGAAACCAGGCACAAGAGTACACATTATAATACGAAATTCTAGAAAAGACAAAGAATAACAAGTAGTAGATCGTAAGTCGTCTGGAAATGGATGTGGGTTAGAAAATTTCTACAAAGGGGCACAAGGGGTAATGAAAATATTCTATAGCTTGATTGTACGATGGTGATTACATGTGTATTGTACATTTATCAAAAATCATTGAATAGTATATTTTCAATGTCTACATTTAATTGTGATATCTCAATAAAATTTAAATTTAAATTTAAAGAAAGGATCCATGTTGAACTCACATACATATTCAACAGGACATACTGCTGAAAAGGAGAAGCCAGTCTCAAAACTCTACATACTGCAGGATTCTATCTGTATGACATTTTGAAAAACAAAAAAAAATCAATGAAGAAATGACAAGTAGTTCTCATGAATTATGGGAATACATGGTGATGGCAAGGATATAAAGATAAGGAATAGCATGAGGGAGTTTTATGGGGTAGTAAAACTATTCTGTATCCAGATTGTATATAAATGATTATACAAATATATATGTGTTTTAAAATTCATAGAATTTTTCTGTAAGGTTATTTCTTTACATTTCAATATCTACTTTAAAAATAAATCATTAATAAGGCCAGAAAAAGACAATTTCAGATATAAAAATCTGAAAATATTCATCTTAAGGCAATCCACACTAAAGGAAACATTAAAAGAAGTCCTTCATGCAGGAGGGAAATGATATATTCAAATATGAATCAACATAGGAAATAAGAATAGCTGAAATGGGAGCTACATGAGTAAAAATATAAAATATTTTTTATTAATCTCTTGAAAAGACCATTGAGAGTGAGGGCAGAGAAATGCTAAAGTAAAAATCTATGAAAATCTTTTCCCTTACATGAAAGAAATAAGACTAGCAAAACTGTCAGAATCAACTTTTTGATGACTCTGTAAATTAACCAACGGCTTGAAATAATCCTTCGTAGGGGAATGTTTAATGAAGGAAAATAGCTGAATCTTGGTAAGAAAAATAGGCATAATGACATTTTAACTTACCCAATTACCATCTCCCTCTCCCTAATTCCACACTGAAAAGAAAACCAACACCCTACAATTACAGTTTTTCAAAAAGCAGCCTAGAAGTCACTGGATGGATTAGACCAGAGTTAAAACTAACTAAAGCTCTGTCCCAGACACAATTTTCATAATTTGACCTATATAGCCTTTCCTTGGAAAACCTCAAAAAGCTACCTTTATTTGACCTGATTTGGAGATCACCCACTGAGAATAGCCTTTTTCCCTCATGTGTGTTTGTGAAAAACAATAACAGATAACTGTTTAAACACTGTAACTGCCTAAAGTGGTGATAAAAAGATTAGGCAAAAAACACAGTAACAACTCAAAAGGAAAAGATGGTTCATAACATGTACAAAGGGACTTTGAAAAGATCTAAAATATTAAATATTCCTGGAAATGTAGAAGGTACTGGTTTATGTACAGGACTGTGCACATGCTCAGGAATGTGTGCACACTCACAGAGAGTTGAGACCTATGGTTAACAATTGAGGCTCTATGTAAACAGGAAGTAAATGTAAGGAAGAGTTGACAACTTCCCGGTGAAGTATTGAGTGTTATCCCAACATGGACACAGAACCTTGTAGAAAAGGCTAGGAACCTTATTTCTTCAGGAAATTTAAAGAAATCCCTGTCTAATCATCTAACCATTGGGCTATGTAAAGAATTTGATGGCTTCACTCAAAAAAAGGAAAACAGACATTGCAAAGAAGTCATGGAACAACCAAAGAGCAATAACAAAGCAACCACCACAAACCCTGAGAGGAGGAAAAATCTTATTTCCAGAACTGCCACACTATATTAACAAAAATGCATAGTTTTCACTAAAGAATTATGAGATATGCAAAGTGTAAGAAAGTATGGACATAAGAAAATTTTTAAAAATAATAAAAAGAAATTGTCGCTGACAAAATCCAGATGTTGGACTTTCTTGGCAAAGATGTTTTATCAGCTATTTTAAATATTCTTCCAACAACTAAAGAGCATTATGACAAAGATGCTTTAACAATAGAGAATTTCAGTTAAGAGGTAGAAATTACAAAAATTGTAAGAATTCTTGTGTTCAAAGGTACATTAAATAAATTAAAAATTCATTTGAGGAACTCAAGTAAAGATAGGAGCAAGAAGAAGAATCAGCAAACTTGAATAATTAATCAAGATGATCCAATCTAAGAAACAGGAAAAAATGGAACAAAGCTTCAGAAACTGTGGAGCCACCAATAAACTTATTAAGATATGGGAATGTATAATGAGAAAATCAGAAGGAGAGGATAGAGCAAAAAGGAAAAAATAATTTAACAAAGAATAGACAAAAACTTCCCAAATGTCACAAAAAACATTACACAACCAAGAAGCTCAATAAACTCCAAATACGAAGAACTAAAACAGATCTGTACTTGGACAAATCATGATCAAACTGTTCAAAGAAAAAAAATTAATCTTATAAACAGCAAGAAAAAGGCAACATATGTCATACAAAGGATCATCAATGAGATTACATCTAATTGCTCAAAAGAAATGATTAAGGATAGAAGACAATGGAATTCACTTCAAAGCACTGAGAATAAGGCAATCAAGAAACAAAATGATAAAAAAAAGAAAAAAAGAATCCAGATAAAAGGAAAAAATAAAATTATCCAAATTCATAGATGACATGACCTTATACACAGAAAAGGTGAAGGAACCAAAAAAAACTATTAGATCGAATCAATGAATTCAACGAAGCTGCAGGATACAAGTACAATATTTTTTAAAAATCAATTATATCCTCTATACTAGCAATAACAACCAGAAAACAACATTAAGAGAAACCATTCTATACATGGTAGTATCAAAAAAACTAAAATACTTAGGAATAATTTAACAAAAGAGGTGCAAGACTTGTATACTACAAAATTTCAAATATTGTTATAGGAAGTTAAAGATATCCAGTGTTCATAGTTTAGAAAACTAAATATTGTGGAGACCTACAGATTCAGCATAATCCCTATCAAAATCTAAGGTATCATTTTTGAAGAAATTGACAGGTCAATTCTAAAGTCAACATGAAAAGTCAAGAACCTCGAAATGCTCAATCTGGAGGGAGAAGAAATCTGGAGAATTCACATTTCCTGATTTCAAAAATTACCAAACCTATAGTAATCAAGACCATGTAGTACTAGCAGAGAGATAAACATACAGATCAATGGGTTAGAACTGAGATTAAGAAATAAAACCTTGCATTAATTGTCAACTGATTTTCAACAAGGATACCAAGACAATTCAATGGGGCAGTCTTTTTAACACACGTGGATATCCACATACAAATGAAACTGGACTCCCACCTCATACCATATAAAAAAAAAATTCAAAATGAATCAAAGACCTAAATGTCAGCTAAAAGTATAAAACTTTGAGGAGAAAACATAGATGTAAATCTTTATAACCTTGGATTTAGCAATGGTTCCTTAAAACACCACCAAAAGTACAAGCTACAAAAGTAAAAGTAAATTCTACTTCATCAAAATTAAATATTTTGTACATCAAAGGACACAAACGAGAAAATGAAAAGACAATTCACGAAATAGGAGAAAATATTTGCAAATCACATACCTGATCCACAACTGGATAAATATATAAAGAACAGGACAAAATATTTGCAAATCATATATCTGATCCACATCCAGAATATATAAGGAATTCTTATGACTCAGTAGTAAATAGACAAAGACTTCAATTCTAAAATGGGCAAAGAATTTGAATAAACATTTCTCCACAGATGATATACAAATAGCCACAAGCATGTGAAAAACATGCTCAACATCATTAGTCATTAGGGAAATGCAAATCAAAATCACAATGAGATACCACTTCACACACACTAAGATGATTATAATCACTAACATATGCTGAAGAGAACTGGAAGAATATGGAACCCTCATACATTACTGGCAAGAAAGTAAAATGGTACAGGCACTTCAAAAAACAGTTTGACAGTTCCTCAATCAATTAAACACAGCTATGACATGACACAACAATTCCACTCCTAAGTATATACCAAAGAGAACTGAGAACACACATTCCCACAAAATCTTACACATGAATGGTTGTAACATTATTCACACAGCCAAAAAATGAAAATAACGCAAATATCCAACCAACGTATGAAAGAATAAACAAAATGTGATATGTCTATACAATGAAATATGATTAAGGAATAAAAAGATATTAAGTATTAACATCCTACAATATGAATGGACCTTTAAAACACCAGGGTAAGTGAAAGAAGTCAGACACAAAAGAATACATTTATATATGAAATATCTGGAATAGGTAATTCCATAGAGACAGAAAGCAGATTGGTGGTTTCCAGGGGCTGGGGGGAGGGCAGAATGGGAAGTGACTGATTATTGGTTACGGGGTTTGCTTTTGGAATGAAAACATTAAAATGTTTTGAAACTAGAAGAGGTAGGGGTTGCATAACAATTTGAATGAATTAAATGCCACTGAACTATATAACACTAATTTTAATGTTATATGAATTTCACTAAGATAATTGGGGGGAAAAAAAAGAAGGCAGAAAAAGATAAAGGGAACAAGGAACATATGGGATTAGGAAAAAATACAAGAAGACAGACTCATTTAAACATATAAGGAATCTCATTAAATATCAATAGTATAAACAGCCCAATTAAAAGCCACAGATGATCACATTACATAAAAAAGCAAGAACCAACCATAAGCTGTCTACAAATATAGTTCTTTAAATATAAATATAACAAGCTACAAGACAAAGAATAAAAAAAGGATATCTTGCTAATACTAGTCAAAAGAAAGCTAGAGTGGCTACATTAGTATCAGTGTAGACTCCCGAGTAAAGAATATTACCAAGAAAAAGAGAATTATTTCATAATGATAAAAAGGACAATTAATCAAAAAAAAAAGCACCTTTGATAATAAATGTTTATGTACCAACAAGAGAGTTTCACATGCAAGATGCAAAACCTAACAGAACTTAGAGGAGTAATGGAAAAATCTACAAGTATAGCTGGAGGTATCAAGACCTCTGCCCCAATAATTAATAGAATAAATAGAAAGAAAATCAGCAAGGATGTTAAGACTTCAACAACACTATCAACCAAATTAACAACACTGATACACGAAAACTCTCCTCCCAGTAACAGCAGAGTACAAATCATGCAAAAAGAATATTTACCAAAAAAGATTATATTCAATAAATTTAAAAGGATTCCAGTTTTACCATGGAATCTAACCACAAGATAATTAAATTACAAATAAGTAACAGACAGTATCTAAATATCTGTGAATACCACAAACCTAAGTAACCCATGATTCGAAGAAATCAAAAGGGAAATTAGCAAATATTTTGAACTAAATGAAAATGAAAACACAATATATATCAGAATTTGTTGGATGCCACTAAAAGGCAGATTTTATACCACTAACTGACTTTACTGAAAAAGAAGAAAGGTCTCAAATCAATGGCCTCAGACACCACACTCAGAAACTAAAAGAATAAGTGTAATGTAATTAAATTACATTAAATATAAAGCAAAAAATAATAAAGATAAAAGCTGAAATTAATGAAATATAAAACTGCAAAACAAAAAAAAAATTCACGAAATCAAAAGCTGTTGCTTTGTATAATAGAGAAAGGTTATATAAAACATGTTGCCGATGAATAGGACAACTCAGATTAAGTAATTTCTTTGAAAAACAAAGTATCAATGGAAACTACAAAAATACATCAGAACTAATATCTGCATCTAGCCAGGCTGCAGAATACAAGATCAAAATAGCAATATCAACTATATTTCTATATACTAGGAACAAACAATAAAAAATTTTTAAATATCAGTTTTGAAAAATCGATAAATATCTTACCAAAGATGTAAAAGGCATGTACATTGAAAACGAGACTGCTGAAAGAAATTATAGTTCTTAATAAATGAAAAAATATACTTGTTCATCAGTAAGATGACTTAATATTGTTAGCATGTCAGTTCTCCCCAAACTGAACTATAGATTCAATGCTATCCTAACCAAAGTCCAAAAAGGCTTTTATGAGGAAATTGACAATTTAGTTCTAAATGTATCCGGAAATTAAAGAACCCAGAATATCCAAACAATTCTGCAAATGAAGAACAAAACTGGATAATTAATACTACCTAATTTCAAGAATTATTGTAAAGCTATCTAATGAAAACAGCGTAGCACTGACATAAAGACAAATAGATCAATGGAACAAAAGATAGAATCCAAAAACAAACCCACATATACATGGACAAATGTTTTTTGACAAAGATACAAATGCAGTAAGATGAAACACTTAATAGTCTTGAAACAAATGGATATTCATAGGTAAACACTGGATCTATACCTTGCACTTTATACAAAAATGAACTCAGAGTGCACTACAGACCTAACTGCAAAACCTGAAAGTATAAAATGAATGGAAAAAAGAGTATGAGAAAATCTTTGCAATCATGCAGTTAGGTAAAGTAGCCTTCAATAAAACACCAAAAGCACAATACGTAGAAAAAAATGGCTAAATTGTACTTTACTAAATTTAAAATTCTGCTCTTCAAGGGTACTATTAAGAGAGGATTAAATCTGGGGAAATTCCACCAAGGAGGTGAAAAATCTATACAATAAAAACTTTAAGACATTAATGAAAGAAATTACGAAGACACAAATAAATGGAAAAGTATTCTATGCTCCTGGATTGGATGAATTAACATTGTTAAATGTCCATACTACTCAAAGCAATCTACAGATTCATGCAATTCCTATCAAAATTCCAATGGCATTTTTCAAAGAACGAGGAAAAAAATCCTACAATTTGCAGTCACAAAAGACCCTGAACAGCCAAAGCAATCCTGAAAAAGAAGAACAAAGCTGAAGGCATCATATTTCCTGATTCTGAACTATATTATAAAGCTACAGTAGCCGAAACAGTATGGTATTGGCATTGAAACAGACATATAGATCAGTGGAAGAAAACAGAGCTGAGAAATAAATGCATGCATATATGGTCTATTAATTAATGGCAAAAGAGCCAAGAACATACAATAAGAAAAGGACAATCTCCTCAATAAACAGTGCTGAGAAAAGTGAACAGCCACATGCGAGACTGAAACTAAACCCCTAACTAAAACCAAGCAGAAAAATCAACTAAAAATGAATCAAACACATGAATGTAAGACCTAAAACCCTAGAAGAAAACACAGGGGTAAAACACTGGTCTTGAAGACAATTTTTTTTTTGGGGGGGGGGGGGGGGGGGGGGAAGGGGAGTATTTGACACCAAAAGCAAAAATAAATAAGTAGGACTACACCAAACCAAAAAGCTTCTACACAGCAAGGGAACCCATTAGCAAAATGAAAATGCAACCTACCAAATGGAAGGAAATATTTGCAAATCATGTATCTGCTAAGGGGTTAATATCCAAAATATATTAACAACCTATACGACTCAATAGCAAAAAATAAACAACCCCATTAAAAATGGACAGAGGTACTGAATAGACATTTTTTCATAGAAGACCTATAGATGGCCAACAGGTACATAAAGAGATACTTAACATCACTCATCGTCAGGGAAATGGAAATCAAAACAATAATGAGACATCACTTCACACCTGTGAGAATGGCTATCAGTCAAAAGACAAGAGATAACAATTGTTAGGATGTGGAGAAAGAAAACCTTTGTGCACTATTGGTGGTAATGTAAATTGATGCAGCCACTATGGAAAACAACATGGAAGTTCCTCAAAAACTTAAATATAACTACCATATGATCCAGTAATTCTACTTCTGGGCATATTATATCTGAAGGAAATGAAATTATTATCTGAAAGAGATATCTGCACTCCCATGTTCATTGTAACATTACTCATAGCCAAGACATGGAAACAGTCTAAGTGTCCATCGAGAGATGAATGGATAAAGAAAATGTAGCATATGTAGAATGACTATATAAGGGTTAGCAAGGATATGGAATAACTGTCACACATTGCTTGGTGGGGCTTATAAAACGGTACCTATAATCACTTTGGGAAAGTTTGGCAGTTTCTTAAAAAGTTAAATATATACCTATCATATGACCCAGTTATTCTACTCCTAGAAATTTACCCAAGAATAAGGAAAGTGTATGTCCACACAAAGAACCTGTATAAAGCTTTATGTGTAAAAACCAAAAACTGGAAACAATTTAAATGTCCATCAATGGGTAAATAGGTAAACAAAGTGTGGTATAGCCATACAATGGAATACTACCTGATCAAAAGGAATGAATCACTGATACATACAACTACATGGATGAATCTCAGAATAATTACACCGAGTAAGAAAAGTCAAACATAAAGAGGACATATTATATAATTACGTTTATATAAAATTATATAAAATACAACCTAATCCATAGTGACAGAAAGCACACTAAGTAGTTTCTTGTACATGAGTGAACTGGAAGGGGTGTTAAAGACGGATTACCAAGAGATATGAGGAAACTTTAGGAATAATGGATATGTTCAGTATCTTGACTGTGGTGGTGGTGGCTTAAGGGACATATACATATGTCAAAATTTATCAAATTGTACACTTCAAATATGTGCAGTTCACTGTATCTCAACTATATCTCACAAAATCTTTAAAAACTAAGTAACATTACCTTACAGAACTAAAAAAATTTTTCCCATATTCTCTACATTTTCAAAAGTGAACTCTTAGAATTTCAATGCTAGGCACTGATGTTAAGTTTTCAAAGATACAAATATACTGACAAAAATCTTTCCCCAATCACCTACTCCAACAACCCTATTTCAGATGGAAGTCCTGCCCCTGCTCCTTCCCTTTACAGGGAGATATGTATGACTCCGATTATCTTTCTTTTGCATCGCCATGACCAAAAGACACCGTTAGAAAAAAATATTGCCACTGTCACACTCTTCAATCTTCCACACTGTTTTTTTGCTTTCCCATCTTCCAGGTTTTCTTGGTAACTAAAAATGATATCTATACTTCTATTGAGCTTCATTTTATTTTCTTGCATATAACAGGCTTTTATTTTTAATTTTTAAAGACATGTTTAAGAATAAGAAGAGTATTTCTACACACCTCAAGGACTGGTCCAGCTCCAAGAATAATCTGTTCCACTCCACTGGCAAATCCTTTCTGACTGAGAGCAGTAAGGTGGTGAATAAGAAAGTTTGTGCTTTGAGTCTTGCCAGAACCACTCTCTCCTGAAATCACAATGCACTGATTCTTTTTGCGCTGAAGCATGGCATGATAAGCTACATCAGCCACAGCATAAATGTGGGGTTCAAGTTTTCCCAATTGATGGTTATCATACATTTTGACATATTTGGGGTTATAAATAGGAAGAAACTTGAATGGGTTAATAACTATTAGAATACTGCCAACATACGTGTATATTTTCTCGTGCTTAAAGCGATTTCGTAGATTTTCTAAAAGAGTTTTCTCATTCAAATCAGGTAAGCTACATAAATCATCAACATCTTTCTGCTGAGGCTGTGGAAGAAAACCTCGTTCCATCATCCTGCGTCGTTCTTCTGTTACTCGTAGCCATGACTGAAGACTACCATAATGGATTGATCCATCAAGGTTTTTTTCCCTCAGAAGAAACCGATAGTCCTCTCCACTCAGGCGATTTTCCAGAGCCATTCGGGGCCACAACATCATTCGTTGAACTGGACAGTCTGTTGGATTGAGTATCCATTCTTCTCCACCAAATTCTTTTACCTCTGCTAGAACATAACATTTTGTTTTGTCAAGATGAAGTCTATTTATAAGAGAGTCAATCACCTCAGCAGCTGTGGAGTTTTTTCTGGCAAGAACTGGACAGTAGATTGTCCCTTCTGAAATTGTCCCAGGATATATATGTAATGTATGTTCATTATCCTCAAAGCGTCGTCTTCCTCCATCATTTATATTCATATTGGATCCTGTCCCATCAGCATGGATAGTACATGTTCAAGACTGTGCAAAACATTTTCATGGCAAAAGATCTGTAACATAAAAGAGGTTCAATATTTAGAAGTCATATTACACAATCATTGCTTTCTGATGCTCAAGAAATAAATGTTTAATTGTCATGTTGATTATATCTTTAGGAATACACAATCCTCAATCTTAGTACAGGAAGTCTATTTTTTTTTTTTAAGATCTGATTGGCTTTATTAAGTGACTCATAAATTGGGCAGCATCTCACCTAGCAACTAGAAGGGTACTAAGGAGAAACAGTCTTGAAAATGGTCTCACTGAGACCACATATTACATTTTATTGTCCAATTGTGGGCACTTTCTAAAAAATTATTTTGTCTTCTACTATCTCAAATGTTTCTAAGGTACCTGAGATTATAATCAAGTATTTCCTTTATATCTGAGGAGCCTCTCCCTGAATAGATGGACAGAATAATCACACAAATCTAATCACCCTGCATTGAAAAGCGCTCATAGATAAACCAAAAAACAAGGAAAAATGTCATCAATGGAGCAAAAATTTTGTGATATTAAAAACGGTTAAGATGAGAGAAATTAAACTATCTTAATTAACCAAGAAATGAGAGAGACGTGCTACAGAACAGAAACATTTTCAAGTATTTTTTTTACTTCTAAGTCTGTCATTTTCATATCTATGTGATCTTTTGTCTCCATTTAAACTTCATAATTGTTTTAATTGCTCATTTATCGCCTTGAAAATCCTAAATGAACTGCTCTTTTGATTGATTTTATTTTCTATCTTTCTCAGCATTAGATGGCTTAATTTGAGAATTTAGCTTTAAAGGTACACTTTTTGATGGTTTTTTTTTCTGTCTTTCATACATTTACTGAAAACCTACTACTTACTGCTTTTTTAAAACACGACCACAATATCATTAATAGCACCTTTAAAAATCAACAGTTTTCAATATTACTAGTCAGTGGTCGATTTCCCCAGTTATCTCATAAATATTTTTGTTACAGTTGGTCTATTCAAATCAGGAGATCTATCCTGAAATAACACTGAGGCTATACTCTGAGCTGACAGGTTCCTAGTTGTAAGGTTATGTTCGCATTTTCCTGAATCCCTAAGTATATGACTTCATGTAAACTGTGGCCTCTGGCACCAGTCAACAGCAAAGCTACTCCTTAGTCAAGCCAGCTGTGCCCTGCACTACTCCAGGAGACACACTGTGTAACCACAGTCTGATCTCTAAAGGTGTACAATATGGCAGCCCTAGAACTAAACTCAGAAATATCTTTTTCAACAGAAGAGCAGAGGAGCCCTACCTATCCTGGCCCATGGTTCCCAACAATGAGACCAACTGCAATGGCACTTCCCCGTTTACCTCAAAAAAGCCAAAACCTCAGCTGTTTTACCTGTAGGTTCCCAGACATAGCCCTACTTGCTGCTTTGCATTCTATTCCCTTTCTGAGACATAAAAATGCTTCTCTTTTTTGAGTACCATTTATGTAAATTTGGTTTTCTCTTTTTGTTACTTTATCAATCATTGCTCTGTGTTTAAGAAAAAGAGGTTGCCTCAAAATATCACTCACAGATACATCTTGACAGCAAGCCATGAGCGCTTATCAGGATCAGCTGGGCAACATTTTAAAAATATATATTTCTAGACCCAATAATGTTCCTGAGGTTGGGAAATCAGGCAATTCTACTGTTGTTGGTCCAGAGCATAGCGTGTGGGAATCAATGGCCTATATTTCCACTCTTCAATCCCTTGCCACTCTTTCCACATAGCAAGCTACTGCCAATATTCTTTGAAAATGTTACCAATCACTATAAAGTTGCCAAATCCAAAAGGCTCTTCTCAATCCCCATCCTAACACACCACATTATAGCATTTAAATGAGGTGGCCATCTTCTCATCTTTTTTGAAACTGACTTCACATGACAACTATTTTTCTTGCAATCTTCCTGATAGGCTCACTCTTCCCAGGTCACTCTGAGAACTCCTTCTCTGCTACCTCACTTTAACAATAAAAATATTCTCCCAGTTCCTGGACTCAACCCAGTGCTCTTCTATCTGGATGATTTTACATAGTCCTTTATCTATAATTCATACTGTTACCTACTATCTATGAATGCTTTTGCACTACAATGACAGAACTGGGTAGCTGTGACAGAGACCATATGGTCCAAAAAGCCAAGCATTAAAAGAAAAAGTTTGCAGTCCTTATTCTAGGCAACCACTAAAAAATAGCAAAGTATAACTTCTCAACTATTAGAGTAAAAACTCAAATAATAAAAAATAATTTTTAAAAAACCAGGAAAGGAGGGGGGATTAGAACAGATGGAACAAATGGAAAGCAAACTAAATATACCAGTAATTGTATTAAGTGTAAATGCTCCAGTTAAAAGACAAAGATTATCAGACTGGATTTTAAAATCCAACTATATGCTCTTTCAATAGACACACATATATAATATGAGGATACAGCATCTGAAAGAAAAGAGAGAAGATATATCGTGTAAATTCTAGCCAAAAGAAAGATGGTATAATCCAAAATAACATCAAGTAAAACAGAAAAGAAAGTCGAGCGAAATATCTCTTAAGCCCTTTTAGCTCTTACATACTATAATTCTAGATTTAGGCCTGAGATAAAGGTCTCTGGATATTACTTGTGACCCTGAAAAGTAAAAAACAAAAAACAAAAAAGAGAAAAAGACTATAAATTAAGAAGGAAGTGATACACTGGCAAGTAAGTAGACTAGTGGGTACTGATCAAATCTGCTATAAAGAAAAGAAGTATGAGTGAAATCTTTATTAGTTAGGGCCTTGGGTGCACATCTTTATAAATAGAATCAAGTAGAGAAGGAAAAATTGAAGACAAAGAAAAAAAGGATAACTGATAAGCCAAAGTTCTTTGGCAAGCAAGACTAAATGAGTTTTAGGTCAAAAGTAGATAGGTGTCTCTCTTAGAAAGAAAAAAGACATTATTTCATTTTCTGAAATAATAATAAAAAAAAAAAAAAGATGGGTTGAGAAAGAGCTTTTCAGGTAAGATGTGATAAGAAGGCATGTTAGATGACCTTTTTCACTAGATAAGATATGGGAGTTCCCTTTTACCTATAGTAAGTCAATACAAAGCAAAAGTCAACTTGCATGCTGAAAGAAAAACATTTTATAATATTTCAACTAAAGAAAAGGTGATGAAAGAAATAGGTTATTGTATGACACATTATGGTATAGGTACATGGAAAGCTATCAAATTTAGTCTTTCCAGTAGCTAATTCTATACCTTCGTTCATTTGAAGAACTATTTCTCCTCCCTTGTCTTCTGACACAGTTTAAATGGACCAAACTCATTCTCCAGGTAGGGTAGAAGGGTGGTACTGTGACCCAGGCCTAGGAAATCAGTTCATTCCATTCCTCCTAGTGATAGTGGCTGCTTACTATACTGAAACTTTGTAGCAACTATTAGGAAAGAAATTTTGTTTTCTACTAGGGCTGCTCATCTAGAAAGATGTACATTAGTCCCCACCCCCACCCCTCACTTATCCACAGTTTCAGTTTCCTCAGTTTCAGTTACCGCAGTCAACCGCTGTCCAAAACTATTAAATGAAAAATTCCAGATATAAACAATCACAAGTTTTAAATTGTGTGCCATTCTGAGTAATGTGATGAAATTTTATACCATCCCACTTCATCTGGCCCAGGTCGTGAATCATCCCTTTGTCCAGTGTATCCATGCTATATAAGCTACTCAACTATTAGTCACTTAGTAGCTTGTCATGGCTCCATTACCCAGGATCACCCAAAGCAAATTATTCTCCTTTTAACCTAAGGTCAATAGCAGCCTAACACTAGATCACAATGCTTACATCATTCACCTCACTTCATCTCCTCACATAGGCATTGTATCATCTCAAGAAGGATAAGTACAGAAAGATATTTTGAGAGACCGCATTCAAATAACTATTACAGTATTTTCATAATTCTATTTTATTATTAGTTATTATTGTTAATGTCTTACTGTGCCTAATTTATAAACTTTATCACAGGTATGTATGTATGGGGAAAAACAGCATATATAGGTTTTGGTACTATCCATGGTTTCAAGCATCTACTGGGGGTCTTGGAACATACCCACCATGGATGGGGATGGGGTGAAGACTATTGTAAATGTAAAGCTATTGGCAGCCATCTTCCCTGAATGCCTAAAAGAAGCCTCTCTTCAGTAAAAGAGAATGAACTAACAGCGACAGCAAAACAAACTGAATACAGCTGTGCCTCAAATAAACTCAACCACTGAACTCTTGTTAAGTCTGCCAATCAATTCCCTTCTATGCCCTGAGCCACTCTGAGTTGGCTCTCTGTTCTCTGCAATCAAAAGAACCTACTACAATAGGCGGCATTTCAGTGCAATTGAGAATATAGATATCCTTTGTTATCCAAATTCCTGATATCTAAATGTCTCACTCTAAATTCAGGAGCCAAATGTATTTGAATAAATTTTTGGATACTTTCTTCACTATGATTCTGTTTGCTATCTAAACATGGGAAACCAAATAGATTCAAATAAGGCAAATTCACTCTCCAAACTAAAGAATTAAATAGAGTTGGGTAGTGAAGGATACTTATACTGCCAGCCGCACAGAAATATGGTAAGGGATATACAATATGTCAAATGAAAAACATAAAATATAAAATTGTATTAAAGCTATAGATATGTAAAAATGGGCAAACGTATTAGGCTTTTGGGAAATCTTCAAAATTTCCTTTTATAGTTTTTACCAAAAATAAGTTTGAAATGCATTACACCTCATTTGAGTTAAACAGCAATTTTCTGAAATAAGGAAACTTTCAAATCAGAAAATCAGAGCTTAAAAAGCAAAAAAAAATCTATGACATTTATGATAAAGATGGCATTTCAAATCAGTAGAGATTACTCAATAATAATGTGGGGATAAATGACTGAGAGTAAAATTATGCATATAAAGAATTAGCACATTACTGGCACTTATATAGCAATCAGACATTGCTGTATCTTTTATAAAGAAAATTAATATTCTTTTTATTCTCTATCTCAAAGTCGTTATTTCAAAAGTATAACCTAACAGAGGGAAACAATATTGTGGACAGTTGCTGTGGTCAGTAGGGTGTGGTTCAGAATAAGACAGTTTATGATGTTATTCACTGGACTGAGTTAGAAGAGACTAATTATAGAGGAAAACTGTGGTGAAGAAAGAAAGCAGAGTTAGAATGTAGTTTCCTTTAAATTAGAAGTTCAGTTAAAAAGATGAAACAACTAAAGATTTTTAATGCAGTGTTTTTCATCTGTGTGCTAATAAAATATAATTTTCTTAAAATATATAGTTGCTTTTACTTTTTTATCATGTTCTTAAGGTAATTTTCCAAGAAGAAATAAAGAAGTATGCTTTCTCTTTCTATTTGCTTTATCACAGGGATCTACTGATGAATGATATAAGCAGAATCAGACATCATCATTCAGTAACAAGAATAGAAGGCAAGAATGAGGCAAATGTATGTCTAAAAAATAAAAGCCTATAGAAAAACTCACTCAAAGCAAAGGCCTCACCAGTACATATTAAAAGGAGAACATTCTACTATGAAGGCAGGGTCCATTTGTGGAAGATAACTGATTTTTGTAAATACCATGGGGGAGAGCTATCAAATATTTTGAACTTATTTTAGAAAAAAACTGGGAAAGTGGTATTTAAGAGCTAATATTCGTGTTTCTTCATTTTTTTAGTACTTACAATTCACATGTTCTACAAATAGCTATTACCATAATGTATAATCACATATATAAACATATATGCAACTTATTTAGGTATATAAATATTTACATTTTTATATGTATTTCACAAAGATTTTTTTTCTAACGTCCCCAAATACTCTTATAAAAACCCATTTCCTCTTCTTCCTGGGCACATAGCTAGACTACATTTCCCAACCATCCTCCATTCATCTACAATAGATTGTGACATAAATAAGAAATAAAATTTTACTGTGCAGAGCCACTGATATTTGGGGGTTGTTTTATTACAGCAGGTAGTTTACCTTGACTAATGCATTACTATAAAATCTTCCCACCCCTTTCCCTGTAAAGAATTCTGTAAGGAAGCTCCTCTTATATTCATCAGTACTATTGGTCTACCTTTAAAATATATCTATTGCTAGTCATGCTTACTGTATCAGCAACATTAATTACCTCCTTAGGAAGGGACTTTGATTGCTTGTTCATTTTTAAAGCCAGATGTTATCAAGTTATTGTTGAAAATTGCTCTTATAGAAAGTCAAATAATGAAAATAGATGAGTAAATCAGTAGGAAAAGGAAAAAAAGCTGTGGATACCTCTGATGAAAAAGATGTTTATTACCCTTTAGTGGGGAAGTCAGACAATAAACAAAAAATAATAAAATTCTAGTTCTTTGATTAAAAATAAGTTAGGATAAGGAGACGACAGTGGTGAAAGAGGATTATTTTAGATAGGGCAGTAAAGAAAACCCTCTCTGAGGAGTCGACATTTGAGCAGAGACCTCAGTGATATGAAAGAAGGGCCAGGCAGGGGGAGCAGGAAGGAAGTGTAAAGGTCCTAAAGCAAGAATAAGCTTAAATACAGATAAAAGTTCAGTGAGGCTGGAGTGGAGTGGAGTGAGGGAAAGATGAAGTTAGGCAACAGAGGTTTCAGTTTTATTTGTGTTATGGAGAGCCACTGAAGGTTGTGAATTGGAGAGTGTCATACTCTGATTTATCTTTAAAAAGGGTGACCCTACCTGTTTTGTATGAAATAGACTGAAGGGGAACAATGACAGAAGCAAAGTTATCACAATCTTTCACTAATTCAGATGAGAGAGTGATAGTGGGCTTGAACTAGGTGGTAGAGATGAGAATGGTAAAAAGTGGTTAGATTCAAGATGAGTGGTTCTTAAGAAAAGATTTCTAAATGGCCAATAAAGATATGAAAAAGAACTCGTCTGTGGTAGATTATTCAAAAATATTCACTATCTACCCTCATGTCTGATGGAGTGTACCTCCCCATCTGCTGAATTTGGGCTATGCCACATGACTCAGTTTGGAGAGTGGAAGGTGAGCAGGTACGATATAAACAAGGTCTTGACATATGCATGGCCAGCTAGGTATGCCTCCTTGCACTTGTGTCACCAACATGAGAACTGCCTCATCTAGCCTACTAGTCCCAGTAGGAAGATAAGATACAGAGCAGAGCCATCCCAGTTGACCCACAAAATCATGACCAACAAACACTATTGTTGTACATCACTGATGATTTTCACGTTGTTTGTTAAGCAGTAATAGTTGACTAATACAACATCATTAGTCACCAGAGAAATGCAAACCAAATTCACAATGCAATACCACCAAACTTCTACCAAAATAGCTTATATCCACTAAAAGTATGTACAAAAATGTTCATTTCCATGCCTTTCATAAAATGGCCAAAGAAATGAAAGCAATTAAAATGTCCATCAACAATAAAATTAATGAATGGAATACAATACAACATTAAAAAGAACAAGCTGCTAATACACACAACATGAATCTCACAGACATAATGTTGAGTCAAAAAAGACAGATACAAAAAGATACATACTAAATTACCCCATTTATGTAAAGTTCACAAACAGATAAAATAAATCTATGGTTATAAACTTCGGAAGCATGGTTCCCTTTAGGGGAGGGGGAATATGATGGTGGGTCACAAAAAGAAGACTTATGGAGTTTTATATACATTTTATATCTTGATCTGGGAGGTGGATAAGCACTTTACTATATATCTCAATAAAAAAAGTTAGCATAACTGAGATTGGTTATTTGACGTTAAAATGGTACTCCATGTAATAAATGTTAAGATTATCAGTGTAATATAGCAATTATTATTGTATAAGCTAAGAATATCTCAAAATTACACTTTACTATAATGACTAAATACCTGGGGTAAGTACAAAAATTAGAATCTAGTTTAAATATTATTCCAAAGATTAATTTTTAAAACATTACATTATTTTAACTGTTTCAAAATAAACTGACCTTCTGCCATTCTGCTGGGACACCATGTAGACTATTACCAAACATCTCTCCTTCTACAAGATATATTTCCACTGTTTTTAAAATGAGATTTTTTTTTCCCCTTAACACAACAATATGGATGGAATACTTATGAAGCTTCTGTGCTTATCCATTTAATTACTAAAATTCCAGAAGCTTCAAAATGTTTACTCATTTTAATAGTCTATAATAATGTTTATATTTTTTTACTCAGCAAATTTTCTACACTGACTGTAGAAACCCCCTAAAGTTTACAATACAATGCAGTTTGAAAGAAAAGCTAAGAATTCTACAGTTCTTTATAATTCTTAATGAAAATATAAAAACTCTACTTGTAATTAGAAAGAAAAATCATAAATGATTTTTTCTAGGTCATTTATTCTGAGGTTTCCTTTTACTAGCTCAATAACATTGGCCTATAAGACTATCAAATCACCTTTCCATAGTACTCACGTTAAAAAAACTGTACTTCAAGCAAGTAGCTTTCTCCCTTGGCTTCCATTCTCTAAATATATTAAGTGAACATTGATTTAGTGACTCCTATGAGCTCAGGAATGTCCTACACCTTAGTAGTACCTCACTTTTCGATAACTTTTTATTTCATTTATAGCTTTAAGAAAAATACCTCCTCTTTATTGAGAATACATAGTCAGACACTGCTGTGTGCTTTATGTTGCCTCATTTAATAAGAAATGTGTGCTACTGTCCTCATTTACAGATGAAGAAACCAGTTCCAGATAGGTTATGTGATGTTCCCAAGATAATATAACTAGAATGTGGATGATCTGAGATTAAAAACCAGGTTCCAATTTCTTAATCAATATGTTACACCTAGCACAAATTAGAAACATGATGATAATTAACAATAATAGCAACACTCATATGCCATTTACTATATGCTTAGATCACTTAATCCTCATAACATGCCTAATTAAATGTGTACTATTATTATCCCTGTTTACAAATCAAGAATCTGAAGCACACAGAGGTTGCCACTGCCTATAAATGGCATAGCCAGGACCTCAATGGTCTAGCCCTAGAATCTGAGTTCTTAACTACCATCTAATCTGCCTTTCATAAACTGCCTTATATTATAGTTGATAAAATACATGTCATATTTCCTCTATGAAATCATGAGCTTTTAGTGAGCAAAGATCAAGTCTTCTGATCCCGTTATACCTCAGCATTAGGTTTTCTCTAGCATAGGAACTAGTAAACAATAAAAGAAGACTAGCAGGTGCCCTCGGGCTCTAAAGGAAGGCTTCTTTGCAGTAGTAATGTTTGAGCTTGGCCTTGCCACTGAACTCCAAAATTATACATCTAATTGCTAAGTGAGTTTTTGGTAGTCTCCCCTACTAGTCTATAGGCTTGCTGAGGGCAGAGAATTTCCTTGTCTTTGTATCTGTCATACAACATTTATACCTAGTAGAAACACAAAAAAAAGTTTGCTGAATAAATATGTAAAACTCTTATTACAAAAGGCTGTACTCACAAACTCCACTCTCAAAAGAATCGATAATATAAGAGATTCATAGCAATTATATAATTTGTGATAAAACATTTATTAGACTGTTGAAGTAGACAGGAGAATGAGGAAAGATACTGATAGGCAGTAGACACATATATTACACCCAACAGTAAATACAGGAGCAAAGCAAAACAAATCAGAGACTTCTTTTTCTTAATTTACATATTCATAAATTTTTACTCCTTCCTTTAATTTTCAATAAAAATCAGGGACTAGGGAGTTCATCTATGAGTTCATCTACTTATGAGTTTTATAACTGTCTGCATATTTTGGAGGTCTTGTTGACAAAATACTCAGTGACTACAAAGTACACATCAAAATGCTGAGACTCACCATCACTTTCCACATTCTTAAACTTGTACAACAAGATTAGCACTTATTAATAATAAGTATGGCCTAGGGAATATCTTTCAACTCTACTATGCTGTCTAGGGAACACATGCTTCCATAATATGACCTCTTTCAGGTACTCAGTGGCTTTTCAGATGTGCATACTCTTAATTACCTATAAAGATTCTCAGGTATACTTTAAAGGCAGATTTGAATCTTCCACATGAATGATTCTGGGGGGCTTTCAGAGCTATGTGAGCAGTAGATCCTTTTAACAGCCCATCTCTTCTTGTTTACTTTGGGAGAAGTACCACAGGACTCTTTAGTCTTTATCCATGCTACATTTTTTATCTGTCCTGCTATTCTACCCTTTTAACAAAGATTCTAATGTTCCTTTTATTAACTATTATTGCTCAATTCCTTCATTCCAGAGATCTTAACCAACTTCCAAAATTCTTCAACAATTAAGTATTCTAAGAACAAAAAGATACCAAAAAACAAATGAACAAATTTAGATAGCTATAAGTTCTCATTCTGTAAAGGGCCAGATAATAATTATTTTACATTTTGTAAGTTATATAAAGTCTCTGTCATTTTCAGACTTTTTGTGTTTTGCTTCACTGTTTTAAATGTTTAAGAAGCTAAAAACCATTTTTAGCTCTCAGACAGTAGAAAAACAGGCCACCTGCCGGATATGGCCTGTGGGCAGTAGCTTGTCTATCATTATACTAGAAGGCTTAGGTATGCTTATTTTAGTTATCGGTAGCACACAGTGAACCCTCTGGGATGTGGTGAAAGACTATAGGATATGAAGGAGCCAACTATGCTAATATATGGGTGAAATGCTCTAGCTAAGAAGAATAGGTAGTGAAAAATGTCTAAATCAGAAACAAACTTGGCATGGTTGTGGAACAGAAAAGTGGATAGGGTGGCTAAAGCAAAGTATTCAAAGAAGAAAATGGTGAAAGACGAGATAAGAGGTACAAAGAGGTTAAATTCTGTAGTACCTCGTAAGCTGGAATTTTATTTATTCTAAATGTAATAGAAAGCCTCTGGTGTTTTGTTTGTTTTGATATACAGGAAATAATATAACCCGATTTATATTTTTAAAATGTTACTCCAATTGCTTGAAAAAGAATGAATTAGAGGAAGAGGAAGGGAGGGAGGAATAGAAGCAGGAAGACCAGTTAGGAAGTTGTTGTAGTAAACACAACAAAGATAAAGCAAACCATTTGTTCCCAGAAGTTAAAACTAAGCCACTGCTAACCACCCAGCAAGTGTGACTTTCTGTTATTTATGGAATTTATAATACTCCAAGCATTTACCTCTAAAAACCGTAAGCCCTATACCAACATTTGCTTCAGATACTTAAAAATATTTAAGTGGCTCCTGTAACTAGGACTAATGGGAAAATGTGCCTACCTCAAGCATCTACCACTGCTATTATCAGGGTAAAAAGAACATCAAAAAATCATAACCAAGTAATGTACTTGGCAACAGCCATTAGATCTAGGCATATACCCCTTGCTGTTGTAAATTTTTCCATAGAGCCAACTTATCACTTTTACTCACATCGCAAGATAATCTAAATTAAAGTATCAATCACAGTCTCATAAAAACTAAGAGAAGAAATTTAGGTTAGGAAGAGCCACACTCTGATTGAAACAAACAAATACATAAACTATAGCTAGGATTAGTTGTTTGGCAATGGTTTGTCCCATCAATGATTTTATAGCAAAAGCCTCCTGGAGTTAAAATTTAAAAAAAGAAAAGAAAAGGCACTGATATATGGCAATCTTCCTGTATTTGATAACTTTTACAGATGAAATTAAGGTATCTACTAATAGAAAGCAACCAACAGAAAATGTCAACAATGATAAGTAATACGTAAATTTGGTACCATAATCTGCTAAAATTAAAACACTCTCCGCCAAGTCTTGAAAAAAAAGATAGCTGTGTGACCTGGGACAAGTTACTTAACTTTCAATACTGGCATTTATATTATGGTCTAGTTCGGGGGTCAGCAAACTTTCTAAAGTAAAGGGCCAAACAGTAAATATGTGAAGTTTTACAGGTCATATGGTCTCTTTCCCAACACTCAACTCTGTTCTTGTAGCAGGAAAAGCTGAAATACAGAAAAAATTAACTGATAGAAAATTCAATTTAACTAGGCATTCCTGTACTAATAATAATAAAAAAATAATCATACTCCATATAGTTTATATCACCTTCACTGGAAATGAGAAGGAAGCAAAGATGAAATCACTTGAGCATGCAGCAAATGTGTTAATACTATTACAGAATTAATATAACACCACCTTTTCAATCTACACAAATGAAGAAATTAGTACAATTTTTAACTAATTTTTAACTCAAATAATAAAATAATGTCATGCTGAGGGTCCTCCTTCCAGTCAAAACACAGAAGGTCAGAAGAGTCACCCAGTTAAAAAAAAAAAAAAAAAAAAACAAGAAAAAGCTGGACAAACTGCAAAATCAATTTTTAAACCCATAAGAGAGCTAAGAACACAAAGAAGTCTAAAGAAACTCAAATCCATAGACAGATAAACTCTTTCTAGGTAAAGACAAGTGACCACTTTCAAGTGCAAAGGGGCAAATAACCAACCCTATAGACAGATATTATGGACTGAAATCCAGGAGCCCCAGAAGTAACACAACTTAAAAATTCAAAACAACTTAAAAATTCCTCCCCATGGAGCTTTCATAGAACACGAAGCAGTGTGCATAAATCTGAGGGTAGAATATGAAGGTAGAGTAGGATCTTCTGGAGAGTGGAAAGCCAAGTGCACGGCTATAAGAAATCTCTATAATCTAGCTATACTAAAATCCCAAGCTCTGTTGCAGGGTGGAGACTGAATCCATCCTCAAAACACTGGAAAACAAAATTAACTATAGTTGTAACCCAGCCCAGTTACAATTTAATTTCATATCAGAATGAAGACACTAGCCCCTAATGCTTTTGGTATGTCTTAGGAGTCAGCATGCATTTTTCCAGGATGGAAGCAGTTGTAAACTTCATTATCACTGTTCTTTTCATATGTGATATACATAAAGTAAAAATTACAAGATATTCAAAGAATCATGAAAATGTGACCCATAGGCGAAACAAACCCAACACATGACCCAGATGTGGGAACTAGCAAAGACTTCAAAATAAATCTTGTAAATATAAGTTTGAGAAAAGTATGGATTTAATATATTTTGGCAGAGAAATAGAAACTCTAAAAAAAAGCCAAATAGATATTCTCGAAATCTAAATTACAATATCTGAAATAATAAAGTTCACTGAATAGGCTTAACAACAGATATGATACAGAAAAGATCAATGAATTCAAGAGATAAATAGAAATTATCCAAACTAAAGCACAGAGAAAAAAGAATTTTAAAAAGTTCAGGCTTAGAGAGTCAGAGACTTGTGTGAGGCAATATCACACAAGTGTGGAAAGAGATGAAAATAAGAATGGAACATAAGAAATATTTCAAGAGATATTGGCAGAATTTTTCCAAATTTGATGTAAAAGTAAACTCACAGATTGAAATAAAAAAGTTCAGCAAATCATAAACAAAATAAATACAAAGAAAAACTGCACCTAGGTACATCATAGTAAAACTGCTTAAAATCAAAAACAGAAAAAATTTTAAAGGTATCCAAAGAAAAATGACACATTACATTCAGAATAACAAGAATAGCTGATTTTCATCAAAAACAACAGAAGCTAAAAGACAATATAGTAGATAATGTATTTTAATTGCTAAAAGGAAAAAACTGCCAAAGTAGAATTCTAGACCTTACAAAAAATATTCTGTAACATGGTTAAGATAAAAATATTTTCAGACACACACACGCTGAGAGAACTCATCACCAGCAGACATATAAGAAATACTAAAGAAATTTCTTCAGGCATAAAAAAAAATAAATTCTCAAATAGAAATCTGGATCTACAGGAAAGAATGAAAAGCACCAGAAAATACTGGGAACAAGAAGGTACATCCACTCTCGCCACTTCTATTCAATGTATTGGAGGTAATAACCAAGGCAATGAAGCAAGAAAAAGAACTGCAGGCATAAAAATTGGGAAAGAAGAAGTAAAACTATCTTCATTCTCAGGTAACATGACATTATTCACAGAAGATCCAAAGGAACAGGCAAACTACTAAAGCTAATAATTTAAGTTTCAAGGTTCAAATGACACAAGGTCAACATACACAAATCAAGTAAATTCTAATTTCTAACATGAAATAATTCAAAAAATAAAAAATTTAAAAATACCATTTACAGTAGTCAAATAACAAAAGAGCAACAAATTTAGCAAAAAGATGTAAAAGATCTCTAAACTGAAAACTGAAACTTTGCTGTAAGTAAAGACAATCTCAATAAATACAGAGATACATCATATTCGCAAATAGGAAGACTCAATATTTTTAAGATGCAAACTTTCCCCAAGTTGATCTATAAATGCAACACAACCAATTAAAATCCCAGCAAGTTATTTTGTGAATATTGGCATACTGATTACAAAGTTTATTTAGCAAGGCAAAAAACCCAGAACAGCCAACATAATATTGGAGAAAAACAAGGAAGAAGAAAAACAAGACTTCAAGACTTATTATAAAGCTACAATAATTAAGACAGTTGATACTACTAAAGGATAGACAAACAGATCAATGGAACAGAAAAAGAATCCGAGAAACAGACCCACACAAATATAGTCAACAGATCTTCAACAAAGGAGCAAAGGCAATTCAATGAAGGCTAGTCTTTTCAACAAATGGTGCTGGAACAACTAAATTTCTACATAAAAAAAAAATAAGAATATAGACATAAACCTTATACTTTTCACAACATGGATCACAGACCTAAATGTAAAATAAAAACTATAAAATTCCTAGAATATAGCATAGGGGGAAATCTAGATAACCTTGGGTTTGGTAATGAATTTTTAAATAAAACATTGAAAGTAAAAGCAATGAAAAAATCTCACATTGTACTTCATTAAAATTGAATTCCGCTCTGCAAAAGGCACTGGTAATAAAATAAAAATACAAGCCACAGACTGGAAGAAAAATCTTTGCAAAACACCTATTTGATAAAGGATTGGTATTGAAAATATACAAAGAACTATTAAAACTTAACGATAAGGAAACAAACAACTGAATTAAAATAGGCAAAATGGGGAAAAGATATGGACACCTTCTCTTCAAAGAAGATATACATACGGCAAATGAGCATGTGAAAAGATGCTCAACATAATATGTCATTAGCGAATTGAAAATTAAAAGAACAGTGAGATAGTACTATAACTTATTAAAATAATAAAAATCCAAAGCAATGTCAACACCAAATGCTGGTGAGGATCTAAAGCAATTCTCACTCATTGCTGATGGAAATGCAAACTAATACAGCCACTTTAGAAGACAATTTGGCAGTTTCTTATAAACTAAACATACTCTCATTATACAATCCAGCAATCTCATTCCTTGATATTTACTCAAGTGAGTTGAAAACTTATATCCACACAAAAGTCTGTCGACAATGTTCATAGCAACTTTATTCATAATTGCCAGAACTTGGAAGCAACCAAGATGTTTTTCAAAAATGAATGGATAAACAAATCATGGTATCTATACAATGTAATAATTGCTGACAAAGATAAATGAGCTATCAAGACATGAAAATACAAGAAGGAACCTTAAATGTACATTACTAAGTGAACGAACCCAATCTGAAAAGCCTTCATACTGGATGTTTTCAATTATATGACATTTTGGAAAAGGCAAAAATATTAAGACAATAAAATAATCAGTTTTGCCACGGGTTCAGAGGAAGGATGGAGGGATGAATAGATAGGTGAAGCACAGATTTTAGGAAAGTGAAACTATTCGGTATGATACCATAATGGTGGAGACATGTCTCTATGCATTTGTCAAAACCCACAGGATGTACGACACAAAGAGTGAAACCTAACTATTAATGTATCAATATTGGCATATCACTTGTAACAAACAGACCAAACTAAGACAAGATGCTAATAACAGAAGAAACTGAAGGGATGGGGTGAAGAGATATATGGGAACTCTCTGTACTTTCTGCTTAATTTTTCTATAAACTTAGAACTACTATAAAAAAAAAGTCTACTAATTAAAAATAAATTTTTAACGTGTTTATAAAGTCATCAACTCATACACTCTCAAGATTTAGGTGTTTTACTGTATGTAAGCTATACCTCAATTTTCAAAACTGAAATACTAAACAGTTCTTTAGACCCTTTATTTGAAAATGAATATAGAACAAAAGACATGTTTATATTCTTTAAAACAAGATGATATATGTTCTGCCAAGTGCATGTATGTGTATATAAGTAAACGCAGAGGAATTATCTGAAAAGATATATAATAATCCATAGCATCCCTATACTCTAATAATGAATTGTCAGAAAAAGAAATGGAAAAAACTAATTCCTTTTGCAATTACAACAAAAAATAAAATACCTAAGAATAAACCTAAACATGTAAAGGACATATATAATTAAAACTACAAGACCCTATTCAAAGAAATTGAAGAAGACACAAAGAAATAGAAAAATATTCTGTTTTCTTGGATTGGAAGAATCAACATAGTTAAAATGGCCTTATTACCTAAAGCATTATATAGATTTAATGCAATCTCCATCAAAATCCTATCAGCACTTTTTAAAGAAATTGAATTAAAAATCATCAGATTTGTATGGAAGCACAAAAGACCCCGAAATACCAAAGCCATCCTGAGAAGGAAAAACGAGGCTGGAGGTATCACTCTGTTCAACTTCAAATTGTACTACAAAGCAACGATAATCAAAACGGCATGGTACTGGCAGAAAAATAGACACACAGACCAATGGAACAGAACTGAGAGTCCAGAAGTAAACCTCCGTTTATATGGGCACATAATTTTTGACAAAGGAGTCAAAAACATACAGTGGAGAAAGGAAAGTCTCTTCAATAAATGCTGCTGGGAAAACTGGAAAGCCACCTACAAAAGAATGAAACTAGGCTGTTGTCCATCACCACACACCAAAATTAACTCAAAATGGATTCAGGACTTGAATAGAAGACCTGAAACAATAAACTGCATACAAGAAAACATAGAAATTCAACTCATAAACCTTGGACTTGAAGAGTATTTTATGAATTTGACCTCGAAGGCAAGGGAAGTAAAAGCAAAAATAAATGAATGGGACTATATCAAACTAAAAAGCTTCTACACAGAAAAGGAAACCATTAACAAGGCAAAAAAGACAACCATCTGAATGGGAAAATATATTTGCAAACAATGCCTCCGATAAGGGGCTAATATCCAAAATATACAAAGAATTCATACAACTCTATAACAACGACAAAAAAACAACAACTAATCCAATTTAAAAAATGGGCAGAGGACTTGCACAGACACTTCTCCCAAGAAGACATACAAATGGCCAACAAACTTATGAAAGGATGTTCAACATCACTAGTGATTAAGGAAATGCAAATCAAAACCACAATGAGATACTATCTCACACCAGTTAGAATGGCTATTATCAAAAGTAGTAAGTGTTGGAGAGAATGTGGAGAAAAAGGAACCCTCATACACTGCTGGTGGGACTGCAAATTGGTACAGCCACTATGGAAAACAGTATGGAGATTCCACAGAAAACTAAGAATTATCTACCATATGATCCAGCAATCACCCTATTGGGTATTTACCCCAAAGACTTGAAAACACATCTCTGAAAAGATATTTGCAAACCAATGTTCATAGCAGTGTTATTCACAATGGCCAGGACATAGAAACAACCAAAGTGTCTTACAATACAGGACTGGATAAAGAAGATGCGGTACATATATACAATGGAATATTACTCAGTTCTAAGAAGAGATGAAATACTGCCATTTGCGACGACATGGATGGGCTTTGAGATAATCCTGCTAAGGAAAAGAAGCCAGACAGAAAAAGTTGAAAACCACATGACATCACTTATTTGTGGGATATAAACCTAAAAGCAACAAACAAACATGACAAATAAACAGAGACTCATAGACACAGACAGTAGACTAGTGGTTACCAGGGGGTGGGGGTAGGGGGAAGGTAGATTGGGTAAAAGGGGTCACATAAGTGGTGACAGAAAGAAATCTAACTCTGGGCAGTAACACACAATGCAATATATATATGACTTCCTGTTAAATTGTACACTTGAAACTTACTGGATTTCATTAACCAATGTCACCATAATAAATTAAAAAATAGTAATAAAATAAAACAGGATTATGTATATTCTACAAGTGCATATATGTGCATATAAGTAAATGCATAGAGTGGTTAACAATCTGAAAAGAGCAGCACTAGGAAGTAATAGTACAGAAAAACAGCACCACTGTGAAGAGAACAAGGTGGAAGAACAGGGCGGGGGCGGGGGCGGGCGGAATACCTAATCTGTATGTCTTAATCTTTGTTAGGAGAATCTATATTAATTTTTTTAAGTTGGCAATTCTAGGTTTTAAATGCAAGTTTCAGAATTTTACAACTATCTCAAAATGTTTCTAACCTTTAAGAATAAACAGCCTTGGCATTAATTAACATTGGACGTAGTTATCTGTAACTATTTCCACATCTTAAAAGAATTTTAAATCATTCAATTGTGAATGACCAGGCAACAAACAAGTATTACTTATTGATTCCTACTTTATCAATAACTCCGTTCCTACAATGATTATAGTATTTCCATTGCACTCTCCTCTTTCATTACTTAGCTGACTGCTAGATGCCCCTCTTTTCCAAAAATACCCACAGAACACCAAGTGTAGAGTCTGACACACTGGATGAATATTGTAATAGTGATTTTG
Source organism: Rousettus aegyptiacus (assembly GCF_014176215.1). Taxonomy (NCBI): domain Eukaryota; kingdom Metazoa; phylum Chordata; class Mammalia; order Chiroptera; family Pteropodidae; genus Rousettus; species Rousettus aegyptiacus. Next base: position 84,086,343 of record NW_023416306.1, on the reverse strand, counting down.
TTATACAACATTCAACAGTATCATTTCAGAATATGCAAAGAACTGATCTGAGCATATGCTATTATGACACGGTTAACTATCAAAACTATCTCGTGCTTGTCTTTTCTTTCTTATATTCTTTTTCACCATGCCTTTCTTTAGACAAAATTTAGTTTCTACTCTGTTCAGTTGTTTGGGTTTACCCTATTGCTGTTATGGACTGAACTGTGTTCCCCTGAAATTCATGTTGAAACCCCAACCCCCAATGTATGTGGAGACAGGACCTTTAAAGAGGCTGTTAGGGTTAAATGAGGTCACAGGGTGGGATACTAATCCAATAGGACTGCTATCCTTATAAAAAGAGGAAGAGATACCAGGGATGCACATGCACAAAAGGCTATGTGAGGGCACAAACCAAGGAGAAGCCTTAGAAGAAACCAAACCTGCAAATACCTTAACCTTGGACTTTCAGCCTCCAAAACTGAGAAAATTCCTGCTGTTTAAGCTATCCAGTCTGTGATATTTTGTTATGGCAGCCCTAAGCAAATTAATACAGCTATGCAGCAGTTTTTTGCCATCGCCTAAGAAATACAATGCCTTCTATGCCTAGTATCATATATGTACGACTTTCTTTTTCCAACAGAGCTTCAAATACTATATTCAAGCTCCTTTCTCTTCCATCCTCTCAATTAGGATCATTTCTGTTCTCTGCTCTTAGTATTTAACACCATCAGAAGTCTGTTTCCAACAAACTATCAAATTTGTAATCTGACATATTTGCCACTTGCCACTATCAGACCTTTTTCCCCATCACTTACTCCTTTACCAAATGCCTCATGTATACTCCTCAGACTTGGCAGCCTTAACAATTAGGCACTTAGAAGAATCACCAACCAGAGAGCATTTCTGGTCAGTGAACAATCCAATAATAACATGCTAGTATCTGTCGATAATTTATCTTATTGTTTACACCAGTGGACTATTTTTTTCTGACTGTTGCAGCTATTACTTGAGTTGAGAAAATTCAAATGTTAACTCTAGGTAGCTTAATAAAGTGGAAAATACTGCTTTTCAAATACTACCAAGAGAGTCCAGCTTTGCTGACTACCATCAACAAACCATGTGCTATGAGTTAATTTCTCGACTTATATTAACATATCTGTGCTCATTTATCGAATCATCCAGTTTACCTTCTCTGACCAATGATGTGCACTTCTGCAAAGCAATAGCCTTCCAAAGGTAGGAATATCATCAGAGAACAGAGTATCCCTTACCAACTTAAGAATAGAGCCTAAAGTTTTATTCTCATTAGAATAGTACACTAAACAACTAAGCTATGATTCAAAATGCTCATCAAATATTGCCTTTCTGCCTCAACAGTCAAAACATTGAGGAAAATGGATCGTTTTTATTCCCTCCAGATCTTGACATTATCAACAGCAATGTCACCAAATCACAGAAAAGTTCAATTTAAAGGGTTTTCTTGGGTTTTGGTCCTAAAATATTTAAAAGGAGCCATCATTCACTATGTGTCAAAAACTATATTACACCGGGGTGGCTCCATAGTGTAGTGGTTAGCACGTCTACTTTACACGCAGAAAGTCCTAGGTTTGCACCCCAGGTGGAGCCACAGATCAGGCCCAGGTGCGCCAGGCCCCCCTAGTGCACTGGGGAAAACTATATTACACCAATGGCTTCGAGTAGGATTATAAATACTCTTACCTCTGTTTTGTTAAGCTGTGAGATAACAGTGCTAAATTAACTTATAAAGAATGACTATTCATGGAAAGAAATTACTAGTTTTAGGTAAAATAAAAATGAAAGTTAATCATTATTTTACAGTATGGTAGTCATTATTTTACTGCATAGACTCAGATAGATAGCAAGACACAAATTACTTATTACCAAGCATTTACTTATTAGTAAAATTTCAGTTATTCTAAACTTTTAAAAGTTATTCTAGAAATCTAAGTTTTCCAAAGAACTGGAATTTCAACTTTTTAAGCATTAGAAGTTGTTGTTTTCAGATACTCTATATTAAATTATTCCTACAACATATTTCAAAGTTTATATCTTTTTAAGCAGAGTATAATGAATATAATTTATGTGTTTATGTTTTCACTTATATGCAGAATCTAAGGAACAAAAAGAACAAACTAATCAAAAACAGACTCACAAATATAGAGGACAATCTGGTAACAGCCAGAGGGGAGGGGTGTTGGGGAGGGCAGAGAGAATGGAGTGAAGGGTTAAAGAATTACAAATCTGTAGTTGATAAATGGTCACAGGGATGAGGAGCACGGCATAGGGAATGCAGTTAGCATTAATGTATTGGCTACATGGAGAGCCAAAAATGAGAAAAAGCAATTATGGGAATCATTTTATGAACTATATAAACATCTAACCAATGTATTGTATACTTGAAACTAATAAAATATAAAAAAAGAATTTGGAAAATTGCAATAAATGTCAATTTTTATATGATAGTGACATTCATAGAAACTACTGATATACATGAGCAAAGTTGTCTGTCCCTATCCTCAATATCACCAGATTGGCTTACTTTTAGTTTATAGAAAAGCTTTTCATGCTGTCAGCATAACAACCTACAAATGCCCCTCTGTTTTCACTGCTGCCTCTAATCCATGTGACCTTAGAAACCAAATACTTATTTGAATTGTCTAAAATAAAACGAATCTCTAAATGAAAGACTGAGGGATTCTCATATAAGTATAGAAATGTTAACCATATATTTTCATAAAACCTCCATTAACCATTTAGAGACTTTTTTTTGCAACATAATTTTATGGGGAAAATATGGGCTTAGTAGTCACACAGGAGTTCAGATCCTACTTTTAACACTTATTAGCTGTGTAATCCTCAGTAAATAACAAACCATCTTCCCTAAATGTTTGCATACTTATTATAAGAAATTACCAACATCACCTCACTCACAGTTGCTATGAAATTAAATGCAATACTATGTATAAAAAATGACTGCTACAAAGTAGATGTACAATAAAGGTCTACTTTCACCTTTGATTCATATAGTTAATATGGCAAATTTACTGAATTTCACTGTTTTTTATACAGTCAGCAAAATTTTCCATTTCTTTTTCAACATTTTTCAGTTCTCAAGTATCTATATGATCTTAGCTTTCCCTGCCAAATAGCTTGAGTATTTTATGCCCTTCTTGTCCTCAGTAACAGATACTTCTCTTGCATGACCCAAGCAGCAGACTGGGTCTTTAAGACCGTACTGGAAATATGGGAATCAGTGTCCAATCCTAATTGTTCACATCCCTAGATCATAAACAAGCTCCCTAAAGTCAAAGTCACGGTGCTACTAGTAATATAATTTGGGGGCAAGCTACTCCCTCTCTGAGACTTAATTTCTTCATTTTCAAAAAAAGAATATCAATCTCCAATAATATGGCCAATTATTTAAAACAAAACACCCACTGAAATTTTAAGAACTAAATAAGATAGAAAATATATATCCTTAAAAGTATCAAGCTGACAAGGTAGTAAGAAATTATAAAGCCAAAACATAAGAGCAAGCATGAATTCTAGGAGGTAAGCAGAGTTCTGACTGAAGCCAAACTTGGGCTTTGGTTTTCACAGTCTCATAAAGATAAAAGCCAAGCCACAGGCCCACCCTATGTAGTGAGTCTGATAGGAGACCCTATACCATATGACTGGGCCCCATAAAATGAACCAAAATAAACATGTTCCATTCTAACTTATCCCCTAAGAACTGCAAGAAAAATTGCTTTGGCACTGAGCTGTAAAGGAAAAGAGGAAAGAAGAGTTCTTGACCAGTTATAACTTTTTCTGTAAAGGGACAGATATAAATATTTTAGGCTTTAAAGGCCATATGATCTCTGTTGCAACCACTCAACTCTGTCATAGCATAAAAACTGCCACAGACAATACAGGAATAAATAAGTATGGCTGCATTCCAATAAAACTATTCATGAGCACTGAAATTTGAGCTTCATGTTGCAAAATATCACTTTCCCAATTATTTAAAAATGTAAAAACCATTCTTAGCTTTCCACCTTACAAAAACAGGTGGTACAGGCCACAATCTACCTTGAGTTATAACTAAGATACACACCTGGACTGCTCCTACCCTATACACACATACAGATTTGTGACTCTAATTCACATCACTTGGATAACACAAAAAACTCAAGTTATAGACATCTATGAGACGCATGTCTAAATTTCACAAATAATGTTCCAAGAAAAGACATTATTTATAAGCAAGAAGGAAACAAAGCACCATGAAAGGAGAAAAACAGACATGCAAAAATTTCAGATACAGGAAATGATCATACAAAAAATATATAAAATAACTGTTTACTAATATTTAAAGCAATAAAGAAGCCTGAAAATATCTGAAAGGGCCAACAACCACAAAAAATTACTTGGAAGATTTGAAAAAGAAATTTTAAAAACTTATAAAATTGTAAAACACAACTGAAATCAAAAAGCGGAATGGCTGAAGAGAAATTAGTGTACTAAAAGACATATCTAAAGAAATCATACATAGTGAAAGAAGAAAAATATTGTAAAAACAAGGTTAAGAAACATGTAAGGGAGAAAATCTAACATATGTAAATTAGAGATGTACAAAAAGAAAGAACACTGGAGTCATAACACCATGTTCTTTGAAAACAAACAGAATTCAGTACCAAAAAAAAAGACTAGAAAAAAGTGGTATTTCTCACACCAATATATATCCCACCCCACACAGCCTTCCACAACGTGACACTGGCACATTTCCCTAAGTTCTCTCCCCCTTGAACTTAGATGGAACTTTGTAACTGTCTAGACCAAAAGAATGCAGTGAAGTGAAGCTGAGTGATTTCTGAGGCTAGGTTATAAACAGTACATTGCAGCACAGCTTCTACCTGGTGCCTTCTTTCTCAGGAATTCCAGTAGTCATACCGTAACAACACTTAAAAAGCTCCACAGAAAAACCCACATGGAAAGGAACTGAGGCAGAACTGCCAAACTGCACTGCTCCTGAATTCCCAACCCACAAAAACTGGTATTGTTAATGATTCACAAAGTTTTGGGCTTAACTTATTATGCTGCAATAGATAACATATTTTACTTTCTCATAAAAACATTCACATAGTTGTAAAATATAGTCAAAATAATCCATGTGGCAAATAAGTAAACAGAAAATATTTTGAATTAAACTATAACAAAAATATTACATTTCAAACTTGTGAGATGAAGCCAAAGCAATACTTTACAGGAAAACCTGTAACCCTAAATAGGTATAATAGGAAAAAAATAGGAAACTGTTTATTCGAGAAGGTAGAAAGAAAAATAAATAAAAATCATAAAAAATAATAATAAAATGTAAAAAGGTAGAAAGAAAATAACAAAATAAACCTGGGACAAGTAAAACAAAATAAGACACAAGAAATAAAAAGAAAATGTACAATGGAAAGGCCAAAAGCCAAAAGTTGGGTCTTTGAAAAAACTATGAATTGGCAAACCTCTGGCAAGAATGAGGAAAAAAAGGGAAAGGGATTAGGAATGAAAAGGTGGAGGGAAACTACCAATACTGCAAATATTACAATAGTAAGAGGACTTTTGATTTAGATGAAACTGAAAAAAAAAATCCTAAAAAAGATATAATTTAGGAAATTTAAGGTACAGATAACCTGAATGGTTCCATAAAAAAAAAAATGACTCTATTAAAAAAAAAAAAAAAACCTCACAAAGAAAACTCCAGAGCCACACTACTTTACCAGCAAGTTTTCCCAAATACTCAAGAAATAAATAATTCAATCATAAGTAAATTCTTCTCAGTTTTTTTCATGAGGCTGGCATAACTCTGAAACCAAAAAATCTGGCAGAGACCAGACAAGAAAGAAAAATCATAAGCTAATCTTATTCTTGAAATTGACTGCAAAAATTCCAAACAAATATTAGCAAATAAAATGTGGCAAACAAGATAAGTAAAATATGCTATAATCAAGGTAGGTATATCCCAGGAAAGATAAATATGATAATAATCAGAAAGCCAATTAAAATAATCGAATATATTTAAGAAATCCATAAATAGTCCATGTTTGTTAATGTCTTTAAAGGAATCTTAGCAAACTAAGAATAGTAGGAAACCCTTAATCTGATAAAAAAAAAAAAAGTATCTACAAAAACCTACAGATTACTTAACGGAGAAAGGCTGAACGTTTTCCTTTGAGATCATGAACAAGACAAGATGGACCCATATCTACTTCTATCAACATTATAATGGAGATCTCAGGCAGCATAGGAAAGCAAGAAAAAAATAATGAAAGGTATAAGGATTTGAAACAACAAATAAACTGTTCACTATCTGCATATGACATAATTAATAATATAAAAATATGGAAGAATCTGTAGATAATCTTATTATTCTATAATTTAACAGATACAAGTTGATATTAATTTTATCTCTATACGTCAGCAACAATTAGAAAATAATCTTTTAAAGATATATCATTACTTACAACTGCATCAGAAAATATAAAGTGCTCAAGAATAAATCTAACAATGTACAAAACCTCTACCAAAAAAAAAGAGACTTTATTATGAATAATTACAGATACAGAGAGATATCCATGTTCACAGACTGAAAAATTCAATGTTGGAAAAATGTCAGTTCTACCAAATTAATATAGAATCAATTCAATCTCAATAAAAATCCCAAATGTTACTTTTATTGTATTTTTTTTCCTGTGGAATTTGACACAGTGATCCTAATATATATATATATATACACACACATATACACACACAATGGGGCAACACAATCAAGACTCTTCTGAAGACCACCACAAAGTGGGAAGACTTGCCTTACCAGATAGCATAATTTATAAAATTATAAGTAGATGGTGTGTTACTAGTACAGGAAAAAATAAGCAGACCAATAGAACAAAGGAGCAAGTCCAGAAACAGAGCTACTTGATACATCTGATGTGGAACTACAGATCAGCAGAGAAAAGATGAACTTTTCAAAATCGATGCTGGAATAAAGTATCTATTTGGAGTAGGAGAGAATGAGATCGGAATTCACATTAATTCACAAGATCTATTTCAGGTAAAAACCAAATTTGTGAAAGGCTAAAACTTAAAAACTCTTAGAAGATAATGTTGGAGAACACCTTCTTTATTTCAGCCTAGGAAAGGGTTTCTTTAAAAGAATTCAAAAAGCACAAGCCAAAGTTGATAAGTTCAACTACACAGAACTGAGAAATTATGTTGATCAACAGGCATCATCGAAAGTGAAATAACAATCCCCAAATAGAAGATACTTGTAAAAGGTGTAACTGAACGCCCAGTATCCAAAACACAGAATTACTAAAACTTAGTAAGAAAAGCACAGACCATCTCATAGAAAAAAAATTAGACCAACAATTTGAACAGGCCTGGCGAAAGAAAAAAACTCGATGACTGTGAAAAGGTGTTCCACATATGTCAATTGTAATTGAAAACATTATTTAAAAAAAGAAAAGATGTTTGACTTCATTAGTAATCATGTAAATATAAATTAAAATCATGAGATAACGTATCATCACATCCTTCAGACTGGCAACAGTAAGAGTATGACAATATAAATGAAGTGTTGAGAAAATAAGAGCAATGGGAAATTTCATACATTGTGTTGGTAGAAGTATAAATTAAAGTAATTTTGAAAAACACTTTACCATTATCAAATTTGATATGTGCATACCTTGCAACCCAACAATTCCATTCCTAGAATTCTAGAGAAACATTTGTGTACTTGCAAACATGAAACAGGTACAAGAGCACTCACCATCAAATTGTGTAACAGCAAGAAACTGAAATCAATTCAAATGTCCATCAAACCTAGAATGAATAAACTGTAGTATAATCACAGAACGGAATACTTTACCACAATGAAATCTAATCAGCTATCATGGCTAACTACAACAATCTGGAATTAATTTCACAAATGCTAAACTAAATTTTTAAAATCACATAAAATACTCATATGAAGTTCAAAAACAGGGAAAACTATATTGTTTAAGGATATTTACTGGGAATTTCAAATTAGGAAGCAAAAAATGATATTCACAAAGGTCAAGATAACAGCTACCTCCACAAAGGGGGTATGTTGGCATGGGCAGGGTGAGGTAACGGGGAAGTCTAGACAACAAAAATATTCAAAATTTTCTCTAAACTGCATGTTTCATTCACTCTCCTGTATATATGAATAAAAAGGAAAATGACTGCATATGATTGCTATGGTAATTTCATTCAATAAAGCAACCTATGATTTTACACAATTACAGTTAATATACCATGGTAACTAAAATTTAAACTGTATTGTTGGGAACTTAGTATTATTTACTTAATGGTGGTAATTAAAATTTGTGCATATCAGAACAATGAAAACGAAATGTAAAATGAAAAGAATTTTTTTAATTAAAAAATAATAAAAAATAAAGCAACCTATGTAAGCTTAGTACCTAGTGTGCATTTAAAAAAAAAAAAAAACCACTATAATAACACAAACTTTCTGTGTCTTTCAAAGTGCCTAACACCACAAGTTGCTCCTAATAGATGCTCAAATATTTTGTTCGGTAAATGAAACAAATTCTTTTCAATCGTTGGAGTAAAGACAATTTAGGTCTACATGGTTAGGTTCCCTAACTTCTGATTTCTATTTCACATGCTCAGAGCTTGAATTCCTAGTATCCTAACAGGTAACCCTACCTCTCCCTTCAGTATTCCTGACCTCTTAATTCCTAACACTCATATTATATATCTTATCTGTCTACTCAATGGCAAGTAGCTGTCCACTGAATGCTTAGAATCCTATAATCTGAGAGATTCAAAGCCGAAAAGACAAAAAAGAAAGGTTTAAAGTTAAGGAGAGAGGAATATGTGGGAAGAAAAACAATGAGGACAGAACTTGAGTTACCCTTACATGAGAACACCCAGGACATTAGGTTTTTACCAAGAAGCATTGAGAGAGTCAGAAGGTAAATCATCTATTGTCCCTTTGTTAAAACAGATTAACAATCACTGATATCAATCATCTATTTCTGCTGACATTCTCTTAACAACAACAACAACAATGAAAACACAACAAAGCCCACGAAGACTGTAAGTCTCTCTGGAACGAATCGACTTGTCAATTACTTGGGGAAGAAACTGTTATTTTGTAATTAATTTATTCAACAAGCATTATTTATAGTTCAAAATATTAAACACAAATATACATCAGATCCAAACTCATTAATAAAATTATATCAACACAAGAAAATATTATGCCTCCATAAAAAAGAATGAGAAAGATCTGTATGTACCAAATTTTGTATGTACCAATATGGAGTGCTCTCCAGAATTTAGTAAGTGAAAAAGAAAAAAAAAAGAGGTCGAAAACAGTGTATATATAGTATGTTACATTTGCTGTATGAAAATAGACATCTCATTTTTAAAAGAAAAAATACTGGAGTGATTGATCAGAAACTTACAAAAATGGTTACATATAGGGGAGTATGAAAGAAACAGAGTAGAGGGATGGAGATAAAAATGATATTTCTACATATACTTTTCATTTGGTTTCTCCTTTTTAACTGTGTTTTACATATTCAAAGGATAACATTAAATCAAAAACAAAAGCAAAACCTAAAATAAAAAACAAACAGACCTAACTACATATTAAATTGGTAAAAATCACATTGAGATAATAACGATTTCAAAAAACTTTTGAATATAATAGTATATCCTTAGTGGAATACATTCTAAGGACAAATAAAATGCAAAGAAATCTTAAACTTCACTGAGTAGTTTTATTTTCAAACTACTTGAGGTATACTTAGGAAAAGTATGTATCGCTATATAAAAACTAAGATTTCCAGTGTAAAGATTAAAACTAAAGTAACTTTTAAAAAGAAACATGCAATGTTAAATTTGAATTAGAAATATCAATATGACCTGTTTTGCTAAAAGCCTAAAAGCAGTATATGTACTTTTACTGAAAAGCCTAAAAGCAGTGACAGCTCTATAACAAGGAGCACACTTAGCATCCAGATACTGGTTTCAAAATATCATCCTCTACTATGAAACAGAGCTTCCTGGGAAAATTGCTGATTCCAGTCTAAAGCAGCAAAAGTCATAATATCCTGTACCCAAAAGTAAGGAAATAAAAGACTAATCATGAGTTTACGCAAAAAGAATTCAGGAGTCTCCTAGAAGGGGCTCCCAATATCCTTATTTGAGCATCAAAAAGAACAATATCTATAACTAATTGCAATACAACAAATAAAAATCCAAGAGCGTAAAAAACTCATTTGTCACCATTGTGGATGACTATTAAGACTACTCCTCACTCTGAAAATTAGATAGGAAAGAATTAGCGTTTATTTACTCTGCCCTTTTAGGAGGAACTATAGTTCATTCCCAGTTGATAGTTTAAAGCTCTCATTAACTGAAAAATGACAGCTAACAGAATTAGACACATCATCATTTTTCAACTTTTAGTAAAATACCTGATTTGCTTAAGGCTCGACAAAAGATACTAAAATTATTAGGTAAAAAATATTGAAGAATGGAATGGTACTAAGGTATTGTACCAAAATATCACCCCCACAGATTATTATACTTGACGATCATAGGAAGAAAAACATACGTTTATAATGAAGAGATATAACAAACATCACCTTAAACCTAATAAAACTTAGATCACTAATAGTTATATTATATACCTCCCATAGTTTATAACATGATATATAACATTACCTATGAAGTATTCTTGCCAAAACTGTTTAACGTGGGTCTAATCAAGCCTTTAAAATACAACTTCTAGTTTACAGGATATACAGGGAATGCGGGGAACAAGTTAAATAAAAGCACAAAGAAACTATCAGATAACTCTTAGAAAATAAACTGCTGTACAAGATCTGGCCTTGTCAAAGAAATTTCAATATCATAAGAAAGAAGAGTGAGGAAGGGAACTTTTCTAGATTAGAAGAGACTAAAAAGATGATCATATGCAATATAAAATCGTGATTGAATTCTGATTTTTAAAAAATCATGTTATGGCACAACTGGGAATATTTAAATATAGATGAATATTAAATGCTATTAGGAAATTATTGTTATTTTTCTCAGGTGTTGGTAATGGCACTGTGAAGCGCAGAAAACCTACTTTCTTAATAGCTATATGCTGAAGTATTTTGAGGTAAATGTCACAATATTCACAACTTTCAAAAGGTTCAGTAAAAGTACATACACACATATACACATAGAGAACCATAAAGTATACTCCAGATGGCATATTAACTTCTGAATCTAGGTGGCAAATATAACAATAGTCTTTGTTCTATTCTTTCAAAATTTCAATATTTTCTAAGCTTTTTATTATAAAACAGGAGGATGGCAAGAAGAAAACCAAAAGAAGGTAGAGAAAAAAATGATCTACAAATCATTTGTTAATACATATTCATAGTCACCTGAAGACCTTTCACCTTTACATTAAAAAAAAAATCCAGAGATTACTCAGCCCACTATCTTCTGATCAATGTAAGTAAACAGATTTTAAACAAATACTTACACACTACAAACAGTAATATCACTACAATCTGTCAATGATTTAAGGAATGTTTGTCATTAGCAAACAGAACATTTTGTTTTGATACCCCACAATGAATCAAAATACATTCTAATGTCTATTAATCTTATACTAAGACACGAAGAAAAGCATTTCTTTGAAATTTTTTGAATCGAAAATTTTTTTTACAAAGACAACTAGCAGACTATCATTCTAGAATTTACTTCTATTAGCAACAATCTTTGATTAGCCATTTAATTCTAGATGCCACACACAATTCTTTACATTTTTAATCTCAATTTAATATAACAAGAAATAGACATTTATTCAAGGGAGGAAAGGAAGACTTGTTGAGAATCAACTATGTGCTTGGTGCTTTACATAAAGTTTAGTAATTATCTTGTGAGGTAAATATTCCCATTTGAGAAATGAATGAACATTCTTGAAGATCAGAAATGTTAAGTGACTTGCCCATAAGTGACAGCTCATAGGTTGGAAATTGAATCAAGGTCTACTGGAAATCCAGGTTTGAAAGTCCATAATACTGCTTTCCACTTAATTGGCCTTAATGGATTTAATATTTACAGACAAAAAAGCCCATCTACATAAAAGTATGTTTAAAAGAATACCTTCATATTCAAAGAGCTATATAATCTTAAAGATTAAGAAAAATCAAAACTGACAAAAAGAAAATGTACACTCTAAAATTATGGCTAAATGCAAAAAAAAAAAAAAAAATTCTTAGCAAGCCAGCTGTCTACGACATAGGACAGCCAGCCCTTTCCTCACTGTACATGTAAAATTATACTCCAGTTGCCCGTTGGATAACCCCACTGCCAAAATATGCTAGCAACATAATTCACATTAAAAACCAGAGGCCCACCACTATTTATAAAGTGCTTTACACGTTTACAATACCCATCTCAAGCAAGTTCACCACTCAAAATTAACACACTATTTTCAGTAAATACTCTTTGATCTATCACATTTTTTCTGCCACTCTAAAATATTAAATAAGCAAGAAAACCTACTTAAATAACATCCTACAACTGAACAGAACATTAGTGTTGTTTTTTAATTCATTGCATAAAAATATGCCGAAATTACACTTCTATAACATTAATGTAAATTATGTAGGTTCTTTTCAAAAGATCAAAACTGCAATACCTGTATCTCTTGTATAGCTAAAGATATACACAAAATACGTAGAGAAACCTTTACGTTAAAGAGTTTTCCCATTTAAAATTAAATCCTCTTTGAATTGGATTAGTGATTAGAAGAGGGCATGAGGTGGCTTATGGAGTTGTAATAATATTCTGTATCCTGATGTGGGTGTTAATTACACTGGTGTGCTCGTTTGGTGAAAATTCACTGAGCTTGTACATTTATGATCTGTGTACCTTTTTGTATAATTTACGAAAAGCTTATATATTTTTTTAAATCTTCAATCTAAAAACCTGCCTAATTATAATACACTGATACCAAAGAAGTTAAAGCCTAGTGAAGAAAATAAGTAATCATGAATTTCATTAGAGAGCTATGACAGAAAGAAGCACTATGTACTACAGGAGCACAAAAGGGTGGCACCTAACTTAACCCAGAACAGGTAAATGAAAGCTTCCTGAAGATACACTTGAACTGAGTCCTGAAGTTCAGTAGCAGTTAACCAAATAAATGAAGGGAAAAGGGGAAGACAGAGTGCAAAGACAGGAGAGAAGAAGCCTATGTTCAATAAGAGTGGACCAAAGAATTTAAGGAAGACAGCGAGAGGAAAGCCTAGAGAATTAAGAGTTAGAAAAATGAAAGATCTCAAATACATGCCATGCTACAGTTTAAGCTTTATCATGAAAGCAATGAGAAAGCACTGAAGATCTTTCAACAGGAAAAGACATTATTAGATTTCTTTTGTACTATAAATGTCAATTATGGCGCCTGCCATGCTTACAACCCCGTTTTGTGAGAAATTAACCTGTACATTGTCCCATGCTTTTCACCATGATCCCACTCCACACCATTGGCAAATAAACACACAGTCAACACCAAATGGGCAGGAGTGGTCACATGACCAAAGTACACAGGCTTGCTAGCAGTCCATGAGAAAAAAAAAAGTTGAGCCAAAGAGATTGTTTCTTGGGAATTCAAACCAGAAAATCCTAGGGGAAAAAAAAGGAGTTAACAACAGAAGCTCAAGTTAAAAAGATAGCAGTCAGGAGGAAAGATGCTGGCACGAGAATGACACAGTAGTTATAAAGAGGCAGAAATTGGAACACATAGAAGCTATGAGATAGGCAGGCTTGGGGTGGGGGGCGGTTGTGGAAGTAGAGAGAAAAATAAGCCAAAAAGAAATAGAAAGAGTAGCTAAGACAAATTAACAGTAGAGTACTAGAGTAAAATCTGTCATTTCCTGCTTCTAGTTTTAATTATTAAGTGCCTGTTCTTCTTGAACCCGAGTTGTTTAACTTTTCCTGGGTTCCCTTGTTTCCTGGGTTTCCTTTCAATAAGCACTCCACTGTTTAAGGTAACTTGAGTTTCTTCCTTGCAACTGAAAAGAGCCTAACTAAAAGAGCATTTTAGAACGCTTATTCTGGCAGCAATGCAGAGAATGAACAGGAGGGTAGACATAATAAGGGGCAAAAGAGAGAAGGCAAGATAATCACTTAGAAAGCATTATAGAAGCCCAACAATATTTGGGGTTAAAATAAAGTAGAGACAACAAAAATAGCAATAAGGAATAACATAAAACATCACAGGGAGAATGTGCAGGACTTAGTAGTGATGTTAGTAGTAAGGTACAGAGTGGAGTGGAGGATGATTCCAAAGTTCTAGAAAGCTTCATGACGACAGTGGTGCCATTCATCGAGACAAGAAATCAAAAAAAATTTTGTTGGCAGTTTGTCTCCCTTTACCCTACCTTATTGGGGGGAAAAGAGGCAGAGAAGAGTTTTATTTTGTACATGTTTGAAGTGCTTGTGAACTGTGAATCCAAGTGGAAATGCCCATTAGCAATGATTTACTGGGGTCTAGAGTAGAGGTAAGAGCTCAAAACAGCAGCTCTAGACTTAAGAATACATTCTTCTATAAAGCTGGGAAAAACTTTTTTTAAAAAAGAACAAATACATTAAGTTGATATTATGGTACTAAAATATGTCCAAAAATTCTGCCTAATATTTATTTTAAATTAAGTTAATATAACTAAAAATCATGCAAACCAAAAACTTAAAAGAGTTCTTGGCAAATCACATTGCACTTCTCTACTAACACCAAAGATTGAACCAATTTCTACAATAGTATGAGCCAACTGATCAGGAAAGATGGAGTTTATATTACTAATTTCAACTGAGGTTTTTACTTTAAAAAAAAATCTAAGTTTATTCCATTTCTCTCACTAACTGTACATTACTATTGTTAGCAAAGGGGGAAAATGCTAAAAAAAAAAAAAAGTCACATGTAAGACAGTGAATCTCACTATTGTTGCTTAAACTATAACAAGATTTCTTAAAGATTTAATCACATAATTTGCTAGCTTAGACACTCAATTATATCTGTATTGTAAATGTTGGTGTTTTTTCATACAATCTTTTATCCTTTCACCTATACTCTTTGCCCCCAACATCTATTACTCCAAACCCAGAATTTGAGAATGAGCTTAAAACCACAAATCCAGCTGCCTACTGGCCATCTACATGTGACAGAAATATAACCACCCAAACTCAACATGTCACAAATGGAATTCAGCTTTCATGACAAAAATAAAGATCCTACTTCTCCCTCACATGGATCCCCACCTCACTGAAAGGCACAAGCTAGAAACTAGATCTTAACCTGTATGAACCCTCTTCCTAATCCCAAACCACTGAAATCACTAAGTCCTATCTACTCCCAATACCCAAATCCAGACTCGCTATCGTCATTTACCTGGATTGCCCTCCTGATTGATAGTCCTGCCTTTAGCCTTAGTCCAATCTTCAATTCACCCTCCTCACTGTAGCCAGAGTGACCTTTTAAAAATGCAAATCTGATCATTTCAGTCTCCTACTTTAAAACCTTCAATAATTTACTTGATATATATTATAATTACCAGTGAAGCTAGTCACTCCATGGTAGCTCAGCATTTCAATGAAATTTACTTTAGGTATCTTTTTTTGTAGGTTCAACACAAAAGCATCATGAGCAAATTTTTTCAAACCCTGAAAATTACTTAACACATACATATAGCAGCTGATAAATTTATAAGAAGAGCATCAGCACTGTTTGCAAATGCGAAGACTTAAAATACCTCAAAACCATTATAACGGAATACTATCCAGTCAGTAATGAGGCACTACCATATCTACTGCTGTTGAATGATCTCTAGAATCTATTATTAAGTGAAAAAAGCTATAGACAGAGTGCACAGTATACAAGCATTGTCTTTAGTGTCTTAATATAAATGTACAGGGCTGTACATGCTAGAAATATCACAGGAAGGACACACACGAAAATGGAAATACTAGTTGCCTCTAAAGATGGGTGGAAGAAGACTACAGCCACATCATTCTGAAGAAGCCCAATCCCCCCTGATCTCGGAAGCTAAGCAGGGTCAAACCTGGTTAGTACTTGGAAGGGAGACCACCTAGGAAGACCAGGTGCTGTAGGTGTAAAAAATAAAAAATAAGCGATTGTAAGCTGACAAGGTCCTTACAATGTGTAAGGTCAACCAAGGGTTGCCTCGCCTAAAAAAATTCAATTCAATTCAATTTAAAAAACAAAGATGGGTGGAAGATAAAGGAACTTTTTACTGCATATTCTTTTGGACCTCTGACTTCATGTCTACCTATTACTTATAATTTTAATATGATTTCCTCCCTCCTCAGTTCCATACACAAATAAAAATTTGAATGCACTGACTACAAAAATCTCTCTATACTTCTTCCCTAAATCAACATTAAAATTAGTCATTGATCATTTGGTGTAACATTACATTTCCTTCTTAACAGTTTAGGAGTTCAACATTTTATTCATTATTTTACTACTGCTGAGAAGGCTGTTGGTAATGACACCAGTGAACACTGAATGATAACTGTACTTGCTCCTTGGAAAAGCAAGACAGCAGCACCAGGTAGCAGAAATTTATTAAATTGACATTAAAATCGTTAGGGATTAAAGAAAGCTAAAAATTACACTTTTGCACCAAATTCAAAAACAGCAAATGAAAAAAAGGTCCCCAGAATCCTTCAAAAACAGTGCAAAAGATGTGTAAAAATATGTGAGAAGGTAAAGCAAATGATACTACATGGAGAGTTTTATCCATTAGCGTAATGTGATTTAATCCTTATACAGGTCCCTAAAATGTCAGATCTCAACTACCTCTCGCGTTCTACAGAAGAGATGGGAAGCAGGCTATGACCTTATAACAGCACACACACCACCTGCACTGAGCTTCCATACTCTTCTTCTCCCTCTCTTCTTTAGTCACCAGACTAAACTCTCCAAACATGGGTGTCAGTTCATCCCCTTATGCCCCACTGGGGGGAACACACTAGGCTAAGCAAACTTCCTCTCAGGATTTCATGGCAAAGTTCTTTCAACCAAAGAAAGGATCACGACTAGGAATAAAGAAAACAAGATTGCCTAGAAGAGAAAAGGTCTGTGGGAGAGGGGTGGGGAGAGAGACCGCTGTCTGATGGTGTCCAAAGAGGGGTTGACATGAGAGAGAAAAGCGTCATGAAATACACTATCTGAAAGCCCAGTTGAGTAGGGACAAAGCTAGTCGGCTTGGCGGTGAGCGAGATGGGTGGAAGGGGAGGTCCACTGAGAAGGGAGGTGGGCAGTAATGGATCTGCCTTTGAACTAGGGGTCGCAAAGCGTTACGGGGCAACGGTGACTGCCTCTCGGAAGAACTGTGACCGGGTCAGCTCACGGGATGTAACAGAGTCTAGAGGATCCATTAAGAGTCCTAAGAGTCTGAGGGGGGTTCTAATGGGATGTGCTGGGCGTGGAGGGGCCGTGACAGAACTGCCGGCGCGGCTGGAGGGCCGAAATGATGTCTGGCCAATGGAAATACGATGGGTGGGGTCTACAGGGTACCCGGGGCAGTGATCCGGCATCGAGGAGGCTGTAGCGCAGACCCGCTTGCGGGGCGTCTCCTCTGGGGCGGGGCCAGAGTGCCCCACAGGAGCCCAAGAGCGAGCCTGAGACGTGGGCCGGGCCGGACAGCAGGGCCGCTGGGCGGTTAGAGCGGGTCTTACCTCGGGTTCCGCGGCGGTGGCCACCACAACCCCCTGGTCTACGGCGGAAGCCGCCTCTCACCCTCGGCCCCAGGGTCGGGACGGAGGAGAGAGAAGAAGCCAAGGCCAGCGAGGGTCGGACGGTTCCGGGAGGGTGGGCCCAGCTGCCTCAGGGTCCGAGAGAGCTGCCGCCGCGCATCCCCCGCCCTGTCAGAGAGACTCCGCCCGGCCTGGGCAGGCACATCCCCCGCCGCACCCCGCCCAGAGAGCACGCGTTGCAACGCCGCCTCAACCGCTGTCGCCGCCCCTGCCGGGACTGCCGATGTCTCTGCGGCTGCTGAACTCTCAGCAGCCCCCACCAACCGCTGCTGGGCCCCTACTCTGCTCCGGCCCGCGCGCCTTCGACCCCGCGCACGCGGCCCCACCCCGCACGACTCCTCAGCTGCAGACGAGCGGCGCGCGCGCATTCACCTCCCACGCCCCCTACAGCCTGCCTAAGTCGGCCTGCCCGCCCCACCCCGCCCCCGCACGTGACGCGGCCAGAGAGTGCGGTATGCGCTTGCGCGGGCACGCCCCGTTCCGTCCGCCCCAGGCGGCCCCGCCCAAACTTTTCTTCCTCACCTTACGGCAGAGCTGGAAACTGCTTTAGATTTTCCCTATACTAGAGAGCAATGTCGCAAGGTTGGGGTAGAAAACTCTGAGTTTGCGACTGTAGCTCTCGCTTTCCGGCCAACACAGAGGTGCCAGAAGGCTGGTTGGGGCGGTGAGGCCCGAGGCAGGTAAGAAGCCGCCTCCCCACTTCGGTTTGTCCGTCAGTGTGTTCCGGCAAAGGACCTGTTTGCTGACCACACAGATCTGTTGTATCCGTGCCCCCTCCCCTTATTCTGGAGCAGAGTTCTCAGCACCGTTCCTCTTAGCCCCGCCCCTTTCACACGCACGCCCCTCCCCCATCTTTCCCCGCCCCCGACCTCCGTTTCCTAGTCTTCCTTTCCATTCATTCCTCAGACTTTTCACTGAGTGATTTCCATGCCCTTGGACTCCAGAATGTCAGAAGAGAATGTAATAGTCTCAGCTTTCTGGAGTGGTGTTACTTGGAAGACGGTAAGAGAATCTTTAGTGGTAGTAAAGTAAAATTATAATAGAACAAAAGCACTGGATACTCTCAGCATAGAAGAGGGACCCCTGATTGTGTAGGTGGACGTGAGAAAACCCTTTCTAAGGCGACATTTGGGTCACTTGTGTTAAAAGGCTAGTGAGCAGTAGCTGGCCAAAAATATGAGACAGAAGCAGAAAGGCTGACAGGTACCAAAGCACATTATAGTGTTGGTCTGGAAGAGTAAAAAGAGGAATAGAATGTAGCTAATAGAAACCATATTTGTATAGCCTACACTTTAAGAAAGCATCGTAAAGGGGGAGAGAGATGAGAGAGATGACGAGTGAGAATGTAGGCTGCAAAAACGTTTTCTTTAGAGATAGGAGACAGACATAATAGTGTACCATGGAGCCGAGAAGCGGACAATTCATGGATGAGGGTGTCTGTAGGATCAAGAGCACTAATGGAACTCAACTTTGTATGCACGTTAGAATCATCTGGAAAGCTTTTAAAAAAAAAAAAATAAAGCCAATGTTTTTGCTTCACCCAAAACCGATTAAACTGGGATTAGAGCCCAGACATCATTATTTTCTCCTGAAGTGACTGATGCTGAGGATTGAGAACTACTAAACTAGAGAAAAAGAAAGGATGGGAGATGGGGTGGACAGGTAGGAGAGTGACGGCGTTGTCCCTGTAACATTAAGATAGGAGCCGTTTAGTGAGGGAGAATTGGAGATGGAATGAGAAGCTTGAGCAGAGTGATGAAAGTTTTGAATAACTGCTTAGGAAAATGGGAGAAGAAGCCATTCCTGCCTTTTCCTTCAGCACACAATTCCATCCCTCAATCTTAAGAATGTCCACTTCAGTTATGGGCCTCTATTCTCTCTCTTCCATCCAGGATTTATCAGCCGAGGATCCAGCCTTATACCTCACAAATAGCCTCATTTCTACCCAAAAAAATATCAGAGCTTAGCCTTTTTATGAAATTGAAAGACTAACTTCACTCCCCTAGAAATTAATACACACAGGCCTTGCCAATTTAGAATCTGTCTTCTATTATTTATTTATTCAATAATTTAAGGTAGGAATGAGATATAAAGATATTTAAGATACAGCCCTATTAGGATCTCATAGTGTTAGAGAAAACAAACCTTTAAAAGAATTCAGCTGACGAAGAAAGGCTGTAAAGACAAAGCCCACACCAGTGCATGGCTACTGTCTTTTAAGGAGAGTTAATCCAAAACCTGTCTCTCTGCCTCCAGATAAGAGAGAGTCACTGTTGTCTGATATAACTAGAGCATAGTATGGAGAGTAGGGGTAGGGCAGATATAAAGATGATAAAGTGGGTGTGAACAGATTGAGGAGCTGTGAATTCCATGCTAAAACATTTATATGTTACAAGTAATTAATAGGTATAAATAATGAAAGTAAAACTAACCTCTTTTACACTGTGGCCGTCTTTGGCAAGCCTGGCCTGTGGGCCCTATCGATGTTTTTAAATATATAAAATAAAATACATAAAAACACACATGGAATCAATTTTATTCAAAGTTTTAAGAGTATTAGAACTGTACGATGTAGTTATATATGTACTTTTTTATCATTAAATAACATCCGACAACAGATCTAATTGTGTAATTTCAAAATAATGAATCTCAATTATATTTTGAAATACCTGCAACAACTTTAATATGATGTGAAAATAACTTTCTATTGGGGACAAAAGACATAGGGACAGCTAATACTACCCTAGATTATGGCCTACAATTATCAAAGAAAATGCCAAATTTCAACTAGAGAATATTGAAAATAAAAAATGCAGTTTTATTTAATAATCCATGTCTATGGACTCTTTAAAATTCTAGCCACATCCTGGCCCCTGGAGCCTAGATTTATAAAAAGCTCATAGTAATGGTTTTAAGCAAGAGCATGACACATTAAATCTGTATTTCAGAAAGGTACTAGAGCAATGTTCATGTCCCAACCTCTCTGTTGGAGCTGGAGTGGAAAACTGACTATTTTCTTCTGCTTCTTCAGTACCTTAGGGGCAGCAACCAGTACTAATCCACTGTTGTCTAATAATTTGGGCCAAAGAATTGAGCTTGTGGCTGGCTATGTAGGAGCAGTACTAGGAAAAAAACTGGGAAAGATAAGTTGAGGCTATTTTTGTGGAAATCATTAAATGCCAGACTGTAATCAGTACTTGCTTTGGCAGATAATGGAGAGATGTGAAAATTTTTGGAGTAGAATAATGTAATTAGAGTTCTGTTATCTAGCAGCAACATGTAGGTTAGATCATCAAAAGAGAAGATAGGAATGAGGAGACTAGACCTATAAATAAGTAAATAAATGATTT
Organism: Rousettus aegyptiacus; assembly: GCF_014176215.1. Classification (NCBI taxonomy): domain Eukaryota; kingdom Metazoa; phylum Chordata; class Mammalia; order Chiroptera; family Pteropodidae; genus Rousettus; species Rousettus aegyptiacus. Next base: position 84,065,119 of record NW_023416306.1, on the reverse strand, counting down.
TTTAAAACTAAATTTTATCATAAAGTGATCTCTAAAGAGTCTTTTGGATTACTTTATTTCCCCAGCGTGACTGGACAGTATAAAATAACTTTGATTGAAATAAATTACAAACCTTTCAACACGGATGTGTACACTAGTGCAGAAGTCAATCAGCATTTTACGTGATTAAGAGACTATTCCATTCTTTTGTATTGCAAAGTGATAATGTTAGTACTTGTGATAAGGAATGGCTTTATCATATATATCGGTTTTCAGATGTCGCTTAAGTCTTCCTTGGTTAAATTTCATCTACCCCTGTATATTCTACATTTCTGACTTTGTAAACTCAAGACTTCTCTCCTTGCCAATCCCTTAAACCTCTTAGGTGAATGCAATGTATTAGCAAATGAAAAGAAATTCTTCAAGGCCCAGGTAACCCATCTCTTTGGAAACTGATCAGTATCAGACTATATAAAACTTACTGCTCAAATCCTAACTAGTCCCCAAATTGCGCACTTATTTAAACATATTATTCAAAAAAAATTGAATCTGGGATCCAATTATCACTAATCCAAATAAGTAATGTAAAGTTACTTAACTTTCTGAACCAGATTCTCTGAGAGACTACTTTCTTCAGCATAACTAGTCTTATTGGCTTTATGTCCATCTAAATATAAGAAACCGTATGGGTGATGATATGGTTTAGTACAGATCAAAAATTAGGTTTATGCAGAGGTTGAGGTTCATCCGTCCCTTTTGTAGGGGAAGGGGGGAATTCTTGAAACTTACGAGGCTTTTAAGAATTTTATTACAGAAAAGCTCTAAAATCTCCTTTCTCTGACTACCAATTAAATGCCTCTCCCTTGCACATTCATCTGTTATGAAAGCACTAGATTATGGTCCTGATACTAAAAATTGTCTCAATTATAGTTACTATTTTTGAACATCTATGTTATAAGTTTAAAAACCATAAGCCTGCCATCCCTGGTGGCCAACAAATAAATACTTTCTCAGAGTGGTGTGATAGGTTAAATTCCATCAAAACAATAGTTGGCGATTTCTGGCCTTATTTGGCTTTAATTTTTTCACAACTGTTTATTGCAGCAATTTGGCACTTGAGCAGCAACATAAATCGTTGCTGGAAATGTTTAGCCCTACTTAATAACATATAATTAAGACATGGTCAGATAACTCACAAATATTCATGTTAATTAATATTTAAAGAGAAATTGCAAGGCAAAAAATTCTATACATCAAAATTGAGTCCCATCAGACCCTGTTTTCCTGTCAGCACAGTACAGTAAAACATAAATTCATTATTTCTTTAATTCATCAAATATTTATTGAGCCCCACTATGTTCCAAGCACATTTTTGAAACCCATTAATTAGGAGTTTGTAATAACAATTTACATATCTCTTAACTACCTATGGGGGAAAAAGTAACTTATAATAGGCTTTTAAATATACAGGACAAATAAGATTAAAAGATGATGGCTTTTTCATACTCTTTCAAACTATGTGTTTGCATATAGCTACTGTGTGCTCAACACAGTGAATATTTATGGAATCTGGCAGATTATAACTTTAGCTCAACTATACCTTATCAGCTTTTATTTGTTAGTATATACACTAAAATAAAATTATGTCCGCTTCTTTGTTAAATATTATCTTACTCAGACCTCTCATTAAATATAATCACCTCCCTGATATAATGTCTTGACAACTTCAGTCGTTTCAAATTTTGTTGTGGTGTAAAATCATTTCTCAGAAAATTTTAGGCAAAACAAAGTCCATTTGAGCAAAGGCTGATGTTTATACCAAGTCAAAGAAATTGTGACACAGTTATAGATGGAACCCTTGAGATAGAAATATTAGGTTGAGAATAAAATTCTTTTCATTCTCAATGACACCTTTCCCATTGATAGCTATGCCTAGTAATAGAGCAATAAATGAAGAGCTTGGTGCTAGAAGGAATCGCAGAAGTTCACCTACACAGTCTTCCTGGCCTTAGGGCAGGATCAAGTGGAATTTATGGCAATAAAGTTACTGGGCATCATCATCATATAAGTAGTTTTCTACTTTGAGAGTTGAATTCCTCTACTTGTGAAATATGGATAATAAAAGAATATTCAAAATAATAAATACAAAATTGAGAAATCTTCCTATGTTTATAACAGTTTGTGTTTTTTAGGATTTTTTCAAAATGCACTTCTCAATTTTGTTCAAGAAAATGGATTGCACTTCTCTATTTCCATTTATTGAAACTTCTCCAGTTTGTCAAGCACTGAAAGTAACAGGGAAGAGTAAAATCTAATCTCTGCCCTCAAGAGGGATATATAAACCTTAGTAATTTTTATATGCCTCTTTATACAAATCTGAATGGTTTAGGCTACATTAAAAGGAAACGTTTAATTGAGGGAAATTGAAACCAAAAAAAAAAGGCTTGAACTTCCTTCCTGAAAATTTTTCTGCTTATGCTTCCATGAAAAGCACATTTGATCTTGGATGTAATTCTTTTTGTGAAATTGCAAATGGAATCATACATTAGAAATTGTACGTAATCTAATTTTAATAAACAGATTATTTTTAAATATTTGTGTTTGAATGTTTATAGAAGAGAGATTAGACCTACTCTGTTTTTAACAAAGGACCCAGTGAGACTAGTAAGTTGAAGAAACAAACATTTTAGGTCAATGTAAGAGTGGGAGGTGGTACATCTTTTTTTTTTCCTGAATAGAAATACCTGCATTTGCTGTTTATGTGCTCATTATAAAAAGAAAAGGGAAAAAAGAAAGATTAATAAAACATAGAAGGAAAAAAGTTAAGTATTAATCCTATCCTTTTTTCTTTTAATAATTTTTTATTTTTTAAGTACAGTCGACATGCAATATTAGTTTCAGTTGTACAACGTAGTGATTAGATATTTTAAAAATATCTAATAAATCTAATACTCATCTGACACCATACATAGTTATTACAATATTATTGACTATATTCTCTATGCTATACCTTACATCCCTATGACTATTTTGCAACTACCAATTTCTACTTCGTAATCCATTCCCCTTTGTCATCCATCCTCTCCAACCCCTCTCCCTTCTGGCATTCATTAAAATGTTCTCTATGAATTCATTTCTGCTTTGTTTATTTATTTTGCTTTTTTTAGATATATGAGTGAAATCATATGGCATTTGTGCTTCTCTGACTTACTCCACTCAGCACAATACCTTCTAGGTCTATTGATGTTGTTGCAGATGGCAAGATTTCATTCTTTTTTTCTATGGTTGAATAATATTCCATTATATATATGTACTACCTCTTCTTTATCCATTCATTTATTGATGGACACTCAGGTTGCCTCCATACCTTGACTACTGTAAATAATGCTGCCATCAGCATATGGATTCTCATGTCCCTTCCAAGTAGTATTTGGGTCTGTTCAGATAAATACCGAGAAGTGGAATAACTGGGTCCTTCTTTGTCTCTTGTTATAGCCTTTGTTTTAAAGTCTATTTTCTCTGGTTTAAGTATTGCTACCCCAGCTTTTTTTTTTATTATTTCCATTTTCACAAAACATATTTTCATTCCCTTTACTTTCAGTCTTTGTGTGTCTTTCAATCTCCAGTGAGTCTCTTGTAGGCAGCATATGTAAGAGTCTTGTTTTCTTATCCATTCAGCCACCCTGTGTCTTTTGATTGGAGCATTTATTCCATTGACATTTAAAGTAATTTCTGATAGCTACGTAGTTATTGCCATTTTATTATTCACATTTTTTATCTTCTCAAAGAAGCCCTTTAACATTACTTATAATGCTGGTTTGGTGATGATGAACTCCTTTAGCTTTTTCTTGTCTGGGATGCTCTTAATCTGTTCTTCAATTCTAAATGATATCTTTGCTGGGTAGAGTAATCTTGATTGTAGATCCTTGCTTTTCATCACTTTGAATATTTTGTGCTATTCCTTTGTAGCCTGCAGTTTTTGTTAAGAAATCATCTTGAGAGCCTTAGGGGAGCTCCCTTGCAGGTAACTGCTTTTCTCTTGCTGCTTTTAAGGTTATATCTTTGTCTGTAATCTTTGGCATTTTAATTATGATGTGTCTTGGTGTGGGCCTCCTTGGGTTCGTCATGTTTGGGACTCTCTTCATTTTCTGGGCTTATATGTCTATTTCATCATTATTTCATCATTATTTCTCCAAATGGGTTTTCCATTCCTTGTGCTCTCTTCCTCTTGTTCCCAGTGATGTATGTGAATGTCGCTATGTTTTGTTTTGCCTCAGAGGCCCCTTAAGCCTCATTTGGGAGGATTTTTTTTCTTTTCACTGTTCTGATTGGATATTTTCTGCTACCTTATCTTCCAAATTGCCGTTTCAGTCCCCTGCTTCATCTGATCTACTGGTGATTCCCTGAAATGTATTCTTTATTTCAGTTATTGTATTCTTCATTTCTGACTGGTTCTTTTTTGTTTTCTATCTCCATTTCTACATCCTTATAAACCAATGTTTTAAACTCAGCATCTGGTAGATTGCTTGTCTCCATTCTGTTTAGTTCTTTTTCTGGAGTTTTATGCTGTTGTTTCATTTGAGGCATGTTTCTTTGTCTCCTCATTTTGGCTGCCTCCCTGTGTTTGCTTGTCTGTATTAGGTAGAGCTGCTACATCTCCTGGTTTTGGTAGAGTGGCCTTATGTGGTAGATGTCCTGTGGGGCCCAGTGGTCTCCCTGGTCACCTGAGCCAGGTGCTCCACGTATGTCCCTCATGTGGGTTGTACATGCCCTTCTGCTGTAGTTGAGCCTTGATTGCTGTTCATGTCAATGGGAGGGATTTACCCTCAGGCTGGTTGATTATGAGGACTGGCTTTGACCACAGTGGGGAAGCTGTTATGCAGGGCTGACTCTACAGAACAGGATTCAATTTAGTGGGTCTCTGGTGCCTGCCAAGTCTGCTTTTTTGGGTTTATCATTTGTAGAGATGGTTGGGTGGTGCTCTGGTATGGTCTGAAGCTGGACACCAGGTGTGTTGGTTCTGGGGCCTCTTAGGAAGGGCTCTGGTACAGACCAAGGTCAGCTGCTTCCTGTCCTCTGCCCAGGGCCACTTTATATGAGCTACAAAGTCATCTGGAGATGGTTGCCACTTGTGCTGGGCTTAGAGGTGCCTCGAAGATTCTTAGCTGTGAACCAAGGCCAGATGTCACTAATACCAGGCTCCGGGCTGTCTAGCAAGAAATACAGGGCACCCTAAAGGCTGATGCTGTTTGTTTGGGGTTTAAAAATTTTTGAGAGATTTTTAGGAATGCCTGCAGATATGCCGTTTGTATGGAAAAGCCACTGTAAGCAACTTTGAGGCCTGCAAATTGGGTGGAGTAAGGGTCTCAGGGAATCACCAGGGAAGGGTGAATAGTATTAGCTAGGTTGATGGAGATTCAAATATGGCATTTGTATGTGCAGGCTAGGTGGGAGGGGGGCTCAACAAAGGAACAACGGCTTTGCCAGCACTTAAGCTTTCTCTCTGAAGCCAGACAATTCTGTTCTTCCCCATATGTTTCTGGTACCTTTCAAGCTGCCGCCCCAGCGCTGGAGCCCAAGATAAGTGAGTCCGTCAGTAAGTCCATGTCCAGGCCCTTTAACAGGAATACCTGGGACTCCAGCAGCCCTCTGTCTCAATCAGCCATAATCTCTGCTGGTTTTTACAGCCAGAAGTTGTGGGGACTTCTCTCCCTGGCACTGGAATCCTGGGCTGGGGAGCCTGGTGTGGGGCTTGGACCACTTGCTCCTCAGGAGGTACCTCTGCAACCAAGATATACCTTCTGATTTTTAACTGCCACATGTGGATCTGAGACTAGCCCAAAATGCATCTTTACCCTTCCTACCAGTCTCACATGGCTTATTCTGTATGTCCTTAGTTACAGGACTTCTATTCAGCTAGACTTAAGGTGATTCTCAAAGATGGTTTTTATGTATTTCAGTTGTCATTTTGATGTGGTCGTGGGAGGAGGTGAGCACAGCATTTACCATACTCAGCCATCTTGACCAGAAGTTAATAATCCTGTTTTTAAAACTACCTAAACTTTTGATAGCTATCATTCTTGATTATTTTTGTGTGTATTTTTCTTGTACAAGTTTTTATATAACCTTTTCATAGCATACTATGAAATGTCTTTCTATGTCAGTAAAGTTATATCTACATTATTTTTAATGGCTAAAAAAATTTCAGTGTATGGAAATGAAATATTTTTTTTATTTTTATGTACCACTACACTTTTGAACTAATAAGGTGTTGAGTATCTTTTTATCTGTTTATTGGTCAGTAATATAAGTATTTTAAGCTCTTATTCTCTTCTGATATTTTCATTTAATTTTTTTATTTTTAAATTTTACTCCATCTAAGATATAGTAATTTGATATAAGGTATGAGGTAGGGATCTTAACTTTTTTTTCATCAAATGATTAACAGGTTATCCCAATGCCATCTAATAACTCAGCAAGCATATCTCAAACTTTATTGCACAGACAGTAATTGATATTCTCCAAAACAAAAAATTTTCCATGGTGAAATGAGGTTGGGGAAAAAAATCAAGAGTTCTTACCTCCCCATACCTATTACCATTTCCCTTGGTGTAGGTCATGTATTCCTACCTTTACTTTCGGTAAAAATCTAATTGATCTCTACCTCTCAGTTTCTCTATCTACCAATTAATCCTGTATGCTATGGTTGAATTATTAACTTCCTAAAGCATTAACCTAGTCATTCATGGCTCACCTTTTTCTCCAGTATAAATTCCAAACTCTTTCACCTGGAATTCAGTCTGTCACCACTTAGCTTCTAGTAATATTCCTATAACCCTCAGCTCACCTCTAGTCCTACTTCATTCCAGGCAGACTAGACTGCACAGTTCAAGTCACTTTCCTTGCCCTCTTAATTCCTTTATTCATGCATCCAACTCTACCTGCCTTTCAAGAGCCCACTTTTATGCTACTTTCTCCTTGAATCTTTCTTGATCAGAGCTCTCCTTCCTTTTCACCCTATTAGCCAGGAATGAGTGTTCTCTCTTCTGAATTTGCATATATTTTTATTTGTGTCTTATGGGTTTCTTCTCATTAGATATAAGCCACCATATACATCTTCGCATCTCCCACAATACCTAATATTAGGTACTCAGTAGCTTTTTGTTGACTAAAAGAGGTAATATATTCATTGTGTTCATTATAACAAGCTTAAGGTGAGTAAGTGTAGTAACTATGACTGTCTCATTCTCATTCTGATCGTCCAGTCCTTAGCACATAGGAAACACTCAATAAACATGTGTTAAAAACATATAGTTATCAATTATTGGAATATAAATTCCCTGATGACAATAGATATCTGGAAATACTACTTTATGTTTTTTTAAATTTTAGTTACCTGTTTCTTCATTTTATATTGACAACCTATGCTAAAGGTCATGCACTAATATTCTCACTTTACAGAAGGGGACAGTAAGGTTTAAAGAAATTAAGTAGTTTAATTATGATCACACAGAACTGTATGAATAAGAGAACTGAGTCTAAAACTTAGTCTTCACATGTAAAATTTAGAGTTTTTTCCTTGGCCAAGGATGGTTTGACCAAAAGCTAATTTGGTTCCATTTGCTTTAGAATTATTAGGGTTAAACTATTGCAATCATGTGGTATGGAATAGAATTAGGCCCTTGAGTGACCCATTGTCTGTGTATTGGATGTTTTCAAAATCAAACAGACAAAACTATTTTCTGAAGAAAATCTCGACCATGCCTATGGATACTTCTATTCAGCCACTCTTCTGGTAGGCTTCTATTCCTAGTTGAGTGGCTGTTAAGATGTGAGTCTGATTACATATAGGTCTGGCAGCAGAGAGAGCAGGTCTCCAGGTATTCGCCAAGCAGTACAACCTGGCACTCACAGCTATGTAGTAGTCATTGAAGGCATGGGGGAGTGATTGAGGGAGCCTTGCTTGATGCACATGCAGTCATTCTCTTTTCATATTCATATACTCTTAAGTCAGAGCAGCAGCAGTCTGAGCACCTAGCCCCCACAAAGTTGCTTTACTAGATTGCTATTTTCTTATTTGCCATTAGGATAGATATTAAGGATTGTTATAAGAAACAATTTTCTAAAACTTTTTCATCTATTATAAGGACATTGTGGGAAATTATTCATTATGATACACCATGTCTTTTATTAAAAAATTTTGAGAGAAAACCGACCTTAATGCAAAGAAAGCTTTTTCCTTTCCTGGGCAATTGCTTTGTTTTTACCTTATGGACATTGTGAATGTTTAACTTAATGATCTCTGGTTAGCTGCCAAACAGCTTAGAGCCCAATTCGTGGCCCACCCAAAACAAATGTGCTCTATGCCTCCTTAACATTGTTCCTGGCTCCAATTTATGTTTCTGTTCAAGTTATTTTTCTTCTCTAGAAAATCCTAATTCATTATTTTATATAGAGATAGATAGATAGATAGATAGATAGATAGATAGATACACACACTCTTAAACAGACATATTGTTCCTGAAATAGTTCATATTATGACATACTGTATGTGCATAAATCCCTCTTTAGTCCTTCTTAGTTACCTAATTTACTTTAGCTTTTTTCCTTGAGGGGTATATTTATTTTTTATATAGGTTTTCTGCAGGGCTTTGATAACATGAAAATTATTGTGTCACAAAATTCTGTTGTTTTAATAGTATAACCAAGTGGCAAAATAACCGACCTAATGGCCTGAATTAGTTACATTAGTCACAGTTCTAGCCTAGCTTTCACAGCAGTATTATTATTTTCTTACAATATGCTCTGCTATGTAGTCTCAATCTGTGTGTGACAGTTTATTGCTTTGTGACTTTTAAAAACACTTATGCTGCCAAGTCAGTGCACATCAATGAACTCTATTAGGCTCTAATATTGTTACCTTACCACACTTACTGTCTTCGTTAACACCTTACCTCGGGTGATCATGATCATAATCTCATGACTTGTCTTGCTCCACTCTCAGTCATGCTTTTTTTTGGTGAAGATAATATGAACTGGATATTTGTTTCCAAACTTCATTTGCTTTCATTGGTTTAGAGCTCTATCTAGATTGCCTTATCATCTTACTAATAAAATCCAATTAATAACATAAATATTCTTTGTATAACAATTTTAATATCTTTAAGTGAAACGATTTGGCCTCTTCTGCAAACTGTCTGAAGCATGTAAAGCAGATGTATGCCCTTTTTTACAGATAACAAAAACAAGGACAAAATCACTTAAATGACTTGCTCAAGCCAATACTAGCAAGTCAGTGGTAGAACTAGGGCTAGATGCTGGTCTCCTGATTCTGGCCACATTACTTATCGACACCAAAAGAAGTCCTAACTTATATTAGAAAATTACATAGTCGTTATCTCACTCCTTGAGGTTAAAGATGGGAAATGGGCAAAGATACAGCAGTTATATCACTCATGTTCTTGGCTGGGCAGAAGCAAGAATGAATTTCATTTGTAGTACTTTTGTGATACTCTGTTCTTAAAATTACATTTCTTTTTAACTACAACTCCAGTCACTGTCGCTTTCCATTATGGAATGAGGAAGCAATATTTTATCTTATCTCTTAAAAATTAACATCGAAATGGAAACTATTTCCCTTGGTAATTAGTAACATTTTTCTTTAGACTCTTTGAAAATTCATCTTTAATATAAAAAAATAATTTGCCATTGTTATCACGCATATTCATTCATTAAAGGGCCAAATATATGGTTAATGCCATGGAGTTTGGTAAAACATTAGTTAGTGATTTTTAGCAATCTTTGTATTTAAAGAGGAAATTTAAAAATCCATGCTTACTTTTTCAGCATGGAGAACTTCCAAAGTTTTTATTCTAACTGTTGACATAAAGCTCTTTATGCTAGAGTTTCCTGAGTGTTTACTCTTAATCAGGCATTCTTGCTAAACAGTTTACAATTGTATTTAATCTTTACCAAAACCCTATAAGAGTAGCTATTATTTATGATCCCCATTTGACAGCCAAGTATTGTATTCAACAGTAACTATTGTCTTCTGCCTCTCCTTCAGCTTCTGGAATTTCTGAGCAGCTCTGGTCAGTACAAGATGGACCCTGTAGTCTTGAGTTACATGGACAGTCTACTGCGGCAGTCAGATGTCTCTCTATTGGATCCTCCAAGCTGGCTCAATGACCATATTATTGGGTTTGCCTTTGAGTACTTTGCCAACAGCCAGTTTCATGATTGCTCTGCTGACGTCTGCTTCATCAGCCCCGAAGTCACCCAGTTTATCAAGTGCACCAGCAACCCAGCAGAGATCACCATGTTCCTTGAACCCCTGGATCTCCCCCACAAGAGAGTTGTATTTTTAGCCATCAATGATAATTCCAACCAGGCAGCTGGGGGAACCCACTGGAGTTTACTGGTTTATCTCCAAGATAAAAATAGCTTTTTTCATTATGATTCCCATAGTGAAAGCAACTCAGTCCATGCAAAGCAAGTAGCAGAGAAGTTGGAGGCTTTCTTAGGCAGAAAGGGAGACAAACTGGCCTTTGTGGAAGAGAAAGCCCCTGCTCAACAAAACAGCTATGACTGTGGGATGTACGTGATATGTAATACTGAGGCCTTATGCCAGAACTTATTTAGACAACAACCAGAGTCACTATTGCAGCTACTCACTCCTACATACATCACAAAGAAGAGAGGAGAATGGAAAGATCTTATTGCCAGACTTGCTAAAAATTAGCTATTCAGGATATTTGTGACTTTCGAAGTCTCTTCTTTCTGCCTGTACCCATTTATTGGATGGCTGCAGTCTCAGTGCCTGAGGGAAGATGCCTGGTAGAGGGAACTTAGGATTCTTATTTTTTCCTGCAAGAATGTCATCCTCTGCATTATCCTAATGGAAAATTTCACTTTAACCCTAGCTTGAGAAACAGTATGTTCTGTGGGAATGTCTTGAAGTTATGCACCAAAACCTTAAAACCAAGCTATCTTAATATTTGTTAATTCCTTTTTGGTATTTCTTAGCCACATTGGCTTATTTCAAAGGAACAGCAGTGACCTGTGAAACAATTTAAGACTGTAAATCTAAAGGAATGCAAGAAGCAAACTATATAGAAGAACCAAAATTTATTGGACAAGCCACCGGCTAGTAGATCATGACCTAACCTAATTCAAGATTTAAATATTATGAAAATCAATTTTTCAGTTCTGTGATATTTCTTCCATTCACCATGCAAAGTTTTCCCAGCTATCTGTATACCCTTTGCAAAGATTTGATAAAGATGATGTTAGCCCATCTTCCGCCATCTGATTCTTGGAATGCTTTAAGAAAGAGGGAATCTCGAGTAGCTTCATTCAATTAAATGGCTGTGATAGACCTCTTAGTTTGCTCAGTAAGTGGGTCACTTTGCTTCCCTGAGTTGATAAAAGCTTTCTTTCACCTCGTTTGTTATCCATGCACACCCTCCTTATTTCCATAGTGCTGTACTTTTAAAACTCATAGCTGATAACTTCCCAAGGTTATCTATTATTTCAGATAAATATTTTGCTTTCTGACAGACATAGTTTTTCCTTTCTTCTCTCTTATTAATCTGGCAGAATTGTTTTCAGTTATATGATGGTGATTTCAGGACTTTTTTTTTTTTTTTTTTTTTGAAACTTACAAACTAAAAGTTGTTTTTTGAGATATCCACGAGAAAAAGTGACCTTTCTCGACCCTTTCACTTAATTCAAAATGCAGACAATGTAATTTTTTAAATGTGGAACCAAGAGTAAAAGGAAATGCTGCCCTTTCTAAATCACTGATGTGTTTTTTCAGAGTTGTTTCAAATAACAACCAGATGATGTGTTGGGTGCTCACATTAATTCTATTCCTAATGAGAATTGGATTGTGATGCATATACGACTTGAAAACCAAAGGTTAGCTTCAGCCATGAAACTGAGTTTAGCTACCTCTCCAGCCTAACCCTGCCCCCAGCCATATGGCCCAAAATAACCTCACCACTGAGTGACCACAGGCAGTTAACTCAGTTCCTTTTAGTCAGAAGGGAAAACACAGTAAGTGTAAGTAAGTAGCAGTTACATAGCAGGTCTGGGTGAACACAAGTTGAAACAAAGTCAAAGAGAAAGCAACAAAAAGTTTCCATGTCAAGTCACTAGACCTAATGGAAGACCTAATGGAAGACCTAATGGAAGACAGGAGCAGAAAAGAGATTAGGAGCTGGCAATCAGGCACGGAGGTGAAATAGAGAGGGACAGCAAGAGGAGTGACAGGTTGCTGAGGCCATGACTGTAGATAATGATAAGAAAGCAGTAAGAATAACAGACTATGGAAGAATCATATCCTCCCTGGAAAAAGTTGTCTTTCTGATAATGCAAATATGTCTTTAAATATTAGATTGTCTCCTTTGATACATACTGTTGTGGAAAAATCCCAAAACCAGTCCAGCGAAGAACCAAGCAGTAACTTGGAGAGAAGGAAAACTCAGGTTTATTACACGTGGTCACACAGAGAAGCTAGTGCTCTGAAGATCTGGGCCGCAGAGCTATGTTGCAACATTCCTTATATACCAGCCTATTACACGAGCCAATTGGTTGATTCAAGCTTAGGTGAGCTGGAGTTGTTACGGGGTACCACTGGTTACAGATTGTTACAGGAAGCTGGGATCTGCCAAAGTACTGAGGTACTACAAGGTGGGAGTCAGGGGGTCTGCCAGGGGTACAAACAGTTACAAGTCGAGCATAGAGCAAGTGAGCTCTTGCATGAGCTCCTGCATACAGCAAGCATATTTACAGCAGAACAGAGTTGATTACCTTTTTGATGTAAATTCCTCACATTTCCTCTTCATTCCCCCCTTTTGATGCCTGTTTAGATTCTTCATAGGGCATCAACCTCATGGTCTCCCTCTTGATCTCTCAGTGCCAGGGACTGGTAATTCCACTGCAAAAGGATCTTAGCTGCAGTTTTTTGGGAATTTTTTTTTTCCACTATACCCTCTAAGGGAGGTAAGGGAGGTGATTGACTGGTCAACAAGAGGCAATAGGCAAGGCGGAAGGAGGCAGGCACTGAGGAGAGTATTACTCCAACTAAGGTCTTAAAGCCTCTGAAGGTAAAAAAAAAAAAAACTCCAAAAAGGCTATCAAGGTCCCATCTGTGCCATACTTGAATGGGCACATGTGCCAGTTTTGTCATCTGCTTGACGAGATCTTCAGCTACCTGGCCCTGGTCATCTATCTGCATAGAACAGTTGGTGAGATTGAATTTCCCACATACACCGCCTCATGCTGCTACTAGATATAATGTAGTGCCAACCTGTTCTGGTAGATGGCATTTCTCATCTGAGTCTGTTGATGTGCAAGAAGAGTCTGGGCTCGCCCATTGTCATTCATAATGATTTCTGAAACTGCCTGCAGTTGGATAATTCAGTTTAACATATAAATGGGGATACAGTATCCCCAAGATTCACCTTTTGCCCAAGCAGCAGGCCTATAGTATTGGATTAGTCTGGGGACCACTCATCATCCTTCCAGTCTCCTATTTGGAATTCTCTTTTTACCCTTTGCAAGGATTGTGGGACTGGCTGACCAAGATGTTCCCCTGTTTTCAGAGGTAAAAGGAAAAAGGATGGTTTTATTCCAATTACACAGCTTCCTTCCCAATTTGTGCAGCGGTGGATATAGGCCATGCTTCCACAAATCCATTAAAGCCCTCATGGAGCCATTATATCTGGCATTGCCTGGTAGGGAACCAATTCAGTAGCTTCCCATGGCCATCTATCTCCCACTAGAGTTTCCCCCACATACATAGCAGGAAGTGACGTTCAAGGAGTGAGCTATTCAGCCATTCTGAGAAATAAGTTTTTGATCGATTGTGGTGATGGGGGTAGGGGTTCAGTTACTTCCTTATAGAAGGACATATAAACCTGATAGACTTGGGCTGAATGGGCTGGTACTTGACCTTTAATACGAATATGAATTGGAACATAGGGATTTATCCCTATCCCATCAATGTCAAGTGTTAATACTTCTCTGGGACTCCAACGGGGGTTCAAGGGGTTGGTTATGATTAATGGATTGCAAGTATGTGTGGTGCAGTTTGATAAGGCTACCCCTTTTTGTAAATGCACCTCTGTCTTGGTGGTGTCTTTCTCCCAAGTAGCTCATAGGACACACGACCAATAGACAGCTTATGAGGAACTGTGGGGACATATATACTTTTCTTCTGTCCTGTAACTTTCTTCCCAGCTGAGAGATCCATGGGATCTCTCTTCTTTCCATTGTCCCTGACTCAGCAGCACAAGCATCACACTTTAGGCTTATCTGATTAGGATTTTCTTTTAGTCTGGGCCAACATGGGTCCATCTGTCCATCCTCCCCCACGGTCCCTCATAGCTACCCTTATTTCAAGAACTGTTTCAGTGGGAGGGTTATTTGGGTTGTAACATATATAAGTTTGATTACTTCCTGGGTTGCATACTGAATATTGAGCCTGTTTTTAGGTACAGGTCCCTTTCTGAGTCCTCTGACATTCCTAGTAGCTATAGAAAATTAAGGTAGTGGAAATTCTCTTACCTCCTTTGGTGACATGAATACATAGCTCACAGTCCTCTGCCCTAATTCTCTTCCCTCCCCAGTGTCCAATTATAAGGAGTCCCACGATGAAATTCCTCAGGCTTCAGCCATGCGTGGACCAGCCAGCTTCCAGCTGATGGCTGGAGCAGGGCTTGTTGTCTTCCTACTTATCAAGAGTTGGTGGAATCCATCTGCACCGTTTTCAGCCGACTGTAATGATGGTTGATCCTCAAGCTTCTGCCATTCGTAGACTGGCCAGCTTCTGGGGTGGCCACAGCAGGGCCGACGACCTCAGGTGGACTTCCGCTGCCTCCAGAACATGACTCGGAGTGGTCGATCAGGAAGAGGCTCTACAGTCCAAGTCTTCCGGCTTTCCAGCGGTGCTGCTCTCTACCCACGTATGGTGGATCTATGGGATGATACCTGCAACTTTAATAGCAGTGGGAGTTGCTAATATAACAGCGTGAGGGCCTGTCCAGCTTGGCTGGAGCGGCTTCTTTTTCCAATTTTTAATCCATACTTCATCTCCTGGCTGAAAGGGGTGGACCCAATTCCTTAAAGGGATAGGGCTCTTTCCAAAGTTTCCCAAGTAATGCTACAGAAGATCTTCCCTAAGCCCTGAAGGTGTTGGGACACTTCTAGATCAGCCATTAATTGAGGGTTTCTTTTAACTTTCCTATCACTGGGGGAGGTCTCCTGTAAAGGATTTTGAAAGGGGTGTAGCCTGAAGGTCTTGGGGTGCATCGCATTCAAAGCAGAGCTAAAGGCAGCATATCTATCCAAGGTAACTGGGTTACCTGACAAAGCTAGAGTGGTTTTGAGGATCTGGTTCATGCATTCAACTTTCCCTGAACTTTGTGGTCTGTAGGCCATGTGGAGCTTCCATTTGATTCATAGACCTTTGGACAAGGTCTGGACTATCTCAGACACAAAGGCAGGTCCATCATGTGATCCTATGGAGAGGGGTAGTCCGTAGCTTGGAACAGTTTCCCTCAATGAAGCTCTGGGTACTTCTCATGCCCATTCAGTGTACGTAAGGAAGGCTTCAACCCATCCAGAGTAGGTGCAAAACCACACAAGCATCAGTGGCTCCTGCAGGGTTTGACCTTAGTAAAGTACACTTCTAGGTCTTCAAATGGCATAGTGCCAATTGTTTGGACCCCTGGATTAGGCCTTGGTCTTTGGCCAGCATTATTTTGTGCTCAAGTCGCACACCTAGCACTGATGTGGGCACACAGGGTTGGGAGTTTGGGTATGACAGGTTTTCTAAGGAAGTCTTCCCCAGGTGAGTTAATTCATGGTGTTTTACAAGCTGAACTGCCAGTACAGCAGGAACAAAGAATCTCCGATCTGGAAGCTTCCACGAGCCCTCCTTTCTCCTGGATTCCCCTTCACTTGAAGCCCATTGATTTCCTTCCTTAGTGTATTTTGGGGATAAAGGCAATTCTGGCGCTAGGAGGACCTTGGAGATTGTTTTAGGACCCATTGTGGCACTTAGTTGATGGGCAGCCTCCTTTGCTGTTTGGTCTGCTAGTCTCTTTCCCCTATTGACAGGATTGGTTCTCTGGTGGCCCCTGCGGTGAATGATTGCCATTTTTAAAGGCTTCCAGACTGCCTCTAGCTGTAGGAGGATTTCTTCTTTTTTCTTGATTTCCTTTCCTCCCACTGGCAGTAATCCCCTTTATAAATGGCTCCATGTATATGCAAGGTAGCAAAGGCATACCTTGAGTCAGTATAGATATTGGCATGTTTTCCTTCAGCCTGTTGCAGTGCCTAGATGAGTCCCCATAGTTCAGCCCGCTGTGCTGATCAGCCCTGTAGCAGGGCCTCACCTCTGGTTACCTTATCAATAGTTGTTATTGTATAGCCGGCTTTGCACTGTCCTTTATGGATGAAGCTGCTCCCATCTGTGAACATTGTCAGTTCTGGGTCCTGAAGAGGAACATCTGTCAGGTCTGGCCTGCTTGAGTAAACTTCATGACCTCCTCATAATTGTGGTCGGGAGGCTCCTCAGTGGGCAGAAGTGTAGCAGGGTTCAATGTTTGTACAGTTTCAAGACAGACTCATGGATTTTCGCAAAGCAGTCCCTGATAATGAGGTTGGTCAGCCAACCTGGGGTTAGTCAGCCATTTATGTCCTTGATTATTCATTAATGCAGTTACAGCATGGGGAACCTTTACATTTATATTTTGTGCCAGCGTAAGCTTGTCTGCTTCTCTGACTAGGATTACTGTGACAGCTAAGGCCCAAAGGCATGGTGGCCATCCCGCAGCCACCAAATCTAGCTGTTTGGACAAATATGCAATTGGGCACTGCCATGGCCCAACTGTGTGAGGACCCCCCAGTGCAGTGTAACTCTTCTCATGTACGAAGAGGTTAAAGTCCCGTGTCACATCCAGTAGTCCTAATGCTGGAGCAATGGTTAGGAGTTTCTTTATTTCTCAGAATGGTTTTTCTTGTTTGGAGCCCCAAACCAGGTGACTTTACCAGACCCAGCTGCAGCATCATACAGTGGCTTTGCAATCCCAGAGACACCTGGTATCCAGATTCGACAGAATCTAGCTGCCCCTAGGAACTCACAGACTCCTTTCTTAGTGTTTGGCTGAGGTATTGAGCAGATGGCTAGTTTCCTTTCACGTCCTTCCGAGATGATGAACCCAAGGTATTTGACCTTCTGTTTTCAGATTTGAGCTTTCTTCCATGACACCTTGTATCCCATGGTAGAGAGTAGGGCCAGTAAGTCTCTAGTACCTTTCCAGCAGTCTCCTTTGGTGGGTCTAGCCAGTAGCAGGTCATCTACATAGTGAAGTAATGTGCAATTCAAAGTCTCCCCAGGGAAGGCAGCAAGATCTGAAGCCAGTGCCTTGCCAAACAGAGTGGGGGAGTTCCTCAAGCCCTGTGACAGTTGAGTCCAGGTCAACTGCATTTTTTCCCTGGTGTGTGGGTCTTTCCACTCAAAGGCGAACAAAGGCTGGTTGGCTGGTGATATTCGGAGACTAAAGAAGGTATCTTTAAGATTAAGGCATGTGAACCAGTGTGCTTGCACAGGTAAGAGACTTAGGAAAGTGTATGGGTTTGTGACTACCAGATGGATGATGACTGCTGCATTGTTGATGGCACGGAGGTCCTGAACAGGATGGTAATTGTTCCTTCAGTCATCTTGACCAGCAAGAGTGAAATGTTGCAAGGTGACTGACACTCAACTAGAATTCCAGCATCACACAGATGTTGGATGTGGTCCTGATTCCTAGGTGTCCTTCCCGTGGCACTGAATATTGCCTTTGTGTAACAGGAACAACCTCTGGCTTCAGATCTACTACAATGAGTGCGTGATTTTTGGCTAGACCAGGGCCCCACTTTTCTGCCCAGACAGTAGGGAACTCTTCTAGCAGACTGATTGGATTCATTTGTTTTTCTCCTGAAGAATAAAGACACCATTCGTCCTCCCTGGATATAGTCACAGCCATCATTTAAAGCAGGCTGGCCCCTCAGTGTGAGATGGGCAGGCTTCCCTAAGGTAAAGGTGATTTGTGCTCCAAGTTTTGTCAGTAAGTCTCTATCCAAAAGGGGAATGGGGCATTCTGGTAGGTACAAGAACTCATGAGTCACTAAGTGGCCCCTTAGCTTACGTGAGTGGGCTTTACAGAACAAGCGGGTAACTCAGTTCCCCGTGGCCCCAACGATGATCGCCATATGATCTGTGAGAGGAGCCATACACTTAGTTAGCACAGAATATTCAGCCTCAGTGCCCACCATAAAAGTCATTGATTGCCTCCTACTTCTTTTGTGACCATAGGCTCCTGGGGGCCTACAATCAGGAAGCCCAGTCACCCCTAATCTGACTGTTCTTTGGCCATGCCGATAAGCTCTTGGACAGCTGGTTCGGGCTGGTATTTTTCTTTACGAGGTTTATTGAACTTCTTTAGCCTTTCAGGCATTCTCCCTCGGTGGGGGCACTCGTTCTTCCAATGGCCAGTCTCTGCAGTAGGCATATTGGTCGCAGTGCAGTGGAGATCTCCTTTTGGCTTTTCTCTTCCGTGGGGGAGCAGTAGTCTGTTGTGCCAGATCCAGGTTCCCTAATGTAGCTGCCAGCTGGGATGCCTTTTGCCTCATCCATTTGTCGGCTATCTTTTGGGCCTCCTAGTCATGGATTACAAACGCCTCGTTTGCGACCTCCAGCAGCTGGATGGCGTTCATTCCAGCAAAGCACTCTAATTTTTGAAGCTAGGGGCAGATGTCAGTAAAGGATTGAGCCACAAATGCTGCATTGACCATGCACTGGTTTTCTTGTGCCTCAGGGTCAAAAGGGGTATACACCCAGAATGCCTCACATAGTCTCTCGTAGAACTCTGTGGGTGACTCCTCTGGCTTCTGGAGTATCTCTGCCACTTTTGATATATTTGTTGACTTCCTAGCCCCAACTTTCACCCCTTGCAGTATGGCCTGCCAGTACCTGTTGAGAGACTCTCTACCATGGGGTACATTAAAATCCCAATCAAGCATCTGGTGTAGCCTCTGAAGCCCATTCTACAGGGTCTAGTACACCACCCAGTGCTTGTTTTTGAAGCCATCCTCATGCTTCAGTGTCAAAGAGAGTCATTCTTCAGTGTTGAAGAGAGTCAGGAGGAGCTGACAGCAGTCATCCCAGTTAGGCTGATGAGTTTGGAAGATGGACTTGAGCAGATCAGTCATTGCCTGACGTTTCTCTCAATAGGATGGGGTGTGTTGCTTCCAGTTAAGGAGGTCAGTTTTACTGAATGGCTAATAGTAGAAGGCAGGGGGGCCTGGCTGGGGTGTGCCATCTTCTCCAATCTCAAAGGGACTTTGAGTCTCTCGGGGGGCGGGGGAAGCATCTGAAGGGCCGCAGATTGCTGAACTGGCTGCATGGCCGAGCGAAGGTGCCATGAACTCGGGCTTGGGGTTTGCTCAGGCTGTTGGGGCAGCAAAGGCATAGTGGAAGGCTGTCTGGAAATTGTGGATGGAGTGGCTGGGTGGGGACTGGTCGAGCTGTTGGGATGTACAGTGGTGGGAAGATAGCTTTTTCCTTGGGGTCCCCTTGGTGGATTATTTTTGCTAGCTCCTCTTTGTTTTTTTTCTGAGCCAGTCAGGCCACTAGTACCTTACTCTCTCCCTGCTTATTTGCACAAAACTGGACCCAAAGGGGCACTACAGCGATCTGCAGCAATCTGCAGCCATATGTTTATGTACGGAAACTGTTCTAAATGTCCAGGAGTCCCTTCACTGTCCAGTACACTGCCCTCATGGTGGGGACGTCTAGGGTCCCTTCCAGGGGCCATCCTACACCGAAGGTGGGCCGTTCAAGCTCACAAAGAGTACAAAGCTTCCCAGGGTTAGCTTGACCCCATACTCCTCTGAGAAACCGTTCTTAAAATTTTTCAACATATAATTTAAGACAGTTGACTTAGAAGAACTTCTTGCAGGGAGCTTCCTTTGAAAATTGGGTGCAGAGGCTGGTGTTAGTATATTCTCTAAAGTCCCAGAAACCTGGTTAAGGCAACATAAAACACTGAAATTATTTTGATGGAATACATAATCCTAGTTTCCTACTCAGAAAACCTCTTCATAACATTTGCATCAGACCAATAGTCTAAGAAACATTAAACAAAAACAATTTCGCATCAGCTTACTTTCGGCATTCAAATTTCCAACCTCGTTTCGCTTCATTACATACGATTTCTCCTCAAGATCTCTTTCAAAAACCTTCTTCCACACTCTCCTCTCATAAAATTCCTCTCAGGATTTCCCTTCACAAACCTCTCTTTCTTTCTTTCTTTCTTTCTTTATTTCTTCAGTTTGCCTCTTTTCACTCTTTCAGCAATAACCACCTCTAAGGTAAACAATTTCCTTCAAAACAAGTCTCCAGACCTTATACCTTCTGTTATCAAAAACACTTTTGTTTTCCTTCATATAGATCTGAGGTACGTCTCATGCCTTCTACGACAGACAACTATCATGCCACAAGGGAAGATGGGGGATAGGGTCAGGGAAACTTGGAGGGGGATGCCACTCGCTTTGACATCTCCGGCCACTCCCCTCATGGGGATTTCAGGTGCTTCTTTGCATTGGTGGGTCAGTATAAACCCCTAACCTAGATCACTGGAGTAGACTCCTTACAGAGATCCAGTGAGGCCACTGTAAGCCATATGAGTATCGCCACAGAGCCGCGAATTGGGGCTCAACTCTTGCCTCTTTGCAAGGCCACGTGTCAGTCACTCAGCGTTCACTCTCTTTCATACAACCTCCCAACATTCCTTAACATGTCCACTAACTTATGGAGGGCGTTTGGTTGTCCTCCGGAGGATGATGGAGTTCTCCCCTTTTCTTAGTGCTGACCAAACTCTTCCCACCCTGTGACAATGACACAAAGACAAACAAGGGTGGGTGCCCCCTCCACAGAGGAGACTATTCAGATGCTCATCTGACCGTGTCCCCTCACAAGAAGCTTAGGTGACACTTAGCCATAGTGGACTCAGCTTCATGACTTGCAATCGGACACTTGCATACGGTCCAATGCCACCCTGGACCATATGCCATTCACCACAGATCTGCAGAATGAGCCCACACAAACTCCATGGCCTTCAGGGGAAATTCAGGATGCCTGGCCGTGGAGCTACAAACTCATACCTGACCGATCATATCAGCCAAGCTGTTCATCCACTCAATCATTCACACATCAGGTCAAAATATTACTCCTCCCCACAGGTATATTCATTGAGTGGGGGCCTGCCTCCACCTGATGCCTCCCCGCTGAAGAAACTCTCACTCATACATCAGGCTGAATGGTGCCTCCCCCATTTATGGAAGGCCTCTGGCCTAACCTGACATTTCCTCCACTGGGGAGACCCAGTGTCCACCCTCACTTTTGGAGACTCCAATGAACCTGGAATACTCATCAGGTTCCCTAACCGATGTCTTCTTACTGAAAACCAGGAAAGGATCAGCTTTCTCTTCTGCCCAACAGGCGGGACCTGAATGGGGACTGTCCCAAGATCTTTCCTCCTTACCTTGGTAACTTTTCTTCCTGTGGCCATTTCTGGTGAGTTGGTCCTTCCCTCCTATGAGTCCAGTTGGTGACTCAACCTCACTAGGAGTTGGGGCACTGATCTGAAAAAGAACCCAGAATACTCATCGGGTGGCACACCTCCTCAGTCATCTTGGTTTCCCTCTGCCTCAGCCAGGCCAAGCCACCAACCAGTCCAGCAGCTCAAGCGGCCAGCGTGGCTGTAACCTCACTGGAGCCTCCAAAAATATTGTGGAACAATTCCAAAACCAGTCCAGTGAAGAACCAAGCAGTAACTTGGAGAGAAGGAGAACTCAAGTTTATTATACATGGTCACAGAGGAGCTCATGCTCTGAAGATCTGGGCTCCAAGATATGTTGTAACACTCCTTATGTACCAGTCTATTACACAAGCTGATTGGTTGATTCACACTTAGACCGTTACAAAGCAAAGAGAGTTGCTATGGTTGCAAGTAGTAGCATTGGTGGAAGGGCAGGAGTTGTTATGGGTTACCGCTGGTTACAAATTCTTATGGGAAGCTGGAATCTGCCAAAGTACTGAGGTATTACAAGGTGGGGGGTGGGGCTGCTATGGGTACAAACAGTTACATTTACAAGTGGAGCAAAGTGCAAGTGAGCTCTTGCATGAGCTCCTGCATACAGCATATTTACAGAAACAGAACAAAGCTGATTAGCTTTTTGATGTAAATTTCTCAAATTTCCTCTTCAATATGAGAGCAGTCTTTCCTAACTCCCTAAGATTTGTCCCAGAAATAAATTATTTTTTGAACTAAGCTAGTAAAGTCTTAAAAAACAAAACCTAAAGTTTTCTTTTCCAAATACATAACATGATCAGACTGTGCCACAGGTTAGTTCACTGCACAAAACTTTGAGTATGCCATTTGTAAGTGTTACCATTATAAGTGACAGGAGAATTTAAAATTTTACTTGTAATTATTTCACTAGATACTGTAACAGCCTGTAATTAGGCACCTGTTTGACCATACACCATTGAAGTTACATGAGACAAAATAGAGAAAAAGTTTTTTGCTCGTTCCCTTTCCTCTTAGAGTCAAAAGGGTCCAGCATGCAAAATTTAGCTTCAAAATATGCAAAAGGAAAGCAGATTGTTTAAAACTGGATTGAGCAATCATCACACTGAACTACCCTCCTGTCAAATATGTGGTTGCATTTATCCATAAGTATATTCACACTTGTCCAGCCTGTGTCTCATGTGGCCACATGTAAATCCAGCTATACATGGTGTTCAAAAATAAAAATAAATATCAGTGGCTTTTCTATTTAATACTATCCAAATTATAAGTCTGCTGCTCTTTGGCTAGATAACTGCCAAAGTTTCTAAGCTCTGGTCCTAATTGGATCAGAATATTAGAAAATCACAAGTGCATTATGTTTCTGATATGTATCTTATTATTTTTACTACACTATAATTTTTACTATATCCATATCAACCATATGTTTTAATAATAGGTATTCTATTGAAATGGCAAAGTATAATTTCTCAGCCACATGATTACTTACTGATATTGAAAGTTTTTTCTTCCAATACTTAAAATAGAAAAGGGGGAAATATTTGCAGAAATTTGCATGCTGTGGTGTGAGAAAGAGTGTGAATGTTTTAATTAAATCAAAGCCTGCCAGTTATGAACTTACAAGCAAGTTACAAGCAAGTTTCAGGTAAGTTAGAAAGTGAATAGCCTTATCTGCAAAATGAAGACAATCTTTAAGCAGATGCTATAAGGATTAAATACCATATATAAAGCAAATGACAGACACAGAAATATATTTATTCCCCTTCTATCTTATTACCTACTTCCATTTTAAGACTAGCATCAGGTTTGAAAACTTGGTTTTATATTGCAGCTAAACATCTATATAAATATGTCCTGGTAAATACTGTTATGTACAAAAGAGAAAACTTATTCAAGGATGGTAAATGGCAACTAATCTTTGTATTACTCTATACATACAAGATACTTCATATGTGGTATAAATAATTCCATATACAGTTGACCCTTGAACAATACAATACAGTTTTGAACTGTATATGTCCACTCGTAGGTGGATTTTTTTCAATAAATACACAGTGGCCCCTCTGCATTCCCCAGGTTTTGCATCCACAGATTAAACCAACCTCGGATCAAAATAGTCTTTTTGATCTGTGGATTTTGGTACCCACAGGGGAGCCTGGAACCAATCCCCTATGGATACTAAGGGAGAAGTGTAGGCAAGTTTGGGGGGAGTCAAAAGTTAAACATAGATTTTCAACTTGGAGAGAGGGCGAGGGGCCCCTAAACCCTCTTCCTCAAGGGTCAACTGTAATCTCATTTAATTGTCATGTTTTTCTAGGTATTATTACTCTAGTTTTATAAATATGCTTTTGGAGAAGCATGGTCACATGATTGAAAATGACAGAGCCAAGACTCAAATGCAGGGCCTCCAGCTCCTTAAAACCCACCTATTCCTTTCTTTCTCTCACAGAGAATGGTAGTAAGAGCTCCTCACTTGAATATTTTAAATGTAATCTCACCTCACTTCATAAATTTTATAAATTCAGCTTGTATATTACAGAAACCAGTAGTGAAACATTGTCATCTCAATTAACTGTTATGTAACAAAACCTACATAATAACTGGCTTTATTTTATGTGTTAGGTTATATTTGGATCAGCTCCTGACATCAATCTACTACTGATTAAAGGCATTTTAAAAACCCCTCATTGTACTTCTTTCAGATGCCATGTGTATGAAAGATGGGAAGTAGAACAAGAGTAGTGTCCTGGGAAATCTCATAAAAAGGAGAGGGCTTAAAGGAATTGGATCAAACAAATGGAACTGTACACATGAGAAGATTGATCAAGTTCCAAAATGAGACAAATGAAATTTCACTAAGGAAAAATCAAATGCTAAATGAACTTGTCAGAGCGTCAAAGGAAGTGGTAGCCAATTTTAGTGTCAGTAGCAGAGAAGTTATTACGCTGGACAAAATTAATCTTAGGGCCTGCAGTTTGTGTTAAAAGACAAGAGAAGAATTACTTCCTGGCTCTTTTCCCTCCTATACCCAAATAAAACAATCCGTATTTGGAAGAAAATCCTTTCTCCATGATGCGAGCTGGGACAAGGTTTTCCGCGCTCGGCTACGCTTCCCTAGTCAGCTTCCACGCCAGCTCTCCACAGCCGCTCCCTCAGTCTTCCTTCCTCAAACCTGCAAACCCTTCACCTCCCTCAACTTTCCTGACACCAAATCTACAAACCTGTTCCTGTACCCAGCTTTGAGCCTCCCTCACTCCTGTTGCAGTGACCTCATAACTGAAGCTAATCCTTACACCTGTGCACAGGAATCTGCGCAAACAATTCCTCCGCATGCTCCCACGCATCATCATTGTCATCCTCGTTCTGCTGGCTCCTTTCCATCAGCATTTAGATGTATGCATGTATTTAATCTGCCCATCTTTAAAAATAAATGAAAGCAGGGCCTCGTGTCTCCCTCTAGATACTGACTTTGTGCTTTCCTCCTCTTTACCACCAGATCTAAAGTGACACAATTCCTCACCTCCCTCCCACTTCTCAACCCACTTGAATCTGCTTTCTGGTCTCACCATTCTATAAAAAATTCTCACTGAGATTACTAATGGTTCTTACTTTACTAGTCCTCCTAGCAACTTTAAACCTTTTCAAACCACTCTTCCTTTAACTGATGTGACACCTAGTTTTTCTGGTACTTCTCTGGCCACTCTTTCTTATTTGCCAGTTTCTTCTCCACTTGCTGTAGATTCTTAGGATTTTGTCCAAAAAGCTCTCTTGCCCTCATTCTGTACATACTTCCTAGTCTCTTCCATCTCATACCCCAGGCCACTAATAGATCTGTGCACTTAAAATCTCTCCTGAACTGTGGGTCCCAAACTTATTTATCAGCCTACTGAACATCTTCCCTTGGATAGTTCGTAGGCAACTCAAACCCATTAAATCCTAAAGCTGAAATCATCTTCCCTCATCAAACCTGCTCTAGCAGTATCCCCTACCTCAGAAATGGCACCACAGCCCCGCCACCCCCAGTTATAACCAGAAGTCTAAGAATCACCTTTGACTTGTCTCTCTCAAGTTCACGTCTATCGGTCTCCTCCTAATCGTGTTGATTCTACATCTTACGTATCCTTTAAACTCACATATTTCAATCACCAGTGCCACCACTCTAGTCCAAACATCTGTTGTCGCTTATCTGAGCTGCCACAATTAGCTTCTAAAGTAGTCTCCCAGTATTCACACATGCTCTTTCACTTCCCAGCCAATTTTATATTCTGCCAATATATTTAATAAAGCTCTGCATAGTCTGGCCCCTGCCTGCTTCTCCTGTCTCTACGAGCCAGACCACTCTTGCCCTAGTTTACTCTGCTCCAACTCTGCAGACCTTAGTTCCTCCAATACATTTTTTTCTTCCCGTAAAGCCTTCCTACTTGCTGTTCTCCCCCATTCTAACTCTCCCACCCTCTCTATTCGAGAAATTCCTATATAACCTCTTCCTCAGGGAAATCTTCCGTGATGTCCCAGACTAGTTTGCTTTCCTTGTTAAACAATTCTCTAGAATTGTGAATCCTTTCTGTGTACTCAAATCACATATAATTTTTGGTGGTGTATCTCTCTTCCCACTAAACTGTAAAAGCCCTGGAGCCCAGGCACCATGTCTGATTTGTTCACCATCGAATCCCTGCTGCTTAATATAATGCCTGGCACAAAGACACTGGTTATTCGTTGAACGAATAAATGCAAATATAGAAGTAATTCATCAAAAAAAATTAACCAGCCTGTCATCCTTCCATGGCATTGCATCAGAAATCAAAATGCCATGCTAACCAGCATATTTCATGCTTGCATAAGAGCAAGCTATTGTAGGGGGAGAGTTTGATGAACTTAAGCAACCTGACAGAAAATAAGGAACTCACTAAACATGGAACTCTAACTGTGAACATTTCTTCAGCATATCTGCTGATTTCTTAGAGATTTTCTACATTTAACATAGTTGTAATCCATGTCTAAGCACTATTTTAATTCTGCTTTTTACAAATTTCTACCTTTAATCATTGCCTATTTGTTATATTTAAAGGTAACGCGGGGTCACATTAAGTTAATAGATCATGGTTTCGTTAGCCATTCCCCCACCGTTAGGCTTTTTGGTTAGTTCGGATGTTGTTACAAACAGCAGTGCTGTAAATATTCTTCCTAAATAACGTTTTAAATTTCAAATTATCTCCTTGATGAGTACAAAGTAGAATTGAGATATCAAAGCATATGACAAATTAATATACATTCATATAGCCAGAGAGTTCTCAAAAGAATCAATGTATAATGACATTAAAATGCATATTATAAACATATCTAAGTCCATGTAACCCTCCCAACATTGGGTTTTACACTTGTTTAAATTTATTTCTTGAAGTGTAGTGGATAATAATTAACATTTATTGAGCTCTTTTTATGTGCCAGGAACTCCTAGGGATTTGACATGACATTTTCCCATTTAATAATCACCATAAACCTATACAGTAGATAGATACTATTCTTATCCCTCTTTTAGAAATGAGGAAACTGAGGCTTAGAGTTGCTCAAGTTAAGTAAATTGATGAGGTTGAAAAGTAGATGTACTGGTTGCAGAACGTGTACTTTTAACCACCATGATATGCTGCCTCCTGGTTAATTGTTGTTGGTGGTGTTTTTTTTCTTTTTTATTTACCTGAAAGAAAAAATTACCATTAAATACAAAAACTGAATGTAGCCTTTCTGACTTCAGGAGTGTGGCATACTTTATTGCTGGAAGGTTTATTGTTTTGTGGAGGTAAACATCTACGTGGACCTTTGGTTGAGAAAGCACAACTTCTCTGTGTTTAGCCTAAGTGGGACAGAATGATACAAAGAGAGGTCACTTACCGCACATAATAAAATAAATATTTAAATTTTCATTCAACGCCCTAGTTAAAGAGAATGAGCCCAGGAAAGAAAGAAGTGGAGGGAGGTGGGTAAAAAAAACCGAGATGAGATGCACGCCAGAAACATGGCAGGAGGCAGGGGCCTAATGAAGGACACGACCAATGAAAAGTTTCCTAAAATGGTAGAGAGTGATGGTTAAATTTCCATAAGCAGTCATGTATGCATTGAATCTGAAGTTGATTTCTGCTGTATGCTGTAGCCTTCCATTAACTCTAAACCTTTCGTGCAATTTGGTTACATCCAACCTCTTGGTGGTGGATTATTTGGAGGAATGAAGAATGAGGAGTTGGCACATCATGGGCAAGAGGGCAACAGCCAAAGGAGCAGGTGACAGTTGATAAGCAGGCTGCATCACTCAGGATACACAGAAGCCACCTTGGAAACCCTTAGAGAAATTGAGATCAGAATATCCCACAGTGGTTGGAAATGGAGCTCAGGCCATTTTGTATTATCATTAAATTGTTTGGAGTTGTCCCAGTTGGAAACTTCTGGGTTACACCCAAGTGAGAAAGAACTTTTGTTGAGCCACAGGAAAAGAAGTTTGATTTATTAGCAATTTGTCGGTCTCCTCGTTGATATTTAACTTCCAGAACACCAAATTCTTTTGTTTTTCTTCCCATCTCATCGGGCATTCTTGTTTCCTATCTTCCTGATCTGTTACAGACAGTGTACAGGGCTCAGTCCTTTGTTCTCTCTTTTATCGACACTCAGTCCCTTGGTGATCTCATCCAATCCCATGCTTTTTAATACCATTTATTTCTTAAATACCA
Organism: Rousettus aegyptiacus; assembly: GCF_014176215.1. Taxonomy (NCBI): domain Eukaryota; kingdom Metazoa; phylum Chordata; class Mammalia; order Chiroptera; family Pteropodidae; genus Rousettus; species Rousettus aegyptiacus. The sequence goes on along the minus strand of NW_023416306.1, from coordinate 84,036,777 downwards.
TTTTATTATTTATTAAATACCATTTTACGTCTACATGGCAACATTTCCCAAATTTATATTTCCCTGACTCCTCTCCTGAACTCCAGACCCAGATTAGTCTATTGCTCCACTTGACAGCCCTACTTAGATGTCTAAAACTCATCTCAAAGTTAACATGTCCAATGTTACATTTCTGATCTTCCTTCCAAAAACTGCACCACTCACGGCTCTCTCCATCAAGGATGATGGCAACTCTACCCATCCTTTCAAGTCAAAAATTGTGGAGTTATCCTTTGTGACTCTTTTTCTCTTATACTCCATCTCTAATTCGACAGGAAATTCTGTTGTTTTCACCTTCAGAATATATCCAGAATCTTCCCATTTCCCCCATCTTTGCTTCTACCACAATAGGCAGAGCCACTGTCAGCTCTACCTGCATTGTCACGAAGTCTTCTGACTGGTCTCCCTGCTTTTCCTCCCGAGCTGGCAAGGGTGATCCTTTCAAAATCTGTATAATAAAAGCTTATTATTCACTCCTCTGTTTGCCATTTTATTCGAGTAAAAGCCAAAGTTCTGGCAGTGGTCTTGAGTGACATCCCTGTGGCCCGCCACCTTATCCTGCCCCACCGTTACCTCCTCGACCTCATTTCCTGGTCCTGTCCCTGGTTCTCTCTCTTCAGCTACACCTCTGTCCTTGTTGTTCCTGAACAAGCCCGGCACCCTCCCTTCCCAGACCTTTTGCACTGGCTATTCACTCGGCCTGGAATGCCCACAAAGCTATTCTCTCTCTTTGTAAAATATTAACTTCTCAATCGGACCTTCCCTGACCATTTTCTTTTAACTCTGATACCTCATCAGCATTTCCAATCACTCTTTTTTTCTTTTTCCCTTAGCACTTATCACCTTCTAAGATACTGTGTCATTTATTACCTTTATTGCTTATTAATCTTATCTCCCTCCCCTCACCGCTGGAATACATAATCTCCATGAAAACAAAGATCTTCATCTGCTTTGTTCACTAATATGTCCCAAGCACTTAGCACAGTGCCTGGCCCACAGTAGGCACTCAGTGATAATTATCAGAATGAAAAAAATGAAAAT